>NC_064631.1:387705207-388955207 GCF_023864275.1 Schistocerca cancellata | reverse complement strand
ATAAATACTTTTGAACAGGGTGCAAAACGCAAGAGAAGCAACTCACATGAGAGAGTTGTTAGATGCAGGTACTGACATTTCTAGATTGGTTTTAACCAAATTCAAGTGAAATGCACGTGTGATATTAGCCAACCACTCTGTTTTTTTTCCTAGTAGAGGTTTCTGAGCATTATACCTCCAACATGAGCACTGTGTTCACCGTCTTTCATATTACTGATTATATTATACACCTCCGTTTCCTTGATGAATAATCACATATATCTCAGAGTGAGGTGAAAATACCTCACTGTTCAATATTATAATGCTCTCTTCAGAAGGGAAAATAGAGAGCGAAGGCACTTCTTAACGGAAACTGTAATCACAAGTGCTTACAGCAAGATTCAGGTACACTGAACTTCGCCTGCTGTCCAAACAATCCCTGCCCCTTCCGAAATTTAGCGTAAGGGAATGTTAATACTAAGGGATGAGCCATTGGTCATGGTGCTGAGAAGAAACAGCATATCGATATTTGACAGTGAAGACACGATAATAAAATGAAGTTCAAGCGAATCGCAGAGATTATACATACGAATGTGTTAAAAAGCACACTGAAAACCTGCAATATTGTGAAATACGCCGCTGTATACAAGCAGAAGAGAATGAAGACTCAATGTAGGTACGTGTTAGAGGTACGTTTGGTGATACGTGAAACCAGAAATGAGAATGTTATCAATTTCTGGGAAAGAGCAGACCACAAAGGGTAGCGTTTCCTTCCTTGCGCTTTGCATTGTGGTCGTTCGGTGGCTAGGAAATAGCCCGAAACCGCAAAAGTTCTGCGTGCTCGGGTTCTCGATATCGATGCTGTGGTTTCCATTTCTGTGCCCTACATGGTGCGAAGCCGTACCAGTACCACCGGGGGTACTTCCTGCAATCATCCTAACAACTACGTTGGCATCCTGCAATTCTAAACCATCCGCCCTCACTAGCACATTAAACGAAGCATAGCGTACAGCCGATTCATAGGGAAATATTCAATCTGAATGCTATACACTAAAGAGTTGTTTACAGAATATAAATAAACCAAAGAAAGGTATTGGAGAAGGAGGATCCACCGAAAAGAGAGAAAGGGCAGATATAGTTATAAAGATAATTAGAGGATGCAATTACGGAAGGACTGGTTAATAGAGGGATAAAGAGTGTAATATATTTATTCGTGCGTGTTTGAGGTTAATAAACTAGTTGGTTTATTCAGTTCCTCGTAGAAGATTCCAAGATTCCTAAACAACGCTGTAACAAAAATGAAATAACAAACACCTATTCCTAAAATAACTACAACTGTATTGCTACTTATATGACAAACTATTGTGACTTCCTTACTTTACATTTTATTGTTATGTTGTAATAAGACACGGAACTGGCAACACTATAATTTTAAAACAGTACTGTATACTAATAACATCACACGACCATATGAAATCACTAGTTTGTCGTGATTGCCAACAGTGATCATTTATGACGTGAAACAATGACGATACCTCACACCCCCATACAAATTACCGCGTTCATTTATGAGTTTCTCACGTTTGATACTTAAGACTCAGCTCAATGAAAGTCGCGTTAAAAACAAGAAGAGTAATAGGACAAGTGGAACATAAGACCCATGGACACAAAACGTATTAGCTATACTATTGTTATAAGATACTTTTCACTAATTTGGGAAAAGTGTAAAACTGACTACAGTTAATGAAATCAGCAGAATCAAATGCACTAGAATTGGTTATTAAAGATGTATTCATGCAAACTGCGATATAATGCAGGAAGAAACGAAGAAAACTATATATTATCACACAGACATACTATGTGTTCTAAATAAAAGTAAAACTTAGGAAGGTAGTTAGCCACTCCAAAAATGTAGACAATCGGAGACATCGCGGTGATAAAACAGGTCCCAAGAGAAAAGACGTCACTTGCAAATTTCCTTTTCCTCGAAGCGAAACATGGTCCTCTTTCGACATTGCACCTACATCTGAAACTAACGTAAGGGTACATGTTGTCAATGGCGAGCCGTAGTTTCTAGTTTACTACTACTTCTCTCACCTTTTACGTCATGGACATCTCTATCGCACGAGCTGTTGCCTCTCATGGGCGACCACATCTATAGACAAAAAGCGCTAGATATACATATTTCTCCTTCTACCTGGCATATTTTTTGTGTGCCACTTGCACTCTAGTTTCATTTTTTTTTAATAAATTTTCGTTATATCATTGGTGTCACCTGCCATCATCTTCTGCCTATTCCTGTGTGTGTACGTAGTTACGTAAAAGTCGACCATACGAATTTGTGTGCGTCGTTTCACTTAATATATCCTACACACAGTGATCCGATTTACATTCTGAGGCAACACTGTTGATCACAGAGATTATTAAGCTTAGTGTTGCATCAATTCAGCATATCTTCTATCTGATTCTACACAGCGTTCTAAGTTATTGCACAGGTACAGTGTTACAATAACACTCTACTTGTGCATTAACGTACACTGAATTACACACAAACTTCTTTGGTGAGACTTGCTATCTCTTTTGCCAAATGTCCTCTCCGTTGTTTAAGCGTTTACCACTAAGTTCACGTTGTCGACTTCCATGTTCAAGACTTGGGTATCTTCATTCTGCTTGGTTATATCCGATAGGTAGGCTACGTGATTAACCATTCGAGGTGGGCCACTTCTCCCCTCATGTAGGTACATGATTACGTCTTGCCTTTGCAAATTTTCCGCATTTACCTTAAAAATTTTAACTTGTATGATTATATTACTATGGCGATGGAACATCTATGCTGTTTCCACTAGGTATAACACCACTAACGTTGTGTGTAGGCTCAGCTGTACGAATAGCATATATACAACGATGACGTCATAATGTCCGTAATGCCAGTAGCTTTAGTAGCCGCTTGAATCCACAGTTCCACATTGTGTAAGTTAATCGGTAGCGTCCGTGGAGCTTTGAGATCTCATGTTCTCGCCAAGACACGGATGCCCAGTTTTTGAAAATACTGTGCTACGCTTGAATATAGGATGCCTCATACCTATCGCATGAACGCTTTTGCTCGGAAAGGGTGAGTCGAACCTTTCGAGCCAAAATGAGTTCCAGGCAAATCACAAATGATTTGCAGAAGGATGAAATGTTGCGTGGAAACTTGTGTAAAAAAGAGAAAACGAATTTCTTTAATTTTGTACAACATCGTCGAAAATAATTCTCAAAACTTTACTACATTTGTGCATAATTTCTTCGCTCCGCTTCGCTGAAATACTGAAAAAACGATCCTGCTGTTGTGCCACACACCACTCAAACCAAATGAGTGAGAACTGTTGGCGGTGGATAGCATTCCTAGAGCAATTACTCGCGACTAATAAAAAGTATTTAGGGTGTACATTGCCAAGTCTCCTGTCATGGTCTTCAGTTTATTTATGTTATTCTTTCAGTAATGGTACATTATAACAAAGAGATAATTTATGAGCGTGTGATACTCAGAGAACGACACTAGAATTTCCGATAAGAGGAGAGATATCAAAATCATCCATGCAGCTCGTGACATGCATTTACGCCCTTGGAGTCACAGATGAACATAACGGTAGCGGTCAGACGCAATCAATCGACAATTTTTAAATCATAACAAACTTCTTAGAGCTTAACAATGTGACAATGAGAGGTAACAAATATTTCGGAGGTGCCGGACAGAAGCCTTTGCCGTTTGTCCTTATTATTAAACCAGAGTGGCAAATGTTTTCGGTCTACGCAACATATTCCAGTTGGAATAATGCTGATTCGTGTCAGTGAAAGCGAATGCCTTTTCAAATGTACATTTGGAAATACCATCGGCTGTCTATTCCACATGTAGTACTGTTTCTCTTGTTACACAACCATTTTTGGCATAACTGTCATGAATAACAATTAAATTCCAATAAATTAAGAACCCCAGCCAGTCTAAACTGAAACCGAACTAGAAACGAGAGTACCAGTATGATTAAAGTTGTCAGTGATTGCCAGATCCTGTAACTAATATCCTCTTCTTCATCCTTCTTCCAGATTTCTGTTTCAGTGTAACTGAGAATCATGCTGAGCATAGGCTGGGGACATAGAGACCGGGGTGCATAATCAGCTTCTGTTATCAGGTGAGCCACAGGCTTGTCCAAGAACAAGTGTCACGATGTGAATGAAGAACGCAGGTAGGAAGTAGGGACAGTATACTGCACGCGGGCTGATGTCCACCAAAGAGGCGCCACCTGTGTAGTAATGTACACTACTGGCCATTAAAATTGCTACACCAAGATGAAATGCAGGTGATAAACGGGTATTCATTGGACAAATATATTATACTAGAACTGACATGTGATTATATTTTCACGCAATTTGGGTGCATAGATCCTGAAAAATCAGTACCCAGAACAACCACCTCTGGCCGTAATAACGGCCTTGATACGCCCGTGCATTGAGTCAAACAGAGCTTGGATGGCGTGTACAGGTACAGCTGCCCATGCAGCTTCAACACGATACCACAGTTCATCAAAAATAGTGACTGACGTACTGTGACGAGCCAATTACTAGGCCACCATTGACCAGACGTTTTCAATTGGTGAGAGACCTAAAGAATGTACTGGCCAGGGCAGCAGTCGAACATTTTCTGCAGCCAGAGAGGCCCGTACAGGACCTGCAACATGCGGTAGTGCATTATCCTGCTGAAATGTGTGGTTTCGCAGGGATCGAATGAAGGGTAGAGCCACGGGTCGTAACACATCTGAAATGCAACGTACACTGTTCAAAGTGCCGTCAATGCGAAAAAGAGGTGACCGAGACGTGTAACCAATGGCACCCCATACCATCACGCAGGGCGATAAGCCAGTATGGTGATGATTAATACACGCTTCCAATGTGCGTTCACCGCGATGTCGTCAAACATGGATGAGACTATCATGATGCTGTAAACAGAACCTGGATTCATCCGAAAAATGAAGTTTTGCCATTCGTGCACCCAGGTTAGTCGTTGAGTACAACATCGGAAGCGCCGATGTCTGTGATGGAGCGTCAAGGGTAACCGCAGCCATGGTTTCCGAGCTGATAGTCCATGCTGCTGCAAACGTCGTCGAACTGTTCGTGCAGATGGTTGTTGTCTTGCAGACGTCCCCATCTGTTGACTCAGGTATCGAAACGTTGCTGCACGATCCGTTACAGCCATGCGGATAAGACGCCTGTCATCTCGACTGCTAGTGATACAGGGCCGTTGGGATCCAGCACGGCGTTCCGTATTACCCTCCTGAACCCACCGATTCCATATTCTGCTAACAGTGATTGGATCTCGACTAACGCGAGCAGCAATGTCGCGATACGATAAACCGCAATCGTGATAGGCTACAATCCGACCTTTATCAAAGTCGGAAAAGTGATGGTACGCATTTCTCCTAATTACATGACGCATCACAACAACGTTTCAACATGCAACGCCGGTCAACTGCTGTTTGTGTATGAGAAATCGGTTGGAAAATTTCCTCATTTCAGCACGTTGTAGGTGTCGCCACCGGCGCCAACCTTGTGTGAATGCTCTGAAAAGCTAATCATTTGCATATCATAGGCTCTTCTTTCTGTCGGTTAAATTTCGCGATCTTCGTGGTGTAGCAATTTTAATGGCCAGTAGTGTAAATAAAGTGAAAAGATTGTATCGTACTTAACGTGAACAGGCCGCTGCCTCGGTAGGGCCACACCACGAGACGGCGTTGAAAGAATACACTCCTGGAAATGGAAAAAAGAACACATTGACACCGGTGTGTCAGACCCACCATACTTGCTCCGGACACTGCGAGAGGGCTGTACAAGCAATGATCACACGCACGGCACAGCGGACACACCAGGAACCGCGGTGTTGGCCGTCGAATGGCGCTAGCTGCGCAGCATTTGTGCACCGCCGCCGTCAGTGTCAGCCAGTTTGCCGTGACATACGGAGCTCCATCGCAGTCTTTAACACTGGTAGCATGCCGCGACAGCGTGGACGTGAACCGTATGTGCAGCTGACGGACTTTGAGCGAGGGCGTATAGTGGGCATGCGGGAGGCCGGGTGGACGTACCGCCGAATTGCTCAACACGTGGGGCGTGAGGTCTCCACAGTACATCGATGTTGTCGCCAGTGGTCGGCGGAAGGTGCACGTGCCCGTCGACCTGGGACCGGACCGCAGCGACGCACGGATGCACGCCAAGACCGTAGGATCCTACGCAGTGCCGTAGGGGACCGCACCGCCACTTCCCAGCAAATTAGGGACACTGTTGCTCCTGGGGTATCGGCGAGGACCATTCGCAACCGTCTCCATGAAGCTGGGCTACGGTCCCGCACACCGTTAGGCCGTCTTCCGCTCACGCCCCAACATCGTGCAGCCCGCCTCCAGTGGTGTCGCGACAGGCGTGAATGGAGGCACGAATGGAGACGTGTCGTCTTCAGCGATGAGAGTCGCTTCTGCCTTGGTGCCAATGATGGTCGTATGCGTGTTTGGCGCCGTGCAGGTGAGCGCCACAATCAGGACTGCATACGACCGAGGCACACAGGGCCAACACCCGGCATCATGGTGTGGGGAGCGATCTCCTGCACTGGCCGTACACCACTGGTTATCGTCGAGGGGACACTGAATAGTGCACGGTACATCCAAACCGTCATCGAACCCATCGTTCTGCCATTCCTAGACCGGCAAGGGAACTTGCTGTTCCAACAGGACAATGCACGTCCGCATGTATCCCGTGCCACCCAACGTGCTCTAGAAGGTGTAAGTCAACTACCCTGGCCAGCAAGATCTCAGGATCTGTCCCCCATTGAGCATGTTTGGGACTGGATGAAGCGTCGTCTCACGCGGTCTGCACGTCCAGCACGAACGCTGGTCCAACTGAGGCGCCAGGTGGAAATGGCATGGCAAGCCGTTCCACAGGACTACATCCAGCATCTCTACGATCGTCTCCATGGGAGAATAGCAGCCTGCATTGCTGCGAAAGGTGGATATACACTGTACTAGTGCCGACATTGTGCATACTCTGTTGCCTGTGTCTATGTGCCTGTGGTTCTGTCAGTGTGATCATGTGATGTATCTGACCCCAGGAATGTGTCAATAAAGTTTCCCCTTCCTGGAACAATGAATTCACGGTGTTCTTATTTCAATTTCCAGGAGTGTACATTTTTGTAGCTCCCAAACCTTAGCAGGTAGTCAGCATTCTGCAAAACACTCGATGCATATCAATGGGAAGATACAAATTTCTGCAGTGGAAGCAGAGAAGAAGCCACCCAACACGTTTGTATTTAAGAACAATGAATCGTGCCATCGCCAACTTAACTGCCTTGTGTTTTCCATTGGATAATGTGGACAATATCTGTAAAAAAGGAGTCACTTTGTGCGCAGGAGACGTGTTTGACAAAAAGTACGAGACAGGATAGATGGTGGGAGTCATAAGCCTCTCGTTCTGAACTCTAATACTAAAAAATCATACGACTGGTTAGTTATGTTGTGAAGCGTCGGGATTCAGGACACCTTACATGTCAGCTGCCTCAGTTTTACGTCGTTTATAGTGTTCCAAGAGACTGGTTTTGCAACATGGGAAAGGTATTTGTATGTATATTACACTTGTTTGTGATTTAATACACGTGGCATCGAGAGTGACAAGAATAACTTACTTACATTTGCGTGTTTAAATTAAGTAGAAACAAGGGGAATCATCGCTAGGGGGAAGCTAGTTTTAGTTAGCCACGCAGTGACACAACGTCGTACAGAGCCGCAGCCTAGTCAGGATCAAGCGTAGGTGACAGGCGCGCCAGAGAACTGGGGGAAGAACTGGATATCACCGAGCGGCGCGTGAGGACGTAACTTAAAACTCTTGTGGATGATGGAGTGTTAATAAGGGGGTAACAGTCTGGCTGTGCACTTGAAAGCCAGCCAGTTATATGACACTCGTATTAAGTCACTTTCTGATTGGGCAGCCATGGATACTAACAATGAAAGAGCGACTGCAATTGGCTGTTGCATCCGGTGTCCAGCCCCACTGTAGGGGGAAGGGAAGCTAGGCTGAGGAGACGTACAACTGCCCAGGGCGACAGGCACTTCCCCTTGAGACTTCTCCATGTAGGGGGTGGCAGCACTTTCACTCGATTAACGATCTCATCTAGCATCAGATGAAGAGAACGAGTCACGCTGTCAAAATAATGTGCACGAACGACACTGATATTCAGCAGCACATCCGACACCTAGAGATGCCGGCGTATCGCCGGGAAAACCTGAAGAATTACGTAAACAAAATTATTCAAATAAACGTGACAATATGTGATGATGCTAAGCGAGACAGAGAAAACGTAGTGCAGGAAAGGAAATAGAACTATTATTCACAAAGAGACACGGTGAAATATTGAAAGATATGTCGAGACAAGATAACTGAAGTCCAGGCAAGACAATACGACAATCTATACGAAAAGTCAAGATAATTCATGACAGATCAGAATAATCGAGAACAGAACTGGTTATATGTGCCTAACGAAATCTTTTTCAAGTCAGTGGTTTAGAAGATGTTTTGAATACGTTTACGTTCGTTTGCTCGTACTACACCACGTCTCGACGCCAACCTCTGACTATGCATGGGTTCCCTGGAAGAGGTGTACTCTGTAATACTGTAAGCTGATTAAAAATGGTTCAAATGGCTCTGAGCACTATGCGACTTAACATCTGAGGTCATCAGTCCCCTAGAACTTAGAACTACTTAAACCTAACTAACCTAAAGACATCACACACATCCATGCCCGAGGCAGGATTCGAACCTGCGACCGTAGCGGTCGCGCGGTTCCAGACTGTAGCGTCTAGAACCGCTCGGCCACCCCGGCCGGCCAATACTGTAAGCTTCTGAGGCAGCATTATCCTGCAAGTCGATCAGGCAGCGACGGGTAAAGAGTCACGCCACGTTTCGTTACAAGACTCGGGAGGAATTTGCAGTGTATACCGAGGTGACGTAGGTCATGGGATACCTCCCAAAAGCGTTCGTGCCTCCTTTTGCCCTACGTAGTGCTGCAACTGGACGTCTTCGGAAGCCTCCTGCAGAAATACTGTACAGTGCTGCGTCTATAGCCGTCCCTAATTGCGAAAATGTCGCCGGTGTAGATTTAGTGCACGAACTAACGTCTCGATTAAGTCCCATAAGTTCGATGGGGTTCATGTCACGCGATCTGGAAGGTCTAATCGTCCACTCGAATATTCCAGAAATCGTCAATAACTGTGGCCAGGTGACAAGGCAGAGTGTCATCCATAGAAACTCCAATCGATACATATGGTCTCCGAGTATCCCAACGTAGCTTTTTCCGTTCCATGCATACTCAGTACGCACCATTATGGAGCCATCAATACCTTGCCCAGTGCCTTGTAGAGTACTCGGGTACATGGTTTCGTGGGGTCTGTGTCATACTCGAACCCTGCTACGACTTCTTACTAACTGAAATAAGGACTCAAATGAACAATTCACGCTTCTCCAGTCGTCTAGGGGCCAGCTGATACTGTCACGAGCCCAGGTCAGGCGCTGAAAGCTATGTCGTGCTGTTAATAAAAGCATTCGCTTCTGTCATCTGCTGCCACATCCCGTTAATTCAGCACTGACGTAACGGATACGTTCGTTGTACGTCCCACATTGATGTCTGCGGTTATTTCACGCAGTGTTAGCACTGACATCAATACGCAAACACCTCAGATCTCGGTCGTTAGCTGAAAGCCTTCGGCTACACCATTGTCCGTGGTGAGAGATAATACCTAAAATTTGGTATTCTCGGCGTACTCCTGACGCTTCTGACCTACCATATCGGAAATAAAATGTCCCCTGCTTCTAGCTCCAACCATCGTTCCGCGTTCAAAGTCTTCTAATTGACGTCGCGCTGCTACAATAATATACGAATCTCGTGAGTACAGTTGACAGCTCCGCCAATGCACTGCCCTTTTACACCATATGAACAGGATGCTATCACCATCTGTGTATTTGCATATCGGTCCCATAACTTTTGTCATTTCGGTGTAAACCATCTGCATTTTCAGGTCGCGCAGAACTTCCCGATTGGCGCACGCCGCGCCGGCGCCAGTTTGGTATTCGACGCGGCGATCGCGCCCCGCCGTGACAAATGTTTCATTTGTATGCCGGCCGGGCGCCGGGTGGGCTGCTTGAAGGATGGTGGAGCAGGGGCCGCCTTCACCGCCCGGAAAGGCGTAAATCAGTTTCCTGGCGGCGGCGGCGGCGCGCGCCCGCCTCACTGGGCGTGCAATACACCAGTAAGCCGCGCGTCTGAGGGCTCGCGCCTCTAGGCAAGACTTACGCCCAGGTCTAGATTTCAGGGATCATTAGGGGCATGACTGCAGGGAAAATCGGATCGATGTCTACGTAATTAGGGTATTTCATAAAGTAGTTTTGCAGTATACTAGAAGCTGGCGATATCCGTTTACTATAAAGTAATAACTCTTGCGGCTTCATATTTAGTTAATTTGCATGCCGGGAAGATTGGAGGTCGACTGTTGTTAAAATTGTAGAAGAAAACTGCTCTTCTTAATTTATCTTATCACATGTTCTTCGTCATTTCTGTGGCTTTGTCTATGACTTTTTACTGTATTAAATATGAATATTTTTGACGGTATCTGCTCGTTGTGTCCTCAGAGTTTGTTACGGCAGAACGACTGACTGCCGAATAACCAAAAATAAACAACAGTTGAGACATTAGAAGGTCATGAGCTCTTGAAGATTGGCCGAAACATGTGAAGAAAGTATAGTAAAGATGTTTTTCTCAATGAAAACAATCTGACGCGCTTAACCCTGCTGTTCTGTTCACTTTTACTTGACATATATACTGTTCGGGTCAATATGACCCGACATATCAAAATGCTTTAGAAACATAAATTTTGGTACAGTTTTAGCTATCGACATTGTTGTTCTATTCCAGTACCTTGTTAGTAATAATAATAATAATAATAATAATAATAATAATGGTAATAATAATAATAATAACAATGCATACAACTTTATTGAGGGATATTTTTCATTTAAATATGCACATAAATTTGAAACAACAGACAGTTTCCATTACAGGCATTCAACTTAGAAAGCACTACAGTTTTTCCATACTTCTATTCTTATTGTTGACAGTTTAGACGTAAGTATTGACATTTTCTAACAACAGACAGTTGTCATTACAGATATTCATCTTAGAGCACACTACAGTACAGAACACACTACAGTTTTTTTATTACATTCCAACATAGAAAGCACTACAACTTTAGAATCCTCTCTTCTTACTGATTGTAGTTTAGGCACAAGTATTCACATAAATTTGAAACAACAGAATTTTCAATACAATCATCTTATAAAATACTACAGTTCTTTTCTTACTGCTTGCACTGTGGACACAAGTAGGTTACATGTTTCTTGCAAATATGTTTACTACATTTTCCACACACCATGTTTGTTTTATTGTCATTACTTGATGGACAGAACTTACAGCGTGCACGTTTTGTAGATTTTCTTGTTGTTACCGATTCTGACACACCACCCACATCATTCGGGTTTTGGATGCTTGTGACCATTCTCAAAGAATCTTCTGTTCTTGGGAAATGCGTTCTTGATGCAATATGTTCTTTTATCAGTGACTTTCCAAGTTCCTCCAAGAATATTCTCCTTCTAGTCAATTTGCTTGCATTCCAATTAGGGTCAACCGAAATCCACAAAACGTATGCATTATAAGCAGAAACATCAAGAATATTGTAGAAAACTATCATTGGCCACCTATTACTTTTTCGTTTGCATGTATATGTACCTAATAACTGATCAAGCGTGTCTACAGCACCTTTGGTTGAATTATAGTCCAAAATCATTTTTGGCTTCTTATCAGCCCTGTCACTGATTTCCGCATCATGGTGGAGAGTGCTCATAAGTACAACATTCTTGTGTCTCTTAGGAATATAATTAACCACAGTAGTGTCATTTGTGAAGTAAAATGAAGAGCTGTGTACCTCCTTGTTGGTCATTTTGTGTGGAAGCTCCGGCTTATTTTTCCGTATAGTTCCCAACATAGTCAATTTCCTTTTCAGAAGCAGCTGCCCCAAATTGTACGACGTAAAAAAGTTGTCACACGTGATATTCTGACCACGTAACTCAGAAGTGAGATCAGATACCACCCTCATTCCCTGATTTCTTTCTGGTGCCGCTCCACTCACCTTTCCTGTATAAATTTGGGCTTTCAGTACGTATGAAGTTTTGCTGTCACACATGGTCCATATTTTGATCCCATATTTTGCCGGTTTACTTGGGATATACTGCTTGAATGGACAGCGACCTCTAAATGCTACTAACTGCTCGTCAACAGTAACATTTTCTCCTGGATTATACAGTTGAGGAAGGACCTCTACCCACTTCTCCCAAATACTACGAATTGCGGCAAGTTTGTCAGTACGTCGTCTTTCCTCTCTAGTAGATTTCTTGTCAAATCGCAGGACACGTGATATCTTACAGAATGTTTCATGAGACATGGTTGCTCGAAATATGTTTCGCCCAGTATCTTTATCCCACAAACTTTTTGTAGACTCCCCATGAGATCGATATACACCCGCTAGGAGTAAGAGTCCTAAGTATGCATGGAAAACAGAACCATCAATATCTGTCCACTGTTCACCATAAACTCGCTGCCCTTCAATATTTGTCATCTCTATTATTTCATTTTGAAGCGCTGTGTGAAATACTGCTTCAAATGAACATTTTACATCAGATATTCTGCTGACTGCATACCTGGTAACTCCTGGGGTACTCTTGATGATGTTCGAAGCTGGTAGGCGACCATGTTGTGCTGGTGGATGCAACTGCCATTCTATATTCCCATTTTTAGAAAGAAAAGTCTCTACACTATTTTGTATGGGCTGTGGACTGTCGTAACTGTCATCGGAACACTCGCTTTCAGATGCATTGCTGATGTGATCTTCAAACTCAGAAAGTGATCCTTCATCTGGTGAGGCATTTACTATTTCTTCCAACTCACGATCATTCAATGGTCTCATCGCCATGGTGTCACAAGTCAAACTGGGCAGAAACAAAGCATTCCAATTATTGAGAACTGCCAATTATTATTTCCTGGGGAAAGCAACAAACAAGCCCATTGTTGTGAACGCATGGAGCTTTAGGTGATTGTTGAGAGTAAGTTGGAATGATGCAGTCACTATTCCCACACAACACAACAAAAATAATTTTCGCCATTTCCAGATTTTAGAAATAAATACGAGTTACACTAAACATATTTGTGTCGGGTCATTATGACCCGAACATTACATATGCAACTATTACAGTTGAAGCCCAAACTTCTTAAACTTTTTTAAAACCTTTTAAAACACATGCTGCTCATCCATTTTCAGACAAAGTCACAAAGTTTCATAAATATATATTGGTATTTACATAATGTAAAATAACGTTCATATTCGTTTCGGGTCATATAGACCCGAACAGAACAGCAGGGTTAAATTATCGAATGCATTGGAGCAGTATATTCGTCTTAGTATTGATTAGTGCATCACTTTCCGTTCAACCATCCAGATTTTGAGGTTTTGTAGTTGCGTTTAATAGCTACAGGTGAATATAGCTACGGTTCCTTAAACAGATTGTATCCATAAAAAAATGGCTCTGAGCACTATGGGACTTAACATCTGAGGTCATCAGTCCCCTAGAACTTAGAACTACTTAAATCTAACTAGCCTATGAACATCACACACATCGACGCCCGAGGCAGGATTCGAACCTGCGACCGTAGCAGTCGCGTGGTTCCGGACAGAAGCGCCTAGAACCGCTCGGCCACCGCGGCCGGCTTTTATCCATATTGTACACCATTTGGCCTACTGCTTCAGTGATGTTGTCGAGACAGCATGAGACTTTCTTCACACTGCAAGCAATACAAAATTTTTGTTCGTTAACGGTGTTGCTTGATTCTCTGTTCTGATTATTATGATATACATGCAGCTAAAACAAACTTATCATCATATGTAGCAAATTTCAAAAGAGAAAAATCACCTTCCAAAAGTACTCCTCTTCACTTGTTTAAAAATTCGAAAGTATATCAGCGTTATTACGCAACAGAAAAGTATTATTGATCAAATGTAAACTTTTCTCAAATTTCTCTGCAGCCAGTACAAAGGCAAGGCAAGCCAGGTCAACGTCCCTGTCCCAAACACAAAAACAAACAGTTAGAACGTCGACATTGCAGAGAGCAGAACAAGACGGTGTGTCATCTCGCTAGAGCTAGAGGCATGAATTGTAAACTCATTAACATGATTATAGAGAGGAGAAGGCATCATGTGATTTTGACAGCACAGCTTTACTTTGTAAGAGAGGGCAGAAGTTTCACGAGAACACTTATCAGCTTCCTGATGTGACGGAAAGTCAACAAGCTGACCCCTGAAAGCCATTCTTGCAAGGCAGATGGGTAGTGAGGACGTCTGATGAGCTTGGAAAAGTAGGCCACATTCAGTCATCACCGACCAGGCGTAACGCCATTGCCTCTGACAATTAATAGCAAATACTCAAGATCCTGACACTGCTCTTCTTCTTTACATTACAATACACCAGCCATCAGGCCGAGCCTATGATGTGCTGCTACAATTCTCCAAGATTACTTCTGCCTCAGAGCCTGCTGTCAGGTCTTCTCAGCTCGGTCGCTATCAGAAGCCGACTTCGCAGCCACTGATGAGAAGACTCGGAGACTTCTACCTCCGGCTTGCAAAGCCCAGCTGTTGGTGTTTCGCACACTGCCCATCTTTCTCAACACGCTGGAAGTTCACCAACCACTGCTCCCCCGACTAATCCATATAAGCAGTCATCAACATCCTAGCCTTTCTTGGTGGAAGAGCTATGCTGTTTCTCACGTCTACGTCGTGCAAAACTCCTGAGATATTACCCACGCGCACCCCTTCCATGTCTACGCGAGTGCTCTGGTGAAAGCACAGTCTCCGTCCTAGACAGCAAGGCCTGTTGTACAGACCACACAGATGGCCACTGCAGCCTGTCATCCATCAGATATCTGTGCGACGTCCGCTAGCGATTGCTGGGACAGCGTCAGCAAGTCCTGAGGCCGTGCACTGCCCTGCCGCCTATCTGGGGCCCCCACACAGAGCAGAATACACGGTGGTAATCTTTAATGTAAGAAATTTTTGTTTTGTTAGAGTTGTATCATTAACTCCCAGCTCGCCGAGCATCCTGCTCCACAGCACTCCATGGTCCGTCAATTCAGGCCCCTACAAAATTGGCGTCAGAGGTGTTTACGTTGGCTGCCACCGCCTTAGCACGAACACGTCTGCAGCAGCATCGTCATCGCCATCTGAACTTCCATCCTGACGGAATGTATTGCAATGAGTGAGCATTTTGCTGTTGGCCGTCCTTACTGTGTTCTTGTTTGTGACCAAGTGAAAATGAAGGATCATTAATTCCACTCTGAGAGCGTCGTCAAACCACAGGTACCTCAGAGTTATTATTATTTAAAGTATGTGCCAAGGAAATGTATTTAACGCCAGTGAGATGCCATGAGCTGCAGTGCAGCAAGTCGGTGTGAGTCACGTGTGACATTTACGGAAAGTTTGCACGATTGGCACTACTGTTCAGGGCCATGTTGGGCTAAGTTCCGTCGTATCAATTAATTTTTTGTAGTGTTTTGTTTAGTGTAAGTGTTGTTTCCCCATTATCTTTATTTTTCAAAGTCAGTAGCCTAAGCCGCAAAATGATGAGAACGTAAACTGCTACCAGTGAGATTGTCGCTTCTTTAAAAGATCGAGGAAAAACATATGGGAAGGAAATGAAGACCTGTCTAAGCAAGTTGAAACATCCGGCCTTTTCCACACCACTCGATGGTCCGTCATACCGACATAGTAGGGGACTCAACTCAGGCCTCTATAGCATTATCGACACCATTGTTCGGCAGCTGGAAGCTTTCATTACTGACAATCGGCAGATCACGATGCCATCCATTGCCCAAGACGTCGGATGGTACTTCGAAATAGCGTTCCATATCATTTTTCGTCTGCCAATGACATTCATTCTTCCTTGAATTGCTTATGCCACGCTTTGACCTCTATCAGAAGCAATCAGCGGTATTAGATATGAATTCCTGCAATCATTTATTGCGTAGATATGACAGCACCATTCTTCAGTAACAAAACTTTCCTGTTGTTTGAGTCATAGGTGTTATAAAGTAATAGAATCATTTAAGAAACGGGATATTTTCACGTTAAGAACAGAACAAAATGCTCTGTGATTTGCCATGTTGCAGCTATGCGAAACTAAAATGTGTTCTGTGGAATTATTGCAGGTTTTCAGTTACGAATTTGCTTCACGAGAGCAGTATTAATCATCTCGGAAATATCAATATTTATCACCAGATATTCTACTTGAGTTACTGTATGTAACTTTATTCGATTTATAGTAAAGTTTTTAATTACGCTTGGCATGACAAAGGGGCTACATTCAAACTGATTGGCCTCCTGTGTGTCCGAACTGTACTGGGAAGTATTTTGGTTTGTGGAGCTCAGTAGTATTCACACTGAGTAAGAATTTGATGCTTCCTAGCTAGTGATCACACACTTTCTTGAGACGTAACGTACGTTGTGCTAACTTTAGCTTCCATGAACGTTATAGTAACTGTGGACTCTTCTACAATACAAACCTTTTTATTTATTTTTTCTCTTCCGTGTGAGGTCGTGACGTGGAACGGTAATTTTTAATTCATTTAAGCAAGATCGTACTTGTTTCCTTTATTATTAACTTTATTTTCAGTTTTGAAACTTTTTGTGTATTTGGTGTATATTGCATTGACCGACTTTTCTTTAGTACTCCTCAGTCCTGTTGCGTTACTAGACAGAATTAATGCAAGCAATAGAGAACATTCCAAGATGAGTGTGGCGTTTGTGAGGGTACGTCCCTATCAGAATGGCCTCAAACTTAAGAAAAACAAAATGAAAGCAGACGCAGCTGTGGCGCCCCCTGCTACATGGAAACGGGCTTACCTGGGCGAGTGTGCCGTTTTACTGCTGCGAAGGTGTGCCGGCTACGCCGGCTTGAGCCCAGAGGAGCCCCGACAATGTCTGTGACTGGCACACAGTATGAGAAACACCACATCCGCAGAAAAACGGGAAGGTAAAAAGGCGACAACGAGAAAACACATTCGCTCCACCCGTGGCGGTAGACGTAGAGAGGGTAACCGCCAAGGCTGCTCTAAAAGGCCGGAATAGCTATTAAATAAAACTGAATTCAATAGAAACTGAACCCGATTATTTGCTGAGATGTCAATAACAGAACTATAAAAAGAAGAAAAGACGAATGTAGTAGTGGAAAAGCGCCCGTTTAGAAAAGTAGTTCCTAAGTTATTTACTGTCAAATGTTTGATAGTGAAAATGAACCTTGAGAATCATATATCAACAACTGCTTGGACGATTTTCATAAACTAAGTTTCAACGGATAGGGCTCATTGAGTACTATGAGAGCATAATAGTAGCTTTTCTGTAATCGTTACGTATTTTAAATTACAGACCGGAATATGGGTTAGGGTGGATCTCGAGAGTGCCAGAAATTTTTCTAAGTATTGAGAAGGGGTTTTGCAAAATGTGCATCTGTCAGTTAAGAATAGTTTGACATATTTCAACTTGCGAACTCAGCAATTCACATTAGATGTACAAGAGAGAACTCGTAAAATAAATCGAAATGTGGACATGATATTACACATCAAATTCATGCCTGCATATATTTTGACGCTTTGTGACATGATTTAGAATGTAAAAGCGTTTGGTCGGCCCCTAGGCATTAGCCTAGTCAAGTCTTAAAAACCAACCACACATTCTGAAAATACAACACGCTTCAAAAGAAGTTCTGCATCAGCCCCATTCCGGGAACTCCTGAAGACAGGCCTTAGCTGAGGATATTGTATCACAGTCACAGACCCTTTAACTGGTCAGAGATTTCACTAACCCGCCCCAACATGAAAACAACCATACATGAGCAGCGCCTATTTGACGAAGGGGGGTCCAACAGCGATCAGTTCCAGAGATTCCACCAGGAAGGAGGTACATGGCTCATGTGGTCTGTAGTTCAACAATGCCTAGACGGTCAATACTTCGGTTCGATTGCGTTCTCATTGTTACTTTGTGGCGGAAAGAGCTCTCAACGATGGAAGTGTGGAGGCGTCTAAGAGTGAATCAAAGCGATGTTGTTTGGACATGGAGGAGATACAAAAAGACAGGAACTGTCGATGACAAGCCTCGCTCAGACCGCCCAAGGGCTACTAGTGCAGTGGATGACCGCTACCTATAGATTATGGCTCGGAGGAACCCTGACAGCAACACCACCATGTTGAACAATGCTTTTCGTTCAGCCACAGGACGTCGTTTTACGACTCAAACTGTGCGCAATAGGCTGCATGATGAGCAGCTTCCCTCACGACGTCCGTGGAGAGACCTCTCCCTGGACGCCGGCGATGAAGCTGCGCATAATGCAGCCTATCGCGCATCTTTGCAACCACCACACGATGCAGCGCTGTACAGATGGGCCCAACAACATGCCGAATGGACCGCTTAGGATTGGCATCACGTTCTCTTCACCGGTGAGTGTCGCATATGCCTTCAACCCCACAATCGTCGGAGATGTGTTAGGAGGAAACCCGTCAGGATGAAAGCCTTAGACACACTGTTCGGCTAGTGCAAAAAGTGGAGGTTCCCTGCTGTTTTGGGGTGGCATTATGTTGTCCCGACGTACATCGCTAGTGGTCATGGAAGGCGTCGTAACGGCTGTACGATACGTAAAGAGCGTCCTCCGACCGATCCCGCAACCATATCGGCAGCACATTGGCGAGGCTTTCGTCTTCATGGATGACGATTCGCGCCTCCGTCGTGCTCATCTTGTGAATGACTAGACAAGAGTGGTCAGCATGTTCTCCAGACATGTACTCTATCAAACATGCTTGGGATGGATTGAGAATGGCTGTTTATGGACGACGTGACCCACCAACCACTCTAAGGGATCCTCCCCGAATAGCAGTTGAGGAGTGGGACAATCTGATGAACTTGTGGGTAGTATGCCACGACGAATACAGGCATGCATCAATGAAAGAGGACGTCCTACCGGGTACCAGATGTACCGGTGTGTACAGCAATATGGACCACAACCTCTGAAGGTGTCGCTGTAAGGTGGTACAACATACAGTGTGTGGTTTTCATGAGCAATAAAAGGGTCGGAAATGATGTTTAGCCGGCCGCGGTGGCCGTGCGGTTCTAGGCGCTCCAGTCCAGAGCCGCGCTGCTGCTGCGCTCGCAGGTTCGAATCCTGCCTCGGGCATGGGTGTGTGTGATGTCCTTAGGTTAGTTAGGTTTAAGTAGTTCTAAGTTCTAGGGGACTGATGACCACAGCAGTTGAGTCCTATAGTGCTCAGAGCCATTTGAACCAATGATGTTTACATTAATCTCTATTCAAGTTTTCTGTACAGGTTCCAGAACTCTCGGAACCGAGGTGATGCAAAACTTGTGTATTAGAATTTCAATTCATAAACTGATGCCAGTGTACGTAGGAGCTAAGAAGCTAAACACAAGCACGTTTATCTTGTAGCACCAGCTTATTTTGCACACCGCAATATTAGCGTCAAACGCTTTGTAATGAGTTTATTTATTACGGGTAAGAGCGTTACAAAGATGCCCCTTCAACTTCCTGTGGAAGAAGCTACAAGAGAGGCGTTGTGAATGGAAGAGGGAGCTACTGCCAAACTTTCTGTAGCGTACGTTCCACGATGAATCAGCCAACATATTACTTTGTCTCGAAATGTCAACGACTGTAGAATCGTAGAAACTAATGCTCGTACGGAGGTTTAATGATAATCTCCTTTTACTCATTATTTGTGTGCAGAACATGACGTATTCGTCCGCTACATATCATAACATAATACGAGGGTCACTCCAAAAGAAATGCACACTATTTTTTTAATCCATCTTTTATTCTACAGTTTTCCAGTTTGTAGATACATCCTTTAGGAACAATATTTTCATTTCTCCACATAATTTCCATCCTTCTCAACTACCTTGCGCCATCTTGCAACCAGTGCCTGTATAACCGCACGGTAAAATTCTTGGCCAACCCGTTGGAGCCACTGTTTGGCAGCGTGCAGAAGGGAATCATCATCTTCAAACTTTGTTCCACGAAGAGAGTCTTTCACTTTCCCAAAGAGATGATAGTCACATGGAGCCAGGTGAGGACAGTAAGGCGGGTGTTTCCGTGTTGTCCATCCGAGTGTTGTGATCGCTTCCATGGTATTTTGACTGACATGTGGCCGTGCATTTTCGTGAAACAGCAAAACATTCTGCTTTTGCCGATGTAGTCGAACACGACTCAGTCGAGCTTGAAGTTTCTTCAGTGTCGTCACATATGCATCAGAACGTATGGTGGTTCCACTTGGCATGATGTCCAAAAGCAAGAGTCCTTCGGAATCGAATAACACCGTAGCCATAACTTATCCAGCAGAAGGTGTTGTTTTGAATTTTTTTTTCTTGGGTGAATTTGCATGATGCCACTCCATTGATTGCCTCTTCGTCTCTGGTGAAAAATGATGCAGCCATATTGTCACACTTCTTCCAAGAAACTCATCTCCACCATTCTCGTACCATTCCCAAAGTTCGCTGCATATCGTTTTTTCTTGTTTCTTTGTGAGCCACTGTCAACATCCTGGGAACCTACCTGGCAGAAAACTTTTTAAACGCCAACCCTTTCAGTATTCTGCAAACACTTCCTTCCCCTAGCCCAACGTAGCGTGACAATTCGTTCTCTGTGATGCGTCTGTCAGCTGTCACCAATTCGTTAACTCTCTTCACATTGTGTGTGCAGTACGAGGCCTGCCGCTGCGAGGACACTCCTCCATATTGCCGTGCCTGCTTTCATCAGGTAACCTGCTTGCCCAGCGACTAACTGTACTGCGATCGACAGCAGCATCTCCATACACCTTTTTCAACCTCTTGCGGATGTTTCACTGTCTCGTTTTCACACATCAGGAATTCTATGATAGCACGTTGCTTTTGACGATCGTCAAGTGTAGCAGCCAAGCAGCCATCTTGAAGACACGCTGCGTCGGCGCCACTCACGGGAACAGGTTGGACTAAGTTTGAAAATAAGCGGGAAGGATGTATCTACACACCGTAAAACTTTCACATATGCAGAATGAAAACTGTAATTTTACAAAAGTAGTGTGCTTTTCTTTTGCAGTGCCCTCGTAGCTCACTGAGTGTGGATATAGAGGTATGAACCAGAATTTAGTATGAAACATGTTTTTGACTGTGTTATTCAAAATTAGATAAGTCATTTGAATCGAAGTTTCCACGTTTAAGATGAGAACAAAGAACTTTATCGACATAAATCTCTTCTTTTCCTTACAGTAACAATGAATCTACAACAAACTGGTCCGAACACAGTTGCGTAAATGAACATTTACGTATATTTGTCAACAGTTTAGAATTAAGTCTAAATGGGCTGTTCCTAAACTTTCTTTCATACAGCGTAATAAAAAGTAATTTATCTATAAATTGACTTCAGTCCTTTAGGAGTCGGCAGTGTGTTCGTAATTCATACAATTTAGGGGGCCTCAAGAGATAACGTTTCTGTATAGGAAGCTGTCCGACCGATGGCAGTAGTAAGTAGCTAAAGAGGACCAGTTTCGGCAGCATCGCTGTTATTAGTGGTTATAAAATTCTAGTATAGCATGTATTTTGTCATGTGTGTATTTCTCTCATAATTTGAATATTTTATCTTTGCCATGTGCTTCAATATTTTGACATTTAGACCAAGTTTTCCTTCGTAGCTCATCTGGAACACGCAGGTATCAAACAAACGAATTTTGTATTTCCTGAAACGAAAGTAGCAAATTTAGCCATCTACGTACTTATAAAGCCGATTTATTAATAGCCACAACTTACAATTTTAATGGTCAAGCCCTACAGTACCATCTAACTGATCTAAAATCAGTATTTCATTGAAATATGAGTTCTGCTGAGGTATTATTTACATTTTAAGCACAAAACTTTCTCAGGTGCTCCGGGTTTTGCTGTAGCGTCTTCTCGTTGCTCCGCTTTTGATAGCTGAGTTCGATTCTTGGTTTGGTGGTCTTTTGTTTCTCAAAGACTGCACCGACACTCCGCAAAATGCAAATTCTGTCAGCTTTATCCAGAAAACAAAAGAATTCCCTCTGCCAAACAATATTCTCCGATTTTCCGCTTCTATTTATAAACATGTATTTAGTTCAACAAATCGCGGTCTTCGCTTTACTCTGAATTCAGTATGAATTAAACCCAACGTGATAAACGATTTGTAGCGAAGGATAACGTTGTGATCCGCTTCCTGGCTGACCCTCTCGTGGAGTGAAGGGCTTTCACGCTGCGGTATGTCAGTGATGTGTTTCGAATTTCTCTCTGAGCTTCAGATCGCCCTGCTGCATTCCTATTTGTAACTGAACGCACTGCAGACAGGTAATACAGCTGGCAGCATCTCTTTGAAACACTGAGTTCGGAATTCTACTGCGTCTGAAAACAATATCTAAACCCTCTGAAAGTAACAAAACTTTTTGGAAGAAAATTATAATACTCTTTACGCCATGTGTTGTAAACATGACTAGATCCATCAAATAAAATGTATTTTCAGGCCAGCTCTATAATTCAGATTACCTAAGGGTTTTATTGTCATAATAATCATGTACTAACAATGATCTGTGAGCTCCAAATAAAAATATTATTGTGTCGATTTTATATATTGTCTAAGTAATTGGTTAAATTATAATACCATCAGATTCCAGTAATGGTAGTGGGTATTTTTGCAATGTTACGGTTTTTCTGCATGACTTACACGAACAGCTTTTAGCTGCATCAGTCTGAATTTCGTTCCCTAATTCGCTAGCTATCTGTAGAAAAATAAATATGTTCTCATATTTTGCTCCATTAAATTAATAGTTTGCATTAGGTCACATGATATTTTTAGCACGAGTCACTGTTATCCATCTCGCTGCATTTAGGAATGGATCTTCTGAAATATTACTGATTGACTTTTCTGTGTGTGCTTAATTCTGTCTGCTTTACTCATGATACTCGAATACTGTTTAAACTGCACGTTGTGCGAGCACAGAACGTACGGTTTCATTATTACAGTGCACGTCTTAATAATGAGTTGAGAGTTTATGTTTTGCGGTTGGTGCTGAGCAAGCAGCATTGTTATGCCACATCTGATGGCTTTCAAAATGTAACTTCTCTCACTTTTCTGGCTTCTATGAAGGTGGTATACCAAGTAGCTATTATTCATTCATCCTTTACAGATATTCAGTATTCTACAGAGAATGTTAACATTAATTAGAACCAAAACAATGTAGTTTACGTGTTAGTAAGTTGTAACTGCGCACGAAAATTTACAAGAACACCTCTTTACGTCATTCGCAATTAATACAGGTTTATTACAACTGATTGAAGCGATTTCAGAGTTCTACAATAACTTTGTTATTTGAGATATTTTCACAATGCTTTGCACACACATACAAAAACTCAAAAAGTTTTTTTTGTCATTCACAAATGTTCGATATGTGCCCCTTTGGTGATTCGGCAGACATCAAGCCGATAATCAAGTTCCTCCCACACTCGGCGCAGCATGTCCCCATCAAGAGTTCGAAAGCATCGTTGATGCGAGCTCGCAGTTCTGGCACGTTTCTTGGTAGAGGAGGTTTGAACACTGAATCTTTCACATAACCCCACAGAAAGAAATCGCATGGGGTTAAGTCGGGAGAGCGTGGAGGCCATGACATGAATTTCGGATCATGATCTCCACCACGATCGATCCATCGGTTTTCCAACCTCCTGTTTAAGAAATGCTGGACATCATGATGGAAGTGCAGTGGAGCACCATCCTGTTGAAAGATGAAGTCGGCGCTGTCGGTCTCCAGTTGTGGCATGAGCCAATCTTCCAGCATGTCCAGATACACGTGTCCTGTAACGTTTTTTTCGCAGAAGATAAAGGGGCCGTAAACTTTAAACCATGAGATTGCACAAAACACGTTAACTTTTGGTGAATAGTGAATTTGCTGCACGAATGCGTGAGGATTCTCTACCGCCCAGATTCGCACATTGTGTCTGTTCACTTCACCATTAAGAAAAACTGTTGCTTCATCACTGAAAACAAGTTTCGCACTGAACGCATCCTCTTCCATGAGCTGTTGCAACCGCGCCGAAAATTCAAAGCGTTTGACTTTGTCATCGGGTGTCATGGCTTGTAGCAATTGTAAACGGTAAAGCTTCTGCTTTAGCCTTTTCCGTAAGATTTTCCAAACCGTCGGCTGTGGTACGTTTAGCTCTCTGCTTGCTTTATTCGTCGACTTCCGTGGGCTACGCGTGAAACTTGGCCGCACTCGTTCAACCGTTTCTTCGCTCACTGCAGGCCGACCCGTTGATTTCCCCTTACAGAGGCATCCAGAAGCTATAAACTGCGCATACCATCGCCGAATGGAGTTAGCAGTTAGTGGATCTTTGTTGAACTTCGTCCTGAAGTGTCGTTGCACTGACTGATGTGAGTGCATTTCAAGCACAACATACGCTTTCTCGGCTCCTGTCGCCATTTTGTCTCACTGCGCTCTCGAGCGCTCTGGCGGCAGAAACCTGAAGTGCGGCTTCAGCCGAACAAAACTTTATGAGTTTTTCTACGTATCTGTAGTGTGTCATGACCATATGTCAAAGAATGGAGCTACAGTGAATTTATGAAATCGCTTCAATCATTTGTAATAGCCATGTATAAGACTCCTTTTATCTGTAGGCTGCTGGAACAACAATTAGATTGCTTACAACCCTCGCAATTAATTATTATTCCTGACATATGTCTCCTAGCTGATTTACGGAATTCAGCATCTTTGTCATACATTTGTCAAGTCTGTGCCACACTGTCATAACACTAATAAACACTAGCAATTTCAGACACACCGAAAAAGAAATTCCCATAACTTTTTTCTTCCTAGTTCTTTTGTTGTTCACTCAGTCGTTCCCCTCTAATCCCTGTCAATGTAAAATGTAATAACTTTTTGAATGATTAGATCAACAGTTTGGTACACCTTCTTCTGAGAGTGTTAATCATACAATTAGCAGACATTTGTAGTACGAGGAAATGCACATTTAGAGTAGCATACCAATTGTCAGTATGTCTCTGTTTGAGCAGATTGTGAAGCTATTAAGGATGTAAGTTCCTTTACTAAAACAATTAAGGAACATTAAAACATTTTTCTTTATATAAAACGTAAAGATACATCTGTCAGTTATTTTTCTACAGAGCTTTCGCCTACATTAAGGCACTTGTTGTATTGAGGAACGAGTTTCTCTATGACATCATTGTAGAACGCTGCCACGTCTGAGCTAATTCGTTGTTTGACACCCTCCTTTAAAGGGGAATTTTGAAACAGTGGTTGCTCTGCTCATACTTTTCATATTCGGAAACTGGTGAAAGCCAGAGGGTGACAGACCAGGACTGTACAGAGGGTAATACCAATTTCCCGTGGAATCTGTCAAACAACGTTCGAGTGATTGCGGCAGTTCATGGCCTAGCATTACATTGCACAGAAACGACGCCGTAGCATATGTTGTTCTGGATAGTTTTGCAGAACTTGTTTAAGGTTTTACGCTAAAAACCGGAATTTATTGCAATGCCTCTTTCCATAAAATCAATTTGAAGTACTCCCTTTATGTCCCAAAAAACGGTTTTCATCAGTGGGTGGAATCTATAGTGAGGTGACTTCGAAAATGGGTCAGTTCTGTGGCCCGTACTAACTTGTACCATAGGCCGAGTAGCAGGATCCTTGTATCTCACACCAAGTAATAAGGGCTAAACGAACAGGTCTGCTGCCTTCGTTGCATTTAAACAACTGACAATCGTAACAGGAAAAATTTATCTGGATATTGGTACAATTGTAAAAACTACCTTCAGCAGTAACCCAGTACTTGTATAGATATAAAATTAGGTTAATACTGTGCCATGATTTACTAGGTAACTGCAGAGTTTAAGTTCCGCTTGCTCAGCGGCAAGCATAAGGGCTGGTGATGTGTTCTCGCCGCAGCAGAGAGCATATGAAATATCAAAGCAATCGAGCCCAGTGCTAACGCGAGCCGGTGAGCAGGTGTGAGCGGAACTCGAAGGAATAAGGTGTGCGACAGCTGACAACAAAGCAGATATACTGACAACGCAAGTCCTTGTACGCAATAAGCATGGACTTGGCAGTATTGCCTGGTGGACTGACAGTTGGTTGTGCTCCAGCGGAGCTAAGAGCCTGACAACATCCTTCTCGGAAGACTAGTGACTGCTGCCAGCCTGTGATAGGGGCCCTGTATGTATGGAGGACAGAATTGGTGTTGAAAATCCTAGCAGATTACAGCTCCGTGCCGGGCCGAGACTCGAACTTGGAACATCTGCCTTTAACGGCCAAGTGCTCTACCGTCTGAGCTACCCAAGCGCAACCCACGATCTCACAGTTATACGCCGACCAGCATCTCATCTCCTACCTTACAGACTGCAAAGAAGCTGTCCTGCGAAATTTGAAAGGCTAGCACTCCTGGGAGAAAGGATATTGTGGAGACATATCTCTGCCACAGCATGGGGGTTGTAGAGCACTTGTCCGCGAAAGGCAAAAGTCACAAGTCCGAGTCTCGGTCCATCACGCATTTCAGTCTGGCAAGAAGTTTCATATCAGCGCACACTTCACAGTAGAGCGAAAATTTCATTCTGTAGAGTGCATGTTACCTTTTTCTTAGTCATCATTCATCTGTATGGTTTGATGCATTGCGCCACAATTTCCTCTCCTGCTTCAACCTCACCATATAAGGGTTTCATTCGTACCTTACGTCTTTAATTATTTTTTCGACGTATTCCAACCATTTCCTTTACAGTTTTTATGCTCTACAGTTCCCACTAATATCCTGGAGGTTATTCCCTAATGCCTTAACACATGTGCTAACATCTTGCCCCCAATTCGTCTTACTGTTTTTCGTATGTTCCTTTCTTCAACGATTTTGGGTAGAAATATCTCATTCCTTATCTTATCAGTCCACACGGTTTTCAGCGTCCTTTTCTGTTAGGGTTTTACAACTGTACATGATTAATTATCATACAATGCTACTCTCCAACACACATTTCCTCCTCGAACTAAAGTCTTTGTTTTGCCCCAGAAGATATCAGCCCTCTAAACCTATACTGATCTCCTCCTTGCTTCGCCCCTTGCGAGTAATTTTGCTTCCAAGGTAGCAGTATCCCTTAACTTCGTCTACTAGTAATCTCAAATTTGGATCTTAATTTTTTTGCTATTCTCACTTCTGCTATTTCTCAGCTTTTGGATTTTTCCGGTTTACTCTCAGTCGACATTCTGCATGCAACAGAGCTTGTACTTCTTCTTCACTTTCATTAAGGATAGGATGACATCATCGAAGTTATCTTTAAACCCTGAAATTAATCCCACTCTTGAACCTTTCTTTTAATTACGTGAATTCTTCTTCAATGCAGAGATTGAACAGTAGGAGTCAAAGTATAGCTTAATAGTATCTTTCTCAGAATTTCGAACATCTTATGCCGTTTCATCTCGTCCAATGCTTTTTCCTATGAGCGTATCTTGGGGACTACAAGTAAGACAACCTGTGGAGATCATGAGAAAGGACTCGATAAGGGACCAAAGTGACAAAATTATAGGCAGTGTGGACCAGCTACAAGTTCCCATGGCCAGCCGAACTAAAGGCAACTTGGAATCCGGGCTTGGGTTTGTGGCTACAGCAATTGGTTTTCAACACGTGTTCGTCTGTTCCTGGTCTGACAGTGCCTATGGTGTCTGGTATCACGGCTCCTGTGAAGAGCATGCTGACTGTACTCTAGTGACCTGCCAAGAAGAAGAAAACACATGTCAGTTACGTTACGTGAGCTGCATTAAAAGAGCTCGAACCCCTCAGTAGGACTTCATTCTTGGAGCACTTGTAGGAGACTCACTGTGCAATATGATGCAGTTGACAGGCATACCAGAGGTACTGCACAAAACGTCTGCTCAGAATTTCACGTCATTTTCACTATGGTTTTTAATTCACGACTGATCTCATGTGGCTAGAATAAAACATCAAAGAGCTGCGGTGGATAAGACAGATATGTGTGTGCCCCTAGCCCAAAAACAAATGAACATAAAGCAAACGCACATAGAGTGTGTTCTGTGTCAAATATCATTCGGTGTAGGACATATGTCAATGTAAAGGTTTTTGCTTCAAATGAGCGTTTCTGCCGTATCCCTAAATACTGATCATTCCTCCTGAGCCACCCTGTAGATATACGCGAGCGATCAAAGAAGGTCACGCAACCAGAACACATGGTCGGATGTGAAAGTAATTTCATATATCGGTAGGACGTATGCGATTAAAGGTACAGCTCTCTGCGACTAGTGTTTTTCGTGTTTAGTGCTGTTACCAGTCTGTGTATAGGTGACCAGAAGAATGTCAGATACTGAGTGACCACTATGAAGGCCTAATGGACGCTGTGTACTCGTGTAAGGCAGCATTATCAGCAAAAGTAGTTCGAAAGTAGCTGCATTGTTGGTCTCCATTAGGCCGGCTGGACAAATTATGCAACATCCAAATTTTTGGGGCCTTCAGCTGTGGCAGGGTTCCGTAACTGATTTCATGGGCACGTTAGTTCAGGAATACTCATCGTCAAGATTTCCAGTAGATGACATCTGACTTCCAAAAGAGAGATTCGCCTTAATGTAAACGAAATATATCGTAAGCCCTTCACATCAGCACCTGCTACCCAAGAACGAGTAACGGCCTCCGTGCAACGTTCTTTGTCATCCTGCACCAGTCAGAGGCAAGCAGCTGTCGGTGCTGGGAATTACCGTCTCATGTATAGGGTGCCGTTAACATGACAACAGAAATGACTGTGTTTCGACTGGTGCAGTGACTGGGAAGTATGGACTGCTGATCAATAGCGTCACATTTTTTTCAGCAATGAATCTCGTACCTGCTCTACCACAGATGATCATCACCGATCAGTACGGTGGCGACTTGCGAGAACACAGAGTCTTCCAATGTTCTGGTGAAGTACAGCATTGTAACTCGTGGTGTAGGCGCAATTGAAAGTGACTTCATGTCATCGGTTATGGTCCATGAGTGGCCTCTAACTGCACAATAGAACGTCCGTCGCATGTGTTACTTCTGATGCTACCGTATCGTGGTACCATTTTCCTTCAGGAGAACGCCTTTAAATTGATTTTCGCCGTTGATGGAGGGATTGGTCGATGGTTTCATAGACACGTCTCCAGTAAACGCCGGAATTTTCTAGTCTTGTGGTGACTTCGAGTGAAAATACACACGTCGAGGCTCCTCCCGTGCTCCTCTTTCTAAAACAATTCAGGTCTCCTTGGCAGTCAAAACTGTTAAAATACCCTTTACAAGAAGCTTCAGTTTTAAGTAAGCAAGATGGACGGATTTCTCCAGGGAATTAGACAAGGAAATTCACACCAGAAACTCTGTAAAGGAGAACTACACAGTTTTTGTACAATTTCTCCTTGAAGTGTCAAAGAAGCACTTTCCAAGAGGCTATAGACAGACCATATTATGTCTCTCTAAGGGTAACAAAAACATCTTAGCGAGATATGACGAATTGTTCCCAAAGGCACTTTCAGTGACTAGATGATTATACTATAGGTTGTGGCACAGTTCGTATGATAGCACTAAGTGAAATAAAGCAAAAGAATGGGGAAAATGGACATGCCACATAGCAGCCAAACTGGAAGGAATTTGATCAGAAACATCGATGAGATACAAAAGCAATAAAAAAAAATGGCTACAGTAGCACCTGATGAAATAGCACATCAGCTACTACTGAATGCCAACAAAAATGTAAGAAAACCAAGTTAGAACTTGATATCCACACATACATACATGATATCCTCTTCTCTTTTCATAATGGAAAAAACTCAATGCGTACATAAAAAATCTATGAAAAACGGAAAGGCGTTTGATGTTGATGATGTGCATGTGGAACAGGTAAAGTATTTCGGACCGAATGCCAAAATTTGGGTGTTAAACCTATTTAACCTCTGCCGAGAAAGTTTTAAAATCCCTAAATTTTAGAGGAAGTCCAAGATAATAGCCCACATAACATGAGGAAAAGGGCCATACTTACTAAACAACTGTCAGCCCATATGCCTTGTGTGCCACATCTCAAATTGAATGAAAAGCTGATTATTAATCGAATAAATAACATCATTGTATCACAGTTAATCCCACAACAAACTGGCGTCAGGCCAGGCAACTCTTGTACTGTCCAGATCTTGGCCCTCTCAAAGCGTATAGAGGAGAGGTATGAAAATAAATTAATAACAGGCTTGGCTCTCGCCTATGTAAGTGACACCTATGATACAGTAAACCACTATTACTTAAAATCTATGCTATCATTAGGGACCATCAACTAGTAACAATTATAGAATCCTAGCTATAGAACCGACGGTTCTGCGTCATCCTAGAAGGGAAAAAAACGTCGCTGGGGAATCAGAAAAACAGCCTTTCTCAGAGAAATGTTTTAGTTCCAACGCCTCTATGGCTTCATTTTACGAGGACAGATGTGAAGATGGTCGTCGCTAAGTGCTATCGGTAGTCTAAGGATCGAAAGTTTGTGATCACAAATGTATATGAAGGGAATTTTATCAAAGCTGAGGTACTTATGTGAAAGACCAGATCCCGCTATTTGCTATCGATATATTGTGTGTGTGACAATCTCGTACAGCAGCCGTGTCCAAGTACCAGTAAAAAAGATATCAAAAGCCAGTCACAGTAGCAATGCGCCAGCTTGCCTCAGGACAGGATACATCAACACTGTGACATCTTTCCACACGAATCCGTGCATACATCCAGGCAGAGGAGATGTAACTGCCTATTGATCAGCGAACAGTTGTATAGTTACCTTCTACTAGGCATATTTTGCACTTAAACATGGTATTGAAGTTCGCGACAAAACTGAAATCGGAGTCTGAGATGGCGGGTACTTCGTATTTAAATAACCCTGAACAGATAATCTCACAAGCCAGGTTTTCATCATTAATGACCTCTTCACCACATATCTACTATGTCACACTCCACAAAAGGACAACCTTTTTCATGCAACAGAGGCGAAAATTCAGGTGCCAGCAATTAAAACGAAACAGATACTTGTATAACATTCCAATAATTTATTGGCCATTAAAAAGAGGGAGCCAATCACAATGTAACGCCAGAGTCGACACGTTGTTTATGTTGAAAAGCATCCGAAGGATCTGAAGAGCTTTTGTAATGAATAATTGCGTAAAGGGGGTAGGTTACAGTGTTACCATACCTAAAACATGTAAACTTAGTTAACAGTAAAAAATACGCACACGTTATAGCGCGCACACGCACACACACAAGCTATAATTGTGAACAGCTATAGTTCAATCTCTGTACCACATGTAGTATAAGGCGCAATTGACCTACAAATAACAAATTTCAAAATTTAATTTTTTTCTGTGGAACACATTTCCATATCTATAACGTCTGGAAAAATAACAACACATAAATTTTAATGTCAATGTCAAACGTCACAAACATATTTCCTTGCACGAGTACGCATATATCAATTAAAATTGATGCCTAAGACATGACTGGAGACTCTCAAATTAAGTGCCTTCACACTATATGATGAACAGGCAGCTGAAATTTCAGTTTTATGGTGTACTAAGATTATCTGACTTTTTGTCAGCTACATGCAGTTAATAACTCGTGTCAAAGCCTGAATGCGGAATCAGAGATTAATTACCATAAAATGTATTCAAATATAAATTGTTCTATAACTGTAGAAAACACAAGTAGCATTCTATGCATGCTGTGGGCATTTCGTCCTCGGCGTAAAAGAGAGTACAAGAGTATGAATGAAACAAGTCTGGCCAAGCACCAATTTAGGGGAAGACGATGTTTTGAGGCGATCTTTAATGCACTGAATCATTCGAGCTACTTCTCGTAATAAGCAAATAGAAATACGTTATTCTCTCCATGGATTATGAAAACATGGCCAAAGACAATGGTGGAGAAGGTCCCACAAACACAGAGGAATATCTGATGTATCAAAAATACGTTCATCGCACCAAAATAAACTCATTTATCAAAATACACAATGATTTCGAGCACAAAAGAAATCCGTCTTGCTTATGCTAATACTCAAGTACATTTACAGATCATTGATTGCTAGCAAAAATTCGAAATTTGTACCGAAACAAAATTGTATCATTTTTCAAAATATGTAAGATTTTTAGTACGAAACACACTACTGTCGTGAGTTAACGGTTCTGTAACAACGGAAAGATGGAATAACCAACGACGGAATATCATGCTACGAGTCGGAGCATGAAATGACAGAAGCTTAAGCGTAATAGGAAAGCTAGAAAACCTGAAATTCGAAATGCAAACGCTTAATCTAGATATAGTGAGGGATGAAGTCAAATGGAAAGAAGATAAGTATTTCTGGGTAGACGAATATAAGGGTAATATCTAGAGCAACAGAAAATTTTCCTGCCAGAATTTTATTCATTAAGAATAAGAAAAGTAGGGCAGCATTAGCTATTGTGATTAGCTCAGCTAGTTCTCATGAGATTTGGCACAAAACCAAACTCGAGCGACGTAGTTCTGGTAGACGTGACAACGCGCAAGCAACAGATGAATGGCTAAAGAAAGTATATGCTGGTAATGAATGGATTACTGAGTATGGAAAGGATATCAAAATCTAATAATCATGGGGCATTGTAACACGGCCTTAGGCGAAAGAATAGAAAAAAAAGTTACGAGATAATATGGGCTAGGTAACAGGAATGGGAGAGGACAGATTCACGTGGTAATAGTAAGACTCCACAATATCACAAGAGGAGGAGTTATAACTATAAAACGCTAGGAGACACTCGAAGGTTCCAGCCCGATTACATCATGGTTAGATAAGGATTCCGAAATAAATTGTGGATTGTAAGTCGTATACTGGTGCAAACCAACACTCAAACCTTAGACTGAATTTTAATGTATTGGTCTGGAAGTATCAATGTGGATGGAAGTACGACATTGAAATCCCGAGGAATGGTGCGATACATTCGAAGTATACTAATAATATGGATACAGCGATAAGGAGTATCACAGAACTCAGTTCTGTTGAGGGGATGTCTCTAAAAAGGGCAATCACATGCGTTGGACAGACAAACGTAGTACATGGAAGGTAAATGTGAAGAAATTTTGGGTAACAGATGAACTACTTTAATTCATCGAAGAAAGAAAGAACTACAGAACTGTTCAGGGAAACAAAGGAATACATCAATATAAATCCGTTAGTAATGAAATAAACTGGAATTGCAGGGACGCCAAGGCGAAGTGGCCGCAGGAAATGTGTGAAGAAATAGAAAAAGAAATGATCGTTTGGAGGACTGCCTCAGCGTACTGAAAAAACAAAATAACCATCAACGAAATTAAAAACAAGAATGACAACATTAACAGTGAGCGGTAATTCCACTGTTAAAGGCAGAAGATAGAGTGAACAGGTGGAAAGTGTACACTGAAGACGTCTATGAGCGTAGAACGAGAGAAGAAGAAACTGGAGTCATTGTACAACGCGTAGGGGATCCAGTATTAGACTCAGAATTTAAAAGAGCTCAGAGAGATTCAGATCAAATAAGGCAGAAGGGACAGATAACAATCCATCGAAATGTCTAAAACAACCATGTAGAGAAATTGAGATTTTAAAACATAATCTCAAAAAATTAACACAGTCTCTATTGGGTCCGTTAATTGTATGATATCCCTTGTTTATTTCATGAACCTTCAGCAAAACTTACCTTTTTGCTTGCAGATATAAACACAGTAGGCCAAAGATAAGGTTCACCATAAAAAAAGAACATGATTACCAAATAAATTTCTGAGACATAAGAAATTAAAAAACAAAACAAAATGATTTTAAAATTTCCCATAAACTTAAAATAACTGACATATCCATACATAACTCTTCAAATTACCCATACTCACTGAAGTAAGTAGCACTCACATACGTGCTTTGTAGACTCGACACACCATCACTGAATATACGATAGCAACGAACATGGGTCCAACATTAATCTAGTCACAAAACTAAACAAAAAGTGAAACAACAAATACAATCAATAAACACAGCAACACAACTAAACACTACTCAAACTAGCACAAAAATGAAAGAACAAGAAACTACACACAAACAAGAAAAAATATTCAGGATTGTGCACACTGAAATACAAGTACACACTCGCACATGAAATAACAAACTTATTCAAAAGACAAGGCGTAAACGTATATTAAAAATAGACAGTACAATCAAAAAGTTCTTTCCAAAAATTAGAGAAGTCACCGACGTGTGCAAGAAAACAGAAGTATACCAATTACAATTCAACACATGTGCGGAAAGCTATGCAGAACAAGTCAGCAGTAATTTTGACCCCAGTATAAAGAATTCATCTAAGCATGGAAATATGTGACAAGCTATTCAACACTGGCAGGATCTTTAAGAGTAAATAATCTTCAAAACAGGCTGACATGTAAATAGAATAACTATTGGAAGACACTTCCCAACTTTACAAGATTATTATCACATATCTAAAGCAAATGATGAAGACCACTTGCTCTAAATGGCCAAGTGAATATAACTAACCTCTCTCTATGTACACGGACTGATCATTTAACAGACAGCTATCTCAATGGATTATCGCAAAGTATGATAAAAAGGGAAGAAAGAAATAATACAGAAAAATTAAAAATAAACATGGAATTAAAAAATGATAAAGTAATAAAATAAACAAATAAAATAAAAACAAACAATTAAAGGAGCACAAACACACACACAAACACACACACATACAGTGCTACGTTTCGAAAACAGAGCGAGCACAAGGTAAAGTGCAGGTCTTGAACCAGTTTTCCACATGAGTGAAAGCTGCATGGCATGCAAATAGTGCCTTAGGCATTGATCTGCAAGTACATTTCCTTTTTGTTGTACAAACTTCCTTGAATGTTTCAAATATATGACCCTCATGACTATGTAAACGAAAAATAAAGTAATATATCAAGGCAACCAAGGAGGATGCGTGCTAATCAGACTAATCATGTCAAGGGGGCGTGTAAAACAAACACAAAAATTATAGTGTGCTGCATGCAAAAGCCGCATTTCTTCTAAAGTACTGCAATTTATAGTGAGCTACTGCGAAATTGGCTGCCACAAGAAACTTCTTCTTCTTTCGCTTCATCCTCTTTGGCGTACTCTGGATCAATCATTTCTTTGTGCGTTGTTCTTTTCTTAGGGCCCAGAATTTCTTCATTCTGTCTTATCTTCTTTTCCTCTCTTTTTCCGAGATCAAGGGTTTAGATTTTTACGTAGATTTGTCTTGGAATCTTATGTTTTCATCTTTAGTATTTAATTAAGCTGTTGGATCGATAAGTGAATTTTTTGAAACCTTTACTTCTACTAGGTCTTTCTCAGTTTCTTTAAACCGGGCGGGTTTCGCTTTGCGGTTACGTAAAACGTCAAAGATTTCTTTGGTTAATCTGTTGGAATTCGTTCTGAGAAGATGACCATAAGAATTTATCCTCCTTTTTCACATAATCTCTCAAAGATTTTCAATTTTCTTGTAGAGAATTTCATTTTTATGTATATAAACTTTTGTGCTGAAGTTTTTAACTTTTGATTTTTCTTAAAGTTTTTCTTTCCTTTATTTCAAATTTCTGCATTCGGTCTTTGAAACTCACGTTTAGTGTTTCTGATGCATACAGTGCTTCTGGCTTAATCACTATGTTGTAATGTGTAATTTTGTACCCCCATGAAGAGATTTTTCGTTGTTTGTAGTTTTTGTTAGTTGGAAGGCCAATTCAAGTTTATTTCTTTTGAATTCCATTGCTAAGAAACTTCTTACTGCGTGTGTGTGTGTGTTTTCTTTTCTTTCCAGATGACAAATCGTACACAGTTTTATTTATTTATTAATTTACTGAATCTTATCTCATTAGGACCATGGGGCACTCTCTTATATCACACTGTGGTTTCACATATACAATGCTTCTTTTATATCTCAGTTTCCTAAGAAATGACAATTTTAATGTGACTACTAGTATTAATATAATTTGAATGTCTGAAGCGGTAGTGTGAGTAAATTATACTATAAAATATGGAAGTTGACACTAGCACTGCGTGTACTACTGCAGCTGCTGCCAGTAATAGTAGTACTAATTATACACTACTGGCCATTACAACTGCTACACCAAAAAGAAATGGAGATGATAAACGAGTATTCATTGGACAAATAAATTATACTAGAACTGACATGTGATTACATTTTCACACAATTTGGGTTCATAGGTCCTGAGAAATCAGTACCTAGAACAACCACCTCTGGCCGTAATAACGACCTTGATACGCCTGGGCATTGAGTCAAACAGAGCTTGGATTTCGTGTACAGGTAGCCCATGCAGCTTCAACACGATACCAAAGTTCATCAATAGTGACTGGCGTATTGTGACGAGCCAGTTGCTCGGCCACCATTGTCCAGACGTTTTCCATTGGTGAGAAATCTGGAGAATGTGCTGGCCAGGGCAGTAATCGAACATTTTCTGTATCCAGAAAGACCCGTACAGGACCTGCAACATGCGGTCGTGCATACACCTGCTGAAATGTAGGGTACCGCAGGGATCTAATGAAGGATAGAGCCACGAGTCGTAAATCATCTGAAATGCAACGTCCACTGTTCAAAGTGCCGTCAATACGAACAGGAGGTGACCGAGACGTGTAACCAATGGCACCCCATGCCATCACGCAGGGTGATACGCCAGTATGGCGATGACGAATACCCGCTTCCAATGTGCGTTCACCGCGATGTCGTCAAACACAGATGCCTCCATTATGATGCTGTAAACAGAACCTGGATTCATCCAAAAAAATGACGTTCTGTCATTTGTGCACCCAGTTTCCTCGTTGAGTACACCATCGCAGGAGCTCCTTTCTGTGATACAGCGTCAAGGGTAATCGCTGCCATGGTCTCCGGGCTGATAGTCCATGCTGTTGAAAACGTCGTCGAACTGTTCGTGCAGATGGTTGTTGTCTTGCAAACGTCCCAATCTGTTGACTCAGGTATCGAAACGTGGCTGCACGATCCGTTACAGCTATGCGGATAAAATGCCTGTTATCTCGACTGCTAGTGATACGAGGCCGTTGGGATCCAGCACGGCATTCCGTATTACCCTCCTGAACCGACTGATTCGATATTCTGCTAACAGTCATTGTATCTCGACCAACGCGAGCCAAAATGTCGCGATACGATAAACCGCAAACGCGATAGGCTACGATCCAACCTTTACCAAAATCGGAAACGTGATGGTACGCATTTCTCCTCCTTACACGAAGCATCACAACAATGTTACACCAGGTAACGCCGGTCAGCTGCTGTTTGTGTATGAGAAATCGGTTGAAAACTTTCCTCCTATCAGCACTTTGTATGTGTCACCACCGGCGCCAAACTTGTGTGAATGCTCTGAAAAGCTAATCATTTTCATATTACAGCACCTTCTTCCTGTCGGTTACATTTCGCGTCTGTAGCACGTTATCTTCGTCGTGTAGCAGTTTTTATGACCTGTAGTGTAATAATAATAATAATAATAATAATAATAATAATAATAACGTGGAGGCCCGGGAAAAGAATAGGCCTTCGGTATGTTCTGCCAGTCGTAAAAGGCGACGAAAAGAACAAACCACTAATAGGACTAACCCCCCTTTTAGTGTGATTAGTTGGTTCAGGACAGAACTAATGAAGCCTCGGACAAGCGCCGTCATGGTCGGGGACGACGCTTGAATCCTATGCCCGTCCACAATGGTAACAACACTGCTAGCCACACGGAATATGATTTAAATCCAAATAGAGGTGTTTTGCAGGATGTGCTTCCTGCAACCACTCTAGAAGGAAAGCAAAGACTGAGGATGAGATGGTCAGATGAAGTTAACCGACACCTCAGTTCTGTTATTACCTAGCAACAAACTTAGGAACCAACACAACTGGATACAGATCACAAGTATACACAAAATTTATTATCAGATACCCAGAATTAAAATTTTTAACAGAACAACGACCAGCTGATCAGATCCGTGTAATAATCAAAAATAACAGGATACCCCAGTCAGAATTAGAAAACATCAAACAACAAGTACAACAAATACTGGAACAAAATAATGTGCAATCAGAAGAAGAAGAAAATACAGTAATGGACTCAAACATCCCAGAGCAAACAAACAAAGAATACGATGCATCAATTAAACAATCAGAGGAAAACGAACTCTTAAAGACAGCCACCAGAACAAGCACAAATAGAACATGAAGTGACACACATATTAGATATAGAAGAAAAATTTCAACTAAAATATATAGAATACAAAGACACAAATACAGGCATTAGACCATTCTTGCATAGACCACCAAATACCCCACAAGTCCAAACAACAATCACAACTATCAACACAATCATACACAACAAAATAAATGAAAATACAACTATGGAAGTGTTACAACTACTGGTTTATATAGGAGCACTCACTACACTAAATATACACACTAGGCAGAGATCAGAACCAACCAAGACCCAGAAGAAACCCACAAAACCAGCATGGCAACATAGGCTACAGATCAGAATAGAAAAACTGAGAAAAGATATAGGACAGCTAACACAGTTTATAAGAAATGAAACATCAGACAAAAAACGAAAAAGGTTACGTAAAATCTCACAACAAGAAGCGATAGAGCAATTAGATGAAAAGAAGCAGAAATTACAAGCATTGGCCAAACGACTTAGAGGATACAAAAAAAGTGAAAATTGAAGGAAAAAAAACCAAACATTCAACACAAACTAAAATAAATTTTATCAGACAACAGATAACACACACATTAAAATAGACAATCCACCAAACATAACAGACATGGAACACTTCTGGAGCAACATATGGTCAAACCCGGTACAACATAACAGGCATGCATGGTGGATACAAGCAGAAACAGACTCATAGAAGATGATACCACAAATGCCTGAAGTGATAATTTTGCAACATGAAGTCACCCATGCAATTAATTCTACGCACAATTGGAAAGCCCCTGGAAAAAATTAAATAGCAAATTTCTGGCTAAAGAAATTCAACTCAACACATTCACATCTAACTAAATTATTTAACAGTTACGTTGCAGAGCCATACACATTCCCTGATACACTTACACATGGAATAACTTATCTGAAACCTAAAGATCAAGCAGACACAGCAAATCCAGAAAGATATCGCCCCATAACATGCCTACCAACAATATAGAAAATATCAACTTCAGTCATTACACATAAATTAATGACACATACAACACAGAACAAAATTATAAATGAAGAACAAAAATGCTGTTGCAAAGGAGCACGAGGATGTAAAGAGCAACTGCTAATAGATGCAGAGGTGACATATCAAGCTAAAATTAAACAAAGGTCGCTACACTACGCATACATTGACTACCGAAAAGGTTTTGATAGTGTACCCCAATCATGGTTGCTACAAATATTGGAAATATACAAAGTAGATCCTAAATTGATACAGTTCCTAAACATAGTAATGAAAAATTGGAAAACCACACCTAATATCCAAACAAATTCAAATAATATCACATCACAGGTAATACAGATTAAGAGTGGAATATACCAAGGAGACTCATTAAGTCCTTTCTGGTTCTGCCTTGCTCTGAACCCGCTATACAACATGTTAAATAATACAAATTATGAATACAATCTTACTGGAACATACCAACACAAAATCACACATTTGCTATACATGGATGATCTAAAACTACTGGCAGCAACAAATCAACAACTTAACCAATTACTAAAGATAACAGAAGTATTCAGCAATGATATAAATATGGCTTTTGGAGCAGACAAATGTAAGAAAAATAGCATAGTCAAGGGAAAATACACTAAACAAGAAGATTACATATTGGATAAGCACAGCGACTGCACAGAAGCGATGGGAAAAACAGATGTCTATAAATATCTAGGATACAGACAAAAAGTAGGAATAGATAGTACCAATATAAAAGAAGAACTACAAGAAAAATATAGACAAAAACTAACAAAAATACTGAAAACAGAACTGACAGCAAGAAACAAGGCAAAAGCTATAAATACCTATGCTATATTGACCTACTCATTTGGAGTAGTGAAATGGAGTAACAAAGACCTAGAAGCACTCAATACACTTACACGATCACAATGCTATAAATATAGAATAAATCACATACATTCAGCAACAGAAAGATTCACATTAAGCAGAAAGGAAGGAGCAATGGGATTTATCGACATAGAAAAACCTACATTATGAATAGGTAGACAATTTAAGAAAATTCTTTCTAGAACGAGCAGAAAGTAGCAAAATACACAAAGCAATCACTCATATAAATACATCGGCTACACCACTGCAATACTGCAATTTCATAACCACTTCTACAGCCCTTTAGATCACGTAACATCAACCGATACGAAGAAAATAAATTGGAAAAAGAAAACACTACATGGCCAGCACCTGCATTATCTAACACAGCTACACATTGATCAAGACGCATCCAACACATGGCTAAGAAAAGGCAATATATACAGTGAGATTGAAGAATTCATGATTGGAATACAGGATCAAACAACAAACACCAGATATTACAGCAAGCATATTATTAAAGATCCCAATACCACAACAGATAAATGCAGACTTTGCAAACAACAAATAGAAACAGTAGATCACATCACAAGCGGATGTACGATAGTAGCGAATACAGAATACCCTAGAAGACATGACAATGTAGCAAAAATAATACATCAACAACTTGCCATACAATATAAACTAATAAAACAACACGTTCCCACATATAAGTATGCACCACAAAATGTACTGGAGAATGATGAATACAAATTATACTGGAACAGAACCATTATAACAGATAAAACAACACCACATAACAAACCTGACTTCATACTCACCAATAAAAAGAAGAAATTAACACAACGAATCGAAATATCAAATACCCAATACAACAAATATACAGAAGAAAACAGGAGAAAAAATTGAAAAATACATCCAACTGGCAGAGGAAGTCAAGGATATGTGGCATCAGGATAAAGTTGACAGTATACTGATTATACTATCAACTACAGGAGTCATACTACACAGTGTCCACCAGTACATCAACGCAATACAGCTACATCCTAACTTATATTTACAACTACAGAAATCTGTAATTATTGATACATGTTCAATTACCTGAAAGTTCCTAAATGCAATGTAAGATATACCATACAGTTAAAAGGAAGTCACGCTTGATCAAGGACCGCGTCACTTTCCATTTTTAACCAGACATGACGCCTGAGACAGGAAAGAGAAATAACAATAATAATAATGACAATAATAATGACAGTAATATCAGTAATGTTAGTGACTGATGTAAGAAAACTCGACTGCCATGCGGCTTTTCGCGGATGATGCTGTAGTATGCAGAGAAGTTGCAGCATTAGAAAATTGCAGCACAATGCAGGAAGATCTGCAGCGGATAGGCACTTGGTGCATGGAGTGGCAACTGACCCTTAACATAGACAAATGTAATGTATTGCGAATACATAGAAAGAAGGATCCTTTATGGTATGATTATATGATAGCGGAACAAACACTGGTAGCAGTTACATCTGTAAAATATCTGGGAGTATGCATGCGGAACGATTTGAAGTGGAATGATCATATAAAATTAATTGTTGGTGAGGGGGTTGCCAGATTGCGATTCATTGGGAGAGTCCTTAGAAAATGTAGTCCATCAACAAAGGAAATGGTTTACAGGACACTCGTTCGACCTATACTAGAGTATTGCTGATTAGTGTGGGATCCGCACTAGGTCGGGTTGGCAGAGGACATAGAGAAGTCCAAAGAAGAGCGGCGCGTTTCGTCACAGGGTTATCTGGTAAACGTGATAGCGTTACGGAGATGTTTAGCAAACTCAAGTGGCAGACTCTGCGAGAGAGGCGCTCTGCATCGCGGTGTAGCTTGCTGTCTAGGTTTCGAGAGGGTGCGTTTCTGGATGAGGTATCGAATATATTGCTTCCCCCTACTTATACCTCCTGAGGAGGTCACGAATGTAAAATTAGAGAGATTCGAGCGCCCACGTAGGCTTTCCGGCAGTCGTTTTTCCCGCTAACCTTACGCGACTGGAACAGGAAAGGGAGGTAATGACAGTGGCACGTAAAGTGCCCTCCGCCACACACCTTTGGGTGGCTTGCGGAGTGTAGATGTAGATGTAAGATGCAAAATAGATGTTTTCTGATACAGCGAGTTTTGGGAACTTTATACCTGGAAACACTGCAGTAACTTTCATTACATAGTTTTTTTATTAATAATTTTGAAACGATTCAAAAAATTAACAAGTTTTGGATACTTTTGAACATGGTCAAGATGGCGCCTCTGGGACTAAAACTGTGACTTTCTTTGCAGAATAGCATTAAAAGCTGCTGATTTGTGATGAATGTTTCGTTTTAATGATTGGTACGTTGTTTTTCCACAACCATGCCAAGAAAAGAGTCGTGGTTTCTTGGAACATGGCGCAATAAGTAAGAAATGATGAAGTTATTCATCAGGGGTGGCATGGCGTGTGATGTCATGTTTTCACAGTTGTTTCTATGTAAAATGGCAGTCATCATGGATTACGACAGACGTGGTATCGCGTTATTCAGTATTGCATTTAAGTACAATGTGGGCATGGTGGAAGGAAACTGTACTACTGAACTCATATTGCCAACTTCTTTGGTAATTTGACTCGATTTTGTAATCTTCTTAATAACATTACGTACCCTCTCAATCCCAGAAGTATAATCTGGTTTCCTTTTCCCTCTCTGGTTATTTGACTTCCTTTGTCAGGCAGTGTAAATATAACAATATTATAAAGGCAGGTTGGTTGGTTGGTTGTTTGGGGGAAGAGACCAAACAGCGAGTTCATCGGTCTCATTGGATTAGGGAAGGACGGGGAAGGAAGTCGGCCGTGCCCTTTCAGAGGAATCATCCCAGCATTTGCCTAGAGCGATTCAGGGAAATCACGGAAAACCTAAATCAGGATGGCCGGACGCGTGATTGAACCGTCGTCCTCCCGAATGCGAGTCCAGTGTGCTAACTACTGCGCCATCTCGCTCGGTATATAAAGGTAGGTAAGGACCCATTCTTAGTCTTTATGTTCCGTCAAGTGCAGGCTACATGTTTTAAAAATGGTAAGATTTTGATAGAAAATGTAACAAAAGTATGAAAATAAAAGTATACACGAACTATGTTTTCTTGTTTCTAAACTGTGATTTTACATATCCAGCATCTTTATAAAGGTAATACTGCCTCTACAGCTACCAGTACAACTGGTTCTATCATTATTGGTATCTTCTGCTACACCCACGTACGGCATTTGACTGCATGATTCACAGTATTCGCCTAAATAGATCAGTTTTAATAGGATTAAGGGTTTAGCCAACCTATGGATAGTGTCATATCTAACAAAAAGATTACCATAAGTTATATTTAGCAGTACAACAAATGTAGTCTGGTGACACTGTTCTGACTGGGCAGAAATCACTTATTGGGTTCACCAAAGCTCAATCTTATGTCCACTATTGTTCCCTACGAATGTACACGATCTTCTGGCTGGCATTCAACAAGCAGAACAGTTCATGTTGCTGATGCCACTAGTATTGTAAGCAACCCAAACATACCTGCAGATCCAAAACAAATGGTAGTCAATGTTCTTAAAAGAATCATGGACTGGTTTTGTTAAAGCTCTCATGCTCAGTTTTAAAATGGCACAACATACTCAGTTCTGCACATCTATGGTTACTACACCAGTGGTAAGTGTACAACGTGGTACAGAAATGACAAATTGAATGGAAAATTGAAAATAATTTTGATGTCCATACTGATGAGAATTTGTAGTTGTAAAAGCGCACCTCGTAGGTCCTAAAACTACTTATTTCAGTCACATTTGCATTTAGAATCACTGCAAATCTTGCATATCTTCACTCAATAATGTAATATTGAATAATATTCTGGATCAACTCAAATTGAGTACTGAATAACGTTCTGTAAGAAAAACAAATCGTGGTCACCCATGATCTACTCGTGGACATCTATTTAAATAGTTGGGCATTCTGACTTTTAAATCACAGTGTATTTACTGCCGCATGGACTTTGTTGTAAATAACTGCATTTCAAGCCGAGCAGTGATGCACATAATTAATATATCAGAAGGAAATACGACATTCACCGTTCCACGCTAAGGTAGTCTTTAGCACAAAAGGAGTGCAGAATGCTGAAATGCACAATGCTGCAATCACAATTTCTGGTAAGTTGTAAGCAGGCTGTTTAGGTTTTTATATTGGTAACGCCACGTAGCGCTCTGTATGAAAATCACTGGCTGTGCTGTGTGCAGTCTGTGGCTGGTTTGCATTGTTGTAATACTCGCATATGAAACGTCCCCTTACAAAAATTATACATGACTGTGCTTAAACTGACACACAGTATTTATATGAAACGTCCCCTTAGAAAAATTGTACATGACTGTGCTTAAACTGACACACAGTATTTTTAGCGCAACGCAATCTGACTTTCAATAATCCGTACAAAAGAATGGCCTCGACTAACATTAACCTATACGATTCACAAATCACTTACCTCACAAAAATCTTCGCTACTCGAATTACTGCAATACAGCGAGCGCCACTACTTCCAGCTAAATAAAAGATTCTAACTACGGAAGGCACTAACTACTGACAGGCATAGTTAGCAAACGAGAGATTTTAATAGAGAACAAACAATGTATTTACCTTAATAGTCATAATATATATAGCAGTTCATGCGATCCAGTCTTACAAATTTCAAAACTCCGCCATTTCTCTCCCAACATCTACCACTGCTGGCGGCTCACCTCCAACTGTGCAACGCTACGCGCTGTTAACAGCCAACGGCCCAACGCTACAATGGCGAGTATTACAACAATGCAAACCAGCCACAGACTGCACACAGCACAACCAGTGATTTTCATACAGAGTGGTACGTGGGGTTACCAATATAAAAACCTAAACAGCCTACTTACAAAGTTACCCAGTGATTTAAATATCCGCCAGAGAGCGACGCTGGAAACAAACTGAAAAAAATTGCTTCTCGACAACTTGTACTCTGTAGAAGAATTTCTGTTATCCTAATGTGTGAAAGTAGGTGGGTAGGAACTACGAACTTAAATAACTAGATTTAAAAAATTACAAAAAAGTGTTAAGAATGTTCAGCATGTGGTCATATTTACAAATTCATTTTCCATGTAAATGTAAAATGACTCATTCCGCACCATTGACTTTTATAGCGCAAATGATCCGTTCAGTATGAAACTAACTATCCAGCTCCTAAGACTAGTGTGGAATGGTGCTTCTCGCTCCACTGCTGTTTGTCTTGTTTGCTGTTGCATTCCATAATTAACCTGGTGTTCTCTTGGACACATTTTATTGACGGTCGTATTAAAAGCTCGATATGCTTACTTGGTACCTTTTTTCTTGTCAAGTTTTAGCAACAGACTTTATAATGAAGCACACATCGACGTATATCAGGAACTTGGAAAAAGGCAAAACTATCGAGGATCCAGGTTAGATACAACTTACTTTTGTAGTGAACTAAACGTCAATATACTTCTCCGATAGAAATTAATCACAAGTAAAATATGTGTTTCATTATCTGGTTTTAAGGTCTTGGGACTAGCAAACTGAAATGTACTTTAGTTATATTTTAAAAGTACTTTCTCCTAGCAAAAATGATTTCAATGCTTGGTTTCTATAGCGACCAAAGATGCTAGGCTGATAGTCTAAATTGGCCAATTACTGAACAAAGGACTATCGCTGCACTGCACTATGAAGGGATTTAAGAGTTACTTTCCCTCTACACTTAAAAAATGAATCACGCAAGGTTCATTATAGTGATTTTCCACAAAACTAATCTTCAACTTGAGTTTAAATAAAACTGAAACTCTTTCTTGGTTAAGTTTTCTTCATTTTATGTCTTCATAACATAGGTAGGGTAATTTTCAGAAATAAAAGTTTGTTGAACCTTTTGATCCCATATGTTTTCACAACTCAATATGCATACCACTCACTTGCGCAAACACTGAACCGAAATTAGCACTCAATGAGGAAACAAGCTGATATAACCAAAACGAACTAAGAGAATGATCTGAAAAAAGTGAGATTGGGTCACTACTGTCTCTCTTACTTATACAGCGTGATTTTTTCTGCCGTGTGCAAACTCTACGGATAGATCAATGAGAGGATACTGAACAAAAAATAAATAATTAACTTATGTTCGGAAATGCGTGGTTTCCATACTAGAGACCATTTATTGAATCATACATTGTTACAAAGGCTGCGGTCCAATATGCGCTGTACCATGCACACACAATTACAGTATGTGTTGAAAATGGTTTCCCTGTGCCTCGACACATGGCGTGTATGCGCCATAGCATGTTGTGTGTCACACGTTCACATCACGCAGGCTGCATCCGAACACTGTCAAAGGCAGCATAAATGCTGCTCTAGTGTCTCCACGTCTGGAATGGCCCCTGCATATACGATACTTTTTAGGTGGCCCCATAACTAGAAAACACACGGGCTGAAATCCGGTGAACAAGGAGGCCATGTAACTGGATCACCTCGTCTCATCCACCTACCAGCGAAGACACGATCGAGATGCATCCGGATGTTAACGGTGAAGTGGGCTGGAGCACCATCAAGTAGGAGCCACATATCCCATTCAATTATCAATGGCACTTCTTTCAGGAGAGGAGTGAAAATTACGTTCAAGAAATGCCGAGAGTTCCGACCTGTTAGGCGACGTGGGAGGAAGACTATTGCCAATTATCCCGGCCAACAGATTCCGGCAGCACCGATGCTGATGATTCGCTGTCATCATATCATGGGTATTCTGCACACTATCACATAGATGACAGTTCGAAAGCTGAAGGTAGCACTCCGCATAAAGGTGGCCTCATCTGTGAACAGGATGGATGACACAAATTCAAGACCCGTGGCTGTCTGATGAAGAAACCAATGACAAAACTGCTCCAGGTGCGGGACGCCAGGTGTGTTCGAATATTTTGCATACGTCCTTCATGATTTCCTGCTTCCTAGAACGACCCTGTCTCAGACAAACGTCGAAACACAGTTACAAACACTGAGTGCTGTGGCTGTCGTCATGCGGGATAGGTCTCTCGATACGACCTCGCTGCCCGTCGCCCTTTGCCATTTGCCTTTCCGTAAGTAAACACCATGTCGGCAAGGTCTCGATTCGAATACGGGGCCATTGTGTACAACGCTGTATCACATCCACTGCAAGGTGAGTGTAGAGCAAGAGAAGTGAATGGGACACAGCATTGCCTATTACTATAGCAGGAGAGGGCTCCAGGTCACGACGTATGAGGAACAGGCAGTGCCACCTTCTAGGAGGAAAGGGTGCATACCGTAACTGTGGCTACACGCACAGCTCGAATTAGACCGAAGTCTCTGTTAACAATATGCGATTAAATAAATGGTCTATAGTATCGGCACCATGCATTTCCGAACATAAGAACATCAGGCCGTTTTTGTTCCGTATCCTCTCATAGATCGATCCCTAGAGTTTGTACACAGCAGAGAAAATCACCCTGTAGGTTAATAGGAAAAAGTGGATTCTAATCTAGAGTATTCTTACCCTTTTCCTCTCTTAGGATCATATTACATTCTTTTTGTACAACTAACACTTAAATATTTCATTGAAACTAATTAAAATACTTGTTTTAATTACTGCTTAAGGCCGTCAAAGCATGGCTATAATTCGCAGATTGTACTTCAAAAGACGGCTCCCGATAAGCTTCCATATGGAGTTTAATTTCACAGATCTTCCCATCGTGATAATTTCAAGAAATATATATGGGAAACAGCTGCCGGCCGTTGTGACCGATCGGTTCTAGGCGCTACAGTCTGGAAACGCGCCACCACTACGGTCGCAGTTTCGAATTCTGCCTCGGGCATGGATGTGTGTGACGTCCTTAGGTTAGTTAGGTTTAAGTGGTTCTAAGTTGTAGGGGATTGATGACCTCAGCAATTAAGTCCCATAGTGCTCAGAGCTATTTGAACCATTTGAAACAGTAACAAGTTACCACATGCCTCATGGAGTAGACATCTTCAACTTTTTTGGTTTCTAGGTGACTGATGAAAATGTTTGCTAGTGTTCCTGATATTGGGGATCCCGTGGACAGTCCATCACTTTGTAAATAATATTATTTCTCAAACTGAAAGTAGTTTTGTTCAGTTGTCAGTCTGAGCATATCTGTTATAGAAATCCTAGAACAAAATCTCTCATCCCACAGCAACCTCACCACAGACGCAATAAAAGAAATAACAGATATGCGCAGACTGACAACTGAACAAAACTACTTTCAGTTTGAGAAAGAATATTATTTACAAACTCATGGAGTAGATTTGCCGACAATATTATAGTTTTGGGTGGAGATTTTATTTTCACAGATATAGACTGGGAGGCTCAAACGTTCATAACGGGTGGCAGGGACAAAGAACCCAGTTAATTTTTTTAAGTGCTTTATCGGAAAACTACCTTGAGCAGTGGCGATAACATGTTAAACCTTCTGGTGACAAACAGACACGAACTATTTGAAACAGTTCCCGCAGAACAGGGAATCAACGATCATAAAGCTGTTACATCATCGGTGATTTCAGCCGTAAATAGCAATATTGAAAAAGGTAGCAAGATTTTTCTGTTTAGCAAAAGTGACAAAAAGCAGATATTAGAGTACTTGATGGCTCAACACAAGAGTTGTATCTCAAGTACAAATAGTGTTGAGCATCAGTGGACAAAGTTCAAAACCATCGTACAATATGTGTTAGATGAGTATGTGCCAAGCAAGATCGTAAGGTATGGAAAAGAGCCACAGTGGTACAACAACCGAGTTAGAAAACTGCTACGGAAGCAAAGGGCACTTAACAACAAACATACATATAGCCAAAGCCCTGCAGACTAACAAAAAATACACGAAGCGATATGTAGTGTGAGGAGGGCTATGTGAGAGGCGTTCAAAGAATTCGAAAGTAAAGTTCTACGTACTGACTTGGCAGATAATCCTAAGATATTTTGGTCTAATGTCAAAGCAGTAGGAGGATCAAAACGAAATGTCCAGACACTCTGAGACCAAAATGGTACTGAAACAGAGGATGATAGACTAAAAGCCGAATAACTAAATATCTTTTTCTAAAGCCGTTTCACAAAGAAAGACTGCACTGTAGTTCCTTCTCTAGATTGTCGCACAGATGACAAAGTAGTTGATATCGTAATAGGTGACAGGAAGATAGAAAAACAATTAAAATCGCTCAAAAGAGGAAAGCCCGCTGGACCTGATGGGATACCAGTGCGATTTTACACAGACCGTTGTACCGTAGGTCTCTAGAAGAGCGTAGTGTTCCAAAATATTGGGAAAGGACACTGGTCATCCCCGTTTTCAAGTAGGGATGTCAAACAGATGTGCAGAACTATAAACCTATATCTCTAACATCGATCAGTTGTAGAATTTTTGAACACATATTATGTTCGAGGATGATGACTTTTCTGGAGACTAGAAATCTACTCTGTAGGAATCAGCATGGGTTTCGTAAAAGACGATCGTCTTAAACCCAGCTCGCGCTATTCGTCTATGAGACTCAGAGGGCCATAGACACGGGTTCCCAAGTAGATGCCGTATTTCTTGACTTCCGCAAGGCGTTTGATACAGTTCCCCACAGTCGTTTCATGAACAAAGTAAGAGCATATGGACTATAAGACCAGTTGTGTGATTGGATTGAACAGTTCCTAGATAACAGAACGGAGCATGTCATTCTCAATGAAGAGAAGTCTTCCGAAGTAAGAGTGATTTCAGGTGTGTGCCGCAGGGGAGTGTCGTAGGACCGTTGCTATTCACAATAAATATATATATATATATATATATATATATATATATATATATATGACCTTATGGAATCTCAATGTAGACAAGTGTAACGTGCTGCGAATACATAGACAGAAAGATGCTTTACAATATAGCAGGTCAGCAGCTGTAAGCAGTTAATTCCATAAATCATCTGGGAGTACGCATTAGGAGTGATTTAAAATGGAATGGCCATATAAAATTAACCGTCTGTAGATCAGACGCCAGACTGAGATTCATAGGAAGAATCCTAATGAAATGCAGTCCGAAAACAAATTAAGTAGGTTACAGTACACTTGTTCGCCCACTGCTTGAATACTGCTCACCGGTGTGGTGTGGGATCCGTACCAGATAGGGTTGATAGAAGAGATAGAGAAAATCCAACGGAGAGCAGAGCGCTTCGTTACAGGATCATTCAGTAATCGCGAAAGCGTTACGGAGATGATAGATAAATTCCAGTGGAAGACTCTGCAAGAGAGACGCTCAGCAGCTCGGTACAGGCTTTTGTTGAAGTTTCAAGGACGTATCTTCACCGAGGAGTCAAGCAGTATATTGTTCCCTACTACGCATATCTCGCGAAGAGACCATGAGGTTAAAATCAGAGAGATTAGAGCCCACACAGAGGCATACCGACAATCTTTCATTCCACGAACAATACGAGACTGGAATAGAAGGGAGAACCGATACAGGTACTCAAGGTACCCTACGCCACACACCGTCAGGTGGCTTGCGGAGTATGGATGCAGATATTTATGTAGAGCGTAAGCTACCGGGACTACAGAGTAAATTTCTTCACGAGGAACTCCACCTTTTTTTTAGCGTCTGCCACTGTGGTTTTTTGACCACCTTGCTAATGCTCTGGTGCCTATTAAAGGAAACCGCAACGAAACTCGTCGGTCTCTGCATCTTTTCTGTTAATCCTATGTCGTAAGGGTCCCAGACCGTAGGACTTATAAACTAAAGAAAAAAGTTTTGTTTAGGTTTCCGTCGAACAATTTAGACACTTGCTTTTCCTACAATTAGTTTCAAGTGCTCAATCACTGTAGATGTGCCCAGATGGGTACTCTAAGTTACTTTCCATAACTATGTGTTCCAGTAATTTCTTGACAGTGTCATTATCAAACAGTAGTAGATCATTCGGTGGAGGGTAATGTTTTTTGCTGAAGGACATATTGCACCTCGGGCATTTATAGCTTAAGTTCTTTTACGTGGCAACGCAAGTAACGTTGTACATAATCCGTTGTATATAATTTAGGTTTTCCCTTTCATTACGTTACTTAAATTCTCTAGCGAACTGTACGTGCATCGGCAGGGAAACCGAATTTAAGCCCAGAAAGCGAAATAAACGCTCCAATAAAAGCGGCGGGCCGTAATCGAGTGAATATTTTCTTTTCAGCGCGCTGGCGGCACCGGATCACCTACTAAACCACAGGTGGGCTCAAGGTAGCCGTTCCGAAACGCGCGGGCTGCGCACGCGATCTTGTAATCCGGCACGGAACAGCGCAGCACCACCAGGCACGCTGAGGTTTTTGTACGGCGGACGGTCTGCAGCGGAAAAGCGGAACAGCCTGCATTCTCACTCTGCTTGCAGCGTACCAGCTGCGGTGGAACCTCGACGTTCTGTCGAGTCACTGAGTAGTTGAGACTGTATGTTGCTGGCGTCTGCACCGTTAAGAGAGTCCGAAAATTAGGTGAATTCAACACTGATAAGCAAATGGAGGCAAACGAATCTCTAGACATTATAAAGAGATATCATTCTGCTTATTCCCAGAATCATACAGATATCGATCGTCCTGGGTGTCTGCAGAAGTTATCCAAGAGATTGCCGGATCCTGTTATTCCTAATGTCGTGCAACTGAAGACGTATCGTGCTCCATTAAATAAATTACATGAGAAGTAACCTAAGCGAAACCCAGATTGGTATTTAATTTATCAGCATATTTCTGAATTTAATTTTTTTCATCCTTATATCACTCGAATCGGAAAAATATTACTTTCGAATGATTAATATGATATGCATGCAAACTTTTTTGGAGGTAATGATCTGAAATTACATGCTTAACATTTAAGTAGTCACGACGGGTCAATTTACCCTAGAGGTTTTTCTTTTGCCTAATTTCTTTGGCACGTGGCACTCTGAATCGTGGTAAATGCACTTAGTTTCCTTCACTGTTGAGCCTCTTATGATACTGTATTCGGAGTCATTGTTGACTTCATTGTTTCGCGTTAAAGTGCCATTACGGAGTGTTTGACAGATACCACTATTGGCGTTCTGTCACCATCGCCCGTCTGACTCGACACGAGTGTTCCTGTTCTGCAGTTCTTGCACCTGTGACCCGACCCGTGTGTGAGAGTTCGGCCGTAAAATACAGAGACTATAAAAATTGGAGTAATTGTATTTCTAATTATTTACCAATTATATTATTATATCATAAACTATGTTCTTAGTCATGTGGCATGACTGTTCTTTTTTTCTTACACAGAAGTACTAAAATATCGACTGACGAAGTAATTCCTATTGAACTATTACGCGAACATCATGATGAATCTGTGGCAAGCTTCCCTGATTTTGAAGACTGCAGTGTTGTAGAAAGTGAGCACGATACTGATTCAGACATGTCTGCTGCTTCTGCTGATGAAAGTTGACTGTGAAAAATGACTAATTTTTTCCGGGCAGAGGTTTTCAAAACCAAATGGAATAAACAGCCATTTAGTCAGTGGGACTGTGCTAAAATGAACAATTTTACTACCACACATATACCCGGATCTCACATTACACCACAGAATCAAACACTAGAAAAGGCCTCATTGCTTATTTCGACTAGAATATAATTGTCAGATTGGTTACGCACAGCATGTTCGTTATGAAAATCGCCACACATTTTGAGAGGAGACGTGACGCTCAAATTATAGATGGAGTTGAAATGAAGGCAGTTCCTGGCACCAGTATTTGATGGAACGAACAGAGCTTCCCATCTCCACTTCAGTAATAGGGGGCGGCAGAGGAGGGGGGGGGTGTCAGAACAGACCTGAAATGGTTTTCATTGGCGTATCTTATCAGAGACTGTCGTCTGGCTTCGCTCTAGTCGATGTGATACCACCAGTGACCAACTGGGAGAAAGAATTCTGACATGTTCATTGCTATACATGAATTTCTGGCACTAATAGGCAAAAACATTATGAGAGCCTACGCCATGCAGATTATTTGACGATTGGTGATCAACTTATTCCATTTGGAGTTATTACTCATTGAAACAGTATTTCCCTAATATCCTGAGAAATGTGGTATAACAGTGCTTGCCTTAGTAGTTCCTAGAGCAATTTACTTGCGGTTATTTGAGGTGTATGCAGGAATTCAGTCTCATGGTGTTTCAGGCCCTCTAATAGCCCTTCTGATGTTGTTCAATGTCTTCTTGGTCACATTAGACATTCAGAAACCCAACTGCTATACCAGTGTCCCATTTGCCAGAGCACTGCTGGGAATGAAGCCAACTTTAGTGAAAATATTACGAAAAAATAAACGTGAAATACGGGGTGTTCAAAAAGTCTCTCCGCAGTGCCGTATGATTGTTTGCCCGCTCGTGCCGTATGATTGTTCGCCTGCCCGGGTTCTTCAACGAAACAATAAACGCACAACGATACTGCAGAGATATTCCACACCCACTCATAGGAGAACTACTGAAATACTGAACGGTTATTTTCAACAAGATGGTTCAACCGCGGATATAGCTCGCGTTTCAGTGTCGCTGCTTGCTGATGTCTTTGGTGATCGCATAATTTCACAGAGACTTTGGCCTCCACGATCGCCTGACATAACACCACCTGACTTTTTCTTCTGGGTTGCAGCCAAAGCAACTGTCTATAAAAACCGTCCAAAATCCATCTATGAATTGAAAACTGCAATGTCTACTTTCAATGTTCCTGTTACAGAAGAAATGTTACAGCTTGTGTTTGGAAACATGATTATACGAATTCAATTGTGTATTCAACAACAGGGGTGACACTTTCTACATTTAATGTCAAAATTTGTTACTAAAAATGAATATTCAATAAACTAATAACTTGTATTTCACTGAGTTTCATTTCGGTATATTCACTGTGGCTTACGGCGCGCGCGGCTAACAATCATACGGCATTGCGGAGAGACTTTTTGAGGACCCCGTACTACCGATCTATTGCCCAGTAAACACAAGCTCGCAGGAAATTGTACTCGGTAGTGGTAATATTGTCAACGTACAGTGATGTCAAGATGAATGCAGAAGCAGGTTCCGATAAAAAAATCAGAAACTGTGACATTCTACAATTTGACTAAAGGAGGAAAGGACACATGATAGCAGCTTTGCAGCAACTATACTGTTGGCCGAAGAACAAGGAGAAGGCCCCTTTCTGTCTCCTTCACTTTCTGTCTCTGAACTTCTTTTATAGTATGAAAACGATCAAAACACACAAATAAGAATTATTCTGAAGGAGCTTACAATCTTGCTGTGGAGAGCGTTGTCAGGAGAGTTAGTGACAGTCGTACGTATTTCCCCCCAATGTTATGGAGGCAATGAAGTTGTTTCTGATGGGCAGAGGGGCAGTGGTACCACAGCAGCGACAGCTGTATGGTTAACATCGAACACACGATGAGAGAGGTACTGGACTAGCATTCCAGAAAGAGAAGTGATGCAACATCAGCTCAAGTATCCAAGTACAAACGACAAAAAGCATCCAACAGTGTGTGGTCTTTGTGTGGAATATATTTGCTACGTGTATTTAGAAGTTATCCAAGCTTTGTATCATTAGTGTAGAGCATTTACTTAGTATTAAGTTACTTTTCCATTGTTCCTCACACAATAAATCACAGTGTAAATAAATGATGTTGGGTACATTCTTTTTTGATCGCTTTATGCTCAAAGACAGTTCGTAAATCATAACCTTTCTTTTAGTCTAAGACTAGACACATATATTCAACTTAATCAACACCTGTGTCAAACTAATTCATGGTGGTGCCTACGTTCCTAATTGCCAAGTGAATACTTAAGGGTTAAGAGCATCCCACGAGTTAGCAATTAAAGCTTAAGGATAGTCAGAAAATATTATTTCTATTTGTAAACAAATGATACTGATGTTGAATATTAATAATGGGAAACAGAGATGAAAACAGACGACACGGGAAATCTAGTTGGATATCAACAAAAAGCAACGAGCTTGAAATCCCGTTGATTTATATTTTTCATATCACAAAAAACGGTAATAAATTTTGAAAAATGACTTGTAAAACTTCGATGGCGCGAACAGTATTTCGTTTGAGTACAAAACTTTACTTTGGATCGTGTAAGTGGATTTATTATATTACTACCATCCTTCTGATTTTATAATGTTGACTAGCATAATTAAGGTTGAAACAAAGTGTGCTATGATATCCATACACTTTAAGCTGTTTGCGTTAGTCTAACCGATTGCCCGAAAAGATCTAGAAGTATATGGAAGCTTCCGAAATCGCCCAAAAGTTGTCGTCTCTAAAGTTGACTCGCTGTTATGCAGCTATAACAAATGGAATGCTCAATTCTTAATAGTATGGCAGCATTTTCATTATGTTCTACACGAAGGCAACTCCTCTACAGGACGTCAGTAAAGAAGGTTAAAACTATCCTACTTTCTATTAATTCCATCTAAATATTTTTATATTCATCTTTGTGACTATTAAATTTTTTTCCCATATGTAACACAAATGAGTACATCTGGAAATGCAGCATGTTGTTGATCTGCTCGCTCCTACAATTATTGACCTGCCATCTTACCTCGCTCGCTCTTTTCACCTACACAGAATATTTTCGAGATAGATTCATTCCAAATGTGCTGACGCTACGGGATCTGCGAAAATCAGCATCCGACACCTGCCATTCAAAAACATAATACTTCTTACAGGTAAATCATATGTGGAAAATCCGTGAAGTTTAATATACACTCCTCGAAATGGAAAAAAGAACACATTGACACCGGTGTGTCAGACCCACCATACTTGCTCCGGACACAGCGAGAGGGCTATACAAGCAATGATCACACGCACGGCACAGCGGACACACCAGGAACCGCGGTGTTGGCCGTCGAATGGCGCTAGCTTGCGCAGCATTTGTGCACCGCCGCCGTCAGTGTCAGCCAGTTTGCCGTGGCATACGGAGCTCCATCGCAGTCTTTAACACTGGTAGCATGCCGCGACAGCGTGGACGTGAACCGTATGTGCAGTTGACGGACTTTGAGCGAGGGCGTATAGTGGGCATGCGGGAGGCCGGGTGGACGTACCGCCGAATTGCTCAACACGTGGGGCGTGAGGTCTCCACAGTACATCGATGTTGTCGCCAGTGGTCGGCGGAAGGTGCACCTGCCCGTCGACCTGGGACCGGACCTCAGCGACGCACGGATGCACGCCAAGACCGTAGGATCCTACGCAGTGCCGTAGGGGACCGCACCGCCACTTCCCAGCAAATTAGGGACACTGTTGCTCCTGGGGTATCGGCGACGACCATTCGCAACCGTCTCCATGAAGCTGGGCTACGGTCCCGCACACCGTTAGGCCGTCTTCCGCTCACGCCCCAACATCGTGCAGCCCGCCTCCAGTGGTGTCGCGACAGGCGTGAATGGAGGGACGAATGGAGACGTGTCGTCTTCAGCGATGAGAGTCGCTTCTGCCTTGGTGCCAATGATGGTCGTATGCGTGTTTGGCGCCGTGCAGGTGAGCGCCACAATCAGGACTGCATACGACCGAGGCACACAGGGCCAACACCCGGCATCATGGTGTGGGGAGCGATCTCCTACACTGGCCGTACACCACTGGTGATCGTCGAGGGGACACTGAATAGTGCACGGTACATCCAAACCGTCATCGAACCCATCGTTCTACCATTTCTAGACCGGCAAGGGAACTTGCTGTTCCAACAGGACAATGCACGTTCGCATGTATCCCGTGCCACCCAACGTGCTCTAGAAGGTGTAAGTCAACTACCCTGGCCAGCAAGACCTCCGGATCTGTTTCCCATTGAGTATGTTTGGGACTGGATGAAGCGTCGTCTCACGCGGTCTGCACGTCCAGCACGAACGCTGGTCCAACTGAGGCGCCAGGTGGAAATGGCATGGCAAGCCGTTCCACAGGACTACATCCAGCATCTCTACGATCGTCTCCATGGGAGAATAGCAGCCTGCATTGCTGCGAAAGGTGGATATACACTGTACTAGTGCCGACATTGTGCATGCTCTGTTGCCTGTGTCTATGTGCCTGTGGTTCTGTCAGTGTGATGTATCTGACCCCAGGAATGTGTCAATAAAGTTTCCCCTTCCTGGGACAATGAATTCACGGTGTTCTTATTTCAATTTCCAGGAGTGTACATCTGCTGTAATCTGTCTCAGTTTAACATATTATTAATTAAGGAGGATGACGGAAGTTTCGGTCTGCGAAATGAGAAATCGTGATGAGTGTATCGCTTAAACCAGGGGCATAGTCATGGTGTTAATATCTGTGGAAACTGTGTTTTTCAGTGCTTACGAGTGGTTTGTTCAATGTCTTTATCGCGTCCAGTAACTTGTGATGAAGTGTGAATTAATACTGTATGTACAAAGTGTGAAACGAACATGGATGAGAGTAACAATAATAGAAAGAGGAACGATCCAGTAAACATGTGACCACATACGAACTGTTTGCCAGTTATCGCCAATGTGTGAAAGTGGGTTGACATAGACTGCTGATCGAAATATTGTTCTAGTTGAGACAAGAGTATCTTAAATGGTGTACCTTAACAACAAATACAATACCACTACAGCACGTAATACATATTACAATTCACACCTGTTAATGCAAGTGTTCCGCGTGTCTTCCTCGCATTTCGGCGCAATACTACACTCCCCTCAGCAGCGAGTTACGAATTCTTTCAGAATGCATGGATCAGCTAGTGACTCATGACAAAATTATAAAATCCTCACCCCCAATCCTTCCACTACATTAAAGGGAGTGCTGTACACTTCAGTTTTGAGTTAATCCAGAGAGAAAATACCAGAAGATAGTGATCATGTGATCGAGGACGCCAAGGTCTATCGTGGGCCACATAGGCACGTTACACATATCACATCAGAAATAAAACGTGTCCTGTCACATCATAGAACTATCAAATTCCCCAACCTTAGGCCACGTATGAGATCTGAGCCCTATTATTTTATAACATAATCGAAATCTTTGCAGTTCAGTTACACTAATGCTGAGGAAAACAAAATCGCTTTCTGAAAGAATCAACGACAGGTCGTAACCAGCCTCGGAAGTTATCTCGTAAACATTTGTTGACAAATATATTATATGTATTCGGAATTGAGAATACAGACAGTCATCAGTTATAGAATGGAATAACGACAATGAAAATTTCTGCCGGACTCGCACTCGAACACGGATTCCCCACTTATCTCGGGTGGTCGCCTTACCATTTTCTTAGAACCGCTTCTTTTTTCATCTAGAATCACTTCTTTAATTTTTTCTTTTGTGGAACAGGAAGGCAGAATAAACTAACAATTTTGAAACCATAAAATCAACGTAAAGGTTGCTTTATTTTTACATCTATAAAGTAAATGAAAATCCTTGTCTAGGGTGGGAGTGAAAACGAAGTTATCATCTGTATCACAATCCCTGCAGAACGCGGTGTCGCAACTTGAATCTGGCATCCAGCCATACCTGGGCGGCATACTTTTGTTTTGGTCACGTTAACATAACCCAGCCAGATCAGGCGTCAACAGGTGGGGGCAAGTTGGCTTCTCAGTGTGCAATATGACAATTTATTTGAACCGTGCAGTACCGTCTCTAGTCGTTCTGCTGCAGGAGTCTTCTCATTTCTGGGACACTTCAGCTGTCGAAGGGGATTGAAAAACACTTCCTGAAAAGTTGGAAAACTAAGTCCTATATTTCGCATGAGTCTGTATGAGCTCGTGTTATTGTTGTAAGTGTATCCAATAATCCATCACGGACTTGATATCGTACGAAAACAAATATTTCGTCGGACGTCTAGCGATCCAATTGACCACATAAATCTTTTGTTAGGGAAAAAAAGTATTGTCCGGTAGAAAAAGTACATTCGATGTGATTTCTGTGTAGTTAGTGCGCCGAAGGAAGGCAATTATTCGACGCATCAGCATCCAGACGTCACTCGCTGCGCCACACACTAAAAAATGTTCTTCCGTTGCTAACAGTCCACAGTTTGTGCAGAGAGGTGAATCGACCATATGAATTGTAGAATATACCACATCTATTTCGCTGCTGTTGACAGTAATGGGGTATGCACTGCACACCAAATGTGCTTCCAAGTTCTCGTTAGGTATTTCAATTCCATTAAGTTGTGGCAATTGTGATCCATTAAGCACCGATAGATCTCCCGAGACGTGGGTATTCCCGTCGAAGGTACTTTCAGACGAACATAATTACAATCAACAAGAAATGAGGCAACGCGTGCAAGAGAAGGCGAAATGTTGCCCACCGCTATAGGGGGTTCGTACGAAGGCAGAACAAGTACTTCTATCAGAGCTGATGTTATGGTATGCTTTCGTTGTTACCACTTTCGTAACATCGCTAGCATGCAAAGCGCCAAAATTTTGATTCGCATGTTTGTGAGGTTGAGGCCACTGTTCCGGAATAGTAGGGTTAACGTGTCATATTTGATCTTAAATAACATCCCCGTGCTAACATAATAACCAAAGGCAGTCATGAGGCAGTCCGTAATTCCCTTCGGTATTGGTAGGATCTGCGCTACATGAGGCACTCTTGACGCTATGTGAACGTTGATGTACGCTACACTTTGGATGATTTCAAAGGCTCTCAGTTAGTTGTTGCGTATCGACAGACAAACATCCTGCAGAAGCCGCCGTGAACTCGCCGCAGCTGACCGCCGTAGTAAACGGGTAAATTTGATCCCCAGACATCTCAGCGATTCCACCGTCTGAAAAGGTGCCGGTACGTCTTCCAGACCCCGTCCAATGTGCATAACTTTGGATTTCGTCATGTTAACGACACTGCCTGCCGCTGTCTAGTAAGAGTCTAGATGTCGACAGCCTGACACACTTCGTGTCCTGATCTGACAAGGAGGATCAGGTCGTCCACATTTGCGTGACAAACGAAGACGTTCTCATTAAGCGCTATCCCAGTAAGTGAGCGCCTCATAACATACATCAGCTGCTCGAGTGCTATCGCAAATAGCATCATGGAGAGTGGGCACCCTTGTCGAACCGAGCTTTTAATGAGAATCGAGCCCGTTTCCCGACTGTTTACAATCACCGTCGATGTGCCCCTCGTAGTAGCCTTATAACTATGGAGATGAAAACAGGTGGAACCGCCATTCGGCTCATGACTGACACCAAGAAGTCATGGTTTATCCTGTCGAACGCACGATCGAAGTCCACAGATATCACCGCTGCTCGCATTCTACACGTTTCCGCAAGGGTGATAACGTCACGGTATTCACTTAACGCCGAGGAGGTGTTGCTTCGCACCCCTAGGCAAGCCTGATCAAGGGATATTGTCCTTGATATCGTCAGTTTGAGATGAGACGCAAGTAGTCGTACAAATATTTTAAAGTCAGTGTTTAGGATAGTGAGAGGCCGATATTGATTAACACTGCGACTCCCCACCGTCTTCGGGATGGGAAGAAGAAAGCCCGCCACAAAATCCGACGGTAGGCGCATGTCAGGACGCATCGTCTCATTGCACATTGACACCCACCGTGGCATCATCATATCCGCTAATTCTCGATAAAACTGTAACGTAATCCCATCTGGCCCTGGTGATTTATGGGCTGCTACTTTTTTGAGTGCCACCTTTATATCGTCTTCTGTGAGTGGTTCCGTAAGTGCTGCGTTATTCGTCTCTGTCAGTGTCGTTTGCAGATGTTGCAATATGTCCTCCCCACTCGACGGTCCGTCGTTGTTCCGGTATAAAAATTCTCTAAAAATTCATTGGTAATGTCCTGTTGTGTTGTCAGGTGACGGCCATCTAAACCGTGTCTAATGAATTCTCTTACTGCTTTGGTTTTGATGAAAGTCTATGTGTGTGTGTTAATGCAGCTAGCCGCTAACTTGGTGTAATGTTCTGTCTGTACAGAAGTGTATCTGTCGCCTTTATCGCTCTCTCACCCTCATACACAATTCTGTACAATAAAGTCAAGGGCTTAGGTTTTCTTATCAGGCTTATCCGTGCAAAGACAGACAAAAAAATTCTACTAATGGGAGGATTCTGAGTAACTTCTAGAATTCCATTCGCTCTCTCTTTCTCTCTCTCTCTCTCTCTGTCCTTTATCTGTGCACAGTTCAAATATAAGTTACACGTGGAGCACTGTTATCAATGCCAGGCGGTAACGTTTGTGTTCCCGCGACACGTGGTGCATCGACCTTTCTAGACTCTGAGAAGCTCATCTGCTAAAAGCAGCACGGTTTTAGGAAACAGAAGTCGGCGAGACACACCTGACCCTCTTCGTGAAAGATATACAACAGGCACTAGATACCGGCTCCAAGGTTGACGCCATATTTCTCGACTTTCGAAAGGCGTTCGACTCAGTTCCGCACTGTCACTTGCTCCAAAATGTGCGCGCTTACGGTATATCAGATGATATATGTGGTTGGATGGAAAGTTTTCTAACAGACAGGGAGCAGTATGTCGTCCTGAACGGGTTGACTTGAACAGAAATAAGCGTAACTTCAGGTGTGCCCCAGGGCAGCGTATAGGTCCGGTGCTTTTTACAATTTACATAAATGATCTGGTTGATGGTATTGACAGCGGCATTAGAATGTCTGCCGATGATGCTGTAGTCAACAGGAAAGTAGTATCACGCGAAAGCTGTGAAAAAATCAATGAGAATTTGCAGATAATTAATGCGTGGAATAATGACTGGCAGTTATCTCTCAATATTAGTAAGTGTAATCCACTGCGTATAAGAAAGCGAAAATCCGCTTTAATGTAGGAGTACAAAATAAATGCCCAGTCTTTGGAAGCGGCAACATCCGTCAAGTACCTGGGTGTGACTATTCGAAATGATCTCAAGTGGAATAATCAGATTACACAAGTAACGGGTAAGGCAAACTCTAGATTGTGGTTTATTGGTAGAATCCTGAAGCGATGCAGTCCTTCAACAAAGGAAATAACTTACAATACGTTTAGTTCGTCCAGCCGTAGAGTTTTGTTCCTTTGTATGGGACCCTTACCAGTTGGGACTGATCCAAGAGATTGAGAAGATCCAAAGAAGAGCGGCAAGATTTGTGACAGGTACATTTAGCTAACGAGAGAGCGTTACAAATCTCATAGAAAGTTTGAAGTGGGACGCACTTGTAGATAGACCGCGCGCAAACGGAAGGGGTTGCTCACTAAATTCCGAAATCCGATCTTCACCGAGGACGTAGAGCATACATTATTACCACCAACTTTCAAATCGCGCAATGGTCACATAAACAGAAGGGGTTGCTCACTGAATTCCGAAATCCGGTCTTCACCGCGGATGTAGAGCATATATTATTACCACCAGCTTTCAAATCGCGCAATGATCACCATTCAAAGAAAAGGGAAATTAGAGCTCGTACTCAAGGCGTTCATACAGTCCATTTCCCCTCGCGCGATCCGCGAGTGGAACGGGACGGGGGGGGGGGGGAGGTGGGGGAATATGACATTGGCGCGAATTGTGCCCTCCGCCACACACCGCTTGGTAGCTAGCGGAGTATATATGCAGATGTAGGTATAAATGTAGAGAGTTACGTTCCCCAATGATGGTGTCGAGACATCTTGCCCGTATCGGGATGCCACCCAGTCGTCGTTGCGTGACCGATAGGATTTGTGCCTTGACACGATGAATTTCTGAATGACGTTCTGCAGACGGTACCTGGAATGACAGCTCACGGAGCATGTCGTAATAATAATCAAGAGTGTCTCTTTGTCATCTCATCTTATCCCGACCATACTACTGTATGATAGCTCTTCTTATTGCTGGCTTAGTATACTCGAGGCGCCATTGGAGCACTGAGGTATATGTTGGTAGACGGCGTTGACATGTGGCCCATACCTCCTCGACTCTCTGACGACATTCGGGTTCCGCCAAAAGTGACGAATTGAGCTTCCATGTTCCCCGGCTTCTCCACACAGTTTGCTGAGGGAGTGATATGGTACAAATGTGAGCCAGATGATCAGGAAATGCCTCAGGCCATCGTTCCGCGTAGACTACCTTATCCCGTAGGCCAACAGAAACATATATTCGATCAAGTCTGCTCGCCGAGTGACTGGTAAAAAAAAGTATATCCCTCACTGTTCCTATGAATCCTGTCCCAGGTGTCGCATAACTCCAGGTCCTGGCATAGCACTTGCAGTTCACGACAGGTATAGTAATGTGGAGTCTGGTCTTTTGGGGCTAAAACACAATTGAAGTCACCTCCTATAATAAAATGATCGAATCTGCCGGTAAATAAGGGACCAATCTCTTACGAATAATATCTCGCACGCGCCCTTCTTGACTGTGTAGGAAGGGGAATAAACATTTAGAATACGAATTCCATTAACAGTTATCACCAGTTCTCGTGCCAAAGGCAGATAATCCAGGTCGCGAACCGGAATCCCGTCCCGGACCAATATCGCTGTTCCACTGTCGTTGTCCGAGTGAGGCGAGGTATAGGAGATGTATCCATGAACTTACTGGAACTCAGGAATGTAAATTTCCTGCACCATTAGTATATCAACATCCGACGCGTAATCGTGTCCCTAAACAATTGGTGTTCCACCATTCACAATTAGATCAATGGTATTTACGTTCACTGTCCCTATTCTGTATGCCTGGGTTCGATCAGCTGTCATCTCCTCATAATGTTGAAATGACGAAAATTCGGCGTATCGATAGTCCCTATGTACATTCGCAGAGGGTCGCCAGACGGATGTCTCTCTGCGGCATAAGGTTTCTTGAGATGCGGACGGATGCAAGTCCCCATCAATGGAAGGGTCTGCATCGGTGATTTCTTCGTCCTGCGCATCGCAGCTTTATACTCCGCCGCAGAATGGGTGTCGGGCCCATGAGCGGATGCTTCGTCTGAAGTGACATCTTTTCAGTGTGCGAATTGATACGGTCAGCAACAACCGAGAGCTTGTGGTTTCAAGTCATACAGGTCCATAGGGCTAGACTCATTAGGGCTCCCAAGAAGAAAAGGGAGCGTCTCGGCAGAGTTTAGTCGGCTCTTCATGCGGCGCTTCGGCGAGCGTTGTTTGTGGGTCCTAACCTCGGCCTGTGGTCTTGTCGAATCTTGTATCTCCTGCTGTCCCGCCACCGCCACAACGTCTTGGGGCCGTTCCACTTCAGCTTCCATGCCTTGCGTGATGCTATCATCCTCTTTCTCCAACACCTACAGTCTCAGGGATTGGAGGTTCGTCGGGGCCAGTCCTTCTTCAGTGGGGCCCGAAGGCGCTTCAACCAACGGCGGCGTCGGTTCGATAGTAGGCCTACGCTCCGACCTCGGCGTCACCTCACCGCGATGCGCCGTCACGTAAGTCAGCGCCAGTGACGTTGGTGTAGCAGGATTCTGGAAGTCTCCGCTGGACAGTTGCACGAGTCGCATCTGCACACACGCAGATCGAAGATGTCCTTCACTACCACACCCGGAGCATGTCCGGGGCTGTCCATCATAGATGAGAACAGCTCTAGAGCCACCGATGTTTATGTACGATGGCATAATTTCGTAAGGGAAATTCAGCCGGCCATAGTGACCGAGCGGTTCTAGGCGCTACAGTCTGGAACCGCGCGACCGCCACGGTCGCAGGTTAGAATCCTGCCTCGGGAATGGGTGTGTGTGACGTCCTTAGGTTAGTTAGGTTTCAGTAGTTCTAAGTTCTAAGGGACTGATGACCTCGGAAGTTAAGTCCCATAGTGCTCAGAGCCGTAAGGGCAATTCGCACCTGTCGGACACCATTGAGCACTGGATACGTGCTAAAACTTGCCCAACGTTCGGTCGTATGACTAATAACTCTGCCGTATGGGTGGAGTGATTCAGTGACCAATGACTCGGGTACCTCGAAAGGCAGCTCGAAGATTCGAATCGTACGCACGCCCAGACCCGAATGAGCTACTAAAACTTCGCCAATATGACCATTGGAGTGTCGGAACTGGAATCCTCGTTTGGCGGCTTCAATAATTCTTTCGCATGCTGCGACATCAGTCACCTTTACGTAAAGAGTACTGCTCTCGATTGATAAGTGAATTCCAATAAGCTCAGTGTAGTTAAGATGCACTTTGTCCCTCAAGAAACGTTGGATTTCGAAAGCCTTCGGTCGTGCATACTCGTTACAGAACGTGAACTGTATCGTGGTTTCTCGAAAATTGTGTGCCATTGCGTTCGATTCAAACAGTAATACACGCGAGTAACGACGGTGTGAACACCGCATCTTCCGCGAACGTTCGAGCCGGGACGCAAACACGTCCGAGATGCTCCGATGCCAAAGGCGGACTGAACCATTTCACTACCCGTGCACGACTAACAGCCAGACCCAAACTTCCACGTCATCAACCATGCATTTACAACCTGTACTCGAACATCCATTGTATATATTCATATACAGGTGAGACTTTGTACTTGAACGTCTCCTGCCCGGTGTCGGCAGATAAATACGATAGTCCAGTGTCTGAGTTATTCATAATTACGATGCATGCATGTCCAAAGGAACTTTGCATCGTAATTCAGAATGTCACAGGCACTGCAATATCGTATTTGTGGACAAATGTTTACCGGAACATTTCTACTCTATTATAGTATGCTTTCACCCGTTAACAGTTCTTGCAGTTAATTGTGATGCATGCTTTATAAGAATACTTCTTTCAGTTAATTGAGATGCATGCTTTATAAGAATACATGGTCGTGATTAATCTAATTAACCCAACAATACTACCTATAACCACTTTTTTTTTTGAGTCATCAATCGTCTGTTCCCTTGGGTTTTTACCCTCTCCAACTCTCTCTAGTACCATGGAGATTATTCCCCGATATCGTAACGTATGTCCTCTCATCGTGTCCGGTTTCCAGGTTAGTGTTTTCCATGTGTTCTTTCTTCATAGATTCTGCGCAGAGCGCCCTCATTCCTTATTTTATCAGCCTACTACCTATTGTCAACATTCTTCCGTAACACCACACATCAATCACTGCGATTCTTTTTTGATCCGAATTTCCCACTGTCCATGATCCACTGCCATGCAGTGAAGTCCTCGAAACGTACATCCTCAGACATTTCTTTCTCAAATGAAGGCGTACGTTTGATACGAATAGACTTCTATTGGTCAGGAACGCCCGCTTTACTTGGACTTATCTGCCTTTTATGCGCTCCTTGCTTTATCTGTCATGAATAATTTAGCTTTCAAGGTACCAGAATACCTTGAATTAGCCTAATTTGTCGTAATCAACTGTGATATTAAGTTTCTCGATACTCTCATTTGTGCTACATAGCATTATTTTCGTCTTTTTCCGTTTTGATTTCAGTACATTTTTAAGTCATTACATTGTTAATTCCATTCACAAAATTCTGTAATTCATCTTCATTTTCACTGAGGACAGCAATGTCATCAGCTAATCTTATCACTGATATCCCTCCATCTTGAGCCGGCCGTGGTGGCCAAGCGGTTAAAGGCGCTACAGTCTGGAGCCGCGCGGCCGCTACGGTCGCAGGTTCGAATCTTGCCTCGGGCATGGATGTGTGTGATGTCCTTAGGTTAGTTAGGTTTAAGTAGTTCTAAGTTCTACCGGAATGATGACCTTAGAAGTTAAGTCCCATAGTGCTCAGAGCCATTTGAACCATTTTGAACCCTCCATCTTGAATTTTAATCCTATCTTTGAATCTTTCTTCTATTTCCGTAATTGCTTCTCCCGTGTACACTTTAAACGACAGCGGTGAAAGATTGCATCCCTGTGTCACATACGTTTTAATCCGAGCATTTCATTCATAGTCTTCCACTCATATTGTTTCCCCTTGCGTCTTGTGCATATTGTATATTACCCACCTGTCCCTTCAGTTTATTAAAAAAATACGGCAGTCGTCAAGTCGTTGTTCAGACGTTTAACCGATATATAGTTCCTACACTTTACAATTATGAAGTATTTGTCGCTGTTTTTATATTGTGTTATTGAAACAACGGCTCTCTTAAACAATTTTGTGAATTAGTGTTGATGTGCAGTCGAATTTTTTGCGTAACGTGTAGTGAAACGGGCTAAGAAAGTTTTCTCTGCTACTCGGACACGACTCTCGCACGTGAGCGAACTGCCCCAATTTTCAGAGTTTACTCGCAACGTGCAGCGACGGTGCACAGGCAGAGGGTTCCATTAGGGCCTACAACGTGAAGCATGTTGCGTTGTTGTTAACTTAGGCCTCGGTGTCTCCACGTTAGGCGCCATCGCGCTACAGCACGTGCCTCAAGTCTCGCTTGTTGTGTGTGCCCCACCGTCACTCGCGGTGTGGAAAAGCTGTAGGGCTGCCGAGAAACACGTGGAGTACGCCACGTCAGTCCTGAGAGGAGATTCATGTAGACCTATCAGAGACACACAGGCTGTCTCTCCTAAGAGTGCTCTGGTGCGTTTTCTCTGGTGTTTAAGCAGAAAATCGCAGTTTCGTTTGTGCTTTGAATACCTGGAGTCAACCTAAACAAATAGTAATATTCGTGCATTGAATGCGACACGCATTGTCGACGGAAATCGTCGGTTTCTTTCTGGTTACAAACAGAATTATTTCAAAAGCATTAGTTAATATTCCCATTCGATCGATCGATCCCTGATTAGTATAGTGTTAAATTTCTACTGTCGACATGTATTAACAGGGAAAATAAACAGTGGCAGATCTTGAGTACCGAGTGTTAACAAATTTCTTGATTCAGATAAATTTGAAAGTGTGAAATTAAAAGCATCTGCTGTATAAAATGCTTATCAACAAGTTTATACTACAACTACAGCCAGTGTAAGTAGGCTGTTTAGGTTTTCTTATTGGTAACGCCACGTAGCGCTCTGTATGAAAATCACTGGTTGTGCTGTGTGCAGTCTGTGGCTAGTTTGCATTGTTGTCTGCCATTGTAGTGTTGGGCAGCTGGATGTGAACAGCGCGTAGCGTTACGCAGTTGGAGGTGAGCCGCCAGCAGTGGTGGATGTGGGGAGAGAGATGGCGGAGTTTTGAAATTTGTAAGACTGGATGTCAATTATGACTATTAAGGTAAATACATTGTTTGTTCTCTATCAAAATCTTTGATTTGCTAACTATGCCTATCAGTAGTTAGTGCCTTCAGTAGTCTGAATCTTTTATTTAGCTGGCAGTAGAGGCGCTCGCTGTATTACAGTAGCTTGAGTAACGAAGATTTTTGTGAGGTAAGTGATTTGTGAAAGGTATAGGTTAATGTTAGTCAGGGCCATTCTTTTGTAGGGATTTTTGAAAGTCAGATTGCGTTGCGCTAAAAATATTGTGTGTCACTTTAAGCACAGTCTTGTATGATTTTTCTAAGGGGATGTTTCACCAGTAATAAAAACAACAGTATTGATAATATTGATAATAATAATAATAATAATAATAATAATAATAATAATAGAAATAAGACGCATAACTTATGCGGCAAAAGAAAGATATTGTTTGTGGAATTATGTTGTTTTGAACATAATTAAGGATAGATTAGGGCAATAACGAAAAACTGTGCAAGCTGTCGCAACTCTCAATTTCGCGTTTTTGATTAGGTGCGAGTTTTCGTGTTTTACCATTTTTTCGGACAAATATACAAGATCCCTAACAGATGTATTAGTTCACGAATTTACTGCCGGGTTAAAAATCAGATATTCTTACGCTGCACCCTCACAACAACTTCATCTACATCTATATCTACGCAATTACTATACTATTCACAATAAAGTGCCTAGCAGAGGGTTCAATGAACCACCTCCAAGCTGTCTCTCTACAGTTTCACTGTCGACAGCCGCACGGGAAAAATAAGCACTTAAATTTTTCTGTACGAGCCGTGATTTCTCTTATTTTATCGTAATGATTATTTCTCCTTAAGTTGGTAGGTACCAACAAAATTTTTTGGCAATCGGAGGAGAAAACTCCTTTTTGAAATTTCATGAGAAGATCCCATCGCAACGAAAGACGCCTTTGTTTTAATGATTGCACTCCAATTCACGTATCATACCTGTGACACTATCTCCCCTATTTCACGATAATACAAACGAGTTGCCGTTCTTTGTACTTTTTCAATGTCATCCGTCAGTCCTACCTGATGCGGATCCCACGCCACACAGCAATACTCCAGAACAAGGCGGACAAGTGTAGTGTAAGCAGTCTCTTTAGTAGACCTGTTGCACCTTCTAAGTGTTCTGCTATTGAATCTCAGTCTTTTTTTTTCTCTACTCACAACATTATCTACGTGATCGTTCCAATTTAGGTAATTTGTAATTGTAACCCCGAAGGGTTCAGTTCAATTTACCGCCTTCAGGTTTGTGTGAATTATGGCGTAATTGAAATTTAGAGGATTTCTTTCAGTATTCATGTGAATAATTTAACACTTTTCTTTATTCAGGGTGAATTGCCACTTTTCGCACCATACCGATATCTTATCTAAATCGGTTTTCAATTCCTTGTTAAACGTTCGCTTGTAGTCACGCTTATCCGATTTCGTCACCGTCTCAATCAAATGATCAAGCTGCTTTGCAGCTAGTTTTTTCTGGAAATTTCCTTTTCGGTTCCCAGAATGAGATTTTCACTCTGCAGTGGAGATACGCTGATACGAAACTTCCTGGCAGATTAAAGCTGTGTGTCGGACCGAGACTCAAATTCTTGTTCTTTGCCTTTCGCGGGGAAGTGCTCTACGGACTGAGCCACCCAAGCACGACTAACGACCCGTTCTCACAGCTTTACTTTTCTGTTAGAATTTAAAAACCTTCAACATAGTTCATGTTTACACTGCACATGAAAGCCGATTCCTACACAATAAACAACCAGCTGCAAACACAAAGTGCCGTTTCTGGAAATGATTAAATTTAAGTAGTAAAGTCTACCAACATGGTCACTTGACTAGAAGACAAATAAAACACTGAGATCCACAAAGGTCTAAAGCACACCGCCGTCGGTCCGACATGTAAGTGAATATCAGGGGAATCAGTCATACAGCTTTTCGTGAATTTTAGTATGTACAATGTGGGCCTTCAGCACAGATAAAGTGACTCACCATAAGATCAACAGATTTCAGAAGCATGAATAAATGCCACAACCTCACAGTATACAGTCATGTGCTTTAAGCCCTTAAGATTCTCAGTGCCTCAAATGGATCACCGTATGATAAAATTCACAACTTAGTAAACTATAAATCATTCAGAAACCCACAAAATACATATATTATAGTACAACTTTAACACATACTGACGTCTGACCTAATTTTATTACAGTATACAGTGAGCGAATTAGCGTGTCTCAGGAATGTCCTATCATCTAACAGGATTTATGCCGAGCGAACGGGGATAAAAGTCTAACGCAATGTCTTACCACCTGGTGGCACTGACGTAAACTTCTAGTTAAGTGCGCATCGTGAACCGAGCGCTTTCTTTATCAAATACGTCTTTATTTGATCCGTAACGCAATTATATCACGCGAGTAGCGCATGCACAGAAGCTCCTCAAGACGTGCTCAGCTGAAGGTCTCCTTGCGTCCCTGATGCTAGACCAGAGGAGGAATAGCGCGGTAGATTTAAGTGCCGTATCTTCCAGCTGGTAGCATCTCTGTTACGTTTAACAGCATTCAAAGAAAAATAAGAAACGAATCCACAAGTTTTCAAAAGTTAAGGTGTTCATGTACTCTTACACAATAGCCGCCAATGGAAATAAAACTCGAAGAATAACCAGAGCTCTAGCAGCCACAGCACTGCCCTGGCCCGCGCTGTCTGTTACAGTCAAGCACGCAGTGCTTCTGAGTCGCTACTGGGCTGTTGTTTCTTCCTCTCGTTTTACTGTGTCTGTTAATACATATTGATAAAACAAATATCACACTAGGCTAAACATGGAGCGCTCGATGGAAAGGGTGAGGTAATTTCAGTTTTAGGAAAGATTCTTTTTGTAAGAAAAAACGACGTTTTCTGCCGACAATAAGCGTGGCATGATAGACGTGATGAGCAGCAATTGTCTGCGCTGACACCCTCTGCACAATGCAGAAAGGAATTTATAAATCTTTGTTGAAACAACAGAGAAAATGTGCCTCAAGTCTGATAGGAGAGACAACCCGTATAGTGCCGCAGATCGACAGAAGCATATATAGGACTGAGTCGGAACTGTAAAGAAAAGAATTAGAAGGAAATTAATGCTCCTGCTATATAGATGTCTGATGCGAAGTTTACCCTGGTCGGAACTGAACAACAAATTTCGGTTTACCAGGTCACAATTGTTGTGAAACCAAGTACAGGTACTACCCGTGTGACAGAGAACATAGGACCATTACTTGCGGGTTTTGGTGAAGAAGTTATGTGAAAAACATAACATCCTAAATTCAAATGGTTCAAATTACTCTGAGCCCTATGGGATTTAACATCTGAGGTCATCAGTCCCCTAGAACTTAGAACTACTTAAACCTAACTAACCTAAGGACATCACACACATCCATGCCCGAGGCAGGATTCGAACCTGCCACTGTAGCGGTCCCGCGGTTCCAGACTGTAGCGTGTAGAACCGTCCTACTTTTCCTCTCGTCTCTCCATGCTCTCTCCGGCCGTCGTTTTACTGCCCACTTAACCAAAAGGTACTGAAAATTTTCTAATGTTCTCATTTTTATTAATGTTCCAAATTTTACATCAACACTGAATGCTTCTCATAGAGCACATATACAATATTTAGGGAAATGATACAACTACACTTGATACGGAACTACTAAAGGTAGTATATGAATATACTAATGACCAAACCTTACTCACACTGGAAACTTCTAATCTATTACTACCCACACTGTAAAACACCAAACACCTAATCCACCTCTTTAGTCCTGCGTTCTATGCAATGATTTTCTTCAGTTCACTCTGGACCAACAGAGCCACGAAATAAAAACACAGTCAGACACTTGAAACTATCTTCGAATTTTACTAGTACCTACCACACAATATATTTCAAGCTGACGAAATGAACTGCGGGCACACTAATAAAGATATCTTTCTGAAATTTGGCTCCATTACTCTTTATGAATTTCTCCAGTGAGGGATGATCTAATTCTTTTAATTTATCCATCGATTACTGCGAAAAGTGATAAAAAATACACCAAAAAAGTACATCTTCGTTTCAAACGTCCACCATTTTATCATTTCTTCAAGTTTCAAAAAAAATGTACTAATTCTCGGCGTGCAGTATCCTATAGATTAAGATACCTGTTTGGTTTTTGATTTCGGGTGAGATTTGTAGACTGCAGGACTACTGTCATGGATATCCTGTTTTGGACAGAGCAGAGTTAAAGGAGGGAATTTCACATTGCAGTAGTGTAATTATGAGTCTTCATTACGTCAAGACTTTATAATGGATTACTTACAACAAAACTTTATAACAGACTACTTACAACAATTTCGTGAGAGAAGATACAAACTGTTATGCAGTATTTCAAATACATAGCCCCGCAAAAACTTGTCTACAAGATGATTTTAGTTGTACACCAGTATTATTCTGATGAGACATGAAGATTTTCTGTCTTAAATATTTGTTTTGCCAGAGGAAGGATTCCATAAGGCATCACTGGATTAAAACATCCAATATGTGTTAATCACATCTCAAAGCATTACAGTAACAGGAACTTCAAGAGTCACAGAAAAAATAAATTTTAGCAGGTCTAAAATGTTTATTTCCAATTTAAATTTCAATGAAAATAAATTTCCAGAAATTTTGAAACCTTTATCCTGCTTAATAGTTGTAAGTGGAGCGTTACCTCGTTGCTGAGAGAGAGGCCGTTTGCAGAAATCGAGTCAATATCACATCTAAGCCTATTTTTTAAAATATTTCTCCGTTATTGTATCTTATTGGGGCTCACTGTATTACTTGCATCAGTTATAAAACCCACTAATGGACTGTGTTGGTCTTCATTAATTATTTTCCCAAATAAGAAAAATATTCCATTTATACGGCTGATGAATTATGAGGTATAAATTTCATCATTCAATTTGTAATACATGATAAGACACAATCGTTAAAAACCTGGTGGATGAATGTACACACAGCGTTAGCTGCTGAGAAAACTTTCTGAAATGTATATTTTCATTTGCTAAGTATATTATTCCTGTGAAGATGGAACATTCCATAGAGTTCATTACTTTCTCATAATACTTGGTAATTATTGACATCACTTTCGTATATTTCTTACAATTATAGACATCAGTCATAACACCTTTATTTTTAAAAGGGTTCAACAAATGTATGTTTTAATGTATCATTCACACAGCCATCACACATTTGAAATTAGTTTATTTCCACATATTCAGAATGAAAATGAGATCACAAGGTACCTAGCAGGCAGGCATGTCAATTAATGACATTGTGTTGAGACCAGTGAAGTTGTGTAAGAAAATTTACCGACATTAAGTTTTGTTCTGGAGAGAAAATCATCTGGATTAGGAGCATTTTTCTTACAAAGAATGTAGGTGAATTCCTTGTTCGTCATAAATGGTGAATTTGAAAATGAAATCAGGTTTAGGTCCTCAGGATCAGTGTTCTTGCGACACCCTTCCTACTGACTATCTACATCCTTGAAACTTTTATGTATTTGTTATTCTTCTGTGTCTTAGCATAAATATTCTACAAATTTCATTCCAGAAATGTAAACTGAATATATTTAAGCAATTATTACATTTTATCCTCAATTTGGAAAGCTACCTCCAAGAAATGAAAGTGATTTAGCAGCTCTGCGGATGATCCTCATTTGAACAAGTAGAGTTACGCATCTGACTTTTGACACTTTAGATAGGTGTGTTATTTGACTGCTTGTTCTAATTTGTGAGCTTATGGTCCATGTTTTGTGTTAAATGACAAGAACAAATGCATATGTAAACGGTGTAAAATGTTTAAATGGTAACAAAGCCCTCTTGTAAACAAGTGCTATGATCTGTAATTAAGGTATCAGCCCAAGGGCGAGGATAAAACTTCTGTCATCATATATGCTGTTCGTCATGTACTACACTCCTGACAGGTTGGTTAAAATGAGTGCGCCACATGTCCATTGTCATTCACAGTATTTGGGCTGAAACAATGGACGACACGACGGACTTGTATTTTTGTCTGACAAATGTAGATGGAATCATCTCGAAGGGAAACGGATCCTTATCGTACACTTTACCACCTGCTATATGGGCTGTATGCGACAGTGGAAGAATGCAGATACAGCAAATGAGATAGCGAATAAAGACGAATACAATGGCGACCATGTTGAGGACAGTGAGGGAGATATTCAAACCGAAATCAGTTTTCTCTTTCGACGGGGTGTATACGATTCTTGTTCTTGATTTACATTCTTTGAAACAAGAAATCGGGCGTTTAGCTTTTGATTTAAAGGATGAAATCTGTTTTACAATTCCAAAGTGTGCTTAAATACGATACTGTTTTATTTTTATTCCTTCAAAGAAGGTAAATGGAATTTTGTAGTTATGTCGAGTCCATTATGAAGAATCTTGGCAATGATTTCTGTGTAAATGAGTGACGCTTGTACACAGAGACCGACTGAAAGAACTACATCCCCTTAACAGAACAACGCGATGCTCCATATGCTGGATAAGAAGTTAAATTATGATGATATTTCGCTTGATTTGTAGAGTGATGATGAAAGAAGGGATGGGTGTCTCTCAAAAGCGTCAGCAGTCATAGCGAAGAGACCTATTGAGATATTCTACAAGAACTACTGGCATCGTATCTATTTATGAAATGTAATACGTCACTTAAGGTACGTACATTCAGTGGTATATATGGATACTCTCTGATACATGTGTTGCAAAAAGCGGATATTAAATACGTAATAAATTAAAATGACGTACCTGATGCTGGTTTCTAAGGTAAAAATTCTTTATGTACGCTGTTGTGCAGGTAGAGTGAGGAAACTTTCTCGTAATAACATCATGAGTGTGCGACCCTCAGGAGTATCAGATCAAAAGGTCGACTACACATCTAACACCTCAAGAGATTCGTTTAATGAGTGTTAACCACTTTCATAACTCTGGGCTGGTGCAGAAGGAAGATGAAGAAGACGAATGTATGTGGAGTACTTGTAAGTTGAGGCAGTATTGAAAGACAATGAGTGTATTGGTTGAGACGTAGGACACGTTTGCCTCACAAGGACGAATTGCGTGTTGTAGTTAATATTTGATGCCACTAGTGAGATGCACTGAGCGGCGGGGAAATGTGGATTGATAGTGCAAAATACTCCGGTAGTATGAGGCACCAAGCTGCTGCGTACTAACTTGCCACGTCAGATATAGGTACGTGTGATCAAGAAACTGAAGATGCAGAACTTGTTTCACTATTTTGTATCTACTGTTCACAGGGAATGCAACTGTCATCCGGTGGAAGCCCACCTTTATGATGTTAGAAGAGTTTAACAGCAATACGAATACCACCCTTGAATGCAGTGGTTTGGTGAGGAACACTATAATGTGAAAAAAGGAGGTAACTTGAGCTCACAAATACAGGTACGGTAACTACAATAAGGAAATATTTTACAGATGTAATGAATATCAAGATAAAACATTATGCGTTTTTATAGTATCAAAGTTCTGTACATTTACCCTTATGTGTTTCAGAAAATTGGTACGAGATGCCTATTAAAGAGAATACTTTTACTCCAAGACAATAAACAAAAGGAAGCATCAGAAGAGAGAGAGAGAGAGAGAGAGAGAGAGAGAGAGAGAGAGAGAGAGAGAGAGAGAAGGAGAGGGAGAGATAAAAAGGAAATTCCATCATGTTAAACAGGTAGTATGTACATGCAAAGTACTGCCTTAGTGTTTAGCTGCATGGCGCACCAGTAATTTATATATCGTGAATGCACAAAATACGTGTACGAAATTTGTCATATTTCTTCCAGTGATCCTCATCGGTAAGAGTTATAACAGTTTAATTAATATAGAGCCAGTATTATGTTTTGCTCGTTAAATGTTTTCTTTCATTTTTAAGAGGTCCAGAAGGCTAAGGTTATATGTTTCAATTTTAAAGGCCCTGGAATCCAGTCACGTTTATAAAGTAATGAACACTTCATTTTTATTATTTTCGAATAAGTGGCCAAAATTTGGTAGTCGCATTAGACGAGATAATTGTACGTAATGGTTTTACGTAAATCTTATTTGTCAAATGTTCTCAAGTACTGCTGCTTCAGGGTTGTACAACTCATATAAGGCACATTACCTGCACGCAAACATGAGGCAGATGTTCTGAACAGAAAACCACACACACATACACACACGCACACACACACACACACACATACACACACACACACACACACACACACACACACACATGTGTATGTGTGTGTGTGTGTGTATGTGTGTGTGTGTGTGTGTGTGTGTGTGTGCGTGTGTGTGGGCGGGTAGGTGGGTTTGCGTGTATGTGTATGTGTGCGCGTGAGATCAGTGAAAGTGATGCGACCTTGACTGAGTGACATACCATGGAGGTTGCACCTCACAGAGCGACTTGTGTGCAGTAAACATACCCGTTCTCACCTCAGCTGCCTGGAGAGAGCCATGTATCTGTCGGCTCATACCTTTGTGACATCTTTGTGACTGGTTCCTTGCCACGAGTGGCAGCTAACTCAACTCGACTTCAGACCCTCATTGCACCACAGATGCATATGACTTGCCTGACAAATTTAAGACAGCTTCGTGCCAACCATCTGTCAGGCAACGAGGTTATGCTTCAGAGGTCGTCAAACCTAAGGCTGTGGTTATAACTGAGTGAATGATTTGCTATTGCAGTATGAAGACTGTGAAAGGAGTAATTAACTGTAGATGGATTTGAGTATCTGTAGATTGTGACAACCAGCCACCCATGTATGTGAGGCTATCAACCCACTGCCTTCATTCATGAGTATTCTCAGAACCATCAGAGTCTGTGTAATATTGTGCGCCTGGTGTTCTTCTTCTTATTATATGTATCCAGAAATAAATTTACCGGTACACCAGTACATAAAAGCGAATGTGAGGAGGCGTGTAGAGAAGTGCGCTTGTGTAATTTCTTGGCGTTTACTTTGGAACGAGCTTTACCCTTATAATCCAGGCACGATACTCATCAGATGATGAGTACATGAACGAAAAGCAAAAATGATACCCATGTCCCAGTTAAAATGTACTTGACGAACTTGTGCTACAGTTGAAGCTCAGCACAATTTGTCTGCAGCTCGTGATTGGGTGGTTAGCGTTGCTGCCTCTAGTCCACGTGTCCTGGATTCGATTCCCGGCCGGATTGGGGATTTTCGCTGCCTGGGGGCTGAGTATTTGTGTTGTCCTCATCATTCCATCGTCACCATCATTATTCGTGACAGCGGGTGGCTTGGCTTTTGTAGAAATTCGACTGTGTAAAAATTGGGACTCTGTAAGGGCGCTGATGACCACGCAGCTGAGCGTCCCACAAACAAAACATAAATCATTAGCACAATTTCATCAGCATCCACTTTATTCACAATGAGAAGATGATGTTACACAGAAGTTTATCCCTAAACTCTTACGACGCGTTTAATGTTATATGCACATCATCATGGTCAATGTAGTCGACCCTTTAATGCTGCCTAATAGCTACCCTTGAAAGCCGGTAAAGAATGTAGAATTCGGTTGGTCCCAATTCCCCTCTACAGGCGACTGAGGAGCTGCTATCTGCGTAAAAAACAGTCTTGCTTGAGGCCCTGAGGGGATTCCTTTCAGGAAAGATTGAAACCTAAGCGAGCTCCAGCTTTCAGAGAAGGTAGACCCCCAGTACAACCTGTTGTCTCAGCAGACGTGCTACGGAGGAATGTTAGTATAAAACACTGGTAACCGATTTTCAGAATGGAGAGCACGTTCATTCTTGTGTGTACCTATAAGTAAGTCTTTCAATTCTTCAGCTTCAGAATCCTGTCATGGACTGGAAGAAGTTTTCTTTCTTCCTCCTTACACCTTGTAATTATTGATTAACGATAACAAAATCCACAGGAGTACGAGTTTGTTTACCTTATGTACAAAACCATTACTGAACGGAACTCGCAGCGTCCGCAGCAATTTGCCAGTGATTTTCCTACACTTGTACAAACAGTAAGTTACATGTGGTTAAGACAGGTCACACTTTGTGCTAGCAGAATGAAGAATAAATATTTGTGAACAGGCGACTGAGAAGAAAATACCTGCTGCCAGATAACACTTGCACCCGTATGTAGTTCCGAGTGCAGAGGTCAAGCCAGACTCAGCTGTTACCACCACTGCCTGCTGCATTCATGCTGCATGAGAGTGGTAAGAATCAGCTTTCAATAGAATCACCAAGTCGATTGTAGTTAACTTCCATGAGGGCCTAACTGCATAATTTTAACATTCTCAGCCATAAAGTTGCATCGGTTACGCACTTTAATGATTCTGCTGGTGTTCGTTCTTTTTTTCCGGTTTCTTGCTTTTAACCACATCCTATTCTTGCAGTATCCATGACTTATTCTCATGATTATACATTTACTGGCTCTCTCTCCTGACACAAAGTTAGATTTCGTGAATACAATCCTTCATTCTTTCATTAAATGTTCACTTGCTTATCTCAGTGAAAAATATGTTGATGCTTCATGATAATAAACTTTGAGTCTTACAGTGACTGCTCTGTCGTTTACGGATGAAAATCCCCCTCTCAGTAACATATGCATGTCTAGTGTGGTACCTATAGAAGCACAACCGTATTTTTTATCTACTTTCTTGATTAAATGAAATTTACTTCTATTTGGAAAAAAATATGATTTGGAAAATGTTATCTGGCTTTAAAATGTAAAATCATGAAAATGATACCAGTTAAAATGTAGTGGACTAGAGTGAAAAACGACCATCTTTGTCATATTAATATTCGTGGTTTTAGTGACTTTCCTCTACATCTTTACTCCTCATCGTAAATGTATTGGTGCAAATAATTGTCTATTTTACACCAGTAATGAGTTTATTTTTATTATTTGATAACGTTAATCTGACTTATATTATTAACAATTTAAGAAGTGGAAAAGTGGATGAGTGTTGTATAAACCTCAAGACATGCAGTTAAGTTTTCGTTTATTTCTGAGGTATTATCTAATGCACGACCCAGATATATTATTTTATCCGAATTTTCAGAAAATAAGGATATTTATTTAGTGTAATTTTATTCATTTGCTTGGTTGGTGGGATTATATATTTCGTTTATCACTCAAAAGTATTTAATAATGTTACCCAAGGATACAAAGGAAATCTATGCCACGTACACATATAGCGATAAAACAGGCATCAACCTGGGAAAGTGGTTCGAACTCCACAGTAGTTTTCTAGCCATGGTCCCGTTGCTTTCTGTGACTTCTCAACTCATTTACCCAGTCTGCTGTAAGCGGCCGTGCAGTTTAACAGGGAATACGAGTCATAATTGGACCTCTGATTACTAACAGTAACAAAGCATTGTCGAACGTGAAAGAACAGTTACGTTTAAAAAAAGTCTTTGGACTATCCCGGACTGGTACTTGGACCGTCGAAGCCGTAACATTTGGCTAAATACCACTGTGGTAGACCCGTAGGTTTTTTGTTCTTTTCCAATTATAGTTACGATTTGTATCAGCTGTGTAGGCAACTACTGTTTTTAATAGTTTCTTAGTCTGAAAGGTTCAGAATTCGTCGTTACATAAAGAAGCAGTAATTCTACTGAGGTTGGGTGAATGTGACTAATGGTCGACTATTCACATTTTAGATGTTCTCTAGAAAAGGGCCTTACATTAAGTTTTTTCCACATTTCCTTACTTAACTGAATTTTCTTTGGAGTTAATAATCTCTGCACAGAGAGTTTCGAATGAAAATACATTCCTTTTTTTTCGTTGGCTGTTCAGAACAACTTCGTTATATTTTCCCGGATTCTCATTGCAGTTGGAAAGCTCTACACATCTACGTACATATTGTCTACAGTTAGCAGTTGCATAGCATTTGCTGGAGCAGTCGACGTAGATATTTGCGTGATGGTTCAAATGGTTCAAATGGCTCTGAGCACTATGGGACTCAACTGCTGAGGTCATTAGTCCCCTAGGACTTAGAACTAGTTAAACCTAACTAACCTAAGGACATCACACACATCCATGCCCGAGGCAGGATTCGAACCTGCGACCGTAGCGGTCTCGCGGTTCCAGACTGCAGCGCCAGAACCGCGCGGCCACTTCGGCCGGCGATTTGCGTGATGCCCTCACTAGTTCACATATCCCTGTTAAGCGTTTATTACTACTGTGGTAGTGGTGCTGCGTTACAGAAGCTGGAAGAGATGGCAAAATTATCTTAACTGCGTGTCGACACCTCTCTCATCTTATTCTTCTCCCATTGCCAGGTGCCACGTGCCGACGGATGGTCGTATTGGCAGTTGGTTCCCCTTGTTCGTAGTAGTTAGTCAAATGAGTTACTGCAAGGAGTGGAAAACGGTCGCAACAAGACCCACCATTTGAGGTGACTAATCTTTCCTTAATGCATATTTGGCTTCTCTCAGTTTCTGGCGTTTGCTATTGCTATTGGTATTGGTCGCAATTAGTCGGACAATAGACAGACGGTTACTCCTGGTAGTGGAATGAGGCTGGAATTGTTTCCCAGTGATGTCCCACATTGCTCGTCTGGAGACAGAATTGGTGATCGAACAGTCCAAAGCAACATGACGGCATTTTGTAAAGCACTTTGGGTTACAGAAGCGGTAGGTAGCAGAGCGTTATCGTGTTACATTACACAGGCCGGAATGCTGTTCATGACTGGCGTATAGCATTGCAGTCAAGATTAATGGGATAACCATAATACCGCTCGTGCTCCCATACAAAATCACACCACAGACAGCAATATCGCAGAAGGAATATCCAGCTTTTCGTACTCCTACTACATTTCTCATTCTTACTGGTTGTGGAGCCGATAATATCTCTTGACTAACATCAACTCACCTCGTTCAATCTCACGAAATTTTCAGTGTGTATTTAAAACAAACATGATTTGCACTCTCGTAGTGGCGCTACTGAGTTGTCTCAGCTTTTTTCCGTCAGTGTATGTGGAATAAAAGTACCTATTGCTCATGTGATCCGTCTCAGTGACAAATCTCCTATTTTCATGACGGAGAGATTCACCGAAAGATATAGGGAGTTAATATAGAAGAAAATGTGTTTGTGGTATTACACAAACGGACATAGAAAAATGGTGAATGTTCGCTGCCCTGAGAGAATTAATTTTTGAGCGTGTGAAAACATTTAAACATATTACGTGATGCGGGATCGAGGACACGAGCGTGCGACGTCGCTTCGAAGCGATGCTGTAATCTGAAAAGCTGCAACATATATTTAATTCATTAAAAATTTTGTTTCAGTGGTCGCTTAACTATTTCTGTCGTTGTTCCTATAAAATGTTGTCCTCTGTTGTCTTTATGTTGGTCGTATGGTATGCTAAGAACAATGCTATGACACTTAAACCGTCGAAGACCGTTGCCTAGCAATTACTTCCGTATTCTCTCGAATACTAGAAGTGCCTATCCGAATTCGCTGTGTGAGTTATTGTGTGAAAGAAGCTTCAGCTTTGATTCAAGTGCTGTAGAGTGAATTTTGTGTTTCGAGAACAACTATCGAAACATTTTTAAGTTCTTGAGTGGCTTTAGAAGCTTTGACGAAGCGAACACCGAGCTTCAGACCCGAGGTACATTGTACCTGCAGGAGGTATGAGCTATGCACGTCTCTGTCACTTATTTATTCACCTTTCGGAATCATATCTAGTCAGACTATCGAGAAGCTTTTAATTGTCTGCGTACTTAGTGGACAAATACTAGCAGGTAGAAGCATGTGGTAGAGCCTGATGTGATTACACAACCTGATGTTATTAACAGTATATAACGTGAAACATCATTTTGTTTCAGTTTCTCATGGAGATTCAAATATTAAGTGCTTGCTTTTCTACGCAGATTTCTATACCTTAAATTTGGCGTAGTTCATGCACTTTCATTTTGTATTCTAGAACGAATTTCTTAGATCCTCAATGGCAAATGTGTCAAGCGCATTGTCCTTTTCCACCCGTTTGCTTTGACCCGTGATACCCTATGTGACGTCATGACTTTATGTTGACTTGGATGTAAGCGGACTGTTATTAAAAGTTACCCTGTGGTTGTGTTACTTACCAGTGTAATCTGTGATGTCTGTAAACTACGCTGTTTTCCAAATACGTCGCGACATACGAGGGTTTGGTTTGAGTGGAACCTGACACCACAGATTAAACTGCCGTGCAGAAACCAGTAACGATTATATTTTTATTCTGTTTCCTGACAAATATTTGTCTGTTTCTTTCTGCATATCGCACGATTTCCCAGCGTAAGGGTAAGCAGAACGTTCAGAGCATAAGATAATTTTTTTGAGTGAAACGATTAGTGATTATGATAATCATTTGCTTCTTATATTTATTTAGCTGTCTTTTTAATTTGCGAAGTTCGTTGAGGGTGAGGTTAGCCCTAACGAAATTGCATTACTCGTGGTAATGTTATTCATAATTTTTTAATTTACAAATATTTGGCCGTTTTTCGAATGTGACCGTATGAGACGCTGCGCTAATGAAATTCACTGTTCCCAAGAGGCTCAATTTGTTTTTAGCGGTCGCTCACTCTCGCACTGCATAATTATTTATTTTTTTTTGTGGTTCGTAGTATTTGTTTAGCTGAATTGGATCGAGGATTTGGTACTTATTGGTGAATTATTTGTTTTCGGTTTTCGAGCTATTTATTTCCGTTTTTAGTGTGATTCCAGTTGTTTGTACTTTTCTTTCGGTTTATTCTAAAGGAATTTGTGTACATAATTTTTCGATTAAGTTGATGTTATGTGGGTCTTGCTTTATATCTCTGTCCTCGGTTTAGGAATAGAGTTCACTCGAAATATGATACCAACTGTCCATGTATGTCTTTCTTTTTTCTTTTGTTCTCTTTATTCTGGAGAAAGTCATGTGCGTTATCCTTGCATAATGAGATTCATGTGTGTGTGTGTGTGTGTGTGTGTGTGTGTGTGTGTGTGTGTGTGTGTGAGTGAGTGTGCGCGCGTGTGTGTGTTTCGGGGGAGAGTCTTGTATATACTGCGATACCGTTTGTGTGTTATTTTTTTATATTTTTAGGTTTATCACGGAAAAGTACCTATGCGATATTTTTCGATTATGTCGTTTTGTGTACCTGTGTGTGACATCGCTGTCTTCCTTTGAGCTACAGGTCAGTCGAAGAATTCGATTCCAGTTCTGCCATTTTTGCAGTTTTCTTCTGTTTAAGTTAGAGACATTTGTAGGGTATCTGTTATGACTTTCTGTTAAAGCTATATGGGCACAACGTACGCTGCGAATAGACTTTTTTTATTTTTTTATTTGGATCATTCTGGAAGATTGTCTGTGTGTGCTGTTCTCCAGTTATGTAGCTTTGAGGAGGTGTCTAGTACCACTGTCTTCACTTCATCTGCATTGGTCAAGCGAATTATTCGAATCCAATTTTGAGTTTACTACATACTTTCGTTCGGTTTATTTTAGAGAAGTTCTTAATTGATCTTCGGTTTAGTAAGCATTTTAGTATGTCCCCATTCTCAACTCTCGCATTCCTGCTATTGTCCCGATAATTTCATTTCGTATGGTGATTCAAATAATTCACATAGTTTTTTATTTGTTATTTGCACAGTACACAGCGGTATGTTTTAACAGAAACGATCGATATCGGTCTAGCAGCAGACCGTCATCGTGTCTAAAAACCGTCTCAGGTATCCGTCTATGTAAATGGAATCGCAGTTATCAGATGTACAATGTTCCGTCACTGATACTAGCTGTACGTTCTTAACATTAAATCCATTTTACCTCGGCAACGTTTTTCCCCAATATTCGATGTATATAGATAATATCAATGATGGAGCTTTGTACATCTGCTAACTGCTATTCCAATTAAAGAAACGCATACGAGAGATGGATTTTGGACCCTATGATTTTCTGGTTCTAGACCGAAATCGATCGTCTGTAAAAACAAAATGTGCCGTTATAGTTGTGTGATGCGTATGACAGTTCTTAACACTCATTAAAGCTGTACAAAACAACCTCCACAAACTGTTTTATGTTTTTTTAATTATATTGGTCAATATTGCCATCGCCGTCTTGAAAAATGTCATCGTGCTCTTATTAAATGTTATCTGTGGTTGTCGTAGTATCTCGTGTAAACTATCCACTTTACTCCAAATATGACGTCGTGGGTCAGAGCAGACGGATAGAATTGTAGCATGCTCTATGGTCTATTCACTTCAGTTGCTATGATTCACAACGACAACGATGTTAGCGATCTTTCTCGCTTGTCGATTACACATGCATAGGGTCTGTAGTCATAACAGGGTCATGCTGCTGGAATTTTCTTCCTTCAGTGATAACGAATACATTTTGGAAACTGATGCCAACGGTTTTGTGTCATACTGAGTTGACTTTCCATCGTAACAAAGGAGTGCAACTCAAGAGAGAAATTGAATTAAGAGCTTGGAGTATTTTTAATTTATAAATTCTTTGTGAATTTATTAGTTATGTTGGAGTTTTCATCCTTTTGACACTGCTGTATATGTTTCAATAGCAAGGTATGATTATTTCCTCGGACGTTCATTTAATTTAATAAAAAATTTTACTGCAGTGCTTGTTTACCTATTGATATCGACGTTCCTATAAAATAATGTGCTCTGTATTTGCTGCGATTGCTATTAGTGGGGTTACTATTTAATGTTGATCGCAGGGTATGCTAACAACAATGCTATGTCACCTAAACCATCGAGGACCGTTGCCTAGCAATTACTTCCGTATTCTCTCCATTACCAGAAGTGTCTATACGAATTAGTTCTGTGAGTTATTCAGTAAAAGAAGCTTCAGCTTTGATTCAAGTGTTGCAGCGTCGAAGTTTGTGTTTTAAGAACAACTAAGGAATCTTTTTAAATTTCTTGCGAACCCTTAGAAGCTTTGAAGTAAGCAAACGCTCAGCTACAGAGGCAAGGTGCATTGAACCCGCAAGAGGTATGAGACATTCACTGAAATGTACCCTATTTATTTACCATACAAAGCCATCTGCAGTTAGAATATCTTACAAGCATTTAAATGACTGTGAATTTAGTGGAGAAGTACTGCCAAGTTGAAGTTTTACGACGGACCGTGTTATGATTTCGGAACACTTTGTCACAATTTTTCATACAAGTTCATAAGTTTGGTGCTTGACATGTAGAGACGAACCACTTTACTGAGTTCCTGACGAAGTTCACTTACGCTTGTCATACCTTCACAAATGTTTCACTTAGTTGCACAACGATAAGTGTCATCAACGTCCTTGATTCTCAATTGTACATACAATTTGGCTGTAATCATTCCACAGTCGTGCCCTTGGAACCTTCTTCCGTCTGTGAAGAAGAAGACGCTTTGGAAAGTGATGGCAGCTGTGTAGAGTAACATTTAGTCGAGCTGGCTCTGTAACAAAAGAGTTTTCATCTCCTGTTGCTCCAGGAAATTGAATTAATATCTTGGAATGTAGTTAGCTGTTAAACCCATTGGGAGTTGATTAGCTATTCAGGTTTTTCATTAGATACTGCTGGATACCTCCCACATGTAAAATATCATTATTTTGTGGTACATACAATGATATATTTAAAATTTTTCGGCACTCCTCGTTTACCCATTCCTATCGACGTTGCTAAACAGTGTAGAGCTCTGCAGCTACTGGCGCTGCTGTTTAATGTTGTTCACAGGATATGCTAACACCGATGCTATTACCTAAACCATAGAGGACCGCTGCCTAGCAGTTACTTGCGTATTAACCCGAGCACTTGAAATAACGATACGAATTCGTCGTGTGAGTTATTGAATTAAAGAGGTTCCAGTTTTGATTCATATATTGTACTCTTACACTGTGTTTCGAGTTCAAATAACGAAACATTATAAAGTTTTTGATGACTTCTAGAAGCTTTGAACGAAGCGGACGCCCAGCTTCAGAAGCGAGGTGCAATGTAGTCGGGTGAGGTATGAACTACTGACTTAAGTGTCTTCTCTTTACTTGCCGTACAGAATCAGATGAAGTTTCAATATCGTATAAGCTTATAATAAATGACTGGATGTGTAGCGGCGAAGTACCGGAACACTGAAACGTCACGACGTAAAGTGATGTGATTTCGCGGTATGTAAAATAAAAAAAAAAGTAACAGTCCCATTCACATTCCAGTGCATTGTTTCAATATCGTATAAGCTTATAATAAATGACTGGATGTGTAGCGGCGAAGTACCGGAACACTGAAACGTCACGAAGTAAAGTGATGTGATTTCGCGGTATGTAAAATAAAAAAAAAAGTAACAGTCCCATTCACATTCCAGTGCATTGTTTCAATACGTCATGCAGCTACAAAGGTTACGAGGGAGCGTGACTTTTAGGGACAGATCTCTTTGCTGAGATTTCCACAATTTTAGTTGCTGCAATTCTCTATTCTTTAACTTATTATTTAGTTTCACAACGAGAGCGGCGTCACCTATCTCTGTTCCCAAATCTGTTATATTCTACCTTCAGTGAAGAAGAAGGCAATACGTAAACAAGTTCCAGCTGCTTGTAGTCATAATGAGTTGTCATGGCACCATATCAAAAGTATTTTCTGTTTCTGTTACTCTACGAAATTAAATTAATACCTTTGAACATCGTTAAGTGTTAATTTCTATGGAAGTTTATGAGCTGTACTGGGGTTTTCTACATTCAAATGTCGCTGGATATATTTTAATCCTAACTGTTTTTGTTACGCCGTACATATAGTTGAATAGTTCACATGGCGCTGACGAGTAATTTTAGGTTTACTGTTGAGCTTAGGTTGTTGATGACTCTGCCACAAAGAAGGAAAGGCGCAGCCCGATGAGAATACACTGACTCAGACAAGGGGTATTTGTAAAAATCGTAATCTCCTCAGACACTGCGGTGAGATTTGGGATTTAAACCACCACACTGTTGCATAGATTATTTACCAGTAACTTCATATCATCAACGAGATGTTCCCTTAAGTACACACTAATTAAATTACCGATCCTGCCTCACGTTGCCATATTGAACGAACGGATAGTAGTAACCAAATCGCTGCTTAATGTCTGCCCGAATGCGAAGTTTAAATAACTATACTTGGTGTATATCTGAAACTAGTGTTGCGATGCACTGTCTTGCTAATAGTACTATCTCTCTGTCTAATAGTGATAGCTTTAAATAACTGCTATCTAAACAAAATTATTCATTGCAGAATAAATTTACCTCGTAATGAACATACCTTTGGTTGTCATCGAAGAACAGGTATTATCTTAATTCATCTGTTATGAATTAGTGAAATTGAATTAAAATAATGAATTTCTCACCAGTCAAAAATGGATAATATTTTTCAAACAGATCAATGACATTTAATCGATCTGGATGTTAGAGATCCTTAGTAACACTGGCAGCGCTTATTATTACAGAAGTTAAATTTCAAGACATGACATAACGGTCCCAAGTTTTTCCTTGAGATAGACTTGTGAGACATCGCAATAAGATTTATTCATCAACACGGTCTGGTCGTATCTAACCTGCTGCCCATTATCGTTGCAGCAATGTTCCGAAGCATCAAGACGTTTTCCTCCCGGTGTGTGGGAGGGGAGAAAGACGAAGGTCTGCGACTGGACAAGACATTGGTCTCTGCTCGACGTACCTTTGAGGTGCGCCACGTCACGTTGCATTACTGATATCATAATAAGCAAAGCACCAAAGTTTTAGAGCTACTTCACTATACATGGGTTGGTCAACAGGTATTATAGACTGTCACGATTTCCTGTAAATGAATCTGCGGTTCGCTATAAACATCCCATGTGACAAGTCATTACGATTAACACATCTAAGAAAGGAACCCTTACTACAGAACTGACTATGACGTTGGTTTCAGTGCAAGGAAACAGTACGTTTATGAGCAGAGTAAGGAGCAATGTTCTAAAACAGTAAAAATTCATCAAATAATAAAATGTAAAATATGTCTAAAACCCTTACTTACATACGGACACACACGCAAGGAAGCGCGACAACACACACGTACACACACACACACACACACACACACACACACACACACACATAATTAAAAAATTATATTTAATACGATTTCTCGACCTGGTAATAAATGTGGTTGCGATTCACTAGTTAAGTAGAATGATCTTAAGTACCAACTAAGAAATTTATTACGTCAGAACGAGCCTCTGAAAGCCGAACGGTATTGACCGACCGCCACGTCACACTCAACAGATAGGCTTCACTGGCTGCAGATATGGAGGGATCATTGTCAGTTTCCGTGAGCGTATCGAAAACACAGCCACAGGTGAACGTCAGTGGCGAATGGAGGGATTTCTTCATCACTGGAGGGAAATGAAATTTGCTGGTCACTCAGCAACACAGCAAAGCCTTCAACATCGTCTCCAGAAATACACAAAATTTTTCGTATTTACCATATCTCGACTTCAAGAAAATAAATGACTGGCCACCTCTTAAATTGACTTCTGCTTTCTGATTAAAAGATAACGTGCTCGCAAAACATGGCGTATAAGAATATTTACGCCACAGTGTTGTTTTCGGAGGAGTCAGAGAACAGAGAAATGGGAACTGGCAGTAAAAATTGTCCCAGTCCCAGTTACATTCCTTTCCAGAGAAAGAACACACCAAAACATGGAATCAAAAGGTCATGACGACACTGTACCTCAGAAAATTCCTCTGTAGGCCTCTAGCTTAACAGTTCGCCCATAACATAATGGTAGCTATTACAGCCAAACAATGAATACTCACTATCGCTACCTAAAGGCCCATAAATTCTTAATAAGTGTTGCACTTCTTAACACCTGTACATATTAAGAAGTAGCGCTATATCTCAATAATAAAAGTGCTCTCTATGATAAAACTAATAATTTCCTATCCAACAGGAGCGTCAGTTTACACTTGACGTGTTATTTGTCGAACTGCTGCGGAAACGGCTGCAAGAAGAAGAAGAAGAAATCCGTGCTACTCCTGTCAGTGTAAATCAGATCTCTATGTGGAATAATAGCGTTTGGTTTCAAAGTGTATTTTTCGTTCCCTGTTCACATGATCACTCACTCTCGTATGTGATACTAGTTGATGCTGTGCTTCTGGGTATTTTGCCGAGTTGTTGTTTGTATTTTGTGCACAATTCTTCGATGATCGTCCCAGGCGTCTTCCTCGGGTGTAGCGAGGTTTGCTGTTCCGTGCACTCACTGCCTGCACTCCACCAGTCCGGAAACGCCACACGACATGAAGAAGACGGCTTCATCAGTCGTTGAAATATTGTGCACAAAATAGGGATAAAAACACAGCTAAATTCCCGGAAGTATATCATTAATCCATCGCGCGTAGAAAACCTTAGACATCACGGGATATTAGTTGTGTATTAGAATTACTATCTGCCGAGATGTGGAGAAGAGTGACGTTACCTGGATATTAAAGTGAATCACTGTTTGCATCAACGTAAGGATACAATTGTGCCCTTGTCTGCCAGGGCTTCATCCTCCCTCCATTTTAACTCTTCCCCGCTCTTTCTTTGCTGTTTTTTCGCCTTGATGTTCGTCTCTTCCCTATCTGTTTTTCTCTAACCTTATGGTTTTATGCTTGGGATTTTAGTGTGTTTCAGAGTGGCTGGCTCATCCTTTTTTATTCTTGTGATCAGCCAGCCGACGCCATCTGATGTATTTCTTAATACATCCTACGGCATTTGTTTCCTTCAGGGCTCGTTTTCCTCTTTTGATTTCCTTCTTCCGTTTCCTCTTTGAGTAATGTGCCCCGTTACTTTTACGACTTTTTTACTTTTCTAGATTCTTTTTGGGAATGTTTTTAATCCGAGACCCTATTGAATAAGGAAATGGGAATTGATGAGCATGTAGTTCACTCTCTTTACTGTCCAAACCAACCAAAAAACCAATAACTGAAGGTTGCGTAATTCGCGATAAATATAAAACTATATTACACTCGGACATATTAGCAAATAGCATATATCCTGTATAATTACACTCGTTGGAGATCATACAACTAAAAATTTCTTTTCCAACAGGACTGTCAATTTACACTTGACGAGTTTTTCATGGAGCTATTGAAGAAACGGCTGCAGGAAGAAGAATAAGTCCGTGTTGCTCCGGTGAGTGTAAATTAGTTCAATATAGGGAATAATGGCATTAGGTTTAAACGTGTACTACTCGTTTCATGTTCAGACCAATATTCTCTAACGAAAGTGATAGTACTTAGTGCCCTCCTTCAGATGTTTTGTCGAGTTATTTCGATTTGCGCAAAATGCTTCGATGACCGCGAATGGAGTGCAGCGAGCTTTGCCGTTATGTGCACTCGATCCTGGACTCCATCTAGTTAGGGAATGTCATACGACCTGAAGGTCACGACTCGGTCGGTCATTGAAATATTCTACATACAACAAGAACAACAAGTCGGCATAATTCCCAGAAGAACTTCAATAACCAATCGCGCAAACAAAAAACATGTACATCATGAGAAATTAGTATTTGTTTAGTATTAATAGTTGGTCAGATATGGACTGAGTAGTGATGTTACTTGAATATTAAAACCGATCACTGTATAAATATTATCAATAAATGTAGCTAGAAAAATTATTGATAAATGTAACACTTCGTAAAAAGCGGCCATCTTAGAGTCTAGCACATGTTATGTATTACTCTACATGTTGGATATCAGAAAACTAATAAGTTCTTTTCCAACAGGAGCGTCAGTTTACGCTTGACGCGTTTTATGAGGAGTTACTGCAGAGACGTCTGCAGTGAGAAGAGGAAAGCCACACTGTTACGGTGAGTGAAACTTCAATCTGCAGATTTTAGTTTCTAAGAGTATATCTGGTTTTATGGTCACGTCGTAACTACCTTCAGAACGGTAACCTGCGTTTGCGTTAGTTTTCCAACTCTACAATTGTACGTTTTCAATATCACTGGCATAATGTCACCTTAGGTACAGAGACAAGCCTACAAAATGCAAAATTCTGTGGTCGAACCGTAAATTCTGTTGTACTGAGCTGTGTAGGAGGTTATCACGGTGCTTGCAATACTTTTCTTCTGTAACGGTTTTGAATTGTGAGTTGATACGCAGCCATTTTCGACTGTGTTATTTCGCCCTACTATTGCTAGGTTCTACGTAATCTTAGAAATGAACGGTACAATATGCTTGCTTAACCTTTCACAGTAATGAGGGGGTTTCAGAAAACAATCTTATCTCCTACTGTCCATGGAAGTGTTACCAAGTTTTCAGTACATTTTCACGCTGTTTATCGTACGCTGGTCTTTTGGTTTTGTTCTATTACACTGCATCAAGGTTTTCTTTTCAGTCACATAATTATCCATGACACAATCGGTATTTCAGTTCAACATTTTGGGAACTTGTTTAATAAACTCTACGTTTCTGGCATAAGTGCATATACCAGCTGTCTCAGTTGCCTTGGTTACTTTATGAGTAAAACACATTTTAGTCTAATGCTAGGTATAAAGGTAGAACTATTCTCATATTTGTGACAGCCACCTGCCATCATGATACAATGATCAGAAGGAACTGTACTCAGGGAACAGGATAGAGGCAAACAGTAATTGCTGGTAGATCTCACATTTAAATTCTTATTCATAATGAAAGTTATCGTCTTACCTCCTTGCCTAGCGACGCCAAATGAAAGTTGATGTCAAGCCCTGAATCAAAATTGCGCAACCGATATCTGGTGAGAGGAGCTTGTGAGCGCTACCTAGAGAGATTGTCCTTCCTGTACGATGCTAAGCAAGGGGCTGGAGGGCTCACAAGCAGATGTGTGGGTCCCTGCATTCTATAGCTTTTATTTCAAATAAATTCCTTTAACTTGACTTTTTTGTGATTTTTAAGGTATGTTCAAGATTGATGACAGTTGATTTCCTATTTATTTTAAACATTATCACTCGACTTTACAGCGATAGCAGCAATTGTTTCAGTTTACAGATATTACAATTTTACAACTTATAGCTCGAGTATATTATATACTAATCGGCACGCACATTTATACGGGTAAGGCGGAATTGCGTTGGCCAAATGTATACCACCTAAGCCTCCCAATATTTTACATAGGACATTTACTATGTGAGGAGGATAACGGGCAAACTGGGGACCAGATACTTTAACACAGAGGGTCAAATTTCCGGAATTAAACGAGCACATTCATTACCTTACACAATCCGAAGCTGGAAATAAAAAGAAATAGTACAAATATTCAAATACTTCTCTTCCATGCGTGAACATTGAGACAGACGCACTGACGGCACTTCTGCTCACTTACCCGTCATCTGTAACACACCACTTGCATATCGCGGGCACCCGGAGGTCTTCCTGGGCCCCGGTGGAGGGGGTGGTCGAATCACTTGGCCGTGACCAACCTCTCCACCCCAAATCTTGCGACACTGGAAAGTCTTTGACTTTTACCTGCCTGTGCTGTCTCTCTGATCCCCTAGCCAGGAGTAAGGTTGGCACTACTATACTACAGAACTACTTCCCAACAAAGATTTGGCCACGCTTTACGGAAAAGTGTGAGGAGGATTAGGAAAGTTCATGTGCAGATTCACATCCACGTACAAGAAATGCGTAATACACAACACATCTAAATACGTATTAACAAGCCTCACACATTTCCTTCCACTCGTCCACATGGGTCCTGTTGCACCCGCGGCCAGCCGCGTCGTATAATAAAATTGGCTGCGGAGCCGCCTCTGTTTCTATTTGCCGGTGCGAGCGAGCAGCGAAACCTACTGCTTATAGAGCGGAAACTACTGTAACGTTTCAATAATACTTAGAAATGTTGAGCTGATGAGTAGGGGAGACAGAGACATCCTTTCACTACACCCATATCTGGAAAACAAAAAAAAATATAAAATATATTGCCATTGCACTCTTTTACTACACTTGTGCCAATATTTATAAACTAGTAACTCCATTTTGTGTCTATTTTAAAGTCTCAACAATATCTATACAGATATCGACCCTATATTAGCCTCGGGTCCTACAATAATTATACAGTTTTCTTTACATATTTCAACCCACCATAATTTGATCGAATTTTTAATTCTGAAATTAAATTTGTTGACAGGTCACTCCAATGCCCTTTCCACCAACCCACAGAGGCTCAACACTCCACACCATGCTGTTCTTCATAGTCACCAAATCTTATGCTGTCTGTTGTGGGCGCCGCCGACAACTCGGCGCCTGGAAATGTCACTGCAGAGGCCTCCCCGCCAACCCACGGAGGTTCAACACTCCACACCATGCAGTTCTTCATAGTCACCAAATCTTATGCTGCCTGTTGTGGGCGCCGCCGACAGCTCGGCGCCTAGAAATTTCACTGCAGAGGCCTCCCCGCCAACCCACGGAGGTTCAACACTACACACCATGCAGTTTTTCATAGTCACCAAATCTTATGCTGCCTGTTGTGGGCGCCGCCGACAACTCGGCGCCTGGAAATTTCACTGCAGAGGCCTCCCCGCCAACCCACGGAGGTTCAACACTACACACCATGCAGTTCTTCATAGTCACCAAATCTTATGCTGCCTGTTGTGGGCGCCGCCGACAACTCGGCGCCTAGAAATGTCACTGCAGAGGCCTCCCCGCCAACCCACGGAGGTTCAACACTCCACACCATGCAGTTCTTCATAGTCACCAAATCTTATGCTGCCTGTTGTGGGCGCCGCCGACAGCTCGGCGCCTGGAAATTTCACTGCAGAGGCCTCCCCGCCAACCCACGGAGGTTCAACACTACACACCATGCAGTTTTTCATAGTCACCAAATCTTATGCTGCCTGTTGTGGGCGCCGCCGACAACTCGGCGCCTGGAAATTTCACTGCAGAGGCCTCCCCGCCAACCCACGGAGGTTCAACACTACACACCATGCAGTTCTTCATAGTCACCAAATCTTATGCTGCCTGTTGTGGGCGCCGCCGACAACTCTGCGCCTGGAAATGTCACTGCAGAGGCCTCCCCGCCAACCCACGGAGGTTCAACACTCCACACCATGCAGTTCTTCATAGTCACCAAATCTTATGCTGCCTGTTGTGGGCGCCGCCGACAGCTCGGCGCCTGGAAATTTCACTGCAGAGGCCTCCCCGCCAACCCACGGAGGTTCAACACTCCACACCATGCAGTTTTTCATAGTCACCAAATCTTATGCTGCCTGTTGTGGGCGCCGCCGACAACTCGGCGCCTGGAAATTTCATTGCAGAGGCCTCCCCGCCAACCCACGGAGGCTCAACACTCCACACCATGCAGTTCTTCATAGTCACCAAATCTTATGCTGCCTGTTGTGGGCGCCGCCGACAGTTCGGCGCCTGGAAATTTCACTGCAGAGGCCTCCCCGCCAACCCACGGAGGTTCAACACTCCACACCGTGCAGTTCTTCATAGTCACCAAATCTTATGCTGCCTGTTGTGGGCGCCGCCGACAGCTCGGCACCTGGAAATTTCACTGCAGAGGCCTCCCCGCCAACCCACGGAGGTTCAACACTACACACCATGCAGTTTTTCATAGTCACCAAATCTTATGCTGCCTGTTGTGGGCGCCGCCGACAACTCGGCGCCTGGAAATGTCACTGCAGAGGCCTCCCCGCCAACCCACGGAGGCTCAACACTCCACACCATGCAGTTCTTCATAGTCACCAAATCTTATGCTGCCTGTTGTGGGCGCCGCCGACAGCTCGGCGCCTGGATATTTCACTGCAGAGGCCTCCCCGCCAACCCACGGAGGTTCAACACTACACACCATGCAGTTTTTCATAGTCAACAAATCTTATGCTGCCTGTTGTGGGCGCCGCCGACAACTCGGCGCCTGGAAATGTCACTGCAGAGGCCTCCCCGCCAACTCACGGAGGCTCAACACTCCACACCATGCAGTTTTTCATAGTCACCAAATCTTATGCTGCCTGTTGTGGGCGCCGCCGACAGCTCGGCGCCTGGAAATTTCACTGCAGAGGCCTCCCCGCCAACCCACGGAGGTTCAACACTACACACCATGCACTTCTTCATAGTCACCAAATCTTATGCTGCCTGTTGTGGGCGCCGCCGACAACTCGCCGCCTGGAAATGTCACTGCAGAGGTCTCCCCGCCAACCCACGGAGGCTCAACACTCCACACCATGCAGTTCTTCATAGTCACCAAATCATATGCTGCCTGTTGTGGGCGCCGCCGACAACTCGGCGCCTGGAAATTTCACTGCAGAGGCCTCCCCGCCAACCCACGGAGGTTCAACACTCCACACCATGCAGTTTTTCATAGTCACCAAATCTTATGCTGCCTGTTGTGGGCGCCGCCGACAACTCGGCGCCTGGAAATTTCACTGCAGAGGCCTCCCCGCCAACCCACGGAGGCTCAACACTCCACACCATGCAGTTCTTCATAGTCACCAAATCTTATGCTGCCTGTTGTGGGCGCCGCCGACAGCTCGGCGCCTGGAAATTTCACTGCAGAGGCCTCCCCGCCAACTCACGGAGGCTCAACACTCCACACCATGCAGTTTTTCATAGTCACCAAATCTTATGCTGCCTGTTGTGGGCGCCGCCGACAGCTCGGCGCCTGGAAATTTCACTGCAGAGGCCTCCCCGCCAACCCACGGAGGTTCAACACTACACACCATGCACTTCTTCATAGTCACCAAATCTTATGCTGCCTGTTGTGGGCGCCGCCGACAACTCGCCGCCTGGAAATGTCACTGCAGAGGTCTCCCCGCCAACCCACGGAGGCTCAACACTCCACACCATGCAGTTTTTCATAGTCACCAAATCTTATGCTGCCTGTTGTGGGCGCCGCCGACAACTCGGCGCCTGGAAATTTCATTGCAGAGGCCTCCCCGCCAACCCACGGAGGCTCAACACTCCACACCATGCAGTTCTTCATAGTCACCAAATCTTATGCTGCCTGTTGTGGGCGCCGCCGACAGCTCGGCGCCTGGAAATTTCACTGCAGAGGCCTCCCCGCCAACCCACGGAGGTTCAACACTACACACCATGCACTTCTTCATAGTCACCAAATCTTATGCTGCCTGTTGTGGGCGCCGCCGACAACTCGCCGCCTGGAAATGTCACTGCAGAGGTCTCCCCGCCAACCCACGGAGGCTCAACACTCCACACCATGCAGTTCTTCATAGTCACCAAATCATATGCTGCCTGTTGTGGGCGCCGCCGACAACTCGGCGCCTGGAAATTTCACTGCAGAGGCCTCCCCGCCAACCCACGGAGGTTCAACACTCCACACCATGCAGTTTTTCATAGTCACCAAATCTTATGCTGCCTGTTGTGGGCGCCGCCGACAACTCGGCGCCTGGAAATTTCACTGCAGAGGCCTCCCCGCCAACCCACGGAGGCTCAACACTCCACACCATGCAGTTCTTCATAGTCACCAAATCTTATGCTGCCTGTTGTGGGCGCCGCCGACAGCTCGGCGCCTGGAAATTTCACTGCAGAGGCCTCCCCGCCAACCCACGGAGGTTCAACACTACACACCATGCAGTTCTTCATAGTCACCAAATCTTATGCTGCCTGTTGTGGGCGCCGCCGACAACTCGGCGCCTGGAAATGTCACTGCAGAGGCCTCCCCGCCAACCCACGGAGGTTCAACACTCCACACCATGCAGTTCTTCATAGTCACCAAATCTTATGCTGCCTGTTGTGGGCGCCGCCGACAGCTCGGCGCCTGGAAATTTCACTGCAGAGGCCTCCCCGCCAACCCACGGAGGTTCAACACTCCACACCATGCAGTTTTTCATAGTCACCAAATCTTATGCTGCCTGTTGTGGGCGCCGCCGACAACTCGGCGCCTGGAAATTTCATTGCAGAGGCCTCCCCGCCAACCCACGGAGGCTCAACACTCCACACCATGCAGTTCTTCATAGTCACCAAATCTTATGCTGCCTGTTGTGGGCGCCGCCGACAACTCGCCGCCTGGAAATGTCACTGCAGAGGTCTCCCCGCCAACCCACGGAGGCTCAACACTCCACACCATGCAGTTCTTCATAGTCACCAAATCATATGCTGCCTGTTGTGGGCGCCGCCGACAACTCGGCGCCTGGAAATTTCACTGCAGAGGCCTCCCCGCCAACCCACGGAGGTTCAACACTCCACACCATGCAGTTTTTCATAGTCACCAAATCTTATGCTGCCTGTTGTGGGCGCCGCCGACAACTCGGCGCCTGGAAATTTCACTGCAGAGGCCTCCCCGCCAACCCACGGAGGCTCAACACTCCACACCATGCAGTTCTTCATAGTCACCAAATCTTATGCTGCCTGTTGTGGGCGCCGCCGACAGCTCGGCGCCTGGAAATTTCACTGCAGAGGCCTCCCCGCCAACCCACGGAGGTTCAACACTACACACCATGCAGTTCTTCATAGTCACCAAATCTTATGCTGCCTGTTGTGGGCGCCGCCGACAACTCGGCGCTTGGAAATGTCACTGCAGAGGCCTCCCCGCCAACCCACGGAGGCTCAACACTCCACACCATGCAGTTCTTCATAGTCACCAAATCATATGCTGCCTGTTGTGGGCGCCGCCGACAACTCGGCGCCTGGAAATTTCACTGCAGAGGCCTCCCCGCCAACCCACGGAGGTTCAACACTCCACACCATGCAGTTTTTCATAGTCACCAAATCTTATGCTGCCTGTTGTGGGCGCCGCCGACAACTCGGCGCCTGGAAATTTCACTGCAGAGGCCTCCCCGCCAACCCACGGAGGCTCAACACTCCACACCATGCAGTTCTTCATAGTCACCAAATCTTATGCTGCCTGTTGTGGGCGCCGCCGACAGCTCGGCGCCTGGAAATTTCACTGCAGAGGCCTCCCCGCCAACCCACGGAGGTTCAACACTACACACCATGCACTTCTTCATAGTCACCAAATCTTATGCTGCCTGTTGTGGGCGCCGCCGACAACTCGCCGCCTGGAAATGTCACTGCAGAGGTCTCCCCGCCAACCCACGGAGGCTCAACACTCCACACCATGCAGTTCTTCATAGTCACCAAATCATATGCTGCCTGTTGTGGGCGCCGCCGACAACTCGGCGCCTGGAAATTTCACTGCAGAGGCCTCCCCGCCAACCCACGGAGGTTCAACACTCCACACCATGCAGTTTTTCATAGTCACCAAATCTTATGCTGCCTGTTGTGGGCGCCGCCGACAACTCGGCGCCTGGAAATTTCACTGCAGAGGCCTCCCCGCCAACCCACGGAGGCTCAACACTCCACACCATGCAGTTCTTCATAGTCACCAAATCTTATGCTGCCTGTTGTGGGCGCCGCCGACAGCTCGGCGCCTGGAAATTTCACTGCAGAGGCCTCCCCGCCAACCCACGGAGGTTCAACACTACACACCATGCAGTTCTTCATAGTCACCAAATCTTATGCTGCCTGTTGTGGGCGCCGCCGACAACTCGGCGCCTGGAAATGTCACTGCAGAGGCCTCCCCGCCAACCCACGGAGGTTCAACACTCCACACCATGCAGTTCTTCATAGTCACCAAATCTTATGCTGCCTGTTGTGGGCGCCGCCGACAGCTCGGCGCCTGGAAATTTCACTGCAGAGGCCTCCCCGCCAACCCACGGAGGTTCAACACTCCACACCATGCAGTTTTTCATAGTCACCAAATCTTATGCTGCCTGTTGTGGGCGCCGCCGACAACTCGGCGCCTGGAAATTTCATTGCAGAGGCCTCCCCGCCAACCCACGGAGGCTCAACACTCCACACCATGCAGTTCTTCATAGTCACCAAATCTTATGCTGCCTGTTGTGGGCGCCGCCGACAGTTCGGCGCCTGGAAATTTCACTGCAGAGGCCTCCCCGCCAACCCACGGAGGTTCAACACTCCACACCGTGCAGTTCTTCATAGTCACCAAATCTTATGCTGCCTGTTGTGGGCGCCGCCGACAGCTCGGCGCCTGGAAATTTCACTGCAGAGGCCTCCCCGCCAACCCACGGAGGTTCAACACTACACACCATGCAGTTTTTCATAGTCACCAAATCTTATGCTGCCTGTTGTGGGCGCCGCCGACAACTCGGCGCCTGGAAATGTCACTGCAGAGGCCTCCCCGCCAACCCACGGAGGCTCAACACTCCACACCATGCAGTTCTTCATAGTCACCAAATCTTATGCTGCCTGTTGTGGGCGCCGCCGACAGCTCGGCGCCTGGATATTTCACTGCAGAGGCCTCCCCGCCAACCCACGGAGGTTCAACACTACACACCATGCAGTTTTTCATAGTCACCAAATCTTATGCTGCCTGTTGTGGGCGCCGCCGACAACTCGGCGCCTGGAAATGTCACTGCAGAGGCCTCCCCGCCAACTCACGGAGGCTCAACACTCCACACCATGCAGTTTTTCATAGTCACCAAATCTTATGCTGCCTGTTGTGGGCGCCGCCGACAGCTCGGCGCCTGGAAATTTCACTGCAGAGGCCTCCCCGCCAACCCACGGAGGTTCAACACTACACACCATGCACTTCTTCATAGTCACCAAATCTTATGCTGCCTGTTGTGGGCGCCGCCGACAACTCGGCGCCTGGAAATGTCACTGCAGAGGTCTCCCCGCCAACCCACGGAGGCTCAACACTCCACACCATGCAGTTCTTCATAGTCACCAAATCATATGCTGCCTGTTGTGGGCGCCGCCGACAACTCGGCGCCTGGAAATTTCACTGCAGAGGCCTCCCCGCCAACCCACGGAGGTTCAACACTCCACACCATGCAGTTTTTCATAGTCACCAAATCTTATGCTGCCTGTTGTGGGCGCCGCCGACAACTCGGCGCCTGGAAATGTCACTGCAGAGGCCTCCCCGCCAATTCACGGAGGCTCAACACTCCACACCATGCAGTTTTTCATAGTCACCAAATCTTATGCTGCCTGTTGTGGGCGCCGCCGACAGCTCGGCGCCTGGAAATTTCACTGCAGAGGCCTCCCCGCCAACCCACGGAGGTTCAACACTACACACCATGCAGTTCTTCATAGTCACCAAATCTTATGCTGCCTGTTGTGGGCGCCGCCGACAACTCGGCGCCTGGAAATGTCACTGCAGAGGCCTCCCCGCCAACCCACGGAGGCTCAACACTCCACACCATGCAGTTCTTCATAGTCACCAAATCTTATGCTGCCTGTTGTGGGCGCCGCCGACAGCTCGGCGCCTGGAAATTTCACTGCAGAGGCCTCCCCGCCAACCCACGGAGGTTCAACACTCCACACCATGCAGTTTTTCATAGTCACCAAATCTTATGCTGCCTGTTGTGGGCGCCGCCGACAACTCGGCGCCTGGAAATTTCACTGCAGAGGCCTCCCCGCCAACCCACGGAGGCTCAACACTCCACACCATGCAGTTCTTCATAGTCACCAAATCTTATGCTGCCTGTTGTGGGCGCCGCCGACAGCTCGGCGCCTGGAAATTTCACTGCAGAGGCCTCCCCGCCAACCCACGGAGGTTCAACACTGCACACCATGCAGTTCTTTATAGTCACCAAATCTTATGCTGCCTGTTGTGGGCTCCGCCGACAGCTCGGCGCCTGGAAATTTTACTGCAGAGGCCTCCCCGCCAACCCACGGAGGTTCAACACTACACACCATGCAGTTTTTCATAGTCACCAAATCTTATGCTGCCTGTTGTGGGCGCCGCCGACAGCTCGGCGCCTGGAAATTTCACTGCAGAGGCCTCCCCGCCAACCCACGGAGGTTCAACACTCCACACCATGCAGTTTTTCATAGTCACCAAATCTTATGCTGCCTGTTGTGGGCGCCGCCGACAACTCGGCGCCTGGAAATTTCACTGCAGAGGCCTCCCCGCCAACCCACGGAGGCTCAACACTCCACTCCATGCAGTTCTTCATAGTCATTAAATCTTATGCTGCCCGTTGTGGGCGCCGCCGACAACTCGCCGCCTGGAAATTTCACTGCAGAGGCCTCCCCGCCAACCCACGGAGGTTCAACACTACACACCATGCAGTTCTTCATAGTCACATAATCTTATGCTGTCTGTTGTGGGCGCCGCCGACAACTCGGCGCCTGGAAATGTCACTGCAGAGGCCTCCCCGCCAACCCACGGAGGCTCAACACTCCACACCATGCAGTTCTTCATAGTCACCAAATCTTATGCTGCCTGTTGTGGGCGCCGCCGACAGCTCGGCGCCTGGAAATTTCACTGCAGAGGCCTCCCCGCCAACCCACGGAGGTTCAACACTACACACCATGCAGTTCTTCATAGTCACCAAATCTTATGCTGCCTGTTGTGGGCGCCGCCGGCAACTCGGCGCCTGGAAATGTCACTGCAGAGGCCTCCCCGCCAACCCACGGAGGTTCAACACTCCACACCATGCAGTTCTTCATAGTCACCAAATCTTATGCTGCCTGTTGTGGGCGCCGCCGACAGCTCGGCGCCTGGAAATTTCACTGCAGAGGCCTCCCCGCCAACCCACGGAGGTTCAACACTCCACACCATGCAGTTTTTCATAGTCACCAAATCTTATGCTGCCTGTTGTGGGCGCCGCCGACAACTCGGCGCCTGGAAATTTCACTGCAGAGGCCTCCCCGCCAACCCACGGGGTTCAACACTCCACACCATGCAGTTTTTCATAGTCACCAAATCTTATGCTGCCTGTTGTGGGCGCCGCCGACAACTCGGCGCCTGGAAATGTCACTGCAGAGGCCTCCCCGCCAACCCACGGAGGCTCAACACTCCACACCATGCAGTTCTTCATAGTCACCAAATCTTATGCTGCCTGTTGTGGGCGCCGCCGACAGCTCGGCGCCTGGAAATTTCACTGCAGAGGCCTCCCCGCCAACCCACGGAGGTTCAACACTACACACCATGCAGTTTTTCATAGTCACCAAATCTTATGCTGCCTGTTGTGGGCGCCGCCGACAATTCGGCGCCTGGAAATGTCACTGCAGAGGCCTCCCCGCCAACCCACGGAGGCTCAACACTCCACACCATGCAGTTTGTCATAGCCACCAAATCTTATGCTGCCTGTTGTGGGCGCCGCCGACAGCTCGGCGCCTGGAAATTTCACTGCAGAGGCCTCCCCGCCAACCCACGGAGGTTCAACACTACACACCATGCACTTCTTCATAGTCACCAAATCTTATGCTGCCTGTTGTGGGCGCCGCCGACAACTCGCCGCCTGGAAATGTCACTGCAGAGGCCTCCCCGCCAACCCACGGAGGCTCAACACTCCACACCATGCAGTTCTTCATAGTCACCAAATCTTATGCTGCCTGTTGTGGGCGCCGCCGACAACTCGGCGCCTGGAAATTTCACTGCAGAGGCCTCCCCGCCAACCCACGGAGGTTCAACACTACACACCATGCAGTTCTTCATAGTCACCAAATTTTATGCTGCCTGTTGTGGGCGCCGCCGACAACTCGGCGCCTGGAAATGTCACTGCAGAGGCCTCCCCGCCAACCCACGGAGGCTCAACACTCCACACCATGCAGTTCTTCATAGTCACCAAATCTTATGCTGCCTGTTGTGGGCGCCGCCGACAGCTCGGCGCCTGGAAATTTCACTGCAGAGGCCTCCCCGCCAACCCACGGAGGTTCAACACTCGACACCAAGCAGTTCTTCATAGTCACCAAATCTTATGCTGCCTGTTGTGGGCGCCGCCGACGACTCGGCGCCTGGAAATGTCACTGCAGAGGCCTCCCCGCCAACCCACGGAGGTTCAACACTACACACCATGCAGTTTTTCATAGTCACCAAATCTTATGCTGCCTGTTGTGGGCGCCGCCGACAGCTCGGCGCCTGGAAATTTCACTGCAGAGGCCTCCCCGCCAACCCACGGAGGTTCAACACTACACACCATGCAGTTTTTCATAGTCACCAAATCTTATGCTGCCTGTTGTGGGCGCCGCCGACAACTCGGCGCCTGGAAATGTCACTGCAGAGGCCTCCCCGCCAACCCACGGAGGCTCAACACTCCACACCATGCAGTTCTTTATAGTCACCAAATCTTATGCTGCCTGTTGTGGGCGCCGCCGACAGCTCGGCGCCTGGAAATTTCACTGCAGAGGCCTCCCCGCCAACCCACGGGGTTCAACACTACACACCATGCAGTTTTTCATAGTCACCAAATCTTATGCTGCCTGTTGTGGGCGCCGCCGACAACTCGGCGCCTGGAAATGTCACTGCAGAGGCCTCCCCGCCAACCCACGGAGGCTCAACACTCCACACCATGCAGTTCTTCATAGTCACCAAATCTTATGCTGCCTGTTGTGGGCGCCGCCGACAGCTCGGCGCCTGGAAATTTCACTGCAGAGGCCTCCCCGCCAACCCACGGAGGCTCAACACTCCACACCATGCAGTTCTTCATAGTCACCAAATCTTATGCTGCCTGTTGTGGGCGCCGCCGACAACTCGGCGCCTGGAAATTTCACTGCAGAGGCCTCCCCGCCAACCCACGGAGGTTCAACACTACACACCATGCAGTTCTTCATAGTCACCAAATTTTATGCTGCCTGTTGTGGGCGCCGCCGACAACTCGGCGCCTGGAAATGTCACTGCAGAGGCCTCCCCGCCAACCCACGGAGGCTCAACACTCCACACCATGCAGTTCTTCATAGTCACCAAATCTTATGCTGCCTGTTGTGGGCGCCGCCGACAGCTCGGCGCCTGGAAATTTCACTGCAGAGGCCTCCCCGCCAACCCACGGAGGTTCAACACTCGACACCAAGCAGTTCTTCATAGTCACCAAATCTTATGCTGCCTGTTGTGGGCGCCGCCGACAACTCGGCGCCTGGAAATGTCACTGCAGAGGCCTCCCCGCCAACCCACGGAGGTTCAACACTACACACCATGCAGTTTTTCATAGTCACCAAATCTTATGCTGCCTGTTGTGAGCGCCGCCGACAGCTCGGCGCCTGGAAATTTCACTGCAGAGGCCTCCCCGCCAACCCACGGAGGTTCAACACTACACACCATGCAGTTTTTCATAGTCACCAAATCTTATGCTGCCTGTTGTGGGCGCCGCCGACAACTCGGCGCCTGGAAATGTCACTGCAGAGGCCTCCCCGCCAACCCACGGAGGCTCAACACTCCACACCATGCAGTTCTTTATAGTCACCAAATCTTATGCTGCCTGTTGTGGGCGCCGCCGACAGCTCGGCGCCTGGAAATTTCACTGCAGAGGCCTCCCCGCCAACCCACGGAGGCTCAACACTACACACCATGCAGTTTTTCATAGTCACCAAATCTTATGCTGCCTGTTGTGGGCGCCGCCGACAGCTCGGCGCCTGGAAATTTCACTGCAGAGGCCTCCCCGCCAACCCACGGAGGTTCAACACTACACACCATGCAGTTTTTCATAGTCACCAAATCTTATGCTGCCTGTTGTGGGCGCCGCCGACAACTCGGCGCCTGGAAATGTCACTGCAGAGGCCTCCCCGCCAACCCATGGAGGCCCAACACTCCACACCATGCAGTTCTTCATAGTCACCAAATCTTATGCTGCCTGTTGTGGGCGCCGCCGACAGCTCGGCGCCTGGAAATTTCACTGCAGAGGCCTCCCCGCCAACCCACGGAGGTTCAACACTCCACACCATGCAGTTTTTCATAGTCACCAAATCTTATGCTGCCTGTTGTGGGCGCCGCCGACAACTCGGCGCCTGGAAATTTCACTGCAGAGGCCTCCCCGCCAACCCACGGAGGCTCAACACTCCACACCATGCAGTTCTTCATAGTCACCAAATCTTATGCTGCCTGTTGTGGGCGCCGCCGACAGCTCGGCGCCTGGAAATTTCACTGCAGAGGCCTCCCCGCCAACCCACGGAGGTTCAACACTGCACACCATGCAGTTCTTTATAGTCACCAAATCTTATGCTGCCTGTTGTGGGCTCCGCCGACAGCTCGGCGCCTGGAAATTTTACTGCAGAGGCCTCCCCGCCAACCCACGGAGGTTCAACACTACACACCATGCAGTTTTTCATAGTCACCAAACCTTATGCTGCCTGTTGTGGGCGCCGCCGACAGCTCGGCGCCTGGAAATTTCACTGCAGAGGCCTCCCCGCCAACCCACGGAGGTTCAACACTCCACACCATGCAGTTTTTCATAGTCACCAAATCTTATGCTGCCTGTTGTGGGCGCCGCCGACAACTCGGCGCCTGGAAATTTCACTGCAGAGGCCTCCCCGCCAACCCACGGAGGCTCAACACTCCACTCCATGCAGTTCTTCATAGTCATTAAATCTTATGCTGCCCGTTGTGGGCGCCGCCGACAACTCGCCGCCTGGAAATTTCACTGCAGAGGCCTCCCCGCCAACCCACGGAGGTTCAACACTACACACCATGCAGTTCTTCATAGTCACATAATCTTATGCTGTCTGTTGTGGGCGCCGCCGACAACTCGGCGCCTGGAAATGTCACTGCAGAGGCCTCCCCGCCAACCCACGGAGGCTCAACACTCCACACCATGCAGTTCTTCATAGTCACCAAATCTTATGCTGCCTGTTGTGGGCGCCGCCGACAGCTCGGCGCCTGGAAATTTCACTGCAGAGGCCTCCCCGCCAACCCACGGAGGTTCAACACTACACACCATGCAGTTCTTCATAGTCACCAAATCTTATGCTGCCTGTTGTGGGCGCCGCCGGCAACTCGGCGCCTGGAAATGTCACTGCAGAGGCCTCCCCGCCAACCCACGGAGGTTCAACACTCCACACCATGCAGTTCTTCATAGTCACCAAATCTTATGCTGCCTGTTGTGGGCGCCGCCGACAGCTCGGCGCCTGGAAATTTCACTGCAGAGGCCTCCCCGCCAACCCACGGAGGTTCAACACTCCACACCATGCAGTTTTTCATAGTCACCAAATCTTATGCTGCCTGTTGTGGGCGCCGCCGACAACTCGGCGCCTGGAAATTTCACTGCAGAGGCCTCCCCGCCAACCCACGGGGTTCAACACTCCACACCATGCAGTTTTTCATAGTCACCAAATCTTATGCTGCCTGTTGTGGGCGCCGCCGACAACTCGGCGCCTGGAAATGTCACTGCAGAGGCCTCCCCGCCAACCCACGGAGGCTCAACACTCCACACCATGCAGTTCTTCATAGTCACCAAATCTTATGCTGCCTGTTGTGGGCGCCGCCGACAGCTCGGCGCCTGGAAATTTCACTGCAGAGGCCTCCCCGCCAACCCACGGAGGTTCAACACTACACACCATGCAGTTTTTCATAGTCACCAAATCTTATGCTGCCTGTTGTGGGCGCCGCCGACAATTCGGCGCCTGGAAATGTCACTGCAGAGGCCTCCCCGCCAACCCACGGAGGCTCAACACTCCACACCATGCAGTTTGTCATAGCCACCAAATCTTATGCTGCCTGTTGTGGGCGCCGCCGACAGCTCGGCGCCTGGAAATTTCACTGCAGAGGCCTCCCCGCCAACCCACGGAGGTTCAACACTACACACCATGCACTTCTTCATAGTCACCAAATCTTATGCTGCCTGTTGTGGGCGCCGCCGACAACTCGCCGCCTGGAAATGTCACTGCAGAGGCCTCCCCGCCAACCCACGGAGGCTCAACACTCCACACCATGCAGTTCTTCATAGTCACCAAATCTTATGCTGCCTGTTGTGGGCGCCGCCGACAACTCGGCGCCTGGAAATTTCACTGCAGAGGCCTCCCCGCCAACCCACGGAGGTTCAACACTACACACCATGCAGTTCTTCATAGTCACCAAATTTTATGCTGCCTGTTGTGGGCGCCGCCGACAACTCGGCGCCTGGAAATGTCACTGCAGAGGCCTCCCCGCCAACCCACGGAGGCTCAACACTCCACACCATGCAGTTCTTCATAGTCACCAAATCTTATGCTGCCTGTTGTGGGCGCCGCCGACAGCTCGGCGCCTGGAAATTTCACTGCAGAGGCCTCCCCGCCAACCCACGGAGGTTCAACACTCGACACCAAGCAGTTCTTCATAGTCACCAAATCTTATGCTGCCTGTTGTGGGCGCCGCCGACGACTCGGCGCCTGGAAATGTCACTGCAGAGGCCTCCCCGCCAACCCACGGAGGTTCAACACTACACACCATGCAGTTTTTCATAGTCACCAAATCTTATGCTGCCTGTTGTGGGCGCCGCCGACAGCTCGGCGCCTGGAAATTTCACTGCAGAGGCCTCCCCGCCAACCCACGGAGGTTCAACACTACACACCATGCAGTTTTTCATAGTCACCAAATCTTATGCTGCCTGTTGTGGGCGCCGCCGACAACTCGGCGCCTGGAAATGTCACTGCAGAGGCCTCCCCGCCAACCCACGGAGGCTCAACACTCCACACCATGCAGTTCTTTATAGTCACCAAATCTTATGCTGCCTGTTGTGGGCGCCGCCGACAGCTCGGCGCCTGGAAATTTCACTGCAGAGGCCTCCCCGCCAACCCACGGGGTTCAACACTACACACCATGCAGTTTTTCATAGTCACCAAATCTTATGCTGCCTGTTGTGGGCGCCGCCGACAACTCGGCGCCTGGAAATGTCACTGCAGAGGCCTCCCCGCCAACCCACGGAGGCTCAACACTCCACACCATGCAGTTCTTCATAGTCACCAAATCTTATGCTGCCTGTTGTGGGCGCCGCCGACAGCTCGGCGCCTGGAAATTTCACTGCAGAGGCCTCCCCGCCAACCCACGGAGGCTCAACACTCCACACCATGCAGTTCTTCATAGTCACCAAATCTTATGCTGCCTGTTGTGGGCGCCGCCGACAACTCGGCGCCTGGAAATTTCACTGCAGAGGCCTCCCCGCCAACCCACGGAGGTTCAACACTACACACCATGCAGTTCTTCATAGTCACCAAATTTTATGCTGCCTGTTGTGGGCGCCGCCGACAACTCGCCGCCTGGAAATGTCACTGCAGAGGCCTCCCCGCCAACCCACGGAGGCTCAACACTCCACACCATGCAGTTCTTCATAGTCACCAAATCTTATGCTGCCTGTTGTGGGCGCCGCCGACAGCTCGGCGCCTGGAAATTTCACTGCAGAGGCCTCCCCGCCAACCCATGGAGGTTCAACACTCGACACCAAGCAGTTCTTCATAGTCACCAAATCTTATGCTGCCTGTTGTGGGCGCCGCCGACAGCTCGGCGCCTGGAAATTTCACTGCAGAGGCCTCCCCGCCAACCCACGGAGGCTCAACACTACACACCATGCAGTTTTTCATAGTCACCAAATCTTATGCTGCCTGTTGTGGGCGCCGCCGACAGCTCGGCGCCTGGAAATTTCACTGCAGAGGCCTCCCCGCCAACCCACGGAGGTTCAACACTACACACCATGCAGTTTTTCATAGTCACCAAATCTTATGCTGCCTGTTGTGGGCGCCGCCGACAACTCGGCGCCTGGAAATGTCACTGCAGAGGCCTCCCCGCCAACCCATGGAGGCCCAACACTCCACACCATGCAGTTCTTCATAGTCACCAAATCTTATGCTGCCTGTTGTGGGCGCCGCCGACAGCTCGGCGCCTGGAAATTTCACTGCAGAGGCCTCCCCGCCAACCCACGGAGGTTCAACACTCGACACCAAGCAGTTCTTCATAGTCACCAAATCTTATGCTGCCTGTTGTGGGCGCCGCCGACAACTCGGCGCCTGGAAATGTCACTGCAGAGGCCTCCCCGCCAACCCACGGAGGTTCAACACTACACACCATGCAGTTTTTCATAGTCACCAAATCTTATGCTGCCTGTTGTGGGCGCCGCCGACAGCTCGGCGCCTGGAAATTTCACTGCAGAGGCCTCCCCGCCAACCCACGGAGGTTCAACACTACACACCATGCAGTTCTTCATAGTCACCAAATCTTATGCTGCCTGTTGTGGGCGCCGCCGACAACTCGGCGCCTGGAAATGTCACTGCAGAGGCCTCCCCGCCAACCCACGGAGGCTCAACACTCCACACCACGCAGCTCTTCATAGCCACGAAATTTCATGCTGCCTGCTGGGGACACCGTCGTCAACTCGGCGCGTGGAGAAGACCGTTTGGCTGCTAATTGGATTGATAGTGGTACAAGTCAATTATTCGTCCATCACCATCTATGGCTCGGTGGTTTCTGTAACTAGATTAAGGAAACCGCAAGGTTGGTTCCCTCGTAATTCGACTTGTACGATTTTCTCTGTTTCTTATACCTCTTCGATAGACGTTAGGTCTGAATAATTTTTACATCTTTTCCTTGTTGAGTAAGAGATTCATATGAGCAATATTGTTTTAAAAAGGTATTGTAAAATTGGTGCACAAATACAAGCATTTAGAACCCACAGAACTTGCCTTTCAAAATTTGCTAAGTAATTTCATCAGCAAGTTCATTCAAACTAATTGCGCATAAAAGAGTAATGTAACTAAAAGATCTCTGCATCTAAGGATAACATGTTAGTGCCTGTCATCCGGACTTTTACTTATTAACTCAGTGCGCCACATGTAATATAACCCTAAACAATGCAGAATGTACACCATAATCAACATTTGACTACGTCATTATACGTTGTTATCGGCACTCAGATTTTTTTTCATTTATGTCCCCATACTCGTTCCTGCAAAACCATAAGGTTGCGAAATAGAAGATACGTTGACACGCTAAGCATCTGGTCATGAAAGTAGCTTTTGCAACTAGGAAACGTAAGTTAAAGCACTCTTAGTGTAATCTAACTGATGGTGCATTTCATTGACCCCCATCGAGCGAACAATAATTGGTTAGCACAGTGATGCAACTACAAACAATTAAACAAAGTATTTGTGTTACGAACGCATGTCTCAGCCATCAGACCTGTATACAATCCACAGAGCATGTCTGACCATTACCGCTTATAGCGCGGACGTCGCTTCTTATTACGTACCCTTTCCCCTGTGATTTCTAATACTTTACCTTTCTCTTTGAGCACCGTAGTAGTGTGAAAGAAGAAAAGTTTGCAGCAGAAGACTCACTTGCACTTTTTCTTTCCATTTCCCTGAAAGTAATGAGATGGTGCACGTCTCGCGGAAAATTGCAATTATCAAATGAGGAGGTGAAATGAATATGCAATCGATCTGCGCTAGCTCAGTGAATAAATGGATCAATATTAATCACAAGGGAGTGGCAAGTTCGATATATTAACATTGACCCAGGTACCTATTCCCACAATCTAATTAACAAACATTGATCAAAATACTTCATTCCATCATCCAAAAGACAAAAAGAAAAAAACAAAAACATTGATCCATACAGTTCCTCCCATGACTTAATTAAAAAACATTGATCCACCTACTGAGTGTGCTCACACAGTTCGATTGCGTAGCAATGGGAAGCACAGAAATATTTCACCACATTTTCTGGTATATCATGCGTTGTGACGCTGTCCTTGGTTAGCAGGTACTAGCACAGTTTAAATAGCTACGACTCAAATAAGGAGCAAATAAAACTATAATCGATTTTTACGGCAATGTTTTGCCCTTTATTCCGAAAGTAGGACTTCGAAACACGTTGTCTGCCTGCTGGTCTCTCATTGGCTGTGTTAGATGGACAGCTGATACGCCTTCTTTTGCTCCCATAGTACATCACGGCAAACACTGGCAACATTCCTGCACGAAACACGTGTATACGCACCGGCCCTTTTCTTAACTTTTCCTGAAACATCAGTCGACGTATATAACTCAACTAAAAACTAGACACCAGTACAAAGAGCAGAAAGTGATACCAATACAGAAAGCCAAAAATTGATGCGAATACATACGGCCAAAAGTTGATGAAATTGACGGAACGCGGTAACAAGAGCAACATTTGGGATTACCCCACGTTCCAGTTCCACAGGTCTTCTTTGACCTACGACGTTATATCGAGGATATAAGGCGTACTTCATTTATTACGACTACCACATATTTAATAGCAGTCCTCTACTACCACAAGATAGAGCATTATGGTCGCAAACGAACATAAAGCTGCGAAACTTTTTAGTCACTTAATGAAATGAAACTGATGGGACAACCACGTGAATTAGGGAGTTATGAGCGGGGGAAACTAAAAATACTGCAATAAGACTAACATCACTCCAAGAGTGTCACATAATCGAAAAAAAAACTCTCACGAATTCCTCCTGAATAAACCCAACCAAAGAGTATAACAGACACATAACTGGAATAGAAATGTATTTCCTGACCTATGTGGCTCAAACGCCCCATTCCAAAGAAGGAAATCCGTTATAATCAGTATTGGAAATTTCACCTGACATACACAGCTGAAACGAAGACAGTGATGTAGACAATCCCCCACCAACAAAGCTAATAAGGATAACGAAATCACTATATCTATACAGCGCCAATGAAGACATCGGTCCCATTATTCCCCTCCCACAACCCCACCGCACTCCCCTCAAATAAAACTAATCAAACACAAATTTAAGAACCTCATTTCAAAGAAATACCCTTTCCATAAACAAACTACGACCTCACACTATACAAAAATATCATAAAAACGTTCTTACCAATCATAGTGCAGTACTGCTCTGTATTCACTTGGTATTAGTATGTTTGCTTCTGAAAGCCCTGTGCCGTATTTTGATATTCCTGACAGGTTCTAACCATTATTTAAGTAATGACAAATGTTATGTTGTGCCTTAAACCAATTTAACACTTATCCGTGAAGATGGTCGATGACTGAAGCCAGTCGAGATATATGGGTTTAAAATAAAAGCAACTGATGGTCAAACATTTTATACATTACTTGACGTCCGTTGATGGTCAACTTCCAAAAATTTTTAATCAAAGTGGCCCCAACACACACACACACACACACACGCACACACAACACAAACCATGCTGCAAACAACAAATTATTTAACACAACTCCAAGGCAGAACTGCACACAGGCACACAACTTTCACTCTAAAATACCAAACTGTAAACTAAAAGCAACAGTTCAAAAACCAGAAACATTTAGGTAACCAGTAACTATTAAAGACTCGTTCTCATTCAACTGCACTTTTACCACAAACCGAATCACGAACCTAAACGACCACCACAAAGACTCTGCAACCGCCAACAACATGTCTCTTACAAAAATAATCCATTTCGAACCTGCCGCGTCTGCACGACGTCACATTCGAAAAAAAAAATCCTTTAAGAATCCAGGTTATAAGTATGATCACTACTTGTTACTCTCGTAACAATGTAAGCTGTGTTCCTAGCTTTGTACGTAACACCTCCATCGACAAACGTGCCAAATTCAGAAAACGCTGAAATATTTGTGGAAAGCATGATAAAAAAACATAACAAACCATTTTTCTCGCAACAATTTAACCCCTCCCCTTCGTTTCCTGCCTAGCCTTACCCTCGGAACTCGTGCCACATCGGGATAGAAACAGCCAGGCATTTGGGGTTGGCGCATGGTCTGATTCCACCAGTCGGCATTGACCATGACTTCTTCTTTGGTATAAACAACATATACAGTTTACACTAGTCACTAAGGCCAAACCGCTCACATCCTTCGCATACGAAACGCAAGACGTCACACAGAACGTCACTGGTCAAAGCAATGGACAAAACGCGGTATCGAAAACATGGCTTCCCTAACACAGCGCAATTTAAAACAGCAAAATCAATTACAGGGGAGTTGTACGCCCTAATCTGGACCAAACTTATAGATCACTTTCAGCTATTAATATCACGTGTTTTGCACTTACCTTAAAATAGCCAGTTATCATTTAGAATTAAATTTCTGCATTCATACGCATTTTGTAATCATCGAAGTATCACCTTTCCTTATTTGAGTGGTCTTACGATTAATGTCCATTAAATATATTAAAAAGAATAAATTACGACAGGATGATGCATTTGCAAGCAATTGTAAGTACCCATATGTTGCAAATCATTGTTTACTCTCGTTACTAAGATAATAATAATAAGATCAAAGATGATGTTTAAGCTATGGCTGATTGGGAGTGTAAGAAGAGTTGAAAATGGAAATGAAGTCCCATGCGTCCTCACAGAGCGAAGGGGAACGATGCAGGAGACTCGCACCGCCTTACTAGGCAAGGCCCTAATGGAGGAGGTTTGAGTTGCCTTCCTCCGACCGTAATGGAGATGAATGATGATGATGAAAAGGACACAACAACACCCAGTCATCTCGAGGCAGGAAAAATCCCTGACCCCGCCGGCGTTCGAACCCGTGACCCCGTGCTCGGGAAGCAAGAACGCTACCGCGAGACCACGAGGGCGGACTAATAAGAGATATAGTCGGACATATACAGTCGCGACACTCCACCTGTCTTCTGTTGCCCACTGCGATTGCAGCGCGCCAAGCGGCCAGGAAGTTATACTGTACAGTTCGCCGAGATTTTGTAAAAGCGAAAGTTAATCTCAACTGCTTTTATTGGTCTGTAGAATGGCTTTTACAAACAGGTGGGTCTGCACCGCAATAAATTGCAGCAACAAGAAGAAGAAAGCAGTATATTTGCCGTTTTTTAGGTTTCTTAACAATCCTAGTAGGTGTGAATCACTATGTCACAGAACAGTTTATTTACGACTTTCTTCTAACTTAAAGATATTTACTTGAGAATGTCGTGTTTCTTAAGAACCGAAAAAGTGCTAGTAAACAGCAGCAGACCTGACCTTTTGCAGAAAGGCGTCGTATATTTGCTGAAAAACGTGTTTCCTTCGCTACACTTCCAGTAAAATCAGTGAATATGGAGCGAAGGAAACCAGTATGGAATGCAATACCTACATTATTTTATGTAGCAGACAAGCTAACACAACTGTAGCTGAAGGAAAAAACCCCACACAGATGTGATAACAAAAGAAAAAATAGCAATCTCCCAAACACAGAAGAAACCAATTCCACAATTGTTGCTGCATCTGAGCTACAAATGGCAAGAATCATCAACACATCCGCTTTTGAAACTGAAGTAATTACATTTAATAAGATATTTACATGTTAAAAAGTCCATGGAGTGTAAGACTGCAAAACATTAGGTTCCATAAAAACTTGTTACGTGTCACGGAAAGTGTCTGGCATGTTACGATCAGCCAAAAAATATTATTCTCATATTCTCATGCATGAAATTTTCTTTGTATGGTCCTGTTTTCAGTGGAGTAAGCTAAAATTATACACATATCTCCAAAGTACTTCTTTTTAATTATGTTGTAGCGTATGTCAGTGAATCAAGGAGATTCGTTCGTTTTTACATGTAACTCATGATCATTCATGTCTTATAATAATTTAATAATTATTTAGCTAGTTAACCAGAAAATTATTAAAAACAAACTGTAATTTTACCTCTGCTTTGTCGCCTCTTGGAGCGCTAGAGGTGCACAAATTTTCACATGGTAACAATTTTCTCACCAGTGAGTGTCGTGACTATATATGATAGACTGTGGCAGAGTGAAGCGTAAACTCACTATTTTCTGTTAGCTAACCTTATGGATTCAATAACATGCCAGTACCATCAGAATTTGCGACGCTCGCTATGAACCCAATTCAAATTACAAGCATGGCATAACCTGACACTAAACATACCATCGCTTCGCACACGTATGTCACTCGCCACGCCGGTACATCACAGCTCAAACCCGACGGGCGATATCCAAGTCTTAAGTTGGGCCAATTACTATGCTGTCGTATTGCCTGCATCCTATCTTTTCTACGGCAAATCATTGTACTAGTCAAGCTAAAGCGGAAATTCTGTAACACAGCACCGCAATGACTTCGGTGACCGCTGCATTTCGACGGAAGAGTCTGTCCCGAAACAACCCTAGTTCTTAGCGGTTCACGCACATTTTCGTTTCAGACCCCTGTATACAGATATATCCCTTGCTTTTGATTGTTTGAATAGAAAGGGAAGCATGTGATGAGAACGATTTGTCACGGTGAAATTCATAGGGCGGGCCGTACAATTTTGCCAATCCCGTACTTATCGCTTCGATCTACATGTTGCCGAAAGGCTCTGTACGAATAATTTTGTTCCTGTATTCAACGTACAACACTTAACTCCGAACTTTTCAGCCGTTTTTGCATCATGTTGCTGTTTCCCCAACCATTTCTAGTGTTACCAACTTACTAAGAAGTCAAAAATTCGAAAAGCAGTAAACCTATTTAACTTTTCTAGTTTTATATAATCGTTCTGCTTCAATATAAGCTTCCTCATTGGATCACTTTCTTAAAACAGCCCAGAGCGGCGAGAACTTACATATCGGAAGGAACCAAGGGATATCTTTACTGTATGCAAATTTTTAATACTTCTAGAATAGAAATCGCACACAGGAATACATTCAGTTTACAAGTTAAATACAGACGATAGTTCCTCTTTAACAGCAGCCTATTGCAGGTCGCTGGAGCAATGAAAGGTACTATTCGACTGAACAAAGTGCAGGTCAACCTGGTTTTCGAGAAAACACACGTAACTGTAGGCCTATATCACTGATGTTATTGCGTCGTAGAGTTGTGGGGCATGTTTTACGGTCATCTTGTGCATCAGGAACCCCCTTCTATAGAAATCAATGTGGATTCCGCAAACATAGATATAGCGACATTCATCTCGCTATGATAGTCCGTGAGATCCAGAGCTGGTGATGATGTTTGATGATGATGTTTGGTTTGTGGGGCGCTCAACTGCGTGGTTATCAGCGCCCGTACAATTACCCAATCTTTGCTCAATCCAATTTCGCCACTTTCCTGGATGATGATGAAATGATGAGGACAACACAAACACCCAGTCATCTCGAGGCAGGTGAAAATCCCTGACCCCGCCGGGAATCGAACCCGGGACCCCGTGCTCGGAGATCCAGAGCGCCGAAGAGCACGGTGCCCAGGTGAACGCCGTGTCCCTCGCCTTCGGTACAGCCCAGCACTGTACTTTAGCGAAGAAAGTAGACCTCGTCGAGTAGCGGACCAGAAGTGTGGTTGCAGCACGTGCTGGCAGACATAGCTCCAAACGTATAGCTTAACGTCCAAGGGAGCTACAGGGCCATTACTGTTTACAGTATTCAGGGTGTAACGGGTGTAAGTGCAGATATTTCTGCTGCTGGCTGTGGACGGTGTGCTGAAAGGCATTACATCAGTACATACATCATTTACAGACTAGTAATTATAGTTTTTAATAGTAGAAGCCAAGATCGGTCGTTGGGAAGTAGTTTATTTCATCACCAGACTCTACAATAAGTAGCTGTCGTCCTGAGATTCTCAGATCTCTCAGTAATATAATTGGTACCGTATATATACTCATCTCAGCACTAGATATTTTCCTACAGCCGACAATCACAAGCCATCCACCCCAACGCGAGATCAGAGCACCCTCAGGAGACTAAAGTCGCTCTCATAACTTTTCTACAAATTCGGCATCGTTCTCCTTGGCACAAACACGTTACTGTCTCTGCTCCAAACCTGCTTACTTGCTTGCCCGCTTTTCTACACACATCTCCAGACTCAGGGACTACAAAAACACGTGTATTTTTTCGCATAGTTCGCCATAGCATTATACCATTTTTGCGGTACTTCTCGATATCGAGCACTAGGTAGCTTCCTACCGATCGCTAGCGCGACATAATTCCGAAGATGTAGACTGGAAATTATTTCTCTACAAACCCGAAACTTTAGCTAGGTTGGTGGATGCTGAGAACCACTCACTAATTATAAACTTGTTATGTCTGCAAAGACATTTACTCGGCAACTCGAAACAAATAGAGGAAACTGATGTTTCCACTCTCAAATACCGATGTCGGTGATGTAGTAGATTCTAAATCATTCCTATAATTTACAAGGTTTCATGTGTATAGAACCAGCGAACTTGTCTTCCGCACGATAGATGCACACACCACAATTGATCTTATCTTAACTAAATAAAGATGCGAAATGTGCAGAAGTAGTCAACTGAACAAAATACATGGGCAGGAATAATGATCCAGTGCAAATGCTCCTCCATATTCAATCTTCTAAAATTTCCACGCAATCACGAAAGCTATCCAACACATACTTAGTATTAGTTCGCAGTTCGGTCGCCTAGAGGACAACACAGTTAATTCATCTACATTCCTACACTCCAACAGGCATCTCCAGTCTGACAACTCCTACCGTAAATGAAACGTGAATCACCCCAGCATAGGTCACTGGCGCTGCAGGCCGAACATATACAGGTAGAATGTTTACCCTAATATATAATTCATCCCTGTACTTACAACTGAATGTTACGATCGCAGTCTCAGCTGAACGACATTTCACAAAGAGTGAAGTATTGGAAATACACTCTGTTGCTCTGTTGATGACTGTGTCTCTGTAAACAGAAACATCAGTACGATTCGTATGTCCTGACATACTCTTTCCATGCTATCTCAGTACTCCACATCAAATCCATGCCTTCTTTACGACTGGACATAGTCATTTCCTTTACACATGTCAGAACACAAACACATACTGTAACGTCTATTAGCAAAAGAAATATTATGTAGTAACGAGAAAACCTTGTGTATCATATTTTGTTATTGTATAAAATTATGTATTTTTTTATTATTTATTTTAGATAATACCTGTGTCGGCGAGTACTGAAACCGCCACAGACGATAAATAGCAAACAAAGATGAGAATGTGCAACTAGTATAAATAATACAGAGCGAACATTAATTTCTCTGTCTTCTTCTTGGAGTTAAGCGAGTAGGATAGCCTGTGACGTTGTATTGTACGCTAGCGTAGCCTTCTTTTGTCAAGACTGAGAGATGTACGCCATTACGTACTCATTTTAAAGGTGTGTAATAGTTAACATATTTAAATGTTTTGAATAGAGTTATTTAAATGAAACCTTGCATTATTATTTGTAATAGCTTGCTTGGCATATTATTCCATCCTTTTGAGACATTTTCAGTTATTTAAATATTATCCGTGGTGCCGAGCTGCGCTACGAACGAACGAGCCGCTGCCGCGGCGTATTCAAACTACATTAAATGAAATCTATCATACCGCAAAGAAGCGGGAAGGTAATAGTGAAATAAAATTATTTCTTTCAGCTTCCGGACTTGCAGAGCAGAGCAGCAGATTTTATGATGTGTTGCAGGTTGACGCGGGCCGCTGATAATATATATAACCAACAGTACAAAAGGATAATTTACCTTCGTAATATAATAGGAATCTTGCTGTGCTTGGTTCTGGTCTGGTAAACCTTATAGTGAAAACGTATTTTTCTCCGATAATAGTCTCATGTTGTTGTGCTAGTCGTGGTACTGAATGGTGTTTTACTGATAACCAAAATCCACTGCAAAATTTTGTTGTTGAACAATCATGCGAACTGTAACAGCTGTATTCATAACAAAGTAATTTTTATTTTCAATAACTGTAAAGTAGGGAAGATATGTTGACTTTTGGAGTGAGTTACAGTAACGAAAAATGTTCCTTTAATAGAAAGCCAGATACAGAACAATAAGAATCCAATATATTCTGTTTTGTTGAAAATTAATGATCATAAAGAAATTCATAGCACAGCATTACTAAAAGGTATTTCGCGGCTCTTTTCATATATGCGTTGTTACGCAAATAACAATAATAATAGTAAAACAAAACAAAGCAAATAATAGAAAAGAGCATACGAATACGAAACTGTCGCCCAAAAACGCGGGGCACGAATTTGCAGTGGCCACGAAAATAATTGTTTTATGTATTTTCTTTTCAGTGTCTATTGTTATATATATGTATGTATTTAGTGATAAATGTATGCATGTGTATCATGATTAATGCCATGTATTAATGAATGTACAAACATTCTTTCATGAAAAAACGCACTACTGCAAGCGAGTCAGAGGAAACGATCCTGATAGTACTGAGAAACTGTAACGACTACATAATCCGGGGGCAGCCGAACCCCGAAATCAGATAAAATAAGGGTAAGACTACAGTGTAGTTGTCCTGTTTGTAGAAGCACTCCAGTGAAGTGATCTCATATCGCTAGTGGTGTGCGTAGTTTGACGTTAGTATTTATGACAGGGCAAAGTTGATTGTAGATAGTAATTTTTAGTGTGCGGTGTATTGTAGATAAATTAACATATTTTGTGTGCAAGTGGAAAAACTGTCAGATCTTGTGTTCGAGTAGGCAATTTATGAATATGGTTAAATTGCGTAGTCAACGTCCGAGCAATATGGATACTGAGGAACAGCCATTAGTTAGTGCAGGAAATGTAGAAACGGGTGCATTAAGCAGTACAAGTACTCTTGTTGAGGATATACCATGCAAAAATGTGGGGGCAGGAGCACAGGAAGTGATGCCACCTCCCCCCAGTGCTCAAGGAGAGGTAGACAAAGAAAGTGTAACAACCCCAGAAAAGCAGGAACCAGAGAGTGGTAATCTGCCTGGTGGGTATTCACTTCAGGCGATATTAGAGCGCGTGCTGGATTACCAGGCAATATTTGCGCAACAGCAAGCCGAGCGAGATCGCCAGCAAGCTGAGCGAGATCGCCAGTTAGCGGAAAATTTACTTGCCCAGCAAGCTGAGCGAGATCGCCAGTTAACAGAAAATTTCCTTGCCCAGAAAGCTGAGCGCGATCGCCAGCAAGCTGAGCGGGACCAGCAACTTATGCAATCGTTAGAAAATATGAAAAAAAGAGATAGCCGGTATGAAACAGAATTGTGAGTCGATACCTAAGGCCGTGCAGGAGTTGACTGTACAGGTCAACAACCTGCAAGTAGCAAACACTAACAGGGTAGACGAGATAGGTGTCTTAGCCAACCGAGTAGAAAAGCTAGAAATAGATTCCACACAGCTTGTAGAGCAGAAGTGGAACGAACAAGCGACTAAAATTGAAACCGAAGTCAACTCATGGCTAGAAGCGAAGGGGAGTGAGATCGACAAAAATATTAATTCTAAGATACAAGCAGCCATGGCCGATAGAGATTCCGAATCATTCAGTACCGCAGTAAATAGTCAGGTACAGAACGACGTGCAAACCATCAAACAAATACTCAGTGAGGATATTCCACAGTGGCAAGAGAATATTAACAAACGGATATCCGACTTGGAAAAGGGGTTAGCACAATGCAGCAAACATCTTGAACATGAAATTATGTCGCCAACAGCCAACGTTTTTGGCAACGCACAAACTTATACGCGACGCAACAATGGTGAATCCTTAGGCGATAATGCGAAGAGCTATAGCTACGGTTCGGAGCACACAGCCTATGTCCCAGGAGCAAACCCACATAGTCCAAAAATATTAGTTGAAGAAAGTTTTATCAAATGTAGGCAGTTTCAAACGTTTACTACTGAACGGAAGTCAGTACACCCCGTAGTATTCATAAAAAGCTTTAAAAATATCTTGCCTAGTGTGTGGAATGAAGCACAGAAAACTCAATACGTAATGTCATACATTCAGGGTGATGCAGCGTTGTGGGCTACGGAAGTAGCAGACAGCTGCATGACGTATGAACAGTTCGAAAGGGCGTTTTTGTCGAAATACTGGTCGCCTTGTATACAAGAGCGGCTAAGAAAAGAAGTATACAATCCCGAACCGTACTCACCCCGTCTTGGGAATTTGAGACGGTATTTTGAAAAGTATATAAACAAAACGCGCTACTGGGACGAGCCTATCTCACCAAGAGACATAATAAGACTCCTAAAATCACATTTACCCATTCATATCAAAGAGAAATTAATACACGTACCAGAAAGCGACATGGAACATTTCCTGTCTGTTCTAGATTCAATAGACTTAATCCAGGAAGACGCAAAAGCAGCGTGTGATCACTCGCGGAATAAAGGATCAGGGTGTAAACATGACAGAAATAATAGGGCACAAAACCACAACCATGGAAATGGTGGGGGGTGGTAACAAGCGGCAAGAGCATTCGCAAAATGGTAATAATGGTAGAAGTCAGAACGGGTATGGGCAACCGTCCCATAGTAAAAAGCGTCGATTTGACGACCGGTACGATTCCGGACTGCCAGGGACCAACCGCTGGAAAAATGCGAGAGGTCAGTGGCATAGCAATTACAGTGACAGTAATCGCAATTGGAATCAGAATCAGCGACCAAGCCCAAAGCGACAGGGTAATGACCGGTACGACAACAACAGACCACCACTGCAAAACGCGCCTATTGCGCAGTCGTGGCGGCCTACAAATCAAAATGTACACATAGTAGAGGTAGCGGACAATAGCCGTCAAAGTACCTCACAAGCAAGCAATCCAACAAACTAGAATCGGCCTCGATATGCTCTCCATCGCTGGCCGAGGGGTGGAGTGAGAGCAACACGAATGACAATAATATCCCTGGAATACGTATGCTGCGATACAACGACGGTATCAGTATGGATAAAGATCTACTGACCGAACCGCACGAATGTAAGAAAGATAGCAACGAGAATGTGCAAGCCATAATAGAAGCGAAAATCAATGATGTTGCAGTGAATATAATCATCGACACAGGTGCCTCAGTGAGTGTAATGAGTATAGAGTTGTTAAAAGCGCTGGGGAAAGGACGTAGCATACCGACTTTCCCGGTTAATAATTGCAAGGTGTCTGGAGCCATAAGTGCATAGAGCCAGTTAGTTAAGTACCAGGTGCAGGTGGAGATTTGTAAGGAGGGCGAAGCCATAGTGAGCTCGTTCCTCATTGTTAAAGGGTTAAAGGTGGGCTGCATTCTGGGAGTAGATTTTCTCCGTGAGAGGGACGCAGTGATCGACCTCTCCTCGGGAAAACTAAGCATAGTTAATAAAGGTAGGAGGATTGAGTTGCCTATGATGAAATCGAAAGAGGTACTTGTGCCATGTTGCAACCGAATTAATATCAAAGGTAGGAACCCCTGGGTACTACACCTCGATGATTTTTCACATGTAGCAGACCTCTATTACCCGAATTTAGAGGATCGAAATTTTGAAACAAATGTTGAGGCATTTCAAACCAAAGCACAGGAATCTGAAAGTTTAAGCAACATACAAAAGCAACAGTTGACGTACTGTTATCGGAATATACCATGGTATTTACCGACCGACCAGGAATAGTCAAAGGGTACCACTATCACATAGAGGTGATGCCCCACAAAACATACTGTCGCGCAACTTACTCCATCCCTTGGTCGAGGAGGGAAAGTAGTGGCTAAAGAGATTCGGAAGATGTTAGAGTGGGATATCATTGAGCCCTCTTTCTCCCCATACAGTAGTCCTCTTGTAGCAGTGGCGAAAGCCAACGGAAAAATCCGGCTGGTGTTAGATGCGCGGGACATCAATGAAATTATTATACCTGTCAGGATTCGTCCAGAAAATTTAGAAGAGCAGATACAAAAATTTCACGGAGTGCAGTACTTGACCTCGGTCGTTCTTAAAAGTTCGTACTGGCAAATCCCACTTACACCAGAATCAAGGAAGTACACAGCCTTCATATTCGGAGAGCGAAGTTACCAATTCAAGGTACTTCTCTTCGGATTGAATGTGAGTGCTGGAGTATTTATTACTGCTCTAGACACGGTACTGGGTCCAGACTTGTTAGAAAAAATCACAGTATATGATGATGACCTGGTAATCGCTACTGCTACTTGGGACGCACATATGGAATTGCTGCATAGAGTATTAGAGAGATTTAAGCAAGCAGGTGTGACAGCAAATTTAGAAAAGTCAAAATTCGGACGAAATAAAATTAAATTTCTAGGCCACCTTATCACGCCGCTTGGTATCAGCCCAGACAACAAAAAACTAGAGGCGATCCGAGAATTTCCGACCCCCGAACTAAGCGGCAATTGAAAGCATTCATTGGACTTACGTCTTTTTTCAGAAGGTTCGTACCTAATCAGTTGTTAAATGGCGCGTCATTGTTAAATCTACTGCGAAAAAATGTGCAGTGGGTTTACACTGACAAATGCCAGCAAGCTTTCGAAGCAATTAAAACTGCCCTGCTGAATGCAAATATTTTGCAGCACCCGGACCTATCAAAAAATTTTTGTCCTGCGACAGACTCGTGTTCCTATGGCTTGGGAGCGTGCCTGTTCCAGTGGGAGGAAGGCAACGACCCGGCAACAATAAAGATTATCGGCTTTGCCAGTAGGACTTTAACTAGCTGCGAGAGAGCCTACTTGGCAACCGAACTGGAAGCGCTCGCCTTAGTCTGGGCTGTAAAAAAGTATAATTACTATCTATATGGTAAGGAGATTAAAGTGTATAGTGACCACCAGGCGTTAAGTTTTTTGATGTCATGCAAGCTATTCCATACCCGACTGCGGAGATGGATGCTTACCTTACAAGAATACTGAATAAAGATTATGTACATAAAGGGCCAAGATAACATAGTAGCGGATGCTTTGTCGCGACTGCCGGTAGTATTACCGGAGTTAGCAGAAATGCTAGAACAATCCGCCGAGTATAAAGTGCTTTTAGTACGTGACAATACTTACAGGAAGGATTTTTTTATATATATGTAAAAATATGTTTGAACTAAGAGATCAGATCCGATGTGGGCAAAAATCATTAATAATATTGAAAAGGGTGCTAACAATAGAGATGAGCAAGGTTTTAAAATTGTGGACAATATTTTGTATCATAAAGTTAGCACGAAAGAAGACTGCTGGGCAGTATGCATACCTAACCAGTCCGTAAAAGTTATAGAATGGCACACGCACTGGGCATGGGGCCATGCAGGGATCAGGAAGTGTGCAGAAATCATGGCGAGATACTGCTACTTTCCCCGAATGAAACACCAAATTCAGGCAATAGTTAGGACTTGCGCTATATGCCAGAAAGCAAAACACTATAATAGGTCCACCAAATTTGAACTTCATCCCATAGTTCCACTCCGGCCGCTTCAATTAGTATCTTTGGATGTAGCAGGTCCCTATCCCATGGCCAGAGGAGGTATGATATATATACTGGCCATGTACGATATTTTTTCCAAATACTTGGCAATTTATTGTATAAAATCAGCTACTACCAAAACCATAGTCAGACGGATCAATCAAGAATACTTGCCTCAAGTGGGGAAACCCGAAGCCATAACGACTGACAATGCCACTTATTTCACAGGTCGCACCTGGAAAAATTACCTACGGGAACAAGGTATACAGCATATTCTGGTATCTCGGTTCCATTAAAAAAGATATGGAACAAACTAACCAGCTGTGCTGCAAAGAGAAAAAAGAAGTACGACCAAGGTGTAACTAACAAACAGAAATACAATATAGGGGAGATGGTGCTTATTCGTAACCACCCCAAATCCTCAGCCACCTTAAAGCAAAATAGTAAGTGGCAATTGCTATATTCAGGGCCCTTTGAAGTAATAAAGGTGCCACACGAATGTAGATATTTGTTAGTACATCCCCAAACGGGGAAGATAAAAGGATTGTATCCACGTAAAGATGTAAAATTATTTATTCAGTGACATGTCACATGTAAATAGTAGTAGTTATAAGAAGATTTCAATTGTGTTTTAGAGTATAGGTATGTTAGTTTTAAGAAAGAATTTGTGTGTAATTAAACTTTGAGGAAGTAGAATCAGTAAACTGAGCAATAGCATGCAAAGGGAAGACCTTGTTTACAGACGATTAGTGTCATTAAAATACTATATGCTCATCAAGCAACAAAGAATCTTTTTGTTGATGAAATAAGGATTAATTTTTTGAATCATTTTCCATTTGTAGTAAGTAAGTACAATTAATGATGCAATCTCACATAGTAAAGTAACAGATGTAATTGTGTTAGAATTAAGAACCCTGAGAGAGAGTCTCTACTAGCCAAAAATTGACTTTGTAGTACGAAACAATTATGTGATGTAACGTTTACTGCCAGTAGTGATCTGAGAACGACACTGGAGCAGAATCCAATCAAAAACAAACCCGTTACGTGTGAACTCCGCTTTGTATGTATCGATGCTTCAATTGAAGCCTGTGTACTTGGTACACGCTCTTGAATATTAATTACGCGATACGCGAATCAAGTCAATCAACGCGAAAACTACACTGTAGTCCTGTAGGACAGATCATTAAAAATAATACCAGTACTAAATGATGTATTTATTGAGCAATATGCCCAAGTCAAGCTGTCATGCACATGGTAAAATCTGTTTGCTAGATGGGTGATAACCTGGCAAGCTACACTGAAAAAGGAAAAGAAAGCTATGTACCAAAAATCACACACCTTTAAATAATTACAAAAAGGCCATATACGCCTAGTAATAGCATTAAAAGTGTGTAGTGACAAGGTAAACACAATGGACTCAATGTAGATGAGAGTGATTATGCTAAGAACAGTTGAGATGCATTAAAAATAAACTATGTGCATAAACAATCAGGAAAGGACGGAATATGGTGACATTTAGTGTGTGTGAACCGAAACATTTTCTCGTGTTGAGAGACGCTCTGGCAGCGTATCGACCGTGAGAACAAGTGAAAGTGTGTAGTACAATGTGCATGTTACGAACCCTGAATACCAGTGTCACAATGCCACAAGAAAACTGTTATCACGCCAAAACATCCTGTGCATACCAGCGAAGCGACGGCTTACGGAACAATAAATGCTTTTAACGAAGTTGCATTTTCTTCCACAGCTATAGTTCAATTCTTTTATCTTGGCGGCTCGCGCATGCCCGCCCAGACGCGGGAGATTGCTGCGTTGCCAGTTGCACACGACGCACGCGCCAATAGAAGCAGCGCCATAGTATAGCATAGTTCGCAAGCTTACGTTTAGGGGGGAGCGCGCAGTTCATGAAGTAAAGCCACCACGGCCGCATTAACCCTTTCGCTGCTACAAAGACGTGCTCCCTGCATTCCGTGCTGTGCGCGATTTTATCACTGAACTGCTCGCCTGTGCAGACACGTCGTGTTCCGACTGCTTTGACACTCTTATCAATCGATTCCACAAAAACTATTCGGCCCAAAAATTAGATTTTTACACATCTTCTTGACTGATACCTTCCCCCCATAAATGACTTAATTTTGTTTCGATGTTCAACGCAGTTATTATGCAGCATTAAATATAGTAAACCATTGCACGAAATTTGGAAGAGTTTGCAGAGGTAAAAGTCCATAGAGTATACTTTTCGTATGGTCGATTTTAGTTGCCACAATGTTGAGAATGAAATGTGGACAAGATACCTAAATTTCATATAAAATTTACTGTATGACGATAGCTCGTTTAAGTACCACATAGGTGTCGTATGTAATATTGAGAAATATTCCATCTTTCGCGACTGTAACAAAAGTTTTATTTACACTGAGCACGTTTGGCTTTATTTTAAAGCACTTCAATCAATCAAAAGGAAGTAGACAAAATACATTAAACAAAACTGTGGACTTACAAAAACATTAGGACTTGAATATACCGTCAATCAGTGAAGTGCTCTGAGCTATGTCAAATATAATTTTTGTGTGTGGCACACACAAACATCATTTATTTACTAAAACACTGATCTGCCAACACAAACGTTGAATATTGTGTTACCGCAGCACAAAACTACAAAAGGTGACTTGGCAATGGAGGAGACAAAATACTGTCCACTGAAGATGCTTCAAAAGAGAGAAACGCATCTGGTCTAAATAAGCCCCTTATTACAGTTGCAGAAGAGGAATATATTTCAGTACCATTGGTAAAACTGCGCCTGTGGAACAAAAACAAGAAAGAGAACATGAGTACCATTGTGTATGTGCCATACCTTTACTTGATTGAAGTGCTTTAAAATAAAGTCAAACACGTCCAGTGTAAATAATACTTTTATTACAGTCGCGAAAGACGGAATATTTCTCAATATTACATACGACACCTCCTATCTGGTACTTAAATTAAATGAGATTTGATATACAGTAAATTTTTTATGAAATTTAGGTATCTTGTCCACATTTCATTCTCAACATTGTGGAAACTAAAATCGACCATACAGAAAGTATACGCTATGGACTTCTACCTCTCCAAACTGTATTTCGTGCAATGGTTTACTACATTTAATGCTGCATAATAACTGCGTTGAACATCGAAACAAAATTAAGTGATTTATGGGGGGAAGGTATCAGTGAAGAAGAGGTGTAAAAATCAAATTTTTTGGCCAAATAGTTTTTGTGAAATCGAATGATAAGTGTGTCAAAGCAGTGGGAACACCATGTGTCTGCACAGGCGAGCAGTGCAGTGATGACAAAATCGCGCACAACGCGGAATGCGGCGAGCACGTGTCTGCAGCAGCGAAAGGGTTAATGAAGAGACAAAGCACTAGAAATTTCAAAAAATTGCATTCAAATGAATATAATTCGTGAGGTAAGACACGTCGATATTGTTTTTAAATAATGAAAATATTAAGCACCACACAAGGTTTGAACTCACAACCTTTCGCGTATCAGCCCGTCACCTTAACTGTTGCGCAAACACACCTTGTCTGTTTGCATGATGCCATGAGGTCTATAACACGTGACGCAAAATACTGACAAACACTGTTGGTATGACTATGAATTACTCACGCTTCGTCGAAGTACAATAGGAAATAAACAATTACCGCTGTTCTTTATTGCGGAAAAGCGGTTCGTGAGAGTGATACAAACACCTTTCCTTGCTTTCGCTAGAATTAGGAGGCTTATTGCTTGTTTGGTTCAATTAATTAATAGAATATGAAGCAACTGGTATAAAGAATGCTTTTTCCAAACTTTCTATAAAAGAATGTCTGCTATCGAGACATTGCCTTCGTTCAGTTACTTTATTTATGACTGAACGTTTCTAAAACTGAAGACACTCGTCCATGCTCTGCACTGCAGTCGAGATGTGGCAACGTCGTTCTCTGTTCATTGGCTGACTGTGTTTTGTGACGTCAGATGCACAGAACGAACTGTAACGTCCCTTAGTAAAAGACATATTTTGCAGTAAAGAGAAAATATTGTGCATTGTATTCAGTTATTGTATGGAATTATGTATTTTTTATTATTATTATTTATTTTAGATAATATCTGTGTCGGCGAGTACTGAAACCGCACAGACGATAAATATCATACAGAGATGAAAAATATCCCTAGTATAAATAATACAGAACGAACAGTAATTCCTTTGTCTTCTTCTTGGAGTTACGTGAGAAGGATAGCCTGTGACGTGATATTGTATGCTAGCGTAGCATTCTTTTGTCAAGTTTGTAAGAGGGACGCCATTAGACAAGATTGTTAAAAAGGTGTGTACTACTCAAATTGTTTAAATGTTTGAATAGAGTTATTTAGTGAAACCTTGCATTATGATTCATGTCAAGCTTGCCTGGTATTTTATCCCATCCCTTTAAGACATTTTCAGTTGTTTAAATATTATTCGTGGTGCAGAGCGGCGCTACGAACGAGCCAGCCACTGCCGCGGTTCATTTAAATTGCAGTACATGAAACCTATCATACCGCAAAGAAGCGGCCAGGTAACAGTGAAGTGAAAAATTATTTCTTTCAGCTTTCGAAGTTGCAGAGCAGAGCAGCAGATTTTATGATGTGTTTTACAGGCTGACGCGGGCTGCTGATAATATAGTACTAATAGTGAAAAGAGATAATTTATTTTCATCACATGAAAGAAATCTTGCTGTGCGTAGTTCTGGTCTGGCAACCTTATAGTAAAAACATCATTTTTCTCCGATAATAGTCTCATGTTCTCGGGTTAGCCGTGATACTTATTGTTGTCTTACTATTAACAAAAATCCACTGCAAAATTATGATGTTGAACAATCATTGCGTACTATAACTGCTTTAATAGAAAGCCAGATACAGAACAATAAGAGCCCAATATATTCTGTTTTGTTGAAAATTAATGATTGTAAAGAAGTTCTTGGCACAGCATTGCTAAAAGGTATTTCGCGGCTCTTTTCGTATATGCGTTGTTACGCGAATAATAATAATCACAATAATAATAAAACAAAAAGAAAATAAATATATACGTATAATTTACGAGATACGCGAAATTGGCGCCCAAAAACGCGGGGCCCGAATTTGCAGTGGCCACGAAAATAAAAATATTTTATGTACTTTCTTTCAGTTTTTATTGTTATATATATATGTATGTATTTAGTGATAAATGTATGTATGTGTATCATGATTAATGCTATGTGTTAATGAATGTACAAAAATTTTTCATGAAAAACCGCACCACTGCAAGCAAGTTAGAGGAAACGATCCTGATAGTACTGAGAAACTGTAACGACTACATAATCCGGAGGCAGCCGATCCCCGAGATCAGATAAATTAAAGGTAAGACTACAGTGTAGTTGTCCTGTTTGTAGAAGCTTAACTCCAGTGAAGTGATCTCATATCGCTAGTGGTGTGTAGTTTGATGTTAGTGTTTATGACAGGACAAAGTTGATTGTAGATAGTAATTTTTAGTGTGCAGTGTATTGTAGATAAACTAACATATTTTGTGTGCAAGTGAAAAAACTGTCAGATCTTGTGTTCGAGTAGGTAATTTATGAATATGGTTAAATTGCGTAGTCAACGTCCGAGCAATATGGATACTGAGGAACAGCCATTAGTGAGTGCAGGAAATGTAGAAACGGGTGCATTAAGCAGTACAAGTACTCTCTTTGAGGATATACCATGCGAAAATGTGGGGGCAGGGGCACAGGAAGTGATGCCACCGCCCACCAGTGCTCAAGGAGAGGTACATAAAGAAATTGCACCACCTCCACAAGAGCAAGAACCAGAGAGTGGTAATCTGCCTGGTGGATATTCACTTCAGGCGATATTAGAGCGCGTGCTGGATTACCAGACAAAATTTGCACAACAGCAAGCTGAGCGAGATCGCCAGCAAGCTGAGCGAGATCGCCAGTTAGAAAAAAATTTACTTGCCCAGCAAGCTGAGCGAGATCGCCGGCTAGAGGAAAAGTTTCTCGCACAGCAAGCTGAGCGAGATCGCCAGTTAGCAGAAAATTTACTTGCCCAGCAAGCTGAGAGGGACCAGCAACTTGTGCAATCGTTAGAAAATATGAAAAAAGAGATTGCCTGTATGAAACAGAATTATGAGTCGATACCTAAGGTTGTGCAGGAGTTGACGGTACAGGTCAACAACCTGCAAGTCGCAAACACTAACAGGGTAGACGAAATAGGTGTCTTAGCAAACCGAGTAGAAAAGCTAGAAATGATTCCACACAGCTTGTAGAGCAGAAGTGGTACGAACAAGCGACTAAGATTGAAACCGAATTCAACTCATGGCTAGAAGCGAAGGAGAGTGAGATTGACAAAAATATTAATTCTAAGGTACAAGCAGCCATAGCAGATAGAGATTCCGAATCGTCCAGTACCGCAGTAAATAGTCAGGTACAGAACGACGTGCAAACCATCAAACAAATACTAAGTGAGGATATTCCACAGTGGCAAGTGAATATTAACAAACGGATATCCGACTTGGAAAAGGGTTTAGCACAAAGTAGCAAACATCTTGAACATGAAACTATGTCGCCAACAGCCAATGTGTTTGGCAACGCACAAACTTATATGCGACGCAACAATGGTGAATCTTTAGGCGATAATGCGAAGAGCTGTAGCTTCGGTTCGGAGCACACAGCCTATGTCCCAGGAGCGAACCAGTATAGTCCAAAAATATTAGTTGAAGAAAGTTTGATAAAAAATAGGCAACTTCAAACGTTTACTACTGAACGGAAGTCAGTACACCCAGTAGTATTCATAAAAAGCTTTAAAAATATCTTGCCTAGTGTGTGGAATGAAGCACAGAAAATTCAATACGTAATGTCATACATTCAGGGTGATGCAGCGTTGTGGGCTACGGAAGTAGCAGACAGCTGCATGACATATGAACAATTCGAGAGGGCATTTTTGTCGAAATACTGGTCGCCTTGTGTACAAGAGCGGCTAAGAAAAGAAGTATGCAATCCCGAACCGTACTCACCCCGTCTTGGGAATCTGAGACGGTATTTCGAGAAGTACATAAACAAAACGCGCTACTGGGACGAGCCGATCTCACCAAGAGACATAATAAGACTTCTAAAATCACATTTACCCATTCATATCAAAGAGAAATTAATACACGTACCAGAAAGCGACATGGAACATTTCCTGTCTGTTCTAGATTCAATAGACTTAATCCAGGAAGACGCAAAAGCAGCGTGTGATCACTCGCGGAATAATGGATCAGGGTGTAAACATGACAGAAATAATAGTGCACGAAACCACAACCATGGAAATGGTGGGGGTGGTAACAAGCGGCTAGAGCATTCGCAAAATTGTAATAATGGGAGAAGTCAGAATGGGTATGGGCAGCCGTCCCACAATAAAAAGCGTCGATTTGACGACCGGTACGATTCCGGATTGCCAGGGACCAACCACTGGAAAAATGCGCGAGGTCAGTGGCATAGCAATTTCAATGACGGTAATCGTAATTGGAATCAGAATCAGCGACCAAGCCCAGAGCGGCAGGGTAATGACCGGTACGATAACAACAGACCACCACTGCAGAACGCGCCTATTGCGCAGTCGTGGCGGCCCACAAACCAAAGCGTAAACATAGTAGAGGTCGCGGATAATAGCCGTCCAAGTACCTCGCAAGCAAGCCATCCGACAAACTAGAATCGGCCTCGATATGCTCTCCATCGCCGGCCGAGTTGTGGAGTGAGAGCAACACGAATAACAATAGTATCCCTGGAATACATATGCTGCGATACAACGACGGTATCAGTATGGATAAAGATCTACTGACCGAACCGCTTGAATGTAAGAATGATAGCAACGAAAATGTGCAAGCCATAATAGAAGCGAAAATCAATGATGTTGCAGTGAATATAATCATTGACACAAGTGCCTCAGTGAGTGTAATGAGTACAGAGTTGTTTAAAGCGCTAGGGAAAGGACGTAGTATACCGACTTTCCCGGTTAATAATTGCAAGGTGTCTGGAGCTATAAGTGCACAGAGCCAGTTAGTTAAGTACCAGGTGCAGGTAGAGATTTGTAAGGAGGGCGAAGCCATAGTGAGCTCGTTCCTCATTGTTAAAGGGTTAAAGGTGGCCTGCATTCTGGGAGTAGATTTTCTCCGTGAGAGGGACGCAGTGATCGACCTCGCCTCGGGAAAACTAAGCGTAGTTAATAAAGGTAGGAGGATTGAGTTGTCTATGATGAAATCGAAAGAGGTACTTGTGCCATGTTGTAATCGAATTAATATCAAAGGTAGGAACCCCTGGGTACTACACTTTAATGATTATTCACCTGTGACGGATCTCTATTATCCGAATATAGGAGATAGAAATTTTGAACCACATGTTGATGAATTTCGAACTAAAGTACAGGAATCTGAAAGTTTAAGCAACATACAAAAGCAACAGTTGATGCAGCTGTTATCGGAATATACCATGGTATTTACCGACCGACCAGGAATAGTCAAAGGGTACCACTATCACGTAGAGGTGATGCCTCACAAAACATACTGTCGCGCATCTTACTCCATCCCTTGGTCGAGGAGGGAAGTAGTGGCTAAGGAGATTAGGAAGATGTTAGAATGGGATATCATTGAGCCCTCTCTCTCTCCATATAGTAGTCCTCTTGTAGCAGTGGTGAAAGCCAACGGAAAAATCCGGCTAGTGTTAGATGCACGGGATATCAATAAAATCATTATACCCGTCAGAACTCGCCCAGAAAATTTAGATGAGCAGATACAAAAATTCCACGGAGTGCAGTACTTGACCTCGGTTGATCTTAGAAGTTCGTACTGGCAAATCCCACTTACACCAGAATCAAGGAAGTACACAGCCTTTATATTCGGAGGGCGAAGTTACCAATTCAAGGTACTTCCCTTCGGATTGAATGTAAGTGCTGGAGTATTTATTACTGCTCTAGACATGGTACTGGGTCCAGACTTGTTAGAAAAAATCACAGTATATGTTGATGACCTGGTAATCGCTACTGCTACTTGGGACGATTATATGGAATTGCTGCATAGAGTATTAGAGAAATTTAAGCAAGCAGATGTGACAGCAAATTTAGAAAAGTGAAAATTCGGACGTAAGAAAATTAAATTCCTAGGACACCTTATCACGCCGCTTGGTATCAGCCCAGACAACAAAAAACTAGAGGCGATCCGAGAATTTCCGAGCCCCCGAACTAAGCGGCAATTGAAAGCATTCATTGGACTTACGTCTTATTTCAGAAGGTTCGTACCTAATCAGTTGTTAAATGATGCGTCATTGTTAAATCTACTGCGAAAAAATGTGCAGTGGGTTTGGACTGACAAATGTCAGCAAGCTTTCGAAGCAATTAAAACCGCCCTGCTGAATGCAAATATTTTGCAGCACCCGGACCTATCAAAAAATTTTTGTCTTGCGACAGACTCATGTTCCTATGGCTTGGGAGCGTGCCTGTTCCAGTGGGAGGAAGGCAACGACCTGGCAACAATAAAGATTATCGGCTTTGCCAGTAGGACTTTAACTAGCTGCGAGAGAGCCTACTCGGCAACGGAACTGGAAGCGCTCGCCGTAGTCTGGGCTGTAAAAAAGTTTAATTACTACCTATATGGGAAGGAGATTAAAGTGTATAGTGACCACCAGGCGTTAAGTTTTTTGATGTCATGCAAGCTATTCCATACCCGACTGAGGAGATGGATGCTTACATTACAAGAATACCGAATAAAGATTATGTATATAAAAGGACAAGACAACATAGTAGCGGATGCTTTGTCGCGACTGCCGGCAGGATTACTGGAGTTAGCCGAGATGCTGGAACAATCCGCCGAATATAAAGTGCTTTTAGTACGAGACAATGCTTACAGGAAGGATTTTATATATATATGTCAAAATATGTCTGAACTACAGAGGTCAGATCCGATGTGGGCAAAAATCATTAACAATATTGAAAATGGTGTCAACAATAGAGACGAGCATGGTTTTAAAATTGTGGACAATATTTTGTATTATAAACTTAGCATGAAAGAAGACGGCTGGGCAGTATGCATACCTAACCAGTCTGTCAATGTCATAATATGGTACACGCACTTGGCATGGGGCCATGCAGGAATCGGGAAGTGTGCAGAAATCATGGCGAGATACTGCCACTTTCCCCGAATGAAACACCAAATTCAGGTAACAGTTAGGACTTGCACTATATGCCAGAAAGCAAAACACTATAATAGGTCTACCAAATTTGAACCTCATCCCATACTTCCACTCCGGCCGCTTCAATTAGTATCTGTGAATGTAGCAGGTCCCTACCCCACGGCTAGAGGAGGTATGAAATATATACTGGCCATGTATGATGTTTTTTCCAAATACTTGGCAATTTATTGTATAAAATCAGCTACTGCCAAAACCATAGTCAGACGGATCAATCAAGAATACTTGCCTCAAGTGGGGAAACCTGAAGCCATAACAACTGACAATGCCACTTATTTCACGGGTCACACTAGGAAAAATTACCTAATGGAACAAGGTATACAGCATATTCAAGTATCCCGGTTCCATCCGGAAGCAAGTTTAGTCGAAAGAACGTTCAGAGAATTGAATAAGTTCCTTAGAATTTACATAGGGAACCGACACACAAGATGGCCTGAGTTGTTACCTAAATTTGTAGAAATCCACAATTTAACACCCCACTCAAGTACAGGATACCCACCAGTAGAGATATTGAAAGGGGTTAATGAGACACAGAATGAATGGCTGACGCCTTTACCGAGACTACCAGCCAGGGTAGAAACAAGAGAGGAAAAGAGAAAAAAGATATGGGACAACCTAACCAGCTGTGCTGCAAAGAGAAAAAAGAAGTACGACCGAGGTGTAACTAACAATCAGAAATACAATATAGGGGACATGGTGCTTATTCGTAACCACCCCAAATCCTCAGCCACCCTAAAGCGAAATAGTAAGTGGCAAATGATATATTCAGGGCCCTTTGAAGTAATAAAGGTGCCACACGAATGTAGCTATTTGTTAGCACATCCACAGACGGGGAAAATAAAAGGACTGTATCCACGTAAAGATGTAAAGTTATTTATTCAGTGACATGTCTGATGTAAATAGTAGTGGTAAGGAGATTTCAACTGTGTTTTAGAGTATAAGTATGTTAGTTTTAAGAAAGAATTTATGTATAGTTACAATTTTGAGGAAGTAGAATCAGTAAACTGAGCAATAATATGCAAATGGAAGACTTTGTTTACAGACAGTTAGTGTCATTAAAATACTACATGCTCTTCAAGCAATGAATAATCTTTTGTTGATAAAATAATGATTAATTTCTTGAATCATTTTGTAGTAAGTAAGTACAATTAATGATGAAATCTCATATAAATATGTAGCAGATGTAATTGTGTTAGAATTAAGGAACCCTGAGAGAGAGTCTATACTAGCCAAAAATTGAGTTTGTAGTACGAAATAATTATGTGATGTAATGTTTAATGCCAATAGTGATCTGAGAACGACACTGGAGCAGAATCCAATAAAAAATAAAACCGTTCCTTGTAACCTATGCTTTGTATGTATTAATGCTTCAATTGAAGCCTGTGTACTTGGTACACGTTCTTGAATATTAATTACGCGGTACGCGAATCAAGTTACGCGGAAACTACACTGCAGTCCTGTAGGACGGACCGTTAGAAATAATACTAGTACTAAATGAAGTATTTATTGAACAATATGCCCAAGTCAAGCTGTCATGCACATGGTAAAATCTGTTTGCTAGATGGGTGATAACCTGGCAAGCTATACTAAAAGAGGAAAAGAAAGCTATGTAAAAAAAAAGTCACACACCTTTAAATAATTACAAAAAAGCAATATATGCCTAGTAATAGTATTAAAAGTGTGTAATGAGAAGGTAACACAATGGACTCAATGTAGATGAGAGTGATTATGCTAAGAACAGTTGTCATGCATTAAAAATAAACTGTGTGCATAAACAATCTAGGAAAGGACGGAATATTGTGTGTAGTAGAGACAGAAAATGACTGTTGTATCTGCACCAATATATACGTCGGTATAAGTTAAGTGTTGAGTGACTAACTGTCATAGCGCAGTGCTCAACGAACAGTACACTGTGAGTAAAAACGGTAGTTAGTGATCCGTTCGGAGTCGATTCAAACAAACATCGCTCGACGGAGACATTTAGTATGTGTGTACCGAAATATTTTCGCGTGTTGAAAGACGCTCTGGCAGTGTATCAACCGTGAGAACAAGTGAAAGTGTGTAGTACAATGTGCGTGTGACGAACCCTGAATACCAGTGTCACAATGCCACAAGAAACCTGTTATCACGCCAAAACGTCCTGTGCATACCAGCGAAGCGACGGCGTAATGAACAATAAACGCTTTTAACCAAAGTGCATTTTCTTCCACAGCTAATAAGTTGTATCCTTAAAGACAGTACACTGTTGTGGAATATTTGTTTCATGCGTTACGACGGGGAGCCATGCGGAGAAGCAGAGACGGGTGCCGTGCCGCCAGCCAGCCGGTCGCAGGAAACCACTGCAACACACCGACATTGGTGAATGGTTCGGCGCGGTTCGCGACTGCTCGGGCGCCACCGCAGCACGCCGTCGATGTTGCTGCTAGCAGGTCGTCGACCTCAGCGGTCGTTGGCACGCCGCGCTCCAGACGACGCTACGCAACAATTGCTTCGCGCCGCCCGCTCCGTACGACATTTTTGACGTTCAACCGAACATTACCAACTACGTTGTTCATGTACTAATATGAAAATGATTTATTGAACACGAAATTACGTGACAAACATCTTTTTTTCTGAGTATAACTCAAAACATTCACTTGTTCGAGGATATATGTCATATGTTTTCGTCATATTAGTGACACAAACTGACACGAATGCCATACAATGGTAGAACATTTGTCGTGAGTAAGTGTAGAGACAATCCATTACATTGCTATCGAACTGTTTAATGATTGACCTTAATTGTGACACAGAAAACAAATGTGAAAGAGTGTAGAAGGTACATTTTTAATAGAGAGGCTAAAAGGTTTAACATTTTGACATAAATAATCATTGTTATCTGTGAACATTGGACAAAGTCCATCCTTGTTTGATGAACAAAACCGTGCGTTAAGACAAACCTGGCGAGATGACCATGGCTCCGGCGCAGTTTTCCCAGGTTTTCTGATCGCACGTAGCCCAAATGGGGGAGCCAGAAAACTGTAATGACCCTGGGACTAGGTTTACGGTCACCTCGCAAAGTGTGAAAAAACTATAAAAGGTGTAATTAAAACTATAATGTAAAAGAGGAAAGAAGTGAACCGTGAATATTTCAAACAAGGTGATAGACAATGACAAAACGGACGTTAGTGGCAGCATATTGCCGAACATTCTTAACGTTAGTCAATTGCTGCCAGAGGGCATTGTAACGTCCCTTAGTAAAAGACATATTTTGCAGTAAAGAGAAAATATTGTGCATTGTATTCAGTTATTGTATGGAATTATGTATTTTTTATTATTATTATTTATTTTAGATAATATCTGTGTCGGCGAGTACTGAAACCGCACAGACGATAAATATCATACAGAGATGAAAAATATCCCTAGTATAAATAATACAGAACGAACAGTAATTCCTTTGTCTTCTTCTTGGAGTTACGTGAGAAGGATAGCCTGTGACGTGATATTGTATGCTAGCGTAGCATTCTTTTGTCAAGTTTGTAAGAGGGACGCCATTAGACAAGATTGTTAAAAAGGTGTGTACTACTCAAATTGTTTAAATGTTTGAATAGAGTTATTTAGTGAAACCTTGCATTATGATTCATGTCAAGCTTGCCTGGTATTTTATCCCATCCCTTTAAGACATTTTCAGTTGTTTAAATATTATTCGTGGTGCAGAGCGGCGCTACGAACGAGCCAGCCACTGCCGCGGTTCATTTAAATTGCAGTACATGAAACCTATCATACCGCAAAGAAGCGGCCAGGTAACAGTGAAGTGAAAAATTATTTCTTTCAGCTTTCGAAGTTGCAGAGCAGAGCAGCAGATTTTATGATGTGTTTTACAGGCTGACGCGGGCTGCTGATAATATAGTACTAATAGTGAAAAGAGATAATTTATTTTCATCACATGAAAGAAATCTTGCTGTGCGTAGTTCTGGTCTGGCAACCTTATAGTAAAAACATCATTTTTCTCCGATAATAGTCTCATGTTCTCGGGTTAGCCGTGATACTTATTGTTGTCTTACTATTAACAAAAATCCACTGCAAAATTATGATGTTGAACAATCATTGCGTACTATAACTGCTTTAATAGAAAGCCAGATACAGAACAATAAGAGCCCAATATATTCTGTTTTGTTGAAAATTAATGATTGTAAAGAAGTTCTTGGCACAGCATTGCTAAAAGGTATTTCGCGGCTCTTTTCGTATATGCGTTGTTACGCGAATAATAATAATCACAATAATAATAAAACAAAAACAAAATAAATATATACATATAATTTACGAGATACGCGAAAGAACCTAAACTCGGCCGCCAACATAAATGACGCGCACTTTAGTAATCTGTATCCTTAAAGACAGTACACCGTTGTGGAATATTTGTTTCATGCGTTACGATTGGGAGCCATGCGGAGAAGCAGAGACGAGTGCCGTGCCGCCCGCCAGCTGGTCGCGGTAAACCACTGCAACACGCCGACATTGGTGAATGGTTCGGCGCGGTTCGTGACTGCTCGGGCGCCACCTCAGCACAACGTCGCTGTTACTGCGAGCCGGTCGTCGACCCCAGCGGTCGTCGGCACGCCGCGTTCCAGACGACGCTACGCAACAATTGCTTCGCGCCGCCCGCTTCGTACAACATTGTTGTCATTCAACCGAACTACCAACTACGTGGTTAATGTACTAATTTGAAAATGGTTTATTGGACACGAAATTACGTGACGAACATTTTTTTTCTTTAGTTATGTGTGTAGACTCAAAATATTCATTCGTTCAGTGATATATATGATATGTTTTCATCATATTAGTGAAGTAAACTGACACGAATGCCATGCCATGGTAGAACATTTGTCGTGAGTAAGTGCAGAGACAATCCATTACACTACTGTAAAACTGTTTAATGATTGACTTTCATTGTAACACAGAACACAAATATGAAAGAGTGTAGAAGGTACATTTTTAACAAAGAGACTAAAAGTTTAACATTTTGTCATAAACAGCCTTTGTTATCTGTGAACATTGGATAAAGTCCAACCTTTTTTGATGAACAATCAAACTGTGTGTTAAGACAAACCCGGCGAGATGACCATGGCTCCGGCGCAGTTTTCCCAGGTTTTCTGACCACACGTAGCCCGAATGGGGGAGCCAGATAACTGTAAGGACCCTGGGACTAGGTTTACGGTCACCTCGCAAAGTGTGAGAAAACTATAAAGAGTGTAAGTAAAACTATAGTGCAAAAGAGCTAAGAAGTGAACAGTAAATATTCCAATTAAGGTGACAGACAATGACAAAACAGACGTTAGTGGCAGCATATTGCCGAACATTCTTAACGTTAGTCAATTGCTGCCAGGGGGCATTGTAACGTCTATTAGCAAAAGAAATATTATGTAGTAACGAGAAAACCTTGTGTATCATATTTTGTTATTGTATAAAATTATGTATTTTTTTTATTATTTATTTTAGATAATATCTGTGTCGGCGAGTACTGAAACCGCCACAGACGATAAATAGCAAACAAAGATGAGAATGTGCAACTAGTATAAATAATACAGAGCGAACATTAATTTCTCTGTCTTCTTCTTGGAGTTAAGCGAGTAGGATAGCCTGTGACGTTGTATTGTACGCTAGCGTAGCCTTCTTTTGTCAAGACTGAGAGATGTACGCCATTACGTACTCATTTTAAAGGTGTGTAATAGTTAACATATTTAAATGTTTTGGATAGTTATTTAAATGAAACCTTGCATTATTATTTGTAATAGCTTGCTTGGCATATTATCCGATCCTTTTGAGACATTTTCAGTTATTTAAATATTATCCGTGGTGCCGAGCTGCGCTACGAACGAACGAGCCGCTGCCGCGGCGTATTCAAACTACATTAAATGAAATCTATCATACCGCAAAGAAGCGGGAAGGTAATAGTGAAATAAAATTATTTCTTTCAGCTTCCGGACTTGCAGAGCAGAGCAGCAGATTTTATGATGTGTTGCAGGTTGACGCGGGCCGCTGATAATATATATAACTAACAGTACAAAAGGATAATTTACCTTCGTAATATAATAGGAATCTTGCTGTGCTTGGTTCTGGTCTGGCAAACCTTATAGTGAAAACGTATTTTTCTCCGATAATAGTCTCATGTTGTTGTGCTAGTCGTGGTACTGAATGGTGTTTTACTGATAACCAAAATCCACTGCAAAATTTTGTTGTTGAACAATCATGCGAACTGTAACAGCAGTATTCATAACAAAGTAATTTTTATTTTCAATAACTGTAAAGTAGGGAAGATATGTTGACTTTTGGAGTGAGTTACTGTAACGAAAAATGTTCCTTTAATAGAAAGCCAGATACAGAACAATAAGAACCCAATATATTCTGTTTTGTTGAAAATTAATGATCATAAAGAAATTCATAGCACAGCATTACTAAAAATATTTCGCGGCTCTTTTCATATATGCGTTGGTATGCAAATAATAATAATATTAGTAAAACAAAACAAAGCAAATAATAGAAAAGAGCATACGAAGCGAAAATACTTTATACGTCTGATACTCAAATGCGAACAAATCACACACCCTATACTACTAAGTATAATACTTCGTCAATAACCAATCGCTAGAGATACGAAATAATACTGAGAGAAAATCAACCATAGGTGGACATGTCTCATAAGTTTTTTTTTTTTTTTTTTTTTTTTTTTTTTGCGAGTATTGCCGCCGTGTCCAAGAAAGAGAGACGTAATCAGCCATATCTTAAAAAAAACTCGATCCCAACAACTACTGTATGTTACTATGACAAGCGGTCATGGTTCTACATGTGCACACAAGTATCCATGTTAAAAGCTATACTGGCTTTATAAATCAAAGTACGCATTACCTCTGAATGCACCAAGACGGTGATCGCTGGAGTGTTTGTTATCAGACCAGCACTCCAGTTACATGTAGCCCACAATGGAACGTCGTTATAAACCGTTAAAATTTGAAAATGATATGGCTAAGGGACATGGTATGTAAGTGGTATTTGTGACTCCTTCACACCGTCCCAGTTAGATATTTCTATAGTACCTGTAAAGTTTCTGACTCAGTTACATATCAGAAGTTCTACGATATATCCATTGAGTTATAGGTGATGACTGATTGACAAGCAACACAAACAGTGTTGGCAGATGATGTGCTGATTGAGGTCATAAGAAAATGTACACTTGCTTTTCAGATCTCTAGCGTTACACTATCTGCTAGAAGTGATGTTTATTATTTGGAATTAAGTCTTTCCATTCAACCACATACCTGCGTTGGATCATACCCACAAGTGAATCACATTTCTGAAACTTTCACATCTCGAAACGAGACACCTTTCTCGAATATGTCTGCTACAGTAAAATTCCAAAGTGGTTTCAGTCAACCCCTACACATCTAGCAACTGCACCCATTTCTACAGCATAGCCCATATTATCGTTCCAATTTAAGTCAGAACTGAACAGAAGTCAGAGAAAGGCATGTCTATCACCTTATGCAGCACATGTAGAAACAGAACGACCTGAGTTAGTGGAACAGGACCGTGTTTCGACAGTTCGGTGGAAATTACATGCAATGTCGTACATCTCAAAAACTAGATACAAATATACAGGGCAAAGCAGATCTGTGTCCATAAAAATCTATCAGCCCAACATGCTATCATCGTTACTCTGTACCATCCTACAGAGAAAAATTACGAACTATAAAAGCTCCAGTAACTACACCTAATATAGAACTCAGCTAGGTGCCATTGCTCACATGATGCTGCATAGTTGTCATTTGGATCTGAGACAGATACAGAGTTGTCACAATGATTCCCAGAGTAACATTCCTCCCAGTATTCCTAATGGGACACCCAGTCTATCATAAAATTTACCTGTCAAACTGCTACTACTGCCTATGCGGGATGATCCTATTAAATATGCAGCTTTTGATCCATTGCAGAGGTCAGTTTAAGGTTTCATCACCCGTACTGTAGGATGATTACTGTATCCCACAGACTATACTGTAACTCACAAAAGAAATTCCCTGTGACCCTGTGTCATTGTCTGAAACTTTTTTTTCTGACACAGTTTGTGCACTGCCATACACTTTCTTAATCTGCCATGACTTTGAGGCCTGTCTCAGGTCCTAAACTGACAATAAGACATTCTGATTCACAGCCTCTCACAGAAAACTAGACATTGCATGGTGTAAATAATTTTGTTTCTGCAGCTAGCATAGCACTCGACACACAGTGCATGATTTTAAATAAAAGACTGTTACAACGTAAGGGAACTAGAAGAGTGGCTGCGTTGTGGAGAGCTCCCAAACTGATGTCTGAAAGTGATTGACGACCTCTACATTTAAACTCATCAGTCACAGTGACGGAATAGATGATGGTTCTACATTCCCTTTCGACTGATTCCTCATTTAGCACTCATGTACGTGATCTTTCTTTTTCTGCTAGCAACACCCAGAAAGTGTCGTCCATCCACAAAACTCATTCCCCAATTCAAACGAGCGCTGTTGGTCAATCATTATGTGGTAACCAACAGGGTGACAATGCATGGACGGGATGGAAAAGACACCACCGATGTACTGTAATACTAACCATCACAGTTGATACTACAAACAACTTTAATAATTGTACAGTAACTTCAACACCAGCCAATGATGTACAGCATGTTCCCGCCCAATTTCAGTATCTGCACATTGCGAGTATCATTGTGAATGTGGATAGATGACTGTGCAGTACATCCATTCAGCATTAATTCTGGAACACAGAAATCATCAAAGTATACCAGACAGTGCGCCTTGTATTTATAACACCTCAAGCATATTGCTTAATTTATGATCTATCTCTTTGCATATGGGAGCCACAGACCATTCTCACTGTCTTAGAGTAAAATTAGAGAAGGAAAGACCCTCCTTACATTAGTGGATGTGAGATTTGTTGCCTGCAATTTCTTTTGATTGGTAGATAAACTCCAAGTGACCTTTCTTTACCGAAAAAAAATTATAAATTTGCGCCAGTTCCCAGGACGAGGTGGCGGTTGTGTGACTTAGGTTAGTGAAGGTAGCCAAAGTGACCTATCTTCCTGCGATTTTTCTTAGGTTAGTAGAGCTAACCATTGTGTGATGTTTTCTCATGTTGCAATTTCAACTTCCCGCCATTTTTGTGGGGTGGAGGGGGGTTAGGTTACTGGAGGTAGCCCAGTGACTTATCTACCCACCAAAATACGCAATCTTGAATGACATCACAGTCGCCATCTTGGATGACGTCATGTGTGTTGACAAATCAACATGCCGCCATCTTGGATGACGTCATTACCGCCATCTTTGATATATGTGCCAACAATGCAGAGAGGGGCAGAACTGGTCTTGCCCCAATACTATTATGAAGCAGTGAATGAAAATAGCATGGGTAATTTGCGCCCAATTTAAACAAAAAACATGTTTATGACGTTGTATGTCCGAAACTATATGTGTGATAGAATTCTTCAGGCACATTCAGTGGTGACATGAATTCTTTTACTTATAAGGACAATTTGCATGTTGTAGTTAATATTTGATGCCAGTAGTGAGACGATTTGCATGATTGTAACCGGTAGCTATTGAGTGCTGAGGTTATTAGGTTTAGACAGACAACATGGATCGTCTTGCCAATGAGGCACGTTAGTGTAAAATACACCTGTAGTATTATGCAGCAACTGATTGTAGAATAACATGCCATGTTAGGGATATGTACATGATATCACGAAACTGGAGATGCAGGACTTGCTTCTCTATCTTGTACATACTGTTCACAGGTAAATCTTGATAAACTACCACTGTAACCGATCTAACAACTGCCCCAGACACTTGTTGTCTTATACAGGCGTTTCCGACCGCAGCGCCGTATTCTGCCTGTTTACCTATCTCTGTATTTGAATATGCATGCATGCTTATACAAGTTTCTTTGGCGTGTGTGACTCATCTCAGCTTCCTGGAGAGAGCCATATATGTGTCTACCCGTACCTGCTGCTCCTTGACGTAGCAGCTGACCCCTGTGAGACTGGTTCCTCGCCACGAGCGGCAACTCACTCCACTCGACTTGTACCACCACCACAATTGCTTATGGCATACTCGAACAATTTACGACAGCCTCATACCAACCAACTGTCAGTCAACGAGGTGAAGCTGCAGAGGTCGTCCACCCGAGGCTGTGATTTTAACTGAGTTAATGACATTCTGTATTAATATGATGACTGTGAATGGAGTAATTAACTGTAGATTGATTTGAGTATTTGTGGATCTTGACAACAAGCCATCCATGTGTATGAGGCCATGAAGGAACTAGCTTCATTCACGAGTACAGTAAGAACATTCAGGATGTGTGTAATATTGTGCATCAGGTGTTCCTTCTTACTGTTATATCTTTGCACAAATAAATTTACCGTTTCACCAGTCCATGAAAACGAATGTGAGGATGCTTGTAAATAAATGTGCATGTTTATTTTCTCGATGTTTACTTTGGAACCAGTTTTATCCGTTCAATCCTAGGTATGATACTTATCAGACGACGAACATGGGAAACAAGAAGCAAAAATGATGTCCATGTTCCAGTTAAAATGTCTATTAAAAACTTCGGCTACAGGTGAATGTCAGCACAATTTCATCAGAATCGTATGCAGTTACACAATATTTTTATAACGTCATAACGACATCCTTATGCAGATGATATTTAATATTGCCAGTGACTGTAAAGCTAATTTAACTCTTCCTTTTCATTTCTTATATTACACTGAAGACCTGTCATCTTCTTCAGCCATGGCGAGCTTTTCATAGCTGGGGCACAACAGGAGAGTTTACTTAAAGGAAGAAGTAAAATAATAAAATTGTTAAGTCTTGAAATCCGCTTTTGAAAGCATGGAAGGAATGCTGAAACGCTTCGTCCCAACCCTTTTAATGGGCGACTGAGCGAACCGCTGTATGCCTAAAAAAACGGTCTTTCTTATGTTGCTGGATGGAATCCTTTTAGGAAAGATACATATTTAAGCGAGGTGCAGCTTTCAGTGAAGATAGACCATAGAACAAACATCTTTCCCAGATGCCATATTACGCAGAAATGTTTGTTTAAAATACTTGGAATGTTTGCTTAAAATACTTGTAACCAATTTTCTGACTGGAGAGCACGTGCTTTCTTGTGTGTTCCTACGTGTAAGCCCGTCAATTCGTCAGCTTCGGAATCCTGTCATGGACTGGGAGAAGTTTTCTGTCTTCCTCCCTACATATTCGAATCATTGATTAATGATAACAAATACGCAGAAGTATGTGTTTGTTTAATGTATGTACAAAACTATTAATGAGTGGAACTCGAGGCGTCCGTTACAATTTGCCAGTGAGATTCCTAAAACTGGTAGAAAGAACCAAGTTTTAGGTCGTTAAAGCAGAGAACACTTGTTGAAGAGTAAATCGTTGTGGACAGGCGATTGAGAAGAAAAGACTTGCTGCCAGACGACACTAGCACCCGTAAGGAAGGATGACTCCATTTTAGTACTGAGTGCAGAGGGCAAGCCAGACCTTATTCATGTTATACGAGAGTATTAGCTTTCAACAAAATCTCGAAGTCTAGAGCGACACGATGCTAGTTAACTTTCATGATGGCCTAACTGAACAATTTTGACATTTTCAGCCATGCAGTTGCTGTATCATGCACTTTAACGATTCTGATGGTGTTGCTTCTTATTTTTCTAGTTTTTTTCCCTTATACCACTACCCATTCTTATTCTTATGATTATACTTTAATTGTGCTCACTCATGTGAGTCAAAGAAACTCTTCTTCTATTTATTTTGTGTTCACTTGCTTAACTCAGTGACTAACTCATATGTTGATGCTTCATGGTAATAACCTGAGTCTTACAGTGACTGCATGTTTTCCTTACAGATAAAGAGCCCCTATCAGTAATATATCCAAGTGTGGTGTGATACCTATACAGGCACAGGCGTATTTTTTGTTTACTTTATACTTTAAATTTAATTTATTTCTTTTTGGAAAAGATATAATAGAGAATAAGTTATCTGGTTATCTGGATTTAAATTGTAAAATCATAAAAATGGTATCATTTAAAATTCAGTGGAGCAGAGAGAATGAAACGATCCAACTTTCTCAGTTTAATACTCGTGCTTTTACTGACATTCTTCACCTATCACCTTCCTTTTCACTCATTCTCCTCAAGGCCATGGTGTTTTAAGAAGTATGTGTCATTGTAAATGCATTGGTGCAAATAATTGTCTATTTTATACCAATAATGGGTTTATTTTTATTCTTAATTAATATGAACCTGTCTATTATATCATTAACAAGTTAAAAAGTGGAAAAGTGGGTGAGTGTTGTATAAGCCTCAGGAAACGCAGTTAAGTTTTGATATATGTTTTCTGTGGTATTATCTATTGCACCAACGTGTTATATTATTTTATCCGTATTTTCAGAATAGTAAGGATATTTATTTAGTGTAATTTTATTCCTTTTCTCTGAGAGGCAAGGAGTGGCTGATAGGAGTAAATACTTCATTTATCACTCAAAACTATTTAATAACGTTACCCAACAATACAAGGTAAACCTGTGTAATTTATACATATAACTATAAAGTTGTCACAACCCAGAAGTTGGTTCCAACTGCTTTGAGTCCTGTGCGACCGCAGTTTGTGTGCGTGTGTGTGTATGTGTGTGTATGTGTGTGTGTGTGTGTGTGTGTGTGTGTGTGTGCACAGTGTTGACACACAGTTAAGATATTGTTGTCATCTCTTCCGGCGTATGTAACGTAGCACCACTGCCGCAGGGGTCCTAAACGCTCAACAGGGATGTGTCAACTAGTAACGGTATCACACTAATATCTACATCGACTCCTGCCACAAATGCTCTGCAGCGGATAACTGTAGACGACATGTACGTGTACGTATAGAGTTTTACAACTAGAATGAGATGCCTGGAAAATACAACGAAATAATACGAAGGGGAACAAAAAAAATTTAGTGAAACACACCAAGCAGAGACTAAAACTCTACATGAAATTAAGTTGAGTAAGGAAAGGTGGGAATAAGTGAATGTAAATACCCTTACTAAAGAATATCGAAAATGTGAAAAATAGATCATTAGTGACATTCACACACTGTCATCAGCGTTATTGCTTGTACATGTAACATTGAATTTTGAACATTTCAGACTAAGAAGTTACTATAAACAGTAGTTGTCTACACAGCTGATCCAAATCGTAACTGTAATGGATAAGAATATAAATTCCCACTTGGCTACAACAGTGCTATATAGCAAATTTTTACGGCTTGTGAAGCCCTAATTCTCCCACTCCCTCTCCACTGCAACCCTACACTTACCGTCTTGTCTTCAGGTTAGTCTTTCAAAGAAGATGTTCTACAATAAGTTGCCTTTAGTAAAAAGTTTCAGTCTCATCATAAAAGTACCGCCAACATTTGATTTTGGAGAATCCACTAAGAGTTCTTAACGTTATTCGTGTGCGCCGGACTGTTTCAATAACTAATAAAAGTGTCAATACTATCATTTCAAATTTGCTATACGTTTCAGTGGGTAAGTGTCAGATAACAAATCACAACGGCCCAAGCCCTAATCCGGGATTGGTCCACAAACGTTTTTTATACGTATCTGTTCTTACATATTCAACAATGATTTGTTAACATGAGTAACGCGAGGTCGAACCATTGCTCGTATTCCATGTTAAACTACAGGGCCTCTTACAACAGACTGGCGAAATCAGTTGAGAGGTCGGAGAAACCAACGGGATCATGGCTAGAAAATTACAAACCATTCGGGTTGATGACAGTTTGATCGTTGTATGTATACATTACATAGATTTCCCTTGGTTAACATTATTAATTAAAAGCTTGTTCAGAAGAGATCTCCTCCCACTCGTGCTCTTACGGACTTACGGACGGACCTGCTGGATTCATGGAGCCAGTTTCCTCTAGAACTACTTCAGAGAATAGTCGAGTCCATGCCATGTCGTGTTTCGACACTTCTGCAGACTCGCGGGAGCCCTGCAAAATAAGGGCAGGTGTTCAATTTTCTTTGGATCTTCAGTGCATATAGTGTGTGTTTTTCTGTTCAGAAAATGCCTCTTATTTGCATCCAGGTCAGGAGCCTCATATTACTTGTAAAGCCCTGAAACACCAGTACTTGAAAATATTTGACAAATGAAATATACGTAGAACCATTACATACAATTATCTTGCTTAATGCAACCACCAAATACTGCTGTATGTCTTCTTTTATTTCTATTTTTTTATTTTAGGCCTTCAAAAATTATAAAAACAAACTGTTTATTACTTTTCAAACTTGACTGGAATCCAGGGCATTTAAATTTGAAACATCTAGCCTTAGCCTTCTGGACCTCTTAAACGATGAAGGAAAACATTTAAAGTGCATAATATAATATTGGCCCTATGTTAATTGAACTTTTATAACTCTTACTGATGAGGTTAACTGTAAGAAAGATGACAAATTAGGGGAATTAATAGCAATTAGCACATACGCAATTAACGAGACTCACATGCAGTTGCAAGTTAGTTTGTAAGGTATGAACAGATGCTAAACGGAATTTCGTGAAATTACTTTGTGTATTCACGATATGTAAATTATTGCCGCGATCTACATCTAATTATTGAGGCGGTACTCTGCTCTGGCATACTTCCTGATTATCACGATGAGCCTTCCACTTTCCCCCTCTCTCTCTCTCTCCCTTCCACCCTCCTTTCATTGTCTCTCCCTCTCTCTCTCTCTTCTAAGGTTTTCTTCTGTTTAATTTCCTTCAGCAAAAATATTCTCTTTGATCTGCTTCTGGTATCACTTTTCTAAAACACACAAGGATACATGAGCATAAGATTGGTGCTATAAAAAAAAAACATAAGCCTTTATCGTGATATTCATTACAATTTCAAAATATTTACGTATTTTAGTTGCCGTACCTGCATATGTGGGCTCATGTTACCTCCATTTTTTACACTAAGGTACTCCTCGCCAAATCATTGCATCCACGGGCTGTATTCGTATTGCTGTAAAACTCTTTTAACATCTTGAAAGTGGAATTCCAGCGGATGACAGTCGCATCACCTGTGAACAGTACATACAAAATAGTGAAGCAATTGCTGCATCTTCGGTTTCTTGATTCATGTACCTATACCTAACGTGGCATGTTATTATACAGCCGCTTGATGCATAATACTACAGGTGTATTTTAAACTAACAACTCTCATTGGCACGACGCTCCGTCGCGTCAGGCTAAACCAAATTACCTCGGCACTTCATAGCTACCGGTTATCATCGCGCAGTGCGTCTCACTACTGGCGTCAAATATTAACTACAACACACAAATCGTCCTTACAAGCCAGACCCATCCAACGTCGCGTCCAATGCACTCACTATCTTCCAATACAGCCTCAAATATTTAAACACCTTTCACAAGTCGTCCACAAATATTAGTCTCCTTCTTTCTTCTGCGCTAGCCCAGAATTATGGAAGTGTTTGTCATGTATTCAAGGAATCTCTTGAGGGGCTAAATGTATAGTCGACCTTTCTATTCGAGACTCCTGTGGGTCTGACTCTCAACAACGTTATTCTGAATAATTTTCCTCACTATGTACGGACTACAGGACACGTAAAAGAACTTATATCTTGACAATGAGTATCAGGTGTGACGTTTTGAGTTAATTACTTCGTTACTAGTGAAGCCAAGACATTTAGGAGACAGTATCCACATATACCACCGCATGAACCTGAAAAATTATGTCGTACTTATAGTTTGGGAGATACATAGTCATAAACATAATTTTGCTTGAAATTGGGGTGCAAATTACCCGTGCAGTTTTCATTCTGTGCTTCATAATGAGAGCATATACCTACTTCCAAGAAATTTTAAGCGTAATATCAAGCCTTTCATAAACTCTTTCTCATTTACCTGCTTGAACTCAAACATTTAACCCATGAATTCATTTGTAAAGTAATCATCAATGTGACGTTGTTTTGTACAGGGTACTTCCATTTTTCAAAGAGTAGGGGGTGTGCTGGTAGTACCACAAGCAGACGCTACGAATAAATGTTAAATTTAGCAATAGCCGTGTCTTTAGGTTTAATGAATCAGATATTTTCCCAGAGGCAAAACGAAGTGATCAGAACATCTGGCTATCTTATTGTTGGCTTCTTGTAACTTGTTATCCAGCGAGACTTCAGGAATTTTACGCAGTGTATTTCATTTCCCGCGCGAGCAGTACTGTGTGGATATAGTGCTATCAGGATTTCACGAGATTAAGGCTTGAACTGTTCATTGTGACCTGCTAGGGGCCTGTTGAACTCTCATCTGAACAGTATCTGCTAAGCTGAAAGAACCAGTGTGAGCACACCGAGTCGTGAGCCGCTAGTGGGAACAGAGCATAACGAAGCGGAACATGGAAGAACGTGAAATACATGTCGGCTCTCATGTATATCTGTGTCATACTCCGCAAGGCATCCAATGGTGTATGCCAGAGGATATTTTTTTAACCACTAACTGACCCATCCTACCATGTTCCACTATCCATTACCGCATGGAAAGAATTATTATCCGTAAGCCTCAGTATTGACTCTAATTTCTGGAATTTTCTCCCCTTGGTGATTATGCGAGATGAAAGTGGGGAGTAGTAATATGTTGTTCGACTCTTCGCATAAAGGGCTCTCTCGAGATGTCAATAGTATATCTCTCCATGATGCAAAATGCCTCTGTTGGAACATCTGCCAATTGAGTTCGTTTAGCATCTGCGTAGCGTTCTCGCTCCGGTTAAGCGATCCCTTGACGAAACACATCGCTCTTCTCTGGATCTTTTCTATCTCTTCTATCAGTCATACGTGACAGGTACCCTAGATAGATAAACAGTACTCAAGAATCGGTCGAACAAGCGGCTTATAAGCTACTTCCTTCTTGGGTGAGTTACATTTCCTTAAGATTCTTAATACCGTTATTTGTTTTATGTGGTCACTCCACTTAACGTTGCTCTTAATAGTTCCTTCTAGATATTTTACAGTACCCACTGTTTCCAGTGTAGGCGTACAGTAGTAGTTTCTTTTCCTATGTAGGTGCAGTATGTTATATTTATTCAAGTTCGGTGTCAACTGCCTGAGCCTGCTCAGTCCATCAATTGTCTGGGGTTATTGTGCTTATCGTTATTATCTTCTGGCGTTGCGACTTTGTTATAGACTACCGCATCATCTGCGAACAGCCTACAAGAGCATCCGACGCTTTTCATTAGTTAATTTATGTATTCCGTAAACAGTAACGGTTTTATCACACTTCCTTTGGGTACTCCGGGAATTACCTTTACATCTGTCGATTTTGTTCCGTTAAGAATGACATGTTGAGTTCTATCTGCAACGAAGTCTAGAAACTAGTCGCAAATCTGCTCCGATACTCGATAAGCTCTTCTTTTTCACCAAATGGCAGTGCGGGACTTTCTCAAATGCCTTCTTGAAGTCAAGGAACAGGAATTAACCTGAGCCACATTGTCTACGGCACTGTGGTTCTCATGGAGCAACAAAGCGAGATGAGTTTCGCAGGACCTCTGTTTCCTGAATCCGTGATCATTTTCACAGAGGAGATTTTCATTCTCCGAAAACATCGTATTCATGAGTTGAAACATGTTCCATAATTCTACAACATATTGACGTCAACGATATAGCTATATAATAGTATGCATCTGTCCTAAGATCCTTCTTAAAAATGGGAGTGACCAGATGGTCAAGTGATCTATGGTAATTTACTGCTAGAAGCGAAGTAAGTTCTTTCACATAATCTTTATAGACTCTTGTAGGTATCTCATCTGGTCGAGACGCCTTTCCACTAGTAAGCAATTGTAGTAGTTTTTCCGTTTCGCAATCGATTACCTCAATAACTGCCATTTCGAAGTTCCTACGACGATTGAAAGTAGGGACTGTGTTACGACATTCCGCAGTGAAACAACTTCAAAAGACCAAATTAAGTATTTCGGCCTTCTCTGTGTTCTCTTCCGTTTCGGTACCAGTATGGTCACTAAGTGAATAAATAGTTATTTATGAAACACTTTCTGATTTTACATACGACCAAAACGTCTTAGGCTTCTTTTTTTTATTGCTGTGTTGACGAATTTTTACTTTTAAAGTGATTGAACGCTTCTCTCCTTGCTCTCCTTACTCTCATTTTCGCTTCATTCAGCTTTTATTTTTCAGCTAGGTTTCTACTTCCCTTGAATATGGGATAAATCTCTCTTTGTTTACTTAGCAGTTTCCTACTACGGATATTAAATCAGAGCGGGTCCTTCCTGTCCCTTAAGAACTTACTCGGAACGTTCTTCTCTAGCGCTATTGCAGGATGTATTTAAATTTTTCCTCTTTGTTCTCCACATCTCCCTCCTCATCGCCAAATATTTTATGCTGACTTTTCAGGTTCTCTGAAATTTGTATTCTATCTTTCTCGCTAAACAAAAATATCTTCCTACCATTGACCGGAACGAGCAGAGGAAGCCCTCAGAACCTACGGGCTGTTGCGATAGATGCTACCACAGCCTAATGATCGCTGATATCTTCATCGACGTTAACTGATCCGATAAATACAGGTATGTTGGTTTTCTGGAGGAATAAGACGTTACCCTCACGAGCTGGTTCTCTATCTGCGAAAAATGGTTTCGCACAAGAGATTCAGAACAATGTCACACGAATACCTGACTCTGGCACCAGTTTTGACAGTATGACACTCCCAATCTATTCCAGGCAACTTACAGTCACGTCCATTTACAACAGTACGATCAGGAAAATTTTTCACGAAATTCTGCAAGTTCTGTCTGAAGCGCTCTAACAGTAGAGCTGCTGATCCCATTACCATTTCTGACCGATCTTTGGTACTGAACTGCACCCACATTAAATCACAATCGGAATCCGTGGTAACGTCGCAAGGTTTCATACAATTCTTTATTGCAATAAATATGCCGCCACCATTCGCGTTTAATGTATCCTTACGACCAACTTTCCAATCTGAACTTAGTATTTTGTTGTCATGAAAGTCAAGTTTCAACAAACTTATTGTTCCAAATATTATCTGTGAGTTATAACTTTCATAAACGATACTGATTGTGGAACCTTCATTAAATGCTCCTGCAGTTTACTAAAATCATGTTAAACTTTTCTATCTCTGATCCTCGACAACTAACATTCTCTGAAGACCTTCAGGCAAACTTATCAGGCAAATCGTCTTTTATCCCATGGGATGGTTCATCTAACCTAAGAAAGCCCCATGTGCAAGCAGCAAGTACTCCGCTTCCCTAATATCCCCTTCTTGCGTGTAGTTCACGCCTGACCTATTAAAGAGAACCTCACAATTCGGCACCCGATAGCAATGGTCGAGAAATTCGCATCAGATTCCGTCGCAGAGACGTCTGAGCCTCTAGGTTAGACCTTCCACTCTGCTCCAAACCAGAGGACCATGAACATCCCTGGGTATGATGCTACAAATAGACATCACAGCCTGTACGCTATTTCCACCAAAACAACCATCCGCCGAAACGAGCCGAGGACGCCCTCAGAACCCAAGTGGTGGGCGTCATTCATGCCGACCTGTGCCACTCACTACATGCAGCCGGTTACACCCAGTGCTCTCAAAAGCTGGTAGGGCCCCCGCCACCTGAGGGTCTCCACCACCCGCCTAACATTGGAGCTCCCAACCACAGCATAACCACCCCCTGTGCGGACTGGGCAGGGAAACTGGCCGCTGGCCCAACATGAGAGGCATCCCGTGATGTTGTCATCAACAGTGAGTAGCACCTCGTACCAGTTGCTAAGGCGTTGGGAGCCAGTCGCGACCTGCCCCCCCCCCTCCACTCCCCCTTCGGTTTCCTTCCAATGACACACTAACTAACCAACCACCGTCTACCACCCACCCTCGAATGAAGACGGACTGGTCAAATGTTGAGCATCAGAAGATATAGCGACACCCGCGTCATCAGGAGATTCTAATGGCACCAGAGGTCTCGCAGGTCTCGTCACCAACGCTCAGATGTCGCCGCAACTTTAAGCATTAGCCAGAAGCATGACGATGGTAGCCAACACAGCTTGCAGCTGTTTACGGACAGGTGCAAATTTTCCTTGGGATCGCTCACAACAGTCACATTAACTAACCATATCGCAGTGTGTAGAAACAGATATAAGACCTCAAATGGCGCTACTGAGTGCACAGTATATGTAAATAATTAAAGAGGAAAATATGGAAACACTAAAAACTACTCTGAAGATTTCTCACTACACCCTGAGAGAGCAAGCTCTTGAACAGAAATAAATTTTTCTACTGAAGTGGACGTATCTACAGCTACTTGTTACTAGAAACTCTGTTTAATGGTAAAGCCAATGTACGAATTAGGTACGCAAAATAGAATGGAATGATCGAAACTATTTTTCGTGTACCAGCACGAGATTTGGACTTAGTAGCGTGTCATTGAGCTCTTGGGGGGGGGGGGGGGGGGGGGAGGACGTTACACTAGTTTCTCACTTTACACAGAGATATGCACCAGGATTTACGCAAAAACACACTAAACATTGCAGACGCTCGTCCAAAAAAAGTGAAAACCGAAAGTAAACTAAATTTTCCAGCTTTTTGATTTGCAGACCCTTGTATTGGCCATGTTTATAGTTAAAATTTTGGATGCGAGGTCCGCCAGTTATGCAAAGCACCGTTTTTCTCAGTACCCAAACATGTTTCGGCAACACTGTGCCATAATCAGTGGGATTTCATTTTTATTTATTCTGCAATGTGAACATTTTTGTTAAATTATTAAAAAATTATATGCACTTTTAGTTCAAACAACAGATCGTTTCTTTTTGTAAATACCTTTACATTCGATGTGCATGAATTTTCTGGATCACTTTTGTCATCAGCAACCAAACGATGTGATCAGAAAGTTTTTACTGGGAGATAACCTATCTTCTAGAATGTAATTCAGTTTTTCGCGATGTTTTCGGGCATATTTTCGTATTTACTTGCGTTTTCGTGTCGCAAGCATTCCATTCTCCGCATCATGCTGAGATGTTGTGATGCATCTGTAACAAGTATTTTCCACAAATAACATAGTAAAACACTTTTCACTACACCAGAACACAGTGTGCTTGTGGTTTGTTATGTGTCCCAGCCCAGTCAGTGTTCTTTTGTTTCACCAGAGAGTTCAGTGCCAAATTTGAATTTGAATTTTGTTTGCATTTTATCTTTATGTGTGTGTGTATGTACGCGTCTGTGTGTGTTTTCTGTGTGCTTCTTGGCTGTGTGTGCTGTCTTTATATGGCATTCCTTTTCTATGTAAATGGTGCGCCTTTGCAGATTTTATTGTATCTATTTATCGTGTGTGTGTGTGTGTGTGTGTGTGTGTGTGTGTGTGTGTGTGTGCGTGTGTGAGTGTGTGTGTGTGTGTGCGTGTGTGTGTGTGTGTGTGTGTGTGCGTGTGCGTGTGCGTGTGTGCAAGCGCACATGTGTGTAGACTTTATCTGTTTATGCTGGTTTTATTTGTAAAGTTCCTTTAATGTGTTAAATAGTGTGCCCTTGCATAGTGTAGTGTATTCGTTTAAGACCAGTTTTCCTTCTGCTATTGCCTTCTGTATATGAAAGTTTTCCTCAAAGCTGTGTAGGCTGTGGCTGGGTTTTAGTATTCTTAAGTCTGTTTCTATTGTGGTTGGCTCGGTTCAAATGGCTCAGAGCACTATGGGACTTAGCTGCTGAGGTCATCAGTCCCCTAGCACTTAGAACTACTTAAACCTAACTAACATAAGGACATCACACACATCCATGCCCGAGGCAGGAACCGTAGCGGTCGCGCGGTTCCAGACTGTAGCGCCTAGAAGCGCTCGGCCACTCTGGCCGGCCTATTGTGGTTGGGTGGTGATAGTTGGCTATAAGGTGGTCAGCAAATGTACTATTGGAGCTGTTGCTTTTTAAAGCTGTGAGATGTTCCGAATATCTTGTTTTGAAGTTTCTGCATGTTTGTCCTATGTATACTGACTGGCAAGTGTGGCATGTGAGTTCATATATTCCTGATCTGTTAAATTTAGCCATGGATGTTTGTTGTGTTCTGATCTTTTTCTGTGTTGTGTTCTCCATCAAGTATCTTATTTGGAGTCCCTGTTTCTTTAATATGTTGCCTATTCTGTGAACAATCTTGTTATTGTAGGTGACTATGTGCCATTTCGTTTTGTACATGTGTTGTTGCTCTGTTGTGTCTTGTGTGTGGTCATTGTCTGTGTTTTGTGTTGTTCTGTGCTGGGTGAGGATTTGTTTGTGTGTGGTGTGTTCATTTTTGTACCGTTTGCATATGTTTTGTTTAAACTTGACAACCATATCGGTAGTATAACGATCTTATACTGCTGTTTGTTTTATTGTGTTTAGTTCTTTTGTGTAGTTCTGTTTGTTCATGGGTGTTCTGTTTAATCTGTGGAGCAAGAATCTGAAGTTAGCATGCTTATGTGTCAATGGGTGGTTTGATAGGCTGTGAATGGTAGTGCTTATTGTTGTCAGTTTCCTGAATATTGTGAAGTAGTGTGAGTTGTTTGTTTTTTGTATGGTGAGATCTAGAAAGTGAAGTGTGTTGTTAGTTTCTGTTCCTAATGTAAAGTTTATTTTTGTGTGTAAGTTGTTTTCATTGTGTAGCTGTTCCATTTGTATATGTGGTTATCAGTCAGGCATATTATGTCATCGACATACCAGTATCAGTGCATAACTTTGTAGTTCCTTGGTTTTATTATGTTTTTCTGAAGTTCATGTTTTCCAGGTTGATCATGAATATGATAGCTAGGAGGCCACTGATTGGTGAGGGAGTCGCAAATAACACTTACATACTACATCCCTTAACCGAATCACTTTCGAAATTTTGCGATTTTATCACGAGGTTGCATTGTGGGCTACATGTAACTGGAGTGCTGGTCTGATTATATACACTCCAGCGATCACCGTCTCGGTATTTGTCCGGATAAGAAAACAACGTCATTCAGATGTAATGTCGTACCTCGATTTATAAAGCCAGTACAGCTTTTTACATGGATACTTGTGTGCATCTGTAGAACCATGAACACTTGTGATAATAACATACAGTAGTTGTTGGGATCGACTTTTTGAAACATATGGCTCATTAGTCTCTCTTTCTTGGACACGGTGATAGCATTCACAAGAAAAACTTATGAGACATGTCCACCCATGGTTGGTTTTCTCTCAGTATTTTTGCGTATCGCCAGTGGTTATTGACGAAGTATTATACTTAGTTGTCGGGGGTGCGTGATATGTTCGCATTTGAGTTTCCGGCTTATAAAGTATGTGTTTGTCATTCGACATGTGTAAAGGAAATGTATCTCCAGTCGTTATGACGGTATGGATTTGATGTGGAGTACTGTGATAACATGGGGAGATTATGTCAGGTCAGGTACTGATATTGCTACTTCCAGAGCCACAACCATCAACAGAGTGAAACTTCCTGGCAGATTAAAACTGTGTGCCCGACCGAGACTCGAACTCAGGACCTTTGCCTTTCGCGGGCAAGTGCTCTACCATCTGAGTTACCGAAGCACGACTCACGCCCGGTACTCACAGCTTTACTTCTGCCAGTATCTCGTCTCCTACCTTCCAAACTTTACAGAAGCTCTCCTGCGAAACTTTCACATCAGCGCACACTCCGCTGCAGAGCGAAAATCTGATTCTGGAATCAACAGAGTGTATTTCTGATACTTTACTCATTGTCGAATGACGTTCAGCTGAGACCACGATCGTAACATTTAGTTGTAAGTACTGGGATGAAATATATATGGAACCCACTTCTTAGCATAAAGATTCTACCTGTACGTGCTTGGCCTGCAGTGCCAGTGACGTGTGCTGAGGTGATTCACGTTTCCCATTTACAGTAGGAGCTGTACGACTGGAGATGCCTGATGGAGTGTAGGAATATAGATGAATTAACTGTGTGGTCCTCTAGACAACCAAATTATGAACTATCATGTGTCCGATAGCTTTCATGATTTAATGGAAACTTAAGGAGATTGAATATGGAGGTCCATTTGCACTGGATCATTATTCCTGCCCATGTAATCTGTTCAGTTGACTGCTTCTGCACATTTCGCACATTTATTTAGTTGAGAGATTGATTGTGGAGTGTGCATCTATCGTGTGGAACACATGTGTGCTGGTAGATATGAGACCTTGTAAATTATAGGGATGATTTGGAATCTACTACATCGCTGACATTGGTAAATACATGTGTTTTTGTAATCCCCGTGTCTGAAGATGTGTGTAGAAAAACAAGCAAGGAAGGAAGCACGTTTGGAGCAGAAACAGGAAGGTGTTTGTGTGAGTGGATACGATCCCAAATTTGTAGAACAGTTCTGAGAGCAACTTCAGTCTGCAGAGGGTGCTTTGGTCATGCTTTGGGGGTGGATGACTTGTGATCGTTGGCTGTGGGAAAATATCTAGTGCGAAGAGGAGTATATATACGGTACTGTCCGCCTTCGTGGTGTATATATGAATGATGTAAAAGGAATGATTTTGTTTGGCGCAGGATACGAATTGTATGTTTAGTACATCGACATGATACACAGTGAGATATTGCTGGTTTGGAGACCGGTTCTGTGCACTAATATTCAAGCTGCTGTCCTCAGTGGGAGAGCAGTGTAAACGAGTAAGAGTCTTTCTGTATTTGACGATGTGTGTGGTAGTTTGTAAGATCTAATTGACAGTGCAAAATAGCGATCTGTGTAAAATAACCGCTGAAAGTCTCGTCTGAAGAAGGAAAACAGGTGGATGGTGCTTTGATACTGGCGGCACCAGTAGTTCGGCTGGTAAGTTCGATAGGAACCAATTATAATGCTAGATTCAATGGCATCCTTTGCTATGGGATATAGCAGCCTCTATATAGTAGAGGTAACGTTTGTGTGTGTTGAAATCAGAAAGGGTAACACAAGATGGACGGGGTACCACATTAGGGGCATGAGGAAGACTGCATTCGACGTTATTCTGCACTATTTTCGTTAACAGGCTCCGTTAGGCAAGAATTTTCTTCCATACAAGCTGAGATATCAAGAAAGCGAGTGTTAACTATTTCTGGGACGCTATACAATTTCTGTGAGGTCGACTCAGTTCTTATTTTTAAATCGTCATGTGACATCAGTATAAGATTGAGAACCTCGTTAGATGCGCTTGAGACGATTTGTACCTATATGCACAAACTTCACAGTGTTGCGTCATTCATGCTGGGCAGTTAATCACTGTTAGATATCCCTCATGTAGCACCAGGAACAAGACTCCCTATGCTACTCTGTCATCAACGGTAAAGACACGTGCTGCACAGAGGCATCTCGCGTATGAGACCAGCATACGGGTGCCTTGCAGTTCTGTGACGTTAGGATAACACTGACTGTATACTAGAAAATAGCAACAACATTCACCTGCGTCCAGTAGCAGCTCGCAGCTGTTTCGGCGCATCTACCCCTTGAGCATCTGTGCTCCAGCTCGTCTCATTAGCGATGGTGCCTACGTGAACACATATTTGGAGAGGAATTTCTGAGGTATCAAGTATGAAAGGGATGTCGCCACCCCAATCTTGGCCTCAGCTGTGTGATGTATGACAGTGGACAGGCATGTCACTTCGCTGGGACTGCCTGTGGCCTCCAGCATGGTCTAGTGGACACCGGCTAGTGGAGAGTACTTGAGCGCATTGAATGCTTGTCTGTTGCATAATTTTGTGAGCGATTCTGTAAGCTGTGCTACGCCTTATTTGGACAGTTTACGAGTTGATTTCGTTTCTGCATTATTAAGGAAGAGTTCGCATGTGTGTACTGGAGAGCGTTATTTAGAAGTATTTTACAGGTCTGCAGACACTGTATTGTAACCCCAAGCACATAAGGGCGAGTGTTTTGTGCCAGTGTGATAAATATGATCTATCCGTAAATAAAATGTTCCAAAATAAATAGAATACACTCCTTCCTTTCTCTCCCCAGCAGTAGTGCAGACCGAAACATTTTTGTATTACTTCCCCCCCCCCCACCCACCGTCTTGTATTATGTCACAGGAGGGATGACAGTACCTTCTGGTGGCAGTACTGTGTACTAGGTCAGTAGGACTCTAGTTCTTGTGGTGGAGTGGCTGCCTGCAAAATGAGGACTTATGTACAGCACAGACACAATCCATTTCCCAGCATTTCCCCCCACCGTCTTGGATTATATCATGAAACGAGTGACAGCACTCTCTGATGGTGGTACTGTGTACTAGGTCTAGACCTCATGGTGAACACATTGTTTTCCGCCATCTTGGATAATGGTACAGCTGATGTCATAGCTGTCATCTTGGATTACATCATGGAACAGATGACAGTGCCCTCTGGTGGTTGTACTATGTACTAAGTCAGTTGGAGTGTGGCCCTCGTGGTGAACACACTGGATGATGGAGCTGCCTGTAATTGTTAATATAAAGACTGGTGCATGATTTCGACAGTTGATGATTGGCAAGCATGTTTGCAGAGTGTTTTAGATGGATTATTATTTTGAGAATTTAGGAGCTGTTTGGCTCTGTGGACGTAAATGTATTTCATTGTTTACAAGTGGTTTGCATATCTTTAGGCTGTGAAATACATTATTTTGGTAGTTTACAATTAGCAAGAGCGTGTTTAGACCATTATACATGAGTTATTTAGGAATAGATGGTAGGTCTGTATGCTGTGTGACATGTCAGAGCGTGTGTTTCGTATCACTGTGATAAATTTCGTCGCAGAGGCGTGTAAACCTAGGGGTTAGACCTTCCACTTTGTCTAAACCAGAGGACCATGAACATCCCTGGTAAAGATGCTACAGATAGACGGCGTAGCCTACACCCTGTCTGGGACGCTAACTGCCATCTCCCAAACAGCCATCCGACGAAAGTAGCCGAGGATGTCCTCAGAACCCAAGCGGCAGGCATCATTCATGCCGACGTGTGCCACCACATGCAGCCAGTGGCACCCAGTGCCCTTGAAAGCAGCCAGCAGGACCTCCTTTAGATCTCCGTCATGGCTCACCAGGAAACAAATCGAGTTCAAACAGACATACTTTCCCGTCTTGCCTGCTGTGTACCTGAGGGACTCCATCACCCTCGTAACATTGTAGCACCCAATCACTAGCAGAACTACCCAATGCATTGGTCGCTGGCTTAACATGAGAAGCATCCCGTGATGATTAAGAGTTATCATCAGCACTGGGTAGCCACGCGACCTGCTCTCTCCTTCGCCCTCCGTCCAACTAACGAAAAACCGTCTGCCAACCGCCCTCCAGTGAGGACGGACTGGTCAGATGTTGCACATCAGGTCTCGTCACTAGTGCTCCGATGTCGCCGCAACTTCGAGCATCAGCCAGAAGCATGATGACGGTAGTCAACACAGCTTCAGCTCTTTACGGGCAGGAGTCAATTTTCCTTGAGTCCGTTCACAACGATCACATTAACTAACCATATTGCAGTGTAAAAAATAGGTAGAAGATCTCAAGTGGAGCTAGTAACTGTGGATTATATGTAAATAAAAAAGAGGAGAATACACAAACACTAAAAACTGCTGTGAAGATTTCTCGCTACACCCTGAGACGGTAAGCACTTGAACAGAAGAAATATCTCTACTCAAGTGGACCTATCTACAGCTACCTGTTAAGAGAAACACTGCTTACCGATGAATCTACTGCATGGAATACGTATGCTAACTAGAATGCAATGATCGGAACTATTTGCCCTCTACCAGCACGAGATTTGAACTTAGTGGCGTGACGTGGAGATGGTGGCAAGGGTAAAATTACAGTAGTATGCAACCTTACACAGGGATATTCACCAATATTTACGTAATAACAGAAACTTAGGTTAATTTGGAAACCACTAGTCCACACAGTAAAATACTCAGGTAGAGATAATTGCACTGCAGAAGCACGTGAAAAAAATAAAAAAATAAACTATATTACTGTGTATCAGGAAAATACTGCTGCTGCCGTTACTACTGGCGCGTCCACTCGGTTCGGCGTCTGTCGTCGAGCAAGTACTTCCAAAAGATTCTAGTTGCTTCACACCCATTTTTGTCGCATCGGAGTGTGTTATATGTATATCATATTTCTCAGTTTTTTGTTCCCGTAAATACATTTGCATCAAGTGATTGATCCTTGAAGCACTTCAGCTAATAGGTCCCATATAGCATTTCATTCCTTTAATTCCATTTCTCATTTATGTTATTGTATGGACGAGATTTCAGTGTCTTGTCTCACTTTGTCTACCACAGGAATGCAAAGAGCAGGGTGCCATTCCCGACTGCTGTCGTTTGTTACATGTTACATGCCTACAGCCTGTTTATCATCGATTTAGACCCTTAGTAGTTTTGTATTTAACCGTGGTGAGATAAGATAGATTTTATTGGAAGATTAATGTGAGGTAAAAGTAATAGAAGGCATTTCTAATTCGTACGAGAGCGTGCTGGAAAGCATTGCATGAGGATTTCTCATGTGAATATTCTGATATATTTTTCAATAAAATGTTATTAATATTTTACGTCTTTGTTCTTCAGGTTTATATATTTATTTGTAATTGTCACCCTTATTATAAACACATTTCTCCCAAAGAGAGATCAGTTTCTTGATACCGTCACTGTAGAATGTTTTGACGGTTCACCGAGTCACATCACCTCTGCTTGCACCGCTTCGTCACTACACAATATGGGGTGTCGAAGGTTTTCTTTAAGTTAAGGTAACAGATGAAAATCGGATGGAGCCAAGTGGGGAACGTATGCAGGGTGATCGATGACAGGGAACGCAAGGCGTCAAATTGATGCAGAAGTCACAGCGGTTGCGTGTGGCATGGCACTGCCATGCTGAAAGAGAGGTTGCTCTAGTTTCGACGATCTCTTGGAATTCGAAGTTCGATTACAGCAGGCTATTCCTCAGCACAGATGTAGTCCCGTTACACAGCGTCATTTAAGTCCCTACAGTTTGGAGACCTCTAGTGGCAGAGGGTTGTAAATATGTATAAGTGAAGAATAAAGACGTAGAATGTTAATAACATTTCTTTTATTTAAAAAGCTTCAAGAGTTTTCACATTAAAAGACCGGAGGCCCCACTTCCCTGTCTTTAGAAACCTGTACTTCATTTCTTGTTCACTCACTATTCGCATTTTCTGTTTCGATTATTTACGTGTATGATGTCGTTTCAAGTTTGTTATTCAACCAAGCAATTGCGAGAACTTGTAGTGAAGGACACCGCTGAGGTGTTTCATACTGTCGGACAGTTGGGATTGTTTTGTGACGAACTGAATCTGTAAAAGCAATACGGTATCGTGTGTTTAATTATGTATCACAGAAATTAGTTAACTAGCCAATAAAGAGAATATTCTCAGTTAATAGAATTATTCTATATATGTGACTTTCATCACTTGATGATTCACTCATTTTTTTATATTTTATACTACAGTTGAAGTATGGAAGATAATGTAGGACATCGCAAGGTAACATTCGTTAAACACAACTACGTGCCAGTGGCGTTCTCAGCCCACGTTATCTGACTATTTGTCTGCTCTTTAGGTAACGCGGGAAATTCATAGAAACTTCAACGAACCATCTGCCACTACATCTATACTCCGTAAGCCACTTTATCGTGTGTGGCGGAGGGTACTTGTGGTGTATCTATCACTTCTCTCGTTCTTTGTCCATTCTCGAATAGTACATGGGAAGAACGCCTTTAGCCAAACCTAATTACTTCAATTTTTGGTAATTTTGTGACGCTTCTATCTGAAAAACTATATGGCGCACGACTATTCTTCGAATGTACGCACTCAGAATTTAAACAGAAAACCTCTCTGTGGCACACAACGACTCTTTTGGAATGTCTGCCATTTCAGTTTGCTAAGTATTTCAGTTAAATCTCGCGCTTGGCAGCAAAACACGTTGCTTTTCACTGCATCTTCTCTTTTCTTGCAACTGGCAGTGATCGAATAGTGTTGGCCGGCCCCTATGGTCGAGCGGTTCTAGGCACTTCAGTCCAGAACCAAGCGGCTGCTACGGTCGTTGGTTCGAATCCTGCTTCGGGCATGGATGTCTGTGATGTCCTTAGATTAGTTAGGTTTAAGTAGTTCTAAATCCTGGGGATTGATGACCTCAAATCTTAAGTTCCATTGTGCTTAGAGCCATTTGGTTTATTATTGAGCGACACACTGGAAATGATCATTATAATTTCTTGAAAGCCATTTCTTTCACTGATGATTGAAGTCCAGCTAATTTTATATGTGATACCTTAATATGTCCACACATCAACTTGTGAGTTGTTTTTTCTCTGCATCAGACAGTCTGTCCACAAACACGTACCAAACTTTACGACCTGATGTTTTCTTCTTGCACCACAAAACGGACATCGCCAGTCATATAGATAACTCGTTTCGCGTATATGCGTCCACACTTCAACACTTGACCTGCTGCCGAGGGGTAAATAGACGTTAATGGCTTGCTCTTGCCATCTATATTTGGCGGTAGTAACCAGCCTCAAAACAGACGACTTGTTACACTTGCGAAGCAATGCAACACATTTTTTACAGCTGGTTTCCTTTGAAAAAATGCAGAATTTATTGTGGAACATTGTGGATTATTACCACTCCCGCCCCTATGGTTTCGTGTATTTCCTATACGAGAGGTATAAGCAGTCATCAGAACAGTGGGCGTAACGTAGGTGCATTTCAAGCAATAAACTGTCAGTGGGTTCCTTTTATTGTAATGTCAGGGCATTGCTTGGAGATGTCTTTGGAGACCTGCCAGTGAACAAAAGCGTAGTGAGTCGTTGGGCCTGTCGGCTGTCACACAAGTCTGTTCGATCTACCACTAGTCGGCTAGAAGCGCACAGCCGGGACTCTTGCATTGCCGGCATGGGTGGATACTCTCATTGGAGGAGACTGACAGTGCACAATCAAACACATCGCTACACAACCGGACGCCTCTGTTGGTAGTGCTGAAACTCTCATCCACCAGTTGGGATACGCGATGCTGTGGCGCCACCAATTGCCTCTCTGCCAAACAGAAAACCAAAAAGATCAATGAAGACCATCTGCTCAGAATTGCTTGCTCCTTCCATTCGATCCGGAAACAAACCAGGAATCCATGGGGGTCAGTACATCACCTCTTCTCCTAAGGAAAAGTTTAAAGCAGCACCCTCAGTGGGTAAAATCGTGGTAACGGTCTACTGGCAGTCTGAAGCGGTTATTCTGTTTGATGCCCACCCTCATTTTGCAACATTCAACTCTGAACTGTAATGTCCTACCATCAGGAAATTGAAGAAACAACATCAGGATGTTCATCGCCACAAAAATTCAAACGATATTCTTCTCCGTAATAATACAAGGACTCAAAATGGCTCCGCAGCCAAGAGGAACTCACAACACTTCATTGTTTCTTCTCATCCACCCTTCCAGCGCAGATTTTGTACCTGCCAAATTCCATCTGTTTGGCTCAATCTAGGATGCACTCTGGCACTCTGCATGAAGCAGTATGTGCATGATGGGTAGGTTACTGATGCAGGAAGATGTTGGTTGTGGTACCATGCGTGTATATAGGCCCTTCCAATGAGTTGGCATGAGGCCACCATACTGAAAGAAATTATGTTGAACACTGTGATTTTTGTAACCAAAAGAGGGAAGAATAATGTGGTGTATTGAGATGAAGAATAGAAAAAATGTTTTCAGAAAGTAAGTAGTGCATTACTTAGTAATGTGCCTTCTACAGTTGTTATATAATTCACACAAGTTTTTGGGTGTATTGAGATGAAGAATAGAAACACTTTTTTCAGAAAGATAGTATTGTATTACTTATTAAATGTCCCTTCTATGGTTATTGTATAATTCACACATGCTTTGGGGCGATCTGATATTGTAATTTATAATATTGGAAGCTAAGATAGTTTGATTTTAAATAGTTTATTTCAAGATCAGTTTTTGACAGTGCCCATCCGTCATCCTCCGATCCTCAGATCTCCCAGAAACATAATTACACATCAACTCATCGATATACTGCGAAATTTCTCTAAATATAATAATTAAGCTACATACCCGTTAGCTTTATGTATTTTACAAACAAATGCGGAACTGTTATTGTCATTGAGCGTGTTCTCAGAACATCGACAGAATCATGTATAATTATATTACTGGGAGAGCTGAGAATCTCATCACGACAGCTACTTATTGTCGAGTCTGGTGATGAAATAAATTAATTCCGACCGAGCGATCTTGGCTTTTACTATTATAAACTATAATTACGAGTCTGTAAATAATTTATGTACTGATATAATGCCTTTCAGCCCACCGTCCACAGTCACCAATAGAAATAATCTGGACTTACACCCTGAATACTGTAAACAGCAACGGACCTGTAGAGCTCCCTTGGACCTTACGCTATACGTTTGGAACTATATCTGCCAGCACGCGCTGCAACCAGACTTCTGGTCCGCAACTCGACAAGCTCTACTTTCTTGACTAAAGTACAGTGCTGGGCTGTACCGAAGGCGAAGGTCACGGCGTTTACATGGGCACCGTGTTCTTCGGCGCTCTGGATGTCACGGCTATCATAGCGAGATGAATGTCGCTATATCTATGTTTGCGGTATCCATATTGATTTTATAGAAAGGGTTCCTGATGCACAAGATGGACGTAAAGCGTGATCGTAAAACATGCGCTACAATTCTACGACGCAATAACATCAGTGATATACGCCTACCGTTACGTGTGTTTTCTCGAAAACCATATTGACCTGCCCTTTTTTCAGTCGAATAGCCACTTTATTGCTCCAACGACCTGAGGTAGGCTGCTGTTAGAAGAGGAACTATCGTCTGTACTTAACTTGTCGAATGAATGGTTCCCGTGTTTGATTAATGTTCTAGAAGTATTAAAAATTTGCATGCAGTAAAGATGTTCCTTGGTTCCTTCCGATACGTAAGTTCTCGTCGCTCTGCACGGTTGTAGGAAATTGATCCAATGAGGAAGCTTATATTGAAACAGAAAGATTATATAAAACTAGAAAAGATAAATTGGTTTATTCCTTCTCAATTTTTTACTTGTTACTGAGTTGATAACACTAGAAATGGTTGGAGAAACAGCAAAATGATGCAAAAAAGGCTCAAAAGTTCGGAGTTAAGCGTTGTACGTTGAATACAGAAACAAAATTATTCGTACAGAGCCTTTTGGCAACATGTAGATCGAAGCGATAAGTACGGGAATGGCAAAATTGTACGACCCGCCCTACAAATTTCACCGGGACACATCGTTCTCATCACATGTTTCCTTTTGTCTTCGAACAATCAAAAGCAAGGGAGATATCTGTCTACAGCGGTCTGAAACGAAAAAGTGCGTCAACCGCAAAGAACAGGGGTTGTTTCGGGACAGAACCTTACGTCGACACGCAGCGCTCATCAAAGTCATTGCGGAGCTGAGCTACAGAATTTTCAGGTTAGCTTGACCCAGTACAATGATTTGCCGTAGATAAGACAGTGTCCAGGCAATATGACAGCATAGTAATAGGCTCTGCTTGGGACTTCGTCGCGTTTGAGCAGTGATGTACTGGCGTGGAGAATGGCATACGTGTGCGGAGCGATGGTTTGTTTTGTTTAGGTGTACTAGTAGTGTCAACTCATGCCATGCTTGTAATTTCAGTTGGGTTCATAGAGAAAATTGCAAATTCTGATGGTACGGTCATGTTATTGAATGCACAAGTTTAGTTAACAGAAAATAGTGAGTTTACGCTTCACTCTGCCACAGTCTATCATATACGGTCACGACACTCACTGCTGAGAAAATTGTTACCATCTGAAACACTAGCGCCCCAAGAGGCGACAAACCAATGATAAAGTTATAGTTTGTTTTTAATCATTTTTCTGGCTAATTTGCTAAATAATTATTAAATTATTCTAAGGCATGAATGATCATGACATACATATAAAAACGACCGAATCTCCTTGATTCAGTGACATAAGCTACAACATAATAATAAAGTAATACTTTCGAAAATGTGTATAATTGAAAACAAGACCATACAAACACGCATTTCATGCATGAGAATAATATTTTTTTGTCTGTTCGTAACATGCAGACACTTTTTATGGAATCTAATGTTTTGCACAGTCTTACAATTCAAAGACTTTTTAACATATAAATATCTTTTTCAATGTAATTACTTTAGTTTCAAAAGCGGATGTGTTGATGATTCTTGCCATTTGTGGCTCAGATGCAGCAATAATTGTGGAATTGATTTCTTCTGTGTTGGGAAATAATTTTATTGCTATTTTTCTTCTATTATTACATCTGTGTGGGTTTTTTCCCCAACTTCATTGTATCATGATTTCAGGTGTTTATCACAAGTATGTGAATATTTCCATGTTTATACTCACCATTAGACAGAACTACGTTCTACGCATATAGCAATCAAGACAACTGCGACTGTTGGTATATGCACTAATGCCAGAAACGTAGAGTTTCTTAAAGCAAGATCCAATTTTTTAATTGTAGTTCCGCGCGAGTCATGGATAATTATATGACTGAAAGGTAAACCTTAATGCAGTATAACAGAACAGAACCAAAAGACCAGTTACGATGATCAATGAAAACCGTACTGAAACTTGATAACACTTTCATGGACTGTAGGAGATAAGAATGTTTTCTGAAACTCCCTCCATACTATTAAAGGTTAAGCAAGCAAATTGTACCGTTCATTCTTAAGATTACGTAGAACCTAGCAATACTAGGGCGAAATAGTACGCTGTCGATAAAGGCTGCGTATCAGCGCACAATTCAAATCCGTTATAGAAGAGCAGTATTGCAAGCATCGTGATAACCACCCACAGCTCAGTACAACAGAATTTACGATTCGACCATATAAATTTGCATCTTGTAGGCTTGTCTATGTACATAAGCTGACAGCATTTCAGTGATATAAAAAACGTACAATTGTAGAGTCGGAAAAATAACGCAAACGCAGGTTACCGTTCTGAAGGGAGTTACAATGTGGCCATGAAACCAGATATACACTTAGAAATTGAAATCTACTGATCGAAGTTTCACTCACCGTAGCAATGTGGCTTTCTTCTTCTCACTGCAGACGTCTCTGCAGTAGCTCCTCAAAAAGCGCGCCAAGCGTAAACTGACGCTCCTGTTGGAAAAGAACTTATTAGTTTTCATATATCCAACTTGTGGAGTAATACAGAACATATGATAGATCCTAACATGGCCGCTTTTTACAAAGTACAACATTTATCAATAATTTTATTGATAAAATTTATACAGTGATCGATTTTAATTTTCAAGGAACACTACTACTCAGTCCATGTCTGACCAACTAGTCATACTAAACAAATACTAATGTCCCATAATATACAAGATTTTTGTTTTGCACGATTGGTTATTGAGGTACTTCCGGGAGTTATGCCGAGTTGTTGTTCTTGTTGAGAGCGGAATATTTCAACGATAAACCGAGCCGTGTCCTTCAGGTCGTATGACATTCCCTGACTAGCGGGAGTCCAGGGATCGAGTGCACGCACACAACGGCAAAGCTCGCTGCATTCCAGTCACGGCCATCGAAGCATTTTGCACAAATTCTGACAACTCATCAAAACACCTGAAGCAGGAGACTAAATACTATCACGTTCGTAAGAGAGTATTGATCTCAACATGAAACGAATAGTACACGTTTAAACCTATTGCTATTATGCCCTATAACGAACTAATTTACACTCACCGGAGCAACACGGATTTCTTCTTCTTCTTCCAGCAGCCGTTTCTGCAGTAGCACCATGAAAAACTCGTCAAGTGTAAATTGACGGTCCTGTTGGAAAAGAAATTTTTAGTTGTATGATCTCCAACGAGTGTAATAATACAGAGTTTATGTTATTTGCTAATATGTCCGAGTGTAATATAGTTTTATATTGATCGCGAACTACGCAACCTTCAGTTATCGGATTTTGGTGGATTTAGACACTAAAGAGAAAACTACATGGTCATCAGTCCCCATTTCGTTACTCAAAAGGGTCTCGGATTAAAACCATTCCACAAAAAAATCTGGGAAAGTATAAAAGTCGTAAAGGTAACTGGGAACATAACTCAAACAGAAAACGCAAGAAGCAAATGCCGTACAAAGTATTAAAAAATACATCAGATGGCGTGGGCTCGCTAATTGCAAGAATAAAAAGAGGATAAGCCAGCCACACTGAAACACACTAAACTCTCCATCCTAAAACCACAAGGCTAGAGAAACTCAGATAAAGAAGAGACGTACATAAAGGCGAGCAAACAAGAAAGAAAGAGTGGGGAAGTGTTGTAATGGAGGGAGGATGAATCCCTGGCAGAGAAGGGCACACGCGCATCCTTACCTTGATGCATACAGTGATTCACTTTAATATCCAAGTAACGTCACTCTTCCCCACATCTGAGTAAGTAGTAATTCTAACACATACCTAATATCCCGTGATATCTAAGGTTTCCAAGGCGCGATGGATTAAAGATATACTTCCGGATATTTTACTGTGTTTTTATCCCTATTTTGTGCACAATATTTCAACGACTGATGAAGCCGTCTTCCTCATGTCGTGTGGCGTTTCCAGACTGGTTGGGGAGCAAAGAAGTGAGTGCACATAACAGCAAAACTCGCTGCACCCGAGGAAGACGATCATCGAAGAATTGTGCACAAAATACAAACAACAACTCGGCATAAGACCCGGAAGCACAGCATTAACTAGTAACACTTTCGTGAGTGAGTGATCATGTGAACAAGAAACGAAAAATACACTTTGAAACCAAATGCTATTATTACACACACAGATATAATTTACACTCACCGGAGCAGCATGGATTTCTTCTTCTTCCTGCAGCCGTTTCTGCAGCAGCTCGACAAAGAACACGTCAAGTGTAAACTGACTCTCCTGTTGGAAAAGAGATTATTAGTTTTATGTAAAGAGCACTTTTATAATTCAGATATAGTGCTACTTCCTAATATGTACAGGTGTTACGAAGTGTAACACTTATTAAGAATGTATGGGCCTTAAGGTAGCGATAGAGAGTATACATTGTTTGGCTGTAGTACCTACCATTATGCTATGGGCGAACTGTTAAGCTAGAGGGCTACAGAGGAATTTTCTGAGGTACAGTGTCGCCATGACCGTTTTATTCTCTGTTCTGGTGCGTTCTATCTCTGGAAAGGAATGTAACTGGGACTGTGTCAATTTTTACTGACAGTTCCCGTTCCTCTATTCTCTGAATCCTCGGAAAACAACATTGTGGCCTAAATATTCTTATACGCCATATTTTCTGTGCACGTTATCTTTTGATCTGAAAGCAGAAGTAAATTTAAGAGGTGTTCAGCCATTTCTTTTACTTGAAGTCGAGATATGGGAAATATGAAAAATGTTGTGTATATCTGGAGACGAGGTTGAAGGCTTTGCTGTGTTGCTGGGTGACCAGCAAATTTCATTTCCCTCCAGTGATGAAGAAATCCCTCCATTCGCCAGTGACGTTCATCTGTGGCTGTGTTTTACATACGGTCACGAAAACTGACTATGATCCCTCCATATATGCAGCCAGTGAAGCCTATCTGTTGAGTGTGACGTGGCGTTCGGTCAATACCGTTGGGCCTTCAGAGGCTCGTTCTGACGTAATAAGTTTCTTAGTTGGTACTTTAGATAAATAATAATAATAATGCCGTGTGACTAGGGCCTCTCGTCAGGTATACCGTTCGCCTGGTGCAAGTCCTTCAATATGACGCCACTTCGGCGACTTGCGCGTGGAAGGTACTTTAGATCATTCTACTAAACTGGTGAAACGCAATCACTTTTATTACCAGGTATCGAAATGGAATTAAATATAATTTATGTAATAATGTGTGTGCAGCCGCGCTTTCTTGCGTGTGCGTGCGTGTGTAAGTAAGGTTTTCAGACTTTTTTACATTTTACTTTTTGATGAGTTTTTACTGTTTTAGCACATTTCTCCCCACTCTTCTCATAAACGTACTGTTTCCTTGCACTGAAACCAACACACAATCGTCATAGTCAGTTTCTAATAGAGGTTCCTTTCTTACAAGGGAATGGTCAGAATTGTCACGGCGAAACATGTATTGCTTTTTTTAGCACTGTTATTTAACTGTGCAAAAGGTCCGTATGCAGAATTGTAGCTGCTGACATGAACCGGAAGTCACCTAAAAAAAATCACGAGCATGGCTGTGTTTCCTGCTTGGCGCTTGCAGTGACGGCTGGCCACCCCTGGAAATGGCGAGTCGCGAGCGTTGTGCGCGTGGTCGGGAAGAGCGGCCGTCTTATCGCGGCGTTCACTAAAGAGGAATATCACTGCACGGTTTTGGTGGAAAGGGGAAACGAATATTCGTTTCTGTGGCATGCACGTCCTTGTAATTTCTGGTACGTCTTTCGAATCATACCGTCCTGAAACTGGTTAGAGATGTGAAAGATGTTCCGTACATGTTCATCTATACTCCGCAAGCCACTTTACGGTGAACATTCAATCTCCCATCCCAGGTGATGGTGAACCCTGTAAATGTTTTTCTGCTTGCCATGGAGATATGCCACAGACGCCAAATGAAACAATCAACAGAAAACACGCCTGAAGACTATGTGTTGTGCGACATGGTTGTTAAACTTCTAGACGAGCATGTAAATGGCGGAGACATATGGCTAGAAACCACTGAAACACTCGATATTGCAGACTGTGAATCTACAGACGGCGAAGACACCGACGAAAGTTGCACTCATGAAGACTCTTCGAGTGATAGTGCCACTTACCATCCGAAAGTAACACCAGCAACTACAATTACCTTATCAGACAAAGAAAAAGCGGTGACGTATTGGTTCAACGAAAGTGGTAAGAAACGCCTATGTGTAAGTACTGTTAAAAATAAGTATCGGTTTGTCCGTTCTGAACGTGAATTGTATAGATGGAAAAAGGAAGTCGGTGGACGACGTAAGAGTCGACTGGAAATTGCGACGGAGATAAATGCGCGACTTTTTGAGCTATTTACCGATGCCAGACAACAGTCATTTAATGTCAGCGATACAACTTTTTGTGATTGGGCGTTAGAGATTGCCAACGCGATAGGCGCTAAAGAATTTACAGCTTCTTAAAGTTGGATTAGTCGCTTCAAAAGATCACATAAAATTGTGGCAATAAAAATAATAAAATTTGTATCGAGGAACAGGTCGGAAAATGAAGTGACACAAATCGAAATGATAGAAGCTTTTCTTACGAATGCAAAAAATAAGATCGCTAGTTTTAGTGAATCGTACGTGTACAATGCAGATCAGTCAGGTTTTCAAAAAGAAATGCGTGCGAAAAGAACACTGACATTCAAAGGGGAAAAACATATTGAGGCGATTGCGCAGTCCACGACTGCACTCACCCATTCATATACTATAATGCCCATAATTAGTCTGGATGGTTCATTGCTAGCCTAATGTGTCTCTTCAAGAACCAACTGGACGTTTTGGACCACGTGTCAAAAGAACAATGTTCTACGCAAACAATCTTGTGGTAGACGCATCGAAGTCTGGAAAAATAGGAAATGAAAACGTTACACTTTTCATACGTCATGCTTTTCTTCCATTCTGCGGGAACAAATCTCTTCTCCTTCTAGATTCGTGGTCAGGTCATAAAAGGTCTGACTCATTAAAAGCTGTATTTCGAGCCCACCCAGACAACGAAGTAGAGATACTTCAGATTCCACCCGGCACGACGAACGTAATTCAACCTTTGGACAGAGACTTTTTCCGTCAGTGGAAGACATTTTACAGAAAACTAACAGAGGAAATTATTGTGTGCAGAACACTGCAATTTCCTGTGTATCACCGTGACAATATTGTCAAGCTGAAATCAGTAGTACATTATCAATTTTCCTCCCCACGGTTTCAGAATTTGATTAAATATGCGTGGCACTCCTCGAAATATACTGATACTAGGCCTGATTCATTCCTAACGCCAGCCCTGTTTTGTCTACGGACATCTAACAACGTCTGTGATTCGCAGGGTTGTCATATGTCATCTTTGCTTGTATGTTCTCGGTGCACAAAAAACCTTTGTTTTGAACATTGTATCAATATTTCGCATTTTTGAGGTAATTACAAGAAATAAAATTTGGACGTGTTCTAAACCGTATATTTATTTGTGTCTGTTTCATAGTTATTTGGAAAGAATGTTGTAGATAACATATCAGCCATATTTTTCAACGAATGTTTAATCATCTTACGATCCCTTTCACTGGGGGAATCAGCTCTCTCACTGCTGTGGCAAGAGAGCGGCGCGTAGCTAACGCCACCTTGTTTCTAGATGGCGTTGGTATAACGTAGCGAGAGAGGTCAGGGTTGTACAAGAGGCAGTTCTAAGCGCGTAAACCATGCGACAATAATGTCTTACTTTATCAAATTGTTTACAGATTTCCAGTTCATGTCAGCAGCTAAAATTCTGCATACAGACTTCTTACAATGTTAATTCACAGTGGTAAAAAAAGCAACACAGGTTTCGACATGACAAGTCTGACCATTCCCTTGTTAGATGTGTTAATCGTAATGATTTGTCACATGGGATGTTTACAGCGAACCGCAATTCATTTACAGTAAATCGTGACAGTCTGTAATACCTGTTGACCAACCCATGTATAGTGAAGAAGCTCTAAAACTTTGGTTCTTTGCTTATTATGGTATCAGTAATGTAACCTGACGTGGCTCACCTCAAAGGTACGTCGAGCGGCGACCAAGTTCTTGTCGAGTCGCAGACCTTCGTCTTTCTCCCCACCCACACACCGGGAGAAAAACGTCTTGATGCTTCGGAACATTGCTGCAACGATAACGGGCAGCATGTTACATACGACTAGACCGAGTAAATCATATTTCGATGTCTCACAAGTCTATCTCAAGGAAAAACTTGGGCCAGTGATGTCATGTCTTGAAATTTAACTTCTGCAGTAATAAGCACTGTCAGTGTTACAAAGGATCTCTAACATGCAAATCGATTGAACATCATTGATTCACTTGAAAAGTATTATCTATTTATGAATGGTGAGGAATTCATTATTTTAATTCCTTTTTACTAATTCCTAATAGATGCCTTAAAATAACACAAGTTCTTTGATAACAATCAAAGGTGTCTTCATTCCGAGGTACATTTATTCTGCAATGAATAATTTTGTTTCGATAGCAATTATTTAAAGCCATCACTATTAGACACACAGACAGTACTATTAGCAAGACAGTGCATCGCTACACTTGTTTCAGATGACACAAAGTATAGTTATCTAATCTTCGCATTTGGACAGACATTACGCCGCTATTTGGTTACTACCATCCATTCGTTCAATATGGCAACGTGAGGCAGGATCGGTAAATTAATTAGTGTGTACTTAAGAGAACATCTTTTTGGTGATATGAAGTTACTGGTAAATAATCTCTGCAACAGTGTGGTGGTTTAAATCCCAAATCTATCCGCTGTTTCTGCGGAGATTACGATTTTTACAAATACCCGTTGTCTGAGTCAGTGTATTCTCATCGGGTTGCGCCTTTCCTTCTTTGTGGCAGAGTCATCAACAACCTAAGCTCAACACTAAACCTAAAATCATTCTTCAGCGCTATGTGAACTATTCAACAACATGTACGATGTAACAACCATATTTACGATTGAAATTTACCAGCGACGTTTGAATGAAGAAAACGTCAGTACAGCTTATAAACTCCCAGCGGAATTAACATTTAACGATGCTCAGAGGTATTAATTTAAGTTCTTTGAGTAACTGAAAGACAACATACTCGTACTTCTGGTATGGTGCCATGTCAACTCATTATGACTGCACGTAGCTCGAACTTGTTTACGTATTACCTTCTTCTTCACAGACGGTGGAATGTAACAGATTTGGTGACAGAGATAGGTGACACCGTCTCGTTATGAAACTAAATAATAAGTTAAAGAATAGACGATTCCAGCAACTAAATTGTGAAAACCTCAGCAAAATGACCCATCCCTATAAGTCACACTCTCTCGAAACCTTTGTAGCTGCATGACGTATTGAAACAATGTAGTGGAATGTGAATGGAAGTGTTTTTTTTTTTTTTCATTTTACATAGCGCGAAATCACATCACAATACGTCGTAACGTTTCATGCTCCAGTACTTCGCCGCTACACATCCAGTCATTTATAAGATTATACGGTATTGAAACTGCATCTGATTCTATACGGTAAGTAAACAGAAGACACTTAAGGCAGTATTTCATAACGTTCAACGATACATTGATCTCGCTTCTGAAGCTGGGCGTTCACATCGTTCAAATCTTCTAGAAGTCCTCAAGAACTTTAAAATGTTTCGTTATTTGAAGTCGAAACACAAGGTGTAACAGTACAAATATGTATCAAAACTGGAGCCTCTAATTCAATAACTCATACGACGAATACGTATCGTTATTTCAAGTGCTCGGGTGAATACGCAAGTAACTGCTAGGCAACGGTCCTCTACGGTTTAGGTAACGTAGCATCTGCGTTTGCATATCCTATGAACAACATTAAACAGCAACGTCAGTGGCTGTAGAGCCCGAAAGTGCTGAAAATTTTTTAATAAATCATTGTATGTACCACAAAATAATGGTATTTTTCGACTGGGAGGTATCCAGCAGTATCTAATGAAAAAACCTGAATAGCTAATCCACTAACAATGGATTTAACAGCTAACTACAATCCAATATATTAATTCAATTTCCTGAAGTAACAGGAGATGAAAACTCTTTTGTTACAGAGCCAGCTCGACTAAATGTTGCTCTACAGAGCTGTCATCAGTTACCAAAGCATCTTCTTCTTCTTCACAGACGGAAGAAAGTTCGAGCGAAGCGACTCTGCAATGATCACAGCCAACATGTATGTACATTTGAGAAGCAAGGAGATTGGTGACACTTATCATTGTGAAATTAAGTGATTAATTTGTGAAGGTATGACAAACGTAAGTGAACATCGTCAGAAACTCAGTAAAGTGGTTCGTCTATACAAGTCAATCACCTAACTTATGAACCTGTATGAAAAATTAAGACAAAGTGATCTTCCACATGTTGCACTGTGCTAACTAGGTGTTACGAAATCATAACACAGTCCGTCGTAAAACTTCAACTTGCCAGTACCTCTCCACTAAATTCACAGTCATTTAAATGATGTAACGATATTCTAATTGCAGATGGCTTTGTATGGTAAATAAATAGGTTACATTTAAGTGAATGGCTCATACCTCTTGCGGGTACAATGCATCTCACCTCTGAAGCTGGGCGTTAGCTTACTTCAAAGCTTCTAAGGCTCCGCAAGAACTTTAAGAAGTTGTTCTTGAAACACAAACTTCGACGCTACAACACTTAAATCAAAGCTGAAGCTTCTTTTACTGAATAACTCACAGAAAGAATTCGTATAGCCACTTCTAGTACTCGAGAGAATACGGAAGTAATTGCTAGGCAACGGTCCTCGACGATTTAGGCGACATAGCATTGTTGTTATCATGCCCTGTGATCATCATTAAATAGCAACCCCACTAATAGGAATCCTAGCAAATACAGAGCACATTATTTTATAGGAACGTCGATATCAATAGGCAAACAAGCACTGCAGTAAAAGTTTTAGTAATTTAAATATATGTCACACGAAATAATCATGCATTGCTATTGAAAGATATACAGCAGTGTCTAAAGGATGAAAACGCCCGAATAACTTATAAATTCACAAAGAATTTACCAATTAAAAATACTCCAAGCTCTTAATTAAATTTCTTTTACCATTTAGAGAGTTATACTCCTTTGTTATGGTGGAAGGTCAACTCAGTACGACACAAAACAATTGGCATCAAATTCCAACATTTGTTCGTTTTCACAGACGGAAGAAAATTCCAGCATCGTGACCCTGTTATGACTACAGACACTATGTATGTGTAATAGACAAAACGAGAAAGATCGCTAACAGCGTTGTCGTTGTGAATCTCAGCAACTGAAAGGAATATAGCATGCTACAGCTCAATCCGTCTGCTCTGACCCACTGACCCACGAGGTCATATTTGGAGAAAAGTGGATAGTTTACACGAGATGCTACGACAACCACAGATAACATTTAATAAGAGACCGATGACACTCTTCAAGACGGTGACAGCAATATAGATCTATACAATAAAAAAAAAACATAAAACATTTTGCGTAGGTGGTGCTGTACAGCTTTAACAAATGTTAAGAACTGTCATATGCAGCACACAGCTATAACGGAATATTTTATTACAGACGATCGATTTCGTTCTAGAACCAGGAAATCATAGGGTATAAAAACCATCTCTCCTAAGCGTTTGTCTAATTGGAACAGCAGTTAGCAGATGTACAAAGCTCCATCATTGATATATCTATATATATCGAATACTGGGGAAAAGCGTAGTCGAGATTAAATGGGCAAAATTTTATGAATGTACAGCTAGTACCAAGGACGGAACAATGTACATCAGACAACTGCGATTCCATTTACTCAGACGGATAGTTGAGACGGTTTTTGGACACGATGATGGTCTGGTCCTAGACCGAAATCCCGCGTCCGGCCATGCTGATTTAGGTTTTCCGTGATTTCCCTAAATCGCTCCAGGCAAATGCCTGGATGGTTCTTTTGAAAGGGCACGGCCGACTTCCTTCCCCGTCCTTCCCTGATCCAATGAGACCGACGACCTCGCTGTTTGCTCTCTTCCCCCAAACAACCCAACCCAAAAGAACGATGGGAACTATTTGAATCACCATATGAAATGAAATTATCGGGACAATCGCAGGAATGGGTGATTTGTGGATGGGAACATATTAAAAAGTTTACTAAACCTAAGAACATTTAAGAACTTCTCTAGAATAAACCGAACGAAATTATATATAGTAAACACAAAACTGGATTCGAATAATTCGCTTGACCAATACAGATGAAATGAAGACAGTGGTACTAGACACGTCCGCAAAACAACATCACTGGAAAATAGCACACACACACATTCTTCCGGAATGATGCAAATGAAAAGTCTAATCGCAGCGTAAGCTGTACCTATATAGCTTTAACAAACAGCGATAACAGATCCTCTACGAATGTCTAATACGAACAGAGAAAACTGCAAAAATGGCAGAATTTGAATTGAATCTCTGCTTGACCTGTAGCTCAAAGGGAGACAGCGATATCACACACATCTCCACAAAACGACATAATCGAAAAATATCGCATAGGAATTTTTCTGTGACAAATCTAAAAATATAAAAAATAACACACAAATGGTATTGCAGTATATACAAGACTCCCCCCCCCCTCAAGCACATACCCACACGCACACACACACACACACAGACACACACAGACACACACACACACACACACACACACACATACACAGACACACACACACACACACACACAAATACACACACACGAATCTCATTATGCAAGGATGACGCACATGAATTTCTCCAGAATAAACCGAACAAAAGAAACAAAAAGACATACACATGGAAAGTTTGTATCCTATTTCGTGAGAACTCTATTCCTAAACTGAGGATAGAGTTTCAAAACACCACCCACATAACATAAACTTCATGGAAAAATTATATACACAATTTCGTTACAATAAACCTAAAGGAAAGAAGTACTAAAACTGGAATTGCACACAACCAGAAATAAATAGCTCAAAAACCGACAATAAATACCTCACCAATAATTACCAAAACCTCGATCCAATTTAGCTAAACAAATACTACGAACCACAAGTAAAGAAAAAAAATGTGCAGCGCGAGAGTGAGCGACCGGTAAAAACAAATTGAGCCTCCTAGGAACAGTGGATTTCATAAGTGCAGTGTCTGAAAGAGTCAAATCCGAAAAACGGCCAAATATTTGTAAATTAAAAATTTATGAATAACATTACCAACAGCAATGTAATTTCATTAGGGCTAACCTCACTCTCGACAAACTTCCCACATTAAAAAGACAGCTAAATCACTATAAGAGTCAAATGATAATCATAATTACTAATCGTTTCACTCACAAAAAGTTGTCTTATGCTCTGAAGGTCCTGCCTACCCTTACCCTGGGAAATTGTGCGATATGCAGAAAGAAACAGACAAATATTTGTCAGAAAAATAGAATAGAAATATAATCGTTACTGGTTTCTTTCTGCAAGGCAGTTTAAACTGTGGTCTCAGGTTCCACACAAACCAAATTCTCGTATGTCGCGATGTATTTTGAATAACAGCATAGTTTACAGACATTACAGATTACACTGGTAAGTAACACAACCACAGGCTGACTTTTAGTTACAGTCCGCTTACTTCCCATCCAGGCATAAAGTCGAGACGTCACGTAGGATGTTATGGGTAAAAGCAAACGGGTGGAAAAGGACCATGTGCTTGCCACGTTTGCCAATGAGGAACTAAGAAATTAGTTCGAGAATACAAAATGAAAGTGCGAGAACTAAACCAAATAGAAAGTATAGAAATATTTGAATCTCCACGAAAAACTGAAAGAAAATGATATTTCACGTTATATACTGTTAATAACATCAGGTTCTGTAATCATATCACACTCTACCATATGCTTCCACCTGCTAGTATATGTCCACTAAGTACGCAGACAATTAAAAGCTTCTCGATAGTCTGACCAGAGATGATTCCGAAAGGTGAATAAATAAGTGACAGAGACGTGAATAGCTCATACCTCTTGCAGGTACAATGTTCCTCGGTTCTGAAGCTCGGTGTTCGCTTCGTCAAAGCTTCTAAAGCCCCTCAAGAACTTTAAAATGTTTCTATAGTTGTTCTCGAAACACAAAATTCACTCTACAGCACTTGAATCAAAGCTGAAGCTTCTTTGACACAATAACTCACACAGCGAATTCGGATAGGCACTTCTAGTACTCGAGAGAATACGGAAGTAATTGCTAGGCAACGGTCCTCGACGGTTTAGGTGACACAGTATTGTTGTTGGCATACATTATGACCAACATAGAGACAACAGAGCACAACATTTTATCAGAACGACGACATAAATGGTTAAAAGTCCATTGAAATAAAATTTTTATTACGTTTAATACATGTTGCAGCTTTTCAGATTATAGCATCGCTTCGAAGCGACGTCGCACGCTCGTATCCTCGATCGCATTCACGTAATATGGTTCAAATGGCTCTGAGCACTATGGGACTTAACTTCTGAGGTCATCAGTCCCCTAGAACTTACAACTACTGAAACCTAACTAATCTAGGGACATCACACAAATCCATGCCCGTGCCAGGATTTGAACCTGCGACCGTAGCGGCCGCGCGGTTCCAACATGTAGCGCCTAGAACCGATCTGCCTCCACGGCCGGCTAACGTAATATGTTTAAATGTTTTCAGACGTTCAAAAATTAATTTTCGCGGCGCAGCGAACATTCACTATTTTTCTATGTCCGTTTGTGTAATAAAACAAACACATTTTATGGTGTATTAATTTCCTATGTCTTTCGCTGAATCTCTCCGTCATGAAAATGGAAGATTTGTTACTGAGACGGATCACATAAGAAACCGGTACTTTTATTCCACATACACTGACGAAAGAAAGCTGAAACAACCCAGCAGCGCCACTATGAGAACGCAAATATTTTTTTTTTTTAGTACAGATTGAAAATTTCGTGAGCGGTAGTTACCTTTGAGATTAAACGAGGTGAGTTGATATTAGTCAACACACATTATCAGCTCCACAACCAGTAAGAATGAGACAGTGTAGTAGCGGTACGAAAAGCTGGATGTTCCTTCTGCGATATTGCGGTCTGGAGTGTGATTTCGTAAGACAGCATGAACACTCTTGTGGTTATCCCATGAAGCTTGACTGCAATACTGTACGCCAGTCACGAACAGCATTGCGTGGTGTGTGTTCCAACACGATAACGCTCTCTCACATGCTGCTGTTGTTACCCAAAGTGCTCTACAAAATGTCGACATGTTGCTTTGGCCTGCTCGATCACCAGATCTGTCTCTAGTCGAGCAATATGGGACATAATCGGGTGACAATTCCAGCCTCATTCCACAACCAGGATTAACCGTCTGTGTATTGGCCGCCAATAGCGACCGATACCAATAGCTGTAGCAACCGCCAGAAACTGAGAGATGTTACAAATATACTCTTAGGCAAGATTAGTCACTTCAAATAGTGGGTCGTGTTGTGACAGTTTCCCGCTCTTTGTAGTAACTCATTTGACTACTACGAACAAGGGGAACAAATTGCCAATACGACCTTCCGTCGACGGCTGACAAGGGGAGAAGAATAAGATGAGAGAGGTGTCGACAAGCAGTTGAGATAATTTTGTTATCTCTTATGTAAAGCAGCACCACTGTCACAGCAGTCCTAAACGGTTAACTAGGATATGTGAACTAGTGAGGGCATCACGCAAATATCTACGTCGACTGCTGCAGCAAATGCTATGCAACTGCTTAATGGAGACAACATGTACATAGACGTGTAGAGCTTTCCAACTGCAATGAGACGCTGGGGACATATAACAGCAAACGATAAAAAAAAAGGAATATGTTTTCATCTGAAACAGTCTGTGCAGAGATTATTAAATCCAAAGCAAATTCAGTTAAGTAATGAAAGGTGGAAATAACTTATCACAGATTCAAATTCAGTTAAGTAAGGAAAGGTGGAAATAACTTATCACAGATAAGATTGTCCTTAAGGCTTATAAGCTCACATTTATTACAATATGTGACATACCTGAAATGTTAACACTCTCATTATTACGTCAGATAGATGATCAACGTAGTAAGTTCGTCGTATTCATGATTTACTCTTCAAAGTAACATGCCGTACTTTTTATTTAACAAAAACTGACATTAAAATTTTATGTTATTCACGAGCAGCTACTTGAGAATGCGTATGAACTTTAAAAGGCACCACGAACCGTCTCGTTCTGCATATGGATTCAAACCCAGGTCATGCAGACTAAGCAAAGATTTCGTGACTGACGGAAACTAACAGTCATCCCTGACTAGGCATACAGGGAGTGATACAATTCGATTTTAGACAGTATCAGTTAGCAAATATCAACTTTAAATTACATAACGTAAACATTTTTAACAGACGCGAATTCCTACCCTGTTAGCGAACTACGATAGATGTTAAATATTGTTTCTTCACAAGTAACTTACTTAAAATGCCGTGAGGTAAAGCTTTGTGTTGGACAGGAATTCGAACCCAGAACCCAATCGGATTGTTATATCGAAGCACAATCAACCGTGACGTATCGGATTTTATCGCCCGTAGCTATATGTTTTAACTAAATTGACGAGACACTACATTAATTTTTTTCCTTCCCAGTACTCCAACCTTGCACCTATCGCTGCTATATTCTCAGAAAACGGACGTTAAATATGGGTTTGCTACACCAGCAGCGACATGTGAGCAAGTTTGAACTAGAAATAATATGACGAAGAGCTCAATGCCGACTGGTAATCGAACCCCACACATATCGTTTTTGACTACACACAAAGAGACGTCATCTACCGAATTTTCCTCCACCAGCAGCTAGGAATAACATCCTTGAACTTACAGTGATCTCACAAATGGTTCTGTGTCTTACTGGGAGTCAAAAATGTCAGATATCGTTAGTGTTGACAACTATTGAAAATTCATTAAAAATAACAATTACTATCCACCATAAGATAGGTATTCTCATGTTAGAGCTTGATAATACATAATGAAAACTTTAGTGACGGGCCAGGATTCGAACCCATTCACGCACAATATGTGGAGAGTTTGAGGAATCTGCAGTTTTGACCAAACAACAAATTGTAGTCGAGCTGTATTCTCACGAAGGGATCAAATTCCGCGTTAACGGCGGTCTGAGTTGATTCCCAGTTCAGAACCAATTTTATCGACATACAGAAGCTCAAATAAATGATAGAATTAGTGTCCTGTGACCCTACATAGCGTCTGTTTCGTCACTAGAAATAAACAACTAGCATAAGAAAGGTAACTGGTGATAGGGTTTCTTAATGTCGCCACTCCTGACTTTATTGTGTATCAACCTAACGTCTACTTGGTGGTGAAGGAATATCATGTTTAATGTGAATTTCAGATCTCAGTGCCATTATACCTTCTTCACTTGGCGCAGTCAGAAGAGAATAGCATATGTCTCCCCCTATCAAAAATCATTGGCAGAAGTTGGAATCGACCACACATTTTGAAAACACAGTTCTGCTGTCTGCTGAAGTTATCAATCTAATGGAACTTTGAACATAATTCCCTACACTTCTCAACCTAAAATAGGCCCATGTGGGAAAAGGGCTAACTTGCGCGACTTTTTGTTCTTTTCAGGTTTAATAGACGGCCAGGCAGCAGATACGTCTCGAAACTTTTGAATTTTGTGTGTATCGTGCCAAAATACGTCAGAGAAGTATTTTCTACATTAGCTGTCGTGTAGTAGTGGAATTTTATTCTTCTTCAAACCTTGGTTTACGGCTTTAACTCAGAACAAGTTATCTACATGCTTGTAATTAATAAAGTGCATGTTCATTGCCAGACTGTTGTAGATAACATCAGAGTATTCGCATGTATCACTGCTTATTAATTTCTCTCTCATGTTTACTATTGTTTTAACAACACTAAAAGGAACCTTACGAAATTGTGCACTGTATTATAAGAAATGAAATAAAACTACCCACCATAACCTTACGACGAAAGTCTGTTTTGATAAAACTGTGTATCTGTACACAAGCGTGCCTCTATCGGAACGAATTAGTAAAACACTACTCACTTAGATTTTGATTGGGTCTGCATTTAATTGGTAAGCTGTGTCATACTCAAGAGGAACACAAATGTGGCATTTCATAAGTAAATTATGTATTCCTAAAAACCCAAAATTTGCTTGTCAGCAGCGGAAAGAGGCGTTACCTGTAGTGCAACATTGTAAGTTTTTCATCATAGCACTATGAGTCGAAAGTATTTTCTTGCGAATTCCTTATCGATGTTTGATCTGACTGCTTCTAGCTCTTTCACATAAATACGTTACAGTTAGCGAGACTGGAACTGCGAACAATAACAAACGCGTTTTCACAGGTCAGCCCGCTACCACACACCTAGCAAACAGGTACACATCTTCGCTTCCTCTTACGAAGCCAATAGTGCCTAAAGTTCGTAAAGTGCAGTTTAAAGGACGAGATTAGTTGCGATTCCACGTGCAACGACTTTCCTGGGCTGAAAACCGTAAATTTACAATATTTTGTTACACTTCAAGCGATAATAACTCAGATTATTCAATGGAAATGACAGTAAAAATCAAGTGAACTTTGAGGCTTAATTCCGTGCACACCAGGAAGTAACTCGTCGATCGCAGAGTTGCCAAATATACCATGCCTTGTTGCCAAATCTCAGTTACAGTACCAGCAGGAAGAAGACGAACCGATGTGCTCCTACAGAGGGCTGGGAAGTGGCCACAGCTGGCCTTTCAAAGACGCGGCTGCGACGGCCTGGAATACGTAATGTGTCTGATTCGCATTTCCGTAACCAGATTTAGGGACTGGAGCGTACTTACTAATAATACTCAGAACTGACTGCAAACTAAGCATTATAAATCAGTAACCCTCATAGTTGTTTTTATATTTCTTTCGTAACTGTACTCAAACCTAAGAAACTCATTCACGGACGTTTTCGTGCCTCGCCGATAGTCGAGCACAACAAACAAATAAAAATAAAAAAAAGAAAGTGTTTTGTGTGTGTGTGTGAGAGAGAGAGAGAGAGAAAAAGAGAGAGAGAGAGAGAGAGACAGATAGAGATAGAGGTAGAGAATTATAAAAATGAATGAGAGAGAGCGTAAAAAATTGTTGTTAAGATATTGAATCATGGTATGTAAGGAAATACTTCATTAAAATGACACGTTACACATCATTACGAAATGTCATATTCATGATCTATGGGACAAGTATTCATCTAATCTAATCATATTGCTGAATAGCCATGAAGAGTCATGAATTACCGAAATTTTCGCTAATATCAGTAACCAAATCTAAACGTGGAAATAAAAGACTACAGTTTTTGTAATAAACCGGGACTGCTATCAAGATTCTTTCGTCCCTGTTAACTAATCACGAATGTTTTCTGATATACCTCCATTCAGAAGTAACAAAGTGAGCATGCATTTAAAGATTAAGTGTGTGATGTGAAGTTCTGTGACGTAGGTACGAACCCAACATGTAATCGGATTGTTAACTAAATAAAATCAAATGTTACATATCGGTTTTTCTTACCAGCAGCTAGGTGTTTGAATCTAAAATATAGATACAAATTTTTGTGCTGGAGCGACAATCGAACCGCACACCTACCGTTCTTCTTTATCAACCACGACTATAGATTTTGGTTTCTTTGAGCATCGTTGTCTGCTTCCACCCTCCTACTTTGATTTCTGCTTGATCTTCCTGTTTCAACTAGATTAACAAATCAATGCATGAAGCTGTTGCAAAATTTTTAAAACTTCCAAACACTTTCGGAGATGTACTCTGTTCTATTTTTGTAGTTCCTGTCTTCGACAGTGTCAGCCCTACACCACCGTTCTGCAAGGGCAGCTAAAAGGGGCACCTTAAAAGGCACAACTATCATCTGGTGGAGTGGACGGCAGGTGGGACATCCATCCTCAATTTGCAAGGTTGCTTTCACCTCAGGTAGAATGAGATACATTCGATCAATTAAATCAGTCATTCCTGAAATCTGATTCCGAAGAACAGAATGCATAAGTTTATGGTTGTGGAAGGGGGCTGTCTCCAGTTACAGTTAGTTGCAGAAAACACACCAACTTTATTTTTCTAAGATCCACTTAATTACACATTGCCTCAAAAGCATCAAATTAAAACAATATGGCTGAAGGCCTAGTTAATAAAACGTGCAATATCTCCTGGGCTGAAGGCCCAAAACCATACTAAAAACAAGAACGACTGAAGGCCTGAACACAAGTACAAAAATTCACGTAAATACTCGGCTCAAAGCCACACACAAGACACTGAACCACTCAGAGCTTAGGGCTTGCATAACAAGAATTTCAGATAGAGATAATATTTTAAAAGAACTTAGTTTTAAACAAATCAATTTTCAAAATTTTAATTTAAGAAAGCTGAAGGCCTTATCTTAAAAATATTTCACGTAAAAGCTCAGCTGAAGGCCACACACTGGACGCTTAGCAACTCTGGACTTAAGGGCCTGGATAACAAGAATTTCAATAGAACAAACCTTCAAAATTTTAGTTATTCAACAAATCAATCTTGAACTTTAATTTAAGTTGGCTGAAGGCCTTTTCACAAAAATATATCACGTAAAATCTTGGCTGAAGTCCACACACTGGACATTGAACAACTCAGGGAAAAGGCCTGTATAACAAGAATTTCAGATACAACAAACTTTCAAAATTTAGTTTTTCAACAAATCAATCTTCAAATTTTAATTTAAATTGGCTGAAGGCCTTATTTTAAGATTAAAACAAACTAAATTAATAGACAGCTGAAGGCCTCACACACAACATCAGACTTAAATGAAAATCACAATCTAAAACTAACAGAACAGTGGCGCTCAGAAGTGTTCCAAGGGTCGGCCTGAAGAGGCAGCTCTAACGTAAGGTGAGGTGAGACAGGCAGCGTAGAGTAAGGTTAAATAATCAGACAGTAGCCCGACACAGGGACAGCTAAAGGACCGACCATCAACCTATTCAATTCCCGTTCACCCGACCAATGGTTCGACAATGGATAATATCAGCTGAGGACGAAAGTACCAGCCACACGGCATCTAAAAACGGTCAAGGCACAATAACCATTCTAGAGAAAAAACATGAACAAACAACTAGAAGGCTGATGAACTACACGCTGTTCTGGACAGCATCAACATGGTGAGGAAAACACACTGCTGGAAAATTATGCTAACGACCAGAACAGGTAACTAGGGCGTTAACACAAGGCAGAAAATACCGCTGATGCAATTCACTGATAAGTAACAACCAATTTAACAGTTAAAGACCATGCAGGAAGACGGCTACAAAATTTCACCAACTCCAACACACCATACATTGCTGCTAGCCAGAATGGCCCAGGAAGCAAAAACCGGCAATGAACGAAGAGATGTCACAGCAGTTGAAGTTTCATAACAGGTTAACTGATCACTTAACTTCAGTGCCCAGGTTCGATGGACAACGGACACTGTAGCTCTCGGAGCTAGAGCCTAATAATCCGACTGCGTGTGCACGCCGCCAGCGGTTCCGGTCTGACCCTGCAGCGCGTAGACTTTCTCGCTGCTCTGTCTGAACCGACCGGCGACACAACACCACCACACATAAATATAGCGGTCACATCAAAGATGGTACAGCAGTACTACTATCTATAACCGCTGCTGCTGCCACTGACAGAGGCAAGTCAGCAACACGTTATGGTAGTAAGTCAGAGAGAAATAAGACGACACTCGATTGAGACAAAATGTCAATGAACAAACTGCATGAATGCAAGCCAGCCTCGGTTCAATTACTTTCACATTTGTGTCTTTGCTATTTCACGATACACACACCCCTATGAATTTCTACACTTGGGACAAACCAAAATATCTACATCAATCCCTCAGAACGTAGGTTAATAGAAGAAAACTGTATTCCCAGTATTTTGAGAAAATCAACAGCAGAAGAGTAATATAGTCCTTGGACCAAGAATAGTTTGTGGTCGTTGTTTCAGACTTTCACAAGTAGTGAAGCGCATGACACCTCTTCTAAAGACACACCCCTTCCCTAAGCCAAGCCCCTCCCACACCCCTCTCTTCCACCCTCCTCTGCCTCCTACCTCTCTTCCAACACTAGGCAATATACCTTCTCCTCCTCCTCCCTTTTCTAAGCCACTTCACATATTTGGAAATACGTCAATCAGAGAACTGCTAAGCCAACACAAAAATTTAGTTCATCCAATAACAGTTCATTATTTTGCCGTCCAATCACATTTGTCAACTCTTTCTGAAGCCGTCTCCTTTCTTTTTAGATATGGCACTCAGAGAACATCCAGTGGTAAGGATGATCAGAACAAAACATTATTTTCCATCATCGGTGTTGGCAGGTTCATAGTGTATGCATTTCGTCAGACAGATTCATGTCATCATTTCCAGTACCCCCAGGGCCTAAAATAGTGAACATTATACTGTTAGCAGTTTAAAATGACATTATTCACTTATTTTGCGAGGTTTTCGGTTTTAGCTACAGCTGTTGTGAGCAAGCCATTCCCACACATATGTATGTTGCCCTTGCAGACGTCACAAACAGACACTAGTCCAATGCTATAGCTGGATTAATTTGTACGTTAATTTTTTTTAATATTTCAAGTTATGTAAGTAGGCTGTTTATGTTTTCTTTATGTAAGTAGGCTGTTTATGTTTTCTTATTGGCAACGTTACGTAGCGCTCTATATGAAAATCACTGGCTGTGCTGTGTGCAGTCTGTGGCTAGTTTGCATTGTTGTCTGCCATTGTAGTGTTGAGCAGCGGCAGCTGGATGTGAACAGCGCGTAGCGTTGCGCAGTTGGAGGTGAGCCGCCAGCAGTGGTGGATGTGGGGAGAGAAATGGCGGAGATTTGAAATTTGTAAGATTGGATGTCAATTATGACTATTAAGGTAAATACATTGTTTGTTCTATATTAAAATCTTTCATTTGCTAACTATGCCTACTAGTAGTTAGTGCCTTCCGTAGTTTGAATCTTTTATTTAGCTGGCAGTAGTGGCGCTCGCTGTATTGCAGTAGTTCGAGTAACGAAGATTTTTGGTGAGGTAAGTGATTTGTGAAAGGTACAGGTTAATGTTAGTCAGTGCCATTCTCTTGTAGGGATTACTGAAAGTCAGATTGCGTTGCGCTAAACAAATATTCTGTGTCAGTTTAAGCACAGTCTTGTATAAATTGTTCTAAGAGGACGTTTCATATGTCGACCCTTAGACGAGGATGCCTCACTGGAATCTTCTGATTTTTTCTTGTAGTTTGTGTCATTAGTGTAGATTTTGTTTATTGCTAGCGCGTAATTGTAGAGAGAATCTCCTTTATAGTTGCAGCCTTCCATTGTTGTACAGTAAAACAGTTGTTGCATGCATGTAGATTTGCACCAAGTATTTCGCAGCTGCGCTTGCAATTAACGAGATATTATTTTTAGTGCTATGTTAATGTGTTCTCTTATTTTTGCTCTTCAAATTGTGCTTTGCTGTGTTGTCGTGTGAAATATTGTGACAATAATGGCGTGTGAAAAACGTAATACTAGGCTCAAAAGTAAACTGAGAAATGACAGTGAAGACGATAGCAGTGTGTTAGCCCCACCATGTAATGAATTAACTAATATTCAAAGTAGTAATTTGGTAACTGTGCATAGGGAAATGGAGTGGGCGTCAAATAATGGAGTAGACAGTGAAACAGGTAGTGAACAGGGAAGCATTATCGATCGATCGGTCGGCAACAGCTCGCCTCAGGAATCGGGAATGACAGAACACAATATTGCAAATACGGTAGACTCAGGTTTTGGATTCTCACCGTTTTCTCAAATGAGTCAAGACACATTTTCTGCTTGTCAAAATGTGAATGTTGCCGGTTTAAATTCACTGCCGAACATGAACATGTTTCTGAGGAACATGTTTCAGACACCAGTGCATTGTATCACAATTAATGCAACATTTTGGTGTACTTGAAAATACATTCTGAATTAAAGTACTTTCTGAGAGATACCAGATGACACAGTGGTTAGTTTATGTGACAACTACAAGATTATATCACGACGTTACTAATGAGTGACAATTTACAATGTTGCTTTTGCGGTGTATCTGTTTTATATTTTTCTGAATTCTTCTGGAAAGTAAAATATGTTTTAGTAGTAACTTTTGTGGTATAGCTACAATGACACAGCCTTTTCCGTAGCACAACAATACGTTACAGCACAGTACTTTCTTCATCACGGCAATAAGCGTAATAAGCAAGATACCTATACGCAATGCATTTCACTTTTGTTTATCATGAGGTAAGTACATTGACTTCTGCAGAACTTAGCTTACAGAGGACGATAACTACGACACTTCCACAGAATTATCTTAGAGCAAGACACACATTTAGCGCTACAGGACACGCATTTGAGTGCTTAATTTTGTACTTAAACCATTTATTTTTCAAGATTTTTGAATTACAAAGAAAGTTTTCCGTGATACATTTCATTCCATTGCTGTAATCTGTAACACCTGAGGGTATAATTACAATAATCCTCAGGGGGGTACACGCTTACTTTGTGTACCATGTGTTTGGCAAGCACAAGGAGCCCTAGCTAATATGGTATTTGCTTATACAACTTTACACGTCGGTACCATATTCCTCTAACAGATAAATTACATAGCTATCTGATCATTTAACTGAGAGAGACAAACTTTTTTACTACGGCAGTGACAGATGTTTACGTAATTACACTGTTGGATAACTTCACACTTACGAAATTGTATTTTGTCTGTACTGTGTGAACTCTTCATATTTTTTCGGACCCATTGTGATATTATGAGAGCTTTGAATGATATATTTGGTATGGGATCACGATTTTTAAAGTACATTTGAGGCAGATGACACTTTTGACATGAGCAGAGAATTTTTTAGGTTTTGAAATTATTGGAGGAAGCTACGACGATTTTGAGAGTTGACTGAGGTGTTATGATGTTATTATTACGATGACTATGTGTATTATGCTGTTGCGGTATGTTTATGATCAATCAGCTGATGCTATATGAGTTATTTGATTAAGCTACGTATCTGTTATGATGAAATATTGAAGAAGTGTCAACGAATAAGGTAAGGAGTAATAATAGTGGTTAGGGACTCTGATTTGTGAAAAAGGTTGTTGGAAACCAAGAATCGTACTTTAAGAGTTAGGAAATGTATGTAAATGCGTGAAAGTATCACAATGCCGACGAAAATTTTTTGGACACTGTTATATCAATAGGATTTTGTTTCTACAGATTGGTAACGCAAATTCTTGACCTGTGATATATTTTTATATGAGACTGTCACTGTAGCGGAAACTGCTGTCGTAAACATTTCCGTAAGCAAGTTAAGTGACCACCTGCACGTAATGCGTCGTGGGCACCCAGCTGTGTCAGACGCCTGAAGAAAAAGCCATTAGGGTGTGCCTTTCCAGAGGCACAGGTCAAAAAAAAAAGTGAGGCCATTATCCTCGCTGTTGACATTCCTTTGTAGAAAGCATCGTAAATACGACACCCTCAAGCTTGAAAACATGATAACACTGTGGAGCTCTTAATTTATGATATTTACTGAAATGCCTAATGAAATGATGAGAAACATTTATTCTCTTTCTAGTTAAGAGATTTGCTCATTTTCTTTAATATCTAGTTTCTAGCTGCACTGCTGCATTGTTTAAAATAAAATTTTATAAATGTACTAATATAGATATTTTATGCCTACAGATCCAGTAAACAATAACTTAAAAAAAAAACGAAGGAGCGCAAAAAGACATTTCCCTTCACAGGACTTGCATACATAATTTTCTTTTCAACTACTTGATAATATTTTTCGTAGAATAAGTTGTGTGAACCACTTTAATTACATAGACATTAAAATGTGAATATACATTTCCCTTGTCTGCATTGTTGTCTTTAGTGTAATGTTTTTTTTCTGCTTGAGCTATGTCACGTTTAGGTATAAGTTACTGCTGTTTGCCAGGCATAGTGTTACTGAATTTGACTTTGTGTTACTCTGCTAAGCCAGTTTATTACTGATTTATTTTTCTTGTTTGCTGCTCATTGCATATTAGTTGTAATATTGTTGCTTACTTTGCCAATATGAATTTTTTGTCATTGCTGTGCATGTTAATTGTTTTGTGCTGCTGCATTGCCTCATCCCTTAGTTTAGCATCTGAGCTCAGTAGATTTAAGTTAGCTTAAGAAGGGGTAGACTATATAAGAGAATGAGTTGCGATGAATTTGAAGAAATTCACTGAGAGTTTATACGAGAAAAATACAGAAAGCATGTTTGGATAGGATTTTTTTGGTGGAAGCAAAGGTTGAAATAAGACAAACGAACTATGGAATGAAGTTTTGGGTTGGACTGCAGTAACAAACGTTACACTGAAAACGAACCCTGTCCATTCCTTTTGTGTTATCCCACTATGTGTTTGTGTACCCTTGTGTATTTGTTTTCTTCCTGTCTCTGTGTAGATTCATAGAATTTTTTCTTCTTGTAATATTAAGCTACATTCACTATGATGAGGAATACTGTTCTCCTCAAATATAATTGGCATTAATAATATGTTATTTACCTTGTAAATATGCTTAGACATTATTTATTCTGTTTTGTTTTAATGCTCATGTGTGAAGTGGATGTTTCAATAATTATTCTGATCTTTTATGTATTTACTTATGTCATAATTCCTGTAACACTGATGTATATGTTTATTTCTATTCTGTTGTAAAGCCTGTATTACAAATGTTATCTGTATTGTTATGTTCTTTAATGATGTATTTTGTACCTTTGTAATTGTATTCTTATGTTATAAAATTGTAATTGATACCAGTTCATCATATTATTAACTTGTTAGTTACATTTCACTGCACACTTTTCTGTTGGTCATAGTATATGGACAATATGTGAGAAGTTGGGGCTGTTAGTGTTTGCACATGTGTTAATAATTCAGCAAGGGACTGGATAACAGCATTGCTGGTTCAAAGGACAATTCCAAAAACTTTGTGAGTGAACAAGTGGTAGTTATGGACTTGCCATATTATCCGCAAGACTCTTCAGTAGTGATTGTGCACCTGCACAGTCGCAGCAGATGGCTGCTGGCATCCCTACAAGGACTACAGTGGGTCTGCATCTTTGATGACCCAACAATACCATTATTTCTACAAGGACTACAGTGGGTCTACACCTTTGCTCACTCAACAGTACCATTATTTCTACAAGGACTGCAGGGGGTCTGCACGTTTGATGGCCCACCAATACCATACTCTCTACCAGGACTACAGTGGGTCTGCTCTGTGATGACCTACCTACCAATCTTCTTCAAAACGTCGAATGACTCTGCTGTGGGTTTGCTCTGTTATGGCCCATTACCTGTCTGCATGTCAAGAGTCGGCACTGTCTTTCCGTTGGAAGGACAACACTACTTGTTCAAGACATGGAAATCCACTACTTCCGTGTGCACTTTCTTTTACTAATGAGACTTTGTGAAAAAGAAACTGTAATTACTATTATGATGAATAATCAGTACTATCTTTATGCACTGTGAGAAAATTTTAGCTTTTGACCAACATTGTATCAATAAGTCCGTGCATTTGATATCTTTGCTATTGTAATTATGAAAAATTTTATCAAATCATTATTGGCCACTGCCCAAAACAATTTGTAAAATTTTTTGTGGGGAGCATGGGGGCTATATAAGTAGGCTGTTTATGTTTTCTTTATGTAAGCAGGCTGTTTATGTTTTCTTATTGGCAACATTACGTAGCGCTCTATATGAAAATCACTGGCTGTGCTGTGTGCAGTCTGTGGCTAGTTTGCATTGTTGTCTGCCATTGTAGTGTTGGGCAGCGGCAGCTGGATGTGAACAGCGCGTAGCGTTGCGCAGTTGGAGGTGAGCCGCCAGCAGTGGTGGATGTGGGGAGAGAAATGGCGGAGAATTGAAATTTGTAAGATTGGAAAGGGAAAGCAGAAAGGTGGAAGGAGTATATAGAGGGTTTATACAAGGGCGATGTACTTGAGGACAATATTATGGAAATGGAAGAGGATGTAGATGAAGATGAAATGGGAGATAAGATACTGCGTGAAGAGTTTGACAGAGCACTCAAAGACCTGAGTCAAAACCCTGGGAGTAGACAACATTCCATTAGAACTACTGATGGCCTCAGGAGAGCCAGTCATGACAAAACTCTACCATCTGGTGAGCACAATGTATGAGACAGGCGAAATACCCTCAGACTTTAAGAAGAATATAATAATTCCAATCCCAAAGAAAGCAGGTGTTGACAGATGTGAAAGTTACCGAACTATCAGTTTAATAAGTCACAGCTGCAAAATACTAACGCGAATTCTTTACAGACGAATGGAAAAACTGGTAGAAGCCGACCTCGGGGAAGATCAGTTTGGATTCCGTAGAAATGTTGGAACACGTGAGGCAATACTGACCTTACGACTTATCTTGGAAGAAAGATTAAGAAAAGGCAACCTACGTTTCTAGCATTTGTAGACTTAGAGAAAGCTTTTGACAATGTTGACTGGAATACTCTCTTTCAAATTCTGAAGGTGGCAGGGGTAAAATACAGGGAGCGAAAGGCTATTTACAATTTGTACAGAAACCAGATGGCAGTTATTAGAGTCGAGGGACATGAAAGGGAAGCAGTGGTTGGGAAAGGAGTAAGACAGGGTTGTAGCCTCTCCCCGATGTTATTCAATCTGTATATTGAGCAAGCAGTAAAGGAAACAAAAGAAAAATTCGGAGTAGGTATTAAATTTCTTGGAGAAGAAGTAAAAACTTTGAGGTTCGCCGATGACATTGTAATTCTGTCAGAGACAGCAAAGGACTTGGAAGAGCAGTTGAACGGAATGGACAGTGTCTTGAAAGGAGGATATAAGATGAACATCAACAAAAGCAAAACGAGGATAATGGAATGTAGTCAAATTAAGTCGGGTGTTGCTGAGGGAATTAGATTAGGAAATGAGACACTTAAAGTAGTAAAGGAGTTTTGCTATTTAGGGAGTAAAATTACCGATGATGGTCGAAGTAGAGAGGATATAAAATGTAGACTGGCAATGGCAAGGAAAGCGTTTCTCAAGAAGAGAAATTTGTTAACATCGAGTATTGATTTAGGTGTCAGGAAGTCGTTTCTGAGAGTATTTGTATGGAGTGTAGCCATGTATGGAAGTGAGACATGGACGATAACTAGTTTGGACAAGCAGAGAATAGAGGCTTTCGAAATGTGGTGGTACAGAAGAATGCTGAAGATAAGGTGGGTAGATCACGTAACTAATGAGGAGGTATTGAATAGGATTGGGGAGAAGAGAAGTTTGTGGCACAACTTGACTAGAAGAAGGGATCGGTTGGTAGGACATGTTCTGAGGCATCGAGGGATCACAAATTTGGCATTGGAGGGCAGTGTGGAGGGTAAAAATCGTAGAGGGAGACCAAGAGATGAATACACTAAGCAGATTCAGAAGGATGTAGGTTGCAGTAGGTACTGGGAGATGAAGAAGCTTGCACAGGATAGAGTAGCATGGAGAGCTGCATCAAACCAGTCTGAGGACTGAAGACCACAACAACAACAACAACAAGATTGGATGTCAATTATGACTATTAAGGTAAATACATTGTTTGTTCTATATTAAAATCTTTCATTTGCTAACTATGCCTACTAGTAGTTAGTGCCTTCTGTAGTTTGAATCTTTTATTTAGCTGGCAGTAGTGGCGCTCGCTGTATTGCAGTAGTTCGAGTAACGAAGATTTTTGGTGAGGTAAGTGATTTGTGAAAGGTACAGGTTAATGTTAGTCAGGGCCATTCTCTTGTAGGGATTACTGAAAGTCAGATTGCGTTGCGCTAAACAAATATTCTGTGTCAGTTTAAGCACAGTCTTGTATAAATTGTTCTAAGAGGACGTTTCAGTTAGAACACCATTGCGACAGCGAAATTTATAACTTTTTACGTTTTGCTAGAATTGAAATTAATTGTGAGTAAAATGTAAAGCGATTTGTCCGCTTTCTAAATACTTCAATTTTGCGCTATTAAGTCACTATTTTCCAAGTAAAACGCGCTGAATTTGTATGATAATGTTTTCTGTGGTATGGTGAACAGTATATGATATTTTATATAATGTTCTTAGAACGAAGCATACAATGAAGGAACTGCCTCACCTAATCCATTTGTAAGGTTCTGTGTAATTTATCTCTTCATAAATTACTAGTGCAGGAGGGGAGATGATAATGCACCACGTACTGCAAAATGGAAAATATAACAGACAACATTGACTGACAAATTAGATTTTAGGTCTAGTTGTAGATTTTTACTACTAGGTGGGATAATATTTTTTCTTATGAAGATAATAAAAATAATTGAACCATAAAATGAGGAAGGATGGCTGCCAACATTTACAATAGTATTACTGCCTGTCAGGAATCACCATTGCAGACTTACAGGACATTCAGGAAGGAAGCGAACTTCAGAAGATAGTAAATGGTTAGAAATTCAACAAAAATGTAACCAGAGTCATATGGTTCAAATTTACATTTATGCAAAATTAAGTAGTTGTTTTCAAGTAGCATACAAATTTAAAAGCACAAAAACCTCAGTTACATAAAGAATTTCAGCAATAATGTGCCACATGAGCTAAACGGAAAACACTACAATTTGAAAGTGTAGACGGCAACTCAGTAACACAATCCTATAGTTATCAGGCGCGTGATTGATAAAGCAGAACAGATGGCTCAGAAAAACTCAACAGAATAGCGGAAAATACATAAAAAGGAAATTTAATGTGCTTATGAGTGAATTGTGGCAGGGCACTCTATGACACGTTCTGTAAAGGGGTTACCTGGTGACGCGTTGCATCGGTCCAAATACTCAGAGGAGAAATTCTACACATGCCGTGTCTCCAATACTGTTCCGTAGGTAATGGAAATGGAGAAAGTGGGCCAAGTTCTGGAAAGATACCCGCCGAGAAGGACAACGAACTGCAAGGACTATCAACTTTAAAACAAACAAAAATATACGCAGTGTTTGGTCACATGGACACAGCGAAGCTTTGATTCAGCACTCGAACACCTTCTCGCGAAGTGGATGCCGCACGCAGTACTACATGCGAATAAACACTGGAATCACTGATTAACCCCTGCCATTAACAGAAAGTCTAAGCTTCTCTTGCTCTCTATAGAACTTGCGACTTGTTGGTCTAATGGGAACCTCAGCCCCTTAAGTTGGAGACCCATTATGCTAGTCATGTATTCTTACGGATGAAAAGTGTTTCACTAAATTCTCAAAACTCACAGTATGCGAGTATGGACTGTTAAGATTGGTATTGCTACAGCTGTGAAGAAAACATAGCCTTAAAGCGGACTTACGGAAGAGCGTAGCCGATAATGTAGTGATAGGCGGTGCTGTTTCTTTATTTAATTGTTTCAGACAACCTTTTGTTTCTAATAAACACATAACACAGAATGTTAGAAGATATGCACTGATCAGCCAGAACATTAAGAGCAGGTATCTAATAGTCGGTATGTCCACCTTTTGCACGGATAACAGCGGCAACGTGACATGGAAGGGATGAGGCCTTGGTAGGTCTCTGAAGGAAGTTAACACTGCATCTGCACACTTTGGTCATCTAATTCCCGTTAATTCTGGCGATGGGGGTTGATGAGCTCTGATGGCACGTTCAATCATATCTCAGATGTGATCGATCGTGTTCATATCCGGCAAATTGGGGTGCCGGCACGTTAACTGCAGCTCGCCGCTGTATTCTTCGAACCATTTCATTGCACACCTGGGCTTGTGATATGGTGCATTATCTTGTTAAAAAATGTCACTGCCTTTGCAAAACATCATGGTTATGAAGGAGAGTACGTGATCTGCAACCAGTGTACGTTACTCCTTGGCTGTCATGGTACCTTGCACGAGCTTCACTGAACCCTGGATGGACACGTGATTATTGTCCAGAACAAAATGGAGCCGCTGCCAGCTGTTCTCCGTCCCGCAGTGCAGGTGTCAATGAGCTGTTCCTCTGGAAAACAACGGATTCGCTCTCCCCCCCCCCCCCCAACGGGATGATGAAGAAGGTATCGGGATTTATCAGACCATGTAATGCTCTGCCACTGCGTCAGCGTCCAGTGCTAATGGCCATGCTCCCAAATGGTTCAAATGGCTTTGTGCACTATGGGACTTAACATCTGAGGTCGTCAGTCTCCTAGAACTTAGAACTACTTAAACCTATCCAACCTAAGGACATCACACACATCCATACCCGAGGAAGGATTCGAACGTGTGACCGTAGCGCTCACGCGGTTCCAGACTGGTGCGCCTAGAACCCTCGACCACAGCGACCGGGGTCAAGCTCCCATTTTAATAGTAGTTGCCGAGGGTATGGTGCTACAAAATGCACATGCATGGGTCATCCGCTGCAGAGGCCCATCGTTAGGACTGTTCAGTGTACTGTGTATTCAGACATACTTGTACTCAGCCCAGCATTAAAGTCTGACGTTAGTTCCCCCACAGTTTAGCCCTGTCCTGTTTTACCAGACAGCCCAACCTAAGACCCCGATGTCTATAATGAGGAGTGGCCGCTCAATGCCACGAGATCTGGACGTGTTTTCATCTTGGTTTAGCCACGTATTGAAGACACTCACTCTTAGAACTCGCAACAAGTCGTGCAATTTCCGAAATGCTCGTACCGAGCCTTGAGATCATCACAATCTGCCCTCAGTCAAACTCAGATAGATCGGGCACTTTCCCCATTCTACACGCTTACAGCACGCTGACATATACTATATGGAACGTGCTTGTGTCTGATTAGCAGACATTCCACGCCAGTTGAAGCTGCTATATTGATAGTAGGCCCGTAGTCGTAATGTTCTGGCTGATCAGTGTACCACTTGATGTTCGTGGATGTATGTTAGTCTAAAACTTCATATTAACACCAATGTCAGGTAGCACCTGGAAGTTCGGTAGTAAGGGGAAGTCCTGTGTCATAGCCAGCTCCCATGGAAGTCACCTTATGAGATCCCATGATACGTTTTGTGTCAGAGAAACCTATTGAGACAGTAGCGGATTTCCCAAGCAAAATTCCAACTGCCCGTTCGAAAGTAGCGATGAATATGACAAGAAAATATACCTGCAAAACAGTTTGGAAACGCTGTTCTTATCATCTCTTACGAAGATAATTAAAATTACCACAAGTGTGTCAACTGGGATCTTCGTCATCTTCTACAGTTGAAATGCAAATGAACAAAATCACTTACAGCCTAACGCTCAATTGTTTCAAGACTAAGGATTCGCCTTGTCAAACTAATACATTTATCAACTTCCTTCAATCTTGAAAATGTGTAACATCACCATGGAAACAGCATGAAGTGTATAGCATCATTACTGAAACATTATAAATGACCAAGAATTAGAAAAGCAATATTCCCGCACTATAGTTATAAAACACCATTTTGAATAACTCTTATAAAGATAAGTGAAGAACAGAGTTTCCAAAGGAATTCTCATTACCGACATTAGTCAAAGGTAGTTGTCAGAGTCACTTACAACTTGATGCTCAGTCGTTTTCAGACTAGGGTCTCCCCATCTTATACAGACTGAGCAGGATGGGAACTGACCCCTAGTCCGTGGTACGCCGGTACAGACACGATGATGCAGTAATCCATCCGTTCGTAAACGGCTGCCGACTACCATAACATGATGGCGGATGGTAACGGATGACTGCTAGATGGCTGCGCGGCAGCGAGCCGACGTCTATGTGCCCAGGTTGGACACTCAGCAACTGGACGCTGGTTCGCGGCCCCGTGTAGATAATATCAGACATCCAAATAATTGACACATGTAGTACGTCATCTGGTGGCCCAACTAGGACGACACCATTCCATGTGCATGTAGTTGCAGTAGGCCGGTCTACTGAGGCTACGGAGAAACTTTAGGAGTGTGGTCGATGGCCTGGAGTGGCGTAAATAGTATGTCAGTCATGCATCAGAGGCTCGTATGACGTCTTTCTGCGTGACTCGCGGAAGTACCGACAATGGAAGCAGTGACTGCGCTGACATTGCTGAGCTGGCAGGGCATTAGATGGTGGACTGCGACCTTGTTTCATTTATGGGGTGCTTTCCTGGCTGGCGGATTCGTATGAGTGTGCCAAAGCCAGAAGTGAATGAATGAGTAAGAAAAGTCATTGAGTCCGAAAGTGAGTAAAGCCGAGAGTGTTGTTGAGAGTTTACTTGGTGAGCTGCTACACTAAATGAATCTGATATGTATAATGAATGACGTTTATATCTTACGCCATCAACAAAAGTAGAAAGTGTGTGACGGGTTATTAGTAGATTAGATTAGATTAATACTAGTTCCATGGATCATGAATACGATATTTCGTAATGATGTGGAACGAGTCAAATTTTCCAATACAAGACATAATTAAGTTAATTTAACAACATACTTAAGTTAATATAACAACTTTTTCATTTTTGTTTTTTTATTTTTATTTTTTTATTTTTTATTTTTTTATTAATATTTTTTTGTTTTTTTTATTTATATCTAAAAATTCCTCTATGGAGTAGAAGGAGTTGTCATTCAGAAATTCTTTTAATTTCTTCTTAAATACTTGTTGGTTATCTGTCAGACTTTTGATACTATTTGGTAAGTGACCAAAGACTTTTGTGCCAGTATAATTCACCCCTTTCTGTGCCAAAGTTAGATTTAATCTTGAATAGTGAAGATCATCCTTTCTCCTAGTATTGTAGTTATGCACACTGCTATTACTTTTGAATTGTGTTTGGTTGTTAATAACAAATTTCATAAGAGAGTATATATACTGAGAAGCTAGTTTGGTAAGGAATATAATAAATGCTGTACCCTTGCAAAAATCCTTTCCAAACAAACAGTACCAGCGATGAGCACACAATCCCAATACTACGTTAGGAAAAATTTGTTTGATGCACTTACATTATAACACGTTACTAGTGTAACTGTATCTACATAAATTTATAAAGAGCAGGAAGGGTAATGCTCCGTAAACCTTTTCCCAAACCATCAAAGAACTGATGTAAAACCGAAAATAGACGCACAAATAAAAGTAAAACAATCTCCTCCGATAGCAAAAATGTGAATCAGTACGAACGAGAGCCAGTATTGAACTATGTAGTTTATAATTTCCTCTATTGAAGTGTAGGTACACATCTTCAGAACCATATTGTACTTGGCTGTAGGCGAAGGAACATGCCTTGGGTCGTTATCCAACAGGGGAAACAGCAGCAGCAGAATTACTGGAATATCCGCTGGGCTGCTCACGTGCTTGCTCCGGCCAATCACAGCGCACAATGCGCTGAGGGAAGTTGGCTTGGCGCCAAACACACTAAACGTCACTATCCAGATTGAACATGTAAGCGGTGTGGGAATAATGGAGACAGTTTTTAGTGAGCTGCGTGTTTCGTGTGGATGTACGCCATTTTGGCGGAGTCCTATAAGAATACTTAATGTGGACAGAACTGCAGGCTGTCACAGTTTACCTAAATACATTCCCTTTTTCGACATTATCTGGGTGAGTGGAATGGGGACAGAAAATTTTAAGATACCTATGAAGACTGAGAGACACTGCCACCACGTTTAGCACCCACAAAACCCAGAACGTTTAACGAAATGTAAAAGCAGTTATCTTTGGTTAACATAAATAATTTGAAGGTGGAGATAAAAAAGACGACTATTCTTACAGAGATCCTCTCTTACTGACCAACAGAGAGAGGGAGAGAGAGCAGGACAGTTGTGTAAGGCCGAACATAACGAATTTTGTAAGTGGTTAATCACCTGAAATGTGAGATCCGTAAAAGTAAGAATGGCACTGCAGTGTGTGAGGAAAGGGCGACGTAATCACAAACATTACCTGATTTCAGCTCTTGTGGAAGAAAGGGTTCCCAGTTCCATCACAGACATTCAGACAAGCGGTTGAAAATGCCTCCATCAGAGTTCAAGCCATCATAAAAGTGGAGGGTGAGCACTGTCCATATTGGCGTCAGGATACTTTTGATCAGATAGTGCATAAATGGGAGAATATGAAGAGGGAGAAAGTTGTCTCCGTGTAGCGTAAAGTAATATGGGCTAGAAATCTCCCAGCCCGGTCTAACGGACCTAAGACTTTATCACATGGTCTCGCTCGAATATAAATTACCATGCTGAGTTTCCATTCATGACATTGGTGGATAGTTTTAGGAGTTATATGATAACACTTGTCGGCAAGTCGATAGTTCTTGTTTCTTTGCTTGCATTGAAATTGTTTACGAAATAGGCTATGGCACAAATACACTCAGGTGACAAAAGTGATGGTATATCTCCTACTATTGTGTCGCACCTCCTTATACCCGGCATAGAACAGCAACTGGATGTAGCATGGACTCAACAAGTTGTTGGAAGATCCTCCGCTGCTTCTATAATCGCGAAAGTGTTTCCAGTGCAGGATTGTGTGCACGAACTGATCTCTCGATTATGTCCCATAAAATTTCGATGGGAATAATTTCGGGTGGTCTGCGTGAGCAAATCACTCGCTCTACTTGTCCAGCATGTTCTTCAAACCAATCGCGAATGGTTGTGGACCACTGTCACCATTGCCATGTACTAACATTCCATAGACGTTTGGGAAGTTAAAGTTCAAGGACTGTAAGTAGCTAAACGTAACCACTTCTAGTCAATAAGTGGTTTACTTGGACCTGAGGACGCTGTCCATACAATGTAAACACAGCCCAAACCACTATGGAGCCACCACTACCTTGCAGAGTTCCTTGTTGAGAACATGGGCCATGGCTGCGTGGCGTCTGCATCACACTCGAACTTACCATGAGCTCTCACCAACTGAAATTGGGAATCTTCTGACTAGGCGACAGTTTTCCATTCCTCTAGGGTGCAACCGATAGAGCTACAAGCACAGGTGGGGCGCCGCAAGCGATGTTGTGCTGTTAGCAAAGGCGCTCGCATTGGTCTTCTGCTGCCATAGCCCAGTAACGCCACAATGAACGGATACGTTTGTTGTACTCCCTACATTGATTTCTGTGGTCATTTCACGCGGCGTTGCTTATCTGTTAGCACCGACAACTCTACGCAGTCGACGCTGCTCTCGGTCGTTAAGCGACGGCCGTTGGCCACTGCGTTGTCTGTGATAATAAGTTATGCTTGAAATACGGTAATTTTGGTGGCACATTCTAGACACTGTGGCTCTTGGAATATCGAATTCCCAAACGCTTTTCCGAAACGGGATGTCCCATGCGCCTATCTCCAACTACCATTCCACGTCCAATCTGTTAATTACCGTCGTGAGGCCATAAACATGTCGAAAACCTTCTATAAATGACAGCTCAGCCTATGCATTGTCCTCTTATATCTGGCGTGCTTGATATTACCGCCATCAGTGTCAGTGCATGTCGCTAACCCATGACTTTGTTCGCCTCAGTGTATGTGTAAGTGACTCGACTGCAGTGGCGAGCAGTAATGAAGCAGACGAATGTATTAGGCCATGAAATCGATACTAGCAATGACGGTGTTACTACAGGATCAATTTGGCACTCGGATCAGTAATTCTACGTGGAATGGCCGTGCCGTTACCGCAACGAGAAGAGGTGTCCCACAACTGGTTTAGAGCGCCATTACTGTGCTCCCGTATAGGGTGCCTGGAGCGGACGTCTCCCCGCACCAGAAACAAAAACCGGATTAACAGCGGCGGTTGCTGTGTGCAGGGTGCAACTCGGAGGCGGCAGCAGCGTATTAATGACCGTGACGTCGGCGACACACGACACGGCGCGTAATGAACGCGGCCCGCGATATATAGCGACAAGGACACGGCCGCTGCGGGCTAATCACGCCGGCCCGCGCCGCATTGTGCACAGTAGCGGCGCCGGCCCGCCGGGCCAAACTCGATTATGCGACTGGTAATGGGCGGTAATCGAGTTAGCCGCTCTCGACACCGACTTAACTCTCGTTCGGCCAGCTCCCTCTGGAGGCGGCCCCGTGGCCGACCCGGACTTTGGCGCCGCTTAATGGCCGCCCCTGTTAGCTGCCGAGCCGCCCGGTAATGGATCGCGCAGGTACTTCGCCACCTTACAGTCAGCCTGCGTCACGCGTGGGCAGGCGTTCCTATTTCTGGGACTCAATATTCGTTGCGAGTCAAGAACGGGAGTAATTTTTTTTTAATTCATTTCCTGTTTCTTTGCACCCAAACTATATGTTAGCCTCTATCTCTTATCCTCTTCAACATTTACTATGTGTCCTCTTCTCTTCACTCCAATTGAATACTGTCTTAGCACATATACAGATACCGAAAAAAAAGGCAGCACCAGATGGAGTTGTGTGACATAAGCGAAACTAGATGCGTGTTTCTATATCTGAAATATGATGTCTATTCTGATTTCTGGCCAGTCACGTAAGAGTGGGACTAGTAGCGCCGCTATGAGGATAAATATCAGGTTTGCTTTACATAGACGCTGTAACTCTCCTAAGCCTTAGTTACCTTTGAGATTGGACGTGGTGAGTCCTTGTTAGTCAAGAATACCTCTCAGGCGACATAGACACTATTGCCAATACCTCACTGAGTTCGAAGTCGTTCACGTAATAGGGCTACGAGACGCTCTGTGTTCCTTCTGTGATATTGCAGAAAGTCGTGGTCGGAATATAGCCACCATACATGATTCCTGGTAGCGGTGGTCGCGAGAAGGTACCAACGCAACAAGACCGGGTTCAGACCGCCACATAGCACTACCCAAGGGAAAGACCATCGTGTTCGTTGTATGGCTCTGGCGCATCGTACTGCTTCTGAAGCAACAATTTGAGCAAGAGTTGGCTCCACAGTGACATAACGCGTTATTTCAAATAGGTTACCTCAAGGGTCGCTCCGAGACAGACGCCCTGTAGTGTGCGTTCCACTGATTACAACCCACCGCCACTAGCGTCTCAAGCGAGAGCTCATTGAAAGGCAGATTGGAGGTCCATTTTGTTTTCTGATGAAAGGTGACTGTGCCTCGGTATCAATGATGGCAGTGTGTTGGTTAGAAGGAGACCATTTGAAGGCCTGCAGACAACCTGTCTGTGGTGTTAGACACACTGGAAATACACCATGAGTTATGGACTACGGGGCGGTTTCGTATAACAGCAGGCGCATTCTCGTTGTTATCCCACCCACCTTGACTTCTAATTTGTATGTCAGTCAGGTGATTCTACCTGTTGTGCTTTCATTCGTGAACAGTATTCCATGGGGCATTTTCCCGCAGGAAACTCTCGCGCACTTACATGTTGTAACCCAACATCCTCTACAGAGGGTTGACATTTTGCTTTGGTCTGCTCGACCAGCAGATCTTTCTCCAATGGAACTCCTATGGAACATCACCGGACGATACTTCCAGGGTCACCCAGACCCAGCATTAAGACACTGTGTAAAGACCGACCGAGTGCAATAGGCACGGAGTTCCATCCCATAAAACTGACGTCCGGTACCTGTACAATACAGTGCATGAACGTTTACAAGCTTGCATTTAACATTCTGGCGGGTACACCGGTTATCAGTGTACCAGTATTTCACGTTTGCAATGGCTTATCTCGCGCTTATATTAAACGTATGATATTACAATGTTAATCACTTAAATATGTTGTACAGGTAAATGTATTCCCGTAACCTCATTACTCTACATTAATTATTATTCAGTGTTGCCATTTTTTTCGTCAGTGTATGTTTGTCAAATTTAATTTTTAATTGAACATCTACTGAAGCCTTCACAAACATTATCTTATTTTTGCCCTTCATTCATTTCTTTAGCCGTTTATTGCAACATTTAATTATTAAGACTACACTTTGAACTGTACTAGTGAGTTCTTATCATTTTTCAGACGTCTTGCTATCATAACATTTTTCCCAACTTTTCATGCTCGTATAAGTGATGTTATTTATTATCTGGTGGATTTCTTGTGATTTCTTTTTCATCGTATTATTTTCATATTTCCTTCAACCAAAAAAAATTAATTATCAAATAAATTAAAACTCATCTCTTCTTTGGGATACCTCGGACCAAACAAAGCCGACCGTCCTTCGTGACATTCGGACACTGCATGGAAGGAAACTGGTTGAGCACATCTGTCTCCTGGCAGTTGTCTCCTCTCCAAGCCTTGGGGCCGCCACTCCTCCACTGGCATCACGAGTCGGAGGCAACACCGTTCCAGTCCTCCTACCGGGAGCTGAACCCAGAGCCTCCACATGACAGACATGTTGACCACTTTCTACTTTTATTTCTTTCTTGTCTGTTACTTCGCAGTGTTTCTTCAACAATTTTACGCAAGTGTCGTAAGAAATCTCTAAAAGTCTGTCGAGTGAAACTCAAACATTTTATTACATGACAGAACACATTGAGCTAATGTGCTTGTATCCCTCAGCCACTGAGGAGGAATGAATTGCCAAACAAAGATAATCAATTGCAAACTATAATGTGGACATTTTAAGCATGGCATGACTATGGCAGGTAAGAGTATTAATTTGAACTACAAATTACAGTAACCAGTTAGAAAATGTCATTTCTACCATGTGTTTCAAAGCATGACGCATCCACCATCAGGTAGAATAACGTCATTTAATAAGGCATGGCTGCACTGTAGGGACAACTCTCAGGTACCCTGTGACATTGCCTTTTAGTGGTCACACGCCTCTTCTGTAGCTGCGTCTACGTCACGTAAACTTCATGTCACAGAGCTAAGTAAAATGCCATATCACGAAGCAGCAAGTGACAGAACACGTGATGTAATCGTGACTGGAAATGAGTCAATAACTATTCATACACACTGCCACATGTCACCCGAAAGTCGTACATACATGCAAAATTGTCTAAATAATTGACATACACTATGTGATCAAAAGTATCCGGACACACTAAAAACACACGTTTTTCATATTAGGTCCATTATGCTGCCACCTACTGACAGCTACTCCATATCAGCGAACTCAGTAGTCATTGGAAATCGAGAGAGAGCAGAATGAGGCGCTCCGCGGAACTCACGGACTTCAGACGTGGTCAGGTGATTGGGTGTCATTTGTGTCATACGATTGTGTGAGAATTTTGCACACTACTAAACATTCCTAGGTGCACTGTATCCGATATGATAGTGAAGTGGAAACGTGTAGGAACACGTACAGCACAAAACCGTACAGGCCGGCCTCGTGTGTTGGCTGGCGAAGACAGCCGACAGTTGAAGAGGGTTGTAATGTGTAATAGGCAGACCATCACACAGGAGTTACAAACTGCATCAGGATCCACTGTAAGTACTATGACAGTTGGGCGGGAAGTGAGAAAACTTGGATTTCATGATCGAGCTGCTGCTCAGAAGCCACACATCAAGGCGGTAAATGTCGAACGACGCCTCGCTTGGTGTCAGGAGCGGAAATATTGGACGATTGAACAGTGGAAAACTGTTGTGTGGAGTGACGAATTACGGTACACAGTGTAGCGATCTGATGACAGGTTGTGGGTATGGCGAATGCCCGGTGAACGTCATCTGCCAGCGTGTGTTGTGCCAACAGTCAAATTCGCATGCGGTGGTGTTATGGTGTGGGCATGTTGTTTTGCGTTACACTATCACATCACAGGCTTACATTGATGTTTTAAGCACCTTCTTGCTTCCCACTGTTGAAGAGCAATTCGGAGATTGCGATTGCTCCTTTCAACACGATCGAGCACCTGTTCATAATGCACGGCTAGTGGCGGAGTGATTACATGCCAATAGCATCCCTGTAATGGACTAGCCTGCACAGAGTCCTGACCTAAATCCTACAGAACACGTTTGGGATGCTTCGAACAGCCGACATCTTGCCAGGCCCCACAGACCGGCATTGATACCTCTCCTCAGTACAGCACTCCGTGAAGAATGGTCTCTCATTCCCCAAGAAAGCTTGCAGCAGCTGATTGAATGTACACCTGCGAGAATGGAAGCTGTCATCAAGGCTTCGTGTAGGCCAACACCATATTGAACTCCATCATTATCGATGGAGAACGCCACGGACTTTTAAGTCATTTCAGCCAGGTGTCCGGATACTTTTGACCACATAGTGTATATCCACGTTAAATTTAAGGTGTAACCCTCCAAATATCTTAGTAGAAATACGTTTCTACTCATAGTAATTTGTAGTTTTTATTGATAAATGATATTAAACGAATTAAATTTGTTGCAATTAATGTATCACTTTTTTATAATATATACATGTCCACATGTACAAGCAGCTTTCCTACAAGTAAATAAATATTTTATCCTGAGACAGAATACGAATAACCAAATATTTGCTATTAAGAGGAAGGGTGTCGATGTAAACAATTTTGTAACTAGCAATGTAGATGCATGCCTTAATGATGTGAGGGACATTAGTAAAAGGTAGCTCTGTCACAAGAAAATTTTGTTGCGAAAAGTTTTAAGAAAATCTACAATGGTATATGGGACAATTTTCCCATAAAAAATTTTGCTGTTGGTAATAAACTACACCCAGTTGAATTTATAATATTGTCGCGATAATTTTGTCTGTTGCATGACTGGTGCACTCAAAATTAAGTCTGTAAAATGTTTTCTGGACGGGGAGGCTCAGTTATGATCAAATCAAAACGCTAACAGAAAAATGACGTCCAATGATCTTTAGCGTTTTCGGATGGAGTAATTTTTGTCAGAAGCTGGGCAGGCTGTAATTACAAGTGAAATTATGAATAAATGGTCATAGTCATACAGAAGGGTGTGGTACATTGAAGGAGTTCTGTAAGAAGCAGCTGAGAAGACTGAGTCGTTTAGAGAAAACTCTTGTTTAAATTGCGACGATAGATGCTTCGAGAAGGAGTTTACCGGGGAAAATGAGTGTTGGTTTATGGACGTGATAAATCTATTGAATAGCTTTTGACATGCGCACGAAAGCTTGATACTTCATTTGTGAGAAACAACTGGCGGAATTTTAATCACGATGAACATGGTGGATTTCAGCAGCGGGGTTGAAACTAAAGTTATAAATGGGGTGCCATCGGAAAAGAAATGCAAATAATTACAGTAATGATTATCATGGAGAAGTTCATAGCAGGGAATTTCAAAAAGTTCAAATGGCTCTAAGCACTATGGGACTTAATATCTGAGGTCATCAGTCCCGTACGCTTAGAACTACTTAAACCTAACTAACCTAAGTACAGCACACACATCCATGCCAGAGGCAGGATTCGAACCTGCGACCGTAGCAGCAGCGCGGTTCCGGACTGAAGGGCCTAGAACCGCTCGGCCACAGCGGCTGGCAAGGCAATTTCAGAGGAGTGACAGGAACAGGAATGGAGATAACGAATTTGATGATAGAAATGGAACTTGGCAACGGAATATGGATCATATGGAAATAAGATACAAGATTACAAGGAAAACAGTCAGGTAAACTGAAGGTTGTCCCATTGGGAGTCCGTCAGTTTGGGGAAAAAATAATCAATTGAAATCAGGCTGGTTTAGGAAGAGAGAAAAGTTGGGGAGAGGTGTCGGCTCTTCGAGATAGCAGAATAGAGGGGTATACGAGGTCAGTATGTTACGTTTTAACATAGAACTTTGGAAAACCATGAAGTTACAAGAATGCAGAGAGGTGGTAGTGAAGTGTTATAACGGAATCATGAAGGGTTTCCAGAAAAAAGCAAAAGTCACCTAAGTATGAATATTAGGTGTAAGCCTTGTAACTTAGAGAAGTGTAGTGTAAGTCGCATTCATCGCTCCAGTAAGAGATCACACGCACTGGGGAAGCTGTGATTTGGCACTTACTAATTGCGAACAGGAGGTAAAATACGACGCGGTCATGTCCCGTCTGTAAGCAAACTGCTCCAAATGCCGTTTATAGAAGGCCTCAGACATCCAGCAAGGTCGAGTTCAGCGAGCAGAGGAAGTCCAGAGAGCAAAAGTATTCCAACACCCTCAGATGAACTAGCCTACAGAAGATACTACGTACGTGACCATTATATTCAGTTAAGCTAGCATACTAAGAAAGAACTGCGAAGCTTGCCTGTTCATAACGCTGGACTAGGGTTACTTGTTTTCATCGTACATTTGTGTACATGTACCTACGTCTGTATGTCAACTACCCTGTAACGAGTATTTGAATTATTCTTGTTTTTAGTCATCAGTCTTCTGACTGGTTTGATGCGGCCTGCCACGAATTCCTCTCCTGTGCCAGTCTCTTCATCTCAGAGTAGCGCTTGCAACCTACTTCCCGAATTATTTGCTGGATATATTCCAATCTCTGTCTTCCCCGACAGTTTTTGCCCTTTACAGTTCCCTCTAGTACATCGAAATCATTCCCTGATGTCTTAACAGATGTCCTATCATCCTGTCGCTTCTAATTCTGCGTGTTTTCCACGTATTCCTTTCCTCTCCGATTCTGTGCAGTACCTCCTCATTTCCTACCTTATCAGTCCACCCGATTTTCAACATTCTTATATAGCACAACATCCCAAATGCTCGATTCTCTATGGTTTCAGTTTTCCCACAGTCCATGTTTCAGTAAAATACAATTATGTGCTCCAAACGTACATTCTCAGAAATTTCTTCCTCAAATTAAGGCCAATGATTTGTACTAGTATATTTCTCTTAGCCAGGAATGCCCTTTTTGCCACTGTACTCTCACTTGAACCTAAGGTTCGATTGAAATAATAGAATCTAGCAATCCTATGGTTCGTGGTGTGCAGTAGCACACGTTACTATGTTTACCGATATCTTAACAAAGTCATGGGATGTTGTGGCCATTTGCTCTGGTAATGGATTGGAGAAACTAGGAAAACTCATCTAAGTGGTACACTTATTGAAGTTGTAAGCTAGAGTCTGAGCTCTTCTCCTTGTTAATTGCAAGTAGGTGAGTAAGCGAAGCCACAGTCTCATCTCCCTCGCAGGGTCTCATTTCATTATCATCACCATACCTACTTCCTTAGTGTAACGCCCAAGTCTTTCTGTACTGTCGCAAATCACGGAGACGCGAAATTTTCAGCTTGACTCTCTCGCCGTTCCACTCTCGTACACATCTGATCGTGTAAGCCAACCAAGAAATGGATGACCCCAAATACCAAGTCACCTCTGCCGGCCTTCGTGGCCGAGCGGTTCTAGGCTCTTCAGTCCGGAACCGCGCTGCTGTTACGGTCGCAGTTTCGAATCCTGCGTTGGACATGGATGTGTGTGGTCTCCTTAGTTTACTTAGGTTTAAGTAGTTCTAAGTCTAGGGGTCTGATGACCTCAGATGTTAAATCCCATAGTGCTCAGTGCCATTTGAACCATTTGAATCCAAGTCACCTCCGCTCTGAGCTTGAAGTTCTGAGTATGAATTTTGCGACCCACGTCAGGTTACGACATAAAAATTGGCGTCAGGGGTGTAGTTCAGGATTCGATTCCTGGCTGAGTATCTTTACTAAGAAGTACGGTACCTTTGTGTATGAAAGATAGCACTTTCTCCAAGGAGAACTAGTTGACCCCATCTTAGGATGCTTTTGTTTGAGCTTAACAGGTAGATCAAGCACATTCTTTTCTAATGTACAACTGGAGTGAAGCAAGATGAAGAAACAGGAAGAAGTCGGGAATTAGTCCACCGTCCCGTATCGCAGGATTACTAGCAGGTTGCTGGAGTAAACATCACAGGACGTCTTTCGCAGCAGTTTCGACAGACAATACGGGAGCCACTGACACCTGAATTACGAGTGGGTGCATGTTGAACTCACGGAATTCCAGCATTACGTTTACGCGAGACACCAATGCAGTGCCGCCGTCTGACGGACAAAGCGCTGAGTGAACCACAACGTAGCATGGAGACAAGTTCTACAGCTTCGAAGCTTCGATAAAGGATGAAAAAGAAAACCTAATCTGGCATGTAGCGAGGCTCCCATTCAGCATATAGTTTTGTCTCATACATTTTAATTCTGAGAGGTTTTGACAGAAAAAAAATGAACTTAGGGAACTGGTAGACAACATTGACCTTACTTTCTAACTGGCGCCAAGTCATAGCGATAGTGACCTATTAATATTTGTTAAAACTAGAATTTTTGGTACAAGCTGAAATAAAATTCCCGCATATTCGAGACGCTGTCCAGGGAGAAATTTAGGAATCAGACATTCCAGGTAGCTAAGCTCTAATTTGAAAGCTGGCGCGAGCATTTTTCACGCATGGAATGAAAGATGACATAATTAGAAACTTCGTTAGAGCAAGGAGGAATTTCTGATGGTAGGCCAGGCTGTAAGCCTAGCAACAAGAGAAGAAACATCCATCGCCTATTGCTATGAAAAGTTCAGTGAATTCAGTCCCTCCAGCGTCTGTTGTTTTAGATGTATGAGAGGAGGCCATCATGCAAGGAAATTCACTGTGGAGAAACACTTCAAGACAACAGACGCCATGCAGCCGAGATGTAGTGCAGCAGAGAAAGAGACACCCTGTCCTCCACCACCCATAAAAAGGACAGAGGAAACTCAATGCAGAGGCCGTCACCCGGATATTGGAAGCTTGTGACCGACGAGGTGTCGTCGATGCTATCTTCAAAGTCATCCAGGACCAAGAGATAATGTGAGACCTGTGTTATGTCAGTTTGTAGAGAACAACAGAGTAATGCTGATACCAGACTAGCAAATACGAAGACTTGCCTCATAGTGACGCGTGCATCGTGTGTCATTACTAATAAAATAGTCCTATAAGCTGGTGTTCTTATTCGCTGACGCACTTTATTCATCATGCTTTCGGTTTTTTGAAAATTTTTATGTGTTTACAAAGGCAGATCGTGAAGGTTTGACGCGATCAGATACAATTAGATAACATTCGTCGCATACGAATGTCGTATCGACTCTGTCATATACACTGTGGAAGACTGACTAGCCTCAGATAGAAGTTGTCTGCTGGCTACAACTGCAGAGCAGAAATTGATGGGCATCCAGAACACAGGAAAACACAGTAATCTTGACAGAGTTACGTGTATGTCTACTTACAGTGGCTACAGTATGGAAGACTTTTGGCAGCTGTTGTCTTGACAGCGGACGGTTATTTTTAGCGCATTTACCTGCCTACTACTTATTCAAGTTCCATCTAATTTATGTCAATTGAATGAACGTCCACGGCTCTCTCCCTGCCACCGAAAAATGCATGTAGCAATACTCAAACGAAAAAAATGTTGGTATCCATAAAATTAAAAATTACTTCCGTAAAAAATTCTTCACATTGTCCAGCAGCTCGTTATACGCCACCGTCCTCGGTTTGTTTTAGGTGAAGCCGCGACACCAATGAAATTCAAGAAGTTCTTACGAGAATGTAGTTGTCGCTTAATGTGAGCAAGGGCAATGTATTTTTCGTAAACAGGTTTAAAGTCCCAACATTGTTCAGTACAGGATTGTGCGTCCAGAGGATTTAAAGTTGACTGACCTCATAAAACCAAATGTGAAAAAGCAGGCACCTCTAAGTGATCCGCTGGAAGAAAGTAAGTGTAATTCATCTACAAATAAGGATTGTACAGATCCTTTGTCCAGAAAATTATCGAAGGGGGGCCCGTATGACATCTTGGGTAGGAAGTATTAAGTGGAAATAGAAGACCCTAAGAAGAGCAGCACATTTCATAGTGGGTACGTTCAGATCGCGAAACCATTATGAGATGCTGATGCAGCTCTGGCAGAAGATCTGTAAAGGCAACATTTGTCATCAAATGGTTTTCTGCTATAATTACGAAAACACACTTTTCAAGAAGAGTCAGACAACATATCAATTCATTCCATGATTTCACGGAAAGTCCATGTTCATCACAAAAACTATCTTACATATCCCAATGTGTATACGTCACCTGTATGTCTCGTTTTGGGCGTCGAGGCAGGTACACGACTTCATGACTCGCTCACAGGGACTTCAGTAATATATATTGCTACTTTCGTTGCTGTTGGTCTCACATACACTGAATAGCCAAAACATTATGTCCACCTGTTTAACAGCATGTTGTTCCACTTTTCAAACACAGTACAACAGATATTCTGCTTGGCATGGATTCTACGAGTTCCTGACAGGATTCCGGAAGTATGTGGCACGAGATGTCTACTAAGAGGTCAAGAATTTCCCCAAAATTACCCGATGGTGGATTACAGACACGCAGTTTGCTCCCGACATGTATTCCAATGTGTATAGACCACAGTAGCACGATTCCGACCTTGTTATCTTACTGGAAGTTGTCATCGCCGTAGTGGGCAGACGACACGTATGAAGCAATGCAGGTGGTCCGCAACGATGTTCACTTAGTTCACTGCTGTCATGATACCTACCATTACTACCACAGTTTCTACGGAAGTGCAACTAAATGTACCTCACAGCATAATTCTGCCCTCAATGGCCTCCATCCGGGCATGGTGCATGCTCCGTGCAGGCATTCGTCTGGATGACGGCTTCTAAGGACTCAACCATCGACCCTGAGTAACAAGAAATGCGATTTATTCGACGGGCTACACCTTCCTACTGATCCGCTGTGAAAACTCAGTGATGCTGTGCCGTCTGCGGTCGTAACTGATAATGTCGTTGAGTCAACACAGAAACACGTAGGGTTGCCCGCATCTCGTGGTCGTGCGGTAGCGTTCTCGCTTCCCACGCCCGGGTTCCCGGGTTCGATTCCCGGCGGGATCAGGGATTTTCTCTGCCTCGTGACGGCTGGGTGTTGTGTGCTGTCCTTAGGTTAATTAGGTTTAAGTAGTTCTAAGTTCTAGGGGACTTATGACCACAGCAGTTGAGTCCCATAGTGCTCAGAGCCATTTTTGAAACACGTAGGGGTCGTGTGATGTGGAGCTCTGTTTTCACCAAGGGCCTGTGAACGGTGTGTTCCGAATCACTTGTCACTGCACCATCATGGTACTCTGTCGTCAGACCTACCACAGATCGCTGCTTATCCTGGGTTACACTGTGGGGGATGTTCCGGTCTCTGCATTTTGTGGTGACAGGTGGACGTTGAGTACCACACGGTCTACACGTTATTCCAACATCTTCCGACCACTTTTCATAGGTGCTTCGGCGTTTCAGAGATACTGGTTACCGCCTTCAGCGGTACAAACATGCGCCCTGTGCCAAAATTGCTCATATCTGTGGATTTCAGTATTTGCGTGCCGTAACTTCACTATAATGACTGCCCATTCGTCTCTCTCTTCAATTTACATTCTACTTTTACTGCCCCACGTCACCGCAACACCATCTGAAGGCATCCAACCAAGCGGTGAGCAGCGGTCGTAATGCTTTGGCTCATAGGTGGATGTATATGTGTTTGTGTGTACTCGCTTGTTTAGACGTTGGCCAGACATTAGGTTTCGGGAATTTGCAGTAGACCATCATTCTGAACACGTGACTGATTATGACTACCTTAAACGTGTACACATTATTTGCAAAACTCGATTGGTCAAAGTGGTCTGGTGCAGATAAACATACCGCCGCGCTGTACTAATGACTTACGAAGTATGCAGGGGCATTCTTCTTTTATATCACTGTTTTTATTTAATTATTATTTTATTTATTATGTTACTTGGTTGCTTTCAATTCTACTATGTGCTATGGTCCTTGCCGTTTCGTATTTCCGCGTAGGCACCTGCAGTCGGAGTGCAACGTTCCTAACAGACTGTTGCAAGTATCGTTTGGTACTCTCGCACACTCTTCCCTAATGACTGCGTCTAAATGTGTCCAAGTCACATAGTTTTCTGGTGTACACCTTCTCTTTCAAATATCCAGAGTGGGAAAAAATCCAATGTGGTCAAGTCTGGACATCTCGATGGACATTCAACATTTCCGCAACGTCCAATAACGCGGCCTGAGAAAATACGGTGTCAGTCTATTGTTTCAAAATCAACACAAAATAACGAAGTGAACTATGGATCATGAAGTGCACATTGTCCACACCATCCCAAGTTAAAACAATGGGACGAACGAAAGTTTGTAGCATATGCGGATACCGCTGCGCAATCATTGTTTCACGAAGAATGTAGGGACTGATAAGAATATCATGAGTACCTCACCACACAGGAAACGAAGGACGTGACTACGATTTTTCAGTCATAACTCCACGTCTGTCGTAATTAGGACCCCAATAATGGCAGTTATGTCGACATAAGAACGCACGGCTTCATCTGGCCACAAAATGTTACTCAAGATATCTGGTTCTTCTTCGACCCTTTGTAATGAGGATTCAGCTAACTTCACACTAACATTAAATGCTCGGACAAAGTGTGTTTTCCGTTGTCTCCATCTAATCTCTTTTATTATCCATTGAACCGAACCATCTGATTGACCAGTTTCCCTCTCATATTCTCTCGGGGACTTCGTGGAACTTTTCACAAACCTCGCCGGAGCACTAGCTTTAGTCTCTTCAGTGACAGTTCTCTTTGGGAGCCCAACACCCCATTGGTGAGTAACCGAATCTGCGCACAACAGATTCGCATGCAGTCTTCTCATTGTATTCGTGTCAACAATCTCATGTCTTCTCCTCTCTCGCCTCCACCATCGTTCCATCACTAATGTCGACTGCTATACTTCCATCCTAGCTGCAAACCTTGCACCGTCAGAAATGTGTAATCTCTGCCCCATCTTTACTTAACTCGTGGTTAGAGATGCGACAAACAACAAATACCTAATAATTACATAGTGGCATATAATGGAGCATAAGAAAATGGTAGAGTGATTGATCTTTCATCGTTTGTGATAGAATAGCAGTAAAATAAAAATAGTTACTCTATAAAGGATTACCCTACATATATTGATTTAAATGTCTCTAATTAATCTACATCCATTCTGAGGTATTTCTTCTGCCATTACGCACTTAGTGATGTAGTACTGTTTTTGTGCGTTTAAGAATTGTATTGTATGCTACAAACTATATAGAACACAGCTTTTATAAGTTGTCGGTCAACTAGAGCTGTTTGCAGATTAACATAATTACAATTTCTGTCTTTCGATGTTACTGTCCAGTCAGCGATATGTAAATAGCTTTTATCATTCCAGAATAGCTTGTAATAAGTCGCATGAATGTATGCATCGTGGTAATCCATCACATCATCCTTAAATTTTAAGAGCTTGTGATTCTAGTCATCAGGAATGCGTTTATTTTAACTTGTTGTGATCTGTATGACATGTTGCAATCAATGCTTTGAAATTTCATGATTTCCGGCAAGGGCCTGGTTATAAATCAGCTTAATACACTACGCTCTGCCAGCATCCCACAACAGCGAGCGATGTAGGAGAGTGGCTAAGATAGGCAACTGCATTCCGACAGGCCTGGCACGCCAGATATCGGCTTTACATGGAATTTTCAGATTGTTTAAGGCTAACGTGGAAGTGATTTCTTTGAAAATGACAAGATCGAATTCTTCCCCGTCATACCCCAATCAGATTTTGTGTTCCGTCTTCACTAATCTCGTTGTGGATGGGAGGTTAAGCGTTATTCTTCCTTTCCTCCTCTTCTGCGTTGAATTAACAATTCTGCTGCCGATATCGACTACACATTACAGTAATTAATGCAGTGTCTTACAGCGCTGATCCTTTTCTACCATGTTTCAGATAGTTAGAACAACTTCTGCCTCTTCATTGGCCGTATTCACGATTTCACATTGAATAGCGGCCTATAAAAATAAACAGTAGATACATTTTCATTGATTCTACAGCATGGACTTGCACCAGATTGTGCTAATTTTTCATAACACCTTCTTTCAGACTAGATCCCCTTCTTCCCATACCACATACAAAACAGAAGAGGCATAATTCTGCGTTTGCGTCACAATTGGAACATGTTTTTCTAACATATCAATACCTTATAACGACAACGAGATCGGTAGCCTACATGTCTTCGGAAGCAATCATTTAGTGACATTCAATCTGTCTAGATACGCTCTCAACGCATTAAATTAACCCAGTGAAACATTTTCCTTACGTTTTCAGTATCTTCCAAAATAAACACTGGGGCGAAATAAATGAATCCTGTCACCTCCGGTAGGAATTTCGTACTGAAATCTGGCAGAACTTTTGCGTAAGCCGCCGTTTAGTCGACGCCATATTTTTAAATTATGCACTCCAAAGTAAGCGAAATAAACGGGACAATAAACACATTAAGAAGACTGCAACTCCGCCACGAATAAGCCCCATGAAATTTAATGGCACAAATTTGAATTAATACGCCATTACGCCTACATCAAAAGAAGTCGCCCGGGCGTTCGCCGCCGCCTCGCTCTACAGATTGCACCGCGGGTCACCGCGGCGGCGACCGTGATGGCGGAAAAATGAGCAATTTTGTGCTCAACGCGATGCGAGCAGTCGGGCTAAAAAATTAAAAGAGGGCCGAATTAACAGGGAGTTGCGACCGACAGGCGCGCTGCCCCTCGCATATTAATGCGTGACAACGGAGCCGCGCTTTGATAACATTTGCGCATATTTATGAAATATTCAAACGGGCCCTCCCCAAGCACCCCCTTACAATTGGGCCACGAGATGGAAAAATGCGGTTTGTGCATTTCATTACTGGATTTCATCGATGTGACGGAGAGCGGGGACTGGATTTCTATGTCTTTCGTTGAGCTGAATGCCGGAGAGAGATGGAATCGTGCACAGGAACCTCGATACAGGCGATAACGGTCACCATTTTCATCAATCTGTCGTGAGTACGGCCTAAAAGTAAAACTGAGTATTATATAATTAAACCAAACGAACCTGGAACGCGTTATCGTTACCGAGCTCAGAAATGTGCAGAAGTTGGATGTATATTTACAAGCACAACAGATAACTAGTACTCTATATATACATCGTATTATATGACAGCGGGGTGTCTATTTTTTCGGACTTTTTTTTAAGAACAGACACCAGGCATTCATACAATTAATTCGCCTCGATGGGGAATGAATCCACCATCCTCAGTGGTGATGCACAATTAAGTCCGACGTCCTACCATAATCACAAAGTAGTGAGCACGGAGGACATACGCGGGTATTGCGGGTTTGTGGGTCGGCCAGAAGGGGTACCCAGACTGTCCGCGCAATTATGATAAACACTGTGTCCGGTTGGCGCAGTGATTAACGCAACTGCTTATTAAGCAGAATATCTCTGGTTGAATTCCCTGCCCGGCACACGTTATCAATCGTTGGTCCCTTTCCTTTCCTTTCTCCCCCTACCCCCACCCTCTAACTTACATATCACAAAGCGTATTTTCTACAACTCATTACTTGCATTTCGTCAGTATAAACACTTGATTTTTTCTTTATTAATCGGCAGATTAGTAGACGGCCTTGGATAATTGATGGCTTGGAAGGACAAAATCTACATATACAGGCGTTAATAGACGTGTTCCATTGCCACACCTCTCGCTGACTGAAGAAATGACAGCAGCATGCCCTGAATCTAATAATTACTACATATTTCACTTGATAATCAGTGCTCGACTTTTAACATTGATTATTATTATTATGCAATATTCTGTCTTGTGGCAATTCTGCGTCTACTTACGGAGAATTTCTGATGCCAATGTCCCCTGTCTTCAGCTTCTTCCTTCAGTCAGCTGTATCACTTTTCATCTTTCTTGTCATCGAAAAGTTGAATTCTTCTTCTTCCTCGTCTCATCGTTCCTTTAATTTTCCCTTCAGTGACTTCGTGTATGAGCCCTCCGAGTCTGTGTCCGATCCAGTTGGCCTTCCTCTGAAGAACTGTATTCAGAATGTCTCTATTCTCACCTATTCTTCTCAGTATATTATTATCCATCACTCGATCTGCCCAGTTGATCTTCTCCATTCTTCTCCAGCACCACATTTCAAAACTTTCAAGGTATTTTTTTTCCTTTTCTCTCATGGTCCACGTCTTGCTCCGTACAGTGCAGTGCTTCAGATGTAGCACTTCACCAGTTTCTTCCTTAATTCCAAGTTTAACTTTCTGGTCAGCAGATTCATCTTTTGACTGAATGCAGTTTTGGCCATAGCGATTCTTGCTTTACTTTTGTTAGTGCATTTGACATCCTTTGTCACCAAATTTCTAGTTCTCGATGGTCGATGATTATTCTCGAAGGTTTCTCCCTTTTTGCTACCAGCATCACTTTTGATTTTTCGATGTTGATTTCCCTGCCGTATTTCCTTGCAGTTTAACATGGAACTCAAATATGTGAATATGCGCTCTATATGTCTCTTTGTCGTTTGTTAGGAGAATTTAGTAAAGTTACAGAAACTAAAAATTTTCCACAGAGTTGGCAGCTAATGTTACTATTCAAAGACCTGCAATGACAGAACTTAAAAAGTTAAATAAGTGTCATCTGCTTGATTTCGGTGCAGTACTTTCACATCACGCGTTTCAAAGCTTGAAACACTAAACTCTAACACTCCTTGGCATCAGCTTGTATTTTAACGGATACTTTGAATGTCGATACTACAGAAAATTCTTCGGTGCAACGAAAAATTATTTATACGAATACCTCAATACTTTTTTCATTGTTAGAAAATAATGTGCGTGTTACACAACTAATCTAGAACTGCTCCACCTTCTCATTACAATAAATCACTGCTCTTGATACTATATTGAGGCCGCCATAAGTTTGAATCACTTTTTCATTGATCTTCTGATCTTTGAGAACTCACTGTGTCAAACGCACTCGTTAATTTTTATTGAGTAAGTCACTGTGTTCTCCTTGAAGAAGAACATTTGTCTCTTGCCTCTCAATGTTATTCTCTTCCCAAATTCACCTCGGCCGTTGCTCTCGCTTATGCACACTCGAACAGCGGTACTCGACCCGAATGTGGCTTATTCCCATCCCGAGGACGAAATTTTCGCCACCATCGTTCCCCACCAAGGTTAGCAAAAGTGGTAGCACAAATTTCCTGATTGTCACAATTTGTGAAAATACCATGGGTAAATAAATATAATATGTCAAAAATCCGCTTCAGTTGCGAAATGTTACTGGTCTCTACCAAGGTTTCAGCTAGAGTAATCTAGCCTTCTCCAAAAATGAAATAAACTAATAAGTGCCAGAATAAGGCCGTTTTCCACGAAGTGTGGCCGGGGCTGTTCCTCAGCTAAGTAACGTAGCTTGACATGGTACCACGGTACTTTAGCTTTTTATGTTTGGCGGTGCCTTATTCTGGCATGTATTAGTTTATTCTATTCTTTTGCTATACCCCGTTCACAGCGATTCTGTTCTTAGATGAGGATGTAAAGCGTCATGGGGTGTTAGAATAGTTCCATACTCGGGCAACTGGTGCAGGGGAGCAGATGCAGAAGTTCTTCGTCCCCGTTCTAGGTCATGTCCTAGTGGTGGTGGCCTTGCATTGACTTCTTTCGACCTTTTATGAAGTTTCAGGTGTTCCTGTGTCGTGTAGAATACTGTTAAGAGTACTTGTGCAATGTAATCTTGGGTTGGTGTTGTTGTAGATGAAGAGAAGGGGGAGAGTGTAATTTGGTGCCTGCACTTAGACTAATCCTTTGTAATAGCACCAATGGGGCCACCGACTTTCACATCCCCTTTTCGTGGATGAATAACCATCAAAAGTGTGACATACCCTCACTGTGAAGAAAGCTGGAATTGTATAGAGGACACTGGCAAAAAGACAGACACAAAAAAAACCTCTGCTCTTGCCGACCGAATATTGGCACTGAAAACAGATTTGCGAACTTATTTTCTCTGTAATGTTTACATGCAAATAAATGGTTCAAATGGCTCTGAGCACTATGGGACTTAACATCTGAGGCCATCAGTCCCCTTGAACTACTTAAGCCTGAGTAAGCTAGAGACTTCACACACATCCATGCCCGAGGCAGGATTCGAACCTGCGACCGTAGCGGTCACGCGGTTCCAGACTGAAGCGCCTAGAACCGCACGGCCACACCGGCCGGCCGTTTACGTGTAAGTCCAAAACATTTTTTCCTAGTCCGATCTAATATCGGCCTTTATCCACCTCACTAGCTGCTCGGTCAGCGCGGCATATTACTGGCAGAAGAGGTCGACGTTCGATTTCCCGCTGCATCGGAGATTCCCTCCGATCGGAGACTAGGTTTTGTGTTATCCTTCCCTTCGTATTGTTATAATTGACGTTCTGCTTTTAAGATGACTGTATGAGGAAGTACCTAAAGCGAATAAATTTTAAGAAAATATCGGCTTTCCAGGCACCCGTAACGGGAACCGCACGCACATATACTCGCCCAAGCCCGCATGTGACCGATCGCTCCGTTGAGTTGACCGCATCGCGTGTAGTCGAGCTCATCTGTTGTACATGGAAAGAGCGCGCCAGCCGCGATGCGCAGTCGGGGCCAGCGGCTTACTGTTGTACTCCGCCGAGCCCGCTTTTGTCCGGGCTCGGTATAACGGTAAAACAGACAGTGCCAGGAAAGCGGGAATGAATGGCCACAAACGAACGGATTTGTTTTCTGAATTGCCAGCACTTATTTGAGAATTATGGAAGTCTGAAATAGCAGGAAGCGGGTGCTCTTGATACTTCGCAAAGGAAAATAACTCTTAATGTAAGGTAATGGATGTAAAACGGCAATGTGTAATACAACAGTGAAAACAGTGCAAGCAATTTTTACCAGCGGTAAAATGCTCCTATCGGAGCAGAAAAAAATGTGTACATGGTCCTGTTTGTTTAAAAGTCTGACTGAAAAGTATATTGACAGATGCCTCATTCTACCCTCCTCCGCACCTTTAAAAGGTTTTAGAAAAATTTTGGCATGCGAACATATTCGCGCTTGTTTTATCCCCCCATCACTGTAAATCGCTCATCTCTGTCCACTCCCAGCTACCTTTTGTCTCTCAGTCATTCAGCTAAACTCATTATCTCGCACTGTCGTTGCCTTCTGCGTCACAGCCACAATCCATTCCTCTCTGTCCTACTGCTGCAGTCTCCTTTCACTGCCACTGTCTTCCTCTTCCTCTCTCTTAACATTAATATCTCATTACTTCCTTCCTATTGCTGCTGTCTTTTCTCACTGTAACTATCTCTTCGTCGTTGTCATTGTCATACACTCTGTCTCTCATTATCAAAGGCTCTCAGTCACTTCCACTTTATCTTTCTCTTTATTCCTTCCCCGTTACACTGTCTTCTTCGCTGTTTCTACCTTCCAGTATTTATTGCTTTTCCGTCGTTTTGCCACTGTCACTCTCTTCTCTCTCAGTGTAAAAAAATAGTGCGAGTATGTTGGCATGCCAAAATTTTTGGAAAAAAATTCAATGGTGCTGAGGAAAGTAGAATGAGGCATCTGGTAACACACTTTTCAGACGGTCTTTTTAAGTAAACAGAAACATATTCGCACTTTTGGTGCTCTGATAGGAGCATTTTTCTACTGGTTCCCTTCTTTCCCCCACTGCAGCAGGGAATGTAACACATATGAAAAGAAATGTACTGGTCAGTAAAATTTAGACAGTTTATTTATGTGAAACCGAAGTAACTCAAAACTAATTTTACACCTGAAACAGGATTTTATATGCAAAAAAAAAAATAAAAAAAACCATTTTCTGCAGTACTTCAACATGGAGTTTCCAGATGATAACAGGAATACTTTACAGGACATTTTTCCGCCCAACGTCACATTATGAACTACGTTTTCGCCTCACGCCCGATTTTACTTGCATGTACATGTAGGGTAACTCTGAACCTCTGTTTCTCAGAAATGAATAAAAAGATAACAATAAAAGTTTCAACGTTGCTTGACATCGAGACTTTACGAGTATATGGTAAGAATTTCAGATATTTGCTGTTCATTGGTGTCCTGAAAAACTCGGCTGGGCTTTGGTTCGCTGGTGAGCGTCATAACATAGTAAAGAAACACTTTTTGTCGGGTTTTCTGAAGAACAGCCCATGATCTAATGGCGTCTCCATAAGTTCCATCAAGCCCACAGTACACCACAGCAAGAGGAAGTACGTAATATTCACACTTTCACCCTGTCGTGTAGGATGGCGACATTAAAGCAATCCTTCTGCTGTTGCATGCATACAGTTCCGTTAGTGCAGTTCAACCTATCCTTTCTCCTCTACTTTCTAACGTCTGACTTTTGTGAGCTCGTTTCTGAAACTTGATTTATATTTTGTGGCTACGTTTGTATCAGATTTTCCTCTCTTGTTGGAATATCGTCTAGAAATATATCAACAACTATTTTTTTGTATTCTGCAATGTTCCTGAACCATATTACAAAAACAATTTTATAAGTTATTCGATGTGATCGTCGGTCCACTTCTTGGCTATACAAGAACCACGTGAAAACCACAGGAAAACTCACGATTTTTCTGAACGTTGTCTGGCCAGTTGCTACAAAAATCCACACGTGTGCGCTCAGATGGTTCAAATGGTTCAAATGGCTCTGAGCACTATGCGACTTAACTTCTGAGGTCATCAGTCGCCTAGAACTTAGAACCAATTAAACCTAACTTACCTAAGGACGTCACACACATCCATGCCCGAGGCAGGATTCGAACCTGCGACCGTAGCGGTAGCTCGATTCCAGACTGTAGCGCCTAGAACTGCACGGCCACTGCGGCCGGCCCATGCGCTCAGATAATGCGGCCTGATTGGTTATTCCGAGAACTGCAACGATTCTCAAGTTCACATCTTCACTAACGCACAGACGGATACTGCTGTTAGTCCAGAATGCATCGGAAATAGCCGTTGTCCTTCAGTACATTACGCTCGTGTGCGAGCGAAGAAGAAATCAGGAAGTAGCACAGATTGTAGATAATTAAAATTAACCTGTAAGTTTTGCTGAGTGTATTGGCGCTAATAAGATTTTTTTTCCCCTTGGCGGCAGTACCACTACACAGCTGCGACTCTTGAATACTAACAAAGATTTTTCTAATAAAGAGATACTAATAGCAACCTTCCTGAGTCCGTCAAATACTTTGTCCTGGAGAAATGTGTAACAAATTACGTTCAAGAGAAGTGCGACCTCGAGAACAGTGGCAGGTAAAAGGCATTCAAGCCCTCACGCAGACTGACAAAAATAAGATCACAGTACTTCACTGCAAGCAAAAGAGCTGTGCTTTCCCACCCATCACCAATTTCTCACAAAGTAAAATTTAAAAAAAAATGCAGTATTGATAAACATACGAATACCGTATGACGATTCTCCCACAAGCTCTGCAGGATCAGGATATGGAGAATGGTGCGTGCGCATTTACAGGTACATGTGTGCAGACATGTACACAAAAACTCAATATTTGACTGATACTACTTATTGAACGAGATTTTCAGAGGAAAGATAGGGTCATTTTTGCTACAGAGTTCCCGTCTGATACGGAGAAAATTTCTGCAAATATACGGCATGAAATTTAAACTAACAGGAGCAGGTTAGGGATATCTGCATGCCTTCTGTTGCGAGCTACGTTCGTTACCAATCAGGGGGAAAGCGTGAAAAAGACAATTGAGTGTTATTAGCGTCTTCCGTGCAACAGCCACTCCCTCAGCACTATTCTACGCCACATTCTTGTGATAAAAGGCTGCAGGAATTTTGTCCTAATGTTTACGCATCGTTGGCAGAAACGAAATATGTGTAAAAAAAACTACAAACTCCGTGCTAGCAACCTACAGAAATCCACACGTGTGCGCTCAGGTAATGAAGTCTGATTGACTGTTCCAAGAACTGCAGCTTACCGACTCAAGTTCACGTCTCCACTAACTACGTGTAATTCTCACCCGATAGGCGTTGATGGATGCAGATATGGATGGGCCTGTGGTCAGCACACCTTCCTCCTGCCCGTTGTCAGTTTTCGTGACCGGAGCTCCTACTTCTCAGTGAAGTAGTTCTGCAGTTGGCCTCACAAGGGCTGAGTGCACCGGAATTGCCAAATTCGTCCATGAGACCCGGATTGTTACCTATCCAAGTGCTAGCCAAGCGCGACAGTGCTTAACTTCGTGATCTGACGGGCAAACGGCTGGCAACGGAATGTATCGTTAGTTATTTACAAAGCAGTGGTCTTAAAATCATCAAGCAATAGCGGCCGGAGGCTTCCGTCATAAGAAGTCATCCTCATTTAGCCAATGTCCCTGTCAACGAGGGCGGAGGACCGGATAGCAGTTCTGGGCATTCCTGAGAATATATACAACATACAGGGAAGCGTGGACTACAGAGCACACAAACTGACACAAATCATCCAAACAGCACAAGAAACAGCAATACCTACGCACACACATAGCAAACAACGGGAAACACCATGGTCAGACGAATTAACCAGACTCAAACGTGACATGACAAGGAAACGAAAACTATACCAGAGGACATGGATACAAAGAGACAAACTACTAAGACTAGCTGCATATAGGGAAGCCAAAGAACTCTTCAAAAAGACATTATTTCAGACCAGGAAACAACATTGGGAGAGCTACTTGACCACACACACACAACAGAATATCTGGGGGGAACAATACAAGATCCTGACAGAAAAAATAAAGACCCCATTGGCATTAACCACGCTACGGCAGGATGACGGCACAATGACAGTGGGATGGAGAAACACAGCACAATATCTGCTGAACAAACTCCTTCCGGAAGATGCCACAGACTCAGACACACAGGAACAGATCACACTCAGACAGGAACTTCATGAACAGTATAACACCGACGCCGTCACCTGTCCCTTTGCGCACGAGGAAGTTGCGGTAGCGATAAGAGAGCTAAAGAATAAAAAAGCACCTGGACCCGACAGGATCCATGCAGAAGTGCTTAAGAGGCTAGCACCACAGATCACCCCATACTTAACAGAACTACTAAACGACGCCTTAAGGCTAGGCCGTGTACCGACAGTCTGGAAAACCTCAAATGCAGTCATCATACGAAAATCATCAGACAGAGACCAATCAGATCCGAAACCCTACAGACCAATATGCCTCATAAACACCATGGCAAAAATCCAAGAGAGGCTACTGTGTGACCGCTTGCAGGCTCACAGAACCCTACTTGGAATGAATCCCCACCAGTTTGGATTTCGGAAAGGGAAAAGCATCGATGATGCAATAAACAGAGCTTTAGAAATTACACAAAACACAGATAAAACATACTCTTTGGCAATCATGATAGACATCGCAGGAGCATTTGACAACCTGTGGTGGCCAGCACTGTTTCTGAGGTTACGCCAGATGGAAGTACCCGCAGCCCTATACAACAGTCTTTTAGACTACTGCAGAGACAGAATAGTGGAATGGCGCGTGGGCAACCGGAAGGTAATAAGGAAAATTACCAAGGGATGTCCGCAGGGATCGATCTGTGGACCCATCTTCTGGGACATAATTTTTGAACCTCTCCTGCAACTGCTGGAGGAGGATATGAGGACAAACGGTGCTGTCGCCTATGCAGATGACCTATTGGTGGTTATCTCAGCAAACACAAGAGCCCAGCTAGAGGAGAAGGCGAGTCGCACACTGCAAACAATAACACAATGGTGCAACACAAACAAGCTCAAGATAGCGGGCAACAAAACAACATACACACTGCTCAAAGGGCAACTCAGACGGAATCCATCTATTAAAATACAGAACAACAACATAAAGAGAATGACGGTAACCCGCTACTTGGGCGTATACATAGATGAGAAGCTGAACTTCCATGAACACATCAGAATAACAACAAACAAGGCAGAAAAATTACTACATAAACTGGCAAGGATTAATTCAGGACAATACAGACTTCCTCTGTCAGTCACACGAACTTACCACTGCGCACTCTTCGAATCAGTGCTAAGCTTTGCGGCCAGTACATGGGCGCACAGACTCAACCTCGTCACAAACAGAACAGCGGTTAGGCGAGGGCAGAGAAGCGTCCTTCTGCGACTATCAGGAGCCTTCGGCACTACATCAGTTGAAGCACTGTGTGTCGTGCTAGGAATCTTCCCGATAGATATCACAATCAAATATCGGGCCGCTCTGTACTGGTTAAAGATGGGTAGACTAGACCAGGTCAACATATTGACTGGTTCCCCGCTGAACAATAAGCGGGACCTCAAAAAATGGAAAACCCACACATGGCAACAGGAATGGGGCACAAGTGATAAGGGACGGAGAGTCTATACATTTTTTCCGAACATAACGGAAAGATTAAGAATGAAACATGCCGATCCTATTCTTGATTGATGCCGATTCTTGACTGGCCACGGACCTTATCCCACGCACTTAAATCGCGTGAGTCTTAGAGACACATCAACGTGTACATGTGGAGGTATGGGAACCCCCGAACACACAATCCTATTCTGCGGGAAATACAGACAGCACAGGAACACACCTGGGATACAACACCTACAGACAGAGGAACACATATACGATGCGATCAGAACATCTGAACTTTGGGACATACTGAACGCACTAACAGACAAAATTTCTGACGAATGCCACAAAGAGTACAGGAACAGAAGACCACACAGACAATAAACCTATATGCAGCACCTAGACAGACACCATAGTGTTGAAGAACTAAACTAAGTCTCAATATAAAAGAACTGACATGCAATAGACTTACATAAGTAGACCTAAAACTGACAATAGATTAATGTATAAAATTAGACATAAACAGTGTCGGCGCACCGTCGCAATTGCCATCAGCTACCACGGCACTCTAAACCTGTATACAAGTAACCAGATAGAACATAAATAGAGATATCAAACGCCATAAATAGAATAGAATAGAACTTCCTAGGCTAAGGTTAGGGGACTGAGGATCAGAGGCTTGAAGATAAATCCCAAGGCGCTCATCCTCAGTCCCCTACGGTGGTGGGACTATCATCTCTTCCTTTCCTATCGTCTTTTCTCCTCTTCAGTCCAAACTATTCCTTTTATTTCCTTCTTCTAATTCAAAATTTATTTTTGTAAAAATTTTGTTAAATCGGTTTTGGGAAAGCTGCCAAAGTAAAGAAAGAAATAAGAAAAAAAAAAAAAGCACAGACCCGCCTCCACGTGGCGGGACACGGGCAACGGTGCGACCGGATGCGGGAACTGGTGTGAGTTTCATCAACTACATCAGTGTCCGCACACCGGTCGTAGCGGCCAAGAGGTCAAAATAGACCCACCTTAAGCACTTAGGTGGTGGGTCGTAAAATCAGGGCGGCAAGTGAAAAAAAAAATTCCTTTGTCCTCGGGGTGGGAAGGCTGAAGAATCAGCATTGATAAACAGCATGAGGATGCAGAATCTAATGGAAACCACTGGATTAAAGACACATAATGAATATCCACAGGATATGGGGCCTGTAACTGAAAAAGTCTCATGGTGATATCTCCATTGGCAAAAGATTCCGGAACAGTCCTCCACCCGGATCTCCGGGTGTGGACTGCCAAGGGAAAGATGAACTTGCGAAAAGATGGAATAATCAACATAAGGATAACGTACTTCAACTTGTGGCGTGGAATGTCATAGAATACAAAATCTGAAAAGGGAAGTGCTAAGGGTCAGTCTGGATACAGTGGGATCAGTGAAGTGAAGTGAAAAGAAGAGAAGGATTTCTTATCAGGTGACTATAGAATAATATCAACAGCAGCAAAGAATATTACAACTATTGTAGTATTCGTTATGAATAGGGAGGGATGACAGACAGTTTGACACTGTGAACAGTTCACTGATAAATTTGTTCTCATCAGAGTCGACAGCAAACCAAAACCGACAACGATAGTTTAGATATACGCACCAACGTCACAATCAGAACATGAAGGGTTACAATAAGTGTATTAGGACATTGAACGGGTAATACAGTACGTAATGGGAGAAAAAAATTTAATAGTCATTGGTGATTGGAATGCGGTTGTAGAGAAAGGAGTGGAAAAGAGTGCTACGGGAGAATATGAGTTGTGGACTTCGAACTAGGAATGAGAGAGGAAAAAGACTAACTGATTTATACAATAAGTGTAAGATAGTAATAGCGAATGCTATATTGAAGAATCACAAGAGAAGCAAATACACTTGGAAAATGCCGGTAGAAACAAGAAGATTCCAGTGAGATTATATCATGGCCTGCAGGGATTCCGAAACCAGATACTGGATTACAAGGTGTACGCAGCAACACATATAGACTCAGATCACAAGTTAGTACTAACGAAGATGGGCCTGAAGTTTAGAGAGCAATCAGGAAGAATCAACGCGCGAAGAAGTGGGATACGAATGTACAAAAGGATTAAGAGATACGTTTAAAGTTCTCTGACGATACGGACACTCAATAGGCAGTTCACTTCAAGCGGAATGGACATCTAGAAAAATGGAAGCAAGGACGGTAACATTAAGCGTGGAAACACCACTGGTGATTGCAGAGGAGAGAGCAAACAGGTAGAAGGAGAAGAACGAAGGTTCCTGTGAGGCAGAGGACTTGTCTGATGACATGACAGAAGCCGAAGCGGGAGGTCGCAAACAGCATATCCAGTATTGGGACCAGAATTTAAAAGAGCATTGGATGATTTGAAATCAATTAAGGCAGAAGGGATAGATAACATTCCCTCAAAAATTCTAAAATCATTGGTTAAGTGGCAACAAAACGATTATTCACATTCATACGTAGAATGTATGAATCTGATGACATATCATCAGACTTTCAGAAAAACATAATCCACACACACAATTCTCAAGACAGCCTACAAGCGCGCGAATTATCGTACGACCAGCTTATCTGATTGTGTATCCAACTTGCTAACAAAAGTAATATATAGAAGAATGGGAATGAATACTGAGTATCTATTCCCACACGGTCAATTTGGCTTTGGGAAAGGTAAAGGCGCCAGAGAGATAGTTCCGTCGTCGTGGTTGATAGTGGAGGCAAAACTGATGAAAAATGGAGTCACCTTCATAGGATTTGTCGACGTGGGAAAGGCGTTCGACAATTATAATACGGCAAGAAGTTCGGAATCCCGAGAAAAATAGGGTGAGTTATAGTCGTATGATACACAATATGTACAAGAATTTAGAAGGAATAATATGACTGGACGACACAGAAAGAAGCTCACGATTTAAAATTGGTGTAAGACAGGGAATCTCACACACCTGATTTTCAATCTGTATGTCGAGGAAGCAATGACGGAAGTAAAAGTAAGGTCACGAGTGGGATTAAAATTCAAGAAGAAAGACTATCAGTGTTAAGATTCGTTGATAACATGGCTATCCTCTGTGAAAGTGAGGAAGAATAACAAGAGCTGTTGAATGAAAGGAAAAAAACTAGAGAGTGCAAAATATTTATTGAGACTAAGTCGAAGAAATAGGAAAGCAATGAGAAGTAGCTGGAATGAGAACAGTGAAAAACTTATCATAAATGGTGACCAACGGGTAGTTGAAGTTAGGATATTCTGCTACCCAGGCAGCAGAACACACCATGGCGGACAGAGCAAGGATGGGATCAACAGGAGACTAGCACTGGCAAAAATGGTATTCATGGCCAGCAGAACTCTACTAGTGTAATGCATAGGCCGTAAGCTGAGGAAGAAATTTTTGATAATGTACATTTGGAGCACAGCACTGTGGCAGTGAGACTCCGACTGTGGCAAAACAGGAAGAGAGGGGAGTAGAAGAGACGTGATGTTACAGAAGAATGTTAAAAATTAGGAAGACTGTTAAGGTCAGAAATGAGGAGGCTATTCCCAGAAACGCCGAGGCAAATAAGTATGGCAACACTGAGAAGAAGAAGGGACAGGTTGATAGGACGTTTGTTAAGACTTTAGCGAATTGTGTTATATGGAGCGGCAGAGGCTAAAAACTCAGGAGTAATTCAGAGTTTGGAAAACATCCAGCTAAGAATTGAGGACGTAGGTTGCAATTTCTCCTCTGAGATGAAAGGGTTGACACAGGAGAGGTATTCGTGGTGGATCACATCGAACCAGTCAGAAAACTGGAAACTTAAAAAAAACTCTTAATTAATTATGATATATATATGACTTGCGTGTACGCGAGCAAAGCCACGGGTAAAATCCCCATCCTAAATCAATAGAGCGACTTCAGTTACGTTGGTACACAAATTTATTACGATCTGGAAGTAGATACTACAGGTGAAAGAATCCGCAGCTTCGCCCTGGGGTGAGTGTTGTAATATTGAGAGAGAAGGAAGAACGAGAAGGTAGACAAACAACACGGGGGAAGGTCGAGATAGACACAGATAGGAGGAGAAGGATAGGGACAGAGGTATGTGAGAGAGACTTGGAGAGGAGGAGGATGCTGGGTACAACAGATTAGTTAAAGGCATTCCATATTCCTTTGAAGCTGAACCATGTAGAAATCATCCAGTGAAATTGTACAACCAAACTATCTTCGAATACTGACTGTCATTATTCTAAGACATATTTGTTGTACAATTCTCTGGATAATTTCGATATGGTTCAGTTCAAAGGAATGTGGGATGCTTTTAACTAATATGGTGTACCCTACATCGGAAATCAATATATTACTAATGGGAACATAAACGACTAATGGTTAAAATGCATTTTATGAAAATATTTTTTTCTGTTTCAAAGATAGAAGAAATAGGGGCGTTAATAAGCTAAGTAAATCAATGAGGAATTATAACAAGGTAGGCAAATAAAGTTTTCTAACCACACAGATTAGCAAAGAATTAAAATATTAAGCCTCGTTATATGGCAATAGTTTCGAGGAAACGTGCTTCAAAGATGAGCTTCCAAAGGTCTTTCTTCGTCTAAGGGGAAAACGAACCGCTGTCGCAGTTTGTGGTATATATAAAATAACGCATTCGTACACGGCGCAGTGTTCCGTAACAGCATCTAGAAAAATGTTGCCTAAGTTACTCCTGTGCCTATAAGGAAAAAGTGATTAATTTGGTCCAAGTGGTATAAAATCCGTTAATCGTTTGATCGACATGTTAAAAAATGTTTACGTCACTTGCTCCAAATCCGGTAACATGATAAATTAAATTTACACATCTTGAGAGCATTTTAAATTCATACGTTCGGATAAAAGGCTGTGTCTGATATGAAAGTCCTGGGGTGGACATCTATGATAGCATGTTTATAGATGGCGAGGATCAACCTGCTTGCACGTTATAGGTAATAGCGCCAACTGCCCACCAGTTTCTCATCTGTCTAATGAAACGTCTCGACAACACAAAATCACTAGGTACAGCTAAAGCAGAATCAGCTAGAAGTTAAGCACGGAAATTGAGTTCCGGAGAGAACATTTCAACTAAACTTTTGGACAGCGGTTTTTCAGATTTCCTTGGAAACAACGTGCGACGTATCTGCATGAAAACGTGTTTATGGATTGCATTTAATGCAAACAATCCGAAACCTTATAATGACACCACCCTTCCACTTCCTACCAGAAAGTAACTTTTTTAAATTAAAACAAAAAATACTTGTATACCTGCAGAAATTTGCACTGGCATTAGCTTTTTAGCCGCAAAGCACCTATAACAGCGGATATATCGGAGGATATGGGCATCTACGCAGACCTTAACTGATGGTGGCAGTTTCCATGAGAAAGACTCAATTTTCAGTCAGCTAAAAAAATCACTTCACTCGTAACAGCCAACAAGGTAAACTCTGCAGGACAGTCACATCATCTTGTCTACATACGAAAAACAAGAGGTCTAGAAATATGAACTACATAGACTCAAGTATTCTTAAAAGTATTCAGGAAATAAGTGCTTGTGTTATATGTTGGATGCCCGCATCTCGTGGTCGTGCGGTAGCGTTCTAGCTTCCCACGCCCGGGTTCCCGGGTTCGATTCCCGGCGGGGTCAGGGATTTTCTCTGCCTCGTGATGGCTGGGTGTTGTGTGCTGTCCTTAGGTTAGTTAGGTTTAAGTAGTTCTAGGGGACTTATGACCACAGCAGTTGAGTCCCATAGTGCTCAGAGCCATTTGACCCATTTTTTTTAGATGTTGGAATCTCGTATTTACTACTTAAGTTTGCTGATTATGCTTGCGATTGCCCCTATAAACATTCTAATGTCGATTCTGGAAATGCGTTTTTGGTTTCCGGATTTCAGCTTCGAGTGTTGATTGCCGACTCCATGTTCTTAACCACATTGAGTTGTGAGAGGCTTGTCAGATTGCTATTTGTTTTGAAACTTGTTACTTAATGTGAATGAAGTGACTTTGTGCGGAATTAAGGAAAAGATTTGGTAATTTACTAGCAGGAAGTTATTAGTTTCTTTAAAATAAATGATAGACAACTCATTAATTTCTTTGAGAGGTAGAAAGAGGTACATGAACGCTAATATATTTACTGAATGAGAAATTTCAGACTGCGTGGCGAAAACACTGTTTCCTACATAACAGGTTACTTTATCACTTACTGTATGCACTCTCACGTTTAGAGGCAAAGGATGTCCTACACAGTGACTCTGGCTCATATAAGACTGTCAAACATCTTTTATTAAAGACTTATGGACATATTTTAGGGCACAGTCTCTCCATTATTCACCTGAAGAATTCACTGACAGCCTTAATTATAATTATATATGGCTCAATAGGCGAGTACAACTCATTCATTTGTACGTCACATGGGTGTCATGTGTGTCCGTACCCCAGTTATTCATCTGAGAAAAGGGGAAATGTGGTTAAAGGATGGAATCATTTTATTTACATTACTTGCTGTGTACCCAAAGTGGCCCTACCATGTATTTATTCTAATCTTCTATTGGTCCATCTCCACCTTCCCCATCTCACTGTCCATCCCCACCACCCACTCTCTCTGTCGACTTCCTCCACCGTCCCAGTCTCTGTCCATCTTCTCCTTCCCCTCTCTTATTCACAGCCTCCTCTATTCATCAATTTGCTCCTCCTCCCCCTCTGTCCATCTGCTCCTTTCCCTCCAGTTGTCTCTGTCCATCTCCTCATCCCCTCTTTCTGTCCCATCTGCTCCTACACATCTTGTTCACTGCCTCCTCCTTCCTTTTTGTGTCCTCCTACTCTCGTCATTCTCTGTCCATCTCCTCCTCTTCCGTTTTTGGGCCCATTTCGTAGTCTCCCTCTGTCTGTTCATCTCTACCTCCCCACCTCCCTGCCTATCTCTCCCTCACTCTTCTTCTTTCCGTATCCTCCTCTTTACTTTTCAGTATTCTAAGACATATTGGTCATACAATTTCACTGGATGATTTCTACATGGTTGAGCTTCAAAGGAATATGGTATGTCTTTAACTAATATGTTGTACTCTACATCCTGGATGATGGTTAATAGCCGAGAATGGCAGATGACAAATGGCACAATAAACACCTGATGCTGAAAACGCATTTTATAAAATGCTTTTCGGCTGTCTTGTGGAACATTAGGGAAAAAACAAATGAAGAAAAAGTGAATTCACTGAGCGCTCAAAAAACTTTCTCGGCTACCGAGCCAAATGTCGTCCTTTCTACGCCATTGTGTCTTTCACTGCACAGCATTTACCTTACGGGTACATATGTGGCATTCAAAAAAGTTTCTCACCTGGATTTTTCGTAAAATATGCGTTTCCGAGCTCCACGTACGATGTAGAAAAATACTCAGTTTGCAGCTATCTGTGGATTACGTAAATTTTGAGTCTATTGCGCGTCATTAACCCTGCTGACCACACCACCAGGCTCCTACCTTTGGATCTCACCGTATGCCTCAGAGGCCTACACGAAATGTAATAATGAAAAACAAATAATTTCAATTTCATGATAATGGTTAGGATATAATACATCAAATAACCCTGAATAACATAAAACAAATATATAAATATTTCCTCGAAAAACAATAAAACAAAAAACAACCAAACTCCCAAAAATTAAACAATAGTATACTAAACTTCATATAACTAAAATAATCCATTGTATTAGAAAATCACGTACAATTAATTATGTTCCTTAGGACTAAAACTCGTATCACAAAATTCCGCTTATGTTTCTCATTTTTTATCGGTAAAATCTAGACAATTTTTTCTGTGCTGCTCACCACTCACTGGCAGCCAACATGAATCACACTGCATTTTTGATTTCCTTCGTTTTTTGTAATCACAAAATTCACAGTACGTTCTTTTTGGTATAGCCCTTGCTCAATTTCTTTACGATATGCCTCTGCAGGTGGAGTCATGTTCACGCATCTATAAATACTGTCCCGTAGGTCATGGGGAGTTGGTGTGTCAAGGCTAGCCTTCATCCAAGGTGCTGTAAGCTATTCAGAAAGGGTCAACATAGAATCAAATCGTGACAATGGTTTTGTTCGATCGATGTTTCTCTCTTTCCCTTGGTTTTTATAAAAAATATGGAGGTACACAATATAGGCATTTATGCAAGCAATGTATATCATGTAATAACGAATACCTTCCATCGACGTGTTTTGCGGCCAGTCTTATAGTACTGAAACACTTGATCAAACGCTTCGACACCCGCTGTGGTTTCGATGTAGTTGAGAATCATAAAGGGTTTTTTGGAGTCGGGATGTACAGCATCATCACCATGCACGGTGGAGAGGATAGTAACCATTTCATTTTTCTTGGGTTTATATGATATAGCAGTCATGTCTTCTCGGAACATGAAAAGCGACTTTCCAACTTTGCGTTCCTTGTGCTTCATATTGATGAATTCATGGAGAATTTCTCGTTTATTTTTCTTTATGGTCCCGATATATAGTCAGCTGGTGGGTTTTCTGCAAATCAGTGACAAGAGGAATACCAGTAAACCAGTAATCCCCGGTGATATTACGAGTAGTACCGTAAATTGGTTTGGTAAGTAGTGTGGTAAAACGAACAGCAGCAGGAACACCGGGTGGTGTGGCACCCTTACCCAAGAATGGAATAGCATTCGTTACATACCGAGTTGCTAGATCGAAAAGCATTATGGTCTTAATCCTGTACTTATTAGGCTTGGTAAGTACGTACATTTTGAATGGGCACTTACCCCTAAAATCCACTAACTGTTCAGCTGTAGTAAGGTACGAACTTGGTAGATAATTGGTCTTACAGTTTTCGGTTAGAGTATTCCAAATTTCAGAGAATAACGCGAATTTTTCTATCTTTCGTCTTTCTTCTCGCGTCTGGAAATCGTCAAATTGTTAGTTGCTACTAATAAAAACAAATCGGTTGCGAGACAGTGTAGTTCCACTTATCGTGCGGTCATACAGCCATTTGATGGAGACATGATTGTTTTTCGTGGCTCCAGACAAAACAAGTGTGGTGTCACCGCCAGACACCACACTTGCTGGTGGTAGCTTTTAAATCGGCCGCGGTCCGCTAGTATACGACGGACCCGCGTGTCGCCACTGTCAGTGATGGCAGACCGAGAGCCGCCACACGGCAGGTCTAGAGACACTTCCTAGCACTCGCCCCAGTTGTAAAGCCGACGTTAATAGCAATGGTTCACTGACAACTACGCTTTCATTTGCCGACACGATAGTTAGCATAGCCTTCAGCTACGTCAATTGCTACGACCTAGCAAGGCGCCATAGCATTTGATAATTATTATTGTGAAGCCAGTTGTACAGTACGAGAGATGTTCAATTATTGATTAAAGTTAAGTATTCTACTAGTTACTCTTGTTTTGCTAGTCTTATTTCTCTGACCTGTTCCAGACCCCACGCCCGTCTGCGTGAGCTTTAACGCGTGCCTTTCGGCCTCCTCTAGCTACAAGGTGTTGGCTCTTCTGCCAACACTTCAACAAGAATGTCAATAAAAACATGCAGCTCTTCTACAACTGGTTTGAAGGGAGGCTTGCACTTCTATTCTGCTGAAATATGCATTGTTATCTTGTCCATCTTTTCATTAGTGTATTTCACTACAAGATGCATAAGGAAATGTGTGAGATATGCTCTGAAGCATTCAACAGGTGGCTTGGCATCAGGAGTGGGGCCTAGGGTCTTAACTCTCAGATGTACTATATTTTTAGTGTCTTCGTCGCGGTCGTTATCATGGGTCTGGTTTTCCAAACTGTGAGGCCCTTCTTCCCTTTAATCTCTGGTCCGTATATGTAAATTTGCAAGCGCTCAGCTTCCTCTTCCACTACCATCCTCAAGTCTTCATCTGGTACAAGTGGTTTATCCTTTACCTGAAAGTTACATTCTGTCTTCCTCTTTCTACGTGGTCCCAAAGGTTTTGAAGACGATGAAGTGTCCTTTTGGAAGTTTCGGGTACGACATGTCGTCGCACAGTCTCTCTAACTGCTTCTTCATCATCTGAAGGGAGGAATTCAGGATCGTCATCTGAAGAGTGTTCTGATTCCGAAATGGAACATTCTTCTACTACAGTATCACAACCTCCACCCCCAGCAGTGATTCAACTTCAGTGGCACAGTCATCGTTTGAAAAAGGTTTTGTCAATTGTGCTAACATTTCATCATCCGTATAGAATCGCTTTCCCCCTTAGAATTCATTCTGACAATAGTAGGAACATCTGTATTAGAAGACAGTATAATTTATCAACCGATAACTGGAAAAACTAAATGTTCTATCTATTTAAAGAATAGGTGTATTATCACATACGAGGGGGAAAAACAAGTCAAAAGAGGGACAATGTAACATAAAATACCGACTACTGCCAAGCACACCAAGGCCCCTGAGACCTAGATACTTACATAGGTTCAACCACACCATAGGCCTCCCAGGACTAGGGACAATTTACATGTAAGCCACACCACAGGGCTCGGAGGGCTAGTTGTTTACCTGAACTGGCAGACAGGGACGGAACTGTTGTGCACTTTACACTAGTTCAGAGACAACTACGTAGAGGACACTTACATGAGAGTCATGCCCCTCCAGCTGTGTTGCAGCAGGATTAGACACGTCTCAGTAAGCATCTGGTCTTCAGAGGTCCATGGTGTGGCCGGCGGGGTTAAATTTAAGATGTGATTTTCTCAAAAAAGTGTTCTGAATTGAGGAGAGGTGTGTCGAACCAAAGTATCTTAAATCTGTAAATATGTCATCTTATTAATTAGTTATTCGACAAAAGCTGTTTTTAGGCAGTATTTTGTTTAACCGCACTACTTTCTGGTGTTGTCCATCATCAGCGGCGTCTGTAATACACAAAGGACACATCTTTCTTATAGTAAGTTACTTACAATCTATACTGTAGAGTTTTGTGTATCTGCGATTTTTCAGGTCATTATAATTCGATTTCCCTTATATGTAATGTTTCGTAGCGTGTCCCAATGACCACATTCCCTAATATTCATGTCATAATGCTGTTACCTACTTTATATACAGATTTATATAATCAGTACAAGGAATTCTTTTACAAAATACATGCAGTTGTCATTGGCAGTTGCTGTTCATGCACAGATTACTTTTAATGTACATCATAGAATATGTGTAAATCACGCTATTTTTAATTTGTATTATCTCTATTAGGAAAACAAGAAAATGTTCTTCCATTAAGGTATACTAATGCAATTTTCAAAGATCTCTTTGTTTTTTAGATCAGTCTATTTGTTTAAAATAATGTCTGGATGTTTAATTATATATGGGAAAGTTACTATATCTTCCAAAATATTTAGTTAGCTGACTTTGTCGGCAATATTTAGGATCGATTGGAATTGTGTGATGTCGCTAGCTGTATGGTTTCGTTCTTGCAAGTAGGTAGTAAGCGAACACCGATTCGTGCCAGTTTGGATCGGATGTTCTTTAAATCATTCTAGGTCGTGCACAAGCGACGTGTCGAATATGAGCAAACCGGTATTTCTGAGGCGTTCCCCTTGTCAAAGCGGTAACTTAACGGTACGTTTGAACCACTTGCCAAACATCGTTCGCTGTCAGTATCAGAAACCTATACTGTATTGAAACTGGATAATTTTTGATAAATCTGCTTCCCAAAATTATTTAGATTTAACTTTTTCATCCTTTGTAATTTGATGATGTACCACAATCACCTATAGCCGTTTACGTTCCTTTTGGCAGCAGCCGAAACTGCATCACAAACATGTATATTAAGCAATGTAAGTGGTTTTATTTCCACGGTATTCACAATGGGCAGGGGCTTATACAAAAAATTTATTTCCGTTATTAATGTGTTTTATTACATTGTAGTCAAGATCGACTTACGCGTTCTTAGTTTTGAAGTGCATATTCGGAGATCTGACTTCACCAGACCAAAATTCGGGTGCAATGTTAGCCTACCTCCAGAGCACCGGCGTAGAGAATGGGTTAAAAGAGTTAGCAAAATTTCAAAATCTACGGAAACTAATGATGTGCTCGCGAACGCAGCGTGGATGGAACGCTTTGTTATCGGTGCAGACCTCTATTTTACGATGCTGAACCACTGACATTCCCAGACACGGACGCAGTACATACGCGTACTTGAAGGTTCGTATTACTTGGATGCTGATCGATCGCGACCAGCGGCAGCGGGCTGGGCCGGAACCGGCCTTAGCCGGGGCCGACGACGTGACCCGGCGGCGCGGGTAACCGGAAGCCGGCCGCGTCCTCAGGTTACGCACTGCAGGGGCTGCGCGGCGCTGGCGGCAGCGGACGCTGTTTGCCCTGCGTTACCTCGCGCGAAACCCCGCAACCAACAACAAGTGTTCAAGTTCAGCACCGTGGTCGCCGCCGCGCCGCACTGCGCCGCGTCTACCCGCCGGCAAATGAGAAACCACACAACGGCGCACCGAAAGTTCTCTGAAAGCTGTCTGCCGGAAACAGGAGCTGCTCTACAGGAGTGGAGGGAGCAATATGCTGAACAATGTGCGCTCCTGATCGTCAAAACTGCGGTACCATAAAAGACAGAAAAACTGTTAATTAATGTGGTTTTACGTTACAAAAGAACAAATCTCAACCTTTCTGAGAACATAACTTCTGAACGCATCAATATTTAGAAGTTAATGAAACACTGTATAAAATAAACACTCTTAATACCAAACTGAAAAATGATTTATGAAAGTTAGCGGTCGAGCAATTGACATTTAGGCATTTTCGGCATTTTTCGCTAAATCAAGAAATAATGAGTTAATTGGGTGTTTGGTTATGTTTATTTGAAGTCCACCATTGCAAGTCGTAAGTCATTCGCCAAGTTCATTCAGTTCTTAACTTTTGTTTTCATTGTGTGAGGATCGAACAGAAAGAAATGCTCCACATATATTTGTCAGCCGAAAACAATGCTACGAATGTGAAACGTTTCGTATGTATTATTTGAAGTCTCCTGAGTTAGCGCACCAAGTTTCCGTCCCTTCCGACGGATAGCGTAGCGTAGCTGCAGGACAGTTTCAAAATGGCGTCTGTAGGTGATGCACGTTACAAGTAACGAACCGTCATTGAATCTCTCTCTGCAGAGAAGGAAACCGAGGAATATTCACAAATGTTTGTGCAAAGTCTATGGTGAATCTGCTGTCGACAGAAGTACAGTTAGTCCCAAGGCACGGAGGGTGAGGTCATCAGAAGACGGCTCTCGGTGGAGCTCCATGATTTGCATCGGTAGGGGAGAGCATCCACGGCTGTCACACCTGACACACCTGTGCTAGCACCTCGGACTTCCACTTGTTTGGGCCATTAAAGGATGCCATTTTGAGTACGATGAGGAGGTGATTCGCACAGTGAAGCACTGGCTCAGCCACCAGGCAGGGAATGGTACCGACAGGGCATGCACGACCTTGTTTTCGCGCTTGAGGAAGGCCACAGAACGGGATGGAGATTCCGTCGAAAAATAGGATGGGTAGAGAAAACAGCATTCTTTCGTGTGTGTAATTCTCAAGAAAGAATTGCTGAAGGAAAAAAGTGCAGTTTCACTACTTTCTGGCCAACCCTCGTACCATAGTCGAATGTCTACTTCCACACCTGTAAGTTGTGCCCAATAGAATTTGTATTCTCAAGTGTTCTTTCAATAATGATACCTACTAACCAATGGCCTTTCTCTAAAATGATACAAGTTCCGCTTCATGAAAATATGATTATAATTTGTTTCCTTTTCGAAACTCAATAAATTGTACTTTCGCTCGAATACCGCTGTCTGAAAATATTCCTTGATGCGCAGAAACTGATCTTAGAGCCCAGATATTTACTTGCTTAATTACAGATCAGAAACATACTTGCTACTGCATTTTATTATCGATGACGACTCATAACCACTACCACTAGATGAAGAGCAAAAGAAGTAAATATAAGAATAAAACTGGCCTTGAGTGCTCTTGGTAGACTGAATAAGTTTTAAAAATGAAAGTTCAGAGTTCGTGTCACCAGCTTTAATTCACGACAGTGAGACATAGTGTTTTAAAACGAAGACCATTCAAACTAAGCGTGGCTCGGTTATTTAATAAAGTATATAGGTTTAAACTTGAAGAGCTTAATTTTTGTATTTTTTTCTCTGCTAACTGAGATGTCCACTTAATGGGTTACAGTTGCAAATGAATTGCGTTACTGGAATGTGCTGTTTAGAGCCTAATGTTCTGTAATATTTTACTGCATGATTTCATATATTAGAATAATCGAGCTTCTGGCGGCAGCTCAAGTCGAGAATTGTACCGCATTAGATTTGACTTCATGTTCGAATTTTTATGAGTTCACCTAGCCACTGCCTGCCACAGAATCACAGGTTGAGTGACATATTCTTGTACACTTGGCACGGATAACAGCGGCGACGCGTCATGGCAGGGAAGCAATAAGACCTTGGTAGATCTGCGGAGGGAGTTGGCACCGCATCTGCACACACTAGGCGCTTCAGTCTGGAACCGCGTGACCGCTACGGTCGCAGGTTCGAATCCTGCCTCGCTCATGGATGTGTGTGATGTCCTTAGGTTAGTTAGGTTTAAGTAGTCCTACGTTCTAGGGGACTGATGACCACAGATGTTAAGTCCCATAGTGCTCAGAGTCATTTGAACAATTTTGCACACACTAGTCGCCTAATTGGTTCAAATGGCTCTGAGCACTATGGGACTTAAGTGCTGAGGTCATCAGTCCCCTAGAACTTAGAACTACTTAAACCTAACTAACCTAAGGACATCACACACATCCATGCCCGAGGCAGGATTTGAACCTGCGGCCGTAGCGGTTGCGCGGTGCCAGAGTGTAGCACTTAGAACCGCTCGGCCACTCCGGCCGGCAGTCGCCTAATTCCCGTAAATTCCTGGTAGAAGTCGATGAGCTCTGACGTCACGTTCAATCACATGTCAGATGTGTCCCATCGGATTCATGTGTAACAACTTTGTTCCTTGTCCCACTCCGTCAAACTCCTGGCCTTTTGAAGATTCGCATTATCTTGTTGAAATATGCCACTGTCGTTGGGAAACATGATCGACATGAAGGAGTGAATACCGGTGTGTGGGATTCATTCAGAATGTGGAAAGGCTGCTTCCGGGTGCCACGAAGAGTACAGGATGCAGCCAACTGCAGGTGTTGGCTCATGTCGGTACCAATGACGAATGTCGCTTTGGTTTCGGGAGGCTAGCGGAATTGGTAAAGACTGCCAGTCTAGCTTGAGAGATTGAGGCGGAGCTCACCATCTGCAGCATCGTCGATAGAACCGACTGTGGTCCTTTGGTGCAGAGCCGAGTGGAGGGTCTGAATCAGAGGCTCAGGCGGTTCTGTGACCGTGTAGACTGCAGATTCCTTGACTTGCGCCATTGGGTGGTGAGTTTCCGAGTTCCGCTTAATAGATCAGGAGTCCACTACACACAGGAACCCGTTACATTGATAGCGGGGGCTGTATGGAAGGGACTGGGTGGTTCTTTAGGTTAAAGGGCCTCAGGCAACCACAGAAAGGGCGTCCGTCTAAAAGGGGCAGGTAAAACACAGCAAGTTAGTTGTAGAAACGATCGGTATTGCAGTTGTAAATTGTCGTAGCTGTGCTGGGAAAGAGCCAGAACTCCAAGCCCTAGTAGAAAGCGCTGAAGCTCAAATACAGAATACTACAGAAAGCCGGAAATAAGTTCAGCAGAAAGTTTTTCTAACGATCTAACAGTGTTCAGGATATATTAAATACAGTTGGTTTTGGAGTGTTTAATGCTGTCAGAAGTAGTTTGCCTTGTAGTGAAATTGAAGTAGATAGTTCCTGAGAAATAGTATGGGTAGAGGTTATATTGAACAATCGGTCTAAATTATTAATTTGGTCGTTTTACCGACGCCCCGACTCAGAAAATATAACTGCTGAACAGTTCAAAGAAAACTTGAGTCTCGTTTCAAATAGGTACCCCACTCATACAATTATAGTTGGTGGTGACTTTAATCTACTCTCGATATGCAGGAAAAATTATACGTTTAAGGCCGGCGGCAGGCATAAAACCTCATCCGAAATTGTACTGAATGCTTTCTCAGAAAAGTATTTTGATCCATTAGTTCATGAGCCTACTCGAAGCCCAAATGTTTGCAAAAGCATACTTGACCTCTTAGCACCAAATAATGCTGGACAAATAGTAAATATCGTGACGAATACAGTGATTGGCGACCACAAGGCAGTAGCTGCTAGCCTGAATCCCGTAACACCTACAACCACCAAAAACAAACCCAAAGTATACCTAGTTAAAAAGTTGATAAAAATGATCTTAACGCATTTTTAAGAGACAGTCTGTACTCCTTCCGATCTGATCATGTAAATGTAGAAAAGCTGTGGAATGATTTCAAAGAGATAATATCGACAGAAATTGAGCGATATATACCACATAAATTAATAAGTGATGGTACAGACCCCTATGGTACACAAAACGGGTCAGATCGCTATTTCAGAAGCACCGAAAAAAGCATGCCAGGTTCAAAAGAACGCAAAATGCCCAAGACTGGCAAAGTCTTGTAGGAGTTCGAAATATGGCGTGTACTTCAGTGCGAGATGCTTTCAATAGTTTTCACAACGAAATTCTGCTCGAAATCACACAGAAAACCCAAACAGATTCTGGTCATACATAAACACACCAGTGGCAAGACGCAATCAATACCTTCACTGCGCGATAACAACGGTGAACTACAAAATGATTTAGATAAGATAACTGTATGGTGCGAAGAGTGGCAATTAACACAGAATAAAGAAAAGCATGAAGTTATTCACATGAGTACTAAAAGAAATCCACTGAATTTCGATTACGCCATAAGTCACACAAATCTTAAGGCTATAAATTCAACTAAATACTTTGGGATTACAATTACAAATACCGTAGATAATGTTGTGGGTAGAGCCATCCAAAGACTCAAAGACTGCGATTCATTGGCAGAACACTTAAGAGGTCTACTAAAGAGACTGCTTACACCTCCCTTGTCCGCCATATTCTGGAGTATTGCTATGCGATGTCGTATTCGCATCAGATGGGACTGACGGATGACATCGTAAAAAGTACAAAGAAGGGCAGCTCGTTTTGTATTATCGCGAAGTAGGGGAGATAGTGCCACAGACATGATACGTGAATAGGAGTGTCAATCATTAAAACAAAGGCGTTTTTCGTTGGGACGGGATCTTCTCATTAAATTTCTATCACCAGTTTTCTCCTCCGAATGGGAAAACATTCTCTTGAAACTCACCTACATAGGGAGAAATAATCATCACGAAAAAATAAGAGATATCTGGTCTCGCACAGAATAATTTAAATGCTCGTCTTTCCCGCGCGCCGTTCTAGAGTGGAACGGTAGAGAGACAGCTTGAAAATGGTTCATTTAACCCTCTGTCAGGCACTTTATTGTGAATAGCACAGCAATCACGTAGTTGTAGATGTAGATGATCTGCAGCCAGTGTTGGATACTCCTTGGTCGTCGACGTGTCTTGCATGGGTGCCGTTGGACCCATGGATGCCCACGTGGATGATCCCCAGAGAAATTGCAGCCGCCGCCAGCTTGTCTCCGCTCCGCGCAGAGGTGTCAAGCAGTGTTCCCTGCAAGACAATGGATTCGCGACATCCAGTCGCATGGTGGAGAAGGTATCGGAATTCATCAGACCATGCAACGCTCTATCACTACGACAACGTCTATTGTCGATGGTCGCGTGCCCATTTCACTCTAGGTTGCCAATGTCGTGGTGTTAACATTGGCACACACATGGGTCGTCGTCTGCCGAGGCCGATCATTAGAAGTGTTCGGTGCAATGTTCAAAAATGGTTCAAATGGCTCTGAGCACTATGGGACTTAACTTCTAAGGTCATCAGTCCCCTAGAACTTAGAACTACTTAAACCTAACTAACCTAAGGACATCACACACATCCATGCCCGAGGCCGGATTCGAACCTGCGACCGTAGCGGTCGGGCGGTTCCAGACTGTAGCGCCTTTAACCGCTTGGCCACCTCGGCCGGCTCGGTGCAATGTGTGTTCAGACACTCTTGTACTCTGTCCAGCATTCAAGTCTGATGTTATTTCGATCACAGTTCGCCAACTCTTCTGTTATACCATTCTCTCCAACCTACGACGTTTGACAGTAATGAGAGGTAGCCACCCAACCCTAAGACGTCTGGACGTAGTTTCCCCCTTGGTTCTTCCATGTGTTTAAGACACTTACCACAGCACTCCTTGAACATATGAAAAGGCGTGCAGTTTCCAAAATGCTCGTGCTGAGCCTCCGGGACATCACAGTCCGCCCTGTGTCAAACTCAGATAGATCGTGCCTTGCCATTCTACACATGGAAAGCACGCTCACTGTTGAGCGGCAGAATTGTCTGAGTGGCAGTCATTCCTTGCGAGATAACGCTGCTATCCCCTGGACGGCTTTACATCGATAGTTGGTCTGTGGTCATAATGTTATACTGATCGGTGGATAAAAGGAAGCTTCTGTAATTCATTAATGAGTTATTTTGTATATGTTTACTAAAGACGAGATAGCCGTTGCATACGAATATTCTCATTCTTCCAGAATTTTTAATCTGTAGCCGAGTGTCGCTGATCTGTAACCCCAGAAGATTAAAATAGTGTGGCAAACCGGTACTCGAATGTAGAACCTTTTGCCTTTCGCAGACAGTATTTCTACGACTGATGATCAAAGCTCGAAACACATCTTACGCTCTGTCGGGGCAGATGGCAGAGGAAGAACAGTGTACGTTTTGAATGAAAGTGTCATTTGACTAAGATGTTTATTATTCATCTACTTCGCAATATTGTTATTTCTGCTTCATAGCCAAGGTGAAGTAGTCGGTAAATATCCAACACCTGTGATTGACATGTCGTCGTCTGAATATTCGAAGAACATGTCATGTAGACATATCAGATATTTAATGACTATTTCAGGTTTGCACTTGGTTATAGCTGTAATGCCAAAATTGTGACAGTGTGAAATAAATTGGTAACAAAAAACATACAGTCAAAGGGCGACAATTTAATTCAGTAAGCACGTTTGTTGTCCGCAATGAAGGAAAATCATTAACGTGAATATATTTGACAACACATGGCACTTTCTTGTATGTTGGGGGAATGATGTACAATGGCCGCTTCTTGGGTCAGGACTTAGTCAGGTCAATAAGTTGAAACTCGGCAATGAATATGATGTTAATGTAAGTAACAGACTTCTCCAAAAACGGACCTTCACAGAGAAAACTTCTTCCTCTGTTGGTGTGGGAGAAGCACGCATATTGAATTAGCGAACTGGAATTAGTTAGCACAGCAGAATCTCTGAAGGCATCCTTCCGAGAAAGACCATCGGTTTGGGTGGAACCAGAACTTTCTTGTAGAGAGAGAGAGAGAGAGAGAGAGTTGGAGAGATGATGTGTTGTCGAGTTTACCCCTGACGCCACGCCTCTGCACCAGAGAGGTTACTGTCGCAGTAACAAACCATGTTACTTTGGAGTCTCCGTGCGTTGCAAGATCCGTGCATGATTGTTATTCTGATTCCATCGTTTCTCAATAGATTTCGACGAATTCTTCTGATCATATTTCGTCCACTGAATGTCATTAAGAATGAATACAATTATTACCGGGTTTCGGATGTTTACAGATATTTTTTACACACAGGCAAATTATTAGACTGTGTGTTTCTGTCCTCATCTACCATGACGCTCTGGAATCAATCTACAATCACGATATTTAACCCATCAAGGGGGATCAAACCGATGCCCATTAACGCAGATCACACCTGCTTTGATTCAAGTGTTCCGCTACGCACTCAGACGATCAATCTGGTTACCGTATTTCACACGATAATTTCAGCTAGCCATAGAGGCACTGTCAGTGGAAGTAATCAATGAACCATTCGGGGAGAGACGGATTGGGCGAATGGTGGAGTGTGGAGTGGTGGTGTTACGGGGGGGGGGGGGGGAAGACGGACGTCCAGGGTAGGACGTACTATCACAACCATCACAACCATACATTCTAATACTAGAAACTCCAGGAACTGTAGAAGTACCAGTATGACATACAATGAGAATCAGAGAATTTACATCAGTTCAACTTAGGCACCTGACCATTATTTGGGAACTGTTGCAGAAGAAGTTGTGTCATCGTAAAGGGTCATGTTGTTTGGATACATAACTTTGCGATTAAGAGCTAATCTGAACTGACGGACAAACAACAATTAGCAATAGACGATACTCTGCGGGTGCAGCTCAGATGAAGAACTGCTCTACCTTTATGTACTTTTGTACATGTTTAAATTTATATCAATAGCTACTGTACTGGAAGTTTTCTTACTCTAATGTTCTGTCTCAAGAACCCGCCTTATAGAGAAGGGCTATGCTTTAAAGAAGAAGGAAAAAAACCATGAAAAGTGGACCTCCTTTTAATCTTTCCTCTCTAGATATGTTCAGAGCAGGCCGTTGTTGACATCTGCAACGGGAAGAACAGAAATTGCTCGGCGGCCGGCGGTAATTGTCATTTACGTACGGCTGAGACCCGAGTGAGGGACCGCCCTCGCATACTAACTGTGGCCGACCCTGTTCAGTGCGGTGACCCCTGCAGCCGCCAGAGGCCGCGTTAATCCAGTTCTTTGTTTGGCTCACGTTCTGCATCGGAATTCGCAATGGAAAACCCCTCCCCCCTTCCACATCACCGGATGCAGACATCCTATTACCACCCCTCTGCTGCGCTTCTCAGGATCTCCAACTTCCAAGTAACGACATTGGTCCAGGGAAGTTTACAGTACAGTGCAATGGATGACGGGTACAAAAGAAAAAGAAATCAGCCCTTATTAGTTAGGTCATAACACCTGTCCACTCATAGTAAATATTCTAAACTGGAAATTAACCGTCTACTCGCGCTAATAAACTTCTAATGAGACCCCTCGAGCACATATGGAGGAAATCTTTGTATAATTTAGAATAAGTCTACTTAGTAGCCGTTATTTCAAGGAGATGGAGCAGGACGGGGAGCAGAGGGCAGTAAAGTTAGTAGTCGAAGTATTTCGCTGGAAATATTATAATTCGTATGTGCCTGGTAAATGACCCACTTACTTTGGTTATTCACATTACAAATCGCTCATTTTAGAGGACAATGCTTTGGTTTCACAATGCACAAACTATCCGCAAGTGCCATTCGTGCACAATAATAAAAAAGGTAACAGACGAATTGAAAAGGCTTAACGTTGCCGTGTTCGGTGGAAATAATTCGAATGGCGAAGACAACAGTACTCGGTTTATACGTAATATCTAAGCCTCTCGGTACTCTCCGCAAGCCACTTCTCGGTGTATTGCTGAACTTCGGGCTTCTAAACCTTTCGCTGGCCTCCGTTTCTATCTTTATAAAATGTACGGTTTATTGATTGTTGAGTAGTACTGGAATAAAAAAAATATTATAGGAGAATTGTGTTTTGTTCTAGTTAAGCGGCAAATTGCTTTCCGTTACCCGCTGGATAATGTTTCTTCTGCAACTTTTTCTGCATCTTTCACATTTCACCATATTCAGAGGTACGTACTTCATCGTCCAAAACAAAATATTTTAATTATCACTTACATTTACTCTAATCAAAATTCAAACGATTTCTTATGATATGTAGCTGCTTCCGTTAGAGATCTGAGTAGCAGGGAATGGCAGGAAGCTCCCGGTACTATGGCCCTTGACCCGCAGAATCCCTCTCTCTTCGCCCACTAAACATATCGCTAAGCGTAGTGGCACAGATGGTAAGGTACGGGTCGCAATCGGAAAAATGAGTGACAAATGCTCTGCATCCTCAGTACTAAGATCGCACACAGTTTCCTTTAAATCACTTAAGGCGAATGCATGGATGGATAGTTTGAAAAAATCTGCATCGTATTCATTTCCTGGTTTGTTTATTGCATCATAAGTCTGAAGGGTTTGGTGCAACCTTTAATGACTTGCTCTTCTGTGCGAGTCGCTTACACGTAACATCTTTGATCATTTATGGGAGCCGGCCGCAAGGCCGTGCGGTTCTAGGCGCTACAGTCTGGAACCGCGTGACCGCTACGGTCGCAGGTTCGAATCCTGCCTCGGGTATGGATGTGTGTGATGTTATTAGGTTGGTTAGGTTTAAGTAGTTCTAAGTTCTAGGGGACTGATGACGACAGCAGTTAAGTCCCATAGTGCTAAGAGCCATTTGAACCATTTATGGGATTTACTTAAATCTCTGTCTTCCGCCACAGCGATTACTCTCTATTATTCTCAACTAATGTTATATAAGTTATTTCGTGATGTCTTAGTACTTGTCCGAAGTCCTGTCCTCTCCTCCTGGCAGTGTTTCCTGCATATTCCTTTTATTACCATTTCCCAAACTAATCTCCGTATATTGCATCTTATCAGTTCACTTAATTACAATCAGCCTTCTGCAGCACCACGCATCAGTCGTTTCTCCTCTAAACTCAGTCCCGGAAGGCCCAAGTATACCGAGCGACCGCCATGTCATCCTCAGCTCACGGGCGTCACCAGATGCGGATACGGAGGGGTATATGGTCAGCATACCACTCTCCCAGCCATTGTCAGTTTTAGTGATGAGAGCTGCTACCTGTAATCAGGTACGTCCTCAGCTGCCCGCACAGGGCTCAGTGGACTCTGCTTGACAACTGCGCTTGGGCCACCCACCCAAGTGCTCGAAACAGCTTAACTTAGGCGATCTGACGAGAACAGGTGTTGCCACTGCGGCAAGGCTGTTGGCATAAATCGCTTCTGTTCTCTTCTTTCTGGTTTTCCCAACTTCAGTGAAGTAGCTCCGCTACCAGCTTAAGGGTAAGATTTCTGAGAAGGTTCGGTACAACATTGCATTAGCCGCCGGTGGCCGGTGAGTACATCATTTAGACATTTGGATTATGACAACAAGCATGTGTAATTATCGCGAAATGGGATAGCCTCACTCGGTATCACTTGCCAGCACAGTCGTAATGCCCGGCGATGGCAAGGCGATACCTCCATCAGCTGTTGCTAAATACGTAGCCAGGAGCAGCACATCAACACAAGTGCTCTCCTATTTAGCGTAAATGACCGTTAATTTTGTTGCAGATTCATTCACGTACCAACAGACCATCAGGACACAGGGACTGTGACAAATGAGGAGGCGACGAACGTTCGAGTCCCTGCCAGGGTTCGCGCTTCCTGCGCGAAGTCTGCTCCCCAGACATGGTGCAACAGAGCAGCTGGTCTGCCCGTCCATTCCAGCAGCCTATCAGGACGTAGTGGGTTACACACCAGACGCAGCAGCCGCCTTCTGATGCGGTAGGCACATCTCTCGAAGCTCATCTAGGCCACTTCGGTGCGGGATTTTATCGAAGAGGGGCTACTTCTCCGTGATTCCTGTATGAGCCGCTGACGTCGATGTTTTGGCTCACGCAAGATAGCTGCTGATTACAGATATCAGCAGAGTAGGGTTCCAGAAATTGTTGCAGCCAGCTGGGCGGGAGGTAGTCATTCACTGACTGACCAGTGGCCCACTATTGTTGTACAGGTGCGCGTTTACCTCTTCACCAAATTGTAGAATGGATGTTTCATCAAGAAATATTGTGTTAATTTTGACAGCAACTTCTTCCTGGGCCTTATCTACCTGCAGTCCTGTCATCCCTCGATCTCAAAGCCTCGTCACAACGTGTCTGTCTCACTCCAGTCTCAGGGTCGGCTACAGTAATTTGATTCACTTCCATACGATGCTGTGTGCAAAATGTATGTTCTGATATCTTTCCTTCAACAAATTAAGGGTAACGATCGGTAATAGTAGACTTCACCCAACTCGAAATTCCATCTTAGGCTGTTATGGTCTACTTTTTATGTCCTCACTCCTTCGTTTAGCATGTATTAATTTGCTTCTTGGCTCTTATTTAATGTTAATTCCTACAATCCTATAACCTCTGTCGATACTTGCTGAATTCGCGTACAGACTGTATGTTGAGTGAAGCTCAGCGAAAATATGTAGGTTGTCTTCCTTTCACACCATAGAGTGTAAAGGTTCTGGTATGCCCCATGTGGCTTCACAACATTCTGATTTCATTAATGTAGGACATCACACACCAAACCAAATCTGCGTATTGTCGTATTTATGATTTCAGATTAAAGGTTTAATTCAATCACAGGACAGCTGATAGTATCACACAATTCCATTTTTGAGGTTATTTTTATAAATTTAGACTACAATTAGCAAACTTTTAGAAACCTTTGGACCACCTCTTATACATTATTGGTTGTAATCGATTTTGAAGGTAAATATGTGTGACGGCTTTTCAATTAATTACTGCAATTAATCGAAAAATAGTCACATATATATATATACCTTCACAATCGATTGCAGCCTGTAATGTACAAAGGGGGGTCTAAAAGTTTCCATAACTCATTCCCTGTGTTGGTTCGATGTACTCAGCAGTGTCCTTCAGCCATGCATGCACAGTACATCGAACTGCGATATGGTACTTCATGCCTAAAACAAGGCGGGGACTTTAATCATCCGTCTCTTCCTGTACGACATTCACGGTATCTTTGAGCGTATAAAGTGTGGACCAAACGGTGGCATATGAAAGTTTGAAAGCGTGCTAGGACAGATGAAGCCATTAAGGCGACCGCTCGGTAAAGCGAGAAATGTGGTTTCCAGTCCAGGCCTGGTACAAAATTTTATTGTCTCCAATAACTTGTGCAGCAGGAGTTCCACAGTTTTCGCTGATGCTAATATGATTATTGCAAAAACTTTCCATTCCAGTGCGTTGCTACAGCGGTTAGGAAATGTAACGCGACTCAGATCCATGTTTGTAAGTACTGACAGTAGGCATGGAATTAGTGCGGCATTCGTGTCTTTCCAACGTGCGTGTGGACATGCGGGAAAGTGAACTATAGCGACGTTACCACAAAATGCGTCCGAACAGAACGAACAAGCTATCATTCTATTCTTGGCTGCCGAAGGATAAATACAGGTAAATATACAGCGGAGAATGAGAAATCTGCATGGGACAGCATGTCCTGTCGAAAACCATCGTTGTGGAATAGGGCTCAAAGTTCCAACAAGAGGCGCTGCCGCTTCATGCTAACACAAGTTCTCATTTCGCAAATCTCGTAATGCAGAAGCTATTCCACCTCAAGTGGGACACACTCTAGGAGCTGCCCTATAGCAGCGAAGCGATTATCAGTACTTTAGAACAATAAAAAAAGAAATGGAGGATCAATGATTCCTGCCGGACGAGATAGACTTCTTCACGTAGTAGGACAGGTTGTTATACCAAACCCGTATCCAGAACCAGATGCGTCGGGGGGGGGGGGGTTTATTGCATCAGTACTCAAGGAGGTTTTGTCTGATTTGCATACGGATTACGAACTGCACCACCTTCGAACGGTAACTTTTTAATTGCCCCTTATAAATGATTATTTATGAAAACAAGAAAGAAAATGTAAATTCGTAGGCCTCTGTGGCTGGTGACGGTATTTCTGGGTATAGTGGTGTGCCATGTTGTAAAACATGTAAAATGTTAAAACACTGAAACTGCAGGAAGTGCAGGAGTGGAGGATTCGTTGGCTTTAATGGAAAAATGTAACATCCTCATTTATTAATACAAGCCAGAACAGAATCATTGCAAGAGGGATCTCACGCTGGCTGATCATAACAGTTAGTCCCAGAAATATTGTCATTACACTAACTACACGCTCGAGCTTCGCAACGGTAGTTACAGAAGTACCTTCGCATACCGTCGCTTTTCAGGCTTCCGCGACTCCGTCGGTAAAACCGGAACCATTATACGACCAATTTTGCAATAAATACGTTTTTCCTAGCCAACAAGTCAAATATAAATGAAACACATCCAAAGAAACAAAGCAAATTCGTCAAGTTTTTAATTCACAAAGTGAAATCAGTAAATCGGTATAACCCGCCCAAGTAAATTCCATGTTAATTTGTATCCGCGAGGATAAGATTGCGGCACTTATTTCTGTCACTGAGTAAAGTACCTAAGACACTTTTCTGATTGAGATAAAAAGCTAAAAGCGTTAACTATTGATTCTTTGGTGTACTACGAAACTAGCAACGCCATCTGTTAGTATTTTTCTGAACTACGTCCTCACTTAAGTAAACATCTGAGATACTGTGCTGAGCACACTCCTGAATCTTTAAATTACGATATCTTTTATTCTCCTGATCCGATTTTGATGAAATAAAGCCTACATGTAGCACAAAGCTACGTCTTCAAACAGGCACGACAGTTTTACGGCTATATTGTTGTTATAGCTTTGGCTGCAAGACAGCAAATCTTTAATCTTGTAACTGATATCAATATGTACGGTTGTAATCTCTCATGCGCATTACGTTAACACAACAAACAAAACTCAGTCACACACATATTATCTAAGCAGAGTGATACATGAAACGTATTAAATTGAGTGTTAATGACCGATACTAAACTGCAAAATACTGGGATAAACATTTAAGAAAATTATTTAAAGTGAATTTTTACGCAAAACCTTGCACAATAACATACATGGCAAGTACATGAATTCACTTGAGCGACATCGAAATCCTGCAGACTTTGGAGTAACTGGCTCCCTAAACCTTACATATTCATGAAGCTCTAACGAAGAACGTGTAATCAATTACACCAATTAATATGAGGTACAAGTAAATGTCTGTCTCAACAAAACACGATAGCTTTTTACAGAACTTTAACACACGGTTATAGACATAAATACACAACACAAATTTGACACTAATTGTAACAAACAGGAGGGAACGAGAACGAAACCTGACATGTCATAACAGGACCTCTGACTCATTCGAGCAACGAACTGACATTAAGCTTAAACAGCCCGCATCTCGTGGTCGTGCGGTAGCGTTCTCGCTTCCCACGCCCGGGTTCCCTGGTTCGATTCCCGGCGGGGTCAGGGATTTTCTCTGCCTCGTGATGGCTGGGTGTTGTGTGCTGTCCTTAGGTTAGTTAGGTTTAAGTAGTTCTAAGTTCTAGGGGACTGATGACCATAGATGTTAAGTCCCATAGTGCTCAGAGCCATCAGCTTAAAAAGACACTGAATCACGTGCGTTAGGCACCACCAACACAGCTCCACGAACAACACGAACATGACACAGAATATAGCTAAAACCCCAAAAAACACAACGCCGTATGAAGCATAATGACTGACAGAACAACGTCACTCATTCACACGATCGACCCGTAGCAGCCTCAGCTGAGCGCCATTCTGTGGCCCCAGGGCGCCGAACTCCAGACACACAGCAGCAAGAATATGGCAAGTCGACAGCAAGTCCCCGATGGCTCCTAATTCTCAACATCCATACGGCCTCGGTTTCCTTGCGTAACAGCGATAAGCGGAGACAAACAAACAGCTTGCAATCATCGGACAGAGGTCAGGACTGCCCTTCGTTCTTAGCGGTCAAGGCCACAGCACCAAACACAGGATGGGCGCTGTCCAATGCGTTGCAGCGTACCATGTTTTTCCTTCCTCGTTCGCAGGCAGACGCCTGACTGAGGCCTCGTACCATCCAATGCTGCCTCACTTCCCCCTGGGTCACAGGTTACCGGCGCCACAGCGTGCTTACGGCAAACCACTCTGATAACTATTGCCAGAGAAGTGCTGGTAGGGCTCAAATACGAAATACCTCTGCAACACGGTCGAAAATGTTTTTGTATTTAACAAGTTTCACAAGATCGTGTGAGATGACACACCGATCCAACCGCTAGCAAAATATTCTTACCGTGAAGTCACCTGGGTACGTTGGCCATTACTATTTCAAGTGTTCATTTTAATTTCCCCACCACATATTACGAGAACTATTTCTCGTTAGTGGCTGAAGAAAATGGAAGAAGAATTATTTTTTAAAAAATGTAGCTTCTGGTAGTAAGTGCTCAGCTCCAAACATTGAACATGTGAGATGATGACAATTGTTGGTAGAGAGTGCTAAATTTCAGTATCTACTGCCATGATGACCATAATGTGGAACCCATTTTGCAATTCTTTCAATTATACCTTAGAGGTGTTAAACTCAAGCAGTCGCTTCACAGACTGGATAACTGAGGTCAGTTTAAAGCAACGAGAGCACATCTTAAGAAGAAACTTCTTTATTTTTGTTTTTATCGATTAAAAAGGAAAATTCGTATGGCTATTTTGGCTGGAAGGCATCGAACAACAGGTTTAGCCGCCTACTTCGAATTTTTTTCTATCCTTTGTGCACAATTTCACCTTTTGTTCGTGACATGTGAGAGGTAAAGCGCATCTGTAAGTGTTGGCGACTGTAGTGCGTGCGTGTAATGTGGATGATAATGAGAGGAGACAGGGGGTGAAACCCAGCGTAGGAATATAGCCGTCCGCAGCTCGTGGTCGTGCGGTAGCGTTCTCGCTTCCCGTGCCCGGTTTCCCGGATTCGATTCCCGGCGGGGTCAGGGATTTTCTCTGCCTCGTGATGACTGGGTGTCGTGTGCTGTCCTTAGGTTAGTTAGGTTTAAGTAGTTCTAAGTTCTAGGGAACTGATGACCATAGATGTTAAGTCCCATAGAGCTCAGAGCCATTTTTCAATATAGCCTATTCCTCTCGAATAGCACCAAGGGGCGCTCTGAACTTCCCATTCGCCTGACGGATAACGATCGAAAATATCACATGCCCTCAGTTCATGAGACAGTGCAGAGAGGTTTTGCTATTTAATCCTCGATACTTATGTTAGCTGTTACTCATCCAAGCACTGGCCACGCCCGATGTTGCTTGATTTCACTGATCTGGCGAGAACTCACTTATTTAAAGAAGCAAGGCCACTGACGTCTTTATTGAATAAGGGTGTGAGGCGACGGGCAGATCCAGGCCTTGTCTCGCATACTGTTTTGTTAGTACATGCAATTAGCGTATCAAACTTCCAGTTCCTTATTTTGTTTTCCGAATGATTCTGTATCTACCAAGCGTTTCTCACAATTTTACGGATGCAGCTCACGAATGATAAGACGTAGATCCTGCTATTTTAGATGGGTGATCATACTAGATTTTGATGTCAAACTCACTTCTGGCGACATTTAAATTTGTCTATACGTATCTTGACACGGCACGTGGGATTTCCTCCAACTGTGGAACACCTAACTTTCTCACGCGACATTTCAGTGAAATCCTGTTTGTCTAGTACCGGAGTTGCCGAGAGGATGACACTGTGACTGGAGGCTGCCGGAGGTAATCCACTGGCGGCGTCTGGTCAGTGGGAGACCGACCCAAAGGCACCCAAGTGAGCTTTGCGTACAACAAAAACTGGACCTCGTTAAGGTTATCGGCCAGTGGTTTTGACCGTCCACAGTGAAACTGCCTGCCATGTTTGCTCTGAGGAAACTGTCTTTCTAAGCCAGAATTATTGCCGTACACGCACTTATAAAGTGCCGTAGTGTCCCGTAGTGTCCCTTCCGTGAGAAACGAGGCTTTAGCTTTCCTAGAATTTGCAGAATTTCCCATCGTGGAGAACCGGCTGTGGGAATCATTCCACGGTCTCTCGAGCTAATGAAACTACAGTTTTAATTGGTAGAGGCAAGTTAAATTATATGGTGGGACACAGGGAAGCAAAGCCCAGGACTAAGACTGGTGCTACACTTACGCCCTTTTGCTGACTGGTCGTGGAGATATTTTCTTGCAAGTACTTTTCTGAGGTGAGCTAGTAGAGGACTTCTGCTTTCTGCCAAGTCATTCCGGAGATTTACTTTATATTTTTCGCAACTTAGAAATTATTCAGCTATATCAGAATGATATTTCCGTCTTTACAGTGTCAGCCACTACAACTGGGAGCATACGTACTCCATTAGCAGTTGTCACACCTCAATAGCAGGCGCCACCACATTCGTCTACGTTCATTACAATGTGGCGCCTCTTTATGAAGCGCTTATTACTTTAAGAGAGAGTTTCCATTTGTTAAAGTAATTTGGAGTGTATATAATAAAACTTAATGTATCTTATTTTAATATGATTTGTGTACAGTTACATGTTCGCCTACGGGGAAAAACATAGTAAGTAGCCAACGCTCCTAGATTGATTGTTTGATTGATTGATTTTAACAGGAGAGCTAAAACAGCTTAGGTTTAACCCGCCACTGACCGCACCGAAACTAGGTTTATTGTGCGGTATCGCTCCCTGTATATCTAGTAAAGCCAACAGGTGCCCTTAAATAGTGCAAGGAGTCCCTCCACCAGTTTTTTGTTTGAAACTATTTCTTCAGGTCTAGTTGTCTCGAAGATTCTGTATCTTTTACTCTCCAATGCCACGCATTCAAAGATAACGTGTGATGCAGTTTCTTCACCCTCATCACAGATCCTACATTTAGGGTCCTCTTCCATTACACCCATTGTGTGTAGGTGTTTTTTGAAGTTCCCATGGCCGGTCATCAGTCCAGTCATGAGTTTGATCTCCTTCCTGTTCAATCCCAGGATTACAGAGTTTCTTTTAAAACATGGCTTGGGCATCATTACCTTACCATGATTTAGTTTATGGACCTTTGTCCAATATCCTACGTGCTGTTTCCTAAGCCAGTTCCATAGTTCTAATTTGATCATAGCCTTGGTGATTGTCAAGACAGGTTCCGGTCCAATAAATGCAGTTATTTCCCCCATCCTAGCCAATCTATCGGCTTGTTCATTGCCACAGATACCTGAGTGGCCAGGGACCCACACTAGGTGCACCCTACTGCTTCCACCTAGCTCCACCAGAGCCCTGTGGCAATCTGCATCAATCTTAGATCTTGTTGCAGGAGCTGCCAATGATTTCAGGGCTGCCTGGCTGTCTGAATAGATGTAGATGCTACGGTCATTGTAGCACCTACACATATTCTCCTCCACACATGCCCTGATTGCAGTAATTTCGGCTTGGAATACAGAGGCCAGTTTCCCTAGAGAGATGCTGCTCTCCAGTCTTGGCTGAAACCCGTATAACCCTGCCCCAACGCCTTGATCTGTTTTCGACCCATCGGTGAACCAAACGATGTCCCCCATATGGTGTCGAACTGTTTTCTCCCACTGCTCCCTACTTCCAGTTATTATGTTGTAAGGCTTGTCGAAGTAGTTCGGAGTTATTATAGAGTCAGCGCGCATTTCCCCAGCCATACCTATATTTACCTCACTCACTATGTTAGTGAGTGATTCTGGATATCCGAATGAGACCCAATTTTGGCCAGTTTTAAGTCTGTATGCCCTAGCTGCTGCCTCCATCTTAACCCAAAGGTTGATCTGTTTTGGAATGAAGACATCCTTCATCGCCCTCCAAACATTGGGAATGATTCCTACTGCTAATGGTTTCCATTCTAGCGGTTAGTGTGCTGCTAATTCCGCCTGTTATGGCTAAGCAGGCCAATCTCTGCACCTTAGCAAGCTCTTTAGCAGCAACCCGCTGTTCTACCTTCTTCCACCACACTACGGCCCCATAGGAAATCCTAGGTCTAACCACAGTGGTGTATATTGAGTGCATACCCCTGGGACTTAGGTCCCAGTTTTTGCCACAAGCCCTCCTAGTACTCACTATAGTGCTTTTTGCCTTGGAGCAGATACTCTTAATATGAGGGGTCCAAGTTAGCTTCTCATCCAAGGTTAACCCTAGATATTTCACTGTCCCCTTCACAGGTAGAGTTTCATCGAAGGGCTTTAGATTCCAACTTGCATGCTGAATATGTCTCTTCGTAAATGTCACCACTACAGTCTTCTTAGGATTAACTCTCAGATCCTGTTTAATGCACCATTTTTGCACAATGTCCAACCCTCCTTGTGCCATATTCCTGACTGTGTCAGTGAATTTTCCAAGTATTATTATGACAAGGTCATCTGTGTATCCTTGACAGAAGCATTGTCTGGAATTTTGTTCCTCAATGAGTTTGTTCCCTACTAAATTCCCCAATAGAGGAGACAAAACTCCTCCTTGTGGGCAGCGGCTAGTGGTCCTAATTATCATCTTTTCATTCATCATGGTAGCCTCTACCTTCCTTCCACTAAGCATGGCTCTGGTCCACCTACATATAGTGGTCCCCAGGTCATGCACCTCTGCTGCCCTTACCATGGAATCGAAGGTCGTATTACTAAAGGCCCCCTCGATATCTAGGAAGACGCAGAGAGCTATTTCTTGGAAGTGAACTGCTTTTTCCACCTTCCCGAAGAGTTGGTGGAGAGCTGTCTCACATGATTTACCTGGTTGGTATGCGTGTTGGTTCAGGTATAGAGGGACCCTACATAGCCTCCTCTCCCCAAGGTATACATTAACCAGTTTTTCCATTGTTTTGAGAATGAAGGAGGACAGACTGATTGGTCTCATATCCTTGGCCTTGGTATGATCAATTCTAACTGGCTTTCGAATGAAGACAACCTTCACTGCCCTCCAAACATTGGGAATGATCCCTACTTCTAAGCTAACCCTAAATAGCCTGCATAGGATTCTTATAAGCTTTCCTCCTGCCTGTTACAGGAGAGCTGGAAAAATTCCATCTGGGCCAGGTGACTTGAACGGCTGGAATGTTCCTATCGCCCACTGGATTTGGTTGAAGTTCACACACTCCTTGGCTGATTCCCAGTCCTCTCTTCGAATGTCTGAGAAACGTTGTCTCTCTGGGGTCACATACTGGTATGTGTTATCTGGCAGAGCATATTGAGGAAAGCAGGTTTCGAGGAGAAATTCCAGCGTCTCATGTGCTGTCTTTGTAAATTCCCCATCCTCCTTCCACAACGTACCTCTTGGATTAGTTGGTACTCTAGTGAGAATCTTGTGAAGTCTGGCTTGTGCAGCCGTGCCTTCCACTTCCTCGCAGAATGCCTTCCAGGATGCCTCCTTTGATTGTCTTATTGCATGATTTGATACTGACAAGGACCTCACGATATTTAGCCCACTGTCCTTTACGTCTCACAATATTAAACAGTCTCCGTACCTGTTTTCTTTGCGTTTCCAATTTGTTATTCACCTAGGAACACTCCTATTTGTGCACTTCCTGGTGATTGTCCTGATATGAGGTCACTATGGCAGATGTAACAGCCTCTGCTACTTCCTCAAATTCTACTGGCTTCCTTATCGTGGTTTTAATTTCTGATAAGCCTAAGTCAAGGTCCCTCCTATATGTCTCCCAGTATGTTTTCCTGGGATTTTTATAAGTCATGGTATGTCTGATTCCCATTTGAACCTTGAATTTAATGTACACGTGGTCCAATGAGGATGGCTCCAACACCACATGCCATTGTTTGACATAGCTACCCATCGTCATGGAACCAAATGTTATGTCAATTACCTATTCCCTTCTGCTATTCCTGAATGTAGGTTCATTGCCCTTATTCAGGACCTCTATGTTGTTAGCTAAGAGGAATTCAAGAAGGTACTCACCTCTACTGTTGGTGTCATTGCTGCCCCACACTAGGTTGTGGGCATTGGCGTCGCACCCCACCAGCAGTTGGTCACCTTGCCGATGTCAAGTCTCTACCAGTCTCCTCACCTCCAAGGGAGGGGGAGAACTGTCTTTGTAAGGAAGGTATGCTAAGGCCAAGACAATTTCCCTCATGATACCTTCCTCAAATTGCTGCAAGTCTCTAGAGCAGAAATCCATTATTGGCATGAAAGAAATGCCGTTTCTACTATAGATGCATGTTCTGGAGTTTCTAAGATTCCTAGCATAGATCAGCTTACGTCCTGTGCCTCCGAGGCCCGATACACCCCGTTTGTATAAATAGGGTTCTCGTATCAGGGCCACGACCAGTTCCTGTCTCCCCAGGCAGCGGCACAGGGCAGCAGAGGCTCCTTTACTGTGCTGCAGATTTATCTGCAGCACCTCCAGCCTCCGTCTTACTGCCGTCTTTGAGGTCTTTAAGAACCCTGACGGTGACCTGCGAGAACCCTAAAAACAATTTCAGGTCCTGCTCCCGCATCGCCTTCATGGACTTCTCACCAAACTCCACCACCATGGTTCGTCCTTCCAGAACAACCTCCTGGTTAATCACTCTCCAGTCTTCTGTCGGGAGTTTTGGGTTCTGGGCCCCTATTTTCCCAAACAGAGTCTTGAGAGAGACTTCCTTAAAGATCTTGGGTACCCATAATGATATCTTTGCGGTCTTAAGAAGCTCCCCTGCCGTCTTGACCAGCAGCTTCGCATCTTCCCATGGGGATATCATGGGCACCTTTTCCTTGAGCCATTACACCGTGTGCACCCCTCACAGACAAAAATGAGTGCACCACGATCTAGACAGACCCACCTGAAGTTGGGACCTTGACCAGCGTCCCACCCAATCTTTTCAAAGAAGGCCATCTATACTAGTTCCTCCTGCTGCGAGGTAATGGCCACCAGTGGATAACCTTCCTGGATAACTGCCATCCTATGAACCAAGACAGCAGTACTTTAGGTCTGTTTCCCTATTTCTTGCCTCGGTTTTTTCTGGACTCGCTTATCCAGGGAGGAGGGAGTCTTTCATTCCTCCCTTATCCTCTTACTACCTGTCTTTGACGTTGTGGGGGTCTGCGTGACCCTTTCAACCGGAGACAGTTTTTTCCTGGGGGTCTTGGGTTCTAGTCTCTTTACTTTCCTCCATTAGTGTTTAGGAAGCCATTCTTTTTCTTCCTTTTCCCTCTGTTCCCTGAGTAGCTTCCTCCTTTGGGCCCCAGAGAAGCCTCTGATCTTAATCTGGTCTAGCTCCTCGGTTACAGCTCCCACTACTGGCTCAGGTCTAGAACCTGATTCAGTGGTGGATGTGCCTTCCATCGGTTCGATGTCTGGGCATCTGAGGTCTCAATTTGCCCCTTATTTTCTTTTTCATTTTCTGTAGTCGTTTCCTTGTTGGTCCCAAGAGATTTGGGGATCTAGAAGTTCCACACCACGAATACCCTGCGCGGTGTAAGGCTAATTACTCAGAGAGTCGCCCGGTATCCCTGAGGCTCCGTTTGCGACACATCTTCCCATGTGCCACGCACCCCTCAGCACAGATCACATCATACCTTGGGTTGGGTCAGGGAATAGGGTAGGACTAGGAGTGGATAGGGAAGAAGGGTCGTTGTGGGACACTCTTAGTCTGATCCATCGGCTGAGACTTTTCCGGCAGTAGGTCCTCCACCCTACCTTTCGCATAGCCCACAGCTTCCCGCGGATACGCAATCCTCTCCACCTGCACGGACAGCGCTTCGTCAAGGTGGTGTCCCCCGGAGAAGAACGCTCCTAGTACTTCCTTATTTCATTTTTACTACCAATTACTACAGTATATCGTTAATTGCTGCCTTTTCTCTGATTTAGGTCGCATTTGAAAGCACTTCTGCACTAATGAATGTAATTTTCTTCTTATAATTTGAATAATAATAATTTGGAAGCAGTTGTTTAACTTCCTTTACTTAACTTTCCTATTTTTACCATCCTGAAGAATTAAAATTAAAGGTGGCCATTGTGATTGTTTTATTGGAACCTATTGCCGATTTCCGTAGTACTGTTAACTTACTTTCATTTTTGTTAGCAATTTCTCGTACCTACCGTTTATCAGAACCTGCACATCGTTTTCTAACTTTCAAGTTCGAAGCTTTTATTAGGTCACACGGTTTAGACTAACTGTCACTAAATAGTTTTTTTTAACGAAATCACAGAAGCAGAAGCCACTCACTAACTTTGGCTTCAGATTAAAATTAGTTTGTTTCAAGAAAAAAGATGACAAATAAAAATAAGAGTTGAAAATAATTTCCTACATGCAGTCTTTGCTAGCAATAAAATGCTTGATTTGGAGATATTATGTAACTCTGCTAATCATTATCAAGTTTACAAACAATTTATAACTGATCCTCACGAATTATCAGAGCAGCCCAATAAAATAAAGGTTTCAATACCCTATTATCGCAAGACAAAGTCAGATATCAGTTGAGGTCAGTTACAAAGTAGCGCCCACTTGAGAACGCGAGAAACGGATAGATAAAAATATATGTGTGACCTGTCTACTTTTTCTGAAGTAATTTACCTCTGTTACAAGAAGCACATCATATGAGATTTCGAACGAAAAAACTGTGAAAGTTAATCTTGAGCAGAAACAAGAATACGACTTTCGAATTGTCCAGCATTTACGATTTTGACCAAACTGCTATTACGTTTTGCTGTATAAGGTGAAAAGGTAAGGATATCAGTGCTAGGCCCTCTGTGTTTGCGATTCATGGTTAAGGCCAAAGTAACAGAGGATCTGCGGTTCATAGTGCTTTTCCAGGGAATTTTTGATTTTTAAAAGTTTGAACTTCGCATACGACACAAACACAAGACGGCTGCTTTCTCCTTTTGTTTTACGAAAATGGAAAGATCAGCAAATGTTGATTATTGAACTGCAACAAGCCATTTTTGTATAGTTCGCATATTTTTCAGTATGCATTTTCAGCTGCGAATTATAAGATATTTTGCTGGTGGATATTTAAATAGGTTGTGTCAAAAGCACGCCGGTTAAGAAAGATAGATTAAACTATTGAGCTTACTGAAAAATATTTGATAGGAGAGGAAGCCGCTACGGATATTGAAATTGAGAATATTTACCCATTTTTGAGTGGAGCCGAACGGAGACAGGATCTTCTGAAACCATTACAGTAAAGCAACCTGCACTCGACCTATTTGATGTTTACTTACTCAAACTCGAGGAACGAGATAAGAAGTAGCTATAACAGCTGAATAAATGCGCAAACGAAGCCTTAACAACTTTTGCTACACAACAGAAAGAAACTGTAGAGAAAAATAGCAAAATAAACAGCCATAACTACATACCGATCAGCAGGATAAGCACATAGATGCAATTTCACAAATTCTTGCTAAACACCAAATTAATGTTTAGAAGAATTAAACAAAAACACATGGATGATACTGTTGTTCTGGTCTTCAGTCTTGAGACTGGTTTGATGCAGCTCTCCATGCAGCTCTCAAGGAACATACTAAACATTTATAAATGCAGCTTGATGATCTTCCGACCGAGTAACTCAACTCAGTCATACAAAAGCATACTTGACTAATTAGTACACCTTAACACCGTGTTTCAGAATGTGAAATCAGCTGAAGCAACATTAGAACTAACTGTTAGTAACTAACCTGAACAGGTACAGATGTTTTTGTTGTTGTTGTAGTCTTCAGTACTGAGACTGGTTCAATGCAGCTCTCCATGCTACTCTATCCTGTGCTAGCTTCTTCATCTCCCAGTACCTACTGCAACATACATCCTTCTGAATCTGCTTGGTGCATTCATCTCTTGGTCTCCCTCTACGGTTTTTACCCTCCACCCTGCCCCAATACTAAATTGGTGATCCCTTGATGCCCCGTAACATGTCCTATCAACCGATCTCTTCTTCTAGTCAAATTGTGCCACAAACTCCTCTTCTCCCCAATTTTATTCAACACCTCTTCATTAGTTATGTGATCTACCCATCTAATCTTCAGCGTTCTTCTGTAGCACCACATTTCGAAAGCTTCTATTCTCTTCTTGCCCAAACTATTTATCGTTCATGTTGGACTTCCATACATGGCTACACTCCATACAAATACTTTCAGAAACGACTTCTAACACTTCAATCTGTACTCGATGTTAACAAATTTCTCTTCTTCAGAAACTCTTTCCTTGACATTGCCAGGCTACATTTTATACCCTCTCTACTTCGACCATCATCAGTTATTTTGCTCCCCAAATAGCAAAACTCCTTTACTACTTTAAGTGTCTCATTTCCTAATCTAATTACCTCAGCATCACCCGACTTAATTCGACTACATTCCATTATCCTCGTTTTGATTCTGTTGATGTTCATCTTGTATCCACCTTTCAAGACACTGTCCATTCCGTTCAACTGCTCTTCCAAGTCCTTTGCTATTTCTGACAGAATTACAATGTCGTCGGTGAACCCCTAAGTTTTTATTTCTTCTCCATGGATTTTAATTCCTACTCCGAATTTTTCTTTTCTTTCCTGTACTGCTACAACTCTGTCTCACTCCCTTCCATACCACTGCTTCTCTTTCATGTCCCTCGACTCTTATAACAGCAATCAGGTTTCTGTACAAATTATAAATAGCCTTTCGCTCCCTGTGTTTTACCCCTGCCACCTTCAGAATTTGAAAGAGACTGTTTCAGTCAACATTGTCAAAAGCTTTCTCTAAGTCTAGTAATGCTTGCAACATAGGTTTGCCTTTCCTTAACCTTTATCCTAAGATAAGTCGTAGGGTCACTATTGCCTCACGTGTTCCAATATTTCTACGGAATCCCAACTGATCTTCCCCGAGATAGGATTCTACCAGTTTTTCCATTCGTCTGTAAAGAATTCGATTTATTATTTAGCAGCTGTGACTTATTAAACTGACAGTTTGGTAATTTTCACATCTGTCGACACCTGATTTCTTTGGGATTGTAATTATTATATTCTTCTTGAAGTATGACAGTATTTCGCCTGTCTCATTCATCTTGCTCACCAGATGGTACAATGTTTATAAGACTGGCTCTCCCAAGGCTGTCAGTAGTTCTACTGGGATGTTGTCTACTCCTGGGGCCTTGTTTCCATTCAGGTGTTTCAGTGCTCTGCCAAACTCTTGACGCAGTATCATATCTCCCATTTCATCTTCATCTACATCCTCTTCCATTTCCATAATATTATCCTGCAAAACATCGCCGTTATATAGACCCTCTATATACTCCTCCCACCTTTCTGCTTTCCCTTCTTTACTTAGAACTAGGTTTCCATCTGAGCTACTGATATTCATACAAGTGGTTCTCTTTTTTCCAAAAGTCTCTTTAATTTTCCTGTACGCAGTATCTATCTTACCCCTAGTGAGATAAGCCTCTACATCCTTACATTTGTCCTCTAGCCATCCCTGCTTAGACATTTTACACTTCCTGTCGATCTCATTTTTGAGCCCCTTGTATTCCTTTTGGCCTGCTTCATTTATTGTATTTTTGCAGTTTCTACAGCTTTAATCTACGGTTCATAACCAACTGATTGTGGTCAGAGTCCACATCTGCCCCTGGAAATGTCTTACAATTTAAAACCTGATTCCTAAATCTCTGTCTTACCCTTATACACTCCTGGAAATTGAAATAAGAACACCGTGAATTCATTGTCCCAGGAAGGGGAAACTTTATTGACACATTCCTGGGGTCAGATACATCACATGATCACACTGACAGAACCACAGGCACATAGACACAGGCAACAGAGCATGCACAATGTCGGCACTACTGCAGTGTATATCCACCTTTCGCAGCAATGCAGGCTGCTATTCTCCCATGGAGACGATCGTAGAGATGCTGGATGTAGTCCTGTGGAACGGCTTGCCATGCCATTTCCACCTGGCGCCTCAGTTGGACCAGCGTTCGTGCTGGACGTGCAGACCGCGTGAGACGACGCTTCATCCAGTCCCAAACATGCTCAGAGGGGGACAGATCCGGAGATCTTGCTGGCCAGGGTAGTTGACTTACACCTTCTAGAGCACGTTGGGTGGCACGGGATACATGCGGACGTGCATTGTCCTGTTGGAACAGCAAGTTCCCTTGCCGGTCTAGGAATGGTAGAACGATGGGTTCGATGACGGTTTGGATGTACCGTGCACTATTCAGTGTCCCCTCGACGATCACCAGTGGTGTACGGCCAGTGTAGGAGATCGCTCCCCACACCATGATGCCGAGTGTTGGCCCTGTGTGCCTCGGTCGTATGCAGTCCTGATTGTGGCGCTCACCTGCACGGCGCCAAACACGCATACGACCATCATTGGCACCAAGGCAGAAGCGACTCTCATCGCTGAAGACGACACGTCTCCATTCGTCCCTCCATTCACGCCTGTCGCGACACCACTGGAGGCGGGCTGCACGATGTTGGGGCGTGAGCGGAAGACGGCCTAACGGTGTGCGGGACCGTAGCCCAGCTTCATGGAGACGGTTGCGAATGGTCCTCGCCGATACCCCAGGAGCAACAGTGTCCCTAATTTGCTGGGAAGTGGCGGTGCGGTCCCCTAGGGCACTGCGTAGCATCCTACGGTCTTGGCGTGCATCCGTGTGTCGCTGCGGTCCGGTCCCAGGTCGACGGGCACGTGCACCTTCCGCCGACCACTGGCGACAACATCGATGTACTGTGGAGACCTCACGCCCCACGTGTTGAGCAATTCGGCGGTACGTCCACCCGGCCTCCCGCATGCCCACTATACGCCCTCGCTCAAAGTCCGTCAACTGCACATACGGTTCACGTCCACGCTGTCGCGGCATGCTACCAGTGTTAAAGACTGCGATGGAGCTCCGTATACCACGGCAAACGCTGACACTGACGGCGGCGGTGCACAAATGCTGCGCAGCTAGCGCCATTCGACGGCCAACACCGCGGTTCCTGGTGTGTCCGCTGTGCCGTGCGTGTGATCATTGCTTGTACAGCCCTCTCGCAGTGTCCGGAGCAAGTATGGTGGGTCTGACACACCGGTGTCAATGTGTTCTTTTTTCCATTTCCAGGAGTGTATAATCCATCTGATACCTTCTAGTATGTCCAGGCTTCTTCCATGTATCCTACCTTCTTTCATGTTCACTGAACCAAGTTTTAGCTATGATTAAGTTATTCTCTGTGCAAAATTCTACCAGGCGGCTTCCTTTTCCATTTCTTACCCCCAATCCATATTCACCTACTACGTTTCCTTCTCTTCCTTTCCCTACTATCGATTCCCTATTAAATTTTCGTCTCCCTTCCCTATCTGAATAATTTCTTTTATCTCATCATGCATTTCATCAATTTGTTCGTCATCTGCAGAGCTAGGCGTCATATAAAATTGTACTACAGTAGTAGGGGAGGGGTTCGTGTCTATCTTGGCCACAATAATGGGTTCACTATGCTGTTTGTAGTGGCTTACCCGCACTTCTATTTTTTTATTCTTTATTAAACCTACTCCTGCATTACCCCAATTTGATTTTGTATTTATAACGATGTATTTACTACACCAAAAGTGTTGTTCCTCCTGTCACCGAACTTCGCTAATTCCCACAATATCTAACTAAAACATATTCATTTCCCTTTTTAAATTTTCTAACCTACCTTCCCGATTAAGGGATCCGACATTACACGCTCCGATCCGTAGGACGCCAGTTCTCTTTCTCCTGATAACGACGTCCTCTTGAGTAATCCCAGCCCGGAGATCCGAATGGGGGACTATTTTACCTCCGGAATATTTTACCCAAGAGGACGCCATCATCATTTAATCATACAGTAAAGCTACAGGCCCTCGGGGAAAACTACAGCTGTAGTTTCCCCTTGCATTCAGCCGTTCGCAGTACCAGCACATCAAGGCCGTTTTGGTTAGTGTTACAAGGCCAGATCAGTCATTCATCCAGACTGTTGGCCCTGCAACTACTGAAAAGGCCGCTGCCCCTCTTCAGGAACCACACGTTTGTCTGGCCTCTCAACAGATACCCCTCCGTTGTGGTTGCACCTACGGTACAGCTATCTGTATCGCTGAGGCACGCAAGCCTCCCCACCAACGTCAAGATCCATGGTTCATGTGAGGGGGTGGGGGGTTATAGATTTTATCTTCAGAAAATAATGAAATATTATAAAGTAATTTGAAGAACAAAAACAAAAAAGTGGTGACTGAATTCAATCAATCGTCGGTACATAAAGACACACAAAAATGGTTCCAATGGCTCTGAGCACCATGGGACTTAACTTATGAGGTCATCAGTCCCCTAGAACTTAGAACTACTTAAACCTTACTAACCTAAGGACATCACACACATCCATGCCCGAGGCAGGATTCGAACCTGCGACCGAAGCGGTCGCGCGGTTCCAGACTTTAGTGCCTAGAACCGCTCGGCCACTCAGGCCGGCAAAGTCACACACATAGCTGAAAAATTAAATAACGAGTTTTCTCAGGTCATTCAACAAGTTAGTTTACAGACAATTTCAGTTACAACAGAGAACACAGAACACATAAAACCTGAACTGCAGACGGTTACCAGTAGGGTAAACGAATTGCAAAAGGAATTTCAAGTAGTCCTTCGTGGGGTGCTGTGAGTGCTATGCCCTTAGCACTCAACATACTGACGGAGGATAGCTCGAAGGAACACAAGCAGTTTCAAGTACGTACCCAAGATCGAAAAGGGCTACACCCTGTATCATAAAACCATCGAAAATATGATCCGAGCAGCAGAATAAATCATTTGCTGTAGCATATATGCATGGAGGCGCAGCTCTCAAGGCTACAGAAGCAGCAGAAAAGTTTGAAACTTTTACACAGTTGGAAAAGGCATATCTAGCCAAATATTGTTCCGATTTCGTACAGGAAAGGTTAAGGAAACATGTGTATAGCCCCAAACTTCACCATAGCAAACAGGGTAAACTGAGAAAATACTTCTAACATTATATGAATGAGTCAAAATACTGGGATGAAACTATTTCAGAGATTGATCTGTTAAGGATTCTGAAGCCAAATTACCTTCAAACACACACTAGAATTAAGTCATGTAGTAGATACAGATTTAGAAAATTTCATGGCTGTGTTGGATTCTCTAGATTTGTAACACGAGGATCGAAACTATATAATAATAACAAATCTCCGTGCTTTTGTAATGTGAACAACAATGGAAAGAAGAATTGCTATCATCATAACAATGGTTCACACATGTATGGAGGAAAAAACAAAAATTTTCGTCCTCAGTTTGATAATAATACACTAAAATCAGTATAACAACAGATGGCAACACAGTTATGCAGATTTATGGAAACAAAACGGTGATCCTCTATTTGTTCAAAACGTAGCAACACCCAACAATAATGTTAGATTAAATCACGAACATAGTACAATGTAAATTGGCAACCTCGACTCACAACGTTCGGATATTTGAAGCGGTAGAAAACAACCGTCCGAACTTCTCTTATCAGTCGAAGGCGACTGCATTTCGCCCTCTGGTAGTGGGTGATAAACGGTATGAGGGCCACAGCCATCTACAAAGTTTCAATGACACTGAAAAATCTTAATACCGATTACATAAATATGCTTGGGCATAACGATGGAAATGTGATAGAAGAGTTACGTACTGAAGCAAAGAAAGACGAAAGGCCATATAATGAGGTATTAGAAGCAGCAGTAAAGGCAGATGTATGTAATATTCCAATAACTGTGATTCTGGACACTGGAGCTTCCACTAATGTAAATAGTCATCATTTCTTTAAGATAAATGTAGTGAGAATCACGTACTTGCTCTCCCTGAACATAATTGTTATGTAACTAGTGCTGTTTGTGCCAGGTCGCAAAGCGTTAAGGAGAAAATACAGGTTACCATTCATATCTGAAATGAAGCCAATTTGTGTATTTTCCTAATAGTTAAAGATTTATCTTTAATTTGCGTTCTAGGTCTTGAATTTCTATGAAAACCTGGAGCGAGACTGTGTGAATGGGAAGTGTTTTTGTGGGAGTAGATAAGGATATCACAATATATTTGATAAAGACGAAAGATGTCCATGGCAAGTTCTGTCATGAACTAAAGGTAAAACATTTGTATTTGAGTTATCCATCTTCCGACTGCTTAGTGCGACCCTCCATAAATTACTCTGCTGTGCCAACCACTTCACCTCGGTCTAGCTCTAGTGACCTATGTTATTAATTATTTGCTGGCTGTATTTCGTCTCTGCCTCCCTTTACAATTTTTACCTTCCACAGCTCCCCCTAGTACCATGGAAGTTATACCGTGGTGTTTTAAGAGGTGTCCTACCATCCTGTCCCTTCCTCTTGTTAGAGTTTTCCATATATTCTCTCCCTCGCCGATTCTCCCCAGAACCTCATCATTCCTTACCTTACCAGTTCACCTCAGTTTCAACATTTTCTATGTTACCAAGTCCCAAGTGGTTAGCTTCTCTCCTTTTCAGTTTTTCCACAGTCCATGTTTCATTACCATACAATGCTGTGATCTAAACATACATTCTGAGAAGTTTATTTCTCAAATTCAGACCTATGCTTGATACTAGTAGACTTCTATAGGCCGCGAATGCCCTTTTTGCTAGTGCTAGCCACTTTTTATGTCCTCATTGATCCGTCTGTCATAGGTTACTTTGCTGCCTAGATAGCTGATTCCCTTAACTTCATGTACTTCGAGATCACCAGTCCTCATGTTAAGTTTCCCGCTGTTCTCATTTCTGCTACTTCTCATTACTTTCTTCTTTCTTTGGCTTATTTTCAATCCATATTCTGCAATCGTCAAACCGTTCGTTCTATTCAGCAGATCTTGCAGAATTTCTTCTCTTTCACTGAGGATAGCAATGCCATCAGTGATCCTCGTCATTGACATCTTATCCTCTTGAATTTTAATTTCACTCTTGAACGTTACTATTAATTCTACCATTGCTCCTTCGATATATAGAATGAACTGCAGGTGCGAAAAACGATATCCTTGTCCTATTCCACTTCTAATACCAGCCTTTCCTTCTTGGTCTTTTACTGTTCCCTGTCGATTCTTGTAAGTAATGTGCATTACCCGTCTTTCCCTACAGATTACCTCTATCTTTCGTCGAATTTCAAACATCTTGTATCATTTTACTCTGTCGATCGCTTTTTGCAGATCGTCTTTATGATTTTTGGTCTTGCTTTCATTATCAACCACAACGCCATAGTTTCCTATCTGGTGCCTTTATCTTTCCTAAAGCAAAACTACACGTCATAAAACACATTCTCAATTTTGTTTTCATTCTTCTATATATTTTTATTGTCAGCAACTTGCATTCATGAGCATTTAAGCTCATTGTGCGACAGGTCTCGCATTTGTCGTTTCTTCGTAACTGTGTGGATAACATTTTCGAAATGTCGGATGCTATACGTCAGACTCATTCATTCTGCACACAGATGTGAACAGTCCTTTTGTAGCCACTATCCAAATGATTTTACAAATTCTGTTGGAGTGTTATCTATCCCTTCTCCCTTATCAGCCTTAAATGCTTCAAGGTCATTTTACATTCTGATTCTAATATTGGATCTCCTGTCTGATCTATAACGACTCCTCTTTCTTCTTCTATCACATCAATTGAGAAGTCTTCCCACTTATATAAGCCTTCAACGTACTCTTTCGAACCATCCACTCCGTCCTCTGCATTTAACAATGCAAATTCCATTCACTCTCAATGTCTCCACAATCACTTTTAATTTCACTGAAGGTTGTTTTGATTTTTCTGTATGCCGAATTCGAACTTTCCACAATCATTTACTTTTCGATCGCATCACATTTTGCATGTAGCCATTTCGCCTCAGTTACCCAGCCCTCCTATTCATTTCATTCCTGAGTGGCATGTATTTCTATATTCCTTAATTTCCCTCGACATTTTCTCACTTATTTCTCTTATCGATGAACTGAAGTACTTCTTTTATTACTTACCTTCTTTGTACCTATGTGTTTCTTTCCAACTTCTATGACTGCCCCTTTTAAAAATGCCCACTCCTCGTTAACTTCCTACCGAGCAATTCCCTATCGCAGAGTAGCCCTTCATTTGGTATAAGTCCCGCATCCCACTTCTTTGCGCATAGATTTTTCCTGACTACTCTCTTAAACTCCAGCTTACTCTTCATCACAACTAAGTAATGGACTGAGTCTATATATGCAGCTGGGTGTAACTTACAATCCAATATCTGATTTCGGAATCTCTGCCTGATCGTAGTGTAACTGAACTGAAATCTTCACATACTTCCTGGGCTTTTCCAAGTACACCTCGTTCTCTTGAGAGTCTTCAACAGAGTATTTGCAGTTACTAACTGAAATTTATTGCAGAATTACAAAGCAGAATTTTTCTGTACATTTTTGAAAAACATTAACAGCAACATATTTCTCAGCACTTTTTAACCGTTCCACATGTGTGCTTCAATAGAGAACAGGAATGAACCTTAACCATTTTCATACTGTGTATTATCAGCTCGAGAATCATAAGACAATGGTATAGAGACTGTGATTGTACATTACTTTTGAAATAAAAACTTCATAGCTAAAGAGTGATTGAGAAAAGCTTTGATGGGTTTTAATACATTAGAATTTGTATAGAAACCAAATGGCAGTTATAAGAGTTGAGGGGCATGAAAGGGAAGCAGTGGTTGGGAAGAAAGTGGGACAGGGTTGTAGCCTCTCCCCGATGTTATTCAATCTGTATATTGAGCAAGCAGTGAAGGAAACAAAAGAAAAATTCGGAGTAGGTATTAAAATTCATGGAGAAGAAATAAAAACTTTGAGGTTCGCCGATGACATTGTAATTCTGTCAGAGACAGCAAAGGACTTGGAAGAGCAGTTGAACGGAATGGATAGTGTCTTGAAAGGAGGATATAAGATGAACATCAACAAAAGCAAAACGAGGATATTGGAATATAGTCGAATTAAGCCAGGTGATGCTGAGGGTATTAGATTAGGAAATGAGACACTTAAAGTAGTAAAGGAGTTTTGCTATTTGGGGAGCAAAATAACTGATGATGGTCGAAGTAGAGAGGATATAAAATGTAGACTGACAATGGGAAGGAAAGCGTTTCTGAAGAAGAGAAATTTGTTAACATCGAGTATAGATTTAAGTGTCAGGAAGTCGTTTCTGAAAGTATTTGTATGGAGTGTAGCCATGTGTGGAAGTGAAACATGGACGATAAATAGTTTAGACAAGAATAGAATAGAAGCTCTCGAAATATGGTGCTACAGAAGAATGCTGAAGATTAGATGGGTAAATCACATAACTGATGAGGAGATATTCAATAGAATTGGAGAGAAGAGAAGTTTGTGGCACAACATGACCAGAAGAAGGGATCGGTTGGTAGGACATGTTCTGAGGCATCAAGGGATCACTAGTTTAGTATTGTAGGGCAGCGTGGAGGGTAAAAATCGTAGAGGGAGGCCAACAGATGAATACACCAAGCAGATTCAGAAGGATGTATGTTGCAGTAGGTACTGGGAGATGAAGAAGCTTGCACAGGATAGAGTAGCGTGGAGAGTTGCATCAAACCAGTCTCAGGACCGAAGACCACAACAACAACAATACATTAGAATACCTTAAAGTTTCGTTTAATGTAACGTTGTAATAATATAGCTAATACACAAGTAGAACCTACTTCCAAGAGCGTAAGAACACCAGTGAATGTTAGCTATGGCTTCTGACCAATCATCATGTTTGTGTTCCTTTACTTCAGCTACAGTTCCATCATTCACAAACCATGTGTTCCTTCTTAACTGTTTGTAACATCATCACAGCACTCCTATGTCCAGTATACTCTGATAAGTTGTGTAAACCTCGTGGACAAGTGTGCATGTAGAGAAATCTTGTGCACTTTGATAGATGCCATGAGTAAGACTGGTATGGAACGATCTGCGATGAATAGCAGTTACTGACTCAGCTCGCTCTGCTCCTTAACGAAATATGGAATGTAATGGGTATAGTAGCATCCCACTTCTCGTCAACTGTAGAGTAAATTGGCGAAAGTGTTGTAGCGATGGTTGCTCGCAGACAGTGCAAGGAGATCTTTCAATCTATAACTTTATCCTGAGAAAATGACAGTTCTCATCCACTCCCATCCAAATAGGGAACGATGGGGAATCGTGTTAGGAAATTACAAACTATGATCAAAATGCTACAAATATGTTGGTAACCCAACTGCATTGGTATAGAACCCTGTCTGGTATACTTTGGTGTATATGTTCAAAAATTAACCATGAATGGACGTACTGTGCAGTCATCTACCTCCATTCACAATCTAGTATACAGTACATGCAAAGTGGTGATGGAGCACTTTACCAATGATATAGTAATTACGGAGCATGCTGTTGTGTCACTGGTCTGCATTGAAATTGCAGAAAAGGTGGTAGAATTACTAAACCTTATCAAACTATCAGCTGCAGTGCCTATTACAGTACATTGCGCTACATCATCCACGTCTTTTCCATCCCACTCATCCAGGGGTATTCTGTTTATTACCACAAAGTTATTGACTAATGCTAGTTGTCTGAAAAGGAGAGAGTCATGATGGAAGTAACAGCTTCCAGGTGATGGCCAGCATTGAAATAGTGATTGTATACATTGCTGCAATATAAGGAATCAATCCTCTTGGTCCCTTCAAAATGTGACTCCATCTGTATACAGCTCCATCATTCATACACCATATGTTCCTCCTTAACTATCTGTAAAATCATCACAGCACTCTCATATCCAGTACACTCTGATAAGGGGTGTTAACTTCCTTGACAAGTGTTTATGTAGAGAAATCTTGTGCACTTTGATAGTCACTTTGAATGATGAGATTAAATGTAGATTCAGTTGTTGGGAAATGCTGCAGAATGCTAAATGGTTCCAGCTTCCATGTGCTGCAATGTATTCCACATTTTTGTCAATACAAAGCATCACATTTGTCTTGTATTTCAACCATCCTCTGTGTTGTGGTAGTAGCATAGTTCACATCATGCGATGTCCATCTTATGGTGCGAGTCAATGGATTGGAATGTGTTAATATCGGTATACCATCTTGCACAGACCTCAAACTCTTACTGGAAAAACAAATTATATGGTGGTGTACAAAGCTGTAGGCACACACTGCTTTGATGTGTTACAGCAAACAACACTATGTATCAAATTGCTTATAAAAGAACAGCAGTGACCCTCTCTAGCTATTGATAGTCTGTAGAATAATTTCCTCCTACAGTACAGGTGACGAATCTTTACACTGGTCTCTGCATGCAACTTCTATCACTGGCAACCTCCTCCAATGGACCAATACCTATATATTTAATATGATCCCCACATATGCTCGATGTCAGCAGATAGACGGTATTTGTTTTTGATATATCAGAAGAGAGGGACATGATAACATCTTATTGAGTATTCTACTGGAAATGTTAGCAGAGTTTTAAAGTTTGTAATTTTCTCTGTTGCATGGTACGAAAACACGATGATAGAGAAACTTTTAGTGTGACAGGCATAAATGCAACCTGAGTATTGCAGATCTCCTTCCAAGTGTCTTACCTGTATGTAGCTTGGAGACACACAGCAATACAGGAGAAAAACCCTCGTCCTTCTGCCATTTTCCATAGGATGTAGAGACTTCCTAATTTTCCTGACAATAAAGCCAGCCGTAACTGAGCATAATATCGTTTTGACTAACGCGTGTTGAAGATGAAAGCTTTGTTTGGCGCTGGTCTTACACATCGAGCTATGAGGCTACATGTTCTCATTTTCACCATATGGTCAAAACAGGGTTGTGTTGTATTAACTCAGCTCACCCCGTTTCTCCGTGGGTTGCAGAAGGTTATAGATAAAGCGCTCTCTGACTTACATTCAGTTTCGACTTAAGTTTGAAAGATCACATGGACAAAGCTGCAAGGAGGGTTGGGCAGAGGCTGATGAACAGTTACAAGATGCAGAGCGACTTTATCAAACCACATTGGTGTTTTGCTGTGTGCAGTCCTTAGCAGATAGGTTCGAACAAGGTGACTCGTTTCGAGACGTTAGAGTGCTATGATTATGATTCATCAGTAGCTGCAATCATTAAAAGGCATCTCAATTGGAACCAATGCAGGTATGTGGCTGAATGGAGAAATTATTCCAAATCGCACAGCATTTCTACTAGATACAGTAATACTGTTGATCTGAAAATCCCATGCATTGGTCAAAGGTTTTTGTATATTTCTTATGACCTCAAGTTAGCGTTGCATTTTTTAAGTAATTCCTCACATTTCACACCATCTACTGTAAGTGATAATTCTCAATCATCATCACCCTACCTCGCCATTTAACCGATGGACATGTTGCTGTATCTCTGATTGACTGTCTACAAGGCATGAAAATAAAAAGTGTTACAAGTGAAGCTTGTTAGCGTGGTAAATATGTAGCAGCGACCAGAGGGAGTTGCAAACACAGACTTTATTCCTCATCCCTCTCCAAATTCGGTGATAAGGGCGATTTCATTTGGAGATTGCTCCACTGGCAGTGTGCACCCACACTTTCGGTCTGTTAATACACACCTCACAATCACTGTCTACATTCAATATCATGATATTTGTGTGGAACACCACTTTATTTGGAAGCAGTATCATTCCTCAATTGTTTAAGAATACATAGTTTTTAACGTGGATATCGTTAGTGAAACTTGTGTGGGCCTTAAAACAAAGACCGCTTTTTGTGCAGGATGACAGTAACATCGTCTTTGCGATCGTGTTTTCAACCTCTGGTCGCTTATAAGACAATTATGTCTCTCTCTTCCTGACAGTAACTAGTGCCATTCACAAGAAAAACTAATGAGGCATGCCACTATTCGTGGATTTTTGCTCCATATTGCTTGGTGCCACCAGCGTTTAGTTAATGGCGGCATGTTGTACATAGCAGGGTGTGTGTGATAGATTTGCTGTGATTTTTAGGCTTATGAAGTTTGTGTTTGAGTATAAGGTTACTACGGTCATGGTCCTGATACGTGCAAAAATAATGACTATGTCCAGGTAAGAGGTTGTGATGTAGCTGCACCGATAGCCATAACAGGTATGATGAATTTTGTGAGAAAATTATATCGAGACATAAGAGGGACATAGATATTGATTGTTCCAAAGTCATATCCAACAGGAAGAGCTTTTTTCGATACTACACACATTGTCAAATATTATGGGATTGGGAGTGCATTCATAATGACCTTCTTTTTAGCTGAGTGGTAACTTGCCTGCCTCCTGTGCAGTGGGCCCAAGTTCAATTCCTGTCCAGTGTAACACCCCAATTATAGAACCCATAATGAGCACCCTTTTGTTGTAAAAAGATATAGAAAAATCAGTCATCCTGACAGTGGTGACAGCTACTGACAACAAAAATTTACACTCCTGACACTTCGATTAAGAAGAATGTTATGTAAATACTAATGATTATCATAAAGAAAGGACTGATTGAAAGAATACCATATGATACGAAACAGAAACGTTATAGAAAGAATTCAAAAAATTGTTTTTTACGAAGGTCAAAGCCCAGACCATCAACTGACCAACGATAACATTTATCCTAGAAGAGAGTTCGCTGTGACTACAATGTAATTCGGCAATGGAGATGTTAACTTCTCTTCTCTCTTGTACTCTTGCAGCAGTAGTACGCATGTTAAACGCTACGCTACTAGATTGTTTTAAACCCGACCTGAATTTAAAAGTTTTACGGTTGGAAGTATTAGAAAGATGTTGGACTGAAGTAAAATCATCTTTACCGTTTAGACAGATAACGCCGTAGTTGATATATGTGACAGAAAAGTAACTCGCGTGATTGCTGATCTGTGATGGGACTTACCCTTCGTGATAATAGTCACGAACATCAAAGGACACTGAAAGAGACTGATTGCCGACATAAACTCAATTATAAGACTTGAGTAGGCAATAGATAAACGCAATCATGAAGAATTTACAATTGTGCCATGTTGTCAGAAGGTATCGTCAGAGTCAGAATTGCTGACGCTAACAAACGCAATTCCTTCAATGAAAAATTGGTGTGTGATCTCAGTGTAGGGACAAATAATTACGAAGAACAATAAACTAATTCTTTGTGTCACATACATCATTTAATGGACATTTAAAGTGTATTTGTGGAATTAACTGATTCTTCGGTTAACATAAAAGCGAAAACTGATTTAGTGACAATTTAACTGTAAACAGTAATAAGTTTACAACGAAATATGACGCATTCTGAACATTGCTGAAGGGTATCTTATCTCTGGTTTTACGTCATGTAATTGTTGAATAGCCGACGTAGCGACGCCTTGACGACGGAATAATAACAAACAACTCAATATCCTCGCAAAAATCTTGATGTGACATCGGCTTTGGTGATGGATTGATGATTCAAGACATTATATTTTCAACGTTTGAATACCCATTCTCAAACTGGGCATGAGAACTACAGCCAGCAAGCTTGCGTAAACTGAAAAGTCTGTCGTGAACACTCAAAGGACTTTTGGTTATCATTTCAGGTTAATGGAGTCATCGCGTTATCGAGTGGTGCAGTCGCTATATATATAAGTGGAGAAGATCGATAGACATCGAAGACCATTGCTTTAATTACAAGCAAGGGTAGCGCACACACTCCGGTGTGCTTCTCCATCGAGACGTTGATATCAGTTTTGAGAGACAGCATCTGAAAAATAACAAAACCGAGTGATTAGTTTTTTATAATAGTTACAGATTGGCGTTATTGTGATCGACGGACGCCGTTCCACATCATCTTGACTGGGACAACCATCAACATCGAGCCGAGACAAAACGAGACGTCACACCATGTTTGAGATTTTCTCCGCTCGTGGACCGGGTGTTGTGTTGCCCTCATCATCATTTCATGCTCATCACTGGCGCGCATGTTGCCCAATGTGGTATCAACTGAAATAAGACTTGCACTTGGTGGCCAAACTTCTCCAGACAGGGTCTAGGGGGCAACAATTCCATATACTCATTTCAATTTTTTTTCATTTGTAATATTTCATTGTAATTCCAGCGATAAATATTTGACTGGTTTCCTAGAACGACACTGTTTTGTGTGTGGGGCACATGGGTAGGTTGGCTACAATATGCATTGGGCTGTCTCCATGATCATGTGTCTTACATGTATTCTCAAAGTAAAACTGAGTGATTCAGTATCATGTGTTAGCAGTGGACATATTGATAACATCAGAATTCCTGCCACTCCAATCATCCCGAAGTGCCCTCCATGTCCAGGGGTGGTGCTCTCTTGTGTTCATACACATCTATGACTGTGGCTGTTGCCGCAGTGGCAGTTTTCATGGACTTTATAATTATGTATGGTGAGTTATGTTGATGGTACTTCTTGTGCCATCAGAATTAAAAAGAGATCGATTATATTACTGATTTTTGATGAATTTTACATGTCCTGCATTTTCCCAAACAGTAGAGAATGATGAGCAAGAGAGGTCCAACTCCTGAAAACTAAATTTTATAAATAAGAAGTATATTCTCTGCTGTGTAATTGAATTTCCTGTCGTGATATCCATCCTCTCCTGTACAAACCTGCCAGGTTCCATGTAGAGGAGGGGAGAGGGCTGTGGGATATTCTTAGTGGGGGGTTGGGTTTACTCATTTACTGATTTAATTAATTAGTCAATTAAATCGATAGAATGTGATGGTCTATTTGAAAACATAGGCTTGAAAGTGTACTTGAATAAGAGAGGGGGAGGAGGGAGGATTGGAGATTTCAAGAGGGGTGGAGGGTGAGGAGGGTGAGGAGGGTGAGAGTATTATGGTTTCTCAGAAGGACAGACTATCCCCAGGAGGTGTCATAAATCAGCCCCAGGAGGTCATAAACCAATTAGCAGAAAGACAGTTTAAGGGGTGGGAGAGCGGTTCACAAAAAGATCACGTCTACAACTCTATTTAGCTTGCCCCTGAATGCATGCAACCTACGTTAATAAAATTCCCTGATACTCTCTTTCTCCCACCACTTCTCCGCTGGTATATCGCTGGTCACTTACGTTCTATACACGAACGTTAGTAGCTGTTTAGTTCACTTTCCCGCAATCATTTTAGAAATTCTGATGAAATGCTATTTATCCCGCCTAAATTATTTTATCATAGGATGTCCAAAGCGCTTTTAAATTCTTTATCACTTACTCTGTTGTTTCCTCTTCTATTTCATCATCAGACAACTCCTTCCCCTCATAGAGGCCTTCAGTATACTCTTTCCACCCACATGCTTTCCACTAGATTTCACGCTACAATTCCCATTGAACTCAGAATGTTAACACATTTGGTTTTAATTTCACCCAAGATTGTTTTGATTTTTCTGTACAGTCCATCCTTTTCGATAGAGGTGTCCACTCCTCTTCAGCTGAACTGCCTACTGAGGTATTAATTATCGCAGGACATATAGCCTCAGAGGACTTCAAGCGTCTCCTTCATTCCTTAGTATTTCTGCTTTGATTCAGAAACTTCTGTTTTTAATTCTGAAACTGCTGAGAGAATTTGAATGCTGTCACTTTGCTATTATTTATCATTTCATTTCTGACCTACAGAATAATTCTTGACAAATACAGCTCGAACTTTTTCTATTCATTTATGACCCACAATAAACAAGGATAACGCAATATGACTATTAATTAACACAAAAGAATGGCGCTGAATTATAAGAAATCCTGACAATAGCCCATACATTTAAAAACTCGCTCACCTGAGAAAAAATCTTCATGTCAGGAACTACAGCAGACGCAACAAGTACACAGCCAACTAAATAAAAGTATTGTAACTACTGTAGGCTCTAACAACTAATAGGCATCTGGGTAGCAAAGGAAAAATTTTGCTGCGGAGCAAACAATGTATTCAGCAGATTTTATCTTAATCATGTGACATCCATTTATAAAAATTATATTATCTTCCGTGACATGCAGTTCCAAAAATTATGTAATCGTTAATAACTTCATTACCCACATTTTACAATCCATGTCCAACCACTACAAAATCGCCACGATGGACACACGTCGAGATCGTCCACTCGCGCTAACGTTTCCGACCTTCATCACTGCTAACTATTAACTTCTAACTGTGAGTCCTTCCAGCCACAGAGTCTCTTTCAGAGGGCGCACAGCGCTGTCAGTTATTTTAATGCAGTCTAAAGCGCTGCCAACATACAAACATATAAACAGGCTACTTACAATTCTTCCTCACTGGTCTCTTAACTTCTGCTCTCTCTTCATCATTGCTAAATCCTGATCTGAGTTTACGTCTGCTCCTGAGTATGATTTATAATCTAATATCTTAATATGCACATTCACAGTCACAGTCGCAAGGAACCTTTTTTTTCTTTAATAGGAAGTTACAGGTTTCAGACTGTTTTAGATCTTCTTCAGACCTACCATCATTATGATAGACGGTGACAGCATAAAAAATAAAATACGTTTCCTGCTGTTGTGACTGTGCATGTGCATTTTCAGTAATGAAAAAAGAACCGGTATTCTCCAAAAGAAGAGAAATGTTCTCTAAAATTACCGAATTTATCACCTGACTTCGGAATATCTACCTGATCATGATGTAATATAAGTGTAATCTCCCTGTACACCTCCTCCTCTTGAGATCTTTGGACAGAGTCTTCAGTATTACTAGCTGAAATTTATTGGAGAACACAATTAGTTCTTTTCTTCTCTTATCCCTACTAGCAAGCTCATATTCTCCAATAACCCTTTCCTCCGCTCCTTCTGCTACAACCATATTCATATCCCCCACGATTATTATATTTTCATCTTCCTTTATCAACTGCATTACAGTTAGGCTGATTAAATGATCTTTGTTAATCTGAGAGGAAATAAATTCTAGAGCGCAATACGAGAAACGAGAAGACGAAAACAGGTTCAGTGGAAAGCCTGCCAACGCGAGACACGCGAGAAGAACCACAACCTGAAACCCAACTAGCTCAGTAATATGCCTCATCTGTTTGAAAAGAAGACGAGTGAACGGGGTGCAAAGTCGAATCAGCCAAGAAGTTGGAAAATGGTTCTTGTAACACAGTGGATACATGAAACCCTGCTCCAGGCAGAAGCCATCAGTCCTGATTCGAAAAGAGGCAGCCGCTAGATGCAAATACACATGCCCCTTACCCATAGCTTTTGAATATCATTATCCACAGATTACTTTGATATTATAGCCCAGTTTTAGCAGTATGTTTTAGTTTTTATGAAGGTTGTATCTGGTTAGAATACGTGTATGTTTTATTTGTTTAGGAGTCTTATTACATTTAATTTCCTTTCTGATTAGTACGTTCTTGTAGGCAGACGAGTTTCTGATGCCCGTGTTGAGTAATTCGCGTTGTCTGTTGGACATAAATATTCGCTTTCGACTGTCATACATATAAATTCAGAGAACAAGCCACGAGACTAATCAGTAACTGTGAACGACGAAAGGTAATAAAACGTCATGTGTCGTTCCAGTCCTAATTTTAGAATTATGTTTGTATTTAATTCGGTGCCTCATCTTTGTTTATATGAGTGCCAGGTTACAAAGTGTGTGATTTTGATGCTTAATTGTGAATACAGAAAGAGCGTCTATGACACATTTTAATGGGACTGAGGAAAGAAAGACTGGCAGGTTCACCTTCGTTGTCTGGAGAACGTTTTGGAACATATTCGTATTACTCCACATATAATTTATTACTGATTCCAGCATTCGTCTCTGTCGTTGATATGGTTTGTTACACCAAGGTGAGGTTTTAATTTGTTTCCCTCACAAGCTCTGAATCACGAAAATCTTGTCTCTGTCAAACATTTGTTTTGTGTGGGGGCATAAGTTTTCATATTTTTACCTTTTCACGACCTGTGTTTTAACAACATGTCTAATTTTTTTTTTAAATTTATTAGTCAGAAGTTTATTAATTCACATCTTTTTTTTCTGCCACGGCTGTGCTCCAACTTCATTTTACACTTAATTCTGAACAGCAAGACAGTCCAGTAGCTATTACCAAACGGTGTTGTAGAAGGCTGAGCAAAGCAGTATTTTACTCATTCGAGTTCATGTTTACAAGATTCAGAGAATGTAGCTGGTGGTAAGTTGAGCGGAGCCACCACACACCTGTCGCGAAGGCAGTGTACCTGCAGTTAATCCTCGGCCGGGACCAGCAGTGTGCGGGACACGTGTTAGATACCGATTTTCGGGCATGTAAGCCAATTAAGCGTCACCACCAGAGTTTCACGTTTGACAGCGTTCCCGTGCGCTCATCGGTGTGATGTACAGTCATCTCGCGATACTATCAGTAGCCCCGAGCTGGCTGAGAGAGTCCTATTGCTTTTTTTATGTGTAACACACATGTAGACCAACACAATTTGATTAACTACCCATTTCCTGTTCTCTTTAAGAACACTGCACACTGTGTCGCCAAATTATCCACAAAATTAGTTATAGAATATTTTTGTTTCTAGAGAGCCAACAGCGCTTCTGTTAATTGATTTAGTTATTAGTTTTCAGTTAGTTTTAGTATTAGTACTTTTTGTCAACTGAGAGAACATCTGCTTTGTGCAATGCACAATTTGCTAATACAACTCTCTTTATTATGTCACAGTATCTCTTTCTTCTTCATGCTCACAGAAGCAGAAACTTTTAATGTAGCTTATAGCGTGCATTTTTTTGTTTGTTACACAAAATTTGTTACTGCACGTCCCAGCAAAATTAACTCATAGCAGAGCACATCCGATTCACTGTTTTGTTTGGCTATGTTAAATTACTTCTGGAACTATATCCATCAAAGCAGAGTCCATGCATATAACACTATTGTTTTATGTTTTCACTCATGCTACATGGACCGAGTTCCATGTATTTTACATTGTTTTAGCACCAAACACGGACAAAATTGCACAATTTTTAGTTTCGTATGTGAACTGAGCTCCATGATTTTCTTATTAAGTTGTTTACTGGAAGACTGTTGGGGTTCATTTTATTGTTGACACTAAACTTGAGAAGGATTTCTCTTCTATTGAAAGGCCACTAAGCAGTGACGATTAAAGATATGTATCAGAGGATCTTACCTCTTTCAGTCTTGGGGAACGAGTAGATGATGTGAAGGCACTGGTGTCTCCCATGTTGCTAAGCAGCAATATGTATAAACATTTTACGTTGTATTCTTGTAAACTTTGTGAACGGAAGAGAGGCGTCCGTGAATTCTGTCGTTTTAGCTCATGTTTCTCCCACTTGTTGGACGGTGGCAAGAAGGGCCAGCTGCAAGCTTTAGGCGTTGGATAGTCAATAATGGAAATCCGCGATATATCCCACTCGAAACTTCCATGGACATTGGACAGGTGAGTTGAGTATCTCTTAAGTCAGAGTAATTCTTCGTCTTTCAAAACAATACGAACCCAGTGAATTCACTTGAGAAATGCACGAGGGGTCACAGATTTTCCTAGAAACAGAAGCAGAGACAGAACCACCAATACGTTTCTGCAAACAGCGTGGGAAGTGAGTTGTTATTTCATGCCAAGATATCTTTCTACCAATCACAAGCCGTGTCAAGTACACTGCCAACCTTCAGTTGGTTGAGCACAATGAGCAATGGAAGAGTAAATTCTACACGCTTTCCCATCATGCTGGGAGAGATAGAACAATTTTCAGTTCTTACTGTGAGGGACCTCGCAATTCCTGCAGCTACTGCAATTTTGAGTGTGTGAGAGTCGAGAGTTTGTGAGCAGTCACTTTGGGGTGAGTACAGAGTGACTGTTTGGGACTTGTCATTAGTCTGTTCGACGTGCGGCTTCAGCTTGGCGTTTCTACTTGTTTTGAAGTAAGAGTCGGGTATCCTGTTTGCTTTGTCTTGCCCTGTGCAGTTCAGAATTTGCGATTCTCTTTCGCAACTTGTGATAGCTTTTTATTAATAGTTCCCGATCATACTGGAATCAAGAGTCAGTGTTATACAGTGTATGCGCCTCTTGTGAGTTTCCCAGATATAAGAAAATGATTTTTATCTCAATTTACAATCATCTGGAGAGCATTCAGGTGCCTTCTGGACAGGTGAAGTGTTCCTGAGCGTAAATTTGATCACGGTGGTGACTCACTAGACAAAAATCTTGACGTTCGGTGCAAACTAATATTTACTTTTTCCACAAAGTAGTTGTAAATGAATGCAACCTCATCTTGAAAAAGACTGAGTGAGGGAAAAAGATAGTCTTTTCAAGATAATTTTTTCTCACTCCATTACTTTCTCCCCGTTCTGATGACTTGACCCTTTTCATAACAACAAATATTTTTAGCGCATTCTAGCTCATTGATCTGTAACCTCACTGGGACGGTGTTTCCAATGTAATACAGGTATCATAACGAGAAAAAAATTATTTTCTTCTAATCTGGAAAGTGAGATGGGAGCTTTTCTATTACGAGAACTTAAGTGAATTTTATTTTGATGGCAATGATACTTGAGCTGCATTACCACTTAGCATCACGTATAATTACAATTGGTAAGTTTCATGGCTAAATTCCATTCTATAAAGAACAGAATTGATTATCAGGTCATTTTAGTGCTGATTTCACTAGTGTGGGAGGCGGCTAACACCAACGAATGCAGGAACCAGGTCGTTTCGCACAGCCTACAATATGAAACGTATGGAGTACACAGTAACATTCCACGTAGAAACGCTGTAATATGGGCAGCCACAGCCGTTAAAATTCATGGTAAACTTAACTTGAATAAACTGCAAACAGCTGTTAAGTCACGATTATTAACGATCGGTTTTGCTACGTGAAGCAGCATCTTCATGTTCTTTTATATAGGAAACAAGTCATCCTCGTAATCTATGTGCTAAAAAATTAACTACAACTAATAAAAGTAAACCTAAATAAAAATACGTGCAGTAGTGCCACAGTGATTAGGACACAGAGACGCCTCCAGCGTTCGCCATCAAATAATCTGACCACATGAATGGAGGAAGTCGTTAACAAACAATAAGCGACAGGGCATTGGAGCGAATAATGCTGAGAATGAGGTACAGTGGCAAAAAGAACCGTAGGTAACGTGATAAATATGGTTAAAATGTATACAAGAAGCATAAATGACATACTTGAGTGGTGTGTCTGTCTGAGAACTCTCACTTGTTAGCCAGCCCCGTTATCACCAATATAAAATAAAAACCTTCAGAAAGATAAAATTATGCAAAATTAAAAATAGGGAAGGAAGACGTTAACTAAACTGTTGGGCCTACATGTGCATCCATGTGCAAATTGAATGTATATGAAAGACTAATCGTATTAAAAACCTTAGAAGATTATAAGCTATATTTAGGACATTTACCTACAACTCGTAAGAACCAAGAATAAACATCGGATCATAGGGGACTCCACTTGATAAAGGAAGACGTAGGAACCAGAAGAACAGGTTAACGAACCGTCTAGTTTAGCTCGAATGTCCAAATATATCGACACGGTATCATTTCCAGAAGGTAGTGGCTTTTAACAAATACTACAGTCATACCACAGATTTTTGTGTCTATAACAGGGAGCAAGCTACTGCCAAAGAACGTGGGTTGAGTGTCACTGCCAGCACATGTACCATGTCCAGTGACTTGTGTGACATGTATGTCAATACACCTACTGACTAACTTTTGAATATCATTTCCAGTACTCCGTGTACTTTCAGTGATAGATATTTTTTTTAAAAAAAAGAAAGAAATAGATGAGGTCACTGCAGTTTAACTGTTCAGAGTTTGAGGACTGCTATTACACACGAAAGTTGGACTAGTTTCACTACAACACCCCTTTTCAATGGTTTTTGCTTTTTCTGACATGGTTAAAATAATCTCAAATAAATAACCATTGATTCAACAGTCACATAATTGATTCAGTTCCACAATCATCCATGTTCGACCGCCATGGCCTATAGCAATGTGGGTCTCATGTAGTTCATCAAGACAAACGTAATAACGAATTTCTTCTTTTCCAGCAGACACCGGTGCTATGGGTTTATCTTCACCTTCGATGCTGAGAACATCATATCGCTTCAGAAGTCTGTAGTGAACAGATTTTTTATTGGAAACAATTTTTACCTTTTTCGCTTCGTTTAACACAATATTATATTGTCCAGCAGTTACATAAAAATTGTTGTCCTTCTTCTTATTCACTGATTCACTTACAAGTTCGTAAAATCTGTTACGCATAACATCACTCATTCTGATGCAAAGCTGCATATCAAACACCACTAAAGATGACAGAACGCACGATACTCGATCCTGACTGAAACTACGCAGCGGTTAGCGGACTGAGAACTCATAATTGCCAACAAGGAAACTTACCTGAACACAAAATTGACAACAATGAAATTTGTCTGAACCTGCACGGCGGAGGCGAGAGTCTTTGATCCAGCTTTTACCACACCGCGAAGCTAAATCTTAGGTTTCACCGGTTAATTCTAGAATTTACCAACTATCTTACTTTTACAGTAACTTTTATATTTAACCTTTCTTTGCTATATAGAACAACCAGAAGATCCTGCTTTAACCCGGCGAAACCAGTCGTTAATCAACCATATCTTAACAGCTGCTTGCCGTTCATTCAAGTTCAATTTACCACAACATTTCAGTATGTGTGTGTCTGGGTGTGTGTGTTGTAATTGATTGAAACAGAAATATGCAGTATTTTAAATCTCCTGCCAAGTGTGTGTGTGTGTGTGTGTGTGTGTGTGTGTGTGTGTGTGTAAACATATTGCCCAATGGCATCTTTATCTTGTTTTGTTAAATTTACTGCCATTTTTTCTAATTTCCCGTATTCAACGCTCGATGCTGTTACCAAAGAAAGGGATATAGCTAGTGACCTCACAGTTATTATGTCAACTAAACAGGGACTTCATCGATAACTCAGTGACCTCTTTGAAAGTCAGTGACCTAAATCATTTGAAATCACAAATGTAAACATAGTTTGGTACAATCGATGTAGCTATACGAATGACACTCACTGGTAATTCTGTGAATCACTTCTGCTAGCCTTCTTGTACTACAGTGTTACTTGTGCTTCCTTCCAACTCTTAGGTACCGTCTTATGTTCCGGGAATGTACAGTACTTTCTGGTTAAGAGATTATGCTAGATTAGCTCTAAACTCTTCAAGGCGTCACATTGAACCCAGAACCTTTGTTTAGTTTCAGTTATTTCAGTTGTTTATCAATGCAGCTCACACTAATATGTGTATCGCTTAATCTTTACTGTTGTGCAAGAAATTTAATGTAGTTCTCCTAGATTCGCCGTTGTAAAGATATAATAATTTTGGTGCCACCCTTTTCATATTTACAAAAATTTCTTTGCATTTAGCGAGAGGTCTTACAGCAGTTGTATTTTCACAGTACTCCGAAATAATTCAAGGGAAACACAGAAAACAGAAGACGACTCTTGGTGCACTTATTAAGGCATTTACGAAGCTGTGAATGTGAGTTTGTAGCTCATTAATAGCGAATGGCCGACAGATAGCGCTCACAAAACATTCATGCTGTGTATTGAGGACCTACAATGCACGGCGTAGTACGAGAGTACTCATGCTCAAACTAGACGATGGTGAAGTTGTGCAGTATCTTTCAAAATTGTGAGAAGGGTAGTTTTGCCAAGAGTTCAGTGTCCGGGAACGTGAAACCTGTCCAAGAGCAGCCGACTGACAGAAAATAAAACGTTACCAGCTCAAATCAATATAAAGACTCCTAAAGGTGAACTTTCTGAATTCAACGGATTCTAGTGGTCTAGTGAGTTTATGTGTCTGCCTATTTATCATGAGCCGACGCCCAATTATCTCGATGCCTGGTAGCGAAGGTATTGATTAGTGCAACGCTGCAGCGGCGCCTAGTTACAGGAGCCTTGTCACAAGGTGATGCAACGCCCGGGCTGGATGGTACATTGGGTGCCTCCTGGTGAGAGACAATGCGGTATTAGTTACGGTACTGGAAACCTTCCACCATCCACGAACGCATGAATGGTAGACGTTGACCGACAGTGAGAACACGCATGCGTTTCTCAATGCTCCCCACGTTGTTCTCAGCAGCTGCTGCAGAGATGAGGAGCTGGTTCAAGAGTGGAGCGCATTACAACGCGAGGACGTCCTCGGTGAGGACTTCTGCGAAGCCATCCATCACGGCCGGCCCTCTGCCCGCGGCCCTCGGCTCCCGTGGAGCTGCAGAGCGCGCGCTGCAGGCGGTCCGCGGCGGGCCAGGGTAGGGGAACCCCCGCGGGGCCGCAGCGCAGTGACGGCCACGGTGCGTCGCCGTCACGTGTTTGCCTGCGTAATGACCCGACTAATTGCTGCCACTGCTCAAGGGCTGCAGCCAGGCCTCTTGCAGCGATCGTTAACAAAGTCCCCGGGGATCCCATTAATTCCTTTACCAGTGCTTCTATTTAATCTTGTATCCCGGGAGATTTAGAGAAGTATGTCAACCTTGTTCGAGATTGTCCGTAGGAACGGCATGAGAACTACGTTAACTTGATTTCAAATAAATTCGGTCCAATTATTTTCGTATTACCTGCTAGAATAGACGAAATGTACTTGGCTTGGTTCAGCACGGACTTCATTGATATCATTTAAGGTTACATTTTGCAGTGCTGCTGCGTGTTACTCAGTCAGAGTAAGGTCAAATACAATCTCAATATTTTCAACAGTGTTACTCAATAAACAAAGTCAAATATAATTTCAAAATCTGACAGAGTTACATTTATTAACCTTTTACTAGGTTGTCAGTCGTTTGTGTATTTCGATTAAAACGAATCACTTTACTTATCCAAAATAACTCGTTTTGTTCTGTCTGTCGCCAATTACATTTCTTTCGAAGTTATTTAAGATTAATAATTAACCTTTCTCAAATTTCTGCATTTAGAAATGAGTAGTGGAATTCAGATATATTTTACATCTTTTGGATGTCCTCCACCTGAAGTCTGCTCCAGCTGCTCTCTCGCACGAAAACGCCAAGAATTTGTAAAACAGGAGACTAGAAGTGAATGTAACAATTTTTGCTATAATAATACCAGAAAAATAAGTGTAGTATATTTCAAATTGAAATATTTGCTATGCAGATGATTACTACTTGTACGTTACTGAATAACAGCAAATACGAAAACAGTTTTCTCACTCTGGGGAATTGCTAGCAGGAATCATTCCCTCCCGCTCTTCTTAAGGACTAAGATACATGGCCGGCCGCGGTGGTCGATCGGTTCTTGGCGCTTCAGTCCGGATCCGCGCCACTGCTACGGTCGCAAGTTAGAATCCTGCTTCGGGCATGGATGTGTGTGATGTCCTTAGATTAGTTAGGTCTAAGTAGTTCCAAGTTCTAGGGGACTGATGACCTCAGATGTTAAGTCCCGTAGTGCTCAGAGCCATATGGACCAAGATACATGGGTAAATCCTCCAGGCACTTTTTCTTTTAGTGTTTTTCTCTAGTGTCAATCTATAATGCAGTTTGAAAGTACTCTTTGAGATCGAAAGTATCCGGACACCTGGCTGAAGATGACTTAGAAGTTCGTGCCTCCCTCCACCTGTAATGCTGGAATTCAGTATGGTGTTGCCCCAACCTTAGCCTTGATGACAGATTCCTCTCACGCAGGCATACGTTCAGTCAGGTGCTGGAGGTTTCTTGGGGAATGGCAGCCCATTTTTTACGAAGTGATGCACTGAGGAGGGGCATTGATGTCAATCTGTGAGGCCTGGCACGAAGTCGCCGTTCCAAAACATCCCAAAGGTGTTATATAGGACTCACTTCAGGACTCTGTGCAGGCCAGTCTGTTACAAGGATCTTATTGTCGTGTAACCACTCAGCCACAGGCCGTGCATTGTGAACAGATGCTCAACTTTGGGAAGCAACAAGGTGCTTATAATATCAATGTAGGCCTGTGCTGTGATAGTACTACACAAAACAACAAGGGGTGCAAGCCCTCTCCACGAAAAACACGGCCACACCATAACACCACTGCCTCCGAATTTTACTGTTGGCACCACACACGCTGGCAGATGACGTTCACAGGGCATTCGCCATAGCCACACCCTGCCACCGGATCGCCACATTGTGTACTGTGATTCGTCACTCCACACAACTTGTTCAATCGTCCAATTTTTACGCTCCTTACACCAAGTGAGGCGTCGTTTGGCATTTGCCGGCGTGATGTGTGGCTTATGAGCAGCTACTCGACCATTAAATCCAACTTTTCTCATCTTCCACCTAACTGTCATAGTACTTGCAGTGGATTCCGATACAGTTTGGAATTTCTGTTTGACGTCTTGATAGATGTCTGCCTATTACATTTACGACCCTCTTCAACTATCGGCGGTTTGTGTCTACCAACAAACGAGGCCGGCCTGTATCCTTTTGCGCTGTACGCGCCTTCACATTTCCACTGCACTATCATATCGGAAACAGTGGACCTAGGGATGTTAGGAGTGTGGAAATATCGCGTACAAGCATATGATACAAATGAAATCCAATCAACTGACCACGTTCGAGGTCCGTGAGTTCCACTCAGCGCCCCATTCTGTTCTCTCACGATGTCTGATGACTATTGAGGTCGCCTATATAGAGTACCTGGCAGCAGGTGGCAGCACAAAGCACCTAAGATGAAAAATGACTTTTTTGTGGTGTCCGGACTCTTTTGGTCTCATAGTGTAACTATAAGGTGCTTTGAGGCATGATCTTAGCTCACTGGAACATGTATATCACATTTTTGCCCCACATCTTGTTAGATTTCATCATACGCTATACAAAGACTGTCGTTGCCTTAAGCCAGCAAGTGATTAACCTCGATAGCAGTCACCATCCCACGAAATGATTGATGATAATGAAGCGTGATACTGAAGGAGCTAGTAGGAGCCATGTAATATTGAACTGCCTCCAACTTGGTTGTCGGTTCTATCCACACTGACAACTACCTAATCAAGATATCAGTAACTCCAACAACTAATTTGTCGGTTTTATCCACACTGACAGCTACTTAATCACAATGCCAGTAACTCCAAAATCAAGTTCACACTATGATTCGAATCTTATGTACTGTTGTCAAACGTTGGCCGACCAAACCGACCAATCAGAGCGCGCCCTGTCCAAGCAGACACGAAACATTGACAGCCTTCTGGTAGTATCCAGGCCGACACCATGTACCTACTGCGAGTTGATTTTGTGTGGCCTTGGGACACGTTCATGTGCGACATCGCATGTGTGGCACATCTTATCGCAGTTAAAGCTTTACCGATATTTTTATGGAATGTCAGTGGTACTCGATAAAAGAACATCGAAAACTGTTGTTTCCTCATTTTAATAAAAATACGATAATTTGGAGATTTTGATTGTAATAGCGTTGATATTTAGCCAACTTGCTATTCCATCTGATTGTATGCATCTTAAAATTTGCAAGCGTCATAGAAAAAAACCAGTGGAGAAATCAAGATTGTTTTACAAGACACCAGGTATGAAAAATTGCTCCCTCTGAGCTTGGGAAATTGTAAGAAGAGCTATACAAGACACGAGGTATGCGAAACTGGTCCTTTTGAGCTTGGGAAATTGCAAGGCGTGTACTGGACATTGCCAATATGAGTTGGTCAACGTCCACATGAAAAAGTTTGCAAGCAATAACTCGCACTATTAGCATGTCCGACCCAGTAATACGTCACGGCAGCAACATTCCTTACATTTCGTCCTGAGTAACTATTTAGGTAGTGCGGTAATAGAAATATGAAGCTGCTACTTTTGGCACTGAACATTGATGCATAGGTTAGGAATTACATTCTACAATTCCCTTAGTTCTCTTAGAAATCACTAACAAATTGCTTGAACTCTTCCCTAAGGTAAGGTATTATTCTCTTCTAGTTACATTTCACAGTCGTTAAATTCCCATGGGGGGTGCAAACAAAGTTCCTGAGGCGTATTTTACACACGATATATAGTTCGACGTGAGTATCGACTCAGTCCCAGTTTTCTAGTTAGGTTTGGTCTGTTTAACCCTTTTAGTGCCTGGGTTTTCTGCCAGAAACCACCATTTTAAACATTTTACTTTGAAGTACCAGTGCCTTTGGCATGAAAACACCGATGTTGTTGCAAGACAGAGACATCTAGTGGTACACTGAAGTGCTTCTGCGAGGGTAGTGCATTGTCACTTAACAGCTTTCAAAGCAACAGACGGCGTGGCAATTGTGCTACGTGACTATAGAAGATTGTGATATGCGTTTTTCGTTTTTTATTTTTTGTATAGTGGTCATACTGAGGAGGTCATTGGCAGTAAGAAATTGAGTTTAGCTAAGTTACTGCAACGTAAATTTGAGTTTGTAATAACACTTTTATGAGTGATGCCACTGGGACAATATGCAAATTTGATAAAATGTTTATTAAATTTTATGTCAACTTTTGCTTTTTATTTAGGATTATAAATTGCTTTATGCATTATGAGTTCACTGGAGTTTATAGATGTGGGATTTTGTCTATAATAAACACGCATTTGTTTTCAAATACATCTCACGAAATTATAGGTGGTTGTAAACCGTGTATCACAGTCGCAAGCTGAAGATGAGGAGTTAGAGGAACTGTATGAGGATATTGATAGGGTAATACAGTATGTAATGGGATATTAAAATCTAATACTAATGGGGGACTGGAACGCAGTTGTAGAGAAAGGAGTATAAGAAAAGGTTACAGGAGAATATGGGCTTTGTACAAGAAATGAGAGAGGAGAACGACTAATAGAGTTCTGTAACAAGTTTCCGCTAGTAATAGCGAATACTCTGTTCAAGAGTCATAAGAGGAGGAGGTACACTTGGAAAAGGCCGGGTGATACGGGAAGATTTTAGGTAGATTACATAATTGTGTGCTCCCTGCCGCCGTTGGATAAGCAGCTGCAGCAGCAAGTCGTATACCCCTAGCTTACTTATTTGTTACATAGTTTCATTCTTAATTTCTTTGCGTGTTTTTGGGTACTTGCATTGTTTAATTCATAAATTTCGGGCGTATTATAGTATTTGAGAGTTCTAGCATCGCGCTTTAGTGTTTACTTAGTAGATTCTTACTTAAATTGCGTTTGAGTTTCGTATAGGAGGTGTAATTTCAAGTTTTAGTTACTGTAATCGTAAATTCAGGCAGATTGTAGCGCAGTCGTTAGGCATTTGTACAGGTTAGTTAATACATTCTTTGCGTGTTTCCCTTGCGTTATCTAGGCACGGACTCGTGTTTCAGTAACTGTTGTTCAAATGGTTCAAATGGCTCTGAGCACTATGGGTCTCAACTGCTGTGGTCATAAGTCCCCTAGAACTTAGAACTACTTAAACCTAACTAACCTAAGGACATCACACACATCCATGCCCCAGGCAGGATTCGAACCTGCTAACGTAGTGGTCGTGCGGTTCCAGACTGTAGCGCCTTCAACCGCTGGGCCACTCCGGCCGGCAACTGTTGTTCAACATCGATTAAAATGGACAGGGACTGTGATTGCTGTGTTCGGATGAGGGCTGAGTTGGCATCCCTTCGCTCACAACTGCAAGCGGCTCTGACTTCGGTCGCGCAGCTTGAGGTTGTTGCCAAGGGGCACCATTGTGGGGAGCCGGACTTGGGTATCACGGGGATGTCAACCTCGTCCCGTCTGTCCCCAGATCGGTCTAGTGCTGTGGTTGAACCGGTTGCTGCCCGCAGTGGGGCTGAGCCCTTGCCTGTGGTTGATCGGGAGGTCGTTCCAAGGCATGGCAGGCAGCGAAAGACGTCCCCGGAGGCTGATCAGAAAGCCTCCCCGGCGCATCTGACAAACAGGTTTCAGGCATTGTCACTGGCTGAGCCAGATGCAGCTGCCTGCCCTGTTTCAGAGGATGATTCTCAGCATTTAAGGTCCGGGCAATCACAGAGGGTGGGCTTATTGGTAGTTGGGAGCTCCAATGTTAGGCGCGTAACGGGGCCCCTTAGGGATATGGCGGCTAAGGAGGGGAAGAAATCCAGTGTGCACTCCGTGTACATTCCGGGTGGAGTCATTCCTGATGTGGAAAGGGTCCTTCCAGATGCCATGAAGAGCACAGGGTGCAGCCAGCTGCAGGTGGTGGCACATGTCGGCACTAATGACGTGTGTCGCTTTGGATCTGAGGAAATTCTCTCTTGATTCCAGCGGCTATCAGATTTGGTGAAGGCTGCCGGTCTTGCTTACGAGGTGAAGGCAGAGCTCACCATCTGCAGCATCGTTGACAGAACCGACTGCGGAACTTTGGTGCAGAGCCGGGTGGAGGGTCTGAATCAGAGGCTGAGACGGTTTTGCGACCGTGTTGGCTGCAGATTCCTTGACTTACGCGATAGGGTGGTGGGGTTTCGGGTTCCGCTGAATAGGTCAGGAGTTCACTACACTCAGCTGGCGACTACACGGGTAGCGGAGGCTGTGTGGCGTGGACTGGGCGGTTTTTTAGGTTAGAAGGCCTCGCGAAAGTACGGTGTGGGCTGCAATCTCAAAGGGTGCATGGCAAATACAGGACGTGCTTGGATCAAGGAACAGTCGGAATTGTAGTTGAAAATTGTTGTAGTTCATCTACATCTACATCTACATTTATACTCCGCAAGCCACCCAACGGTGTGTGGCGGAGGGCACTTTACGTGCCACTGTCATTACCTCCCTTTCCTGTTCCAGTCGCGTATGGTTCGCGGGAAGAACGACTGTCTCAAAGCCTCTGTGCGCGCTCTAATCTCTCTAATTTTACATTCGTGATCTCCTCGGGAGGTATAAGTAGGGGGAAGCAATATATTCGATACCTCATCCAGAAACGCACCCTCTCGAAACCTGGCGAGCAAGCTACACCGCGAAGCAGAGCGCCTCTCTTGCAGAGTCCGCCACTTGAGTTTGTTAAACATCTCCGTAAAGCTATCACGGTTACCAAATAACCCTGTGACGAAACGCGCCGCTCTTCTTTGAATCTTCTCTATCTCCTCCGTCAACCCGATCTGGTACGGATCCCACACTGGGAAAGTCCCTGAGCTTCAAGCGCTAATAGAAAGCACAGAAGCTGAAATTGTTATAGGTACAGAAAGCTGGCTAAAGCCTGAAATAAGTTCTGCAGAAATTTTTACTAAGTCTCAGACGGTGTTCAGGAAAGATAGATTAAGCAGAATTGGTGGTGGAGTGTTCTCATTCTACCGACCCCCAGACTCCGATGATATAGTTGCTGAACAGTTCAGAGAAAATTTGAGTCTCGTAACAAATAATACCCCACTCATACGGTTATAGTTGGTGGGGACTTCTACCTTCCCTCGATATGTTGGCAAACATACTTGTTCAAAACCGGTGGTAGGCAGAAAACATCTTCCGAGAATGTCCTAAATGCTTTCTCCGAAAATTATTTCGAGCAGTTAGTCCACGAACCCACGCGAATTGTAAATGGTTGCGAAAACACACTTGACCTCTTAGCCACAAACAATCCAGAGCTGATACAGAGCATCATGACTGATACTGGGATTAGTGATCACAAGGTCGTTGTAGCTAGGCTCAATACCGTTTCTTCCAAATACACCAGAAACAAACGCAAAATAATTTTATTTAAAAAGGCGGATAAAGTGTCACTAGAAGCCTTCCTAAGAGACAATCTCCATTCCTTCCGAACTGACTATGCAAATGTAGACGAGATGTGGCTCAAATTCAAAGCTATAGTAGCAACAGAAATTGAAAGATTCATACCTCATAAATGGGTAAGAGATGGAACTGATCCCCCGTGGTACACAAAACAGGTCCGAACGCTGTTGCAGAGGCAATGGGAAAAGCATGCGAAGTTCAGAAGAACGCAAGATTCCGAAGGTTGGCTAAAATTCACAGACGCGCGAAATTTGGCACGGACATCAATGCGAGATGCCTTTAATAGGTTCCACAACGAAACATTGTCTCGAAATTTGGTAGAAAATCCGAAGAGATTATGGTCGTATGTAAAGTACATAAGCGGCAAGACGCAGTCAATACCTTCGCTAACGACGACTGTGCCGCTAAAGCGGAGTTATTGAGCGCAGTTTTCCGAAATTCCTTCACCAGGGAAGACGAATGGAATATTCCAGAATCTGAAACACGAACAGCTGCTAGCATGAGTTTCTTAGAAGTAGATACCTTAGGGGTTGTGAAACAACTCAAATTGCTTGATACGGGCAAGTCTTCAGGTCCAGATTGTATACCGATTAGGTTCCTTTCAGATTACGCTGATAGAATAGCTCCCTACTTAGCAATCATATACAACCGCTCGCTCACCGATAGATCTGTACCTACAGATTGGAAAATTGCGCAGGTCGCACCAGTGTTTAAGAAGGGTATTAGGAGTAATCCATCGAACTACAGACCTATATCATTGACGTCGGTTTGCAGTAGGGTTTTGGAGCATATACTGTATTCAAACATTATGAATCACCTCGAAGGGATCGATCTATTGATACGTAATCAGCATGGTTTCAGAAAACATCGTTCTTGTGCAACGCAGCTAGCTCTTTATTCGCACGAAGTAATGGCCGCTATCGACAGGGGATCTCAAGTTGATTCCGTATTTCTAGATTTCCGGAAAGCTTTTTTGACACCGTTCCTCACAAGCGAATTCTAATCAAGCTGCGGGCCTATGGGGTATCGTCTCAGTTGTGCAACTGGATTCGTGATTTCCTGTCAGGAAGGTCGCAATTCGTAGTAATAGACGGCAAATCATCGAGTAAAACTGAAGTGATTCAGGTGTTCCCCAGGGAAGCGTCCTGGGACCTCTGCTGATCCTAATCTATATAAATGACCTGGGTGACAATCTGAGCAGTTCTCTTAGGTTGTTCGCAGATGATGCTGTAATTTACCGTCTAGTAAGTTCATCCGAAGACCAGTATCAGTTGCAAAGCGATTTAGAAAAGATTGCTGTATGGTGTGGCAGGTGGCAGTTGACGCTAAATAACGAAAAGTGTGAGGTGGTCCACATGAGTTCCAAAAGAAATCCGTTGGAATTCGATTACTCGATAAATTGTACAATTCTCAAGGCTGTCAATTCAACTAAGTACCTGGGTGTTAAAATTACGAACAACTTCAGTTGGAAAGACCACATAAATAATATTGTGGGGAAGGCGAGCCAAAGGTTGCGTTTCATTGGCAGGACACTTAGAAGATGCAACATGTCCACTAAAGAGACAGCTTACACTACACTCGTTCGTCCTCTGTTAGAATATTGCTGCGCGGTGTGGGATCCTTACCAGGTGGGACTGACGGAGGGCATCGAAAGGGTGCAAAAAAGGGCAGCTCGTTTTGTATTATCACGTAATAGGGGAGAGTGTGTGTCACATATGATACGCGAGTTGGGATGGGAGTCATTAAAACAAAGACGTTTTTAGTCGCGGCGAGATCTATTTACGAAATCTCAGTCACCAACTTTCTCCTCCGAATGCGAAAATATTTTTTTGAGCCCAACCTACATAGGTAGGAATGATCATCAAAATAAAATAAGAGAAATCAGAGCTCGAACAGAAAGGTTTAGGTGTTCGTTTTTCCCGCGCGCTGTTCGGGAGTGGAATGGTAGAGAGATAGTATGATTGTGGTTCGATGAACCCTCTGCCAAGCACTTAAATGTGAATTGCAGAGTAGTCATGTAGATGTAGATGGTTAGACAGAGATTCCGAAATCAGATAGTGGATTGTAAGGCGTACCCAGCAGCAGACATAGACTCAGATCACAATATAGTAGTGAAGGAGAGTAGGATGAAGTTTAGGACATTAGTCAGGCAGAATCAATACGCAAAAAAGTGATATACAGAAGTACTAAGGAAAGACAAGATACGCTCGAAGTTCTCTAAGACTAAAAAGGACCATCACGTGTTGGAAAGAAAAACATAGGTACAAAGAACGTAGCTGCGAGGAAACCATGGGTAACAGAAGATATACTTCAACTAATCGAGGAAAGATTGAACTACAAAAATGTTCCGGGAAACTCAGGAATAGAGAAATACAAGTCGTTGAGGAATGAAATAAATAGGAAGTACAGGGAAGCTGAGACGAATTGGCTGCTGGAAAAATGTGGGACATCGGAAAAATGTAGGAAAGGACATCGGAAAAGAAATGATTGTCGGAAGGACAGACTCAGCATACAGGAAAGTCAAAACAACCTTCGGCGTTATTAAAAGCAAGGGTCACAGCATTAAGATTGCAACGGGAATTCCACTGACAGATGCAGAAGAGAAGAGGGAGTGGATAGATGGAAAGAATACATTGAAAGCCTCTATGAGGGGAAGATTTGCCGATGTGATAGAAGAAGAAACGGGAGTTAATTTAGAAGAGATAGGGGATCCAGTATTAGAATCAGAATTTTAAAGAGCTTCGGAGGACTTAAGAACAAATAAGGCAAAAGGGATAGATAACATTCCACCAGAATTTCTAAAATCATTGGGGGAAGTGGCAACAAAACGACTATTCACGTTGGTGTGTAGAATGTATGAGTCTGGCGGCATACCGTCTGACTTTCGGAAAAGCATCATCCACACAATTCCGATGACAGCAAGAGCTGACAAATGCGAGAAATACCTCCGATGACAGCAAGAGCTGACAAATGCGAGAAATACCACACAATCAGCTTAACACCTCATGCATCCAAGTTGCATACAAGACTAATATACAAAAGAATGGAAAAGAAAATTGAGGATGCGCCTGATGACGATGTTTGGATGTAGGAAAGGTAGAGGCACGAGAGAGATAATTTTGATGTTGCGGTTGATAATGGAAGCAAGACTAAAGAAAAATCAAGACACACTCATAGGATTTGTCGACGTGGAAATAGCGTTCGATAACATAAAATGGTGCAAGATGTTCGAAATTCTGAGAAAAGTAGCGGTAAGCTATAGGAAGAGACTGGTCATATACTCCACGATGCTACTCCAGGCGGATGTAAAATGAATGTGAACAACGGAAAATAATGAACGCTAAATGATGATTTGGCCCTGTCTGACTATCCTCCTGAAGCAGATCTTAGGATCTCTTAATGGTCTTTTCAATATGTAAATTACAATCTAAACATAAATGAATGATGAAGGCAACTAATACTACTAAATGATAAAGATTGTTGTTCAATATATATTTATTATAGATTAAAATCAACCCATAAGAACATTTGTCTATATTTCCTAATTAAAACTGTTAATCAATTGCCCAACTCTGCCACTTATTATGAATGCGCAGTCTAATATCAATAACGCTTAATGATTGACATCATCTACATACCGAATATTAGAAGATGCTACTTTCAACGGTGGTGTGGAACTTGAGTGGAAATAAAGTAACGTGATCACAGCTGTTTAGCTTTATAGCCCTAACAAGCCGAAGCAATTTGCGATATCACCAAATGTACTGAGTCCGGTGCGTCGAAGTGATGGTTCTCGTACACGTCTGCGACTATGGAAGAACTCCAATCAAATAAACTCTTTCCAACACTAGGACGGCAGAAGGCGATCCTGTGACTAATATACTCTAATACTGTCTTCTCCTCTATGTGTTCTACAGACGAGAAACGCGAATTCCCAGCCACAAGGACGGCCGGTCGGAGTGGCCGTGCGGTTCTAAGCGCTACGGTCTGGAACTGAGCGACCGCTACGGTCGCAGGTTCGAATCCTGCCTCGGGCATAGATGTGTGTGATGTCCTTAGGTTAGTTAGGTTCAATTAGTTCTAAGTTCTAGGCGACTGATGACCTCAGAAGTTAAGTTGCATAGTGCTCAGAGCCATTTTTTTTAACCACAAGGACGGAGTTCAGATAACGTCTCAATGTAAGGATAGACAGAAGAAGTGCCCTCAATTACTGAATGCTGCGTACTCAAGGACGACTTCCAACCCCGAGGTGAAGTCCAGAATTGTATGGGTTCGCAACGGCACAGTGCCTAACGGTTCTAACTATACACTCTCCTGAGAGCAAGTACATCAAGTCCTTCTGTACCAACAAAGCTGATAACGAGCGACCATCACATATGGGCACTCACAACGGAAGACTGCGTCTCTCCACCACTGGCTTTCCAGAAAGGCTCAGCTCCCCTCCCTCGTAATTCCTAAAACTAATCATATTCCCGAAACCACGGAATATTCTCCTTCTCTACAGATTCTTCCAAATGCCGACCAACCATATTTTAGTCTTTTGTTGTCCAGCGCGGAAAGTTTGCGAGGAAAATCGTATAGTCGGACAATGGTACGCTTCTGAGTAAAAATCCTTGGAAATAACTCAGCCTGCGTTGTTTCCGAGGTGCCGCTTCTTCGTTCCTCTCACCTGCATCCAAGATCTGCAGAGTTCCTGGTTATCCTTCCGGTCCTGCTACAACAGCAGGCAGCCATCTCCCTATTGTGCTCCAGAGCTCAGGTCCACGACGTCCGTCTAGCTACTTCCTGTTTCTAGGCAGGACCGACACCTGTGCGGGCCATCCACCCAGAACTTGAGTTCAGCCTGGCGTTTCATCCCCAGTGGCGTTCCAACCTCTACTATTATAGGCAATCATTCATTACGCCGTTTCGATAATAAAGGCACTTCGTCACCTTTCATGCAATAAGCGTCAACAATTATTTACAAGGTGTACGTGACAGTGTCACTCTCCTTTAAACATTCATATATACGATGTACAACCTATTACATCATACCTAATTGTGTTTGTAGATCACGGTAAAGTATGTGGATGAGTGAAACTTCCTGGCAGATTAAAACTGAGTACTGGACCGAGACTCGAACTCGGAACCTTTTCCTTTCGCGGGAAAGTGCTCTACCAAGCACGACTCACGCCCCGACCTCACAGCTTACTTCCGCCAGTATCTCGTCTCCTACCTTCCAAACTTCACAGAAGCTCTCCTTCATACCAGCGCTCACTCGGCTGCGGAGTGAAAATCTCATTCTATGTGGATGAGTGCTTGTAAGGTGCAGAATTATAGCCGCCTTACAATACAATATGTACCACAGAGGAATAATAAGAGTGGATGACCAAGAACGAAGTGCTCATATTAAAAAGAGTGTAAGAGAGAACATAGACGTTCGCCCCTACTGTTCAATCTGTACATCGAGGAAGCAACGATGGAAATAAAAGAATGGTTCAGGAGTGAAATTAAAATTCAAGGTGAAAATATATCAATGACACGATTCGCTGATGACATTGCCATCCTGAGAGAAAGTAAAGAAGAATTACATCATATGCTGAACCTAATGAGTACAGATTATCGATTGAGAGTAAATCGAAAAAAGGCGAAGGTAATGAGAAGCAGTTGAAACGAGAACAGCGGGAAACGTAACATCAGAATTGATGGTCACGGAGTAGATGAAGGAATTCTGTTACTTAGGCAGTGAAATAACCAATGACGGACGCAGCAAGGAGGACATCAAAAGCAGACTAGCAATGGCAAAAAGAGCACTCCTGGCCACGAGAAGTATACTAATCTCAAATATCGGCCTTAATTTGGGGAAAAAATTTCTGAGAATGTACGTTAGGAGCACTGCGTTGTTGGTAGTGAAACATGGAATGTAGGAAAACAGAAAGAGATACAAGTGACATGTGGTGCTATAGACGAATGTTGAGGGTTAGCTGGACTTATGAGGTAAGGAATGAAGAGTTCTGCAAAGAGTAGGGAAGAAGTATGTGGAAAACACTGACAAGCAGAAGGCACGGGATGATATAGCATCTGTTAAGATATTTGGCTATGACTTACATGGTACTAGAGGGTGATGTAGAGGGCAGAAACTGTAAAGGAAGACAGAGATTAGAATGTATCCAGCAACTAATTGGGACATAGGTTACAAGTGATACTCTGAGATGAAGAAGTTAGAGGACAGCACAGGAGAGGAATCGTGGCGGGCTGCATCAAACCAGTCAGAAGATTTATGACAAAAAAAAAAAAAAAAAAAAAACCATAGAAACAACTTTTATCAAATGTAAATGATTTTGTTTACACCAACACTATTACTCTATCAGAAATGTTTCGTTTATTGTAACATGAGCTGTGTTGTTCAGCCACGTGACCTATTTTCAGACTCATACCAATGGAGGAGGGAAAATTACATCACTTTCAACATTTACTGTGTCTGACACGTGAAAGCTATTAAAGATAGTGGAAACTGAAGGGAACGGTAAGGGCTCACTTCCTTCTGGTACTGTATCTGATGTCGACTGTCGATACTGTAATATTTGTAGTATTTAACGTCATTGACTTCATACGTCCTTAAATGTTTTCTCATTATGTACCCTTGAGTAATAAGACATATTTTTGCAAATAGTTTTTTTTCCAAACATATGTTACGTTACGTTGTTTATGTAGCATACGCGTCTGATAAAGATCCTTGGCCAGATGCAGCGGCCTTCCCTGATCCAGGGGAAGCCTCTCAGACTGCAGGCTTTGCAGAGTCACAGAGGGTGCGACTGCTGGTCCTTTTGAGCTCTAACGTTAGTTACACAATGATGCACCTCACGGACATGGCTGCCGAGGTGGGGAGGAAATCAGTTGAGCACTCTGTGAGGGCACGTTGCAGGGAGAGCACATTCGGAATCACGAGCCTTGTTGCGAAACCGGCCTATGGCGTGTAAATGGGCTCTACTGTAGGTGTCGAAAGAGGACAGTTGGCTACGAGAGCGACTAAGACTTCACTGACAAGAGTGTCACTGAAGAGCATGTCTGCTAGTATTTGCAAACTGTCAATTTCGCCACTGGGGTGGTGGTAAGTAGTTTCTCTGTAAGGTGACTGACAATTCTTTACTTCTCTGTCTGTATACTTAAGTTCAGTACCTGTTCCTATCTCATGAGCAAACAGGAAACTCGACTCCTATTCTGTGTCACACTGAAGTACTTTCAGCTCTAAGAATTTGCAGAGAATATATTACGTCCACTTTGTAGATAGAATTTAGCGGTACGTAACGTACATCCTCTTCACGGTGACCAACGGCACCGAGAAGATCAGTAGTGTAGTCCGTGATATATGAATCGTGGCTCAGCAGGTACAGAAACAATCACCGTAAGAAGTTTTCGACAGTGTTCAGCCACTGTTATACAATATTTTCTGAAAGAGTTAACCGCAATACGGCCAACGGCCTTGTCGCAGTGGTAACTCTGGTTCCCGTCGGATAACCGAAGTTACGTCCTGTCGGGCTGGGCTAGCACTTGGATGGGTGACCATTCGGTCAGCCGAGCGCTGTTGGCAAGCGAGATACACTCAGCCCTTGTGAGCCAAACCGAGGAGTTCCTTGATTGAGAAGTAGCGACTCGTGATATACGGCCGGGAGAACAAGTGCTGACCACGTGCCCCTCCTTATCGAGTGTTTTTTTTTAAATGAACAAATCGCCAAATATTTTAGTTCACCTCACTCTTTATTTTCTTTGGTGTAGCGAGAATAAACTTCATTTTTCTTATCTGGGAGCTGTATAATCAGATCTGTCATGGTGCTTGTTCCGTCTACTAATTATACAAATATTGCAGTGGGCGTACTTTCTTTAACTGATCTTTGAAGACCGTAGAAAATTTCTGTTGCACACTATCTGACGAACTAGGTGCTATAGGTAGGACGTCCAGTGTTTTGAAAATATATTTATTTGTCGGTGGCGCTAACGAAAGTACTAAACTGATAACAATTTTTGGAATCAATAACAGAAACATTTGGTTCCGAATTACTTAATTTCAGTTGAACATCAATTAAAAAGTTATCGTTTCATTAATGGTTATTTTCTGAAAATACGTTTTCCAAAGGTGTAAGTTTGTCAGCTCACCTTCGTTTTCTACCATAGCCGGCTTCTCAATACAGGTAGTGAGTAACAGCATGCTACCTCTTCAGTATCAAAAATATATGCAGTTAGCGTTTCTGTCACATGTTAAACGACAGAAGGACCCGTGGACTTGTAATTAACAAAATAGCTTTCCCATTTGGGCTTTGATTCCTCAGGGAGACAATGTAAGACGTGGAACAAAGTTCGCTCAACCTTGGTTCACGTTCAGTAATTTAAAAATGTATGTTTCTTCAATTGGTTGTAAATTACAGAAATTGCTCGGCAATGTTCGGAGATGTTTTGTTATTACCAGAGTATTTATTGATGTAGTTTGTAGTTCTTTAATGATAGGTGTTACAGTACACTTTATCAGTATACCAATTTGTGCATATTGAATACTAATCAAGTTCTCAAAAATCAGTGAATTATGATACTGGAAAACATACCTGAAGATTTCAGTGTGTACACATTGTTACATAAATGTGTTTTAAAGTATTTAAAGTTTACAATGGTTTGAAGCAGTTTTGATGGAGATTGGTGTGAAAAAATCACAAACACACGAGAAAGGAAAACTGGGCTGCACAGAATGATGAAAGTGTAACAACGTCAGGTTCAAGTTGTAGCATACGTGGAGAAGATCTAAGTGTGTAGGTCAAAGGAGTCCTTCTTGGTACCGGAACATTGTACACTCCTGGAAATGGAAAAAAGAACACATTGACACCGGTGTGTCAGACCCACCATACTTGCTCCGGACACTGCGAGAGGGCTGTACAAGCAATGATCACACGCACGGCACAGCGGACACACCAGGAACCGCGGTGTTGGCCGTCGAATGGCGCTAGCTGCGCAGCATTTGTGCACCGCCGCCGTCAGTGTCAGCCAGTTTGCCGTGGCATACGGAGCTCCATCGCAGTCTTTAACACTAGTAGCATGCCGCGACAGCGTGGACGTGAACCGTATGTGCAGTTGACGGACTTCGAGCGAGGGCGTATAGTGGGCATGCGGGAGGCCGGGTGGACGTACCGCCGAATTGCTCAACACGTGGGGCGTGAGGTCTCCACAGTACATCGATGTTGTCGCCAGTGGTCGGCGGAAGGTGCACGTGCCCGTCGACCTGGGACCGGACCGCAGCGACGCACGGATGCACGCCAAGACCGTAGGATCCTACACAGTGCCGTAGGGGACCGCACCGCCACTTCCCAGCAAATTAGGGACACTGTTGCTCCTGGGATATCGGCGAGGACCATTCGCAACCGTCTCCATGAAGCTGGGCTACGGTCCCGCACACCGTTAGGCCGTCTTCCGCTCACGCCCCAACATCGTGCAGCCCGCCTCCAGTGGTGTCGCGACAGGCGTGAATGGAGGGACGAATGGAGACGTGTCGTCTTCAGCGATGAGAGTCGCTTCTGCCTTGGTGCCAATGATGGTCGTATGCGTGTTTGGCGCCGTGCAGGTGAGCGCCACAATCAGGACTGCATACGACCGAGGCACACAGGGCCAACACCCGGCATCATGGTGTGGGGCGCGATCTCCTACACTGGCCGTACACCACTGGTGATCGTCGAGGGGACACTGAATAGTGCACGGTACATCCAAACCGTCATCGAACCCATCGTTCTACCATTCCTAGACCGGCAAGGGAACTTGCTGTTCCAACAGGACAATGCACGTCCGCATGTATCCCGTGCCACCCAACGTGCTCTAGAAGGTGTAAGTCAACTACCCTGACCAGCAAGATCTCCGGATCTGTCCCCCATTGAGCATGTTTGGGACTGGATGAAGCGTCGTCTCACGCGGTCTGCACGTCCAGCACGAACGCTGGTCCAATTGAGGCGCCAGGTGGAAATGGCATGGCAAGCCGTTCCACAGGACTACATCCAGCATCTCTACGATCGTCTCCATGGGAGAATAGCAGCCTGCATTGCTGCGAAAGGTGGATGTACACTTTACTAGTGCCGACATTGTGCATGCTCTGTTGCCAGTGTCTATGTGCCTGTGGTTCTGTCAGTGTGATCATGTGATGTATCTGACCCCAGGAATGTGTCAATAAAGTTTCCCCTTCCTGGGACAATGAATTCACGGTGTTCTTATTTCAATTTCCAGGAGTGTATTTCTTTATCTGCTGACTCATTGTTTTCATGGAAATGGATAGAAGCTGTGACAATATGTTTCAAATGGGAAAACAGTAAACACTATGTAATATCGATTCAGGAGGTCTGCTTATTGCCGTTTTTGTTTTGTGAGGGGCTCTGGTTCACATAACGTCTGTTCTAAGGCTCACGCAGGATTACTTGGTCGGTGCACAGAAACACATTCCTTCACTCAGTACTGAGCGAGTACACATCTCTAACCCAAAAGGGTAGCCACCGCAGTCGCTTATCGCCTACACAAATGTGAGCTTTGTAGTTATGACCGGAACAGTCTCAGTAAGCCTCGGCTACAGTGTGAGAATAGGCGAGCACATGCCTATTTCAGAGCAGCCTGTCTCAAGCGATTTTAAAGGAACTGTTTGGTAAAAGAATTGATTCTCGCACATCTCATTGCCTAATTCATAAGCTTCATGACGATATGCCCTACATTTCGTTAACTATCATAGCTTTTGTAATATTTCTGTGCTAAATTCGAATACTTTGCTGTGAAGAATAGAGGTCGTGATGAGTTTGTGTTTGTACTGAAGTACATATACTGTTGTGTTCAGAATGGAACTAACATACTGATCTTTTATTTAAGCTTGAGACGAGATCTATAACTCAATACGAGTTCTATATCTTTCAACAAAGTTTAGTACATGGACAGCATGCAGTGCACTCATTTTCAGTCGTCTGCACAAACGAGAGTGGAAATGAAATATTCATATTATCTTTTAGATCTCACAGCCTGTACGAGGTACCGAAACGACTTTTTGACAAATGATACATGCAAGGCATAGAGTATTTCGACATGTAGCCAACATGTGAAACTTTCTTATATACCGGAATACAGTTTGTTTTCAGCGAAATAATGTAATTCTTTGAAGGGCTGGTTAAACGGGAATTAATATAGATTTTGTAACACCATAAATGAAATAATTACATTTTTATACCTAGCATGAGGTTTTAATAAGTTACTGACCTTCACTTGTCCTTAGCAGTTTGATTAATAGTTTAATTTTTCAGGATTATGACACGATTGCAGCTGCATTAGCGTCTTAGTGAGATTAAATTATGTAAACACCACTGTGTTTTGCGGTGCAAATTTTTGCGATTCAGCCAGTATATATATATATATTTATATGTGTTGTAGTTACTGAATATCAAGCCATTTTTTTAATCAGTGATTGTTGACATAATCTCCTATTCCCTGATTCCGTATTACTGAATGGAAAGATAAAAAATTGATTATAATGGATTTGCATTATCGGCCCGTTAGAGACGTGTATCCTGGCTGCAGAATCCTGCAGCTTATCTAGACAGTGATGCGAGGAAGACGCACGCCGGTACACGACGGGGAGCGACAGTGGAGAGTCCGAACAAGAGAATCAGGGTAAGAGTCTCACCTGGACAGAGGCATGAGGAAGACATGTAGTGGTAGGTGACTAGGAGTACCGTTGTGAGTCCCGCCAAGAGAAGCAGAATGAGACGTTCATCTGAATAGTGAAATGAGGAATGTGTTTGGCGGTAGGCAGCTGGAAGGGACAGTGGGGAGTCTGACCAAGAGAAGTAGACTGAGAGGCTCGCCCGGACAGTTACATGAAGAAGGCGAGTGTCAATAGGCGACCGAGAGCGACGGTCTAGAGAGTGCGCAAGAGATGTAAAAGGAAATGCCCACCTGGACTGTTACCTAACGAAGACATGTGGCCATAGGCGACTGGTAGCGACAGTGGGAAGTCCGGTGAAGAGAGGTAGATTGACAAGGTCGTCTGGACAATGATATGAGGAAGATGCATTCAAATATGTGACTGGGAGCGACGGTGGTAAGTCTGTCATAGAGAAGCTGAACAGGAGGCTCATCTAGCCAGCACATATGGATGGCGCTTGGCTGTAGGTAACTCGTAGCGGTGGTGGTGAGTCTGGCAGAGAGAAGCAGGACTTGAGGCTCACCTGTACAGCGACGCAAAGAAGCCGCATTGCAGTGGGTGACTGGGAGCAGCAGTGTGCACACTGACCAAGAGAGGTAGGAGACTGGGAGCGACAGTGGGACGTCTGGCTGAATGAATAGAAGGAGAGTCTCACCTGTACAGTGACATCATTCCTAAGTCTTTGTCTTGTAGTGTTCTTCATTTAGAAGTTGGTAACTATACACTTCGGCTTTGGGGGCTATAGATTTAAATTAGTTGATTCATTTGGAATTGTAATTTAAATGTGCATTAACGAATGATGTTCAATTCCCATTTGCCCCAGTCTTACTTCACCTTCCTTGTAGAAGTATATTAAGGCAACTCATACGAATCAGTAACTGATGGTCCTCAGTACCAAAATTCATTATTTTTGATTTCAGTTCCGATTATTCCCTGCAATCACGTAGAAGTGACTTAAACGTCAATACCTGTAAGTGGACTGCTAGTCTACAACGACGCCGCAATCAATCTCACTGAGCATTTTCATAAGTTTGTAGAGGATGATGGTGGTTCAGTAAGATACAATTACGTATAGGAAGTTATTACAATAAGGTACTATTAATATAATTACATTGAATTGCATCTTAAATGAGTGGTTGGTTACTCCTGAATGTATGTACAGCTACAGACAGCAGCAGCAGCAGACGTAGCCTCTGACGAGATTCAAACATGTTTTCATGACTCCGTATTATCTCGAAAGCATGTCTGAACGCGTCGATCTCTACCATTAGGACATAGATAACTTTGTTTTACTGCCCGTTATAAAGCTATCAGCAGGCCACGCATATCTTGGGCTGTTACATAGAATGAACTACATAAATTCGTGTGTCATTCTGTTCCACTCACGCTGAGTGTCTGACAGTGACACATACTTTACATTAAGCAGCAGAGAATATTCACGTGAGGTACTCACAAAGATGAAACAATGGGTCGCTTCCTTCAAACAGCTTTCAAATAAGAATTTGCGTCTACTATGCGCCCTTGACATAACAGCTCACCAATTGAAGATGACCGATCCAGGATCCAAGCGCTTATCAAGTACCGTCAACTACAATGCATTACATTTTCGCCAGTTACATATATCGTCGAGTATTGGTACTTTTTGTGATCCTTTCGAGAAAAAAGGTCTAAACTGATGAAATAAGAGGTGGTGTGGTGGGTTACATGTAGGTGCAGTAAGGAGAGTAGCAGACTAGCAGTAGTGTTGGTAGTAGTAATAAGCTGTAACAGTATTAATAGTGTTACTCAGACATGGGTCGCTGTTACAAGGATTTTCGACAGATCATGCAACTGCAGTTTAAGACAAAAATAAAATAAACGTAATTCATGAGTGTAGCGATTTACACACACAGAGAGAGATGTTTCGTTTACCTCAAGTAAAAATTATTTAGTATTTTCTTGAAAAAACACGGCGACATTTCGGAAAACCAAAATCAGAATTGACAGATGATGAAAACAGCTTCCATCCTTCCGAAAATGTTGTTGTTGTGGTCTTCAGTCCTGAGACTGGTTTGATGCAGCTCTCCATGCTACTCTATCCTGTGCAAGCTTCTTCATCTCCCAGTACCTACTGCAACCTACATCCTTCTGAATCTGCTTAGTGTATTGATCTCTTGGTCTCCCTCTACGATTTTTACCCTCCACGCTGCCCTCCAATGCTAAATTTGTGATCCCTCGATGCCTCAGAACATGTCCTACCAACCGATCCCTTCTTCTAGTCAAGTTGTGCCACAAACTTCTCTTCTCCCCAATCCTATTCAATACCTCCTCATTAGTTACGTGATCTACCCACCTTATCTTCAGCATTCTTCTGTAGCACCACATTTCGAAAGCTTCTATTCTCTTCTTGTCCAAACTAGTTATCGTCCATGTCTCACTTCCATACATGGCTACACTCCATACAAATACTTTCAGAAACGACTTCCTGACACCTAAATCTATATTCGATGTTAACAAATTTCTCTTCTTGAGATACGCTTTCCTTGCCATTGCCAGTCTACATTTTATATCCTCTCTACTTCGACCATCATCGGTTATTTTACTCCCCAAATAGCAAAACTCCTTTACTACTTTAAGTGTCTCATTTCCTAATCTAATTCCCTCAGCATCACCCGACTTAATTTGACTACATTCCATTATCCTCGTTTTGCTTTTGTTGATGTTCATCTTATATCCTCCTTTCAAGACACTGTCCATTCCGTTCAACTGCTGTTCCAAGCCCTTTGCTGTCTCTGACAGGTTTACAATGTCATCGGCGAACCTCAAAGTTTTTACTTCTTCTCCATGAATTTTAATACCTACTCCGAATTTTTCTTTTGCTTCCTTTACTGCTTGCTCAATATACAGATTGAATAACATCGGGGAGAGGCTACAACCCTGTCTCACTCCTTTCCCAACCACTGCTTCCCTTTCATGCCCCTCGACTCTTATAACTGCCATCTGGTTTCTGTACAAATTGTAAATAGCCTTTCGCTCCCTGTATTTTACCCCTGCCACCTTCAGAATTTGAAAGAGAGTATTCCAATCAACATTGTCAAAAGCTTTCTCTAAGTCTACAAATGCTAGAAACGTAGGTTTGCCTTTTCTTAATCTTTCTTCTAAGATAAGTCGTAAGGTCAGTATTGCCTCACGTGTTCCAACATTTCTACGGAATCCAAACTGATCTTCCCCAAGGTTGGCTTCTACTAGCTTTTCCACTCGTCTGTAAAGAATTCGCGTTAGTATTTTGCAGCTATGGCTTATTAAACTGATTGTTCGGTAACTTTCACATCTGTCAACACCTGCTTTCTTTGGGATTGGAATTATTATATTCTTCTGAAAGTCTGAGGGTATTTCGCCTGTCTCATACATCGTGCTCACCAGATGGTAGAGTTTTGTCATGAGTGGCTCTCCTGAGGCCATCAGTATTTCTAATGGAATGTTGTCTACTCCCGGGGCCTTGTTTTGACTCAGGTCTTTCAGTGCTCTGTCAAACTCTTCACGCAGTATCTTATCTCCCATTTCATCTTCATCTACATCCTCTTCCATTTCCATAATATTGTCCTCAAGTACATCGCCCTTGTATAAACCCTAAATATACTCCTTCCACCTTTCTGCTTTCCCTTCTTTGCTTAGAATTGGGTTGCCATCTGAGCTCTTGATATTCATACAAGTGGTTCTCTTCTCTCCAAAGGTCTCTTTAATTTTCCTGTAGGCAGTATCTATCTTACCCCTAGTGAGACAAGCCTCTACATCCTTACATTTGTCCTCTAGAGATCCCTGCTTAGCCATTTTGCACTTCCTGTCGATTTCATTTTTGAGACGTTTGTATTCCTTTTTGCCTGCTTCATTTACTGCATTTTTATATTTTCTCCTTTCATCAATTAAATTCAATATTTCTTCTGTTACCCAAGGATTACTATTAGCCCGCGTCTTTTTACCTACTTGATCGTCTGCTGCCTTCACCACTTCATCCCTCAGAGCTACCCATTCTTCTTTTTCTGTATTTCTTTCCCCCATTCCTGTCAATTGTTCCCTAATGCTCTCCCTGAAACTCTCTACAACCTCTGGTTCTTTCAGTTTATCCAGGTCCCATCTCCTTAAATTCCCACCTTTTTGCAGTTTCTTCAGTTTCAATCTGCAGTTCATAACCAATAGATTGTGGTCAGAATCTACATCTGCCCCAGGAAATGTCTTACAATTTAAAACCTGGTTCCTAAATCTCTGTCTTACCATTATATAATCTATCTGAAACCTGTCAGTATCTCCAGGCTTCTTCCATGTATACAGCCTCCTTTCATGATTCTTGAACCAAGTGTTAGCTATGATTAAGTTATGCTCTGTGCAAAATTCTACAAGGCGGCTTCCTCTTTCATTCCTTCCCCCCAATCCATATTCACCTACTATGTTTCCTTCTCTCCCTTTTCCTACTGACGAATTCCAGTCACCCATCACTATTAAATTTTCGTCTCCCTTCACTACCTTAATAATTTCTTTTATCTCGTCATACATTTCATCTATTTCTTCACCATCTGCAGAGCTAGTTGGCATATAAACTTGTACTACTGTAGTAGGCATGGGCTTTGTGTCTATCTTGGCCACAATAATGCGTTCACTATGCTGTTTGTAGTAGCTAACCCGCACTCCTATTTTTTTTATTCATTATTAAACCTACTCCTGCATTACCCCTATTTGATTTTGTATTTATAACCCTGTAATCACCTGACCAAAAGTCTTGTTCCTCCTGCCACCGAACTTCACTAATTTCCACTATATCTAACTTGAACCTATCCATCTCCCTTTTTAAATATTCTAACCTACCTGCCCGATTAAGTGATCTGACATTCCACGCTCCGATCCGTAGAACGCCAGTTTTCTTTCTCCTGATAACGACGTCCTCTTGAGTAGTCCCCGCCCGGAGATCCGAATGGGGACTATTTTACCTCCGGAATATTTTACCCAAGAGGACGCCATCATCATTTAATCATACAGTAGAGCTGCATGTCCTCGGGAAAAATTACGGCTGTAGTTTCCCCTTGCTTTCAGCCGTTCGCAGTACCAGCACAGCAAGGCCATTTGGGTTAATGTTACAAGGCCAGATCAGTCAATCATCCAGACTGTTGCCCCTGCAACTACTGAAAAGGCTGCTGCCCCTCTTCAGGAACCACATGTTTGTCTGGCCTCTCAACAGATACCCCTCCGTTGTGGTTGCACCTACGGTACGGCCATCTGTATCGCTGAGGCACGCAAGCCTCCCCACCAACGGCAAGGTCCATGGTTCAGGTCAATTTAAAACAAGTCCACCGCCTTCGATACATCGCTTTAGAAAGAAGCAATTCCTCATAGCAGATCACGCCATGTACTACACACATGGTATATCATAATGTAGCAATACACACGCACTCAGCTGACATCAGGATCATGGCGACAATTTTTAGTTAGCATTTTGCGTGCAATAGCTTCCTATATGCATGTGTTAATAACTGAGTCAGCATGTCACTATAATGTGTACAAAGACGAATTCATCAAGTAAATAAGATGTTAAGATTATCTTTTGCAGAACCTTGAAATAAGATTTTATAGAAAAGCGAAACAAGAAAAGGGTGTGAAATAAACGATATCTCTTAAAATTATTATTATTTACTTGTGTTAAATTTTTGTACCAAAGCTATTTTCTATCTAAATTATTCTTCACTCCAAGTAGTCTTGTGTAACAGGTACTTTTTCATTTAGTTCCATCTGATAATGTTTTTAATATCCTTGGGTAAGTTATTGTACAACTTTATTTCTTTGCGGCAAACGCTGTTTTCAAATTTGTGTTTATTCTGTCTTGATAAATGTAGTCTGAGTCAAAATCCTATTTTATGGTCATTCATATGTCTGTTACTGCTTTCATTAGAACGGTTTTTTAAATGTACTTACGAATGTGGTTTAAACCCTCTTTGTTGCCAGCAGATCTTTGCAATGAGGTAAATTGTTATTTTGATGTACATTCTTGTAGCCCTTTCCTATAGTTTACAAACAATTTTCGTATTTTGTGCATTTATTCCCCAAACAAATCTGGAGTGTTAGGAATTCAGGTTACTTAGTAACTAAAGGACACTTGTTTTTACAAACTGATAGCAGGATTCCAAGAACATGAAATTGCTGATGGCATTCCGTTTTTAATTATCTATGTGTGTTCACGCAATTTCAGCTGAAAATCAGTATAATTCATAATAACTGTTACACAGTTCGTAGAGCTACCGTTAGCCTTCATACATTCGTATTCCATTCTGGCTACCCTGAGTTAGATTTTCCATAATTTCTTTAAATCCACAAAAGCGAATGTGTTTATGAATCACTTAAATACCACATCATCGATTACCTTCCACACTCTCCTATGTGACATAATAGTCTCCCTCTAGTTGGATAGAGATATCTGGATTTTTAAAAATTCAAGTAGTGGAATGTCGGCAGAGCTATCATTGTTTCAGGAATGTAGAATCGATTACCGTTCAGGAGCGCAGTTGAGGTTCTCACTCAGGGACTCTATCGGTTCTATGGTTATGTCGAATGTTAGATTTTCAACCTGTACTACAGGTTAAATTGCACGTAGTTGTATGATTAAGACGATGAAATCTCGAAGTTTTAGGTAAAATCCAGATTTTTCTAGTTCAAGCTACTAAAAGATATCACATATCAAATATTGAAAAAGAGAGTAGTGAAAAAAGTAAACTAATAAGATTTTGGAGCTATATTCGAGGTTTCACCCGTCTACCTGTCTTGATTAAAGGAGACTCTCTTACATACTATTATAAAACAAAATGTGATCGAATGTCACGAGGTGAAGACACTAATTTTCAGTTGCATGTGGAACTTACATTGCAGAAGAGGTGGAAACGAGAAATATTACGTGAGCTGTAACGGTAGTTAAAGCTGCTGTGAAACAGTATGAACAAAATAGCCAGCAAGGAAAGACTTCAGTCGAAAACCACTACCTCTTACATCCTGTATACACCTCAGTAGTACACATTCCACACATAGAATATCCTTATTAGATACTACGTGAGTACTCAAACCACAGGACAGTAAAAGGAGGCTGCTTTAATTTACCTAGTTTCGGCTGTAAAAACGACGCACTAGCAACCAGTGAGAGAACAAGGCTTACGGAAAATAACGAACACTTTTTCCATCCAACACTTTCGAATAAACAGTCTGAGACTACATGCGCTGTATATATATGCACATCAAAAAACTTTTGCATCGAGTCGGTTAAGAGAGTTCCGGAACCTGTACAAAAAACTGGAATAGAGATCAACATATACATCATTACCGCCCTATTCATTGCTCATGAAAACCACACATTGAATGTTGTTCCACCATACAGCGAGACCTTCAGAGGTAGTGGTCCAGATTACTGTACACACCGGTAACTCTACTACCAAGTCACACGTCCTCTTGCATTGAAGCATGCCTGTTTTCGTCGTGGCATACTATCCACAAGTTCATCAAGGCATTATTGGTCCAGATTGTCCAGCTCCTCAACGGCGATTCGGCCTAGATCCCTCAGCCCTTTCCAATCCAACCGAGGCATGTTCGATAGGGTTCATGTCTGGAGAACATGCTGGCCACTCTAGTCGAACGATGTCGTTATCCTGAAGGAAGTCTTTCACAAGATATACATGATGGGGGCTCGAATTGTCGTCCAAGAAGACGAATGCCTCACCAATTCGCTTCCGATATGGTTGCACTATCGGTCGGAGGATGGCGTCCACGTATCGTACAGCCGTTACGACGCCCTCCATGACCGCCAGTGGCATACGTCAGCCCCACATAATGCCACCCCAAGGGAGCCTCCACCTTGCTGCACTCGCTAAAGAGTGCGCCTAAGGCTTTCAGCCTGGCTGGGTTGCCTCCAAACACGTCTCCGACGATTGCCTGGTTGAAGGCATATGCGACATTCAACGGTAAAGAGAACGTGATGCCAATCCTAAGCAGTCCATTTGCCATGGTGTAGGTCCCACCTGTAACTTGCTGCATTGTGTCGTGGTTGCAAAGATGGACCTCGCCATTAACGTCGGGAGTGAATTTGTGCTTCATGCAGCCTATCGTGCACACTTTTAGTCGTAACACGACGTCCTGTGGCTGCACGAAAAGCATTATTCAACATGGTGGCGTTACTGTCAGCGTTTTTCAGAGCCACATTCTGTACGTAGCGGTTATCCACTACAGTAGTAGCCCTCGGACAGCCTGAGCGATTCATGTCAACGACAGTTCCAGTCTCTCTATATCTCCTCCATGTCCGAAGAACATCGCTTTGGCCCGCCGGTGTGGCCGAGCGGTTCTAGGCGCTTCAGTCTGGAACCGCCGGACCGCTACGGTCGCAGGTTCGAATCTTGCCTCGGGCGTGAATGTGTGTGCTGTCCTTAGGTTAGTTAGGTTTAAGTAGTTGTAAGTCCTAGGGGACTGATGACCTCCGATGTTAAGTCCCATAGTGCTCTGAGCCATTTGAACCAGCCAACATCGCTTTGGTTTACCCCGATACACGTGGACACTTCCCTTGTTGAGAGCCCTTCCTGTCACAAAGTAACGATGTGGACGCGATCGAGCTGCGGTGTTGACCATCTAGACATGCTTGAACTACAGAAAACACGAGCCGTGTACCTCCTTCCTGGTGGAATGACTGGAACTGGTCGGCTGTCGGAACCCCTCCGTCTAATAAACGCTGCTGATGCGTGGTTGTTTACATCTTTGGGCAGGTTTAGTGACATCTCTGAAAAAGTCAAATGGACTGTGTCTGTAATAAAATATCAACAGTCAACGTCTATCTTCAGGAGTTCTGGGAACCGGGGTGATGCAAAACTTTTTTTGGATGCATTTTGATTCACCGAGCACAAAACTAGTCTACCTTATTGACTGTCATCGAGGAAGCACAGTTTTTTTATATTGTGATGTCAGTGTTAGAACAGTGGTCTCCAAGTAACAGCGTTATTTGTACTTCGCACATCAGACTCAAGTGGCTTCGCAACAGAAGACACCGAAGTCGAAATATCGAAATTTAAGTTCAAATATGCATGAGAACGCTGGTTCACTAACGCAGCAAAACTGACATCAGGCTGACGTATTGGAAAAGAATTGCATTACTCGGTGAGTGGCAGTCGAAAAGCCCTGATGGAATTTCTATTGGATTTTAAGTCGAACACGTCGCCGAATTAGCGCCTTTGTTAGCTCATATTTACTTAAAATAACACGCACAGCGAAGGATTCACATCACCAGAAAATATCACATCAAGGGATGAAAGGGAATAAAAGGGAATAAAGAGAATAAAAGATAGATATCTGAAACGTGTGTATTTTCTACTATTCTAATCTCGAACGTAATGCCATGACTCTAAAAAGAAACTTCTATCAACAAATCGGCACAGGCTCGGGGATGTATCACTCTTATGAATCTCAGCTCTCTCCTTGACTACTTCCCAACAGTAGACGAATGGGGAACAACTAGGCACCTCGTACTTAGATTTCCTCAAACCGCTCTGCATTGTAACGCTCTGTCTACTAATAATGACGATAACGTCCTTTCCAGAAGCGTTTTACTTTAGTGATTGCCACAAAGAACTGCTGATAGAACCAACATGTGTGGATATAACATAATTCAACTGTAATAAAAGTAAGTATAAATCAAAAAGGTATTCTGAATACACTACATCATTTAACAGACAAAAACTTCAGAGAGAGTGGAATAAATTGGAACCATAATTAATTAGACGACAAAAACAGGGGAAAAGCACGAGAAAAATCACTCAATTTTGTGTTAGTGTGACATCTGCTAAAACACTCACAAATGATGTTTTCAGGAACACTTGAGGGAAAATCTCGCTGTTGTGCGCCCTAAACCACTACTAATCATCATCATCATCGAGTAGTCGGATAAAAATCGCAACTAAAAAAAGGTGTATAGACGATAATGCGTTTAAAACGCAAGTACAGGCAAAGAAATTACCAAAGGTAAGGAAACAGTGAAGAAACTTTTTAACATGATGAGGAAAAAAGTCATTAAGGAATGGGAAGCCACAAGTCACCATCGAAAATTACAAACGCTAAAAGCTACAGAGGTGAAGGCGCAAACAGGGGAGTGAAATTGTATTCGAAGGAAGGAGACTAAATCTACAAACAAGAAAATAATTCTAAAGCAGTACTTCAGGAAAATAAGATAATGCGAAAGTGATACGCTGCCTTCAGAAAAAGTGGAACGGAAAAAGCTGAAAACATTTAAATACAAGATCTACAGATTACGTATATCGTGTGAAACTAAGAACTAGAGTAGGCTATAAAATTAGGTCATACTCTTACCAGAAACGGAGTACAAGGTAGTGAAACTATTGCTGCAACTTCAAGGATCTTAAATCCCTGAACGAAGGGGGCTGGAAATTTTAGAGGCTATCACATAATGGAATTTACTGTAAAACATAATGAGAGTGCAGAAGGCACGTCAAGATTAACGCTGGTTAGGTGAGAGGGACTAACGATACCCCAAACGAATTTGAAGGACAGTACTGCCCGCTGCTCTTGTCTTGCCAATTTACATCAGATTTATAGTGCGTCCCTGGACGATTTCTAGTGATGGACTACATTGGAATATTTCACGTTAGTGCTGTTACAGGGCTCGTTGGTCTAGGGGTATGATTCATGTACATAAATTACAAGGAAATTATTCCACTGTATATTTACGGCACATTAATATTATCAGCGTACAAAAATATGCCTGATTCTGAATTGTTGATACAGAACGATACACTTGTGCCAAAAGCCAAATAATGTCTCAAAAAAATCGGTCTGTCTTTGCAATGAGACGACGATTTTTTTTCTGCAATTCGTTTGTCGATTGTTGTGACTGTGTGATTGATGCGAGCAACATAAAGAATTACGAAAGAGTCTCATTACTATTTCTGCCGTGTATTCCTTTCCCATCAGGGGCTTCAATAATTTAGACGCGTTAGACAAGTGATTTTAGTCTACCGCTTAACAGATTATATACGAAAACCCATAAAGTAGCTCCAGCGCTCGCGGGAAGTCAATAACGAAATAGTCCCCCTCCGTAACTCTTCTACAAAACTTTGCCGTGAAACATTAATGCAAGATAACAAGAAGGAAGTTCCTGCCCTAACTTATAAAAGCTTTCACGAAGCTACGGGGCAGGGTCCATTCATTCTCCATACATTCCGAACTTTCACGCCGAGTTAAGAAGTAAACCACTAACTTTCCCTTACTGAATACAAACCGATGAAAAATAAGAACATGTTAACCGCCAAGGCAGTCTTCATTTTACAGGTGATGGCAGTGAAATGAGTCAACCGTAACGATGCATATACCGTATTCAAAAACTGTATACAAATGACCTCAACAACTCATAATGAAAAGGATAAATGGTGTTATAGACACTGCGTACGACGTTCTGCTGATGTAGTCAGAGAAAAAGAGAAAGACTTTTTTGCTGTAGGATTGTGTGTCCGCGTTGATGCCAATACGTTCAGTTTTCAATTTCCCAAGCTAGTTTCGAGAAAATACCAGTCTTTAGAAACTGCTTCATTCTAAACCCTGAAAATTAACCTTTTAGATTACACCACGAATTATAAGTTCTGGGGTTATGTTTGCTTGCAGATAAACGTGAAACGTCCCCTTTGAACAATTATACATATGAAACGTCCACTTAGAACAATTGTACAAGACTGTGCTTAACCTGGCACACAATAATTTTAGCGCAACGCAATCTGACTTTCAAAAATCCCTGCAAAAGAATGGCCCTGACTAACTTTAACCTATACCTTTTACAAATCACTTACCTCACAAAAATCTTCGTTACTCAAGCTACTGCAAAACAGCGAGCGCCACTACTGCCAGCTAAATAAAAGATTCAAACTACTGAAGGTACTAACTACTGATAGGGATAGTTAGCAAATGAAAGATATTAATAGAGAACAAACAATGTATTTACCTTAATATTCATCAATAGTCATAATATATACAGCAGCTCATGACATCAATTTTTACAAATTTCAAACTCCGCCATCTCTGTCCTCACATCCACCACTGCTGGCGGCTCCCCTCCAACTGCCCAGCGCTACGCGCTGTTCGCATCCAGCTATAGCAGTTCATGACAACAATGGCAGACAACAATGCAAACTAGCCACATACTGCACACAGCACAGCCACAGAGAGCGCTACGTAACGTTGCCAATAAGAAAACATAAACATCAAACTTACATAAAGAAAACATAAACAGCCTACTTACATAGCCCCCATGCTCCCCACAAAAAATTTTACAAATGTTTTTGGCCAGTGGCCAATAATGATTTGATAAAATTTTTCATAATTACACTAACAAAGATATCCAATGCACACACTTATTGATACAATGTTGGTCAAAAGCTAAAAATTTTCTCACAGTCCATAAAGACAGTCCTGATCATTCATCATAATAATAATTACAGTTTTTTTCACAAAGTCTCATTAGTAAAAGAAATTGCACACAGAAGTAGTGGATTTCCATGCAGTCTTGAAGAAGTAGTGTTGTCCTTCCAACGGAAAGACAGTGCTGACTCGTGACATGCTGACAGGTAATGGGCCACAACAGAGCAAACCCACAGCAGAGTCATTCGACGTTTTGAAGAAGATTGGTAGATAGGTCATCACAGAGTAGACCCACTGTAGTCCTGGTAGAGATTGTGGTATTTGTGGGCCACCAGAGGTGCAGACCCACTGTAGTCCTTGTAGAAATAATTATATTGGTGGGCCATCGAAGGTGCAGACCCACTGTAATCCTTGTAGAGACGGCCAGCAGCCATCTGTTGCGACTGTGCGGGTGCACAATCACCAGTGAAGAGTCTTGCAGTTAATATAACAAGTCCATAACCACCACTTGTGCACTCACAAAGTTTTTGGAATTGTCCTTAGAACCAGCAATGCTGTTATCCAGTCCCTTGCTGAATTAGTAACACACGTGCAAACACTAACAGTCCCTACTTCTCACATATTGTCCATATACTATGACCAACAGAAATGTGTGCAGTGAAATGAATGCTTACAAATTACTTAATTTGATTAACTGGCGTCAATTACAATTATATAACATAAGAATACAATTACAAAGATACAAAATACATCATTAAAAACATAATAATACAGATAACAATTGTAGTAATAGGGGCTTTACAAATGAATAGAAATAAACATATACATCAGTGTTACAGGAATTATGACATGAGTACAAAAAGAAAAGATCAGAATCACTTTTGAAACATCAACTTCACACATGAGCATTAAAACAAAACAGAATAAATAAAGTCTAAGCATCTTTACAAAGAAAATAACAGAGTATTAGAAAAATTCTACAACATAGCTCTCATCAGCTAAACACATAAAGACAGGAAAAACACAAATACACACGGGTACCCAAACACATAGTGGGATAACACAAATGGAAAGGACAACACACAATTACATATTGGGAAAAAGCAGCAAAGAGGAAAGGACAGGGTTTCTTTTACTGCAGTATTTTGCTTGGAGATCTCCCTTCATTCCATAGATCGTTCGTCTTATTTCAACCTTTGCTTCCACCAAAAAAATTCTATCTAAGCATGCTTTCTGTATTTATATGTTCACACATTGCTTACCTCATCATTTATTTCCAAGAAAATCCTACCTATACCTCGTTCCTGTATTCTATTCATATTTCTTTCAAAATAATTATTTCTGATTGTACAATACTCATTGGGGCCCAAATCTTTCTTCGCAATGCATTCTGTACCTATTCTCCATAGTCAGTTTCTTATATAGTCTACCCCCTCTTAAGCTAACTTAAATCTACTGAGCTCAGATATATATATATACCAAGGGACGAGGCAATGCAGCATCACAACAAATCAACACAAACAGAAATGACAAAAAATGCAAATTGGCAAAGCTAGCAGCATAAATTAGCAAAGCAAGTGCAATATTACAACTAATATAAGGCAATGCAGGAAACAAGAAAAACTAGCTTAGAAGAGTAACACAAAGTCCAATTCAGTAACACTATGCCTGGCAAACAGCAGCAACTTATACCTAAACATGACATAGCTCAAGCAGAAAAAATATTACAGTAAAAACAACAATGCAGACCAGGGAAATGCATATTCACATCTTAATGTCTATGTAATTAAAGTGGTGCACCATAACAACTTATTGTAAAAAAAATATTACCATGTACTTGAAAAGAAAATTATGTTTTACTGTTACGAGTTCCTTTGTATTGTTCTTTCCTTTCCAAGTGCTCCTTTTTAAAGAATGTGGATCATAAAATAATTATTTAATAGATCTGTTGACAGAAAGTGTTCACATTAGCAAATGCATTTTATTTTATAAAAGCAATGCTGCAACACAGCTGGAAACCAGATATTAAATGAAATAAGCAATTACGCAAACCAAAGCATAAAAATGTCATTCAGTAGTCCTGTGACATTTCATTTCATAAGTTAATTGCTCTCAACTCTCGTACAAAGACTCTTGTCATAATCAGGTGTGCAGATGTAAAAATATTTCTTGTCAATTCATAAGCATTTCAATAATTAGCACAAAGTGCGAGTAATCATATGTTTTTTAAGTAACGAGGGTGTCGCATTAGCGATGAAAGGCACGCCCTAATGGCTTGTTCTCCAGGTGTTTGACACAGCTGTGTGCCCACAACGCATTACAAAAATCATATGTTTTCAAGTAACGAGCGTGTCGCATTAGCGATGCCCTCTGTCATTAACAGGGGTATAGGCCTCTCTTTGTCCTTCTCTTCCACCTGTGCCTCTGGCACACCCTAATGGCTTTCTTTTCTACCTGAGCGTCTGAAAAGGCTTGTTCTCCAGGTGTCTGACACACCTGGGTGCCCACGTCGCATTATGTGCAGGTGGTCACTTAACTTTCTTACGGAAATATTTACGACAGCAGTTTCCGCTACAGTGACAGTCTCATATAAAAACATTTCACAGGTCAAGAATTTTATTGACATAAACATACCTCAACAGCATAATACACATCGTCGTCGTAAAAATAACATCATAACACCTCAGTCAAATGTCAAAAACGTCGTAGCTTCCTCCAATGATTTCAAAACCTAAAGAAAATTCTCTGCTCATTTCAGTAGTGTCATCTACCTCAAACGTACTTTAAAAATCATGATCTCATACCAAATACATCATTCAAAGCTCTCATAGTATCACAATGGTTCCAAAAAAATATGAACAGTGCAAAAAGTACAGACAAAGTACAATTTCTTAAGTGTGAAGTAATCCAACTCTGTAATTGCGTAAACATGTGTCACTGACGTAGTAAAAGGATGTTTGTTTCTCTGTTAAATGATCAGATAGGTGTGTAATTTATGTGTTAGAGAAATATGGTACCGATGTGTAAAGTTGTATAAGCAAATACCATATTAGCTAGAGCTCCTTGTGCTTGCCAAACACATGGTACACAAAGTAGGCGTGTATCCCCCTGAGGTTTATTGTTATTATACCCTGAGGTGTTACAGATTACAGCAATGGAATGAAATTTATCACGGAAAACTTTCTTTGTAATTCAAAAATCTCTAAAAATAAATGTTTTAAGTACAAAATTAATCACTCAAGTACGTGTCCTGTAGCGCTAAATATGCGTCTTGCTGTAAGATAACCTCTGGGAAGTGTCGTAGTTATTGTCCTCCGAAAGCTAAGTTCTGCAGAAGTCAATGTACTTACCTCATGATACACAAAAGTGGAATGCTTTGCGTATAGATATCATACTTATTACGCTTATTGCCGTGATGAAGAAAGAACTGTGCTGTAACGTATTGTTGTGCTACAGAAAAGGCTGTCTCATTGTAGCAATAGCACAAAAGTCACCACTAAAACATGTCTCACTTTATAGAAGAATTCAGAAAAACTGTGCAGATATAAAACAGATACACCGCAAAAGCAACATTGTAAATTGTCACGCATTAGCAGCGTCGTGATAAAATCGTGTAGCTGTCACATAAACTAACCACTGTGTCATCTGGCATTTCACAGAAAGCACCTCAAATCCAGAATCCACTCTCAAGCAAACCAAAATGTTGCATGAAAATTTCATTAGCAGTGCTGGTATATGTTCTAAGTATGTAAGCCGTATTCGTTACGTAATCGTGCAACTAACAAGGAGGAATGTATAAATAACAACACTGTGTCGTCTGTTCACAATAACAATGCATTAGCAATTACTTGTCTAAGTTACTTATGTTCTTGACTGGTTGGTTAGTTAGCTTTAAAACATAGTTGCATGTTAACAGTTTCTCAGTGTGACAAATTGTACAAGTAGCGTGAAGTGAAAATTGCAAAGACTAAGTTAAAAAGCAGATTATCTGTCAATAAATGGTTTTACATGAGAAATGTGGTGTAAACCTTTACTCTTCCTAGTACGCAGAGTTTCAACTTCAACGCAATTATCATGTGGTATACGTCGGATTCTGTAAGGTCCATTGTAAACTAGAAAGAATTTGTGACTCAAGTGTTTCTTCTTATGTGACAATGAATGAGCTTTAATGAGAACTTTCTGACCAATATATAATTTCTTTGCATTTGCTTTACCGTGTAGTTTTCTCCTTTTCTCTGCTGCAGATTTTATATTTTTAAGAGCCAAATCAATTATGTCTTTGTGTCGCAGTTTACGTGTATTCGGGAAAGGTACAAGCTCTCTGATTCTGTTCGGAGGTTCTACATTCTTCAGTACAAGAGTAGGTGGTAAAGCAGTGGAATCATGAGGCATTTCATTCAGCACATTTTGAAATAAGTGTAAATATCTGTCCCAATGCTGATGCTTTCTGTGACAATAAAGTCTGCAAAGCTTATTGATTTCTTTCATAATCCGTTCAGACGGGTTACAGTGTGGTGAATACAATGAAATAAAAACAGGTTTGATTTTATGATTCCGAAGCTTGCGTGACCAAACAGCAGATCTGAATTGCGGTCCGTTATCTGAAATGACTTTACTAACGTGTCCAACTTCACGTAAGAAATTTTTAACAAAGGCGTTGGATACAGACCGTCCAGTGGCTTTACGTAACGGAGTGAAAGAAACAAATTTTGAAGTAAGCTCAACAGCGACTAGAACGTACGGAAATCCATTCGATGTTCTGACAAGGGGTCCCAAGAGATCAACAGCAGCAAATTCTTTTAATTTAGAAGGAATAATAGGAAATAACGGAGCACGATGTGAGATAGTAGATGGTTTCGCCTTTTGACAAAGTTTACAAATAGACAAGACTCTTCGAATTCGCTTTTCCATATTGTTAAAATAACAAGTCGTTCGAAGAATATGATAACATTTTCGTGGACCAAAATGTGCGTAGCTGAAATGAATGTACCAAATGAGCTTATTAACAAAATCGTCTGGAATGCAAAGTACCCATAGCTTGTCATCAACAGTGCAGCGTTTGAAGAGTATGTTGTTTCTAACCAGGTAATAATGCCGAATCTGAGTGTGTGTCTTTTCATGCCATTTACTTTTGATATCTTTCCAAATCGGATCTTTATCTTGTTCATGAGCAATGTCCTTTAAAGATGTGGTGATGAAGTTTTCAAAGGCGACTTTCTGAATGTAAAGAATACTGAAATTTTTCTCGAGGTTGCCTTCTGTGTTACTTCTCTCAAGCTCAGCGGGTGCGCGTGACAGCGCGTCCGCAACAATGTTCTCCTTGCCGGGAATGTAGACTATTGTGAAGCGGAATTCTTGCAGAAACAATGCCCAACGTTTTAACCTATCATGATTTAATTTTGAAGACATAAGAAATTGTAATGCACGATGATCACTGTATACTTTTACGTGCTTACCAGAAAGAAAGAAACGGAATTTGTTAAATGCCCAAACGATAGCTAAAGCTTCTAATTCAGTAACGGAATAATTTTTTTCAGATTTTGTTAGCACTCGGCTAGCAAAAGCAATGGTTTTCTGAACAGTAGTGTCATTTTCTATGGCTTCTTGAAATAAGTGGGCACCAAGACCGACTTTAGAAGAATCCGTGCTAAGGCAGAAATCTTGTGACAGATCTGGATGAGCTAGTATTGGCGCGTGAAGTAACGCTTCTTTCAAAGAATTGAATTCCAACTGTGCTTGTTCGTCCCAGTTCCAACTAGTATTTTTTCCAGTGAGAGAACAAAGTTTTGGTGTAACTAGAATTTGCATATTCAGAAAACGACGGTAAAAATTTACGAGACCTAGAAAACTGCGGACTTGTCTTTTTGTGGATGGAACTGGAATGGCTCTGATTGCTTCTAACTTTTCAGGATCCGGCTGAATGCCTTCAGAAGAAATAATATGTCCCAAAAACTTCACCTTTGTCCTACCGAATTCAGACTTTTCCAAGTTAACTGTAATTCCAGATTCTGCAAAAATACGTAACAAACTGTTGAGGATGCGGTTATGTTGTTCCCATGAAGCTTCTGCTATTAGAATATCGTCCACATATAAGGTGATGTGACGTTTTAAGAACTCAGGTAATATGGAATTTAACCCGCGAATGAATGCTGCGGAAGAAATGTTCAAACCAAAAGGAAGTTTCCGAAACTGATAACAAACGCCGAAACAAAGGAAAGCTGTGTATTTTCTGCATTCTGGATGAAGTTCGATCTGATAAAAGCTGGATCTGAGATCAATGGAAGACAACACTTTTACACCATTAAAATTTTGAAGAAGTTCTTCCATCGTCTGCGGCCTGTCTGTTTCAGGAATAATGATAGTATTGATTTGTCTCGAATCTAAGACAAGTCTGATCGATCCATTTTTCTTCTCAACAACATGTAACGGATTGTTGTATGAGCTTGCTGCAGGCTCAATAATGCCCTCGTCAAGCATAGATTGTATTTCTGTTCTAACACGGTCCCTATAATGTGCCGGAATTACGTATGGTCTAACACAAAATTTAGTATGCTCACGAACACGAAATTGGTATTGAAATTCCTTGATTGTTCCTGTTTTGTGAGTAAAAACTGTGGAATGTGCTTGTAAAATCTCAAAAAGGTCCTGCCTATCAGTGTCATTACAATTCTCAATTGTTTGAATTTTATTCTGAATTAACTCATTAATTTCAAATATGCCGTCGATGTCATCCCTGTCAGTACTTGCAGAGTGATTGTTAGTGTCTAGTTCCGTAGAAAATTCCGAACTGTTATCTAACAGAAGGTAAAGCCGATTAATTTCATCATGGTTTGAGAGCCAGTCTTCAAATTTCAAAGCTATTGACTTACCTTCTTTCTCTAAACTTATTTCAGCATCGTGAAAGCTTAAGATTGCTTTATATTCATTCAAAAAGTCTACTCCCAGTATAATTTCCGTCGACAATAATGGAACAATAAGGAAGTTCATAGAGAAGCTATGGCTTTGACAAAAGAATTCTAAGTTGGTTTGTTGGCGTACATCTACACTTTTTCCAAAGATTGCACCTTGTAATTTAATCTTACGTAACGGAAGTGTGGGGCAATCGTTCGCTTTGTTGCATTTGCTAAAAGCTGTTTCGCTAATTACTGAAATGGGACTGCCAGAGTCAAGTACTGCCGTAAATTTTACGTCATTTACAGTAATGTGAATCACAGGATATGCAATGGTGTTACGTATTACGTCGTGTTCCTGGAGTAAGATGTCCCTAATGTCTTCCATTTTTACGTAATTACTAGCTACGGCAGCTGCGTCATCAGTTTCATAAGTACGTCTTGTGGCTGCCAGTGGTGTGAGTCATCGCCTATTGTCTCTTTGTTGGCGCGCGTCGTTATTGGGATTTGGAGACCTAACTTCTACAAATTCATCGTGACGAGAGTGCTCTGCTCTATTTAAATCTCGCCAGTTCTGATGCAATTCAGGTCTGTCGTTACGATCATATCGTCTGTCGTCATGTCGGTAGTTTCCATAGTTTCTTTCTTGTCGGTCACATGGTGGAGAATTTCTCCTTGAATCGTAACTACGTGCTGGACCGTTGCATCTAAAGTTATTCTGTCTCCCTTGATAATAGTTATTTTGGTTCCCATATTGTCTGTTTCTCTGATTGTCTCTGTGATAGTCATTACCGCGGAAAGGTGATCTTTCCCTGTAACTATTACTCTGCCAGTGGTTATCATATGGGTGGTGTCTGTTTTGGTCACGATTTACGTTGTAAGAATAGGTTTGTCGTGGCCATTTATTGTTTCTGTCGCCACGGAATTGTGACGGATGTGACCTGTAATGATTGTTTTCCTGTTTTCGCATCCCGCGACTGTCTGTGTCAATTTCCAGTTCTTGTAACAGTCCCTGAAAAGCTTCAATGTCGTCTTTGCAACGTCCTGCTAAAATAATATGTCTCAAATGTTCAGGCAGTTTGATTAAGCAAATGCGGATGAGTTCTGAGGGGCTGTATGGGTTTGACAGGTACTGATTCTTGGCAACATGTCTTCAAAATATTTGACAAGACTGGAAAATTCAGATTGTTCGAAACGTTTCATCATTATGATGTTATGTTTTACGCGATCTTGTGTAGCTTGTGACCAATATGCTGAGAGGAACGCATGGTAAAATTGTCCTTCACTGTGACAATCGTGAATGACCGATCGCATTCTTACAGCTGGTTCATTTTCTAAGTAGCCACACATAAATTCTAATCTGTGTTCTAATGACCAGTTGGGAGGAAAACAATGAGAGAATTGATGGAGCCACGCTTGTGGATGAATGTCGTTGGCAGAATTCTTGAATGTTTTGAATTTACGTGTAGTAATGAACAGCTTATAGTCAAAGTCATCATGTCGGCGAGTCACATATCGCTCATTGTTACGTCGTGTCGGCGGTTCCATCTCAAAATTCGGTGCACCTTGCCAATTCCTTTCATAATTACCGAAATGCCCTGTGTTATTATTTTGTGGCTTTTCCGTATTTATATGTCCCTCTTCCCTTATTGGGGCGCGAGTGTCCTCTGAAATACGTAATTCTTGTATTACCTGTGTCAGCTGATCTTGTACTTCCCGCATTTCTCTTTTGTATTGCGTATTAATTTGATTCTGATTTTGTTTGAATTTTCTTATTTGTTCATACTCTTCTGTGTCAGTGAAGGCTACGGGTCTTGTGTCATTCAGATCATCATCTACCTTTGTAGATAAGTTAGTGACCTGATCCGAAAGTTCAGCTACTTTCTCCGATAGTGAACACATTTCCTCAGTGTGTTTTTCTGAACCAAGTTTCAGAGTGTCCATTTGTGTTGAAATCGAATCTACTGTGTTCTTTAAGTTGTCCTGAGTTTTTGCCAGTTGCGTAACCGAATCGGTAGATGCAACTGAGTCAATTTTAGCCCACAAGGTCTCATGATTTTCATGAACAATGGTTTGCAGCTCTTTTATGGCTGCTTCGTGATTCTGTAATGCATTTTCATGCCGCGAAAAAATAGGCTGAAAATGCTCACAAATTTGTGTTTTTACGTCATTACAGACTTTTTGACATTTCGATTCAATGTTATGTAATTCAGTAGTTAAATCTTCACGTGTTTGTTCAAGTGTGGTGTCTAACTTCCGAAGATTTTGTTCCATTGTGTCTAACTTTTGCTGTGTTTGTCTCTGGTGTTGTTCCATTGTGTCTAACTTTTGAAGATTTTGTTCCATTGTGTCTAACTTTTGAAGATTTTGTCCCATTTGTTGCATTAATTGCAATAATAATGTATTAGTGTCTGGAATCTGTTTCTCTATGCTTTTTGGCAGTGCGTTTTCACCGGCAGCATTCACATTTTGACAAGCAGAAAATGTGTCTTGACTCATTTGAGAAACCGGTGAGGACCCAAAACCTGAATCTACAGTATTTGCAAAATTGTGTCCTATCATTTCGGATTCCTGAGGCGAGCTGTTGCCGACCGATCGATCGATAATGCTTCCCTGTTCACTACCTGTTTGACTGTCTACGCCATTGTTTGACGCCCGCTCCATTTCCCTATGCACAGTTACCAAATTACTACTTTGAACATTAGTTAACTCATTACATGGTGGGGCCAACACACTGCTTTCGTCTTCACTGTCATTTCTCAGTTTACTTTGGAGTCGAGTGTTACGTTTTTCACACGCCATTATTTTCACAATATTTCACACGATAACACAGAAAAGCACAATTTGAATAGCAAAAACAAGAGAACACATTAACATAGCACTGAAAATAATATCTAGTTAATTGCAGCAGCGAAATACTTGGCGCAAAGCTACATGCATGCCACAACTGTTTTACTGTACAACAATGAAAGACTGCAAGTACAAAGGAGATTCTCTCTACAATTACGCGCTAGCAATAAACAAAAGCTACACTAAATACACAAACTACAAGAAAAAATCAGAAGATTCCAGTGAGGTATCCTAGGCTAAGGGTCGACATATGAAACGTCCCCTTTGAACAATTATACATATGAAACGTCCACTTAGAACAATTGTACAAGACTGTGCTTAACCTGGCACACAATAATTTTAGCGCAACGCAATCTGACTTTCAAAAATCCCTGCAAAAGAATGGCCCTGACTAACTTTAACCTATACCTTTTACAAATCACTTACCTCACAAAAATCTTCGTTACTCAAGCTACTGCAAAACAGCGAGCGCCACTACTGCCAGCTAAATAAAAGATTCAAACTACTGAAGGTACTAACTACTGATAGGGATAGTTAGCAAATGAAAGATATTAATAGAGAACAAACAATGTATTTACCTTAATATTCATCAATAGTCATAATATATACAGCAGCTCATGACATCAATTTTTACAAATTTCAAACTCCGCCATCTCTGTCCTCACATCCACCACTGCTGGCGGCTCCCCTCCAACTGCCCAGCGCTACGCGCTGTTCGCATCCAGCTATAGCAGTTCATGACAACAATGGCAGACAACAATGCAAACTAGCCACATACTGCACACAGCACAGCCACAGAGAGCGCTACGTAACGTTGCCAATAAGAAAACATAAACATCAAACTTACATAAAGAAAACATAAACAGCCTACTTACAAACGTGCAGATAATCATGATGCAAATTTTCCCTGTATAGCCATATCACATTTCTTTCTTCGTTGTCGTCTTTCGGATTCCTTGAACTTTCTGTCTAATTCTCAATGACGTATATTTTTGTATTCATTTTTGTTCTGATCATTTTCTTTTTAATTTTATTCTTGTGCAGACAATTACATTAGCTGATGTGTTGCCCATGATTCTTTGAAGTTAGCTTTAGCACACTAATATTTATCTCTCCATCTTGAGTTAACACCCTTTTTAGGGCTGTCGATTCCTCCTCAAATCGGCGCCCTATTTTAATATTAAGTATCGCGTTATTTACGCCCTATTAGAATTCTGAACACCTACAGTATATTTATTCCGAAATGGTTCGTACATCATCTTTTAACTCAATGATCGTTTCCGTCGGTTCTCCTGACCTTTTACCCTGTGGTTCAGCCTTTCTCAATTTTAATCAGACTCTAATTACATATCTGCTCCTGGGTACACCTTGTAATCCAATATTTGATTTTGAAGTCTGAGTCTCATCACTAGGCAACCAGGTGTTACCTTGTTGACCCGCCCGTCCCTTTATCAGGTATAACTCTTCCTCTTGAGATTAGTACTACCAACTCAAATCTATTGGGGACTGCATGGAGCCTTTTCTCCCACTTACTTTGCAGTATTCTCCTATAGCTGTGCGTTCTATGGTCCTCCTAGCATTTTGTTCAAATTTCTCATGACTGTTACAATTTCGTCATCATACATCAAATTATTAGGTCAACTGATGACACAGACTACTTCGTCATGTTCTTCGTATGACGTTGAAAAACGTCTATGCACTGTAATTATTAGCTCTGGTTTCACTCTGGTTTCACTTCGAGACAGGTATTAATAATTTGGTCGATGAAAGTTACGACCAATTCAGTCTTTTGTCTACTTTGCTATTCATAATGAATTCATATTCTGATGCTCTTGATATTACCCCGTATTTGTTGGACCAGATCTCGTTATCTCCTTTCCATTTCACTTTTCTGGCCCCTACTACTTCCAGATTAAGCATCTGCATTTTCTTTTTTTCTTTTTCGTCTTTGCTGGCCTCTTCCGGAGTTATTAAGCGGGTCCCGTCCTAAATCTATTGTCAAAAGAAGTTCATCATGATACTTTTTCCATTAAAGGTGCAATTCCTGTTTATGTGCATTACGTATGCTTGATGCACTCTCTTCCATTAACTCCTCCGTCTGACGTTTTCCACTGGTAATACTTTGTTTGGGGTGTTTCCAGCCATCTCAGGTGTTATCTGAGTTACAGAAAGAATAAATGAAAAAATGTAACAGATTCAGGTGACAAAGAAATTAACTGGTTTACTACTGGATATCTGTGTACAAATACACCTGCTTACGATTCTTGATCTTAAATGTGTCTTTGTTGTGCCTATCAGCCGTACGTTAGGTCTTCCATTCTGTCTCTGGCTTCGACAGTGAGATGATAGGAAGAGATGATAACTGAACTGAACGGTGCTTGTGCACTGTGTCCATGCCAACGAAGTCTCCGTCTTTATATTTTGGTCGAGCAGAGAATTCTGGAATGATCCTCTCATTACACCCATTTCAGGGACAAGTAGTAGATGTTCGCTGCTTTTAGGTGCGGTTCGACACTAGTTAATACATAATGCAACTGCCCTCGCCATTTTGTGGTAGGAAATGATAATTAAATCAAGACCCTACGCTACCGACAAGCGTTGATACACATCAAAGGGGACAGTTGAAAATGTGTGCTCCGACCGGGACTCGAACTCGGGATCTCCTGCTTACATGACAGACGCTCTATCCATCTGAGCCACCGAGGGAACCGAGGATCGTGCGACTGAAGGAACTTATTCCTTGCACGCTTCCCGTGAGACCCACATTCCCAGCGTAATGTCCACACACTACATTCGTAGTGCTCCTGCGCATTACACTCTTTACTCAAGGCAGACATTCTTACTGAGTCCCGTAAGAGTTCGGGCAATGCGTGTGCATCCGAACAGAAGAAGAATGTCAATGGCCGGTTAGCCTTAACTATATGAAGATTGTTCATTCGGACATTTTGCGATTTATGAATATCCAAGGAACGAAAGCTGCGCGGGCTAGCCGCGAGGTCTTGGCCGTCTTTTCACAGTTCGCGCGGCCTCCCCCGTTGGAGGTTCGAGTCCTCTCTCAGGCATGGATGTGTGTGTTGTCCTTAGCGTAAGTTAGTTTAAGCTACATTACATTAATTAGCGTGTAAGCCTAGGGACCGATGACCGCAGAAGTTTCGTCCCATAGAACCTTACCACCAGTTTCCAATTTCCAAGAAACGAGTCACTCTGTAAACTGTGAATGGAACAAGGAACTCCTATTACTGAGTATTCCACAGACTCATTATGAAACTACGTTGCCCCTTTGCAAGTTATATTCGTCAGTCAGTGCAGTAGTAGTCGGTGCAATGGATTTTGAACGTCCCTGCAGCTCGCTGAAACTTGGCATTTCGCCAGCCTTGCTATTTCTGCCATGTCCTTAACGAACTAACAAATATTAGTAACCAGCTTTGGTTTTGTTCCTTAGTTCCATAATTGTAATATCTTAACGCTGTATGTTGTCTGCTGAGCAATCTGAGTAATCCTGCACTACAGTCTAATTGTCTTGCACTTGTATTTGTTAAAAATATCATTCCTTGCACAATTTTAATCGAATAACAGTGCCTTCCATTTAATTAATGCGTGTTTTAGTTGAAAAGTCCTCGTGTGTTCTTTTAATTTCCTCATATGCTGTTAAATCGCTTTGTTATTATGGATGTATCTTGAATAAAATTTTGCTAGTAAGGTATTCTCTAAATGCAGTACGTCACCTTCTGTGCTGCATTGCCAAATAGTGATTATTATACGAACCGTTCTGCTTCACGCTTCCTTGATAGCTTTGTGTGTGTTCTGTTAACGTTTTGGGCATTTTCTTTACAAATTTTAAAGTGGTTATTTAATGATCTTTTGATTAAAAGAATTTATTTGATTAACTGTGTGTTAAACAGCCCTCCGTGTATGCTATTACATTTTTGAATTTCTTTCAGCAGTGTTAAAAAGGTTCTCTGTTACTTTTTTATTAAAAATTATTGACAACTGCGTGCTAAGCAATTATGAAAAATCTTGTGCAGTATTCGTGGTAATAAATTTATTCTCAGCAGTTGCGACTCCATTTTCTCCACCCTTATCAGTGCTTACATAACTGACTATACCAAGAAAAGCACTGGGTCTCTGATAATTGTTTACAACAAGTGCTGACCTTGCATACCGTTGTAAAGTTTGGTTTACAGATACATCCTCAACATGGAAGCCCGTGACATTGTAGAAATTGAACCTCTTAAACAGCAACGACTGGCCTATAAGTTGAAAATCCATTGGAGTAATGTTTAGAGAACTATTACTGAAATGAATGAGCACTGGAAGTGTACTCAACTGTCGTATACAGATTACCACCCAGTCCATCGGCGAGGTGAGTGATGCAGCTCTTGTTTGTCAGGAATCTCTCGCCAGTGTACAGGCTAATTTAGAATTTTTTCTGAGTAGTTCCTCATCGAGTGTTCAGTTACATTGTATTAATGCTCATCTTGACCATGTCGGTAATCGGATACATGATATACGGCACAATAGTGTTACTAAAGAAAATGTTTCTGTACTCTAAAAATTAAATCTACAGTACTTGATCAATGTGAGGTATTTGAAGTTTCTATAATCCAGCAAAGTGGTGCAGTGTAGGGCTGGTAGCGATGTTGAGATGCGGCAAAAATTTAAGCGTTGGCCCAATTCTCACATTGTATTCTTGCAGGGAATCCATGAATTAACCTCAAACACTTTATGATGTCTTGACTACACTGCTTATTCCTTACAAAATCGTTTTACATGTTTCGACATTCCTTTACACGTTTCGAAGTTCTGTTATTTTCAAAGGCAGTGTTATGTCAATCACATAAAATTGTTCATTAGACGCTATGTATCTTGTCAACATTCTCAATCAGGAGGCAAGTGGAAGTTTGCACTTGCCTCACGACTGGAAACGTTAACAAGACATAGCGTATGGAACAACTTTATATGAGTGACGTAATACTGCCTTTGAAAATAACAGAACTTTGAAACGTGTAAGGCGATAATGGAAGCCACTGAGTGGAAGAGTTCCGGAATTCAGCCCACATTGCAACAGGAGAGCGAAGGGAAAGACTCGGATATCTTCAGGTGTTTCGGTTGTGATCATTTTGGTCATTTTTCACGTAATTCTGACACAAGCTGATAGTAGAATAGTTGATGAGATCGGATAGGTGTGAGCCAATAGAAGGGGCCACCCAGTGGTCGCAATCATATCCGAGCAATAACTGAGTCTTCTATACCCAGAGTTTGTCTAACTATTAATCATGAACCCATGGCAGCAATCTTTCATTAATATCAAGCACATATAAAACTCAGTCAAGTTTGTGACTATTATTAACAAAATTTTGTACAGTCAGTGGGCAGATTTTACCCCGTATTGGAGAAACTTTGCTTTGTTATAACCACCGGAGATTTTTCATGACTGAGTAAAATACAAAATTGTTAAGGCTTTCGTGGCCACTTGTTGACAAACTGCCTATTGGCTTCTGTCTCGGGTTCTTCGGCCGACGTTCATCTAATGATTTTTCTGACGTTTCTCCAGCACGAGTGGCTGGCATTGTCAAAGCTTCACCCTCCATTGCCGGTGGTGAACTGGAGGCGAGCTCGCGGTCGCAGACTATATGTACCTGGCGCGCCAACGTCCGAGGGCGGAGAAGCCCTCGGACATTGGCGCGCCAGGTACATATAGTCTGCGGCCGCGAGCTCGCCTCCAGTTCACCACCGGCAATGGAGGGTGAAGCTTTGACAATGCCAGCCACTCGTGCTGGCGAAACGTCAGAAAAATCATTAGATGAACGTCGGCCGAAGAACCCGAGACAGAAGCCAATAGGCAGTTTGTCACTGAGTAAAATGTTAGTTGTGAGATATCTCCCAGCGTCTCGTTTGAGAGTGATTTTCTTCTAAGACTTAGTGTCTATCGTATCATCCCACTGACTGGTTATCATTTAAATTTTGCGATGAAAAGACCTAGTTGTGGTTCAAGTCTTTCTTTCAGTCCTCAGGTTAATAATGCGGTAGTGGGTGAGTTCCCTACTTCGAGTGGAAAATTTACCTCGCGAACAGGCTAATCAGCTGTTACAGCTGCTTGCTCACTTTCCTGAAGTGTCCACAGATCGCCTAGTTCTCACAGTTAAAACAATGAAGTTCAGTTGACGATGGTGTGATTTCTGTGTTTACCACCACGCCCATCACTTAAGAGGTGCAGTTCCTTCACATTCTTCGGAATGCAATTAATTATATGTGTAATGCAGAATGAAAGAAGGTACTTCATTCGGTCCTTTAGTACTTTGGGTCTCATCTTAGAGTTAAAAGCGACCTCCTCCTGATTATGCATAATGAATTTCAACAATGCTGAGGTTTAACAGTCGGAGATAAATCAACTCTTGCACCGGAATATTAGGCAGTGTAATATTCAGATTGTAGTCAGATGTTGTAACAGCCTGATCTCCCTTTTCTGCAGAGGTTCGTTGCAACGTGAGGAGTATTGTAAACGTTCTTAGATCTTCTTTTGTAGATCGTTAATTCTGCTTCATCAGTCTTCTTTGCCTTCTCGTTAAGGAATAAGGGCTTCAGTTTCTGACCCAAAATTTCGCATGTACAACAGGTATCTACGTGTAACCTTCCAAAATTGTGGTGAAAATACTCTTAGAAGTATTTAGCATATAACTGACACGTCATGTCTACATCAGGATGTTTTTCCTTAACATCTAATCATGATTTTCACACTAGTATCAAGGTAATTTTGCACCTTGAAGGAATAGTGAATCTGTTTTCTTGAAATGGCTAAGTATGTTGATGAATGAGCAACTTAATTTCTGCAGGTTTTAATTTCCTTTGGGGTTTTTACCTCTTTAACCAACAGGTCTTACAGCATACCAACCTCTTAGGTGACTCAGTCAACTGTCACCATTACGATTATGGAAAACTATAAACGCATTCTAATAATCTCCTACCTTTCGTAACTGAGGATGATTGAGTACTTAAACCTGTGACTGAGCTTAATGGAGGTCACATTTTGGACGGACAAGGTCTTTATACATTGTTACCGATGATGAGACCTTGTAAGTATATCTACAGTTCGTCATTGTTCTTAAAATTGTTAAATCCAACTAACAGAGATGTGTGATGAAATAAATAAACATTAGCAAAACATGATTTCTTATAATTACATTACTCAAAAGCTGTCCTTTCCGGAACTGCTTTTCCTGCATAGTTTAAGTATTTTACGGACTATCAGACGCTACGGACTACAAGACACATCTCAGTTTCTTAGCATTACCTGAAAAAATTACATTATTTTTAAATTTATTGCAAAGTCAGAAAAAACCGAATTGACTTTTGAAAACCTTGAAAATCGTCGTCTGAACTTTCTTCTTCTTTTTCTACTTCTGTCACAACGTCGTCATCGTTGTCCTCTTCATGTACAAGATGGTCCCCGATGCCTTCGAGAGCGTTACTTACGCCGCACTTATTGAAAGATTTAACAATGATGTCTCCTTTATCTTTAGACGATGACTCTTTAATGCACTGACACACGTGTGTGAATGTAGTTCGTTTCAAAGCTACCTTCGGCGTGAGTTCATCCTGAGTTTCATCCATCACACATTTGTTCCATTCCCCTCGGATATGCACTTTAAATAGTTTATTTATCAAGATATCGAGACGCTGCAATTATGTAGTAAGACCTCCCTAAAAACCAGCAAGTCATGTATTTCCCCTGTCCCAATTTCTCTTTTATAGAATATTTCAAATGACTACCAAACTGATCTATCACAAGAAGAGAACTTTCCTTCAATAAAACACTTTTCCCTCTCTCCCACACCCTGTTAATACACAATTTCATACCAGCCTCTTCCATCCAGCCCTTGTCGTGTACGTGAACAACAACACCTGGCGGTACTTCAGACGTTTTTGGCATTGTTTTATGATTGAAAATGATCGTTGGATTAAGTTTAGTACCGTCTGCACAACATGAAATGACAACAGTGTTGCGTTTTTTTTCATGCCCATTGTTGTTATAGGTACAGTTTTAGCACCTTCGAAGGTAACAGTTGTGTTACTAGGCACACCAAATGTCAGAGGAGTTCTGTCTATATTCGCTATTTAGCTTAGTTCCACACTGGTTTTGCTTTCGATGTTGAATAATAAAGCGATGGAAACATAATATTTTCCCTTCATATTCTTGCGGCATTTTCTGAGATATCTTGGTTGTGGTTCGCATGCTAAGTCAGCGACGCTTCATAGACCCGTAACATAAGCCAACTCGACCCTTTAAGTCTGTTAAATTCCACTATAGCACTAGCTGAGGAGTGTGTATTTCAGTATTTTTTGTATTATTTCCTGTATCATTTTGACGGTGTCCTAGAATCCCTTGCTATACTTCACTTTTTGGTTTTGGCCATTTTGCATCCAGTCAATTATTTGCATATTTCTTCTTTACTATCCCGACAATTGCGAAAGTTTTTTTTCTTTTGGTGGAGGGCCGAAATGTCCCTCAGCTGCATGTGATATTACCCTCCGTTCATAGCCCTCATCATATGAACACCTTTTATTTTTTTCCATTAGGAAACTAGCTACTAACAAAAATATTCAACTTTTACTGGTAACACAAATCATTTTCTATTAAAGTTCACTGCCCCGTAGACTGCAATGACGCATCATCGGCTAAGTTGTAATCTAGGTTTATTACGACGGCGCGGGAGGGAGACATTGTTAACAAGCTCGTGTATTCATTGCATCGGTGCACTGCGTTTGCCAGTTGAATCCAGTGTTGCCAGGTAGAGATAGGTTTCCCGCGGCATCAAATATATAGCCATTTATAAGACTGGAGGGAATTCTAAATCAAACACTGGACATTTTTATGTTGAATTCGAGTATAAGATGCATCTGAATTTTGGAGGTAAGTTTTTGAAGAAAAGAGTACATCTTACAGTCTGTGAAATACGGTATTCAATTCGTTAAGAACGTTCCCTTTTAATTACTTCAGTCTTGTGTTCAGCTTCACTCTTCAAACCCGTCTTTCGTTTTGTACATTTTATATTATCACAGAATTAAAAAATAAAATTGCTATTAACCTGCACCTTATAATCACATAAGATAACGAAGACCAAGAATGTTTTTTTTTTTTGTGGGAAAGACAACCAACTTTTCAATTATGACAAATCTTATTACTTGAATAAACAGATCATACAACACTGCCAACAGAATCAACAGTGCTGCCACGTTAAGATCAGAAACACCAGAACCCCAGAAGTTACAAAATTAGACACAAAAAAGCTGCACAGTAAATGGAGATCACGTCGTTTCTATGTAGAAGGCTGCAGCTATCCTTACAGAAGGCCTGGATATAAACATGTCATTTTGCAGAAAATTTGGAGTTACATTGTTTCTAAAATGACCGATTCAGTTATACTGAAGTAGTATTTCAAAGGATTTTACTGCCTGTATTTTGCTGACTGCCGTTCCATCGTAAAAATTATTATCTTTTTTCTTGTATGTCACAGTATTTATTATTACTGATTGCATTTAAATGACAAGAACAAAAATTACGTGTTCTTCGTTTGTCTTCTTCTGCTCGCTAGCATTCTGCAAGGGGTCGACGTGTATATAGTATTTGGCATTGTTTATTGGATGACCTGATACCCTTCCTGACATCACCCTCTGCCCCCCTCCCACCCCCCTCCCCCAACCCCCTTCAGTCATGGGACGGAATCTGCGTAACCATCTGCCTCTTCCTTGCGTTATGTGATGTGTAAGTATGAGTACGGCTTTTAAATGTTTGTGAATCGTGAAACTGAGGCGAGACGTAGGTACCAACAGGTTATTCACCGTGTCTGAATTGGGATACCGCATCGAGGCTGACTGCGCACCCGCCCTCGTCGTTCGATGCGGTTGAGACCCGCCATCCGTGTCACGGAAGCGAGCGCTTTAATGCGCTCGGCTTCCCAACCCGGTCTCTGGAGAAACTGGACGATAAGGGCCTGTATAAACTTTTAAAAAAGAGTCGCTATATATCTGAGAACGAAAGTAAATTTGCCTTTACACTAACTTCGCTAATGTAAAAAATTAAGAAATTTGAAGTACGAACCATTTTAACGTCAAGACATCTAAAGAATCAGTTAGTAACTGTAGCACCTGTTCCCACATGTAAAGAAATTTGGGGTTTCAAAACGTTTGGTGTATAATGTAGAATTTTTGACTGACACAGTTAGGTACGTTGCATACTTTGCTGAATAACGCTTCAGTGATGAAAACTGCGCCCTGGAAATACGAGAATCACTCTAAAAGAAATGCACACAATTTTTTTTTAATCCATCTTTTATTCTACATGTTTGAAAGTTTTACAATGTGTAGATACATCCTTTAGGAACAATATTTTCATTTCTCCACATAATTTCCATCCCTCTCAACTGCCTCACGCCAGATTGGAACCAGCGTCTGTATACCCGCACGGTAAAATTCTGGACCAACCTGTTGGAGACACTGTTTGGAATCGTGCAGAAGGGAGTAATCATCTTCAAACCTTGTTCCACAAAGAGAGTCTTTTAGTTTCCCAAAGAGATGATAGTCACATGAAGCCAGGTCAGGACTGTGAGGTGGGTGTTTCAGTGTTGTCCATCCGAGTTTCGTGGTCGCTTCCATGGTCTTTTGACTGACATGTGGCCATGCATTGTCGTGCAGCAGCAAAACATCCTGCTTTTGCAGATGTAGTCGAACGCGACTCAGTCGAGCTTGAAGTTTCTTCAGTGTCGTCACATATGCATCAGAATTTATGGTGGTTCCACTAAGCATGATGTCCACAAACAAGGGTCCTTCGTAATCGAAAAACACCAGAGCCATAACTTTTCCAGCAGAAGGTGTGGTTTTGAATATTTTTTCTTGGGTGAATTTGCATGATGCCACTCCATAGATTGCCTCTTCACCTCTGATGAAAAATGATGGAGCCATGTTTCATCACCTGTCACAATTCTTCCAAGAAATTCATCTCCACCATTCTCGTACTGTTCCAAAATTTCACTGCATACCGTTTTTGTGAGCCACTGACAACATTCTGGAAATCCACCTGGTAGAAACCTTTTTTAACGCCAACACTTTCAGTATTCTGCAAACATTCCCTTCCCCTATCACAACGTAGCGTGATAATTCGTTCACTGTGATGCGTCTGTCAGCAGTCACCAATTTGTTAACTCTCTGGACATTGTCTGGAGTGTGTGCAGTACGAGGCCTGCCGCTGCCCACAGACTAAGTGTTCTGTGCTCGACAGCAGCATCTCCATACACCTTTTTCAACCTCTTGTGGATGTTTCCCACTGTCTCGTTTTCACAGCACAGGAATTCTATGACAGCACTTTGCTTCTGACGAACGTTAAGTGTATCAGCCATCTTGAAGACATACTGTGACGGCGCCACTCACGGGAACAGGTGGAACAAAGTTCGAAAACAAGCGGGAAGAATGAATCTATACACTGTAAAACTTCCACACATGCAGAATGAAAACTGTATTTTTACAAAAATAGTGTGCATATCTTTTGGAGTGACCCTTGTATGTTTGAGAAGATGCGTCAAAGAGAATGCTTAAAAAAACATTTGTTTGCTACAAATGAAAGAACGCTTAAATTTGCAGAATGGTATTTCTTACCTTATGTTATTGTTTTCTCAGTCTCAAAGACACGGTCAGTATAATAATTACAGGATGCAACGTGCCTTTTCCTTTGGAGAGGTATTCCGCTACTACAGATGAAGCTTACAATGAAGAGAAAAATACTTCATCGTTATTGACACAAAGGGAGGACGAACACAAGTGGCTGCTTTCGGAATAACATTAAGTCGTGGCAGCATCTGAAATATAGTTAGATTGTTGGCATTATTGCTATAAGGTGATGTACGTCACAGTTTGCAGGATTACTATGCAAAGCATTTTGATGATACGATAGTCCTTATAAATGCAGTGAATGAAAAATAAAGTTAATACATGTACATCTAACCTGAATCTATTCTTCGATAACACGCAGGTTGGTTCCGCATTCAGGACCCCCATGTATGACAGAGAATAAAATATATTTCAGTTTGACATGAGAAGCCCTACGATTGAGAAAACAGGAACCAAAAAGGAAGGAAAAAAAAACTACTGAGGCAAACGTATGGTGAGATGATTGCAAGTGGAGTTGAGATTCTATGAATCGTTTCTTTTACGATGTGAACATGTCATTTAGTGCTTACGCAGTTACTGACACAGTAGGGTACGTGCAGTATTGCATTGAAAGTTAGACCGGTACATCAGCTTTTAAAGGCACATTTTTAGCCATGGCATGTAAATCTATTTTTTCTTAATCAGAGAACCCTGTTTAATAAAGCACGAAAGCCAAAGCAAGTTATCTTGTGCGCGGTCGCATGTGATCGCTGGTGAGACAGAAAGGATGTCTAGTCTTTTGTTAATTACTTCTTCTGTTATCTGTTCTGGAATGGAGTCGAGGGAGAGCCTCGCGCGTTAGACTGGCCGCTCTAATTTAAACGCTTTAATTTTATAAAAAGCCACTGCGTACTGCAGGGCGCATTCTAGTAATTATATAAGGAATTTCCACTGCGCCCGGACGAGATACCTACGTGCGGATAATCAGCATATCACTAGTGATTAATATAGTATTCCCAATGTAAGTAGCGTAGTGCACTTCGGTAATTATAGTTATGATTAACGCTATTGTGATTCCATTATTTGTTTAATCCATGATCCTAAAATTTCAACATTATATGTAAACTGTATTTTCAGTATTTATCTCATTTTAGCTCAGAAATAACGTGGCCCACGAACCTCCTTCTTACGGTAACGAAATTCTCAAAGTATATGTCCGATGCCACCTTATCATTGTTTAAATATATTAACTGATTTTTAAATATTTCCATCCATCTCAATTCAGTTCAACAAAAATTAAAATAATATAAATAATCACATTTACATAAATGTATATAATTTTTTTTATTTAATTATTTACAAGTTACACTCAACCCATTGACATGAAACGTGGACCTCGTATTGAGACAGCGATGGAGCAGTTCTTTGTGGTTGATATTAACTTCTTTGTGTATATAGTTTACTCATATCTTCCAACATGATGGATTTTCAGTTCATTTTACACCACTCGATCATTAACACTGGCATCTTATGAGCATTGATAGGTGTCCCCATGTCGTACGCTGCGTGCTGACCTGATCTGCTCTACACTGATTTACTCTTGTGAGATTTATAAGACAATCCCTGTGCACGAGGCATCTGTCGAAACTGAAGACGATGCCCATGCTGTTTTGAATGGAGAATATTGTGTAAGTTTTGCAGCAAAGGAAAGCACAATGGATATTTAGTTACAGATTAATGAAATATTTCAAATCCACTCATTATCGCTTATAGCGTTCGATTCCACACAAGAGTTCTCCTCTCTATCGTCGTCTGAACGTTCATACCACCATCACAGAAATTTACGGCAGAACTGGTGTAGAAATATCATTTTACTGTTCTTATTAAATTGTTAAGTGAATGAATTCATCTGCTTTCGAAACGACATTCTGTTAATCACATCTATTCTCGTATGGTGTTCATCAACGTGTGGTTGGTCACATACTGTGCTTGCATAATTTTTTGTTTTCTTTTTTGATGCCTCTCGGTATCGACTTGCCATACCACTGAGTTTAAACTAACCTCCGGCAAAATTCTGTCACGTAGAGTTCTCAATAACTGAAATAATTGTAGGTTTTCGTGGCCGATGCAATCGATGGTCAGATCTTCTGAGTTGATCGGCTGCGTCATATTGGTCTTACATATTTTGAAATACTCAACGTTTTGTTCGGCCTGATGGAATCTTCTACAGGCATGTTCTGATTTTGCTGAGAGTTGAGCCACCAGCACAGAGACGAAAACGTCGAGTACTTTGGAGTTCCTAAGAGGTAAATGACGTAGCCATAAAACTCAGATTTGACCGTAAAACACATGAGGTGTCGGTGTATGACGTCCTATCGACGAAGCTGATAGTAAAAGAGCGAAAAGATGTCATTAACATTCTATCAACGCAACTAATAATTTTTCATTTGAATAACCAGAATTGCTATTTCTCTCTCCTAAGCTTAGATGAAATCATGTTTTAACTACAGAAATAAAATTGAAACGAAAGCTGCAGTCTTACCGTTAATTTATTAACTAGTCTTTGACAATTACTCTACCTGGAGCGGCTGTGGTCGTTCGAACGGGGAGTCTTAAAACAATGCCATTGGCATGTAAGAGTCTTTACTGGAAACGACCAATTCACTTTACAATTCAACCCCAAAACTCCATACCATTTTCTCATCAGCAGCCATTATGTATGTCACTGTTTTTCCTACTCTTTCCTGATTCGTATTCTGTGGATGTATTCGCTCGTACTAAACACTATGCAATTACATTTTTACAGACAATGGATGATGAGGTCCCATACTCGGAGGAGTGCAGGGGTCGATGCGGGAGACCCGCACCGCTGGACTAGGCAAGGTCCTAGCGGAGGTGGTTTGCCATTTCCGACCGTAATGGAGATGATGATGATGATGATGATTGCGACACAACAACACAAAGTCATCTCGAGGCAGGAGAAATCCCTGACCCCGCGGGGAATCGAACCCGGGACCCCGTGCGCGGGAAGCGAGAACGCTACCGCAAGACCACGAGCTGCGGACTTACAGAAAATTAAGGATGATTTATTTTGATCTCTGTAGCAACAACATAATGATGTCAGAATTTAATTTGCTCTCTCTCAACAACTCGTTTAATAGCTCCTCATTATGCAGAGAGTGAAATTTATGTAACAGATGCCATGGGTGTAAATCTCACACATCTACAACCATGGGTTATTAGATTCAAATTAAAATTAGTAACGGCTGGTGACTCAAGTTCTAAAACAAATGATACTTTTCGTGCCAAGCAGGACATAAAATCAGAAATTTTACTTCGTAACAGGGACACTGGAAAACATTCGATCATTTGTACTTCCCTTCATCTGTAATAATTGTAAAGGAACACCTGCAACCATTATGTCGATTTCACGTAATTCATTTTGCTTGGCAGTTTCGGAAGCTATGCCACCTGGACCTGCAGAAAGATTATTGTTAGAGCAAGGAACAGGGAAAAGTGCTAGACACTAGCAGCGAGGAACGGACAGAGGTGAACGATGTGTGGCACCGTCGCGCCAGCTCGTAACAGTCGTTGCTTGGAGAGTTTCGATGTCCACAGCCGTGGACAGTGGCATCAGTTCACCCCGTCCCGCATCTGATGCGCTTCAATAATGCCGAAGCTCAAAAATTTGACCGTCGAAATTTGAATGTCGAGAAGTATTACTGAGAACAAGAAGGCCAGGGGGGTTTCTAGACAGCATTGGAAAGAAAAGCACTCTCTGAATTGGGGACATAGCATTTCGGTGTTTTACGTTCAGTCTTAAGGAACCAGACACGTGTCCCCCGAAGAGCGTGAGCGAACCAGTGTATCCCTACTTTTCTCCTGAATTTCACAGCTAAAGTTAACACACTTAACCAGATAAAACTCGATGTTTCAAACGTATACAAGGGTTTCCCAGTCTACTGGTTAGATGGACGTTAGGAATTAAGAGAGATATGAGTATGGTTCAAAAATGGTTCAAATGGCTCTGAGCACTATGAGACTTAACATCAGTGGTCATCAGTCCCCTAGAACTTAGAACTACTTAAACCTAAAAAACCTAAGGACATCACACACATCCATGCCCGAGGCAGGATTCTAACCTGCGACCGTAGCAGTCGCGCGGTTCCGGACTGAGCGCCTAGAACCGCTAGACCACCGCGGCCGGCAGAGATATGAATATTTGCTGAATATTATTCAGTAACATTGCTCTGATAGATTGTGATGATAACCTGTACCGGAAGAAGTGTATGAGACTCATATGAGGTCATACTGTCAGGAAGTACTGAGTGTAAAAACTATAAAAACACGAACGTCTTCATTATCATAGGCCCACTTAATTCGCTAGGTGCTGCTATTGGCACCAGATCTCAAACGCTTCGATTAAGTTCTTCCGATTTCCACGCAGTCTTCGGCACAATGCTGTGTTCCATACGTTGTTGCCCTCACACAGCTGAGTGGTGCTCAGCAAACCACGTTCACTTTAGTCGTGCCTTCGCTGCAACGTCAGTAGCATATTGGCCTGAGGATGACGCAACCGAAAACTGTAACCAGGAAATGAATAATAAAATAAGTAAAAATGCGATTATGACTGTTTACTGAATGTATAGCTCAGGTTTAAACCATTGAATTCAGCAAACTCGTTCTAGCGATGAATGTCCTCCATCATTCTGCTGCTCCTTAATCTCACGCTATTAATTGACAATCACTCAATACAAATTACATGCTCACAACAAATTATGTCACTTGCAAACAGTATCACTGATATCGTGTCACTCAATTTTAATCTCACTTCTGAGCCAAATTCTCTCTTAATGTTCCAATTCTGTTTCTGCACCATCTTCTTCTACACGTTGCCAGTTAGCCGCCTTTCAATATATCTGAATTTCTTTGAATTTATAAAATGTTCCAACACATTTTCGAATATACGTATGAAACTATCGTGATATTTCTTTATAACTCCTCTTCCATTCAAAGCGTTGCGCATGAACTGATGGTCTGGTGTCTTTATACTGACCAACTATATTACTTACTAGCTAAGTAAATAACTATCATCCATATACATCTTCGATTTTTTACATCCTTATGACCAGATATTGAGCGCGATCAAACTAATTTCGCTGATGGACTTTCTGCCTTCTTCTCCCAAAATCTTTTCATCTTGTCACTGAGATTTTTCTTACCTTCATCTGTCCATATTCCATTACATGTAACACTTGATTTAGTTTTTAACTGAGGCTTCTCAAATGAGTCATTTGTTACTAAAAGTGGATTGCTCCATAGAAAATGAAAATTCAGTTTTGATGGTATCGGTTTCTTGAGACGTAGATGCATCGATTGGTACTCAAATGAGTCACCATCGTTTCCTCAATTCAATCTTTAGTTGTTTATAATAGGAGACAACTCCAGGAATTGTCACGTATTAGAAATAAAGTTTTGGTAGGCCATGGGCCATACTGAACCAATCGGTAAGTTATGTCGTAGACTTTGATTAACTGTTCCACTTTTAATTTGAAGAAGCGTAGCTCAGAAAATCAGCAAAACGAAAGAAAGATAAGCTTATTACATTTTAGTGTCCCATGGGTTTTTAATTTTGAGGCGCACAAAATAAAAACAAATGGGGGTACATGTTACTGTCGTCATGAGGGCCAAGGCGAGGAAGGACCTAATGAAGCGTCGGCCTTTCTATGCCATTTCAGTGAGTATTTTGTCTCCATAAGAGAACTCCACCTGTTCAACAATTCATGCAGACGCCAAAATCGCAATCATACGCTCACTGTTTTTAAGAGATAGTCGTACATTTGACAAAATCGCTATCTTCCCATTGGAGGAAAGTCTTATCTATCATCTAACCATAACTTAGGTGGCGTGGAAAGGAAATAACAAATTTGTGACTGAGTGCTTCCTCCAGATCAGTATATGTTACTTTTAGATTAGATCTGATTAGTACTTGTTCCATGGATCATCAATACGACACTATGACAGCCGGCCGCAGTGGCCGAGTGGTTCTAGGAGCATCAGTCCGGAACTGCTCGACTGCTACAGTCGCAGGTTCGAATCCTGCCTCGGGCATGGATGTGTGTGGTGTCCTTAGGTTAGTTAGGTTTAAGTAGTTCTAAGTTCTAGGGGACTGATAACCTCAGATGTTAAGCCTCATATTTCTCAGAGCCATTTTTTCTACAATACGACACTTCTTAATGATGTGGAACGTGTCAGGTTAACAAAAGGAGTTATAAAAGTGTTACATTACACAAAATATTACATGACACATCATTTTTTTTTTCGCTGGGGGATGGGGAAATTACCCACTTAATATATCCAAAAATTCATCTAATGAGTAGAAGGAGTTGCCATTCAGAAGTTCTTTTAATTACCTTTTAAATGCTATGTGGCTATCTGCCAGACTTTTGATGCTATTAGGTAAGTGCCCAAAGACTTAGGTGGCAGCATAATTTACCTCCTTCTGAGGCAAAGTTAGATTTAACCTTGAGTAGTGAATATCATCCTTTCTCCTAGTGTTGTAGCCCTGTACACTGCTATTACTTTTGAATTTGTTCAGATTGTTAATAACAAATTTCATAAGTGAATATATATATAGGGAGGGTACAGTGACGATCCATAGCTCTTTAAATAAGTGTCTGCAGGATGATCTTGGATGAGCTCCAGCAATTATTCTGATTGCACTCTTTTACTCAAAGATGAGTTACCCCAGAATATGATGCCATGCGAAAGCAGAGAATGAAAATAGGCGTGGTAGGCTAATTACTGAGATGTATATTGCCAAAATTTGCAATGACCCTAATAGTATAAGTAGCTGAACTCAAACGTTTCAGCAGATCTTCAGTGTGTTTTTTTCCAGTTCAACCCCTACCAATGCATACACCTAGAAATTTCGAATATTCTACCTTAGCTACCGATTTCTGATCGAAGTCTGTATTTATTAACGGTGTCATTCCATTTACTGTGTGTAACTGTATATACTGTGTTTTTTCAAAGTTTAATGAGAGCCCATTTGCAGAGAACCACTTAATTATTTTCTGAAAAACATTTTTTAAAATTTTGTCACTTAATTTTTGTCTGTTAGGTGTGATAGCTATACTTGTACCATCGGCAAAAAGTACCGGCTTTGCATCTTCGTGAATATAGAATGGCAGCTAATTAATACATGTTAAGAACAGCTGGGGACCCAAGACCGAACCTTGCGGCACTCCATTCTTGATTGTTCCCCAGTTTGAGAAGTCACCAGTTTTTTTGCATATTATGTGTACTCCTTATTTCAGCTTTCTGCATGCTTCCAGTTAGGTATGATTTAAACCATTTGAGCGCTGTCCCATTCATACCACAGTACTTGAGCTTATCTAGAAGTATTCCATGAAGATCACAAAAATTCTCAACAGGACTTCTGGTTACTCAGAGCATTTAATATTTAATTAGTGAAAGTATATATAGCATTCACATTGAAAACCTTCATGGAAACCAAACTGACATTTTGTTGAAACTTTATTTTTACAAAGGTGTGAAGTTACTGTACAATACATTACTTTTTCAAGAATTTTGGATGAGGCAGTCAGAAGAGAGATTGTGCAGTAGTTGCTGACATCAGACGTATCCCCTTTCTTATGCAGTGGTTTAACAATGGCACACTTCAGTCTATCTGGGAAAATACCCTGCTTCAGAGAGCTATTACATATGTGACTAAGAATCTCACTTATCTCTTGGGAACAAGCTTTTATTATCCTGCTGGAAATGCCATCAACTCCACATGAGCCTTTAGAGAGGTTTTTATCTTCCTAATATCAGAAGGAGAGGTGGGTGGAATTTCATTTGTATCAAATTTTGTGGGTAAGGCCTCTTCCATTAACTGCCTTGCTTGTTCTAATGAAAATTTAGAACCTATTTCCTCTACAACGTTTAAAAAATGATTATTCAAAAAGTTTTCGACTTCCGGCTTGTTGTTTGTAAAGTTTCCATTTGCTTTGTTGGTAATGCCGTCTTCCTGTACTCTTCATTGCCCTCTCTCCCTTTTAATAATATTCGAAATTGTTTTGATTTTGTTATCTGAGGTATTAATCTCTGATATGATGCACATGCTTCTGGACTTTTTAATAACCTTTCTTATTGTAGCACAGTAGTTTTTATAATACTTGGCTGTTTCTGGGTCATTACGCTTTCTTGTTGTTAGATACAGATCCCATTATGGTTACAAGATATTTTTATTCCTTTGGTAAGCTAAGGCATTTTACATGGATTCTTAAAATTAGATTTAACTACTTTCTTGGGGTAACAGTTTTCAAATTCTCTTACATGAGCATCATGAAATAAGTTATATTTTAAATTAGGATCGGGTTCCATGTACACCACATCCCAGTCTAACTGCCGATGATTTTCCCTGAAGTTTCTAACTGTCGAGTCATTAACTGAATACACAACTTTGGAGGGTACTTTTGAATTACTGAATGGAGCTATGTCATACACTGGAACTAGCTGAGCACCATGACCAAAAAGGCCATTCTCAACAGTATTTTTTATGTTTCTAATCTTATCTTGGTCTATAAAAGTGTTATTTATCAATGTGCTGCCGTCATTTACTATGCAAGTAGGAAAATTAATGACAGATGTCAAACTGAAAGAACCGAGTAAGACTTCCAGGTCATTCTTACTATTACACTCTTTCAGTGAATCAACATTTAAGTCCCCACAAATAATAGTTGGCTTTCCCCTATCTGATAGATAGCACAACAAGGCATTCAAGTTTTCCAGGAATAAGTGTAAGTTTCCTGAAGGGGACCTATAAACTATTACAATTATAAAAGAGCCTCCTTCAGTTAAAGTTTACAGGCACATGATTCTATATGTTGCTCTAGACAAAACTTTTTTGGATCTAATCTTTTTACACAGTGATAACTTTTGACATATATGGCAATTCCTCTTCTCACCTTATTCTCTCTACTCATATGTGCAGCCAGTTTATAACCACTGATATTTACCTTTTCCATATCAGACACAATGTGATGCTCAGACAGGCATAGTATATCTGTTATATTAACAGATTTAATGTCATCAAAACAAACCAGGAGCTGATCTACTTTATTCTTCAATCCAAGATTATTTTATGAAAAATGGTAACATTGTTTTTTACTTTACTTTTGTGAGAATCTACTTTTTTCTTTAATTCACCAATATGTTTGTTAAATACGGTAACATTATCATTTACTTTACTGTTGTTAGGATCTTGTGAGTTTTGGACCTCTTTAGCAACTGCCTGAATGAACTTCTCATTGGACACTGATATTAGTCTAAAAATGAGGTAAATCCATGAGTACTATTGTCGCCTCTTATGGATTTCACTAACAACCCTGCCAGTTTGCCCTTCCCTTTCCTATTGAGATGTAGGCGTTGCCTTGTGAATTCCCCCCTATCAATAGCCTCGACAGGCCCCAATCCAATGTCTGACAGAGTAGCCGCCCTACACAACTGATTCAACTCCATAGGTACCCTCCTCACTGATCATTCCGCACAAAAGAAGGCACCAGCCCATCATTGGTATGGGTCGTTGCAGAGGCTATTTTCACTAGGTCACACTGAATACTGTAGCCCTGATCCCTATTAATACTGTTTCCCACTCTACCCACTATCATCACATGATCCTGCTTTGAGAAACCCTTGCACAAGGAACCTATATCCTCTACCACCTGGCTAAGACATGCACTTGGCTTGAAAAAGTTTATGGCCTGGTACCTGTCACCTAATTTTTCCTGCAAAATCTGACCCACACCTCTTCCGTGGCTGCTACCTAGCAATAGAACCTTCCTCTTACTTTCTACTTTTTTTATACAGTTGATTTCATAGTGAGATTCTGTTGCATCTTAACTACATCTACTTCTACTGGAGCCTCCTCCTTACTTAACTGTGGTAGCAAGGCAAATCTATTGGTTGTGCCAATTGGGAAACTGTCAGACAGTGTTCTCTTTCTGTGGCCCCTTTTCCCAGCTAACACTTCCCACTGCTGTTTAACCTCCTCCCCCCTTAACCTCTTCAGTTCCTCCTTCGCTCTGTCCAAGTCAGCCTGAAGGGCTCTAATTTTCTCCTCCTGTTCAGCTTTAACCCTATCTCTTGAGCAAACCCTACAAAAGAATGGAAGAGTCTGGTTTGCTTCCCCAATTCCCACGCCGCTACAACTTCCCCTATGAAACCACCTCTCACAGCAGCTGCACAAAACCCTCTGTACTAACTTTCCTACTGCAGCTCACACACTCAGCATCCATGGTAGTTTGGAAATTAGTTAAGAGATTTACTAAGTGATATCGATGATATATTAAATACAGATGTAAAAGGACACTAAATATGTTTTGGAAACTAATATGTAAGCAAAACCGCGAAATGTAAACAAACGAACTTTTCGCGATTACTTGAACAATACGCTAACAAAAGAAAAACCTTTGATGCTGAGCTTGAGAAGCACCCTAATGAACGTATGTAATCAGTTAAAGTATAGCAAATGCAGTTACAATTGCGGTATAACGCTAAATATGTACACTCAAAAAATTAGGCCTAAGCAGCAGTAAGTAAACAAACAAACTTTTCACGATTACTGGAACACTACGCAAATAAAAGAAAAACTTTTAATGGAGAGCTTGAAGAGTACACTAAAGAAAGTATTTAATTAGTTAAAAGTGTCAACTATAGTTAATTACAACCTAAATTACTTATCTTTCACGAGAGCTCTGTCTCCGTACCTTCGGCCTTCTGCAGGGCTACCAACTTATCACCAAATCAAGCCTCCTTGTTCGGTTCAAAGTTTATGCAGCAAAAACAAGTGAAATAGTGAATTTTAAAACACGATTTATCCCTTTATACAAAAAAGGTCATCATCTCAACTGAAAGAATGGTAAGAAGCCATAGAAAACGTGACAAAGTGTCATTTATTCTCTATTAGCCATTAGTTCATTTCAGAAATGTAAAGGCAAATAATTGCAAAGTCCTGGATCAAAGCATGTATAAAGCCATACCTACATAATATTGAAGGTCAGGACATACATCCCCAACAAGAACCCTGTGTATGTGGACTGGTACTACAAGATAACTCAGCACTTTCTGAAATACCTAAACAGTCAACATATAAATATCCAGTTCACAATGGAGATTGGCAAAAATCTATGAACTTCTTAGATCTCACCATTGGCATCAGTACACACACACACACACACACACACACATTGTTTCGAAATTTGCTGGAAAAGTAAAACTACAGACACAGTAATACCTTCTTGCTCACAACATCCCATAGCTCACAAACACGCAGCTTTCCACTAAATGGTACACCGTCTCATATCTATACCCATGTCCAGAGACGATTTTAAAGCAGAGTTAAGTACAATAAAATTTATTGCCACAGCCAGTGGCTATATTCCAGTTCTTAGTGATCTCATCTTGAGTAGAGAACAAAAACGGAAAATGATACCTCTTTTCCCATCCACTGTCTGCAAGGAATGGTGTACACTACCATTTCTAGGTGAGGGCTCACAGATTGTGGGCAAGTCACTGAAATCATGCAAGTATAGGCTTTTCTACTATGTCAGGAACAGGACAGCTCAGTGTGTTTTTAATGGCAAAGATGCAGTTATTAGCCAACAGGGGGGCATACAAAATCACCTGTTCTGATTGTAACAAAATTTACATTGGTCAGTCAATGAGAGACATAGCAACTAGGCTGTCTGAACATGAACACAGCCAGAGTTTGCAGAATTCTGACTCTTCATTTACTGAGCACGTACTGAGTGAGGGTCACAACTACCAGCCAGTGTCCCGTGTACTTCACCTAGCAAACAAAGGCCATAAACTCAACCTGCAGGAAGCCCTGAAAATTAACGAACTTCTTACTCACAGTCCAAACCTAATCCTAAATGACCAGAGACCGCTCAACACTTCCCCTCTCCTAAACTTCATATAATCACCTCTGTTGTTCGTTACTTCCCACAGTGTCTCTTCCTACATATTCCCATTTTCCTGTATTCATTAAGTTCTTTTGTTTTGTTGAATTTGCCTTTATATTAAATATGGATACTAGTTCCAATAGTTACGGTTTTCTTTTAACTGGTACTTGTATTACTGTAGTTATCTCATTAAATATTGTTCATATTTTACTTTGTTCATTTATTTAACGCAAATGTTATACAGTCACTGTTTTGATTATAATTTTAATGTTAAAATGCAGTACCACCACACTCTCAAAGATTGCATTTACTGTAGGTTCCCTCAAACGGCCCCATTTTCCTGCACTTATTTATTTCTGTTTCTCTTACTGATATTGCTTAAGTTCCTTATGTATTCTGTAGTTACACTGATAATTGTCTCTTCTTTTAATTGGTTTGTGTATCACTCTCCTTGTTTCATACCTCCTCAAGTAGCCTTGTCTAGTACTAATTTTATTTTATTTTACTAGTTTTGTTTATTAATAGAATCTGTTATGTAGTCATGCCATTCCTATTTTGTGTTAAAGATTTCCCTGTCTACTCCATTGTTATTTATGTACTGTTCAATTGTTACTTTTTCATTGCATTAACACCACACTGTAAGGGATGTTACTTACTGTAAGTTTCTACTTCAGTCTAGACATGTTAGATCTCTTCCAATGTTGTTTGCAAACATTGTAACTTCTTTGGTGATAGTAATCAGTAAATGTCTGAAAATGGCCTTGTAAGCCAAAAACCAGTTAACAATAAAAGTAATTTTTTAGAACAAAAGCAAGCCGGTGCTTTTCATTTATTATAATGTTGTTCTACCAAGAACTGACAGAAGATTCTGTTATCAAGAAGGAAGATGGCAATGAGAAACTACCGATGTGTATTGCAGGCAGAATGCATCAAGATGTACCCTGGACCAGAAGTGGATGAAGATCACTGAAAAATGAATAGAATCAGATGTTTTTGATACACGATTTCTATTCATTCTTGAATAAGCTTAACACAGTTATGTGAGCAAGTGGCCAATCTTAATATGTAACAAGTTTCGTATCAATATTTTATGAACTTATAATAGTTTCCTTGCACTTAGCATTATAAAGATTAGGTTAAACATATTCAGTGGCTTAGATTCAATAATTTAGAAAAAATAAGTTATTTGGTTATCAGGTAAGTATACTTCATGCTGTCATTAAGTATGGTATTTTTTCTGCATAATAGTATGCTCCAGACAGACATGTGTACTTTACATGACATTTAATGTATTTGAAATGCTGTCATTCCTTAAACAATAGCATTTACTTCCTAGTAATTTACATAAGTGACTTAAATTACATCAGATTCTTCATGTATTGCTAGAAGAGGATAACTGTATGTGTTAAAGATATTTTCCAAACTAGATAATATTAGCCTCACACGTTCCAGAAACAAACAATTCTACACAGTAGAAAAAAATTCGTCATTAAATTGTGAAATACACTCCTGGAAATGGAAAAAAGAACACATTGACACCGGTGTGTCAGACCCACCATACTTGCTCCGGACACTGCGAGAGGGCTGTACGAGCAATGATCACACGCACGGCACAGCGGACACACCAGGAACCGCGGTGTTGGCCGTCGAATGGCGCTAGCTGCGCAGCATTTGTGCACCGCCGCCGTCAGTGTCAGCCAGTTTGCCGTGGCATACGGAGCTCCATCGCAGTCTTTAACACTGGTAGCATGCCGCGACAGCGTGGACGTGAACCGTATATGCGCAGTTGACCGACTTTGAGCGAGGGCGTGTAGTGGGCATGCGGGAGGCCGGGTGGACGTACCGCCGAATTGCTCAACACGTGGGGCGTGAGGTCTCCACAGTACATCGATGTTGTCGCCAGTGGTCGGCGGAAGGTGCACGTGCCCGTCGACCTGGGACCGGACCGCAGCGACGCACGGATGCACGCCAAGACCGTAGGATCCTACGCAGTGCCGTAGGGGACCGCACCGCCACTTCCCAGCAAATTAGGGACACTGTTGCTCCTGGGGTATCGGCGAGGACCATTCGCAACCGTCTCCATGAAGCTGGGCTGCGGTCCCGCACACCGTTAGGCCGTCTTCCGCTCACGCCCCAACATCGTGCAGCCCGCCTCCAGTGGTGTCGCGACAGGCGTGAATGGAGGGACGAATGGAGACGTGTCGTCTTCAGCGATGAGAGTCGCTTCTGCCTTGGTGCCAATGATGGTTGTGTGCGTGTTTGGCGCCGTGCAGGTGAGCGCCACAATCAGGACTGCATACGACCGAGGCACACAGGGCCAACACCCGGCATCATGGTGTGGGGAGCGATCTCCTACACTGGCCGTACACCACTGGTGATCGTCGAGGGGACACTGAATAGTGCACGGTGCATCCAAACCGTCATCGAACCCATCGTTCTACCATTCCTAGACCGGCAAGGGAACTTGCTGTTCCAACAGGACAATGCACGTCCGCATGTATCCCGTGCCACCCAACGTGCTCTAGAAAGTGTAAGTCAACTACCCTGGCCAGCAAGATCTCCGGATCTGTCCCCCATTGAGCATGTTTGGGACTGGATGAAGCGTCGTCTCACGCGGTCTGCACGTCCAGCACGAACGCTGGTCCAACTGAGGCGCCAGGTGGAAATGGCATGGCAAGCCGTTCCACAGGACTGCATCCAGAATCTCTACGATCGTCTCCATGGGAGAATAGCAGCTTGCATTGCTGCGAAAGGTGGATATACACTGTACTAGTGCCGACATTGTGCATGCTCTGTTGCCTGTGTCTATGTGCCTGTGGTTGTCAGTGTGATCATGTGATGTATCTGACCCCAGGAATGTGTCAATAAAGTTTCCCCTTCCTGGGACAATGAATTCACGGTGTTCTTATTTCAATTTCCAGGAGTGTAGGTTGTGAGATGTTGTTTAGTCCCTCTGTATAATTTAGCAATAGTGACTTGTAACCTTTTAGAAATAATCGATTAAGTTGAAGTTTTGAATGCAGCTCTATCCCGAATAACTGTTCGTAACGCCTCTTTTCTTAAGATCTTTTTCAATTTCTCGTATCTTATTGTTTTTAAGTGTTGGTGAGATGGCAAGGTCGAGAATCTTATGCTCAGTCTATTATCGTCCATTTTGAGAACGTGACCACAAAATTACAATATGCTTTCTCTGAAAGTATCCGAGATTTTCTCCGTATAACTCGATATACTTCCATTTTATTCCAGTTCCCTCAACACAGAATCTTTTTATTGTATCTATTCCATGTAACTGTATAAGATTTTTTTTTTAAATTAATTATTCCCTCTTTGCTTGTTTTATGATGGAATCCAGAGGGTTGAATGATTTCTGTAGGTACTTCTATTTGAATAATTAAGATATTTTGCCAAATTTTGCAATCATGTGTTTTCCATCTAGAAGAACCTTCCATATATTCGGGTGCTTCACAAGAAATTTTGAGTCCACTTCTACCTGCTACTAAATTCAGTTTAACAATGGATGTAATCGCCTCTTCTCTGTTGATGGAAAAAATCGCTAGATCGTCTGCATAAGCTACACTTGGAAACGAATTTTAGTTTCACGTAGTTTACTCCTTTTACTTTTTTCTCGTGAGCTCATCTCATTTTCGATAACAAGACTTAATAATAACAGAGATAATCCGTCTCCCTGTCCGAACGTTGTCTTTTTATCAAAAGATTCAGACATTTCACCTCGGAATTTAGCTTCTGAGCTGGTATCAGTTAATAATTTTTTTATCAACTGTCTCGTCTTTCAGTCCTCTTTTAACTTTTCTTGTATGCAACAGTCAACGTGTTTCACTGAATCATAGGTTTCTCTTACGTCTTCGAAAGCGTCCCGCCTCGTCTGTCCTTGCTGATATGTAAGATCGTCTTGAATATGAGAAATTGTTCCGCACAAGTTCTACTTTACCTAAAACCTGCTAGATATTTTAAAACTAAATGGTCCTTTTTCTTTCAGGCTTTTTAAGTATAATTTTTGAGAGAATTTTATAAGTAACGCAGGAATGATATCCGTCTGTAGTCATGTAAATCAGTTATATACCCTTCCCTGTGGAATGGGTGGATTGTGGGACAGTCATTTTTTAGGGATTGTTTTCTCTGCCAGATGCCTTTAAGACGTTCAAACATTTTCTATCTAAGGTTTTTACCAACCATTTTTCACATGTCTACCTACTTTCTAAATGATTTTTAATAGTACTTTTTGCTGTCGCACTTTTAACTTGAGCTTTTTTGTTTTTAAGTTCATTTATTGCTTTGTCAATTTCTTCTATTGTTGGGAGTTTGGATTCCATGTTTTGGCTCAGATTTTTTAAAATCTGAATTCACAATTTAAAAGAGCAATAAAGTAGTTTCCTAAGAGTTCACAGTTCTCTTTATTATTCATTTCCAGTGTCCCATCTGGTCAACTAAAGCATATAGCCAGTGCCTGGTATGTCAACATTTCTTCTCTGTAATTCTATAGCTATTCCGTGTGCTATTTTCCTTGAAACTGTGCTCTATTTCCGCTAGTCTAGTTTTATCATGATTATGTTTTACGAATCGAACGATATTCCAAAGTTTCAAGGCTACAATTCTTTGCTCTATGCACTTGTCACGGGTATTAGCCCAACATCTGTGTTTACGTTTCCTTGTGGGTGTACCAATACATTGGGAAGCGTTTAGGAGAGTATCTATAACTTTAATCAGTTGGAAGATTGTTAGTTGAACCTTCAATATGTTATTTAAATACATATGAGGGATGAACGGTTCCGTAAACGCACATTTTAACGTGCGAAAACATTTCAGTGTTGCTTAAACTGCTTTGAGAGTTGGAAAAGTATGTTTACGGTAGATCGCTTAGCTATTATTGAAATGTTCATCTACTATTATCCTTATTATTCACATTCTTTTCTTTAGTAAAGCAACATTTTAAACACAGTCTCTTTGTCATGTTTTCTTTTCACTCCCTCTTCCCGAATTGTGTGTTCGCTCGATTGTTTATTTCATTCTTCCGGAAACCTACATTCTGTATTCTTCTTTTGCGTTTTGATTTAATATTCGTGTCTGTTGACGGTATTCCTGAACGTTTCCGGTCTTTCATGGTACCTGTCATTGTGACTAGTTGTTGCAAGCGGTCTTTAAGTTCCTTTACATACTTGTGTTTCCTCTATCTGGATGAGTGACTTGCAGAATTTATGTTGTGCGTGTGTGTGTGTGTGTGTGTGTGTGTGTGTCTAAGATTCTGTTCTTTCCTGCACGTGTCCGTGATTTTGTATTTGTGTTACACTTACGATGTTAGTCTCTTCAACCATATTCTTTCGCTGTGTGTTGGTCCCGTAATTTTTCTAAGCGCTTGCCATTCTCTTAACGATTGGTTTGTTCGCCTAGTTCAGTTGTTTCTACTGATAATATGACTTATGTAGTGTCTCAATCGTGCGTTGATCGACATGAAAGTCCTGTTGTTGTGATTCCACGTCAGCAAGTATGGTTTTTTGGAGTTTTCCAATTTTTTGTTGTTTGACCTCTGAGTTATTCCTCGTTGGCTTGATAATTGCTTGAAATCAGAGATGTCTGCCATTTCTCCGTTTGTTACTACTACGAGAAGATCGTGACAATCTCTCAGATAATGGCGTTTCATCATATGAGATCCAAGAGACACCACGTCGTGCGAATTTGTGGTTTTTCTATGGTGTCAATGACTTCTTAGTTGTTCGCAACAAAGGCGAGATCGTGAGAAAATGTCAGTTGTAAAGTAAAATATTTTTTACAAATTTGTCCACCAAGTCCCAACTTTTTTTGGGAGGCTGATGGTGAAAAAGCACTGATGACTGTCCGGTATCCGGTCACAGAGGAAGACCGCACTGCAGTTCCTTCTCTAAATCCTCGCACCAACGAAAAAATGGCTGACATTGAAATAAGTGTCCAAGGAATAGAAAAGCAACTGGAATCACTCAACAGAGGAAAGTCCACTGGACCTGACGGGATACCAATTCGATTCTACACAGAGTACGCGAAAGAACTTGCCCCCCTTCTAACAGCCGTGTACCGCAAGTCTCTAGAGGAACAGAAGGTTCCAAATGATTGGAAAAGAGCACAGGTAGTCCCAGTCTTCAAGAAGGGTCGTCGAGCAGATGCGCAAAACTATAGACCTATCTCTCTGACGTCGATCTGTTGTAGAATTTTAGAACATGTCTTTTGCTCGAGTATCATGTCGTTTTTGGAAACTCAGAATCTACTATGTAGGAATCAACATGGATTCCGGAAACAGCGATCGTGTGAAACCCAACTCGCTTTATTTGTTCATGAAACCCAGAAAATATTAGATACAGGCTCCCAGGTAGATGCCATTTTCCTTGACTTCCGGAAGGCGTTCGATACAGTTCCGCACTGTCGCCTGATAAACAAAGTAAGAGCCTACGGAATATCAGACCAGCTGTGTGGCTGGATTGAAGAGTTTTTAGTAAACAGAACACAGCATGTGGTTCTCAATGGAGAGACATCTACAGACGTTAAAGTAACCTCTGGCGTGCCGCAGGGGAGTGTTGTGGGACCATTGCTTTTCACAATATATATAAATGACCTAGTAGATAGTGTCGGAAGTTCCATGCGGCTTTTCGCGGATGATGCTGTAGTATACATAGAAGTTGCAGCATTAGAAAATTGTAGCGAAATGCAGGAAGATCTGCAGCGGATAGGCACTTGGTGCAGGGAGTGGCAACTGACCCTTAACATAGACAAATGTAATGTATTGCGAATACATAGAAAGAAGGATCCTTTATTGTATGATTATATGATAGCGGAACAAACACTGGTAGCAGTTACTTCTGTAAAATATCTGGGAGTATGCGTGCGGAACGATTTGAAGTGGAATGATCATATAAAATTAATTGTTGGTAAGGCGGGTACCAGGTTGAGATTCATTGGGAGAGTCCTTAGAAAATGTAGTCCATCAACAAAGGAGGTGGCTTACAAAACACTCGTTCGACCTATACTTGAGTATTGCTCATCAGTGTGGGATCCGTACCAGATCGGGTTGACGGAGGAGATAGAGAAGATCCAAAGAAGAGCGGCGCGTTTCGTCACAGGGTTATTTGGTAACCGTGATAGTGTTACGGAGATGTTTAACAAACTCAAGTGGCAGACTCTGCAAGAGAGGCGCTCTGCATCGCGGTGTAGCTTGCTCGCCAGGTTTCGAGAGGGTGCGTTTCTGGATGAGGTATCGAATATATTGCTTCCCCCTACTTATACCTCCCGAGGAGATCACGAATGTAAAATTAGAGAGATTAGAGCGCGCACAGAGGCTTTCAGACAGTCGTTCTTCCCGCGAACCATACGCGATTGGAACAGGAAAGGGAGATAATGACAGTGGCACGTAAAGTGCCCTCCGCCACACACCGTTGGGTGGCTTGCGGAGTATAAACGTAGATGTAGATGTACCCTACTATACTGGAATTTTGATTGTGTTATATTACGATAATAGGCCTTGGACTAGTAATTACAGTTTATCGGACAAACCAATTATGACTGAGCTTATGCCGGGCGGTGTGGCCGAGAAGTTCGAGGTGCTTCAGTCTGGAACGGCGCAACTGCCACGGGTGCAGGTTCGAATCCTGCCTCGAGCAAGGATGTGTGTGATGTCCTTAGGTTAGTTAGGTTTAAGTAGTTCTAAGTTCTAGGGGACTGATGACCTCAAATGTTAAGTCCCATAGTGCTCAGAGCCATTTCAACCATTTGAACTGAACCTATACTATAGGTTTCGAGAATTCTAGTTGTGCAAATCACGATAACGAGGCTTACCATATGTGGAAAGCATCGAATGCCATTCCAGTATCACAAATGACTATGCTTAGAATAGTGTCACTGCGAAACCCGAATTGTGTTTACTGAGATAAGAACTTTTCCAATTACCAGGTTCATCTATTCTGTTCAGATACGCAGCGAATCGCTTTTCACCACAACAATTAACTTTTTGAATTCTTTCGCAATGTACTGTTTCTAAGGGGTGCGTTTACCGGGCAAGTGTCTATTACTGGTTTTTGTATGAAAGGGCATAATGTTATCTCAACAGCAACATGAGAAAAATCCCTTCAGAACATTACCTTTCTACCAGGATATTATTACTTCATTTAATTGCACAGGTGGGGGATTCAAGGAGTTTGTTTCTTAACCACGTATTTGATCTCTCAGTGACAGCATAGTGTGGTGACAATCGGCGCATTAATTATGCGTAGATATGAAACATTGATAGCGGAGTCCAGAGTCAGTATCTGGGATACATATCACGGTATTCAAGATAATCTGAATGGTTTTGAAAGTTATAAATTGTTTTGAATTTGCTACATTCATTCACCAAAATATTTACAAGGTTTAAATCATATACTGGCGTCAAGTTTGATTCTGAATCAAAATCTGTTTTACAGTTTCGCTTGACGCACGGGCTGAGTGCCAGATTGCAGATTAACCTAGCGCTAGCGTTGTATAACTTCAACGGCCAGCATTACTACTGGCGCCGCAGGTTAACGAAGTGGCACACTAATGAACAACACCACTGAGGATGTCGAGGTCTTGAAAATTGCTTCACAAACAAACCCGCGTGGGTGTATAATTTCTTAATGTGACAGCTTGGTGGAATTACCAGAATGAACAGCGAAACATCGCAGACTTATTATTTATGTAGCAGTTGTGCAACGCAATCTGGAACAGGGCTGCTGCAATTTGCATCACTGTACAGTCTCTTTGGTGTGAACACATGATGCTCACCTGAACAGCCAGTCAGAAGCCGCATTGACGTACACAAGTGCTGTTATTTGCGCCTTTAACGCTAATTATCACACCATCTCTCCAGTGGCCTAAAATTATGTATTTTGGTTCCCCAATTTTATCTTTGTGGAATGACTGATATTAAGGTGGTGGCCAGTGAAAATGGTTGAAAAGCCAATGAGCGAGTAATATTCTATGAGTCATAGTGTACAATGTCATATGTCTAAACGATATAATGAAGCTATAAAATTTGCACTGCTAAACCTCATTTCAGCTACAACAGACTATAGGAAATTAAATTAAAAAACAGTTAAGATAGTTGGTCAAGCGCACATTGGATAATATCGACAGTAATACAAAATGCTGTAACTAGAGCTGTAAATGTGAAGTGTAAGTTACTGCCAACAGTTCACTAACTAGATTATTCTCACTGCAGACGTCAGTAGAACACAAGTAACAATCGTTCACTTCTGTATGTCCACCTCATAAGCGGAAGGTGAAGACGCAGAACGAGTATACATATAGTGTGTACTAGAAGGTAGGTCAGAATGTAGGGGAATATGAAAGTCTAATAGACACGAAGGAAAAGGACACTGTGAAAGAGCAAAAAAAAAAAAGAAGAAGAGAGAGCTGTGAGAGCGTACAGTTTCGGCAGTGAGAATGAGAAAAACTGTGTCAGTTCTGTAGTATATTTCAGCTGTTCGTAACAAATGCACTGTTTAAAAACCATAAAAGGATGAGGAAAAAACGTGGAATCACAGGATAATACTAAATGAATTAGATCATGGTGTGCGTGAGTCCGAAACTATAGGATTGTAAGGGGTACCCAACATATATACACAACCTTATCAAAAGTATGCAGGAACCACAATGTTTTGCAGAGTCGATCACTAGATGTCACTAAAGGCAGCAACGTCAGTATCAGAGAAGACGGCTAGTACTGTGTTGTCTCTAGGGCAACAGTAACGCGCTCAGGGTAGCTCAGGGACTTCGAACATGGACTTCTAAATACATATTACCTAAATAGGAAATCCATCAGGAAGTTTGAATCCTTTTAAATCTCCCCAATGTTCACCCGTAATCTAGAGGTAGCGTCTTTGACTAGCAATCAAAACACCCTGAGCTCATGTTTCTGACATCGCTGTAGCTTAAAATTTTAATAAAAATCATAGAAACGGCAGACAAAGGCTTCCTGGCTTAGAAATCACCCTCACTCTGCCAACAGTCTTGCCAAAGAGGGCGGTGGAGCGGACAGAGATTCACATCACTCTTCTGTCTTTAGGGTGGGAAGACGCCCGTAAAAGGTGGAAAAAAGAGCACTGATCTACAACATGAAGATGCATAAGGCAATGGAAACCACTGTATACGCAACGTACATTGATCAACCAGAAAATTATGACCACCGATCTACCACCGATATAAGTCCTTCCAGGCGATAGCGACGCCACCAGGCGAAGAATGACTGATAGTCTCACACACGCACGGTGCATGTAGTAGCAGCGAGCTTGCTGTCCGTGTGTGGAATTGGGAAGGCGCGCGATCTCTCTGAGTCTGACCGAGGGCAGATTGTGATGGTCCACAGGCTCGGCAGGAGCATTTCGGAAACTGCAGGACTTGTCTGGTGTCTGAAGAGTGCTGTGGTGCATGTCTTCAACACATAGCGAAATCAAGGCGAAACATCGTCCAGATATCGTGGGGTTAGGCGGCCACCCCTCATTACAGTTGTCGGACGTCGTTGGCTGGTCAGACTGGTAATAACACCACGACCTCGGCAACTACGACTCAGATGGGCACGTGGCCGTCGGCACTGGACGTTGGTGCTGTGGCGGATCTTTGTACGGTCTGACGAATCCCGATACCTTCTTCATCATGCCGCTGGGAGAGCGTGAATGCGTCGTCTTCCAGAGGAACTTCTCCTTGCAGGACGGAGATAAGCTGGCGGCGCTCCATTATGCACTGGGGAACATTCACACGGGCGTCCATGGGTCCAGTGGAGCTCATACAAGGCACCATGACGGTCAGGAAGTATTGTACACTGGTTGATGACCACGTACACCCCGACTGCAGTGGTATTTTTCAGCAAGATATTGGGCTATGTTACAAGGCTAGAAGTTTGATGGTGTGGTTCGAGGAACACTGTGACAAGTTCCAGTTGATGTGCTGATGCCCCAGCTCCCCAGCTCTCCATTTGAAGAGTGCACAAGAGCACATGTAAGTAGATAATAATGTTACAACTACAATTTTAGTCGCAAACGTCTTTTCTGTTATGAAAGAACCCCGAGACCAACAACCATACTATGGCTACCACTGAAATGGGGCTATAAGCGGGCAGCTGGGAGCTATACTCGTAAAGCATAGGGAAATAAAACTTGACATTCGCACCAGAAAAGACATTTATTTGAAAACAGCAATTAAAATTAGTTACCACAAATAATTGATATTCCACTTTGATTTTATTATATTACGCTTGTTTACAGCAGCAGTATGGCCGACTCTTACAGCTCAAAGAATTTTTAAAATATTGAAAGATTCATAATGTCATTTAGTTAGTAATAATTTAGCCAAATATATTCAAACAAATGAGCAACAATATAAAAATATTGAGATACAAATAACATAATTACAGGAGGTGTATAAATGTGAAATTTAATTATTTGCTGTCTTCGCTGCCCCTGGGCAGGCAGTATCAAACCAGAAAAAGATTTACATTAGACACATCGATGAGAATGACCATACAAGAAGATATTGGAATCTTCCCAGATCGACATCAGTCCCCTCGACTTAGAATTACTTAAACCTAACTGTCCAAAGGACATCACAAACATCCATGCCCGAAGCAGAATTCGAACCGGCGACCGTAGCAACAGCGCGGTTCCGGACTGAAGCGCCTAGAACCGCTCGGTCACATTACACGTCCATTACATTACGCATCTTACATGTATCTTTCTTACAGTACACATCCATGACACCTTACGCAACATTACACATCGAATAAAATTTTTTTATAACCATAGATTTCAAGATAATCTCTGTAGGAGTAAAAGCCAAAAGAAATGAAAAACGTTTAATAAACATTTGTGACCGTGTCTCGTATTACAGTTTTGGTTTTTAATTATGACACATTAATTTATGTAGCTTACCAGTACTAGGATGGGAAATGTGATCATTGCATAGCTTTTCCCATGAAGAGTGCTATTGGCGAAAACTGGTAAGATCAGTTCTCATATACATCGCCACTGATGTCAGTGAGACTGACAAAGGAAACTTGTTCCGTTGTGTTTTAGTGAAACTTTTATTGTTGTTGAATCGTATGATGTAAGATAAGTTATTTGTATTACTCTTGTTAGCTAACATATATAGAGAGTAATACTTTTTACAATATTAGTGTCTAAACAACGTTGTTTGGCTTACAAATGTAGTTCCTTGTTATTTATTTCAGTCTGAAGGTTTCGTCTGCGGATCACTAATGACAACACGGTGTCCCTGCGCGGAAAGTGGCCATAATACTCGTCAGGGAAGGTGGCCGAGCTGTTCACCTCAATGACAGTTATTTACTTCCAAAAAACGCTTATAATACAACAGATAATACTGACTTCTAAACCCTTTTAAGTACAAAGCTATCATTCGCCAACCTACCACTATCTGCTAATTTTAAATTTATTAAGCTATATTATTTCAAACCGCTCTTCCCGCCGGAGGTTCGAGTCCTCCCTCTGGCATGGGTGTGTGTGTGTTGTTCATACGGTAGGTTAGTTTAAGTTAGATTAAGTAGTGTGCAGGATTAGTGACCGATGACACAAGTAGTTAGGTCCCATAAGACCTTACGACAAATTTCCAAAATATTAAAAACCTTCCGTTTTCTGTTTTATTGTGTCTAATAGAAAAATACCATTGGGAACCGGCTGCTGCAGCCGCTTGGTATTACTTCAGATAATAGAGCCTGAAGATGTCTAGAAAATACGCTGATGCGCCAAAACATTACGACCACCCGTTTAATAGCTTGTTTTTCTATATTTGGACCGAAATAAATTACTGATTCTGCAAATCAAGCATCCGACAGTTTGTTAGTATGTTCGTAGAGGTTTGTGACAATTGATGTCTATCCAAAGGTCATGTTACTCGCGTAACTAACGGCCCACTGATTTCCGTACGCGGTGATAGCACCCGATAGCCACCAAGACGGGGTCCACAGGATTGACATCAGGTGAAATGTTCGCCGAGACATCAACATTGATAGCCGTCCCGTACCCACTGCACTCATAATTGAGAATGTCGCTGGGCCAACATGTTAACACGTAGGGGTGGTCTGCTGCGGAGTTCCATGTTCAACAGTGTACGACCAACGGTGTACTCCGAAACACTTGTGCATGCACCAGCATTGTGCTCTTTCGACAGACTTCTATCGTACTATACAGAGAAGACAAGTCTCCGATACTCACGTTTTCTGAAGAGCCATGGACGTCCTAGCATTTAGCGCCTGGTTGTAGTTCTCTTTCACTAGATGTTCACGACTATAGCACGTGAACGTTAGACTAACTTCGCCATTTTCGAGATAATCGTTGGCAGGCTCTTCGTAATAGTAATCTGCGCTTTGTCGGAGTCGCTTATCTCAATGGATTTCCCAATTTCCAGCAAACATCTTCGCTAGGGTGATCCCCCGTCCGTGTCTGCTCCACTTACATACTTTTCTCACCACGGCACGTGACCGAAACGCCACCTGGCGGCATCCAGTGTCACGGTGGTCAGTGTTCATTACGTTTTGGCTGATCAACGTATGCCCGGACGCTATTGCGATGACACTGGCCACGTTACCGCTTAGGTAAGGAAAAGAAGTTCTAATATACTACTTCCTTCTTCCCTTGAATATATTAAGTGTGGAAATTTATACTACGTGAAGCGTGTAAGAATTAAGCTTCTACCAATAGCCAGCGTTTGGTGAAAATTGAAATTTTCTCCTTGGGTGCCCACTCTTCCCTTCCCCCCCCCCCCCCCCCCCTGCTCCTTACCTGTTTCCTGTGCGACCCGAGGCATCGCCCTAAAGTGTCATTTTTCTTTTTTTTATGATTGCTTTGATGCAGCCCGCCGCGAATTCCTCTCCTGTGCCAACCTCTTCATCTCAGAATAGCACTTGCAATCTATGTCCTCAACTATTTGCTGGATGTATTCCAATCTCTGTCTTCATCTATAGTTCTTGCCCTCTACAGCTCCCTCTAGTACCACGGAAATTTTCCCTGATGTCCTAACAAATGTCCAATCATCCTGTCCCTTCTCTTTGTCAGTGTTTTCCACATATGCCTTTCCTCTCCGATTCTGATCAAAACCTCCTCATTCCTTAACCTATGAGTCCACCTAATTTTCAACATTCGTGTGTAGCACGACATCTCAGATGCTTCAATTCTCTTCTGTTCGGGCTTACCCACTGTCCATGTCTCACTACCTTAACTTTCTGTGTCAATTTTGGTCCTTAAACAAAAATGTTTCGTCATCACTGATGTGGAATGTCGACTTCACTCTTGTTCCCTTTCTCTAACACCACTACATTCTCTGGTTTCGACTCCCGAGGAAGAATTATTGAGCGAGGAGGCGCAGTGATTAGCACAACGGACTCGCATTCTGAAGCACAACGATTCAAATATCCATCCAACCACAGAGATTTAGATCTTTGTGGATTTCAGTATATCACGTAAGGCGAATTCAGGGATGATTTCTTTGCAGGGCGCTGATAACTTCCATCTCCGTCTTTCTGTTATTTGCGCTTATGCTCCGTCTCTACTGACCCCGTTGTCGGCAAGACCATAAACATTAATCTTCCTTCCTTCCTTCTGAATGTCATTCCTCCAAAAATATTCCATCACCTCACTTTAAGTTTCCCAAAAAGGGTTCAGGCCGTCGCTAAAGTAAAAGCTGTTCATGGCCCATATTAGTGTCCCTTAACAGATGTCCAGATACATCTAATCAGATTGTGTAGACTCAAATCTCAATTTAGAAATGATTATACTGAATTTTACAAGAATTTTAAGGAATAACCAATGCATAAAGAGGAGCGATATTGAAATAATGAGGAATGGTAATTGCACTCGACGATCTCCGAAGCAAAAGGTACAGCGATAGTGAATACCACAGTTAGTCGTTCAGTCGAAGAGTATATGACACATCCAAAATGGGGCAATCACAGATGGTGGACAGACAAATATAGGTCCAAGGAAGGTAACTTTGAAGAAACCTTCGGTAATAATGGATTAATAAAAGTAATCGTAGAAAGAAGGAAAGATGAAACTGTTTAAGAAAAGAAAGGTAGGAAACAGAATTCTCTTATGAATGGAATCAGTATAAAAAAGCCGTTAAGTACACTGTAAGTGCACCTGAAATAATGCATTTAAATCGAAGGGAGAATGGTAGTCGTAAGAGTTGATTTTGAAAAGAGAAAGGACAAAGTGACCATCGGAGAAATTGTTTAGCAAACGCACCAACGTTAAGAGTGCAAAGAAGATTCCATTGAAAAACACAAAGTAGAAGAATGAGTGGAAAGAGTAATTCGAGAGATTCTACTGGATGTAGGTACTGCTGACTTGATCAGCGAAGAAATGGGTGCCGCTCTGAAAGGTTTGCCTCCAATCAAGGCAGAAGGTATAGACAACATTTCTTCGGTACTCCGAAGAGATTAACGTTGATCGTAACGTCAAAACTGGGTTCCTTATAACACTCGAAGTGAAACAACTGTGTTTCCTTAGAGACCAAACAACGCGTGACGTAGGAAGCACAAGAAAGTGGGGCATTCTTCCCTAAAAGGAATCTGCCAGTATCACAAATAGTTTTTGAAAGAAAAAATGAAGGTCGAGTGCGAGTTTTAAGACGGATGACAACTGGGTCTCACGGTCTCTCTCTCTCTCTCTCCCTCTCTCTTGCGCAGTGCCTACTTGACAACAAGATAAACTTTGGAATCCAGAGAGTCTCTTTTCTACACTTCATATTGTTATATATCCTTTACTATAAAAATGTCGTTAGATGTAAAGAAAGTAAATATCCGACGTTGAATCAACAAATCCAGTCTTGCCAATGTTTATATCAACAAATCCAGTCTTGCCAATGTTTATATATGAGAAGGGCAGAAACATTATATATCTTGCTACGGCTGTTTCGCTGTCTAGGATGTCGGTTCTTGTAAGTACCTTTTCCAATTAATAGGTCCAAAGTTTTTTGTTTCAGTAAATGTCGCTTGAAAATTATTGCTTTTTGATACCATCAGTATTTGTTCATAAATTCCTGACACATTCTACAAAACCACTTGTTAAGTAAACGCAGTGTGCAATATTTCAACACAACATAAAGATCTTGATAGATCGACCAATCTCGAGACCGACTAAAACTATTATCGCGCGTTTGGCGCCTAAAATTTCTATAAGTATTACGTACCTAGCTTACAGATCCTTCTATAACAGGGACTACTTCAAATGAATTTCATTACAATGTCTTAACAGAAATTACTTTCCAGCTTTAATTTACATAACGCTTTCTGGAAACGATTTTTAACTTAAAAACCTATGCGCCTATCAGCCAATAATCAGCTTTCTCTCACTGTAAAATTTTTGATTAAATTATCGGTAATAAAATTAGAAAATTTAAAAATGAAAAAATTTACGCGGAAACTTAAGCGTAACAATATTAGTTTCTTTGTAAAGTAGTTTTTGACTCATTTAACAGTTATGACTACCATTTTCCATGATTCAAAACTGAAGTTCCTAACTTAAAAAATGAAATTATGTTATCAGAAAAACAGCATTTTATGATGAAATACGTACAAAATTATCTTCAGAAAGATATGTTGAAATGTGTGTCGAATCTTATGGGACTTAACTGCTAAGGTCATCACTCCCTAAGCTTACACACTACTTAACCCAAATTATCCTAAGGACAAACACACACACCCATGCCCGAGGGAGGACTCGAACCTCCGCCGGGACCAGCCGCACAGTCCATGACTGCAGCGCCTTAGACCTGTCTTTAGATGTGGAATATATAAATTAAGTACAAAAATTAACTCAAGTCAAACCCAAATTTATACGGAAACGAACACTCCAAGTGACGTACGAAAGTTCTGAGGAGACAAGAGTCATTACAACATACGCAGGAGAGGTGCTTAGTGTGACAAATACCGCAGACAGAACTGCCGTTTCGATACTGTAGCAACGTTTCAGTGTCTGAACAGATGTTCCAGGGCTGTTTCTGCTACTCCGCAGCCAGCACCAAGAACTAATTGGGAACAAAGTAGGCAGCAATGTACGTGATGATTCATTGTGTCTCCGCAAAGGGATAGCATATGCTCCGCCTGTTGACAGTAACAAAGCAAATCAAGTCATAGATCTGAAATCCCATGCGGGAGCTCTTTGGCAGCAACACTCAGCAGCTGTCGGCCCAGTGGGAAAGCTCCCAATTACAGACGTGCTCCACTGGAGAGGGAGTCACAAGAGCCCATGCGTGCGTGACGCGCCCCCAGTTCAGACAGAGTGCGGGAGCGTCGGTAAGCTCCGGAGCAGAGTCAATCGCCTCCCGCGAATTCGCCAAATGTTGCCGCTGCGTCGGGCTCCTGTGAAAACTCGGACCGCGATTTCAATAGCTGCACCAGTGGCGCCGGCAGTGGTCCGCGAGGAGGACGTGAGGGAGTGGGCAAGGCAAGTAGCAGCGGACACGGGAGCCGCCGGTAATTAGGGTGGTTGCCTGCAGAGCACGCGGATAAGCCTAATTAGAGGGTGGGCTGCTCTTGAGTGTGGGGGTTGGGGTAGGGGGGAGGTAAGCGTTTGCAAACAGCAGCCGCCTCTTAATGCTAATGAGGTCCTCGAGGAAACAGAAAGAAAACCGGCGGGCAGAGCAGGGCGTAGCCGGCCGGCCCCACTGCATTGTTATTCGTAGAAACGCGCCGGCGCGGCGCACTGGCTCTCCACCAGCGGCAGCAGCAGCGGCGCGACACGCCGCGGTTCCTTCCGTCTGCTCTCTTACGAGGAGCGCTTCAGATTAGGGAGCTGTTCTTGGTGGTTAGTGTCGCAGTGGAAAACATTGTTGGCGTGTTTCTTTGGTGTAACTGCCCAGAAGCTGCCTTTCACCCACGAAATTGCACGGAGGGTCGTCCTACAGACATAGGCATCTTACAAAGCTGTCAGGCTCCAGGAGTGCCTAGAGCAGGACTTCGCAACCTGTGTTCCTCGGAACACTAGAGTTCCACCGGAAGTGAATAAGGACTTCACGAAACACTTTCGAAATTTTTCCTTAATTTTTAAAAGTTTGATTTTGATTTAAAACTGAAGTAATCACCGAATAAAAAATTTTCTCTACTTTTTTGAATTGTATTAATTATATTAACCTTCAAAATTAGAAAGGTTTTCCATCAACATACCAGATACCCAAGGCGCTCCGTAAGAGCAAAAGTTTGGGAACACTTTATCTAGAACCACATTGACTTGGGATATCTCCCACAAACGTTGCCGATAGAATGCGGATTATTTACACAATGAACTAAGCGAATGAAGTTGGTCCACGTATTTCTAGTTGACTTATGACCAGAGAAGCTGCAGTCCAAGGGAAGATTTTTGAGGCCAGATTTCCCTTCCAGTTATTGGTGAACATATCTAATGACATTCACTGAACGTCTACAATTGCCGATTCAACTGAACGGCGAAAGACTTCGAAATGTTGCCACGAATGCGTACGAGTAGTAGTATGAAGGGAACACATGCAGCCAGAAGCCGTATACAAACTCATGATACACCTTTCATTAAAGAATTTTAGTCCGCCCCCACGGTATTCACAATATCTGGGCAACATCGCTTAGGTAATGTAATTATATAGTAGTTACCAGCTTCCTTAGACATAGGAATACGTGAACAAGTGACCGGTTGGAGGACATACGACATCAGCTAGCGAACACATCAAGATTACTACAGCATACGTATATAGCCGGCTTTTGCCAAGGATTATTGCTGTAATTAATCAGTTGATCATAGAAAACAATCTGCCACACACAGCAGGATGTCATAAAATCAGGCAGAATAACTGGAACAATAGGTATAGATGTAGACATTTCAATAGCTAATACCACATTAATTAACCTGATTAAATATAATTACATTGGCTACCCCGGCAGCGTCACTTGACACAAAATTTTCCTGAGTAGTGCACCGCGTTATAACATAAAAAAAGTGTACTGGAGAAACCAATGTTACGACCGTGGCTACACTGTCGTTCTTCTGTGTCCACTGACCCAGAATAAGGCCACTGCAACCATGGCCGTAACGTTGGTTTCTCCAGTATACTTTTTTTGAAAAGTATGGGGCAATACAATACCGAAGGCCGTGGCAGAAATGATGGTTTCATACACATATTACGACGCGGTATGATACCCAAAAAACTGTCATGTCAACAAACTCGATTTAATTAGCAATATAATACACACTATGAGGGATAAACTACACAGTTTCACGTACTACAGAGGCAAAACCCTTGAAGATTCTGAGTGACAAATATTTTAAATTTTAGTTGATCATTACAACAAAGAAAATTTCGGTGTGTTGTTTACACAGATTTGCAGAGTGCTATTCAATTAAACTATAGCTGCAATATCAAATGTCGTAATAATATGTTCGATATATGAAGACAGGGGACGTGGAATGACGTGAGGTTTGATGTATAACTGAGCGTTGCAGTTCTGTGACTGCAGTTTGTGGATATTTTACATTAACAGTAAGTGGTTCACGAGCAGCGAAACAGGATGGTACTGTGTGAGGCGAAAGGTCAGAGAGCGTAGCATAGTTCCAACTTGGACGTTGGACCGCGTGGAAGCTTTGTCGGACTGGATAGCAGCTTCTCACAGCCGGCATCTATTCCGTGCAACTTGTGAACTTTGGAGTTTATGCCTGATTAGGATGAACTCTTCCGCTGTATAGCGTTGCGGAGACTTCGTAGTATCCTGCAAGTTTTTGAAACGCTGTTACGTTTTAGGGACTGGAATACCTGTGAACGTTTAAGTTTCTTTTACTAGCGTTACAGAGCTAGGATTCCGTTATCCAAGTGGGGTTTGAATCAACTTGGTAAATTGTTTGTAAATGTGAGAGCTGTAACAGGAGGCTGCTAAATTTCAGTGAAGACACTGAAATTCTGAACTGTATAATTTTGACGTATGGATAGTGTGGTGTCACCGCCAGACACCACACTTGCTAGGTGGTAGCTTTAAATCGGCCGCGGTCCATTAGTACATGTTGGACCCGCGTGTCGCCACTGTCAGTAATTGCAGACCGAGCGCCACCACACGGCAGGTCTAGAGAGACGTACTAGGACTCGTCCCAGTTGTACAACGACTTTGCTAGCGACTACACTGACGAAGCCTTCTCTCATTTGCCGAGAGACAGTTAGAATAGCCTTCAGCGAAGTCCATGGCTACGACCTAGCAAGGCGCCATTAACCATTTCTATAGAGAGTCTCACTTGTATCATCAAGAACGCTGTATACAAATGATGGATTAAAGTTAAGTATTAAAGAAGCTATGTACTTTTCTTTATAGCATTCATTACGTATCCTGTTTCAGACCTCACGCCCATCTGCGTGAGCTTAACGCGTGCCTTTCGGCTACTTCCGAGTGGCGTAGCTGTGTTGCTACGCCACAACAGGGAGAACCTACTGAATTTGCTCTCTCATTCGGCACTGATTATCGCGGCCCCTCATCCACAAAAGGAATAAACAGGAAAGAAAATGGAGATCTGAACTTGAATTTCAAATTATTAAATCTTTCAAGCACAGTAGGACAGCGCGAATTTGAATTGTGTGTAAACACTCCACGCGTCCAAAATTGAATTTCAAGGAGGTTTTGCAGAAAGTGTGCCTGTCTCTTTGGAATGCCGTTCCTGTTGAATGTATCCGGCTGATACGCCACCTGCGCTTTGGTACGCTCATCATCTCTTGGTCTCAGGCGTCTGTTCCATTCTGGCTTACAGCAGTGACAGACTATAGTCGAACAGTGGCCCGAGGTAATACGAGGGCTGTTCAGTAAATAATTAATGCAACCATTTTCACTGAATTCGGTTTCGTTTATTTCAGGACTCCAATACACCACATTATTCTCCACTCTTTTTCTTACAAAACCCTATGTTTCAACACAATCTCCGTTCAATGCAGCGGCCTTACGCCGCTGTACTGGGAGATCCTGTGTGCCCACACGGCACTACTCTACTGGTGGCTATCGACGCCAACGTCTTGCTGGGTCAATAATCTCCCCATCATCCATGTACTCCTTCCCGCGGAGTGCATCCTTCATTGAGCCAAGAAGATGGAAGTCGTAAGGTGGTAGGTAAAGGTTTCAGAGTGGATGAGGAAGAAATTTGTAATGAAGTTTTGTGAGCTCTTCTCGGTTGTGCAGGAGGAGGCGCAATGATATGGATTGCTGTTCTGTTTCCGGTTCGAAGTGATGAACCAATGTCTCATAGCCTATGACGATGTACGAAAGCAGTTCCGCACGGATGATCGTTCGTTGCTTTTTATGGTCTTGTGTCAGGCAGCGAGGAAGCTACACCTCTGAGTACACCAACTGGTAGACGAGTGTATCAGCACTACCAACAGCTAAGTAGCAAGACGCTTAACTGCAGTCCGTCGATCACCTCGAATGAGTATCCTCACGTTCCAACTTTGCAGAAGTCGCAGCTGTGTGCGGCCAGCCGGCACAGGGGAGATCGGACTGGTTTACGCGACCTCGTTGCGATTATGACAAACTCCTCGCCCAATGACATACCGTGATTTTGTTCACCACCATGTCTCGTAGACATTATAGAAGCGCCTACGAATCTCTGCGATGGTATGGTTTTCGCCAAAAGAAGCTCAATGACAGCTATCTACTTGAGACGTACCTCCGTTACAGGTGCCTTTTTGAGGGCTAATTATAGCTCCACCAGCTACTGCAACTTCATGAAACTGTAGAGGCTGGAGTGGGATTATTCCACAATGTCCCACAGCAAATTTAGAATTATTTTTTCAACTGAACTGACCAATAAAACTTTTGCATTACTTTTTGGACGCTCCTCCTAACTACGTACTCAGTATGGCGTTGTCAATGCATCTTCCTTCGTCTTTGCTGACGTGGTGACCGAGTTACTAATTGTGATGTACGATCTTTGCAAAATGAAATTCCAAATTCAATTTATTTCATTATTGTTGCCTGCTGTTTCATCATCAATTAACATATTTGTGTTTGTCAACACCTTCTGTGAACTAATAAGCTTGTTAGACCATGTCCACACTGCCTGCATGTCGCTCAACTTCTCAACTCTCAGCCATGATCGAAATGTCCAAGAGTCCTAAATTATCCAGCCCTTTTTATTCTTTGATCCAAAGATAAACGTTTCCATAAGAGATAATTTTGAGCAAGTTGATATGTAATACCACTTTAACACCAATCTAAAGCTCTCGCTAGTGTCTTCCTTTGGTATGTAATTAATTTTAGTCTTCACTTTCGTAATGATGCTCTCAATTCACCTGAGAAAATTCTTAAGCCATTCCTAGAAATTCCAGATCCAGGCTGACACTTCGTCGTACATGCGTGTTTTGAATATTCTGTTGTACATCTGCCAAATTGTGGCGCGCCTTTGGGGAGACTGCAATCGAAACAAGAAGCGCTATGACGCAAGTCTCTTAGTGAAATATTTAAAGGACGTCAGTAACAGTCATTCAGGATTGGAAATGGCACCATCATTATCTCATGAAATCTCTAAAATGACCATTGTCAGTAGGACTTTGTGAAATGTTTTTACACGTGGATATTTCATTTGTTTGTAACCGACTGGTCTCCATGTAGCATACATCTCGTGGAATTGTATATTGATGAAATATGCAACGAACTGATTCTGAATGTTACAACTGAAGTAATGTGTGTATCTTTTGATCTACGTTACAGCATTTGCGTATCAGCTTAATGTGTTTCCAGGTAGAATCAGTAATGTTGAATGTTTTGCTTTAATCGGGCAATTACACTCACAGAAGTAGAAACTGTTAAAGGATGAGCAACTTATCCAACAGTCTTACACTATCACTACCAAACTCAGAGTGCAGTATTTCAATTTCTGTTGCATACAAACATTGAAATTTTATCCTTAATGAAGTTTGACGTCAGGATTTTCGATACAGAAGTAAAATACCTTTCTCCACCTCACATCAGGAGACTGTAAAATCCAGAGGGAACTATGTACATCGTATCGCCACCTTACGGACTGAGAAAGATCGAATCATTAGCATGGGAGTATCATACTGACACAGAGTGTGCCATCAGAAACCGTCGCGAAAAATTTACTGGAAGTTGATTTGAGATTTAGAGCCGTCATACGTTGTTCAGACCACATCACAGAAAATACCTATTTACATGGTGTATAACTGCAGTGATCTTCTATTGTAGCAGTCGTTTTAGAAGGGATTTTTCGAAATTCCACTTCTAAGGGAAGGTTGCACCCGTCGTCTAGAGGTAGCGTCTTTGGTTAGTGTTCAATACCACCTCGATACCGAGTTCGAAACCCGCCACCGTTTAAATTATGATTAATAATCAGCATCTGCGGCCGAAGACTTTCGGCATAACAAGCCATCCTCATTCTGTCATCGACCTCGTCAAAGAGGGCGGAGGAGCGGATAGAGATTCAGGGCATTCTCTTGTCCTTGGGATGGGAAATTGTCCATAAAGGTGGAGGAATCAGCAAAGATCAACGGCACCAGGATGCAGAAAGCAATGGGAAAAACTGCAATAAAGACACGTAACGTGTATCCGCAAGGACGTGTGGCCTGTAAATGAAAAAGTGTCATGATGATCTCTCCATTGGCAAAAGATTCAGGAATAGTCCTGCATTCGGATCTCCGGGAGGGGACTGCCAAGAGGGAGGTGACCATCAGAAATAGGTTGAATAATCAACGAAAGGATAACGTTATAGTAGATAGGGCGTGGACTGTCCTAAATTTGAATGTGGTAGGGAAGACAGAAAATCTGAGAAGGGAAACGCAAAGGCTCAATTTAGATATAGTAGGGGTCAGTGAAGTGAAATGGAAAGAAGACAAGGAATTCTGGTCAGATGAGTACAGAGTAACATCAACAGCAACAGAAAGTGGTATAACGAGAGTAGGATACGCTATGAATAGAAAGGTAGGGAGTAGACTGTGTTACAGTTAACAGTTAAGTGATTGGGTTATTCTTATCAGAATCTATAGCAAACCAACACAGACATCGATAGATGCCGACATCGTAAGCTGAAGATGAAGCGATAGAGAAAGTATAGAGGACAATGAAAGGATAATACAGCACATAAAGGGAGATGAACATATAATAGAGATGGAGGATTGGAATGCAGTTGTAGCGGAAGGAGTAGAAGAAAAGGTTACTGTAGAATATGGGCTTAGGAAAAGAAATGAGAGAGGAGAATGACTAATTGCGTTCTGTAATAAATTTCAGCTAGTAATAGCGAATACTCTGTTCAACAATCAGAAGAGGATGCGGATGACACGGGAAGATTTCAGCTAGATTACATCGTGGTCAGACAGAGATTCCGAAATCAGATACTGCATTGTAAGGCGTACGCAGAAGCAGATGTAGAATCATATCAGAATACAGTAGTGATGATGAGTAGCCTGAAGTTCAAGACATTAGTAAAGAAGGAAGTACTAAGGGATGACGAGACACGCTTGAAGTTCTCTAAGGATATAGGTACAGCAATAAAGAATTGCTCAGTAGGTAGTACAGTTGAAGAGGAATGGACAACTCTACAGAGCGCAATCACAGAAGTTGGGAAGAACAACATAGGAACAAAGAAGGTAACTGCGAAGAAACTATGGGTAACAGAAAAAATACTTCAGTTAATGAAACAAGGAAGTACTAATACGCTCAGGAGTATCAGGAATACAGAAATGCAAGTCGCTGAGGAATGAAATAAGTAGGAAGTGCAGGGAAGCTAAGACAAAATGGCTGCATGACAGATGTGAAGAAATCGAATAAGAAATGTTTGTTGGAAGGACAGACTCAGCAAATCTGAAAGTCAAAAGAACCTTCGGTGACATTAAATCCAAGCGTGGTAGCATAAAGAATGCAACAGGAATTTCAATGCTAAAAGCGGAGGCGAGGGCGGGTATGTGGAAACAGTACATTGAAGGCCACTATGAGGGGAAGATTTGTCTGATGTGATAAAAGAAGAAACAGGAATCGATTTAGAAGAGATAGGGGATCCAGTATTAGAATCAGAATTTAAAAGAGCTTTGGAGGGCTTAAGATCAAATAAAGCAGAAGGGTTAGATAACATTCCATCTTCCATCATAATTTCTAAAACCATTGGTGGAAGTGCCAACAAAACGACTCTTCATGTTGGTGTATAGAATGGATGAGTCTGTCGATATACGATCTGACTTTCGGAAAAATATCTGCCACACAATTCCGAATACTGCAAGAGCTGAAAAGTGCCAAAATTATCACAAATTAGCTTAAAAATTGATGCATCCAGGTTGCTGACAACATTAACGTACCGAAGATTGGAAAAGAAAACTGAGGATGTGCTAAATAACGTTCAGTTTGGCTTTAGAAAAGGTAAAGGTATCTGAGAGGCAATTCTGAAATTGCAGTTGATAATGGAGGCAAGACTAAAGAAAAATGTAGACACGTTCATTGCATTTTTCGACCTGGAAAAAGAGTTCCACAATGTAAAATCGTGTAAGATGCTCGAAATTCTGAGAAAAACAGGAGTAAACTGTAGGGCGAGACTGGGATTATACAATATGTACAAAGGCCAAGAGGGAATAATAAGAATGGACTACCAAGAACGATGCGCTCGGATTAAAAAGGTTGTAAGACAGGGATGTAGGTTTTCCCCTCTGCTGTTCAATCGGTACCTCGAAGAGGGAATAAAAGAAAGGTTCAGGAGTGGTTTTAAAATTAAAGGTGAAAGGATATCAATGACACAATTCGCCGAAGATATTGCTATCCTCAGTGAAAGTGAAGAAGAACTACTTGATAAACTGAATGTAATGAATAGTCTAATGAGTACAGTAGATGGATTGAGAGTAAGTGGAAGAAAGACAAAACTAATGAGAAGCAGCAGAAATGAGAACAGCAGAAAACTTAACATTAAGATTGATGGTAACAATGTTTATGAAGTTACCTAGGCAGCAAAATAACCGATGACGGACGGGGCAAGGAGGACATCAAAATCATACTAACACTGGCAAAAAGGGCATTCCTGGCCAAGAGAAATGTGCTAGCATCAAACATAGGCCGTATTTGAGAAATAAAATTTCTGAGGATGTACGTCTGGAGCACATCATTCTATGGTAGTGAAACATGCACTGCAGGAAAATCGGAACAAAAGAGAATCGAAGCATTCGTGATGTGGTGGTACAGACTAATGTTGAAAATTTGGTGGACTGATAAGGTATAGAATGAGAAGGTTCTGCGTAGAATCGGAGAGGAAAGGAATATGTTGACATATGTTAAGACATCAGGGAATGAATTCAACGGTAGTAGAGAGAGCTGTAGAGAGTAAGAACTGTAGAGGAAGACAGAGATTGGAATACAACCAGCAAATAATTGAGGACGTAGGTTGGAAGTGCTACTCCAAGATGAAGAGGTTGGCACAGGAGAGGAATTTCGGGAGGGGAGCATCAAACCAGTCAAAAGACGGATGACTAAAAAAAAACGGATAAAATAGTGGATGATACGCTATTTGAAAATATGTAGCTAACAAGGCAGTTTCGAAGCAAAACCTACGAAGATTAATATTTTGTTTCTCGGTCAATAATAAAGGAATGCATGTTTCACTTTGTTTGGAAATTTAGTCCGTATATGGGTGAAATAATAGCTGAAAGTTTTTCTGAAAATAAATCATTATTAAAGAACTACTAAAACATTTTCAAACCTACATCTATTAACATTGGTATTTGACTTCTTGGATACAAATAAAAAAATGCTTGTTTCAGTATCTATGTGAATTCAACCGCATAAGGCAGTGAAATAGAGGATGAAAAGCTTTATGGAATTCTTTCTTTATGAAAGAATTTTCAAAGTTAAATTTGTAAAAATTTGTATCAGGCTTGTCTGTTGGAAATTAAAAAAAATATGTTTCACTCTTTTTGGAAATTCAGTCCATAAGTCGGTGAAATAGGGAATGGAAATTTTTAAGAAAATATTTCCTTACATTAAAAATCTTCTAAAGCTAAATATATAAAAATTAGTATTACACTTCCCGATTAGACATAAAGAAATATGTGTTGGTGGATGAAAAATCCTATCGAAATATCGCCAAAAGAACACAAGAGGCACGATTAACAGAAACCTAATACTCCAGCTACCAGGATCGCTTTCTGGTCAGAGCTACATTCCGAAAAAACAATAGCATTAATTAGTGTGAACACATTAGATGATATTGCAGTTTGTAAACGACATAAAAACTCGATTAAAAAAATATCTGTGTAGACCATTTTGTCTACCCAAGCATGGCCCCAGATGCAAACCTAGTACGGTTCTAAGCGTCAGTTCATTTGTCATCAAATTAAGTTCCCAGAAGTAAAGTAAAGAAATACTGAGTTCTTCTGACTGAAATCTTTCTGATCCTTTCCATCGGAAAATCTTGCGAGGGACAGACGATATATGCAAAATATTTTATATGTGTCAACAGATGTTAGCTTACTTGATATAACTAAGGTTCACTTTTATTATACAGTTTCTTGTGCACAATTTGTTAAGACTCCATGTTGGATGCTATTTCTCTAATGATGAATTTATTTACGCCTGATGTTACTTACTTTGACGAATTATTTATTACTTGTTTCGATTAGTCGCTTTTAAGAGACAATTGAACTTTAGTAGCCGTGATTTCTTCTTCTTTCTTCGTTCTTCCCAAATTCTCTTCTTACACTCGCTGTACTCTTTCTTGAGTTCTTCCGACCATTTTTTTCCTGTTCTTTTCTTGAACTGATGACAATTGTTTACGTTGCCTTGTGTGATTCCCAGTTCCTTAATGTTTTCCTCTGTTTCAGTGTTCCACTTTGTCTTGTTCTTGCTACTATTTGCTATGTCAAAGATTTGTCATGTGAGCTTGTCCTTGTTCATCCTGCTGCTATAAAATTTCGTCCTTTTCTTTCTGAAGGTGTCCGTTATTTTTTTATCTATTTGTAGATCTCTCTTTTTGGCCTCTTTATCCAAATTTCATCAAGATACACTGGTCTATATGTTTTCCACAGAATTTTTCTTTCTTACTTTTCAATCTCCCTTATTTGCGTACGACCATGGATCACTATAGTTTCTGCAGCGTAGAGTGCTTCTAGTAGAACCACTGTGTTCTAATACCTTAGCTTTGCATTGAAAGAAATAGATTTTTATTGTAGTGATTGCAAGTGAGCGTATATGCTTTTTGTAATTTGAAGACTCTTTCTTGATTGGCTACGGAGTTCAGTCCTGATGGTTGGATTATCTCTCCTAGATATAAAAAGTACGCAACTCGTGTCACTTTCCTATACTGACATGTACTGCGGAGCTTATCAGCAGGTTTTCTTTCCATGTATTGAGTCTTCTCGTAAGAGATTTGTAGGCCACTTTTCTGTGAGGTTTCGTGAAGCTTCTCTAGTGCTAGTTTGGTTCTTCTCTATTGTGGTTAGAAAAGCAAGATCGTCCGCGAAAGGCAGTCGCTTCACATTGATTCTTTGCTCTTTTTAAATCTCGAGCTTAGTTCCCTTTATTTCCTTTCCCATGTTCTCACAGTTTTTTCCAGAATCATGCTAAATAGACGGGGGGAGAGACTATCGCCTTGGGGAACACCAGTATAACTATTAAATGCTTCTTACGTTTGTCATTTGAATTTGACATTGGAGGTTGTACCTGTTACTGTCTGTTGGATAACTGATCTTGTTTCTCCGTCAATCATTAATCCATCTCAAGTGTGGAATAATGTTTGCCTATCTGCTGAATAAAAAGCCTTTTTAAAGTCGACAAAAGTTACCACAGTATTTCTACGTCTTCTCATTTGCAAAAATTGTCGTTTTGTTCCACACCAGTTCAATACAAGATCGACGTTTGCTAAACCCTGCGTGATATTCTCCAACTGATTGGTCCGCCTGTTCTTCTAGTCGACTTAGCAGGACTTTTGAAAGAATTTTGTATACTGTAGGGAGCAGTGAAATTCCTCTCTCGTTATTTCGATCGATTTTCGTTCCTTTTTTATGGACACGAAGAATTAATGCACGTTTCCATTCTGTAGGTATTTGTTCAGTTTCCCAAATGTTTGGTATAATTCTGTGAGTTGGTTGTGTGATATAATTGTCATTTAGATTCCCTATTTCTGCAAACGATCCCGTCTTCCCAGGGAGATTTGTTGTTCTTCGTGATTATTTCTTTTGATTCTTTAAGAGGTGGTGTTTCCGACTCAGGATTGGATGGGTTTTTTTCAAAATCAAGTTTTCCTATCGCAGGCTCGCAATTAAGAAGTGACAGAAGATGTTTAGCTAAAATTTGACAGTTATTTCTCGAGTTGGTTTCCAGTGATCAGTCACGCCGGCGAAACCAGAGATTAGTTGGTTGATATCCTGTCAGATTTTCTCTGAAAATTGTGTAAAAGTTTCAGGTGTTGTTCTTGATAAACTCTTGTTCAGGTTCTTTAAGCCTGTCTATACCATATCTACTTTTTTCTCTTCGTACTGCCTTAGATGAATTTTTTAGTATTCTCAACTATTTCTGTCATCTTCCAGGAGTTTTGGTGCTACTGAAAGTTTTCCATGCTTGTATTCACTCTTCTAGTGCTTGATCACATGCACTGTTCCACCACCTATGTTTTCTCTTTCTTGGGGTTTGCCTAATTGCATAGTGTTTTTCAGTACTTGTGAAATTTCCTTCCAGTTTTTTGTTTTTGATTGCCTAATTTCCTCTTGTTGAGTTTCGGGTATTCTCGATCAATTCTGAATGTTTTATTCATTTGTGGTTTTTTCCTGTTAGGTTGAAACCTAACCTTTATTTGCAGCAAACGGTGGTCTAACAAAAAAGATCCATTTCTTGTTTGTACATCAAGTATTTCTTTACTATTCGTATTGGATATAGGAGCATGGTTTGTGTGAAACTCCCCCATAGTCCTGTTATGTATTTCCTTACCGTAATTTTGTTTACAGGTTTAAGAAATTGTGTGGACACGTTTTTAAGATCAAAATTTTCGCAGAAGTCGATTGGTCTCTCGCCATTTTTATTTGTTGTCTTCTGAGCCGTTTGAATTCCTGTTATTTTCCTGAATTTTTTCTCTGTGCCGAGTTGTCTCTTGTATTCTCCTAACGGAATTAATCACGTGAGGTGTAGGGATTTTATTTGAGACTTCCTACGTTCCCAAAAGTAATCTATTACTTGTGGATTTCTTCTATTGTAGTCTTTAGTGGGAACGTGAGCATTTATGAGTGTATATGTCTTGTTTACAGATTTTACTGAGATTGTGGAGATCCTTTCTGAAGTTCAGTGGAAGTTTATTGCTGCATATATAATTGATTTGTCCACAACAAAAGCTGTGCGAAATCGTTTGGGTAACTTGTCCAGCTGAACTACTAGTTTTCCTTTGTAGATTCTGAAGCTTCCTGAATCAAAATGATTTTCAACGGTAAATCGTATTTCTTTAATTGCAATGAGTTTCTTGTGGCATTTCTCCATCGTGTTTGTGAGCTGTGTGAGTTTATCTACTTTGGAGAGAGCCTTTGTGTTGTGCGTTCCTATGAAGTTTTATAAAAGCGGAATCGTAATTATACCTACTTTTAACTGCAGTAGCAGCCCAACATAGAGACACATCAATGAAACTAATAGTCTAATGAACAATACTACACATATGAAGAGTGATATGCTGCGTGAGATATGTCCTGGAGAATGAAATTAATGATATTATGATTCATGTTCTCATTTTGTTCCTTCTTTGTACAGTGAGACATAGTTGCCCTGTACGCCATCAAATCAGTTAACGACAACATATATTATTAAAACTGTTCAATGATCTCAAGACGATAGCCAACAGATGATTCAATACTGTTAAAATAACTATGTAGGAGGAAGATTATAACTAAAGAGAAAACTACGAAACCACTGATCCTATTAGATTTGCTGCTCTTATATATTTACTTTAATTTCCAAAACTAAATCATTCAATGGAGTTAGAAGTACATAATGCAATTACTAATATCTCTGTCGATAACTTGAAAACAAAAGTGTTTGGAGAACACAGAAATTTTTTCCTGTTCTTGAGGAAAGTACTTATTTAGTAAGTTCGTCAAAGACACGGTGTATACGATGAGGTAAAAGTAAGAACGGACAGTTTATATGTAGATACTTTCTCTGGCTGCGAAAGTTACTTCTGATTATTGAAGTAACAACTACACTGAGCAGCCCTAAAGGTGCAAACGAAGCGTGTGATGTTTGTTGTCTCTGAAAGCTACATTTATGTTGTACAGTCACACTCGTTACAAACAGATAGTACCAGCTCTAAGCCCTGAATGTAGCGATTTAATTTCACACTCTTTCTTTCTGTTGTACAGTACTTCATAAGATCATAAATGTCACAAAAATTAATAGAAATTACGTACTCTCCCACACTGAAACAAACAATTCAGCAGTTTTATATCCTGTTCATAACACTTAACGATAACTCGTTTCCTTACGCCTTGTACCCATGTTCCTTTTATATCTCTTTTTATTTCTCCTGTGTTACAAGTTTTTTGCACTCTTAGTTCCAACCAGCAGCTCCTGCTGCTTTTTCATGCTTCTAGTAAAAAATTTTCTCAGCTATATTTTGTTTCCTAGGCTAACCTTAAATGATCTCTATGAACAGCCAATATCCGGTCCGCCCCGATAGGTCAGTGATGCCGGCATGGTAACTCGGCGTGTTCGGTCAGAGGGTTAGCTGCCCCCTGTAATAAAAAAACTGAGTTAATGGATCAACGACGAACTGTAACGGGTGTATTGTGACGTCCGCACTGAGTATATGAAACGAACAAAAATGAGATTACAAAAAAAAAAAAAAAAAAAAAAAAAAAAAAAAAAAAAAAAAAAAAAAAAAGAGAGAGAGAGAGAGAGAGAAAGAAAAAGAAAGAAAGAAAGTGGTCAGCGCGGTCGACTGTCGTGTCAAGGTACTCGCGTTCGATTCCCGGCTGGGAGCCGGAGATTTCATTCTCTCATGGACTGGGTTTTGTGTTGCCTTCATTGTCATCGTTGTCTTCATCTTCACCATTTCTCCACCGGGATGGCGACAGGAAAGGCATCCGGCCGCCTCTTAAATTTAACCCTGCCAAATCCGACCCTAACCATGCCGACCGTGTGTAAATGCAGGACATAGGCACAAGGAGAAGTAGAAGAAGAAGAACCGTCAATATGTGATGTTCTTCCGTTTTGTAGCTGTTGAGTAATTATGTAGGAACTCGTCGTCGACGAGGCGTTAAATTGTAATCTTTTTTTCCTCAATGAATAGCAACAAACAAGTAATACGTTTACGAACAAGGCGCACTTACTTTTTGTGTGCAGTTACACTTTCTGCTGACATTCATGGCGAACATGGTTCAGTTGGTACGGTCTGCAATGAATCCGCCGGGGGGCCCGCGGGAAGTGACCCCGGCTTTGGGCGCACCTCGGCCACGCACGGCTGCAGCGGCAGAGGGCGCGGACAGCGGCGCGGCGCTTTGATTTACGCTGATAATTTCCTCGCCTCCCTACGCGATAAGCGGTCCGGAACGCGTAATTGCCGCTCTGCTCCGGCGGCGCTATCAATCACAGACTGGCCTGAGAGCGCTTCCTAATCGCCGATGTCTCTTTCAGAGCTCCTCTCGCACCCTTTCTCTGCAACGGTGGAAAAGCCCTCTGCTTTTAATCTGCCTGATGGTGCAGCGAAACTACCGCCTGACGTCTGCTCTCATCTGCGACCCTCTTTTTTTTCTGCTCAATTCCAGTCTGTTTGGTACACATCAAACTGTTCAACAGACAGGCAACGATTGTTATGTTTACTATTCGATACTATTCTGTCCTCAGTAATAACTAAGGTTACCCTAATGATTAAGACAGAAAGAGAGAAATGACACTACCATTGAATGTACCCCAGGAAAGCATAATGAGATCAAAATTCTCGTTTCACCTCCTTAATTTTCCTCAATGATTAACCATTCTCTCTTCCTCAAAGCATACGAGTCCTTCTCATCCTTTCTTCCCTTTTAACGTTGCTCAGTCTACTCCTTTTTCTTTATTGAATAACAACGTAGTAGTTCCTAAGGCTAGGAGACTGTTGTGTGTGTCTGATATGATTTAGGCAATGTACCTGTATTCAGTCAAAAGGGTCATCAGATCCTCAAAAATGAAAATGGAAGAAGTCTTTCACGTGAGTGCTACAAATTTCAATTAAGACTCTGTTATACAATATATCACTCAAATTTAAATCGTTGACGGTTCAACTAAAGATCCAAGAAGTACGATTACGAGCAACGTAAATTGTAAATATCACCGAAGTGTGGGGGAGGGATACCAAAGTCTGCGTTTTATTGTCTATCCCCTTATGGAGTACTGATACGCTGTGTGGAATCCTTACCAGGCAGGACTGACAAAGAACCGCAACTTCGGAACGGTTCCGCCTTCCAACAGGTGGGGATTCCGCTACGTCTCAGCAACTGCACACCACGACTTCCGGACCTGCTATTTCTCTTAGGAGTCAACCACAGCTTTTCTTTCTCTGCTGTTTATCTCCACGATGTTGACTTGTCAATGGCGATTCGCTGTGTCTGTCATCTCTGACTGCTCGCGAAAATATTCGGAGTCAATTTGTACACACACATCCGTTCGTGGTCCTTTATAGGAAGCATAGCTAATGGAGATGAATTGTTGCTATTGTTGTGGTCTTCAGTTCAGAGACTGGTTTGATGCAGCTCTCCACACTATTTTATGCTGTACCATCTTCTTTATCTCCAAATAAGTACTGCAATATACGCCCTTCTGAATCTGCTTATTGTATTCATCTCTCGGTCTCCCTCTACGATTTTTACCCTCTACGTTGCCCTCCATCATTAAATTGGTCATCCTTTGATGCCTCAGAACATCTCCTACCAAACGATCCCTTCTTTTAGTCAAGTTGTGTCACAAATTCCTCTTCTCCCTAATTCTGTTCAGTACTTCCTCCTTCGTTACGTGATCTACCCATCTAATCTTCAGCATTCTTCTGTGGCACCACATTTCGAACACCTCTATTCTCTTCTTGTGTGAACTATTTATCGTCCATGTTCACTTCCATACACGGCTACACTCCACACAAATACGTTCAGATAGACTTCCTGACACTTAAATCTATACTGGATGTTAACAAATTTTTCTTCTTTGAGAACGCTTTCCTTGTCATGGCTAGTCTATATTTTATATTCTCTCTACTTCGACCATCATCATTTATTTTGCTCCCCAAGTAACAAAACCCGTCTACTACACTAAGTGTTTCATTTACTAATCTAGTTTCCTCACCATCACCTGATTTAATTCGACTGCATTCCATTATCCTCGATTTGCTTTCGTTGATGTTCATCTTATATCTTCTTTTCAAGACACTGTCGATTCCGTTCAAATGCTCTTCCAGGTCATTTGCGGTCTGTGACAGATTTACAATGTCATTGGCAAAACTTAAAGTATTTATTTGTTCTCCATTGATTTTAATTCCTACTTCGAATTTTTCTTTTGTTTCCTTTACTGCTTGCTCAATATACATATTGAATAACACCGGGGATAGGCTACAACCCTATCTCACTCCCTTCCCAACCACTGCATTCCATTTCATGCCCCTCGACTCTTATAACTGCCATCTGGTTTCTGTACAAATTGTAAGTAGCCTTTCGCTCCCTGTATTTTATCCCTGCCACCTTCATAATTTGAAAGAAAGTATTCCATCCAACGTTTGTCAGAAGCTTTCTCTAATTCTACAAATGCTAGAAACGTAGGTTTGCAGTTCCTTAATCTAATGAGTTATATAAGCTAAATAAACGAACACATTCGCTTATCTCTCCTGCAGAGGCTGATTACCGGTAGAGTAGGAGCCACGTAATAACGGCGCAGTGAACACTCAAGGTGCGTCATAAAGGCGATGTTCATGAAACGTCTCCGATTGTACCACTTCACAGTACTCATTCTTTGTTTCTCTGTGTTTCTTTTACATTTGTTTAGGTCTGTTTGTGACAGTTTTTTTTTTTACTTCCTCTATCGGAAATCTCTCTTTTACTCCTAAACATTTGTTTTTCGATAGTTTCTTTTCAATTCTTTCATAACTTCGTGAATGCAAGTTGTTGCTAATTTGTTTCCCCATAAACACTTTAAGATGTGGTTTGTCAAATGTGATCCATTCTGTAAATATTCCAAATTCTCCCATTTTATTCTCTTTTAGAAAGCAATCTAAAAGCCGTATAGATACTACTTCGCCTGTGTCAGACGCCTGTTTTATTTTGAACGGAAAGGATACATACCGAGAAAATATATTCGTGCTTTCGAGATCTGTCTCAAAGAGTTTGATGGGTTAAGCCTGTGAATTTAATTTCAATACCAAAATCAGTTGTACATTTTGTTTCCTACAAAAGCTGTTCCCCATTATGTGATCTAATACCCTTAAATGTTTAATGGGAATGAAACACGGTGTATTTAATGTGTCTGTATCAACATAGTAAAAATATCTTGTAAGGAAAGTAACTTCACGGTTTCGTGTTTGGAGTTTATTATTCGGTACTGTGAGCACGTTACAAGATGCGTCATAAATGTGAGGTTCATGAAACGTCTCTGATTGTCCCATTTCACATTACTGATTCTTTGTTTCACTGTGATGAATAATAGACTTCGGGTTGAAAGCCTGCCAAAGTCAGAGTCTTCTTTTTCTAAACTCTCCTTGATGTGCACCCGGTCGACTGTCAAGTTGGGAGTGCAACATTTTCAACAATATTGTTGAGAAAATTTTGTGAGCTATTAATAAAAGAAGAGCACCTCTACAGGTGCAGTATCTTGGCTGTTGCCATTGTTGCGCTGTGGGTACATTACAGCTTCTGGTCACTCTTCTGGGATACTTCTTGATTTCCATAAATTTGTAGCTCTTCAATGACTTTTTATTCGAACTATTTTAAAAGTACAGGGTTAATACATTTCTAGATTTTATCATTCTTTAATACCGTCAAAAGTGTGTATTGAATCAGCTTCCATGTTTGCAGTCTGGTAATTAATATTTACTATACCCTTCAGGACAGTTGAGAAATATTTCGAAATGTTTTCACAGTTGACTGTACTGTTAAAGCCAGTTTTCCTAATTACGTCATCGAAGCCAGCACTTGGAGTTTGATAGTCATTTAGAATGTTCTTGAAGATGTGGTAGAAATCCACCGCATTATTTAAAAAAAAAAATTATCCTATTTTTCCACTAGTTACAAGTTTTCAAAATGATTTGGTCCTCTTTGTGTTTAATTGGCTCATAGTGCTGTAGAGCATAGACTTTTCTGTAACCTACCACAAGGTGTGCAGAACAAACGATAGCAGCCCTGGCCATCTTCCTGACAAAGAGAGAGAGAGAGAGTGATTGAATGAAATGTACTTTACATTTCCCGCCGCAGATTATGACTGCTCGCAAAAATACGAATCGATTGACATAGGCCATGGAATGACCTCATTATTATTTCAAAAGTCAGTGGAATTCATTTCCAAACAAAAGATATAAAACAAGTTTTCCTCTGCAATTGAAAACCACCACAGACTTGCATAATCAGAGAGCTGTCGTCTTGTGGAAGCGGAGTAATTTTCCGAACCCCGAATTGATTATTCTTGATATTTAGCAAGACGGCGACAATCCACAAAGGCTGGACCAACCGTTACTTTTAAATTCATGATACGACTACTCTACGGTGAAAGGACACTTGACTGTCCCGCTCTTACCGTAACTGTTTCCACTCAAGTTCTCCCAAACCTCTGATTCGCTGAACAGAACGAATCTTAGCTGCTACCCTGATTAGGTTGGTCACGGGATCCTCTTTCTGCTGGCGGACGCGTTCTGTGTTGCGGCGTCCTCCTTGGCAAAAGTGTCAAGAGAGTGCCGTCAGTCTCAGTCGATCGCCGTTCATGGCTTGAGTACGTCGTCGTCCCCGCTTGCGCGAGTGTTGCCACCATTTTAATGTCAGTGCGCACGCACGCTTCCTGTACTAGGTAGCAGCAATGGACCACGAAGCTCGTTTAAGTCCTGCTTTGGCCAGTAATACAATTGCAATCAATCCAGTGGTGACTTCATAGTGATGCAACTGTTACCAACCAGGTGGGTAACATGACAAAGCAAGGCAAGCTTTCGCAATGGGTAACTTGTGCTGGCCCTGCCTACGCTTCACTCGTCTCAGTTCTCTTGATTACTAATCATTTCAACGTAACTATCGATGCATTCTTCCCATAAACTGGACTGGACGAGTTATGCAGATGCTCGTTTATGCTTCAGTTACTTGTTTTATGTAACTTGAACTCCAAAAAGTTATTTTCGAGCCAGTTATTTTCGCAATTAGATTTCGAATTATTGTAACATGCTATATCGGAGTTGAAAATGTTTTTGGGATAGCGTATTTAAATTTTTACTAAATCTGTCTGCAAACCTTGTCTTTGGAGTTCCCCTGTTGTTCCTGCGACTGATAGACGAAACGGAGTCCTTTGCTGCAGATGGTCAAATCAGCAGCTGAGACAAGTGTTTCCAGCTAACTGGCCACCGTGCTTAGATAACTCATCAGTATTATCACCAAGTTCAGTTAGTACAACATAGAACATGTTCATTGCAATTACTTCTTGAACACTTCCATGTTTTCTGTTTATTTGTTACTTCTATTTTCCTTAAAATGGTTCAAATGACTCTGAGCACTATGGGACTTAACTTCTATGGTCATCAGTCCCCTAGAACTTAGTACTACTTTAACCTAACTAACCTATAGACATCACACACAACCATGCTCGAGACAGGATTCGAACCTGCTACCGTAGCAGTCGCGCGGTTCCGGACTGAGCGCCTAGAGTCGCTCGGCCACCGCAGACGGCTCTGTTTTCCACACATTGGTCATTGCACTATATCTTAATTTTAATTTTATCTGGTTCGAGCATTTTCTTTGTCACATTGTTAATTTAGATACTAATACAACTTTCATGCAATTTTATGTTCAGCCACGTAATACTGATGGTTATGCCTGGTGAATAAGTGAATAGTATTGTAAATATGAAAGAAGATGCAGTAAATGATCCAAGCAGTGGTCACCAAGTGAAATGCTATTCCTTATGTATCAGATAGACTGCAATAATAAAATGGGAAGGAACTGTTAATTATAACTCATGGAGAATTTGTAGTCTAATTAAACTCGATTTATTCGTCTGAAACATGACAAGACAGGAAAATTATTAAAGAAACATCATACTAACATCTTTATTTAACAAATGCCACACTAACATGGGATCTATGGTGGACAAACTGATCTGCTGGGGATCGACACACGACGCTAACCAGAACACTAATCACTCTGTCTGACTTCATACACGTCAATCCATGTTATGGTACCAAACTATGTCATTACAAAGCATCTATATTCTACCATACAAAAAAAGAAAAATATGGTTCGAAAGAACAGGGTGCTGAGAAAAATATATTGTAACCCTATGTCACAGCAGTGAATACTTTAACCTCCTGCTGGTCAAGGTGGCACAACACGATGCGTTCGGCGACTGAAGTCATGTTTGGCCGCTACCTGTTATTAAATGCGTGTTACTGAAAAATGCAAGTACGCGGTCTCGCTTTCAGTTAATTCAGAACGTTGGTAGTTCCCTATGAGCCTCTGAAACCCTGATGGATTCCATTGTGCAGGTAGACCCGTTTGCTGGTCTGCCAAACCAATTGGACTCACAACTGTGCATATAGGACTACATCAGATGTTTAGACGGCCGTCTCAAGACAAATAAGTACATGCACACATCACTGGTTGTGACCGTGATGATATAAAGAGTACTTCTGACGGTTCAGAAGGTGACTGGCACAGGCTCTAAGTCGCACACTTGCAAAGGACACAAGTCTCACCATTTAGGTAGAGACCTGCACTTCTTTACTAGCGAAGCGCCAGTACAAGAGACTTGTACAAGACATCCCTCTCCTTTTCTCATCACTTCCTCCTCAGCTCTGCTCCAAATGCTCCTTTGTCCTCTTTGACTTCCCCCACTTTCGCACAAGCCAATCACGAGCTGAAGCCCGGCATTCTAAGCTCAGAGAATGGTCTTTGATCTGCAAACCGATTTGACCAACCAGAGACTTTAAAGTTGATTGGCAGAAAACAAAAAAACGATTCTACTTTCCTGCCTCTTTCTCACATGTTTGCCGTGTCTTTTGCTAACACAATACAGGGTGGAAGCACAGCCCTCCATAAACAGCTTGTTATCTCCCCTATTGAATCCATTTCAAAGTTTCCAAAGAATGGCCATAAACTCGCCAAAAGTGTTGTGCTTAAACATGTTTTGAAACAGAGCTTGGACGTCTTTATGCCAGTTTCCCTGTCCCACGGAAATCCATAGAACGTTTACATAACTTTTGGTGGCTTTCTCCCTATCAAGGGACCATCCTCAGCTTTATTCCCCTCCTACAAAGTGCTGTCGGCGACTTCTCAGCGCTGGCCCATATACCTGCACGCCAGTCGCCCATCCGGCGCCAACCTAATGTGTTTTGCACAATGCGACTGCGGCTCGCGGCTGTCTGGAAATGTCTCCTCACTGTTCCCCAGAAAAACGCGCTTTGTCGGCCCACCATCGCCGTGCTTTTACTGCAGTCGTTTAAGTCGGCACCCTGTTCCTTTGAAGGCAGGCAAAGCTTACCGTATTTCCTTCCCTAGAGCATGCAAACAAGACCATTAACTACTGTCCTCGATTTCATCAGGTAGTATGTTGTATGTTGGGAAGACTTTGGAAACAGATTGGAGACTATGGGTCAAGCTGCTGGAAAACCATTCTGGAGTGTAATTAGCAGTCTTCGAAAGGGAGGTAAGAAGGAAATTACAAGTGTTTTGGACAGGTCAGGAAAACTGCTGGTGAATCCTGTGGATGCCTTGGGCAGATGGAGGGAATACTTTGAAGAGTTGCTCATTGTAGGTGAAAATACGATCAGTAATGTTTCAGATTTCGACGTAGAATGAGATAGGAATGATGATGGAAATAGGCTCACATTTGAGGAAGTGGAGATAATGGTCAATAGATTGCAGTGCAATAAAGCAGCTGGGGTGGATAAAATTAAGTCGGAACTCATCAAATACAGTGGAATGTCAGGTCTTAAATGGCTACACAGGATAATTGAAATGGCCTGGGAGTCGGGACAGGTTCCATCAGACTGGACAAAAGCAGTAATCACACCAATCTTTAAACATGGAAACAGAAAAGATTGTAACAACTACAGAGGTATCTCTTTAATCAGCGTTGTGGGTAAAATCTTCTCAGGTATTGTTGAAAGTAAAGTGCGAGTATTAGTTGAGCACCAATTGGATGAAAACCAGTGTGGGTTTAGGCCTCTTAGAGGCTGTCAGGACCAGATCTTTAGCTTATGGCAAATAATGGAGAAGTGTTATGAGTGGAACAGGGAATTGTATCTATGCTTTATAGATCTAGAAAAGGCATATGACCGGGTTCCTAGGAGGAAGTTATTGTCTGTTCTACGAGATTATGGAATAGGAGGCAAACTTTTGCAAGCAATTAAAGGTCTTTACATGGATAGTCAGGCAGCAGTTAGAGTTGATGGTAAATTGAGTTCATGGTTCAGAGTAGTTTCAGGGGTAAGACAAGGCTGCAACCTGTCTCCACTGTTGTTCATATTATTTATGGATCATATGTTGAAAACAATAGACTGGCTGGGTGAGATTAAGATGTATGAACAAAAAAATAAGCAGTCTTGCATATGTGGATGACTTAGTTGTGATGGCAAATTCGATTGAAAGTTTGCAAAGTAATATTTCAGAGCTAGATCAGAAATTCAAGGACTATGGTTGTAACGTCCCCTTAGAAGAATTGTATACGAGACTGTGCTTAAACTGACACAATATTTTTAGCGCAACGCAATCTGACTTTCAAAAATCCCTACAAAAGAATGGCCCTGACTAACATTAACCTATACATTTCACAAATCACTTACCTCACCAAAAATCTTCCTTACTCGAACTACTGCAATACAGCGAGCGCCACTACTGCCAGCTAAATAAAAGATTCAAACTACGGAAGGCACTAACTACTGATAGGGATAGTTAGCAAATGAAAGATTTTAATGGAGAACAAACAATGTATTTACCTTAATAGTCATAATATACATAGCAGTTCATAATATCCATTCTGTACTCAAAAATCCGCCATCTCATTTCCCACATCCACCACTGCTGGCGGCTCACCTCCAACTGCGCAACGCTACGCGCTGTTCACATCCAGCTGCCCAACACTACAATGGCTGACAACAATGCAAACTGGCCACAGACTGCACACAGCACAGCCAGTGATTTTCATATAGAGCGCTACGTAACGTTGTCAATAAGAAAACATAAACAGCCTACTTACATAAAGAAAATATAAATAGCCTACTTACATGGTATGAAGATTAGCATCTCCAAAACGAAAGTAATGTCAGTGGGAAAGAAATATAAACGGATTGAGTGCCAAATAGGAGGAACAAAGTTAGAACAGGTGGACGGTTTCAAGTACTTAGGATGCATATTCTCACAGGATGGCAACATAGTGAAAGAGCTGGAAGCGAGGTGTAGCAAAGCTAATGCAGTGAGCGCTCAGCTACGATCTACTCTCTTCTGCAAGAAGGAAGTCAGTACGAAGACTAAGGTATCTGTGCACCGTTCAATCTATCGACCAACTTTGTTTTATGGGAGCGAAAGCTGGGTGGATTCAGGTTACCTTATCAACAAGGTTGAGGTTACGGATATGAAAGTAGCTAGGATGATTGCAGGTACTAGTAGATGGGAACAATGGCAGGATGGTGTCCACAATGAGGAAATCAAAGAAAAAGGGAATGAACTCTATAGATGTAGCAGTCAGGGCGAACAGGCTTAGATGGTGGGGTCATGTTACACGCATGGGAGAAGCAAGGTTACCCAAGAGACTCATGGGTTCAGCAGTAGAGGGTAGGAGGAGTCGGGGCAGACCAAGGAGAAGGTACCTGGATTCGGTTAAGAATGATTTTGAAGTAATAGGTTTAACATCAGAAGAGGCACCAATGTTAGCACTGAATAGGGGATCATCGAGGTATTTTATAAGGGGGCTATGCTCCAGACTGAACGCTGAAAGGCATTATCAGTCTTAAATGATGATGATGATGTATGAAGTCAAATCGCAGTAAAGATCTTATTCCCTACGGACACGAAGTGGCATAATACCGAATCAGAAGTGAGAATGCCCTTCAATCTCTCAGATACACGTGCCACAGAGTGCACTAGCAGCGACTGATGCCATGTGCATAGCGCCCATAAAGGACTGTCAAGTTTCGCACGGATCATTGTTTCTATCAATGCTTCAGTTGCACGAGGTGGCTGCTGTATTATCACATCAGTTATTGCAAAGATATCTCAGTGAGACAAATTGACACGAGAACAGCTACAATATTACGAGTTGCTGAACCGTGGCGGCTCTGTTTGCAGGCCTAACTACCTCTGGCACCGGTATCGATAGTCTCCGCACTAGTGACGTATCTTTGGTTCTCTTGGTTGAGGTGTGGAGGCTCGGCGCGGCACCTGATGGAAGGAGGAGAGCTGGAGCCGTAGCGCCTGGTGGCGAGGTTTCGTTGGGCAGATTTGGGATGGACAACGCATGTCGCTAAACGACGTGTCGAATGTTGTCAGGCGCTAAAGACGCTGACGAAGGTCATGCTCTGGGGCTCTTGGCCTCATTCTGTTGTTTGAAAAGCAGTTAAAAAGGTAATTGGCGGTGGGGAGAGTACAATGTAACATACTGCCTATAGACGTTCTGGTCCTGTGGTGTTATTGTTTAAAGAGAAATTATGTCTTGTTTAGCGAATAATTCGTATTTGTTTGTTCTGCTGTGTGCGTTGGCTTGAGAGTGGCAAATCGTCGTTAGTGTGTCTTCTTTGAGACCACATGTTTGTGTTAATTGGTAAACTTCTTGCTGGCACCCGCTTGGGGTGCGATTTTATGGAGTGACGTGGTAACACCAGTGAGTGGCACTGTACCCAGTGGCATTGTCATGATACTGTATCAGGTTCTGGATGTCAATATGAAATCTAATTGTGGTTTAGTAAAGAGTATTTATTCCAACCTACATTATGTGTTTTAGTCATAACTGAATTGCGTAGGGCTACTACTCAGTGAAATTTTCTGCCTTGCTTGAAAGCTTAACTGCAACTGCTCTTTTTGTACGTGTACCTTGTCAGTTACGTGTTCTCGCTTATCATTTTACCTAGACAGAGACGTATGTATTAATTATGTATGACCACCAAAACCATTCTAATTATCTTCAATCTTAGCGAATTTCCTCTGTTCTGATTAAAACCCTTCTGAAGGCATATATATATATAGTGTGTTTTTCGTAAATAAATGTGAATTTTGAAGCTTTTCTATCCTTAAACTATTACCTGGGTTTCAGTTCCTTCGTGTTAGAGTGTGCTGTTGCCTGTCATGAGGAGCCAGCCGTTGCAGTTGCAAATATTTTCTCCACGACTCGTTTCATATATTATATTTAAGCCATTTTCTAATGGATCTAGAACTGAAGCAAATGCATGATGTAACAAATATATAAGCACTTTACGTAATAGGACAATAAAAACTCATTTTACTCCACAGTGTTGTGGTGAAGCAATGTCAAATAATTAAAATCATTAAGAAATTTAAGTTCCGGTAGATTTAACGGTGATACGAGATGGGTAAGAAAAGTAATGACACTGACAACACTGCGAGCCTGATATACAATAAAGTGAAACACTATGAAATTACAAGTAAAAATAGTCAACAGGCAATAGTTGAAAACATCATATAATGTAATGTTTAGCCCTTTACGACCTTGAAAGCTATTTGCACGATATTCAGTACAATCAGTAGCACACAATGCTGAGTTGCTCTATTTGCGAAGACCGGTGTTTTCATTCCTTCCCGATGTTCAACCCGAGCTTCAGCTCCGTACAGCCATCACAGTGATGACTGAGAGCACCATTAGTGCAGGTTTGCTTTTGTTGTGTGTTACGATAATGGAACAGTATGATTTAGAGCAACTTTATCCAACAAGCTTTGCGTTAAACTTGGAGAATCCTAGAGTGTGACCTTCGAAAAGTTGAAACAGGTCCTTGGGGAACCTTCCTTATCAAGAGCACAAGTTTTTCGGTGGTAGAAATCTTTTCTGCAAGGTTGAGAACACTTTGAAGATGAACCTCGCATAGGGATACCTTGAGCTCCAAATGCCTACGAAAACAGCAAGGGTATCATGCATAACGAATCTGTTACTCCAGGACAAACTGTCAACCAAGTGTTTTACGAAGACGTCCTTCAAAGGCTCAGGAAAAGATTGTAACATGCACCTCAGAGTTCAAAGTGCTTTTGGAATAATTAGGGGTGTCAGGATTATATAAACTGTACATTTTCATTCATAAAAAAATATTTAATTTCACAAAATATGTGAAGAAACTGAAATTTACGCCTTTGTGAATTAATCCAGGAGGAGACATTCAACTAATAGTGCACATTAAGAGATATCAATTTCCGGGACACATACTGCCCCCTTATTGATAACCTCCTTTATAGCTGCCCCACAATTTTGTAGCTGCATCCAAACGCTAGTATGTATGCTATGTAAGTTCCAATTTTCGTCGAACTACTTGTAGTGATACATTATATAACTGTAACGTATGTCCATATCTGTTGCACACCATTGCGTAACAAATATCGTGGCCTGATACCGCCGTTTAGATCAGAGCCGTGCCACTGGCCGGCGGAACAGGGTGTGCCGGTCATAGCTTGTAATTCAGTGTCAGCGTTAAGGGATCAGGACAAGTAAACGTGCCGGCCGCAGGAAATGAAGCCGGACCAAGGATCGTACTTCAAGCTACACATGGTGGGATTGCTAATAACTAACACTTGATTTTCCAATAAGTAGAAATATTCATACCAATAACTTCATTAGTCAATCAACCGTAAAAGATCGACTAAAAGGAAAATCTAGAATCATATTTATTCTCATTAGGGCAAGAGTAACAAATTATCGAGGCAGATATGTGCTCGTTCGACTAGAAACATGTGGCGTTCTGCCACTTCAACAGTGAAAGAGCTCTTTGAATTAGGATATCCTGCAAGAAGTTTATCTGTGATAGTTCGATACTTGGATGCATAGATAAAAAAAATCAAATCAGATCATTTGCTGCAAGCAGGTACGTTTCTGCTGTGTTACTTCGTTTCCAGAGTTTGTACTATATTAAGCCACCTAAAATAAATGTTTACATTGTATAATTAACTCTACAGCGAAAATACATAAATATATATTTACAGAATTAATGGCACAAGGTATCACAATGTTTTCCATAATAATTGTTGCTGTTGTGGTCTTCAGTCCTGAGACTGGTTTGATGCAACTCTCCATGCTACTCTATCCTGTGCAAGCCTCTTCATCTCCCAGTACCTACTGCTACCTATATCCTTCTGAATCTGCTAAGTGTATTCATCTCTTGATCTCGTTCTACGATTTTTACCCTCCACGCTGCCCTCAGATACTAAATAGATGATCCCTTGATGCCTCAGAACATGTCCTACCAACCTAGCCCTTCTTCTAGTCAAAGTTGTGCCACAAAATCCCCTTCTTTCCAATTCTATTCAATATCTCCTCATTAGTCATGTGATCTAACCATCTAATCTTCAGAATTCTTATCTAGCACCACAATTTGAAAGCTTCTATTCTCTTCTTGTCCAAACTATTTATCGTCCATGTTTTACTTCCATACATGGCTACTCTCCATACTAATACTTTCAGAAACGACTTCCAGACACTTCAATCTATACTCGAAGATAACAAATTTCTCTTCTTCAGAACGCTTTCTTTGTCATTCCCAGACTATATTTTATATCCTCTCTACTTCGACCATCATCAGTTATTTTGTTCCCCAAATAGCAAAATTCCTTTATTGCTTTAAGTGTCTCATTTCCTAATCCAATTCCCTCAGCATCAACCGACTTAATTCGACTACATTCCATTATCCTTGTTTTGCTTTCGTTGGAGTTCATCTTATATCAACCTTAAAATACACTGTCCATTTCGTTAAACTACTCTTCCAAGTCCTTTGGTGTCTCTGACAGAATTACAATGTCATCGACAAACCTCACAATGTTTTTTATTTTTTCGCCATGGATTTTAATACCTACTCCGAATTTTCCTTTTGTTTCCTTTACTGCTTGCTCAATATACAGATTGAATAACATCTGTACAACTCTGTCTCACTCCCTTCCCAACCGCTGCTTCCCTTTCAAATCCCTCTACCCCTGCCACCCTCAGAATTTGAAAAAGAGTATTCCAGCCAACATCGTCAAAAGCTTTCTTTAAGCCTACAAATGATAGAAACGTAGGTTTGCCTTTCCTTAGTCTATCTTCCAAGACAAGTCGTAAGGTCAGTATGACCTCACGCGTTCCAATATTTCTACGGAATCCGAACTGATCTTCCCCGAGATCGGCTTCTACCAGTTTTTACATTCGTCTGTAAAGAATTTGCGTTAGCATTTTGCAGCAATGACTTATTAAACTGATAGTTCGGTAATTTTCAAATCTGTCAACACCTGATTTCTTTGGGATTGGAATTATTATATTCTTCTTGAAGTGTGAGGGTATTTCGCCTGTCTCATACATCTTGCTCACCAGATGGTAGAGTTTTGTCAGAACTGGCTCTCCCATGGCTGTCAGTAGTTCTAATGGAATCTTGTCTACTCCCGGGGCCTTGTTTCGGCTTAGGTCTGTCAGTGCCCTGTCTAACTCTTCACGAAGTATCATATCTCCCATTTCATCTTCATCTACATCCTCTTCCATTTCCATAATACCGTCCTCACGTACATCATCCTTGTATAGACCCTCCATATACTCCTTCCACCGTTCTGCCTTCCCTTCTTTGCTTAGAACTGGGTTTCCATCTGAGCTCTTGATATTCCTCCAAAGGTCTCTTCAATTCTCCTGTGGGCAGTATCTATCTTACCCCTAGTGAGATAAGCCTCTACATCCTTACATTTGTCCTCTAGCCATTCCTGCTTAGCCTTTTTGCACTTCCTGTCGATCTTATCTTTGAGACGTTTGTATTCCCTTTTGCCTGCTTCATTTACTGCAGTTTTATATTTTCTCCTTTCATAAATTAAATTCAATATTTCTTCTGTTACCCAAGGATTTCTACTTGCCCTCGTCTTTTTGCCGACTTGATCCTCAGCTGCCTGCACTACTTAATCCCTCAAAGCTACCTTCTACTGTATTTATTTCCCCCATTCCTGTCAGTTGTTCCCTTATGCTGTCTTTGAAACTCTGGTTTAGTCAGTTTATCCAGATCCCATCTCCTTAAATTCCCACCTTTTTGCAGTTTTTTCAGTTTTAGTCTAAAGTTCATAACCAATCAATTGTAGTCAGAGTCCACATCTGCTCCTGGATGTGTCTTTCAATTTAAGACGTGGTACCTTAATCTCTGTGTTACCATTATAAAATCTATCTGATACCTTCTAGTATTTCCAGGCTTCTTCCGCGTATACAACCTTCTTTCAATATTCTTGAACCAACTGTTAGCTATGACTAAGTTATGCTCTGTGCAAAATTCTACCAGGCGGCTTCCTCTTTCATTTGTTACCCCAAATCAGCAATCACCTACTACGTTTCCTTCCCTTCCTTTTCCTACCATCGAATTCCAGTCACCCATGACTATTAAATTTTCGTCTCCCTTCACTATCTGAATAATTTCTTTTATCGCATCATACATTTCATCAATCTCTTCGTTATCTGCAGTGCTAGTTGACATATAAACTTGTACTGCTGTGGTAGGCGTGGGCTTCGTATCTATCTTGTCCACAATAATCCGTTCACTATGGTGTCTGTAGTAGCTTACACGCACTCCTATTTTTTATTCATTATTAAACCTACTCCTGCATTACCCCTATTTAATTTTGTATTTATAACCCCGTATTCACCTGACCAAAAGTCTTGTTCCTTCTTTCACTGAACTTCACTAATTCCCACTATATCTAACTTTAACCTATCCATTTCCCTTTTTAAATTTTTTAATCTACCTTCCCGATTAGGGGATCTGACATTCCACGCTCCGATCCGTAGAACGCCAGTTTTCTTTCTCCTGATAACGACGTCCTCTTGAGTAGTCCCCGCTCGGAGATCCACATGGGGGACTATTTTACCTCCGAAATATTTTACCCAAGAGGACGCCATCGTCATGTCACCATACAGTAAAGCTGCATGCCCTCGGTAAAATTACAGCTGTAGTTTCCACTTGCTTTCAGCCGTTCGCAGTACCAGGTTTAGTTAGTGTTACAGCTGCTGCTCCTTTTCAGGAACCACACGTTTGTCTGGCCTCTCAACAGATACCCGTCCGTTGTGGTTGCACCTACGGTATGGCTATCTGTATCCCTGAGGCACGCAAACCTCCCCACCAACGGCAAGGCTCAGGGATATGGGGGGGGGGGGAGGTGGGGGTAACAATTACTATGATAAATAAATTAGACATTTAAGTGTTATCAGTTCACACTACTTTTTAAATAAAATCATAAGGTATACAGAGAAATTAAAACATGAATACTATTAAAAAGTACATAATTTTCCGTACATTCATAAGAACATTGACAGTCACTTTGCAAATGCAAATATCTTTAGTGAACAAAGTAGAAAAATTTTATTGAGGGAGATGGTATGCCGTACATAGACAGATCACTTTTCATATAGTTTATCCTATGTAGGGTAACAAACAGGTTTTTTCATCTTCTTCAGGTTATTTGTTTGGCACCTACGAATGTAACTTTAAACACATGAAACTAGTTGTGAAACAACAGAGATCAACGAATCTTCTCACGACAGCTTTTCAGTTTGTTTATTTATTCAAATATACATTAATGCATTCAGAAACTCCATTCTATCTAAGCTCGTTATGGACATTACAAGGATATGATTTACATACGCTTTTGACTCTGCGGGTACTGAATCACACTTGCCGGCAAAGCCCATATGCATTTCATCGAAATTGTGTAGTTAATCTTTATAACAAATACACAAGATTGTCTCATGCCGAGCATACCATTAAGATTACAGTTCGAAATCTTCACACATACATTTTAAATTTTACTCTTGGTCCATTCCGGCTTCCCATGGGCATTTCTATCTACGGTAGGACGAATTCTCTGGCAGAACGATGATACATTTTGTACACAATACTTCGTCATGAGTGAGACTGTCTATTAGTGAAAACCATATCGAGGTCCATACAGTATTTCTAGAGGTAACTTTTAACACACAGATAGAAAATAGCGGTGAAGGGCGTTAAAATATAACATGGACGGACAATTATGCCTGCCCGAAGCATACGGTTTTCTACTTATAATAAACAAGTTTTCAGCAGTACCGCTTCTCTACTCGCCATCGGAGAACATGTGGATGCACAGTGATAGGTCGCTTGTTGTGGCGAGATGGCCACAAGGTGCAGCTGGTGCTGCCGACTGCAAAGTGATTTCCCGAGAGGAAGGCGGCCACGGTCTTACTCACCAGCTCCCCCGTTCCTTATTCTGTCAGACACAGAAGTTCTCCTTTTCTCCCTGAAATCTGCTACATAAGTGTAGCATGGGTTTCTTCCCAGACTGAGTTAGCTTCATTGAATACCGCGCACCTAAAAAACACTGCATGACGACTTCAACTGAGTAAATAGGTAGAGACAAAGGTTCGTTTCATTTCGATCTCGTCTGAACAGTAATGAATTAGAAAAGTATTTTCGACTGTAGACTTTGTTAGGAATATTATTTTGGAGTAAAATCTCTGGAAATCTGTATCGTGTTTTCATTACTGCAAGGGAATCACAGCTGTCAGGGACAAAGAAGAATGTTTTCAGTGCTAGAAACGGAAAATCAACAGCCTCGCTACTGCTATGCTCTATCGATTATCTTGCAGCAGTCAGTTAAACGAAAAGGTTTAACTGGTTTTTGTGTGGCTGAAGTTCAAAGTGAACACGACTACCACCTTTTATTCGAAATCACTATTCACATACATAATTACCTCATTGTGATAAAGGAAATCTCTCCAGACGACACGTACGTGCAGCAATAACTATCGGTCCTTGGACAACAGTGCAGGGTACCAGTAAGTTCCAAATGTAGGGTACGAAAATACGATTTTTCTGGAGGTCATATCCCAGGTTTTGTTGATCACAGAGTTACGGGGGCAGGTGTCTTGAATAGCCGTTGTAGCCATTGGCACAGTGACCATTTAACCCTTTCGGATAAACTGGAATAATGTAGTTATGCTACAGTACAGGGTTAAAATTTAAACTTTTCACACTTACTTCTGCCCTCATAAATTGAGCAAATAGGTTGGTTCTTTTACATCTGGCGGAGCCTAGGGTGGAGCTTAGGTGTCTGGTGAAAGCACTACTTGTTCATTGACGCTTCCTGAGGAAAACCCGGGGCACTTCTATAAATTGCGTTCGTGGCAGATCGTCGAAGATCATTTAAGATGTTATTCCTCACCGCGATATACAGAGGTTCAACGGTATTGTACTTCCAGACGTAAAATACGTACATAATTTCCGGTATGAGGCGTAAAAGTAGTTTTAACTGACGTAGTTGCACACATCGAAAGTGTTCTAGGGTCATCGCAAGGGTTCACAGGACACGCGACTATGTTTATAGCCTGCTTTTTTTTTCACGAATAAAACTTTAGGATGAGCTGCCTCTGTCTTTTGAGCACAAACATGCCCATTGTGGTCACCAAAAACTGGGCTAAAGAACTTGACTGCCGGACTTATGTACGACTTTGTAGACTGCGAATTCAGAGAAATACTTCTAATAACAATTTTACCCTTTTCAGATACAAATCATAAGCCAGGCGTTTAATTTCGATCGATCAGTAATCCAAAAATAATGTAAAGCAAACGATTTTGTGTTAACCTTATATTACCTGTTCTTGCTTGTTGATCGTGTGAGTCATGATAAATAAATGTATCGAAGTATGCATATAAACACTCAAAACCTCTCTGGACTATTGAATTGGCTTAATATAACCAGTACACCCTGCTGTCGTAGGGAAAATAAGGGAACCCGCGGAGAAATGCAGCTGTAGTAGCACATTAAACGCGAATTTGTTCCTCTTTAAATCAATGTGACCGGAAATTGGGGAGCCAGCTGCTTTAATCCTTAATCCACCTTCCTCACCGAAAATTTTGGCATGTGAACATATTCGCACTTTTGTATGCTGACAGGGAATAGGAGAGGCAGTGGCGGTAGAAGCGAGAAAGTGTCGGTGACAGAGAAAGAGAGGTGAACGAAGAAAGTAGCAGTGGTAGTCAAAGAGAGAGGAGACGCTGATGGTCAGTGAGAGAGGCACTGAAGGACAAGGACAGATGGATGGAGACAGAAGCAGTGGGAGTAGCAGAGAAAGGAGATAGTGGAAATTAAACTGCAGACCATACATAGGTTTGCGGGGGGGGGGGGGGGGGGGGATTGACCGTCCGAGGCCGGCGAACTTTAACACGTACCAGCAAGGGAGTGAGCATATTGGACGGGGCATAGAGGAAAATATAAGCTGGAGACTCTGAATTTTCGAACTGCCGAAGTATGGCGAGAACAGTTGCAGTGGAAACGATAGACAGAAGGAGATAGTGTAAGTGTGAGAGGAGACAGCGTGAAGACGTGATGCAAAGAGAGACTGGGTAAATGGATTCAGAATGTTCTACGTTAAGAGAGCGTGGACACGTTCGTATGCCAAAATTTTTGATGAGGTAGGCCGACTAGGGACTGGGGCAGCTGGTCATTCTGACTCATCTAAGGACAAACATATTCGCTGTGTTTGTGCTCCGACAGAAGCGTTTATCCTATGGATTTTTCTTTGTTTGATACTTTGTGTTTCACTCTATAGTCGCATTTCCATCTTAGATTATCTTTAGATCCATTGTTGTTGCAGAGCAACCAGTCAGTTATATATCCTATGCTCAGCCACCGAAAGTCACTAACATATGTGCTCTGTACAATGTAAGTATGCGTATTAGTAAGACTGAGTACAGCACATCTAAATGCTGAGTTTCTCCGCAAACACAATGTACAATGCCTGTACTTCAGCGAATGGAGGTTGATTACAGCTCATGTAGGTGATGAATTTCTCTGCAACTAAAATGCAGCTGCAAATATTCTTAAATGAGAGCAAAACGGTAAATATTATAAAATATGTTTAAAATGCCGTTACACTACAGACTAAACTAAAAATTATTACAGAGTCTCGAGATTGGTCTAAAACTACTAAACACTTTGCTAAACTGTATACCATTTTCCATGTATTCAATTTTTGCCAAGCAAAACGTAGACAATGAAGAAATTCTGTGGACGAGTTTGATTTATATACAAAAATTGTCGATGGGTTGACGAAAGCGGTTATTAGATGATCCCTCACCGTAGCTGCCTAGCTCTTTGTGTTTCTCAAGGGAACTATCTATCATTTACAATAATCGGTTTAGGTAAATTATGGCAGATGTTGCATGGGGGCTTAATAAAATGAAATGCAAATACTTTTAGTAGCTGTATGTCCGATTACGCAAGTCTCGTAAACGGCTGGCCGTGACTAGTAATTGTTACGCTATCTGACTGCTTAGAATGACAACAAGAATGAAAGAAAATTTTCGTTAACACAATTAATTAATTAAGTCCCCAGCAACTATAAAATCTACGAAGCCAACAAGCACAAGTGTAGCTGTTCTGTGTGTGGGAGTGTGACTCAACGCGCATCTGGCACGGTTCTTCTTCAACAAGACAAGAAATTTTAAATACCATTTACTGACGTGATAAAAGAAAATTATAAATACTATAATTGTGCAAGAAACCCAGAATTACACTCTAATACAAGAACACACGCCAGATGCTTTGTTGACTGAACCTGTAATGAAGCATTATTCAGGACACACAAATAATAAGAAAATAAAGAACAGTGGTTAGTTACCTTAATTTATATTGACGAAAAGCACTCAGATCATTACAATATCTCCATTGGAACAACATCTGCTATCTCTCCCATCAAATAACTGCATAAACATGGAACAACACTCTCCACTACCGCATCTCACTCTAACTTCCGCTACAAGCAGTGTCCACCACAACGTCTCGGCAAGAACTCTCGGCAAGAACTGTCTGCCGCTACCTCTCAACACGCACTGCCAGTGGAGGCGGCGGAACAATACTCTCTCTGGCGCGATTTTTGGCGCTGTGGCTCAGTGTAGCCACCTTTCATACAGTGTAGCCACCTTTCATATGCCCTTCCTCCACGGGCTAGAATTTGATGGTATTTTTGCCAGCATTGGTGGTGAAAATACCACCAAATTAGTCAAAAAAAACACAGACAAAAATAAAAGATAATATTAATACGTAAATATCATATAACTAGATAAAATTTTGGCTTTGCACTGACCTTTCAATAGCCTAATATATAAAATACACTAAGCAATACAAATTCTTTCATACATGTGACTTTACATAATAGTTTACAGAAATATCATGTGGTTAAACAATTCAATCGATAACGTCAGCAATGACGAATATGAGCAGGTAAGAGTCTTATAACTTTTCACAAACAGTAATACACAAAAAATCAGTTAATACAAATATTCACAACAAGTAGTTCACAGTTCCAGAAGTAGCACCCAGCACTGTTGAATAGGTGCTGACAGCAATAAGTGACATCAACTCAGTAGAAGCAGTCCATCAGTGGCACCCAGCATTGTGGAACAGGTGCAGTCTCCAACAGGTGACATCATTTCATTAGAAGCAGTCCATCAGTGGCACCCAGCAATGTTGAGTAGGTGCAGACCCCAACAGGTGACATCATTTCAGTAGAAGCAGTCCATCAATGGCACCCAGCAACGTTGAGTAGGTGCAGACACCATCAAGTGACATTATGTCAGTAGAAGCAGTTCATCAGTGGCACCCAGCATTGTGGAGTAGGTTCAGACTCCATCAAGTGACATTATGTCAGTAGAAGCAGTTCCATCAGTGGCACCCAGTAATGTTGAACATTTGCAAACAGCAACAGGTGACATCATTTCCATAGAAGTAGCTCCATCTGTGGCACCCAGCATTGTGGAGTAGGTGCAGACAGCAAGAAGTAACATCATTTCAGTAGAAGCAGTTCCATTTGTGGTACCCAGCAATGTTGAAGAGGTACACACAGCAACAAGTCACATTTCTCAGTAGAAGCAGTTCATCAATGGCACCCAGCAATGTTGAGTAGGTGCAGACAGCAAGAAGTAACATCATTTCAGTAGAAGCAGTTCCATCTGTGGTACCCAGCAATGTTGAAGAGGTACACACAGCAACAAGTCACATTTCTCAGTAGAAGCAGTTCATCAATGGCACCCTGCATTGTGGAACAGGTGCACACAGCAACAAGTCACATTTCTCAGTAGAAGCAATTCATCAATGGCACCCAGCATTGTTGAGTAGGTGCAGACACCGACAAATGACATCAAACAACTATCACTTATCACACAGTTCATTAGCAGAAATTAAACATGTCCTAGTGGCACCAATCATGTAGAAAAAGTACAAGTAACAGTCCGTAATTTCACTATTACTAATCAGACAGTTCAAGCATGAACAATAGTTTGAATGCACATACAAATGCTTTTACAATGCTCTTACACTAAACATACAAATCATAACAAACACACAAATGATATCAGATAATTGTCATATTACTATTACAAGTACATAAACATCAGTAAACCTATAATATTTATTGGTGTCAGTGCAAGCCACTACAAACAATAAAATAATATTTAGGAGATAGGTGGGTAGGATTAGTAAAGGAAAACACACAAAACACATTCACTCATCTTTCATCCACATTAAGTACTACTGTGTAATTGAATAGTGTTAACTGTCTGAATCCACTTCTGTCAAATTTCATGTTCATCATGTGTATCAAGTAGTAGTGACAGCAATGTATAACAGTCAATAATAGTTAAGTCAACGTCATAGTCATCATGTCAAGACCAATGTTTGCCAAGCCAGATCAAAATGTATGGTTGCTGAACAACTGTCAGTGTGCCAAGATATGCAATGCTTCCTCTCTTCAAAAAAAAAAGTACATACTGCTTAGTGATTTAACAAAGTGTGTGTAGACAATATTCCTTCCATTTTAGTGTTCTAGTCTGCTATCTTCATCCTCCTTGTTCCATATAGACCAACAACAAAAAAATATGCACCTCACTTACTTTACCTCTTATCCACCAAAGCTCCAATCAACTTCATATAACCTCAATACCTCAATAATACCTCTTCAATACGTCGACATATAAACCTTATTGCCAGTATCATTTACCTTACCTCTTGTCCACAAAAACTCCAATATTACCAATATCATTTCACTTCCATAACAACTCTTTCCTCAAGTCAGTTTCGTCGAACAAGTACAGATAAAATCCTAATGCAAACCTCCTCATCCCATACAATCCGAAGACACACTGTCAACACACAACCTCTGTGTAATCCATCTGACCAAAATCTTCTACTCATTATGAATTATAAACAAAGAATGCATACATGACCTCTAACAGACTTAGTTCGAATAACTCTCAGTAATTAAGTACGATTACGGAGTGTGAATGATGCTAATATTTCACAGTGTGTACACCACTTCAAGAATTATGGCAAACAGAAGCAAACATGTGGAGTATTTCTCGTGTCAAGTGTCACTTCCTATTTCAATTGCTCACGAAAAATGCAGTGTAATAACTGTGTTGGTATGTCATGTCGTTAGCTTCCTTCCTATTGGCATACGTTTATACAGCTTTCATAAAACCTCCAGCTCATGTGACTTCTCTGATGTTTCTTGTACTAAAGTCGCTCGTCGAATTACTGCAGTTCATTTTCTTATGTTAAAATATAAAGCACTGAGCGTAAGCAAAACAAGCAACAGCGAGTAAATATACCAGTAGAGAACAGAATGTCAACAAGTGGATGCAGCACAAATCTTACAACGAGGCTCTGCCAAGCGAACAATCTGTAACTAGTACCATAGTGTAACCTAAACTCTATGTTTGTACACTGTATAATAGCATTTCTATATACAAAATTAAAGAGTAGTTGTGACAACAAACAGAAATGTATAAATATGCAATCCATACGCATAGCAGCAAACATATCTTACGTAATAAACAGGTCATCAGCATCGTATAACCGTAAGCAATAAATGTTCATATGTAATCTAATAAATAAACATGAAGGCGCAAGCAAATAAGTAAACATGAAGGCGCAAGCAGATAAATCACAAAGTATAACTTACATACCTAACCACATCAGCACAATTTATCAGGTGACAATTATAATTTAAATAAATAAGCACAGCAGGCACATAACTAAAAATATGACATCAGTGAAAAAGCATAGCAGCCAAGCGATGCATAATATACACAAGTTACAACTCAGTTCATTAATAAAAATTGTCAAAATCAGTTAACATACGCAAGCACGTCGCTTCACAAGTAATTTCATAGAACATGTAATTAGCACAAAGTATGAATCACGTAATCGCGAGCAGCAAATTACGTCTAAAGTACGTACCTAAGTGGAAATATGTTACCTGAAAAATAAACTCAATTAATAGTTACCTTTTTTAGTTTATTACTTTCTTCTTCGAAATGACTTTTTCCTGAAATTTTCTCGATAGCAAGTCGTCTTAACGTCGGACACGCACAGAATTTACCTGAAGTTCTTAAATATTTTATAGAACCGTATCCTGAAAAATACTGAATGTTAATAACAGAATTCATCAAGTCACTATAGCTTTATACTGAATTTAGTCGGAGAAATTAGACTGTGTATTTATTTACGGCTGTCAGTGCATTCGCACTGAGCGCTCGATCAGCTGTAGGCGCGTGACGTAGGAAGTGATTGTTTGCTGTCAACGACTGCCTTGTGCGGCGCGCAGACTTGACTGTTGCTTTGAGTATGTGCCGCCGCCAAAACACAGCGCGGTGTCCTTGTACTCTCCGCATGTTTACATGTAGCTGTTAGTTTCTCAAAAGTATGTCATTCTACAAAAATTTTTCAAAAGTATATCATTCCACAAAAATTTTAACGTTAGATATATGATGTATTCCCTTAGAGCGTCGTGATTTAAGAGTTTCTACTTCGACAGTGTTATCATGAATAATTTTGCGAATTCTATATGGACCGTTATAAAGCAGAAAAAATTTCCGACACAAGCCTTTTCCTTTGTGAGACAGACGATGAGCCTTAATTAACACCTTCTGACCAACTGACAAGATTTTTGAACGACCAGGACGCTTAGCTGATTTCTCCCTTCTAGCAGCCGCAGATGCAATATTTTGCAGAGCCAGGTTCACAACTTCAGAATGCCGCAGTTTCCGTGTAGGCGGAAAAGGAACGATTTCAGAAATGCGATTTGTCGGTGCTTTGTTTTTTAATATCAGTATAGGTGGTAAAGAAGTTGAATCATTAGGGAGTTCATTCAGAATGTTTTGAAAAATATGAAGATACTGATCCCAAGTTCTGTGATTCTGATGACAATAAAGGCGACACAATTTATTGATTTCCTTCATCCATCTCTCTGAAGCGTTAGATTGCGGGTGAAAAAGTGAAATGAAAATTGGTTTAATTTTACGACGCTGTAGAGTACGAAGCCAAATTTTAGAACGAAACTGTGATCCATTATCTGATATAACCTTATCAACATGACCCACTTCTTTAAGAAAATGGTTAATGAAAGCATTAGATACTGAACGAGCTGTTGCTTTGCGTAACGGTGTAAAACATACATATTTTGATGTCAACTCCACTGCTACGAAAATGTACGCAAAACCATTAGTAGATCGAACCACTGGACCGAACAAATCAACTGCAGCCATGTCCTTTAATTTCGCTGGAATGATAGGAAACAACGGTGCTCTGTGAGATACTGTCGGCGGTTTAGCCTTTTGACATAATTTGCATTTGGCAAGAACAAGTCGAATACGTTTTTCCATATTATTGAAGTAGCAATTTTCTCGTAATTTATGAAAGCATTTTCTGGGACCAAAGTGTGCATAACTGAAATGCGTATACCAAATCAGCTTATTAACCCACTCATCAGGAATACAAACTAACCAAACAGAGTTGTCGACCGATTTTCGTTTAAAAAGAACTTTCCAGATAGATCGCAAAAACGAGGTGTGGCCAAATCGTCCAATTTAACAAAGCTTCGAAGAAAATTACAGACACCAAGGAAACTACGAACGTCACGTTTTGTGGTAGGAACAGCATAATTACGAATAGCGTCTAATTTTTCTGGATCAGGAAGAATACCTTCTGTAGAAATAATGTGACCGAGAAATTTCACCGGAGAACGACCAAATTCAGATCTTCCAAGTTCACTGTAATGCCAACTCGTGCAAAAATACGTAATAATGAATCCAAAATTTTGTTGTGCTCACTCCAAGAACGTTTAGCAATAAGAATATCGTCAACATATGAAGTAATATTGTTACGAAGATGAATTGGTAAAATTTCATTTAAGCTACGAATGAATGCTGCTGAAGATACAGTAACTCCACATGGTAATTTCCGAAATCACATTTAGGTACATAGTCATATCCGGTTATTGTTTACTTACTCACTAGATAGATTGATAGTCGAAGAGTTGTTTTGATAGATGCAAAGAATAGTGAAAGAGTAGGCAGCGGTACAGAAAACTAAAAGAGAAATAGCACCACTACAGCTCGAGGCCCTGTGCACGCTACGGCACATATTCACTTAAGAGTAGTGAATCCCCTGAGGACTTTAATAGCTGCACATTAATTTTAGTTTGTGACTTTGTGGCACATCTGGCGGAAGTGCGTACGTAAATTGATATAACCATGAACATGGATGTATGTCATTCTTAGATTTGCGAAAGATCTTAAATTTCCGAACAGTCAAAAAGTGTTTATAGTCAAAGTTTTTGCCTCGTGGCGACAAAGACCTACCGCGTCTGTCCCAGTCCCAATGCCGATTATTGTCAAGTTCGCGCGCCTGGCGCTCTCTTGTTGCATCCCGTAAATGAAACAAATTATTTTCTTCAAACCCCTCTGGTATCTGTGATTCTAAATTTCTTTTGCCGTCTTTTCCTACGATTTCGCCTTCAATTTGTTTGACTTGCTTTTTTAATGCCTCAAATTCCCTTTTCACGCGTTCATTAAATTTTCCCTGATTTTCAACATGTTTATTTATGCTCTGGTACTCTTCGGTTTCTGAAAATGGCAATGGAGCTGTGTCATCTGAATCTCTGTCCCCATTTAAACTAAGATTTGTCAATTTATCTGAAATCTCCTCCACTCTTTCCGATAAGTCACCAATTTGTTCTTTCTGTTTATTTACGTCTTCCGTAAGTGTCGCGACTCGGGTTTCAGTATTAACACATTTATTAGTTAACTGTTCATACTGTTGTGTTAGGTTATTTAATCTGTCATTTGGTACGGATTCCTCGATTCTCTCAAATATTTCTTCCTTATCTTTCGCACGTTGTAAATTTAACTCTGAAAATTTCTGTACTATCGCACGATCTCTTTCTTCCTGTTCTCTATCCTGTTCCCTTTGTCTAATCTCTACTGCACTTAATCTATTATTGTGAGAATTCAAAATCGGTTGTACTTCTTCTCTGATTTCTTTCTTTAATTCATCTTTCATATTTTTGAAACATGTCCCTATTCGTGAGTCTAACCGTGTTTCCATTGTTTCCATCTCTGTTTCTAAACGTGTTGCCACTGTTTTTAATTCTGATTCTAACCGCAATCCCAGTGAGTCTAACTTTGTTCCCATTGTTCCCATATCAGTTTTAATAGTTCCTATTTGTGTTTCCATATCTGTTTTTAATTCAGATCGTAACTGTGATCCCACGTTTAATATAGCACTCATCAACTGCTCCATAGTAACTGTTTCAAAATTCTTTTCACCCCTCACATTTCCCACAAAACCAGCTTCCTTCTGCATGGCTGTAAAGCCATCTGTGTTCGATACTATTCCAGAATCTTCTATCGTTACTCTCGTATTCTGTGAATTTTGTGATTGAGAAAAACCTTGAACTGGTTCCGGACTGTCTTCCCGACTTATTAAATTGTTTTCAACTCCATTATTCATCACACTGTTTTCCTCTGTTGGCGAGTTCGCCATGTTAACAATTTCGCCATTCTCACTATCCATCATTTTTGCCTTTTTCATCGATCGTGTAATCATTTACAAAACAAAAAAAATTCGTCACTGTACGAAAATTACACACAATGACTCCTCATCTTCAACAATACCATTCACACGAAATATTTCCCTCAAACACGATTAATCGAACAATTGAAATAATTGCACCAAATCGTCAAACGCGTATACAAGGCAATAAAAATTAAGTTTTGAAAAATACCGTTAGAAGAATGCCAATTACCAAATCTACACATGCAATATAGACTACAATTACTAAACTACAAATGACTACAACAATACTACTGTCTACTATTTTTACAATCAGAAGAATTCCAAGGGACGATCCGAAGCAGCGGTCGCCACGTGCATGGGGGCTTAATAAAATGAAATGCAAATACTTTTAGTAGCTGTATGTCCGATTACGCAAGTCTCGTAAACGGCTGGCCGTGACTAGTAATTGTTACGCTATCTGACTGCTTAGAATGACAACAAGAATGAAAGAAAATTTTCGTTAACACAATTAATTAATTAAGTCCCCAGCAACTATAAAATCTACGAAGCCAACAAGCACAAGTGTAGCTGTTCTGTGTGTGGGAGTGTGACTCAACGCGCATCTGGCACGGTTCTTCTTCAACAAGACAAGAAATTTTAAATACCATTTACTGACGTGATAAAAGAAAATTATAAATACTATAATTGTGCAAGAAACCCAGAATTACACTCTAATACAAGAACACACGCCAGATGCTTTGTTGACTGAACCTGTAATGAAGCATTATTCAGGACACACAAATAATAAGAAAATAAAGAACAGTGGTTAGTTACCTTAATTTATATTGACGAAAAGCACTCAGATCATTACAATATCTCCATTGGAACAACATCTGCTATCTCTCCCATCAAATAACTGCATAAACATGGAACAACACTCTCCACTACCGCATCTCACTCTAACTTCCGCTACAAGCAGTGTCCACCACAACGTCTCGGCAAGAACTCTCGGCAAGAACTGTCTGCCGCTACCTCTCAACACGCACTGCCAGTGGAGGCGGCGGAACAATACTCTCTCTGGCGCGATTTTTGGCGCTGTGGCTCAGTGTAGCCACCTTTCATACAGTGTAGCCACCTTTCAATGTATGTCCGGATGTTTGGGCGGAGCTTAAGAACACAGCCCTCTCGAATGCCGCCAGGCTTATTACGTTATCTGATCGCAGACTTACTAAAAATAAATGTAACAAGAAATAAATGTTTCACCAAAAATTTAAAATTTACAGTTTTTATAATATTACATTGGAAAACAACGGCTGTTTCATCTTTGTAGTATGCCCTTTACCTTTCTCATTTACGAAAATGAAAACTTCTATACTTCATACTTTTGAAACACGGTTGCTTCGAGCTGTTAGTGGAGGATGCGTAACAGACGAGACAACAGGCTATATTAAAATTGCACTACACAGTCGATGAAATGAATGAGTATAGAAAATAGTGGTGTGATCATAACTCCACTCGTTATGAATCCGGTTTACGACACATTGGAGGCAATAGCCATCGAAAGAATCGTCGCATGATAATGAATCGATGAGAACCTGGAAAAAGTTAGTTATATAAGACTTTGAACGAAGGAAGTGATAACGTTAACGCTAATTACTTTAAGCGTGGAGTCATACCACATCAAAAAATACCTTTCCATCACCCATTACGAAATAAAAAGAGACATGTCTCTCCAAAAAAGGTGACTTAGTGGTTAACGCACTGGACTCGCATTCGGGAGGACGATGGTTCAAAAACGTGCCCGGCCATCTTGATTTAGGTTTTCCGTGAGTTCCCTAAATCGCTTCAAGTAAATCCCGGGATGGTTCCTTTGAAAGGGCACGGCCGACTTTCTTTCCCATCCGTCCCTAATCCGATAGGGCTGATGACCTAGCTGTTTGGTCCCTTCTCCCAAATGTAGTGAGATAGCCCCTGCTATCTGCAATAATTTCAGTATGGACAACCCAGACTAGCGGTGAAATATGCAATTATGTCAGGAAAAGTTTTTACACTTGACTGAGGTGACAAAGGTCACGGGACAGCCATATGTACATTTAAAGATGGCGATAGTATAGCGGTCGCAAGGTGTGCATTGGCAGTTCATTGGCGAAGCTGTCATTTGTACTCGGGTGATTCATTTGAAGAGGTTTCCGACGTGATGATGGTCGCACGAAGGGAATTAATGGACTCTGAAAATGGTATTTGGAACTAGACGCATGGACGTCCCGTTTAGGACATTGTCAAAGATTTTAGTATTCCGAAATCCACAGCGTGAAGGAAAAAACAGTGCCATTTTATGGACGACAATGGGCCATGTCAGCGGGCAACTGTTCACGACTGCTTTGAAGAACATTGTGGGTAACTGGAGCGAATGATATGGCCGTCCAGATCGCTCAACATTAATGCCATCCAACTGTTATGGTACATAATCGAGTGATGAGTTCGTGCACAAAATCCTGCAGCAGGAACACTTTCGCAACTATGGACTGATGTAGGGGCAGCATGGCTCAATATTTCTGCAGCGGACTTCCAACGACTCGTTGAGTCCATGCCACGTCGAGGTGCTGCACTTCGCCGGACGAAAGGAGATCCGACACCACCTTATAAGGTATCCCATGTATTTCCTCACATTTGTGACCACATTACTTTCTACCCCACTATCTCATTCTTCCGATAGTCCATCACTTCGATCGGGCTGCGAATTTCCACATCTCTTTTTAGGCAGGGAGCTAAACTTCTGGAACCATATTGTGGTCCACACGCTACGAGGTACGGCTTATACAGCAACGGTGGTGGCTGCGCCTGCAACGCACCGCCACTGAATGGCAGCAGCTCCGCCATTCATGTGCGCCAGCTTAAACAAACTCCAGTAATTGGGGCGGTGCGGGCGCAATCAATTGAACCGTCGCAATTATTCGCCGCGTGCAATTATGCTAGGTCGCATCGAGGCGTTATTATCAGGACTTGCGTTCTGGGACGGATACACGTACCGTGACCCCGTGTATCCCAGGGATCAGACCGATCTCGGCCGCCCTGCTGCCCATATCCTGCTGCACGCGAATATACCTAGCCACACACAAACGCACACGAGCGCACGCACAAATACTTGGTGCTCGGTGAGCGCTTTAGTGCGAGTGCTGGCCCTTGGCCGGCCATAAACTGTCCGTGCAGACCAGTTAATTGCGTGCGCTGTCACCGCTCGCCAAATATAGCTCGCCGCGCGATACCCGAGGCGACAATGGCGGGATCAGTGTCGCCAAAATGCCTGTGCATCATTTTTAATTAATTTTGTCGCTGCTTCTGTCGGTTTCGTGCAGTGGGTGGCCTGTAAATGTTTCTGTTCGAAAGATAGTTTCGTCAGCAGTGCGCCTAAAGGTCGATAACTGGCTTATGTCGGTTTAAAGAAGCAAAATAATGTATTCAAATTTGTATTGACGCGCTATCCGAAAATAAATTAACAGTTAGGAGAATACGCGAAATTTCTAATTTTTTATTTAAGTGTCATTAAAAACGACTTTTTAATGCAGAAGTCAAAGTCCTGCATTATGAACGGCCGTTGTGTGTATCTTATGTCATTGTTATCGGTGCCCTGTATCTGGACAGCTGGACTCAGATCTTAATTTCATCGGATACCGTAGCGTCAAAACTGTCAAATCTGTATGACATTTGGTGTGTGGGGTTTATCGACATTTATCAGAATAGATGTTTTATTTAAGGTCAGTTATCATCTACAGTTAATGCACTTCAAATTTGTGGCTGGTAGTTAGTGTAAGGTTGTTAGCCGTAATAACATGAAACAACACAAACCCAAATTATAGTCCGAGAAGAAATCGAAACAACAGTCCCTGGACAATAAACAACTTTATAACCATGCTAGATGAGCGAATTCAATGGTCGTTCCATTCTCTGAATTTTTAAATAACTAACCGCTCAGTTCCGGCACTATGCATAACAAAAACACTGTCACAGTGAGAAAAGCAACTTAGGAATAAAAAAATTGTATTTCAAAATCTTAAACATGGCTGCAAAATAGCAACTGTGTAGATCAGAAGAGGCTGAAAAATCAGCCACCCAGTTGCAAGCAAAGGTTTATTAGCCCATGATCTAGGTTTCCATATTTGTAAAAATATCTACTGCAGAAATAGTGGGACTTGTTGCATCATATGATGGTACATTAGATTAGGAGAAGCCAACACGTTCTTGTCATGTACAAATCCCAAGCCATGGCTTCAGAAAGCAGCTAGATTACATATATCGTACTTTAGAATGAATACTCATTAGTACATTCTGCATGATTTCTTTGTGAGCGTGGTTTTTTTTATTTTTTTTTTTATTAGGGAATTGACTAGTTTGAACCTGGGACCTGTTGCAGGTAAGGAGACGCAAGACCACACATGACATGTAGAGTTCAGAAGAGTTCAGTGAGACTAGCGAAGATATAGTAAAATACTTAATGATTTCAGTGTCAGCTCCACTGCACTCCCTGTAAAAGAATCTTAATACTAACTAAATTTAGTGGAAGGGGTTCAAGGCTTTCCAATTTTTAAGTATCTGGTAAAATAACGTCAAAAACGCAGTTAAGTTTACCACTGGAAATTTTATTCTACTCACAAAACATTGTTTATAAATTTCACTATTGATAAAAGGAAATGGTTTAATACAGGATGATAAAAACCAGATGCATTCAACAAAAATGTGAACGAATATTCCCTGAATGGGTTTCCAAGTTCTACAATGGATCAAAGGATGACCTATGCCATATCACATCTATAATCTAGACTTAAGTTAAGTTTCATAAAAGAAAAAACTATCAAAATGGTCTACAGTGACCCTGAATTATCTTTAATTACTTATTTAACTTGTAAATTACATTGGCTGATGTGGCTTCTCAATAATTATATAACAGAAAATTCATCGCATTTCAGATTTTAACTTCTGTAGCAAATGTGAATACCTTGAGCTTTAATTGACAATCGACATTAGTATTACGCAAAAAGGGGGTGTAGCAGATGAGACTTCTGCAGGTCTGAGTGAAGCTTTATGCGCTTTTATGCGGCATCGCATGCGTTCATTACCTTGTCGTTGGTTAGGCAGCGTCAAGGGGTGGCGGGCGGCGTAGTTCCACACCTCTCTGTCTCGGTAGCAACTCTCTCCTAACTTCTCCTTACTACAATTTACCGAAGTTGGTTTAAAAAAAAGCTATCTGGCTGTGTTTTCAACTGACCAATCAGGGTCTCAATGTTAACCTTAAGCTCTGTCTAGAAAATTCTCTCTATCCAATGAGAAACGCTATACTTTTCGTGGTGGGGCAATGTTTTTAACGTTTGCAACGTAACAGAGACGCGAAAAAGTCCCACGCTGAAACTTGCAGCTAGTGTGGCTCTTTTAGTGTTATCGTAAGATCTATACTGTTCTTCTGGAGGGCTCTAGCTTTTAACATGGGCTGGGGGGTGGTCCTGGTAGTCGGCAGGCGATGTGGGTGTCTGTCCCTTATCGTAGGGCCTTCTAGCTTAACACGGTTCTGCTCTCGGCTTCTGTTCTCGTTTGTTCCCTCGGAACTGCGTCTATTTTACGGTGGGAAGGTATGACACTCATTTAGGCGTTCTTGTGTTAGTCTGTGGTATTCCATTTGCTCATTCGTTGATCATATTACTTTCGTTAATTGTATGTCAGGATTTATTCGGAGCTATGTGACATACTGCCGGATTTGCTTATCATGTCAGGGTTTTCATGGAAAGTGTTGGATTTGCCTGACACCTTACAACTCTTGTCAACTTAAAATTGTAATAGGTGTCGCAGAATAAAATATTTGCATGAGTTACGTTTACATCATGCCAAAGACTAAGACCAACTTCACAACAAGCATTCATTCTGAAGTAGGATATATATAATATGGCTGCTATCTAAAACCATGATTTGGGATGATTCTAGTTTTGTCAATTCTGTATGTGACAAGAGCCTGTTGGCTTCCTCTAATCTAATATGCCTGCATGTGCCCTAACTAGGCCCATTATTTCTGAAGAAGCTAATTTTACAAACATCGAAACCTAGGTCAAGGGCTAATCAATATATTTTTGCCACTGGTTGGCTGATTTTTCAACCTCTTCAAGGTTGCGTAAGTTATTTGTGGGAAATTTGTAGAACAGTGAGTGATCTTGAAATCTAAGTCAGAAGCTCGTGAATTAAAGAGACAAAAGTAGACGACAAATCGTTATGAATTGAGCAACACAAGATCTATGACAATATGAGTAACTATGGACCTGCTCACTATTTGAATTACACTACCGCAACTGCGATATCTACATTTTTCCAAAATCAACAAGCTGGTGTCAATCAGTAACAGATATTATTTCAAATCTTCATGTGCCAACTTTCCAAAATGAATTTCCATGAAGGGATGACGGAATATACTTGCTAATGTGACAAACGACTTTTTTTGTGTCACTAATCTTCTGACTAGTTTCATGTGGGCCTCCACGAATTCCTCTCCTATACAAACCTCTTCATCCATACTTGCAATCGACATCCTCAATTATTTGCTAGATGTGTTCCAATCCTTGTCTTCCTCTACAGATTTTTCCCACCACAGCTCCCTCTAGTGCCTTGGACGTAATTTCATGATGTCATATAGTCCTGCCCCTCCTAATTGTCAGTGTTTTCCACATATCCCTTTCCTCCCCTATTCAGCGCAGAGCCTTTGCATTCCTCACCTCATCAGACCACCCAATTTTCAACATTCGTCTACAACACCACATCTCAAATGCTTCGATTCTCTTCTGTCCCGGTTTTCCTAGATCCATGTTTCACTGCCGTACAATACTTTGCTCCAAATGTACATTCTCAGAAATTTCTTCATCAAATTAGGGCCGATGTTTGATACTAGTAGACTTCTCTTGGCCAAGAATGCCCTTTTTACGAGCCCTAGTCTCCTTTCCATGTCCTCGTTTATCCGACCATCACCTGTTATTCTGCCGCCAAGGTAGCAGAATTCCTTAACTTCATCTACCTCGTGACCATCAATCGTGATGTTAAGTTCCACGCTGTTCTCATTCCTGCTACTTCTCATTACTTTCTTCATTCTTAGATTTACTCTCACTCCATATTCTATACTTATTAGATTGTTCATACAATTCAGCAAATCAAGTATTCTTCTTCACTTTCACTCAGGGTAGCAATGTAATCAGTGAATCGTATCATTGATATCTTTTTACCTTCAATTTTGATTCCACTCCTGAAACTTTCTTTTGATTCTATCATTGATTCTTCGATGTACAGATTGAACAGTAGAGGCGAAAGACTACATCCCTGTCTTACACCTGTTTTAATCTTAGGCTTCGTTCTCGGTCATCCAATTACCAGTCTCCTCCTATAGCGTATCCCTTTTTTTCTAGGATTTTCGAACATCTTGCACCATCTTACATTATCAAACGCTTTTCCCAGGTCGAGATATCCTATCCTCAATTTTATTTTCCATTCACCTGTATGTTATATTTGTTATCAACATGGATGTATGAGCTATTAAGCTGATTGTGCGATACTCCCGCATTTGTTAGCTCTTTCCGTCTTCAGACTTCGGTTGATGATATTTTTCCGTAAGTCAGATAGTATGTCGCCAGACTCATCATTCTACACACCAACGAGTATAGCAATTTTGTTGTCACTTCCTCCAACGATTTTAGAAATTGTGATGGAAAGTTATCCGTCCCTTCCGCCTTACCTGCAGTTCTCTTAAATTCCGATTCTAATACTAGATCGCCTGTCTCTTCTAAATCGACTCCTGTTTCTTCTTATATCATATAAGACAAATCTTACACCTTATAGAGGCCTACAATGTACTCTTTACTCATATCCGCTGTGTCCTCTGCATTTAATAATGGAATTCCCGTTGCACTCTTAACGTTACCACCCTTGCTTTTAATTTCGCCGAAGGTTGTTTTGACTTTTCTATACGCTGAGTCAGCCCTTCCAACAATGTTATCTTGTTCGACTTCTTCACATTTTTCATGCAACCATTTCGTCTTAGCTTCCGTGCTCTTCCAATTTATTTCATTCCTCAGCGACTTGTTTTAATGTAATCCCGAATATCCCTATACATGTTTGTACGTTCTTCTTTCATCGATCAACTGAAGTATATTTCTTCTGTTACCCATGGCTTCTTCGCAGTGACCTTCTTTGTACCTATGTTTTTCCTTCCAACTTCTGTGATTGCCCTTTTTAGAGATGTCCATTCCTCTTCACCTGGAGTGCCTACTAAGCTACTCCTTACTGCTGTATCTACAGCCTTCGAGAACTTAAAGCGTATCTCGTCATTCCTTAATACTTCCGTATCCCACTTCTTTGCGTAATGATTCTTCCTGACTAATGTCTTAAGCTTCAGCCTACTCTTCATCACTGCTATATTGTGATATGAGTCTATGTGTGCTCCTGGGCGCGCCTTACAATCCAGTATTTGATTTCGGGATAACTGTCTAACGATGACGTAATCCAACTGAAATCTTCCCGTATCACCCGGCCTTTTCCAATAATACCCTCCTTCTCTTGTGGTTCTTGAACAGAGTATTCGCTGTGACTAGTTGCACTTTATTACACAACTCTTTCTCCTCTCTCATATCTTGTCTCAAGCCCATATTCTTTTGAAACGACTTCTTCAACTCCTTCCCTTACAACTGCATTCCAGTCCGCCATGACTATTTTCGTCTCCCTTTACGTATTGTATTAACCTTTCAATATCCTCGTATACGTTCTCTATCTCTTCATATGCACCTTGAGACGTCGGCACTTATACTTGAATTATCTTCGTTGCTGTGGGTTTGCTGTCGATTCTCATGAGAACAACCATATCACTAAACTATTCACAGTAATACTTGCCCCTGCTTTCCCATTCACAACGATTCCTACTCCCGTTATACAATTTTCCACTGCCGTTGATATTACGTTATTCTCATCACAACAGAAATCATTGTCTTCTTTCCATTTCACTTCACTAACACCTACTATATCTAGTCTGACCTTCTGCATTTCCCTTTTAAGATTTTCTAGCTTCCCTACCACTTTCAATCTTCTGACATTTCCCCCCCGCTTCGTAGAACGCTATGCTTTCGTTGGTTATTCACGCCTTTTCGCATGGTCACCTCCCGCTTGGCAGTCCTCTCCCTGAGATCCGAAGGCGGGACTACTCCGGAATCTTCTGTTAACGGAGAGATCATCATGACACAGTTTCAGTTACATTCCACGTGTCCTGGGATACATGCTGTGTGTCTTTAACGCAATGGTTTCTATTGCCTTCTGCTTCCTCATGCATTAGATCACTGCTGATTTTTCCGATTATATAGTTTATTTTACAAACAAAAAAAATGTAACAGCAGAAACTTCACACTCTTTGTGTGCAAAAAGCACATTTACAAGCAGTAGGTTGTTACTAGCCTGGAGCTGATATTGAGCATCCACTTCGAACCAAGCTCGTTGCCGGAGGTGACTCGTTCGACTGAATACTTTCAAAATTTTAGCGAAGGCAACCGACTTTCCCACATTAGCTGGGTGGCGGTTACTGCGTTTTATTTTTGATATTCGGGCGAAACGTACCACCCCGGGGGCGGCATGTTTATGAGTGCGACAAAATCTTATATTTTAATTCGATTTAGCATTTTACTAAATGAACAAGTGTTAGAATAAGTTGGAAATATTAATCATTCAGTCTTCCTGGAAATTATTTACAATATTGTGAAACAGATGACAAATGAAGCACTGGAGTTAGCCACCTTGGATGCATATTTCAAACTAACAAAAATAGAAACTTCTTGGCAGATTAAAACTGCATGACGGACCGAGACTCGAACTCGGGTCTTCACAGGACAGCTTCTGTAAAGTTTGGGAGGTAGGAGACGAGATACCGGCAGAAGTAAAGCTGTGAGGGCGGCGCGTGAGTCGTGCTTGAGTAGCTCAGTTAGTAGAGCACTTGATCGCGAAAGGCAAAGGTCCCGAGTTCGAATCTCGGTCGGACACGCAGTTTGAATCTTCCAGGAAGTTTCACTCATCCACATACTTTGCCGTGATCTACAAACACAATTAGGCCTACACAACACCTGAAACATACTTACGTCAGCTTGAAACTTTCTACAGAAACAAAAAACTTAATAAACAAATGAAGTTAAGTATCAGCATACGATATCCTAACAGTTCCTATACAGCAACTTTTAAACACCTTTACCAGTATCGCTGAGAAAAACTCTCTATAATAAACAGAGAATAAGTGAAATACGAGGGTGCGCGTCTCATGCCATGTCTTTTGAAACCACACAATGTGATTAAGTGGCGTTTGCACGTGGAAAAATGCATGTCATCTTTCACCCACCACTCCGTCTTATTTGGTTCTACCATGAATACTATTTTCGAGTTCTTCTTCTTGACACTCTCCTCTAGATTGTTTTTTTTCTGCTTTGTCTGTAGATTCTTTCAAGTTTTCCCTCATTCCCTTTTCTTTCTCAGTGCTGAAGAATGATAAACAGAATGATGCTTCAAAGACATAAATATACGCAGTTTTATTCTTTTGTTTCGTGAGAAAATTTATAATTTCTTTCCTGCTTCTACGCAACGCTGAGGAATCTTCACTGGTGATGTGTCTGCCCTAACGCTGAAGCCTTTGAGTGCAATAAGATGGGAAAGTAGGATTGATGCAGTCGGAACTCTTAAGCGTGACACAGGACAGGTATGTGATGCACTGTTTTAAATATGTGAATACGATACTACGGTCAGAATGGATGCACATGAGGCTGTGATATATTACTCCGCATTGATCTAGTCAGCAAAAACGCACGACGTATTACCACAGATATATCAAAAGCTATTGGCTTACTCAAAAAGACAACAGAGTATATCACTGTCTATCGAGAGGTCCGCAGATTCCAAGATTTCCCACTACATGTTAAGGAATCGTCACCAAAGTCTATATAGAAAGCCTAACCTTGGGTGGTCCAACGCAGATTCGGAACAGAAGGAAGAAGAAAGAGTTCCATTATGAGGGAGAATATGAGAAAATTAAAGATACAGAAATGTAGTGCGAAACAGAATGAAGCATTACAGTACTAGATGTTATAAAATGTGCACTCACTGACAGATATCAATATCTTAAAAGTGATACTTCCTGATATTTTGTGTGACATAAGCAAAATTACAGAGATGTCGTCCGATGTGACGAGTGTTCGAAACTGTTCGACGGTTTCAGTCGTGGGCAGTCAAAGGAAACCTGATTTGTAGTTTTAAATATGAACTTAAATTTGTCTCAAACTGTAACTTTGAAAGTCATATAGAGAGACAGGTTTTTCTTAGAACCTTGAACTGATTAAAACGTACCTGAAGTCAGCAATGGGGCAATCACAACTGTGTAGTCGGGTAACGGTATCGACAGAGCATGCGCCAGCTGGGAAGTTGGATTCCAAGGAAGTCATACTGGAGTTCGCTGATAGCGAAGCAAGAAAAATGTCTGTAACATAAGATCAGTGTGTACACGTATATTCATCAAAAATTTTATTTTTCATTTATTCGTGTCCTCCCCCCATGAACCATGGACCTTGCCGTTGGTTTGGAGGCTTGCGTGCCTCAGGGATACAGATAGCCGTATCGTAGGAGCAACCACAACGGAGCGGTATCTGTTGAGAGGCCAGACAAACGTGTTGTTCTTGAAGTAGGGCAGCAGCCTTTTCAGTACTTGCAGGGCCAACAGTCTGGATGATTGACTGATCTGGCCTCGGAACACTAACCGAAACGGCCTTGCTGTGCTGGTACTGCGAACGGCTGCAAGCAGGGGGAAACTACAGCCGTAATTTTTCCCAAGGAAATGCAGCTTTACTGTATGGTTAAATGATGATGGCGTCCTCTTGGGTAAAATATTCCGGAGGTAAAATAGTCCCCCATTCGGATATCCGGGCGGGGACTACTCAAGAGGACGTAGTTATCAGGAGAAAGAAAACTGACATTCTACGGATCGGGGCGTGGAATGTCAGATCCCTTAATCGGGCAGGTAGGTTAGAAAAATTAAAAAGGGAAATGGATAGGTTAAAGTTAGATATAGTGGGAATTAGTGAAATTCGGTGGCAGGAGGAACAAAAAATTTGGTCTGGTGAATACTGGGTTATAAATACAAAACCAAATAGGGGTAATGCAGGAGTAGGTTTAATAACGAATAAAAAAACAGGAGCCGGCCGGAGTGGGTGAGTGGTTCTATGCGCTACAGTCTGGTAAGCGCGACCGTTATGGCCGCACGTTCGAATCCTGTCTCGGGCATGGATGTGTGTGATGTCCTTATCTTAGTTAGGTTTAAGTAGTTCTACGTTATAGGGAACTGATGACCTCAGCAGTTCAGTCCCATAGTGCTTAGAGCCATTTGAACCAAAAAAACAGGACTGCGGGTAAGCTATTGCAAACAGCATAGTGAACCCATTATTGTGGCCAAGATAGATACGAAGCCCACGCCTACTACAGTAGTACAAGTTTATATGCCAACTAGCTCTGCAGATGACGAAAAAATTTAAAATGTATGATGAGATAAAAGAAATTATTCAGATAGTGAAGGGAGACGAAAATTCAATAGTCATGTGTGACTGGAATTCGGTAGTAAGAAAAGGAAGAGAACGAAATGTAGTAGGTGAATATGGATTGGGGCTAAGAAAAGAAAGAGGAAGCCGCCTGGTAGAATTTTGCACAGAGCATAACTTGGTTTAAAGAATCATGAAAGAAGGTTGTATACATGGAAGAAGCCTGGAGATACTACAAGGTATCAGGCAGATTATGTAATGGTAAGACAGAGATTAAGGAACCACGTTCTATATTGTAAGACATTTCCAGGGGTACATGTGGACTCTGACCACAATCTATTGGTTATGAACTGAAGATTAAAACTGAAGAAACTGCAAAAAGGTGGAAATTTAAGGAGATGGGACCTGGATAAACTGACTAAACCAGAGGTTGCACAGAGTTTCAGGGAGAGCTTAAGAAAACAATTGACAGGAATGGGAGAAAGAAATACTGTAGAAGAAGAATGGGTAGCTTTGAGAGATGAAGTAGTGAAGGCACCAGACGATCAAGTAGGTAAGAAGACGAGACTTAATAGAAATCCTTGGGTAACACAAGAAATATTGAATTTAATTGATGAAAGGTTAAAATATAAGAATGCACTAAATGAAGCAGGCAAAAAGGCATACAAACATCTCAAAAATGAGATCGACAGGAAGTGCAAAATGGCTAAGCAGGTATGGCTAGAGGACAAATGTAGGGATGTAGGGGCTTATTTCACTAGGGGTAAGATAGATACTGCCTACAGGAAAATTAAAGAGACCTTGGAGAAAAGAGAACCACTTTTATGAATATCAAGAGATCAGAGGGAAACCCAGTTCCAAACAAAGAAGGGAAAGCAGAAAGCTCGAAGGAGTATATAGAGGGTCTATAGAAGGGCGATGTAATTGAGGACAATATTATGGAAACGGAAGAGGATGTTGATGAAGATGAAATGGGAGATACGATACTCCGTGAAGAGTTTGACAGAGCACTGAAAGACCTATGTCGAAACAAGGCCGGGAGTAGGCAACATTCCATTAGAATTACTGACAGCCTTGGGAGAGCCAGGCGTAACAAAACTCTACCATCTGGTGAGCAAGATGTATGAGACAGGTGAAATATCCTCAGACTTCAAGAAGAATATAATAATTCCAATCTCAAATAAATCAGGTGTTCACAGATATGAAAATTACCGGACTATCAGTTTAATAAGCCACGGCTGCAAAATACTAACACGAATTCTTTAAAGACGAATGGAAAAACTGGTAGAAGCCGACCTCGGGGAAGATCAGTTTGAATTCCGTAGAAATGTTGGAGCACGTGAGGTAATACTGACCTTAGGAAATAGATTAAGGAAAGGCAAACCTACGTTTCTAGCATTTGTAGAATTTCACAGTAATGCCTTTAACCTGTTGATCGGCGACTTTGTGCAATTTTACAACTAGTTCCCATCTTTTTGTTCATAATAAGATCGCTGAAAAGAAAAGAAAAACAAACCTATTAGTATATTACATATTACTGACTTACATGTAGTAACTTTGACGTTCTGGATTCCTTATGGGCTGTAGCGCTGGCTTTCTTATGGAGATGTGACGATTCCATGAAAAGCCAAAACCCATTACAAAACAATAAGCAATCTAGTCAAAATATCGTAATACTAAACTTAAATAATTAAATTTTACTTCATTTAATATCTGCAACCGTGACATAAAATTTTACTACCTGCTACCGCTTCTGTTGTTGAGGAAACCATTTTCGAGTAGTTTTTATGCATGTGTATTGCACCTCCATCAAAATGAAAGATAGATTCTAAGAGTCTGCCACACATATTTGTATTCTTTTGGTCTTAGTACATCTTCGGGGACCTCTAACATATCATTTAGTTAATAAAAATCGGATTATTTGTGACAGGTAACTGAACATACTCGAAAATAAAAGATTCTACATGCGCTTGGCACATTCAAGAAAGGTTTTGACAATGTTGACCGGAATACTCTCTTTCAAATTCTGAAGATGGCAGGGGTAAAATACAGGGAGCGACAGGCTATTTACAATTTGTACAAAAACCAGATGGCAGCTATAGGAGTCGAAGGATATGAAAGGGAAGAAGTGGTTGGGAAGGGAGTGAGACAGAGTTGTAGCCTCTCCCCGATGTTATTCAATCTGTATATTGAGCTAGCAGTAAAGATAACAAAAGAAAATTTCGGAGGAGGTATTAAAATCCATGGACAGGAAATAAAAACTTCGAGGTTCGGCGATGACGTTGTCATTATGTCAAGAGACAGCAAAGGACTAGGAAAAGCAGTTGAACGGAATGGACTGTGTCTTGAAAGGAGGATATAAGATGAACATCAACAAAAGCAAAACGAGAATAACGGAATATAGTTGTATTAAGTCGTGTGATGCTGAGGGAATTAGATTAGGAAATGAAACACTTAAAGTAGTAAAGGAGTTTTGCTATTTAGGGAGCAAAATAACTGATGATGGTCGAAGTAGAGAGGATATAAAATGTAGACTGGCAATGGCAAGGAAAGCGTTTCTGAAGAGGAGAAATTTGTTAACATCGAGTATAGATTTAAGTGTCAGGAAGTCGTTTATCAATGTATTTCTATGGAGTGTACTCATGCATGGAAGTGAAACATGGACGATGAATAGTTTTGACAAGAAGAGAATAGAAGCCTTCGAAATGTGGTGCTGTAGAAGAATGCTGAAGATTAGATGGGTAGATCACACAGCTAAGGAGGAGGTATTGAATAGAATTGGGGATAACAGGAGTTTGTGACACAACTTGACTAGAAGAAGGTCTCGGTTGGTGGGACATATTCTGAGGCATCAAGGAATCACAAATTTGTTATTGGAGGGCAGCGTGGGGGGTAAAAATCGTAGAGGGAGACCAAGAATGAATACACTAAGCAGATTCAGAAGGAAGTAGGTTGCAGTAGATGCTGGGAGATGAAGAAGCTTGCACAGCTTGGAGAGCTGCGTCAAACCAGTCTCAGGTCTGAAGACCACAACAACAACAACATTTATTCGTGTGTGTTATGCACACGGAAGCGCTAGAGAAACTGGCATAAGCATGGGCATTCAACTACAGACATGTAAACAGGGAGAATACGTCGCTGCAGTTGGCAACGTCTGTCTCAGGCAACAAGTGTCGGGAGCAGCTGTCAGATCGTTTACTCCTGCCACTGTGGCAGGGTATCAAGAGGTTAGTGAGTTTGAATCGGTGTCATAGTCGCCGCACGATCCATGTGACACAGCATCTCCAAGTTAGTGATGAACTGAGGATTCTCCCGTACGACCGTTTCACGAGAGTACGGTGAATATCAGGAATCCGCAAAATCAGGAAATCGCCGACATCGCTGCGGCCTGAAAAATATCATCCAAGAACGTGAGCAACAACAGCAGAAGAGTATCGTTCAACGTGACGGAGGTGTAAACTTTTCGCTAACTGCTGCAGATTTCGGTGCTGGTCATCAATAAGTGTCAGCGTGCGAATCACTCAAAGAAACATGATCGATATGGACTTTCGGAGCCGAAGGCACACTCGTTTACCTTGAAGAATGCATGACACAACGCTTTACGCCTCGCCTGGGCCTGTCAACTCCGACATTGGACTGTTGATGACTGGGAACATGCTGCTTGGTCGGACCAGTCTCGATTAAGTTATATCGAGCGGTTGGACGTGTACGGCTATGGAGACAACCTTATGAATCCATAGATCCTACATGTCAGCAGGGGACTGCTCAAGCTGATGGACGCTCTGTAATGTTGTGGGGCGTCTGCAGTTGGAGTGATATTGGATCCCTGATAAGTCTAGATACGACTCTGCCAGGTGATACGTACGTAAGCATCCTGTCTGATCACTTGGATCCATTCGTGTCCATTGTGCATTCCGAAGGACTTGGGCAATTCCAGCAGGACAATGCGACACCCCATACGTCCAGAATTGCTACAGAGTGGCTCCAGGAACACTCTTCTGAGTTCAAACTCTCCCACTGGCCTCCAAACTCCCCAGATATGAACATTATTGAGTGTATCTGGGACCTCTTTCACGTGGCGTTCAAAAGAAATTTCCACCCCCTTATGGATCATGGTATCAATTCCCTCCCCAGCACTACTTCAGACATTAGTCGAGTCTATGCCACGTCGTGTTGCGGTACTTCTGCGTGCTCGCTCGGACTCTACACGATATTAGCCAGGTGTACCAGTTTCTTTGGCTCTTCAGCGTATTTTCATCTGTTTGTTGTGGGGTAGGTCTATATATTTGTTTTGTCCAACGGAGAAACAGTTTACCAAGTGGCACCTGCCTGTACAAACTGAGTGTTGTAGGTGTTACTTAGCATACTATAGTCTGTTTACTTTTATCTATTCTCTGAGATCCATATTTCTTCTCGGTGATCTTTCAAATAATTTAGGACGTTTCGTGTCCTTTGCAACTTCTGCCAGATTATGTGATTTACCACTACTGAGTGCTGCGACAGTCGTTCAGAGCGCAGCCCACAGGGGTGCGTTTCTTTCTTCGTCTCTGTGGTGTGCGACGTATTTGTACCTCACGTGAAGATAAATGGCTATGTAAATACCCACTTTGACGAAACTTGCCTATCCCTAACGTCACTTCTACCACAGCAAGCAACCGGCATGAAAAGCAGACCGAGAGTGTTGGAAGTACTGCGAGAAGCCTTCCCACCTATACTTCCCGCTCGTTACTCTCCACGCGGCGGTCATGGTGCTCCTCCCTTCACTCCTAACGCTCGCCGTTGATCAGGGACTTTGAAACAGTGAATGGATTTTGGTTATGTACTATGCGCGATTGACAAAATATAATTTTCGTTGTCACAATTAATTATGGAGCTGTAACTCAAAATGTACGTATTACACTGTAAACGTTTCACCCCTGCTCACAGATTGGTACCCAATACCTGACTAGTTTTAAAGATGTATTCATGTCAGACAGTATGAGTGAGTGTGATATGTGATAATAAGGCGACGTTGATGAACAACGTTGTGAAAATGGATGACTACGCCTTGATATGTATGGATGTAATAAAACGGGGGGGGGGGGGGGGGGCAAATACGTGGGCAGCGCTTGAAATTTCCTTGCGGGGTAGTAAAATCCTTGGAGCTGGCCGTGGGTCGGTAGAGGCGACTTCGTGTCGTCTGCCTGTAAGTGAGAACAGATGGCGGCTCTGCCAACATAAGTAGGCCTACGAAGCAGGTAGTGCGCCGACATCTTTGATATGAGACTAATTCCAGTGGTATGCCCGCACCTCCTACTGAGATTCACTGATCGTCTTCTGCTGACAAGCAGCAGCTTGAAACCACACCAGGAGCGCACCTTGCCAGCGAGAAAAGGCAAAGCTTTCTTCCCAAGTATACATATCCAGTACTCAAAACAAAATAACCTGAAATGAAACATTATCACATAGCGATATGTGGCGTTCATGCGACTTGATTCTACCAGTTTATTCTATTTCTTTGCGTCATGATTTGCTGAGCTCGTTACCAGGCTCGACAGGAAGAATTTTGTGGAGATATTTCAGTGGCCATTGTTGGCTTTCACAGTAATGCCTTTAACCTGTTGATCGGCGACTTTGTGCAATTTTACAACTAGTTCCCATCTTTTTGTTCATAATAAGATCGCTGAAAAGAAAAGAAAAACAAACCTATTAGTATATTACATATTATTGACTTACATGTAGTAACTTTGACGTTCTGGATTCCTTATGGGCTGTAGCGCTTGCTTTCTTATGGAGATGTGACGATTCCATGAAAAGCCAAAACCCATTACAAAACCGTAAGCAACCTACTTAAAATATCGTAATACTAAACTTACATAATTAAATTTTGTTTCATTTAATATCTGCAACCGTGACATAAAATTTTACTACTTGCTACCGCTTCTGTTGTTGAGGAAACCATTTTCGTGTAGTTTTTATGCATGTGTATTGCACCTCCATCAAAATGAAAGATAGATTCTAAGAGTCTGCCACACATATTTGTATTCTTTTGGTCTTAGTGCATCTTCGGGGACCTCTAACATATGATTTAGTTAATAAAAATCAGATTATTTGTGACAGGTAACTGAACATACTCGAAAATAAAAGATTCTACATGCGCTTGGCACGTAGAAAAAGCATAATTTGGGAAGCAAAATGTTCCTATAGGTGTGCTTCATTCTCAACATTATATGAAAATAGATCAGTCCTGATGCACGTTTACTGTAGTTATCATTTCCCCTTAATACAAAGAAATTCAGCGGTCCACTAATTAAATACACTTTACTAAAGTGGTTGTAGTAACCAGTAATAAACTCTTAATGATTCATTATTTACATCAGTGAAATGGTACAACTCGAAATGCTAAAGGTTTATCTCACTGTTACTAATATGACAACACTTGCGATAAACAGTTTCTGTTGCAGGCACCATAATCGCATTGCATCTACGTAACTGTAACATTGTCACCTAATGATTGCAAGGAATTTCGTCTTGAGTTCTAGAAAATCACTTTTAAGATGTGCGCTGATATGACGTGGTATGAAGGAACATGGTACATGTCGTAATCTAATCTCGAATCATAATATGCCAAAATAACTGCAAGCTATAATCCATATCCACAAAAAATGACCAGAGCACATGAATGGAGCACATACTGGGCAGGCTCTCGCAACGTTTTACTATAAAGTATTTAGAAGGCACTTAAAGAACGGCATTCATCCAAAGTCGAATGTGGAATTGGTCTTACATCATACTTCTGCAGTAGTGAGTTTAAATGTTTTCTTATTAGAAACAACGACCCTTTTGGAAACTTACGAACTATTATTCGGATATACACACCTGGAAATGGAAAAAAGAACACATTGACACCGGTGTGTCAGACCCACCATACTTGCTCCGGACACTGCGAGAGGGCTGTACAAGCAATGATCACACGCACGGCACAGCGGACACACCAGGAACCGCGGTGTTGGCCGTCGAATGGCGCTAGCTGCGCAGCATTTGTGCACCGTCGCCGTCAGTGTCAGCCAGTTTGCCGTGGCATACGGAGCTCCATCGCAGTCTTTAACACTGGTAGCATGCCGCGACAGCGTGGACGTGAACCGTATGTGCAGTTGACGGACTTTGAGCGAGGACGTATAGTGGGCATGCGGGAGGCCGGGTGGACGTACCGCCGAATTGCTCAACACGTGGGGCGTGAGGTCTCCACAGTACATCGATGTTGTCGCCAGTGGTCGGCGGAAGGTGCACGTGCCCGTCGACCTGGGACCGGACCGCAGCGACGCACGGATGCACGCCAAGACCGTAGGATCCTACGCAGTGCCGTAGGGGACCGCACCGCCACTTCCCAGAAAATTAGGGACACTGTTGCTCCTGGGGTATCGGCGAGGACCATTCGCAACCGTCTCCATGAAGCTGGGCTACGGTCCCGCACACCGTTAGGCCGTCTTCCGCTCACGCCCCAACATCGTGCAGCCCGCCTCCAGTGGTGTCGCGACAGGCGTGAATGGAGGGACGAATGGAGACGTGTCGTCTTCAGCGATGAGAGTCGCTTCTGCCTTGGTGCCAATGATGGTCGTATGCGTGTTTGGCGCCGTGCAGGTGAGCGCCACAATCAGGACTGCATACGACCGAGGCACACAGGGCCAACACCTGGCATCATGGTATGGGGAGCGATCTCCTACACTGGCCGTACACCACTGGTGATCGTCGAGGGGACACTGAATAGTGCACGGTACATCCAAACCGTCATCGAACCCATCGTTCTACCATTCCTAGACCGGCAAGGGAACTTGCTGTTCCAACAGGACAATGCACGTCCGCATGTATCCCGTGCCACCCAACGTGCTCTAGAAGGTGTAAGTCAACTACCCTGGCCAGCAAGATCTCCGGATCTGTCCCCCATTGAGCATGTTTGGGTCTGGATGAAGCGTCGTCTCACGCGGTCTGCACGTCCAGCACGAACGCTGGTCCACCTGAGGCGCCAGGTGGAAATGGCATGGCAAGCCGTTCCACAGGACTACATCCAGCATCTCTACGATCGTCTCCATGGGAGAATAGCAGCCTGCATTGCTGCGAAAGGTGGATATACACTGTACTAGTGCCGACATTGTGCATGCTCTGTTGCCTGTGTCTATGTGCCTGTGGTTCTGTCAGTGTGATCATGTGATGTATCTGACCCCAGGAATGTGTCAATAAAGTTTCCCCTTCCTGGGACAATGAATTCACGGTGTTCTTATTTCAATTTCCAGGAGTGTATAATGCTTGATAAAACTGAAGAGAACGGTAAGCAGAAGAATAAATGTTTAAATCTGAAGAAGGTGAAGTTCAGAGAATGTGTTAACACCAGAGTGTATTTTGTAACAGAACAGTAGAATAATGTAGATGAGACAATTTGCAACACACCGTGTAACAACAACAGTATTAATACTTCTTCGTCACTGAAGCCCTTATATGTGCTGCCGGACCGCCGGGCCTTTCTGCAGAACAGGATGTGCGGCATTGCTTCGTACGTAGCCAGCAGCGAAATCACAGTTAAGCATCACATGCTGTGGCCCTGATCTAGAATTCGTCGATGACACATCTGATCACATCCAGTACCAGATGACGTTCTCCATAAATGTACAGAGGGTTTGAGGAGGAATAATAAATACTTTAGGCAGTTATAGCAGAGACTAATTTAAATAGAAGACTCCATACGACATGGTCAATTTAGTGGTAGGAGATATGCAGCATGTTTAACTCAGTTCAAAGCTGATTTTCATAAACTCCACCTCTGATATTGATGCACTCTCTCATTCTCTTGACATCCCCATTTGATGTTACTTTACGTCCGCTTATAGGGGCAGAACTACTCAAAATGTCAATGATCCGGCTTTTCTTGTTTTCTTTCCTCTTTACCTTTCAACAATACCAACAGGTTAAACTCTAAAGAGGTAAAGAGAACTGGTGCTCAAGAAGCATAGTTTCTGATGACCCATCGTCTCGGGAATGTTACGTTCATTTTTTGTGTCACCTGGCGACCAGAACGTGTAGGGGTCCCCATTATACTTTAATACTCATCGTGTGACCAAAGGAAGCTTTTCCAATAATCTCAACGCTGAAACCATTTAAAATCCACTGTTCGATGTACTTATACCAGATGAGTTTCATTTTCTCGCGCATTGGCTAGATTCGGTAAGTTGCTATATTAAGATGCAACTCCACCTACGAGATATGTGTCATGGTTTAAAAAAATCATAATACTATGGTATCTGCAATAATGTTGTTTTATTTTGCTACAGCTTTCGGTTCTGAACCTTTATCAACGGCAGCTGTACAGTGCACAATGTGGAAAATATGAAAATGGTAAACGAAAGAACAAAAACAGAAAACACGTTAAATCGATCAACATACTCACGAAAATTATCACGATGTATCACCAGTCATATACGCTTTGACATTATGTTACCCCAGGAAACTGTAAGTGCCAAGATAATATACAATCAAAAATCGTAATGAGATAAAAATATGAAGGCACAGTGACAAAAAAACAACAAGTCATGTACAGAAATATTAGTCAAAGGACTTAAAAGTAAAACATGACAGTCTTGACTTAAGCCAAAGAAGTTGCCATTTAATAACTATATGTGAAACTTGGTATTTCCATTTTTAGATTTTGTAACTTCCCTACTACATTCAAAGTTTTGACATACCATGTCCTGACTCATAAAACATTGTCCTTTCGTTCGTTATTCAATCTTTTTCATATGGTCACATCCTCTTGGCAGTCCCCTCTCCGAAATCCAAATTTAGGACTGTTCTGGAATCTTTTGACAATGGGGAGATCAGCATAACACTTTTTTTAATGATGATGATGATGAGCGTTTGGCGTCAATGGCCGGGAGGCCCCTCGCGGGGCAGGTCCGGCCGCCTTGGCGCAGGTCTTATTACATTCGGCGCCACATTGGGCGACCTGCACGCCGGATGGGGATGAAATGATGATGAACACAACACAACACCCAGTCCCTGAGCGGAGAAAATCTCCGACCCAGCCGGGAATCGAACCCGGGCCCGGAGGACGGCAATCCGTCACGCTGACCACTCAGCTACTGGGGCGGACTTTTTAATGATAGGCTAGATGTACTGTGGAAATATGTTATGTGTCTTTAATGCAGCAGTTTTCATTACATTTTCTGTGCAGTTGATTATTGCTAATTCCTCCTCCTTTAGGGGCAATTAGTACTGGGACAAGGCTGGTGTCACCCCATACTGCATTGTTGAGAAATTTATTCACAATGTTGGATCCAAGATGGTGGTGATAGATATGGCAACTTTGCAATGACATCATGGTGCGAAGGTCAAATTTTGGCGGGAAAATAGGCCAGTGGGACTACCTCCACCAACCTAACCAACTATCCTTCCCCCTCCCCCCCCCCAACGAAAATGATGGGAAGTCCAAATTTTTGCTGAAAAAAGCTCACTTGGGCTACCTCCAATAATCTGAGAATATGGCGGGAAAATAGGTCACCTCCACCAACCTAAGTCATCTGACCGTTGCCTTTTCCTTGGAATTGGTGGGGAAAGGGCTCAGCCTGTGCTGGACTCTGGATGGGAGGGATGTAAGTCTTTATTTTGCATTCAGTCTTTATGTAAACAATTTGAGTTGTCATATGCAGTAGCTCCATCCAGTGTGTTCACCATAAGGCCCAGAGTACAACTGACATAGTACACAGTACTGCCACCAGAGGGTGCCATTGTCCCATGGTGGTCTTGGGAGAAAAGGTGGGAAATTGAACCAGTCTGTGACCAGTGGCTGGAGAGATGAAAGAGTGTAATTTGTTTATTTTGGAACAATTTATTTAGGGACGGATATCACATAGTTTATTTATTACATTGATACAAAATACTCCACATCACATGCTTTGGGTCCCACTATGTAGCCTACAGACCTGAAAACTCCTTGTAAATCAGAGATATAAAGCAGTACACTGATGTAAATTGTCAAAATAATACAAATACAATACTCTGCAGACATGCCCATTAACTCTAAACTTTCAAAATAATGCATTTCACACCCTGCAGACCTGCAAACTACTCGTAGATCACTGGAATAATGCATGTAAAACGCTCTGCAGACACACTCACTAATTGTAAACTGTCAACATAATGTATTGCACAGCCCACAGACCTGTAAACTACTCTTAAATCACCGAAATAATACATTCCACTGTCTACAGACACGCAAACAGCCAACAAATGGTCAAAATAACGCTTGTAAAACGCTTTAGAAACACACTTTCTAATTATAAACTTTCGAAATAAGGCATTGCACAGCCCAGAGACATGCACACAAAATAATGCAACAGACACGTTCACTACACGTAAAATTGACAAAATAATGCTGTGTAATGCTCTGCCAACACTCTCACATTGCTTAAACAGCCACAAATAATGTAGTTCACAAACACTCATTGCACGTGGAAACCTCTTTCAGACTATAATTAAGAATATCCACTACACCATATCAGAGGTCCAAAGCGCTCATAAGCCGACGCTGACGACCCCACACATGCCATTTGCAGGGCCAGCCAGATGAGAGCCACTGCCAGAGAGACGAATACTGGGGCACAAGCCACTGCTCTCACGACGTTGCTGCCTGCTGACAGCAGGTGAAAGTGGTGTCTCTTTTTGAGAATGCAGTTAGGATTCCTCAGGTATTATACTGACGTCTCATGTCTACGTAAATTACAGCCAAGTCTCACTCTGGACACACTATAGAAATCTTTTGCCGTGCTTCCCAGAATAGCACTGGACGCATCGTTCCTAGCTATCCTAATTGGATATGAGAGATGCATCTAGCTGTATACGTTTTTACTGTGGCTGATGTATAACTTTCAGAGTTATGTGTCCAGCACCCAGTGAGAGACTTATGCGTAGCGACTCACCTGCGCAGGAACAGCTAAAAGGCTGTCAGTGTAATACAGATGTCACATCTCTATGTAAATATGAGCCAAGTCTACCTCTCAGAAATCATAAAGTGTCGTAGAAATAGTGAACAGTTGCTTTTGTTGTTGTTGTAATAGAAGCTTTCTCGACGTCTCAGCTTCTCTGCGTGTAAATTCTTATCCTAAGAGGACCTGTTTGCGAAAATAGCCCAGAATAACATCGATTGTCATCTTCCCAAGGGTCCTAATGAGGCATCACATGCTACCCTTCCTGGAAATATTGATGTCCTGATTTCAACATATGTCTCAGAAACGGTAAATTTTATTATCGCTAAAAGCCTTCATCATGTATGTCCAGGCTTTTAAAACTACTGTTCTTCATAAAAGCATTCTTGTTGTTTGGAAAGACAGGACTGTCTAAGCACAGAAAGGAAAATCAGAACAATTACGTAAACAGAATTCGAAGCACTGTTCTACAGAAGAGAAAACTGGTGGGAATTTTCAGTGTCCTACATCTGCTGGATATGTCCCAATGCCCCAATGGCGGATGAAGGACAGCATCTCACTGCATTTACCTCGCAACCATCTTCCTAGAAACAGTTGTAGAGGCTTCTATGTCCCAGATGTCCCAGCACAAAGGATGTGTTGTGAATGAATGAAGCATTCTGTTTGGCTCTTACTGAATTTAGCTGCCAAATTACTGATGCTGCCACTGTGGGAGCACATGAGACTTCCATCGACAAAACTGTTTTGTACAGATCACCATATTGCACTGACAGTTAAACCTTGCAGAAGTGGTCTACAGATCGTCAAATACCAGAAGACATTTCATCAATTACACTGCTCTGCCATTGATGATGGAAGCTTGAATATTTCAGCGTGAAACCGATCTCAAACCTGGCTATATATCACCACACACCGTCTCCATGTAGTAAACACTCAATTCGTATCGTGTGCAGTACAAAAACATCACTTCTACATCCTGCATAGATTAGCGACCAGACACGTGTACATTTACCGCAAAGACAATTGTACAAAGGCTGGATCGGTCTCCCTCGGCACAAATGCATCGCTTTCCCTGGCCACGAACTGCTTGCGTACTTGCTCTCTACATCGACCTCCAGACTAAGGAATTATAAGAACACATGCATTTTCACATTCTTTGCCAGAATATTATACCATTTACGCGATATTTCTCGATATCAACCACATAGATATATCGCTTGCATATCAGTATCATTTGTACAGTATAAGTCCGAAGATACAGACTGGCCATTATTTTTCTAGAAATATGAAACTTTAGTGAATTGGAGTCTGATGTAGACCACTGAGTAACTAGAAACTTATCCCGTCTGTGAAGACCTTTGTGTGAAATAGAGGAAATACTAATGTTGCTGATGTAACAGATTCCAAATCATCCCTATAATTTACAAAGTCAAGTAAGGAGTTTCTCATGTCTAGATAACCAGTAAATGTATCTTCCACCTGTCTTTCACCTGCTAGATGCACACACCACAATCGATGTTCTCTCAACTAAATAAGGGTGCGAAATGTGCAGAAGCAGTCCACGGGACAATGTACGTGGGAGGGAATAATGGTCCAGCACAAACACAAGACCATATTGAATCTTCTCAAATTGCCACGCGATCATGAAAGCTGTCCAGCACATATTAAGTATTAGTTCGCTATTCGGCCACCTAGGGGACGACACGGTTATGTCAGCTACATTACTGGATCCCGACAGGTCTTTCCATTCAGACAGCTTCTGCCGTTTGTGGGATACGTGAATCATTCACGCCACAGGGCCAGCGCCGCCATACGCCATGCACGCCTAGACAGAAACGTCCTGGGAAACCGGCCACAAACAAATTTTATCGCTATACTTACAATTAAATATTACAACTGCGGTCTCAATTGGACGCCATTCGACAATGAGCGAAGTATCAGAAATACACCCTGCTAATGGCTGTGGCCCAGGAAATAGAGACATCTGTACCATTCTTATGACTTGACATGCTTTTCCCTTTGCTAGCACAGCATTCCACGCCAAATCCATACCTTCCTTGTGAATGGACATAGTCATTTCCTTTACACATGTTGGAACACATACACATACTTTATAAAAATGACGCTCAAAGTGAATCTATCATGCATCCCCTGCTACTAAGTATAATACATCGCCAATAACAGATTGCTGGCAATACGAAATATCGTTGGCCGAAAATCAGCGATGGGAGGACATGTCTGATAACGTTTTCCTGCGAGTTGTACCACTGTATCTTGGAAAGAGACTCGTAATCGTCTTACAGACCACCAGTTGTTAAAAAAGCATGATCGGTCTTCGTTCTACAGATGCACACATGTATCCAGGTTAAGAGCTATACTGGCTTTATAAATCGAGGTATAGCATTACCTTCGAATGAAGTGGTTTTACCAGACAAATACTGCGACACTGAGCACCGACAGTGATCACTGGAGTGTATATTATCAGACCGAATGTGCGGTTACACGTCACCGACGATGCAACAATGCGACAAAATCACCGAAATTAGAAAGAGATTCGGCTAAGGAATGTGGTATGAAACCGGTATTTGCAACTCCTTCCTACCGGCACTAGATATTTCTCCAGTATTTGTAACGCCTTTTGTCTCGATGCTATGTCAGAGGTTCTGCGGTATATCCATTGGGTTGTAGGCGAAGGCTGATTGAGAAGGATCACAAACAGTAGATGATGTGCTGATTGAGGTTGTAAGAAATGTACACAGGCGTTTGAGATCTCTAGTTTTATTCTCTCTGGTAAAAATTATGTCTATGATTTAGAATCAAGTCTTTCCATTCAACTGCATACATCCATTGGATCCTATGGAGAAGTCTTTTAATGATTACAGCCACACATGAATCATATTTCTGGCACTCTCATATCTCACAAGGAGGCACCTTTCTGAAATTATCTGCTACAGTAAAATTCCAAAACGGCTTTTTAGGCAGTCCCTATGCCTCTTGGAACTCTTACCATCCCTGCAGCTTTGAACATGTGACTGTTCCAGTTCATGTTGGCACTGAGCAGAGGTCGGAGAGAACTATATCTACCACCTTCTGCAACCCGTGTAGAAACAGAGTGATTTGAGTAAGTACAACAAGCCTTCTTTTGATAATTCAGTGGAATTAGGAATATGTCATAGCTCTGCCAACAGTGTACGATGCGTAAGGTCAGGTCAAAACGAAGCCTGCTCCTGCAACTCAAGGTAGTATAAAAGACAGTATGGGAACTGGGAGAAGGACAAGGGTTTTGCTATTGCATTGAGGTGTGTCTCCTAACTACATACAGATACTGCAGTCAAAAGCATATTCGCATCCCCCAGGGCCCATTCACGTTCATCAACCCAACATTCTGTCGTCGTTATCCTTTACCATCCAACAAAGAAAAATTACGAGCTATAAAAGCTCCACTAACTTCATCCAATAGATAACTCGATAAGATTTTTATCACATCTCCGTCTCCCAGAATATCGAAAACAAACACCATTTGTATGCTGGCATCGAGCACATGTAGCGATCCTATTAAATATATAAGTATTGATCCACTGCACAGTTCAGTTTAAATTTTCATTGCCTGTACTGTAGGAGTATGACTGAATCCCACAGGCTATGCTATAAGTTGCAAGAGACTTTCCCTGTGACCCTGTGCCATAGTTTTAAAGATTGCTTTTATTTTATGCTTTAATATGCTTTGTACACTGCCATACATTTTGTTTCTTGCGACACAAATTCGAGGTCAGAGTCAGGTTCTAACCTGATGTGAACTCAGTCTCAACCATTGCCTCTCACAGAACACTAGACGCCACACAGTGTAAATCTTATGGTGCTGAAAAACACACACTGGGTGTTTTTTAAAAAAAGACAGTTACAACATAAGGAAATTGGAAGAGTTTTGCACTGTTGCACAACGTTTCCAAATTGAACTCCAAGGTGGATTGAAGACCTCTACATTTAAGCTCATCTGTCACAGTTATGGGATAGCTGATGACTCCATGTTCCATTTCGATAGATTTCTCATATTGCAGTCACGTACATGATCACTGTTTCAGTGCTAGCCGTCCCCAAAAGGCGTTGCCGCACGACCAAGACTCTTTCTCAATCTCAAACAGCGATGTCAGTCAATCATTATGTGGTAATAAACAGCGTACCAGTGGATACATGGGACAGGAAAGAGACTGTCGATATATTGTAATAATAGACCACATTTTATGGTGTGAACAATTTTAGGAAATTTTACATTAATTTCACCATAGACCAATAATGTGACAGCATGCTTCCGAATTTCAGTATCATCGCTAAACCGCCCATCCTCTACTTTGCGAGTACCATTGAGAATGTAGATAGATGACTATGCAGTAACTCCATTCATTGTTAATTCTCAAACATATACATCATCGAAGTATACGAGACAGTGAACTACATATTCCTAACACCTTGAGCATAGTGTGTAATTTACGACCTGTCTCTATACAAATGGGAGTCACAGGGCATTCTAGTAGTCTCAGGATAAAATTAGAAACTGAAAGACCCCCTTGCAAAGTCTTTGATCAAACTGCCCTGTACGTAGCACCATTAACGATTTAATATGCAACTGACCAGGAGTAGACCATTACATTCAGTGTCTCATCAATCAATGAAGCTTGCCGAGTCTGCCCCCATCCAAGTGCACAAGATTTCTCCAGATGCGCCCATGACGATGAGGTTAGCTCCCCTTATAGATGTATAATAGTAGTTTTGAAAGTGTTGTGATGTAATAGCAGACGGTTAACAACAACAAGAAATGGGTGGTGTTTATACACGGTGGAGCTCCAGGTAAATGGAGTTCGAAGCATTTTATGTAAATCAACTATGCTATCAAATGTAAAGTATTGTTCTAGTGTCTGGGATCAGTGCCACGAGGGTACTGGTAAGAGAGAACTTAAACACACACACTCCTAAGGCTTGCATGTTTCTGTACTGAAAATGGGCTATAACGTTAGATCACTTCAGTTTCTGACCTCTTAGTCATGTGGAATGCAGTGCTGTCAGTATTCTAATGTACAAAATATATTTGCAGTTCATGACATATATCGTTCTTGCAAGTTCTCTACGATAAGCTATGGTAACAAACTGTAAAATGAAAAAACTACTTCCATAAAACATTGGCTCTGTGTGATACATGCTGAATATAGCTTTCCAGAGATGTAGAGCGTCCACTGTTCACATCCCATCATGGTTCAGAAATTATACTATGCCCGCATCAGTCTTGTATAAAATGATCGTGAGTAACGATGAATACCTCTTACAAAGATACAGATAAACGCATAGAAGCGGCGTCTGACATGTGAAGTTACACGCCATGACACCACAGATAATTCCACCATTTTTCTCTTCTGCAAGACAGTGCTTCGAATTCTGTTTGCATAATTGCTCTGATTTTCCCGTCTGTGCTTAGACAGTGCTCTCTTTCGAAACATCAGAAATGCTTTTATGATTAACAGTATATTCTCAAGTGTGCACATATACTGATGAAGGCTTTTAGTGGTGAGAAAGTTTACTGTTTCTGATGATGTATGATGAAAGCAGGACATTACGATTTCCAGGAAGGGTAGCTTGTGATGCCTCGTTAGGACCACCAGGAAGATTGCAATCGGTTCTATTCTGGGCTATATTCGCGAACAGGTCCTGTTAGGATAAGAATTTACATGCAAACAAGCTGAGACATCACGAAAACTTCTAGAACAACAACAGAAGTAAACGTTCACTATTTCTACGACACTTTACGATTTCCAAGAGGTAGATTTGGCTCATATTTACATAGACACGTGACATCGGTATAACACCATCAGCCTTTAAATTGTGCCTGCACAGGTGAGTCGCTATACATACTTCTCTGGCTTGGCGCTGGACCCGAAGCTCTGAAAGGTATACATCAGCCACAGTAAAAACGTGCTACATGCTACATGCATCTCTCATGTCCCATTAGGATCGCTAGGAACAATGCATCCAGTGCTATTCTGGGAGCACTACAAAAGATTTGTGTAGTGTGTCTAGAGTGAGACTTGGCTGTTACTTACATGGACATGAGAAATTAGTATAATACTTGAAGAATGCTAACTGCATACCTGAAAAAAGATCTGACTCTCACTTGCTGTCAGAAGGTAGCAGCATCGTGAGAGCAGTGGCTCACGTACCTGCATTTGTCTCTCCAGCTGGCCCTGCAAACTGCATATGGGGTTTCATCAGTGTCAGCATATGGGCACATTGTACCTCTGATACGTCATAGTGGAATTTCTTAATGAAAGTTCAAAGTTTGTTTTTACATGGAATGAGTTTTTGTGCACTGCATTATTTTCGGCTGTTTAAGCATTGTGAGAGTGTTGGCACAGCATTATACATCATTATCTTTCCAATTTTAATCGTAGTGCACGTGTCTGTTGCATTATTTTGTGAACAAATCTGTGGGCTGTGCAATGACTTCTTTCGAAAGTTTATAATTAGACAGTGTGTTTGCATAGCATTTTACAAGCGTTATTTTGACAATTTACAGGTCATTTGCATGTCTGTAGAGAGTGCAATGCATTATTTCGGTGATTTACGAGTGGTTTGCAGGTCTGTGGGCTGTGCAATACATTATTTCGACAATTTAAAATTAGTGAGTATGTCTGCAGAGCGTTTTACATCCATTATTTCAGTGATCTACGAGTAGTTTGCAGTTCTGCAGGGTGTGCAATGCATTATTTCGAAAGTTTAAGATTAGTGAGAATGTTCGCAGAGTATTATATTTGCATTATTTTGACCATTTATATCAGTACACTGCATTATTTCGCTGAAAAACGAGTAGTTTGCAGTTCTGTACACTATATAGTGTAACCAAAATCATGCCAAGGGGAGTGTTTTGTATCAGTGTAATAAATAAACTATGTGAAACCAGACCCTAAATAAATTGTTCCAAAATAAATAAAGTACACTTCTTCATCTCTCCAGCAGCTGGACGCAGACTAGGTCATTTTCCCGCCTTTTCCGCCAAGACTGCCATAGGATGATGGCACCCTCTGTGTGGCAGTACTGTGTACTGAATCAGTTGGACTCCGGACTTCATGGTTAACACACTGGATGGAGCTACTGTCTATGACAACTCAAATTGTTTAAATAAATACTGCCTGCAAAAGAAAGACTTACATCCATCCTATCCAGAGCCCAGCACAGGCTGTGGCCTTTCTTCACAAATTCCAAGGAAGAGGTGGCAGTCAGCTGATTTATGTTTGTGGAGATAGCCCAAGTGACCTCTTTTCCTGCCAGTTTCTTAGGTTAGTAGAGACAGCCTTTTATGTTCCAAAATTTGAACTTCCCACTATTTTCTTGTGAAGGGGAGAGGGGGGAGGGAATGGGGTTGGGTTACTGGTGGTAGCACAATTGACCTGTTTTCCTGTCAAAATTTGAATTTCCCCAATGATGTCATTGGGATGTGGCCATATCTATTGCTGCTATCTTCTGTCCACCCTCCTGAATGAATTTGGCAACAGTGCAGAGAGGGGTGACACTGGCCTTGTCCCACTACTGTAGTTTCCCATCCCAAGGAAAAGAGTTTTCCCTGAACCTCTGTTCACTCCTCTACCCTCTTTGACAAAGCCATTTGCAGAATGAGAGTGACTTATACCAGAAATCTTCAGCCATCAATGCTGATTATTGATCAAAATTGAATTAATGGTGGGTTACGAATCTGAAACCATTGATGAACTGATTACTAATCGGAGCCTCTATCCCTAGGTCACAGTTTTAAAGGGCCATACATCAGAGACATATGTTAAAATTAAGAAGTCAATGGATAACGATAATAAATCGTAGAAAGAATTTATTAATTCACTGAGAGATACTGTTGCATGCATTATTGAACTTCTACAGCATTGTGTCTATTTATATAAAACAAAATCTTAATGATCTTTTAAATTTTTAATCTTTATAAATATGACTAATGTGTGGAATGAATTTCAATTTGACACCTTTGTCGGAAGAAGTAATAACCCAAGAGAAAAACAAGTTGAGTGTAATATTTGCAAAGAATATTTTAAATGACCATTAATTATAGAAAACATGAGAAGTCAGGATGATACTAAATGTGTTAGTGTATTAAAGAGAATTTATGGAGAAGAATACAAAAAGTACTTTGATAGCTATGACGAAACTGGTACAGAAATATGGCAGAAAATAGAAAGCTCCTATTTTCTCTTTTGTATGACAGTAAAGCAAATAGTGGATTCTAATTTGCCAATTAATGATTTTCCTACAAATTTACATTAAAGCCTATTCATTACTGTTAAAAGTTTATCACTCTATAACCAAAAAGTTATACAATATAGAATACAACAAAATGCAACTAAATGATTTATACTATTTGTATAAGAAATTTGGTATGATTTTTTTATTTTTTTGATATGATTTATTTATTTCTTATCATTTTTCTCATAATAGTAATTTTTTGGACCTGTTGAAGCCCGATCTGTAATCGAATTATTTCCTACTTCATCTGTCCATTCACCTAACATGCAACTTGTCTCCACACTATTTCTACCATTATCAATATATATACAACAGAATCACTATCAAAACATATAACAGATTTTCCTGATTTATCTAACATATCATACAATATGAGTCTTGCATTTGATGTAGTGAATGCAGCTATGAAGATATCTGTAGCTGCACTATTTTCCACATAATAATCCTTGAAATTGTACCTCATCTCAACCATCTGCTCTGTAATAAAAATTACATCTAAATTATCTAATCGGTCATCCTGCAATATCTCGTAAAACCGTTGTAAATCTGTTACACATTGAATTTCCCCCATAATGAATTACGACATATCTTTGCAACAGCTCATTTAGCAGGATTTCCATTTATTCTGTTACGATCCAAGTCAATACCCATCTTCTCTTTAACTGTTTTGATATTTTCCTCATCACTTTCAAAATTATGTGAACTAGTTTCTAATTTTATCTTGAGAAAGTCGTTTACACAATTTTAAACAGCATATTGCTTTTATTTTTAAAATCCCAAACTTCATACACATCTAGAACTTTATATCCTTTTTCTACAGCTTTCTTCACTTCATCAGTCGTCCAAGTTCCAATAAAACTTCTTTCTTCATCACTGTGATTCCATTTGCTTACTTGTTCTTCTGCACATTTGACACACAAAGGAACAATAGTTCTTCATTTTTATCGATCTGCATGTGTACAGAAAGAACAGGGTGATACAATCCTGCATAGATGTATTTTATTTTTGTGCTAATACCATCTGCTTCAGCTCTTAATTTTAATGCATTTGTTCTTCCAAAATAAAAATCACTTCCTGGATTCAATGTTTCAACAATTTCAGGCAATTGCTTTAATTTCTTAAGCCTTTTACACTCAGCTGAGTTCAGCCAATCATTTTCCAACATTTTCAGAAAATTGTATCCAGCGTTAATTATTTTTGCACTTCTTGTTAAAGTCTTTTAATAAAGATCATCCTTTTTTCCTTATTTTAATTGTTAATCGTTTCACTTTGGAAACATTTTTTACATCCATGCCAACAACAGCCATGGTATTGATGAATAGTATTACTTTCTTTATCAAACACCTCTACTTTTGTTCTAGGATCTCTTACTTTTCCACCATTAAGAGCATGTTGAATGTTGCTATTATTTAAACTATTCAACCAAGCTATCGATTGTTTACTGTAATTTTCCTCCTGTTATTTATCCAATACAGCGATTGTATTTTCAGGTAAATATTTAGATCGGTAAATAGCCATGAAAACTCCTGCGATAGTTAAATAACAAAATGGATCAATGTTAGCTATCTCTAGAAATCGTTTATTAGTTTCAAGCAACTTCTTCTTAATATATCTACACCAGCATTATAGTACTTGTTAATTTCATTCTTCATGTTGAACACATAGTTTTATTTAACTCTAGAGCTGTGACATTTGAGAAATGCTTCTCTATCTTTTGGCTTCATAGTGTCAGCACAGTAATATTCAGTGTCAGTAATTGGTCCTCTGTAGTTTTCATTTTCTGGCTTATTGTATAAGTTCTATCAAATCAAAAGTTTATGGAAAACTACTACTTCACACTTGTAAGCTGTATCAGAAATGTCTTGGTGATTGTTCAAACATTCTTCATTATGACAGTATCTACTGCATTTCTCACAATAAGTCTTATTTTCTTCACTTTCATGTCCTGGACTTTTGCATAATATGCACACTTTTCGCTCTGTTTTACATCTATAAGTATCCTTGTTGTGATAAGCTTTCTTGCATTTATCACAGAAATATGAAGATCTGAAGAAAGCAGTCATACTGCTAATTACATCAAAATGACTGTGATCTTCATACAGATAAATCTTTTTTTCTTTCTCGGGACCTCTATAGATAACTGCATTGATATTTTCAGCACATACAACATTTATTTGGATATTCAACAATTCTTCAACATTTTTAATGTCATCTAAAGTGAAGCCTTCTTCATTGTATTCATCCAACAGATTACATAAAATATTAGTTAACTCTTTCTGCATCTGATTTTCTTAATCTCGTTTGTAGTTAGTTCTCTTCCCAAAATATTAAAATAAATTACAGCTCTAGGACAGCACAAATTATCATCATTTATAATTCTTGTGATACATCTCTTAGTCTTTTTGTCTTCAGATAGATTAATTATTTTTTGCCATTACCACCTTGGTATCTAGGAATTACTATCATCTGAACATTGAACGATGTTTCTGCTATATCAACAGTCTCATCAGATGTTAAGATGTCCCTCATTTTATTGCACAAAGCTTTAACCGATTCTCCAGTATTATTCGATGCGTTATAACCTGTAGAAATAGGATAAAACATTTTGGGTTATTGACTGTTATATTCAGCTTATCCCCTTTCCTGAAATTAGTTCTCCTTTTAGCTACATCTACCATAGAATTGAGTGCTGTCGTTATATATTCTGTTTTCTCAGTAATAGTATTGAGTTTTGCAATGTTAGCATCGTTAAAGACAATTTTACATTCAACAGACCACACTTTAAATTGTTCATTAAATTTCGCTTTAATTTCTTTAACCTCACATATATGCTTTTTAGATGGCGCCGCTTCCTTTACTTGCTCAAATATTTTCTTACTTAATGGTTAAATTTGATCCAACCTCACTACTTTTTCCTTTCTTGGAAGACAAGGCATTTAAATAATTTCATCATCAAATCTCTAAAAATAATTTATATTAGGCACATGCTTTGGTCTTGATCTAGTCTTTTGGAATACATCTGGGTGAAATTTAAACTCTTGTAATCCAATAGCATTAATTAATTCAAATTTCTTTCATGTAGTGTATCCTCTAATGCCAAGACTTTTAGCTATAGCTTTGAGTTCACTTACTTTCAAATTTTCGAGAGTCCTTGTAGGACCTGGTAAATTATTTGAAAAGATGAAGTTGATAAGACCATCTTTTTTAATTCTGCTATATCCCTGAAAATAGTGATTCTTGAAGTAATCACAAAGTTGAGCAACTGTGAAATCTCTCAGCGATGCATCCATTTTATTATCTTTTGTTATAGAAATTTTTTCAATAGCTTTTGAAAAAATGGGCCATCTTATAAATTATTTGAAACAATGAAATAAATAAAATCATATTTTTTAAATCTGTTGTGTACTCGTAAATTATTCCTTCTGCAATAATCATGACTGTGAAATCTCGCAGAGAGACTTCCATTTATTAAGGAATAAGAAACATTAGCTTTGCAAAAAAAGAGAAAATTCATTTTGATGTGACTATTTGTCTGTAAATGTTTTTTGAGATCGCTTTTAACTACTTCTTTTCCACTCTTACACACTATTTTTCTTTCTGGCCTATTTTCTAGTTGAAAAATCTTGCATCTACTTGTGAGCATGTTTTTAGACGAATCAGTTAAGTAAAAACATCCAAGATCTTTAATTTCTTGACAGCGAATTCATTTTTCAAAATGTTGCTCTCTATTCAACACTTGTTGTTGTTGTCGCTGTTTGTAAAAATGAAGAAAATCCGTCATATCCCTAAACATTACCATAGGACTCTTATAATTAGATACAAACTGTTCAAAACGTTCTTATTTATTATTATATGCGTTTCTATAAAGGATTGTACTATATTCTTTACAAGCTTTGCTTATTTATTTGAGTAAAAGTTATCAATTGACTTCTCCACTTCGCATTTTTTACGCTTCTTGTTCAGTTCCATTTATTGAGATAAAATTTTCAATAATAATTAAAACTTTTCTTAATAAATAAGTCCTCTCTTTAATTAATCTTTAATAAATATTTATATTTTTGTACTCCTAATCAATTGTTATCCATACCTAAGCCAGTGAGAGATGAAGCAGTCTCCAGACTGTGTCCCATTCGTAAATTTCGTTTTCCATACATTATTCCCCTAACTGCTGTTGCTGCAACTTTTTCTCCTGCTGAAGCATCACTTGCAAGCATTCTTTCTTTGGCAGCTAACTGAAGTTCTTTATCGGCTTCACATCTTTTTTCTAAATCTTTATGATCACAATAAGCAATATCATGTTGTTTACAAGCTTCATCTAATGGATTTATACATATATCTCCTTTGGCTAATCTCCCTTCTAAGTTTGTACCTGGACCACAAAATCTATAACCTAGAAGATGCATTTCAAATGGTAATTTGTTAATTAAAGTGTTTATTAATCCTTTTCCACATTTATCACATTTCTAAGATGTATGTGGAAGAATATTCAGAATTCTAATTAAATAAGGAACACCTTTTGGATTGTTGACAATGAAATCACTAAATTTATTTGTCAGCATTTGCATTATTCCTACCTTGTCATTATGATAATTTTGTTTCTTTTCAGCTACTTCTTCACCATGAATAACTGCTAATCTATCAATTAATTGCTGAACATCATCCATCCAAATTTATTCAATTTGTTTTTCTGTATATTTTTTTTAACTAAGGCTTTGCCTTTTTTCTCAGTGAGAGCTGAACTGCGCTCAGGTGAACTAGAATCTATAGCTGGTCTTCTTAAGTTTGGAAAATAGTAATCAACAATTGTTTTTATCACATATTTATGTTTATCACCTTTATGTGACCTTATTTTACTCGGATTATTGCCAGAATACAATACTCCTGAATTATGTAATATAACTGCATAATTTCATAAATCTACTCCATCAAACTTTCCTCCTATATCATCTATAGTAATTTCTTTTTCTGTTACAGGACTCATTAATCCAACAGTTCCTTCATATGTCTTTTCCCAATTTTTAATTTATTTCTTCCAAATGGTACTGATAATCTTCCTATATATTTAAATGTACCAACAGGTCTTAATCCAAAAGTAGTAGCTTCACTAAGGTTTACATATTTTAGCATTCTTTCACTTATATTTATATTATTAACTTCACTATCCTTTATAGAATTTTTCTCTTTTGCGTATTTATTCAATGAATCTTTGCGTGTAGTCATATTTTCCTGGAATATCATCAGACCAATCTTTTAATGGTTTAATTGGTGATAAATCTCCAAAATTTTCTATATGATTGATATGGAATCAATTGTTTTTCAACTTCTCTGTTTTCTTTAATTGCTTTTAAAACATTGTCACTTATTCCTTTCAATTCTTATTTTGCTTGTTCAATGGCATTGATAACTGGTTGACCTTTTTTAAGTTTTTCATACCGTGTTCTTTTTCGTTTTTCCCCTTCTTTAAATTCTTCTTTTAACTGTTATTTTCCTCTCCTGTTCTGTCTAGCTTTTTTAACGAATTCTGGATCACATTTTGCAAAAATTTATTAAGATGAAAAATGTATGAAATAAATTATTTTGCCAGCCAGGGTGGCCATGCAGTTCTAGGTGCTACAGTTTGAAACCAAGCGACTGGTATGGTCGTAGGTTCGAATCCTACCTCAGGCATGGATGTGTGTGATGTCCTCAGGTTAGTTAGGTTTAATTTGTTCTAGGTTCTACGCGACTGATGACCTCAGAAGTTAAGTCGCATAATGTTCAGAGCCATTCAAATATTTTTAAGTTTGTGTTGTTATGCAGTTTTGTAATTTATTTCTGAACTTTCCATCATTGTTTTTCTAGGTATATCTATTGTGAAAAATCCAGCCTTATTATTCCAATATTTGCTGCACATTTCTTTAAATTCATCAAACGTGAAATCTCCTCTAACAAATTCATGATAAATAAGATTTAAATCTGTGTCACCTTGTCTTCAGATATTTTACAAATTTAAGTTATCTCTTACTAGTTGTTTGTTATCTTAGAGTAAGTCTGAGCAAAGTAAAAACAATCTATTCCTTTATGTCTTCCTCTAGTGAAATATTCTCTAACATTATCTAAGTTTTCCAGAATGAGGCTATCAAATACAACAACTGAAATTTCTTAACATTTATTTTCGATAAAACTAACAATTTTTTCATTAATTTCATCTTCAATTCTTTTACATTGTTTTATAAATTCAAAGTATTTTGGTTGATCTAAATGTTTTGAGTAAATGTACAAACAATTAATTTTTTTTTCCCAATGCACCCATCCTGGAGCGAAAATATAACTATCAATCATTAATGTTGCTTTTTCACATCCACTTCGTCCAATTATTGCACATCTAACAGAATTTGGTAAAAGTTTACCATGTTTATTTTACAACTTCTTTTTTTCTGGAAGTCTTATGTTTGGTTCCCAATCACTTTTGCTCATTATTCATTAATAAAATTCTTAAACAGTAAATGAGTAGATTGACACAGTCTAAAAGAGCTTTGGCTGTCACCTATTTCAGTTAAATGATAAGTTATCTGTTCTCAAAAAGGGTTAACTGTTCCCACATGGGACAGCTTTAGTAGTATTTCATTAGTTGGCTTTTAACCAACTTTCATAACTCCGCAGATTACATCGAAATATAATAAACTTTATTGTGATGGAAAGAAGATAGAAATTCCTGCACGTCAGTATAGTTTGAAAAATGTATTCATTCGAAGAAGCCAAATATTCATATTAAAGCAGATGAAATTTTAAACGGAATTGTTATTGGAAGTGATGTAAAATTGTATATGGACATAAAAGACAGCAATGGAACTGTGCTTGGATTTAGTAGCCAAATTTTTGAAGCTAAAGAGATGATAGTTGCTAAATATGTTCCTAAAATTATTCTATTTGAATTAATCAATATAAATTTCGATCTTGTCGATGGAATGTTTGTGAGGGATACTGATCATTTTCACAGAGAAACTAATATTATTGCCTCATTCAAGCCTAGTGCAGAATTTGGTGGACCAATAATTCATTAATCAAATTATCCTGTAAGGATTACTATTTTTGATCAAATTAAGGACTTATAAGATACTTTAACTGACGAAAATGATAATTTGATTGATGTTATTGGTGCTACTGTAACAGTTATTTTAGAATTTTCTTAATACTTTTTATTCTTAAATAAATCATGAACAAAGTCGAAAATTATCAGTTTTACTCTTTCCTTGTGAATGAGAAGACTAAAAATAATTTTAATCTCCCCAACAAGAACACGGAGATTAATATAAATATCGGAGATGGTTCGGTTCATCCAAATCATGCTCAATTTTACATGAATTTCAGTATTATTGGAACTGATGGTACAAATTATCCAACTTATGATAGAAAATCCAATAAAAAATTAATGAATCATTGTGTAGCAAAACTATTTGATGTTACCAACATAAAGAAAGGTACCAATATTTTGTCTAGAATGGAATTTCCATTTATTTCTTCAACGGCTCTTACTTGATTGCCTTCGATTATAGCCAATGAGGCTATAGACAATGAATCACATTACGCAGAATACACAGCTCCTAAAACGCTAAACTTCGTTCACATGATGTTAATCGATCACAATGAAAAACGAAAGGAAATTTTTGAAAGTGAAACACAAGTTGGCAAAACAAATATACTGATTTTAACACCATTTTAGCTTACAGCAGTAGCAATCTTGACTTATAAAATGAAAGATTTAGTGTCAGATCTGGTGAGACTTACAGATTATTGAGATTATAGTTGTCCATATAGAAAGGCAGTTCTGCAGTTGGTAGTGGTATTGATGAATTACATGTATATGAAGGATTTTCTAACAGATCAAGAAATAATTAGAGGTTGTTAAGATCGAGATTGAGCTGCCTGAATGAAATAATCAGTGACTGAGGTAATATGTATTTTGTGGGGATCCCTTTCATGGTCAGTTGTGCAGTAATGAAAGTTAGTGGGCTCAGTAGCATTATTTATGAAGCACAACTGGAGTGCTTCTCATATAATGAATAATTATCGAGTACTGAAACAGAGAAGGGAGATATGAGGATAGCATAGGTATGAGGTTATTATGATGAACAGTAGAGTTTAATTTGCTGGAGGTATATATGATTATTGATGATAATGATAATTAATAGGAAGATGCAATGGTTAGGAATTATAGTGTATATTAAGAAATAAATAATAGTTAGGGCCTATGTTTAAGTCCCTGTATTTGCATGGATATATTTCACTAGCTGTCTGCCTGCTTAGCTGGGTGGCAATGTGCTCACCTCCCATGCAAGCGGGCCTGGGTCCAATTCCCGGCCAGGTTGGAGATTTTCTCCGCTTGGGGACTGGGTGTTGTGTTGTCCTTATCATAATTTCAACCCCATCACCGGCATGCAAGTCGCATAATGTGGTGTCGAATGAAATAACACTTACACTTGGCAGCCGAGCTTCCCTGGATGGAGCTTTCCAGCCAATGATGCCACACACTTCTTTCATTTCATTTTTCATTAGGTTTCGTGTAGTAAAAGGAAAGTGATGAACAGTATAGTTTAGTAGCACAAAAGCTCTGATATGTTAACAGCAGTATGGTAAAAGGCATCACATTTATTTTTTATATGAGGTTTGTTTCAGGTCAGCAGATACAACTTATATGGCACACATTTCTGATGTGATATTTTATTCTACTTCATTTTAAATTTTCTGCATAGTTCATGCAAGAGCAACATTCTGTTGAAGCATGCACATTCTTCTAGTGTAACTATGTATCATGTTTGTTCAGTGCAGATTATGTAATAAAATTGATTTTACTATTATGTATATAATTTAGATATATGAGGCATAGTTGCATATACTCATAGGATGCCACGTTGAGTGACAGTTTCTTGTGATGACACCAAGCAAGTAGGAATGGAGAACATGAATGAGAATACCATTAATGAAAATGTAGATGTATTTGGTGGTAAGATTAGTTTTTTGTGAACAATATGCTATTAATCAATAACACTTTCTTCCTTTTTGCATTTTAACAGTTACTGACTAATTTTCTTGTAGTTGCATAGGTAGTTAATGTGAAATAACTATCTCATTGCATAGTATGATTACTGCTTAACGAAGCTATTGACTCTTGTTAACTCATTTATTATGCATTTATTGGAGCTGTAACAAATTTTGAAACTTATTATTATCATTTTGTGATGATCTTCCACTTTTGTGATAACACACTTGGCTTCAGTTACTGCATTGTTTAATGGTGAAACTTTTGTGGTTCATCTTAGCCTTAGAATAAGTTCTCCATTTTGTTTACAGATTTACACATGATGAGTTTTCGCTGCATATGTGTAGGATTTTTGCTGCATTGACATTGTGATGAAATATTTGCCGTGTTTTTGTGTGTATGATATTGAATTTGTCTGTATTGGTTATCTGATAAACAATTTTTGTGAATATATCACTTCACTGTAGTTCTATGAGTGCTCACTTAGGATAAGTACTTATTGTCAGAGGCTATATATGAGGTAAGTGATATGAAAAGAGAATTCTGAAAAATGGGTATAGGAAGAAAGTTGTAAAATATGTGAGTAGGCAGGTCAAACGAAATTTCATATAAGCTATGGTTGAAGCATAGCATTATGAACGAGTACAGCCAGGTTGGATGATTTTATTATTTCTTCATGTTACAATAACAAAATATTTGAAGGAAATTTTATGTGTGAAGTTGTAGCAGGTATATTGATATAAAAGATATGACAAGAGCGTGAAAGTATAACATGTATACAGTATATAAGTTAGAAAACTTATTGTTACTTTCGAGTAGTGTGTGACACTGCTGAAATAGGAGGAGTGGAGAGGAGTGATAAGGCACCAAACCACTTTATAAACATAGCTTAGAAACTGATTTGTTTGTCTCTTTAAAATTTAAAACACTTAAATGCAGATGGCCAGTTTAGAAAACTCCAAACAAATTCTAATCACCAGTATAAAAACACATTATTAAATTAGAGCTCTGATTGCAAACAGTAAAATAGTGTTGACAATAAACAATGTGTACAAAGAATTCCTAGATTTTCAATCGTTCTCCTTAAGACAAATAAGTACAACTCAGTTTCACAAAAGTCTGATTCAAACAGTCACTCCATACAACCAATTAAACAACAGACTTAATCCTTGTGAATCCAGTGACAAACAAGTGATAAACAAGACTACTTAATGTGTGGGTGGCAGGTACTTATGCACCACAATACTGGTATTAGTTCTACAATTGTTATGTCCTTCGGTGAATTTGCTTTCCTTTTTCTTTATAATAGTCCACGTCTTGGCCTTTGTGGTTAGACTAATGTATGATACCCGTAACACAGACATGTTAGACGTTCCGGATCATCAGTAGTCCGAACAGTTTAAGTCCGTTACTCGTATTCCTCATGCACTCTGTAAGTCTGCAACTAGTGTACAAACACCTGCTCAGTTAACTAGAAGCAACAGGCTCAGCCCCTTAAACGTACTAGAATTATAACAGCGTAACTGTGTCCATACTTCTACTGTAACCCGCCTCTAGGGCACACTAATGCTTTTAAATAGCCTTTTAGCCAGCAAACCAACAAACTGTCGCTATTGTTTGTGAACATCAGTGCAAATTTGCCCCTTAAACGTGAGTACAGTACTCTCATTGGACTCGTATGCAGCGACCACGCCAGCTCCACACAACTGCAGCGGCAACACGCCCCTCACTGCACCGTCCACTCGTTATCTCGCTCATTCTGCCAGTAGCCACCTGACCTGCCACCTCGCAGATTAATCTCACACCACTTTAGAACCATACATCTAGGACTCAAGAGCAATTGACTTTTTTTTCCTTTATTGCGTTTCGATTCCCCCGAAGGGGGCGGGCTGGCAGCAACTTAGTATGCCGCTCTTCAGCCTACAGAATTTTTAAAACACAAGAAGTAGAGAATAAACAATAAAAGCAGGCGATAAAAACGGTGCCCTAAAAGGGTCAAACGGCAGAAAATTGCTAAGTTAAAACATAAAACAAAGGGTTGGCAATGCTAATAAAATACACAGGAAGCAGACAGGTAAACTAGTAGACAGACAATTAAAAAGACTCAGCGACAGTCTGGGTTCTGTTTGCAAGAGATACAAAAAAACTCACACCCAGTGAGTGTATGATTGCTGTTTGCAACACTTCAGAAAAGACGCACACATGTAACTTTCACTTAAAACACTGCACTAAAAAGTTGTCAGGAAGGTGACACACCACAGCTAGGGGCAGATGGGGGGAACTGGACAGATCAGGGGGGAAAAAAGTGGGGAGGAGAGGAAAAACGAATGGGGGAGGGGAACCGATGGAGGGAGAGAAGGGTGGGCAGGGCAGATGCGAGAGAGAGTGGGGAAAGGCGGAGGAGGGGAATGCAAAAAGGACTTGGGGGAGAGAAGGGAGGCAGAGAGAGGGCAGACGGGAAAGAAAACAGGATGGAAGGGGGGGGGGGAAGCCTGGGAAAAGGACAGAGGAAGGGAGGGGGAGCAACCGACATGCCGCGCACACTTAAATTGTCGTCCTATCAAGGACCCTAAGACTAACGTCTCTGATCGGGAGATTAAACCACAGACGCCCATCGATAACCACAAGCACTACTCTGACGGCGCTGCCACGGCTCATATCACACAGATTGTCTGAACTTTGACCTTAAAGTGCGTTTAATTCCCTCTCCTTTTCCTTTGCATGAACCATGACACATTTGTTTATTTTTCCTTTATTTCTCATCTCTATACCTTCTTCCTCTTACGTGAGGTGTATATGTTTCTCATATGTGTATTTATTGCTACTGCTGCTATATCTTACATGTTATTAGTTTTGAGTAATTAAGCATTTCTTGTAACATAAGATCTATTCTTGTCTGCTCCTTAGATTTTATTGTACATTTTCATGGTCATTTGTCACCATTTGAAGATATTGATGTTTTGCTAACTGTTCCTCTTCTTAATTTTACTTGTATCTGACACAGAATATTATATAATTATTTCTGTAATTAGACGTTTGGTAATCACACTGATTAGTGTAACTATGAACATTCATGTTTTGTGTATAAGATTCATCTTACATTTTCATGGAGTGCTCGTGTACCATTTCAAAGATTTGCTAGGAATGAGGTCACTTCTAAAAGAGATTAAACTGCATGTGCAGTTCAGATTTTGTAATACGTATTTTACAATTTACAAATTCAATGTAGTTCCCTGGAGCCCACAAAATTTCTTTCATTCTTAAAGGAAACGGTACATTGAACCTGTCAACGAGACTTCAGCTGAACATATGAGTTATCAGTGGAAAACTGTGTCCCTGAATCTGCTCCTGTTGGATTCTACAATTACTACCAATGCCTTACTGGCTGCTCCTAGACCTGAAAATATTCTTCATATTCCTCGGCATTGCTCACCTATGGGTTCAGTATTACAGGAAAAGCTACCTCATCAGTGACCATGCTTCAAGAAATGTATCGAAATTGTGGTAGTGGCATGGTCACAAGATTAGTGACATGAGACATTAACAGTACCTTCGTCGGGACTAAGTTTACAACACTTTACCTTCACTTTTATTCACTTACTAGCGTCAATATTCATGTTATGAGACATTAACGCCGATCTTCAACGGTTTTGAATGATGCTACATTCACCTACAATCTACAGAACTCAGCAAGTAGTGTTTATGGTTCCTCAATGTGCAAAGACAATATTCATAAGAAAACACCAATCAGAACATTCTTTTATACGTTTTGTAACTCTTCTAATGTTATTTATAATTGTACTTTACTGTACTCACCTCTTTGTGAAATTTTTCTTTCTTTTTAAATTTTGCTCTCCTTGCCTTACCACAGCGAAGACAGTTCATATGAAACCTTTTTCTGTGGGGCAAGGGATAGTATAAAGTTTCTAGCTGCTATTATAAACAATTCATTTTTACTATATTGAGACAAAAGTGAATAAGCGCACTACATGAGCGGTGAATAAGATTCTTGAGTCTGTATTTATTTTTATTCGTGGCCGACCTGCTAGTAAGTCTGTTGTGCAGTACTGTGACTCTCTTACGTAGTTGTGAGCAGTTGACTTTTTAGTAGAATGAGATTTATTATTTGTGAATATGGAAGAAATAACCTTGATTACTTTATTATGGAGATGAACACTCTTTTATAATACTTTCTTGTTCTTTATTCTGAATGAGAAGATTTTGAAGGAAATTTAGAGGTATATCTCTAAATTTAGTGATAAAAGAATTTTATAGTCGCTGGAGTCTTCTTACGTTGTGCTCTTTTCTCAATATCAGAGTTTGATATCTCCAGAACGATTTTCTGCAGAGTAAAACGCATCTCAAAAATTCGTTCTAAAGTTTTGTACAGTTTGTCGTGTGTGCATTGCGCCTTACGCCACACGAAGTAGTACACTGTTTCTGCGAGACAGCTTTACAGTGGATATGTATCTTCAGCTGCTGCACCTGCTGATTTCTATTTTCTTTCGAGAACGTCAGTCTTCCAGGCACAGAAAGCAGCACGCTGTGTGAGAAATAAGTCAATTTTATTTTTTGGCAGATCTCACCTTGCATTCTTGAGCAAACCGTATGTAGTAGGGATTGTCTAGTGTCGTGCTAGCAAGCAAAGTAATTGCTAGTGAACACTGTTGATAATTTCATACAGTTAATTTCTTCCGAGTGGAGAATTTTGTGGATATTCCAATACTGAATTTTAATTATATTACGTTCATAGAGCACAGAGTTAGTTTCTTTTGGTATTTAATTACATTCGATCTCTTTATTTCGAATTTTATGTTTCATGAACTTCAAAAGTTTTATTTTGCGACACCTTTCACACGCTCAACGCAGGGCAAACAGTCAGTTTGCTCAGTAACTGAATACGAATCGAAAGCAAACGTCACACGACCAGAAAGTTTTCGAAAGCAACACACTCATTTTTCTTTCACATACTGATAAGCTTACAACTGTTAGCGACAGTATTTTGCATGTCAGAGAAATATAATCAAGTACACTGCAACTCTTACAATGACACACTAGTGTGTTACAGATATGACATTCTAACTTCAATACTGACTGCCTGCCAAGTATCAACTGTGTCCTCTGCGAAGGCCACCTAACAATCTGTAATTACTTCTCTGACAGAAACACTTACATATAATAACAGGCTAACTGGGTCATATCTGATTACACTGGGTTACCTCGCACACGTTTTCTAATCTCAATTCACGGTAAGCTGCCATACGGCGTCTCTGAAATGCTTGTTTATGGAAATGACACAGCCCAAGAATTAAGGTATGTGCGGGCACAATAACGAAATGAATTATACGTAATTCATCGTCAATTGAACTACTTTATGGCCAATGCCATTTTTATTTATATTTGTTTAAATTCGAAAGAGCTTTTTTCTTGTTCATTAAATTAACTGGAATGCTTATTACGTAATACAAGCACAAGTGATTTCACTATTCTCCCAAAAACTCTTTCTGCAATCTTAGCGAAATAAAATACATGTAATTTTCAGGAAATTTCAAAGGAATTGGAAATGATGTGTAAAATGTTTCTTCTTAAGGGAAAGTTTGAGAAGATTCCAAAATCCTTCTTATATTATTCGGGTCTGTAATACTTCCGAAGTTATGGAGAATTCAATATTGTGATTAATAATTTAATAAAATTAATTTAGATGACGCGCTTGAGCTAGAGTTGAATGTGTATAACATGTTTTTTTGTCATCTGTTATTAGATGGACGAGCTTCATTTTTGAAAACCGTCGTCTAATTGAATTTTAATATTGCATCACAACTTCCTTCGTAAATAAATGACGCACTTTTGGAGTTTTCCAAATAAAGAGGTCCTTCCATAACCCTATTGTCCTATCATCATCTTTGTCTTAGATCCCCAGTTCATGGTAGCAAAACATGTAATGATGACTAATTAGTTTCAATATTAGAAATATGGATATCTTACATAAATCCTTAAACACCATTTCTGAACGAACTTGTTGTATCTATGGCATAATGTGGGATGTTGTGCTGTTTTTATAGACTTACATGGCAACAGTTTAGGTTATAGTGAAAGAGTCTGTTACTAGATGTCCGCCAACATTTTTCAGTAATAGGTAATCGATTAAGGGACTATACCTGAGGCTTCACAGGTACAATTACCTGCAGTACCTGTGGAGGAACAATATTTGAATCAATGTCACTATCTAATTGGAAACTGGCCCGACGTCATGTTATGTGTTACCCAATACAGTAAGTAAGTTGCCTTGTTTCGGCAATTTGCTCTTTTGGTTTTCACACGTATGTTGCATTATATTTCTTCCCTCCTCTTCTTTGCATGTCACAGTTTCATACAACTGAAGCTGGGATTTTAAAATCGCGAAACCAGTAGTGCTTAAAATAAATATACGTACAACTGAAGCAGATCTCTCTAAATTAATTATAATGCCTGTCAGTTGCGGATGTCATTGTACCAAATCACGTCCTAACAAGGAAAAATATCGTTAGTGAAAATGTTGTCCTTTGTTCCTACCTTTACTGTACCTCTTGCTCTCTCGCTCCTTTTCATTCTCATTGTTTCCCTAATTCTCCCCTTCCTCACTTCCTCCATCCTCCCTCTCTCTTTTTTCCTTTGTCCACTTCATCTCTCTTTTTCAGTTCCTTCCCCCATATAACCCGCGCCCGTGCTCCGCTGCTGGAAATCTCCCGCACAGATTTACAACTGTGCGAATGCATGCTGCCCGTCGGCTGTAAATCTCTCGACGCCGCTATCGGTAATCGGTTCTAGCGCGCAGTTGAAAAAGAATACCGTATCCAGTGCAGGGCGGCTAGAGGAGCGCTAAAAGGATAAAGCAAACAACTGACGAGTGGCTCCACACTGTGAGTGAAGGTTTAATTGAAATTGCCAGTCGGCGAAGGCAGCAGGCTGAGAGAAGAGCAGCCAGCGGCGGCGATACCCGAGGCACCTCGGCGCGGCGCAGCGCGGCACGGGACGAGTGAATTGTCTGCTGCAATCTGGTGCCGCCGCTGCCTACAGAGGAGCCACCGCCGGCGGGCGTAATTTAAAGCGACAGCTCCGCGTCTCTCTCTCTCTCTCTCTCTCTCTCTCTCTCTCATTCCCACTCGTTCCTCCGCGTCTCTCTGTCCTTCGCCCTTCCGTCGCCGCCACTGCTGCCCGTCTCTTCTCTCTCCGACACGCCCTCCGCCTGTGATATCTCTTTCCCGCTCTCAGTGCAAGCAGAACAATTACCGCGCACAAAGCGACCGCGCGCGCCGGCTGTTTCTGCAGCAGCCAGCCGTTGGCGCCCCTAACACAGCCGGCAAATCCGGGGGAAGCCGGCAGCCCTGCCCGCCCCCGCCCCCGCCTCCACCGCCACGTCTGCCAGTAGTCAGCTCGCCTTATTGCCCCGTCCTGCACACTTCAAAGAAGAGCCGAGGAGAGAAAAACGGAGGAAGTCGGCCACTAGGTGGCTGGAAATCCCGCCTGTAAAAGCTCCGCAGTCGGCCCTTTTAATTTAATGCCATTTAAGGGCCGTCGCTCGTCGCGACACCACAATACAGGGCGGTGAAACGCGAGGTGAAAATGAGCCGCCACGGGTGTGAATTCGCGGCTGCTCGCACATTGAGCGAGCTCTCATCTGTGGAGTTGGACCAAACATGTTCGTGGCACCTTCCTACACAGACTCGTCCACTGCGAGAAACAGAGGGAAGATGGCAAATGTCATACGTAAAGCAGCCGTTGGTTAGGACATGCGTGCTTCGTTAATATTTGAATACATCTGAAATAGCTTGTCTTATTATGGCCATCACAGTGTCGGTGCTGTTAGTGGTAGATGAATATTTTTCACTCCAAGCACTTTTAAAAATAACTCGTAGTATAGTGTAAATCTCTTGCTGGACAGAGAGCGCCCAGGCGTTTCATCAGATCTGTAATAATTTTCTGAGTCTTTATTCAGATTTCTGAAATGTTTCAGTAATTTAGCTTTTTCGTATAGTACAACACTTGTGCGTTTTAACTCACCGTGCTAAAATCGCAAAAGTAAGAACAGCAGAAACCCAGAATGTACAAATCACTGATTTGGAACCAATGACTGTTTTACAATTTTCAGCACCTGCCATCAACTGCCAATTTCTTAGCTTTCTGGGATGTAGTGATAAACATTGCTACAGAAAATATAATTACATATTTCACAATCTCAGTACTTAAAGTATGTTGTCTTCTTCACCTACTTTTTTTATTACGCAAAACGTATACAAAAATGAAATATTTTGTTGAAAAGCTACAGAACATGACGTATTTTATATCTTCGTCGGCAGAATATTGCAGAGAATATAATGACAAAACCTGACAATTTGAAACTATAATATTTACCATATGTAAAAATCAGGAATTCTACTGTATTACAGTAATCTACGCTACTTTTCACTATTTCTTAGTTGCTACAAATAGATCTTATCTGAACACTGTACACATTAGCTTGCTCTTAATCGGATATTATGGACCTTCGTTTACTGAACACTCGTTACCGTTTCATATCGCAAAGACGCTACAGCTACTACTGCTGCTGCTGCTACTGCTACTACTACTACTACTCCTCAACAACAGATAATCGCAACGTGCACAAACAAGATACATTGGACTGACTCTGGCTCTGAGCACTATGGGACTTAACTTCTGAGGTCATCTGTCCCCAAGAACTTACAACTACTTAAACATAACTAACTTAAGGACAGCACACACATCCATGCCCGAAGCAGGATTCGAACTTGCGACCATAGCGGTCACGCGGTTCCAGACTGAAGCGCTAGGACCGCACGGCCACATCGGCCCGCCCACATTGGACTGAAATAATGTATAAGCACTTGAGGAACGTTTTAAAATGATAGTTGCCATCTGTAATTTGTTATGTACGACTTCACAGTGTACATCAAAGTTTCATTAAGCTAGAATCGTCATTTGGATGTTTGAATCTGATTTCAGTATTTGATTTTCCAACTCGTGTGCAGCAACACATCAGAAACTGACTGATAACATTTTTATAGGTAGGCCTCAGCCGGGAAAATTTATGTGCACCCAGTTGTTAATCGATTACCTGATCACAATTAATAAAAATAAACAATGGAGCGCTTTACAGGTTTGCAGCATGGTCACACAAAGTAGTGAGGCACATTACCGAGGGAAGAGCACAATGTCCCAAGAACATAAAAGAGGTGGTAAATGGGGTGTGTATATACAAAAAAAGACGTTAATGAATAGTTCAATATATTCCGTATTAAATTTTTGTCAGAATTTGAAATTATCTTTCCTTAAAAAGTATCCAGAAAATCCAACACAAAAACATGTTGAAATTACAATGAAATTCAGACTTTTAGCTGCTGACAGGGAGAGTTGTAAAAGTGTGCCCCGACCGGAACTCGTACCCGGAATTCCCTTCTTACAAGGCAGATGCTCCATCAATCTGAGCCACCGAGGACACAGATGACGGTGCGACTGCGGGGACTGATCTCCGGCACGTTTCCCGTCAGACCCTCATCTCCAACGTACTATCCACACATTACACTTGTAGTGCCCCTGTCCACTATACTCATTACTCGCGGCAGTCAGTCTACCGATTCCCATAAGAATTCGGGCAATGTGGGTGCATCTGCACTGAACAAGATCATTGACCGGTATGCCTTATCTATATGAAGATGGTATCCATTCTTTCGGACATATCCGAAAGAAAAGTTACCATCTTCATATAGAAAAACATGTTTGTCATGATAAACCTAACCATAAACATTTATCTTTTAGAAGAAGAAGGGAAATTTACGTAAAGAAGGAGTGGAAATTAACACGGTCTAGTCACATTAATGTGTTTGGAGAGCAGTAACCAGTCGCAGCCGTCATATGACAACACTAGCAGCTGACTGATACATAAGCGTGCAGTGCAGTGTAGAAACGGACCGATTTATCTGAAGACCAAAAGGACATGAGTACTGGCTTTGGGGCCAAGAGTGAAAGCATTTCTGAAACGGCTACGTTTGTAATTGTTCGCCTGCTGCCATGATTAAAGTACACCATGCAAGCCAAATGGCACTATCCACAACCGGTACCCAGGTAACTGTGGTGCTCCACTTGTCACGGATGAAAGATGGAGATGAATAAGGGCGAATAGTCGTGCAAATTTGAGCAACTGACTGCCCAGATGAACCGAGGGACTCCCAACAGTGCTCATCAACGACCGTTCAGCGAACACTGCTACCTATGAGCCTCCGCAGTAGACGCCTGGATCGTGCTTTCATGCTGACTGCTATTCTTCGTCGACGAAGGATGGAATTTGCACGCCAGTACCGCAGCTGAACGTCCAGCGTGACGACAGGTGGCCTTTTCAGGTTAATCGCCTTTCACGCTTCATTGGACAGATGGCTCTTGGTGTGTACTGCGAGAAACGTCATATAGGAAACACTCTGCAACAATAGGCCGCAGGGCATTCCCTGGGTGAACTCGCCATTCTGGAGGGCACTATGTACAAACCAAAGTATACGTCTATCCTTGGAGACCATGTTCACATCTACAAACAGTTTAGAATGTCGAATCGAAACACCTTTCAGCAGTCTAAAATTCGAAGTTGTTATTTTATTGAGCAACCAGTTTCGGAGATATATTACGTCATCTTCAGCCTCCATGAGTGATGTGTAGAAAAATTCCCATACCTGGTCAAGTTCCAGGAGTGTTTCTCGAGTGTTTCTTTCACTCATTACATATTAATAAATAATTAAGTATCGCCATATAGCAATTTTTGCGATCTCTCCAAGGCTATTGATGCAAGATATGTTACTCTTTTACAATAACGTAATTTTTATGGAATAGATAACTTCACATGCAGCTGCCGTCAGTCATACTTCGATAACAGCATGGAAGAAATTGTGATAAAAAATTCAGTGTTTTAAGGACAGTAAAAATTTAGTGACTGGAATCAAATCGCAGAGGAAATCACACAGGTTCCAATTTTGGATCAACTACTATTCTTTCTAGATGTACAGTCTTAGACATAAAAACTGACCGCCGGCCGGCCACCACAGAGACAAAGTCCGAGTCGTTCACTTAAGGTGGCCAATAAAACTGACCACCCCTGACAACTCTAAGTCCGGCCATCTGCACAATCTGGAAACACTGTAAGATGCGGAAGTGTTAGGAGGAAGTGTTGTCTACCTCCGAGATGATATGGAGGTAGCGAGCTCGTGGTCTTGCAGTAAGGGTCGTGCATTCTAAACTTAGAGTCGCACGTTCGCGTGCAACTGCTTTTATTTTTTTTAACACATTTCGGGCTAAAGTTATGAGTCTGATTCAACATCGAAGACAATTCGCTTAACATTCTAACCACGCGCAATAACAAGTATTCCAGAAACAATTCCGCAGGACAGCTCGTGGCTGCGTCGCGATCATAACAGCTTACGCTCGGGCGTTTCCTCACGTTGCAGCGGCAACCGGCCACCGGCCAGACGCCGCTGGCCGCCTGAAATCCGGCGCCGCCCATGTGAAGGCGGCGCCACGTTGTCAGTGTATGTATCAATGCCATTTTCGAATTTGAAGTTCTAGTTATCATCTTGCTGTTAAGAATTGGATTTTGCATACTTGAAAATCATGAAATACAGTTAAGCATTGTAAAATTGAGTCGCAAGTGGAAAAAGGTGTAACATCTGCAACACACATTTACTTTTGGTATAACAGAGGGGTGAATGTAGAGGAGGCAGCTAGAAAGATTTGAACTGTGTTTGCAGCGAGTGCTTTTGGGAAAAATACGCCACAAAAAGATATTCTTGTTTCAACAAAGATCGTTATGGCATGAATGATTTTCCACATTAAGGAAGTCTCGACTACTGATATATGTGATAGATTACCATTTTACCATCATGCGACATTTGCATTCAACAGGCAAAGTTCAGAAGTCTGGTGTAGGAGCACTGCAAGCTTTAATTCGAAACAAAAAAATCAACGGAGTGACTATTATTGAACGTCATCAGGTCGCTCATAGTATATTCCTATGCAGTACTGTTACTGGTGACGTGTTATGATGCCTTTATCGTTAACTTCCTAATAAGAAATGAAAGGCTGAGCCCCACCAAAAGACGTAGACTAGAGCAAAGAGTAGTGTGAACATAATATTTTACATCTGATAGCTCCAAAAGTGTGTTTTGGGCTACGAATTCTGGTTGGTTGGTTGTTTGGGGAAGGAGACCAGACAGCGTGGTCATCGGTCTCATCGGATTCGGGACGGAAGTCGGCCGTGCCCTTTCAGAAGAACAATCCCGGCATTTGCCTGGAATGATTTAGGGAAATCACGGAAAACCTACATCAGGATGGCCGGACGCGGGATTGAACCGTCGTCCTCCCGAATGCGAGTCCAGTGTGTAACCACTGCACCACCTCGCTTGGTTTACGAGCTCTGCCCCAAGCGGTGTGTGCAATAGAGCTGAAATTTGGTGTCAACAACTGAGACACCTTTCGGTCGCAGTGTAAGAAAGTCGAGCAACAAAACTACATCACTTGTGCTACTGCATGGTAACTCACTCTGTTGATTTGGGAAACAAATCTATCCAGGAGATTGATAGGAAAGTCGTCTTTCAGACACTTGTATTGATAGGGAAGTCCTCTCTTAAGCACTTGTCCCTCTCGTCATATATTCGTAATATTTTACCTTCCCCGCTCTTGATCGATCAATCGTCAAGGCAATTCATTTCTAGACGAAAATACTCTTATAACTACACTGGTTTAATGACATCGTTAGAACCAGTGGGTTTCTACGGTCGTAGAATTTGCAAACAACTTTAGCATTGTCAGATTGTTTTAGATATCGTGAAAGAAAATTCAGCTGCTGATTAATTTCTCTTTGATAATTACTGTTGCGATTAGTAAACTAATGGAAAATGCAATTAAAACATTCACTGTACTAATACAAATTAAATTCAGCTTACTACAGAAACATCACGACGGTAGTCTATCTTAATAAAGCATTAAGTGTCTGTAAGGCGATTGAGCCTATATTAACTCTAATTAGTAGGATATTACCGACTGCCGTGCGGGATTAGCCGAGCGGTCTCGGCGCTGCAGTCACGGACTGTGCGGCTGGTCCTCGGGCATGAGTGTGTGTGTTTGTCCTTAGGGTAATTTAGGTTAAGTAGTGTGTAAGCTTAGGGACTGATGACCTTAGCAGTTAAGTCCCATAAGATTTCACACACATTTGAACATATGACCGACTTTTGACTTCGAAGGGTCTGTATTTACTTCATTTCCTGTATCATTCGCAAGTATTATGAAAATTTAGCATTTCATAGATACAATTATGTATTCACAACAACAAAAAATATGTCGGCAGAAAACAAAAGTGGCATTATGAAATTGGCAGTACCATAAGGTTTTCGCTCTGACTGTAAGGGTTACTGTAATTAGCGAGACGAATTTTGATCAAGCATTATCATACAATTCCCTTATTGAGTTTGTATCTGCCTGCTTCTATCTCAGCTACAAAAGAATTAAAAATCTGGCTTTCAGCGAGTCTCGAAAGGAGAAAGAAAGCAGCTTGTACCTGGTAGCCGAGCATGTTACCTGGGAACTATTTTTTTCCTAAAGTGGGAAGACATCCTTTTGTGGTTGAATTGTTGGAAAATGTCAGTCAGAAGTGTGCCGTTGGTCTAAGCGTTTTGGTATGTTGAATTTGTACCAATGATTTTTCTACGGTTTTTTTTCTGTTCGAAATCGAGCGTTGAAGTCTCCCATTAGTATTTTCACGTCATCTTGGTGAATTTTGCTCATAGTATTTTCGAGTGTGTTTCTGAATATTTAGACATTTCTAGTGTTTTTCTTATTTTCGATGTTGGTGGGGGCATGTGCATTGATGAGTGTATATTTTTTACTGGGTGTCTGAATGAGCATAGTCATAAATCGATTGCTGATGGGTGTGATTTCTTTGACACAGTTGATGTTACATCTGTGATCGAGAAAAGCAGTGACGAACATTGGTACGCCTTTCGCTACCTTTTGTTGTATTTTACTCTTGAAGATGCAATGGTTTTCGTAATGCAACGTTTCACCGTCAGTTAGTCGTGGTTCGTGAAGAGCAAGGATGAGAATTTTTTGTTGTCGATATCTTTTGTGAGATTTTTTTGTCGTGCTTGGATCAATGTATGGTTGTTTAGTTTTCAAACGCATGTTTTCTGCTTGTAGGGTAATTTACCAGAGACCTTCGATATTCTCTGCCGTGCTAACCTGGTCTCCCCAGAATCCGAAAATCCAACTGCCGCCTGTGGACAGCCGGGTTGTGTACCACCGAACTCATTGAGCTAACAGACGGTGACCAGAGTAGCGGTGGTTTTCATCCAGACGTTTCTGGATTTTGAGTTCAACGGATTGAGTAGCCGATCAGAATTATGTTAATATTTGGTTCACCCCAAGTATTTGATTTCCTCGGTACCGCCCATATGGGGGAGGGTTTCCCCTATCGGGCCACGGGATTTTTATTATTATTTTTTTTTTCTCAGACGTTATGTCTGGTCAAAAATAAAAGTGACGCGGACCTTGTTCAAGCGTGACTTCCTTTTAACTGTACGGTATATGTTACATTGCATTTAGGAACTTTCGGGTTATTGAACATGTATCAATAATTACGGATGTCTGTAGTTGTATATATACGTTTGGATGTAGCTGTATTGCGTTGATGTACTGGTGGATATTGTGTGGTATGACTCCTGTAGTTGATAGTATAATCGGTATAATGTCAACTTTATCCTGATGCCACATGTCCTTGACTTCCTCAGCCAGTAGCTTCGTTTCAAAGTTGAGGGTGGCAAGGGCCGCAAGATCCGCATTATATGTCAGTGAGTCTTATTCGCATTTTGTAACTAGATTTAGGGGCTAGAGTGCAATTACTTGTAATACATCGATGCACTGAATACAAACTAAATGTCATAAATTAATAACTGCGGCAATTATTTGTTTTTTACTGACTTAATCGGACCGAAACCTTGAAAGCGTATTCACCAGACGTGATTCACAGTTTTGGAGCTTCTCCAGTGGTTGAGTTGGCAATGTATATTTGCTGTACAATATTGTTATTGAGATCACTGTCAATGGCACATCCACCAGAAGACAGGCATGGCCTGGCTTATTGTTGTCAGCTTTCCTGACGGATATTCTGCCTTTGTTCGAAACGTGAAGACTTAGGGTGAATCGAACATTCCATATGGAAAAAGTTTGATGTTTCTACTTTTCCAGCTCTAACATTCAAATAACAGTTACAATAAGCGACAGAAAAGCGCCTGTGAATCAACAGTTAATACTGCAATCGTATTTAGTGGAATCTGACAAATTCCATCCGTCATGTTGTAATTGTGAAAAACAACTTTTTTCATCTTCACAGCACCACAGTATGAACTCAAGGGTTTCATAGGATACCTATACATAAATTCATTGTGTTCGTTTTCAATGACAGTACGGGAGGAGCAAAACCATCTGACTTGAAACATACTTTTCTAGCGGGATTTGAATCTTTGGCTACAGTTGCAGTAGCACGCCCAGTGAGGTATCAAGAATGTGAGCAATCACTCATTGCTATAGTATAGGCTAGGGCAGAGAGAAGCAGGTTTTCGACAAAGTAGAAGATGAGAGACACTGTCGCTGTCACTTATTAAACAGGAATTGTTCAGAAAATTACAACTATATCAAGTGAAATGAGTAGGTATTTGCAGCTCCAGTCTGGCACTATCACTGAGTTGCCAAACATTTTCCGAATAGGACTTAAGATAAAACTGTGTATGTATGTGTGTGTGTGTGTGTGTGTGTGTGTGTGTGTGTGTGTGTGTGTGAGTGTGTGTGTGAGTGAATGAGTGTCGAAGTAGACAGCCTTGTTAATCAATTAAAGATTGAAGGACAGATGTCCAGGCTGTCATGAGCATTAAAACAGAACAACGGCGTCAGATGAAAATTTGTGCCTGACCAGGTTCGAACCCGGATTCATAGTGTCTTTTCTTTCGGACATTGCCGAAAGAACAGACACCACACATATAACCATATACAGGGGGTTATATGGCGTTGTTTCTGCAATTTGTCTATACCACCACCTCCTACAATATTTACTATACCTCCTCAAACATCCTGTATAATTATTAGGGTCTCGACGGGTCATCGAAGATTTTCTGAGCTAGACGCACAACATCGTCCGAACCCTAACGGGAATACAGTGTGGCAGCGAGCGAGTGGAATAACGGCGGGGGGGGGGGGGGGGGAGGAGGGACCGCGCATGTGGTAGGCGGCACAGATGGGAATACGCGTCTCACGAGGAGCGTGTGTAGATAGGTGCTAAAGAGAGGTTGGCTGCTGTGTCACGACAGCGCCCACCTCGGAGGTTCGAGTCTTCCCTCCGGCATGGGTGTGTGTGTTGTCCATAGTTTAAGTTAGTTTAAGTTAGATTAAGTAGTGTGTGAGCTTAGGGACCGATGACCTCAGCAGCTTGGTCTGGTAAGTACTTACAACGAATTTACAAAATTTTGAATCCAAAATACTGCATCTCGGTTCGCACAATAGTGCAATAGGTGCGCACTGGTTAGTTTAAACTGAAGAGAGACTCCAACTCGGACTGTGGTTAAGGGCATAATAACTTAAATTTTGAATATATTTCTGAATCAATGTTTGTTATGTATTTTTCCGCCACCCTTTTCACTGTTATAAGTTATGTTCCACAAGGAACGCACGCCACTGGGGGCGGCAATCTATAATTTATTTTACCTCAATTACTACTTTAATTTTGTTCCACAATTTAAAGGTACATATGGGTGCAAACATGGAATACATGGGAATAATGCAGCTGCTCAGTGACAGGTATGGGGGAGGCATTGAGGCCAGGCCTCGGATCTTCAACCACTGCCCTCTTTGCCTCCGCCTACCTGGTGCTGAAAGTCTTCTCAAAATTTTTTAAACAAATAATGCTGCAGTGAGAAGCATGTCTGTCTAGTAAGCAGAAGGTCCTTTCGAAGCCCAGTCGGTCACAAATATTCATCTGCCGTCTTAACTGTATTTCAACGCGCTGTGACAGTGTGGACGTCGCACCTTCGATATTTAAGATGGAATTACTTTTTGAAGCAATAGAGGTGATTTGCGAACATTCTTCTTGCCATCAGTGTAACGGGACTTCAACGGCATCCAACCCATAGTCATTGCTTTGTGGCGGTGCTAACCCGTGTCATATATATGCGAATCAGTCTGTAGTTCATATTTAGTCAAATAACGAATGGTCAGTATACAAGTATGCCGGCCAGGGTGGCCAAGCGTTTCTAGGCGCTACAAAATGGCTCTGAGCACTATGGGACTTAACTTCTGAGGTTATCGGTCCCCTAGAACTTAAACTATTTAAACCTAGCTAACCTAAGGACATCACACACATCCATGCCCGAAGCAGGATTCGAACCTGCGATCGTAGCGGGCGCGCGGCTCCAGACTGTAGCGCCTAAACCCGCTTGGCCACCCCGGCTGGCCTAGGCGCTACAGTCTGGAACCGTGCGATTGCTACGGTCGCAGATTCGTATCCTGTCTTGGGCATGGATGTGTGTGATGTCTTTAGGTTAGTTAGGTTTAAGTAGTTCAAAGTTCTAGTGGACTGATGACCTCAGAAGTTAAGTCCCATAGTGCTCAGAGCCATTTGAATCATTTATTAAGTATACAAGTATTTTCGAACAGTAGAAGCAGGATTGCAAGGAACTGATCCCTTAACCAAGTGCAACATAGAGTACCTGTGTAATGAGTCATCCCAACTGCATAGCTGAGGGTAATATTTGTTAAGCAGTTCATTGCAGAATTAATGTAACACCCGCACGATGGTCTCTGTAGTCATACTGTATCATTAGCAGCCCGCGAATGGAGTTCTATGTTCGTTAAATCAGATTACTCAAGCTGAGGCCAAATAAAGAGAAACTACGACGCCACAACACTATCTTTACTTAAGTAGGTAGTCAGCGCTAAATTATGTGGGCCACCATTAACGTTACTGTAAACATTTGGACAGCATAACACCACCACAACTACTGGTAACCTGAGCCATATCATCAAGCAGTTGTAACTCGCAGTGATTACAAGTTGCTGATGTTTGTCAAGAATAGCGGAAAACGCCTCTGAACTTCCATTTGCATTACGCCTAGGACGGAGAGAACCCCAAATAACAGTAATAGGTCACCCAGCGAAAAGAAGAGTCCACGTATTCTCTCAAGTTCTGGCAATTTGATATTAATGCAATTCCCGATAGTTTCACACTAACGGGTTCTTTTGGCTATCGGAATACTCATATGAGAATTACAAAAGTGTAATTGCTAGAACGCTCAACTACGTTAATAACACCTAATTCTGGATTGAATACGATTCGGAAAACGACGTTAATTTGACGTTTTCATCCATCTCTTGACGTCTTACTGAATTAAGTCTGAAGTACACGCACAGTTGTGTTGCCTGCCGCATGGATTCTGTGAAGTGTTGTGGCAGCTGGCAGTAATTGCTGAATACAGGCATTTGCAAATATTCCCACTGCTTTAGGGGAAATGGTCTTTGTTGCATTTATTCCATACCGTAATTAGCACAATAACATAAGGCTTGTTCTGCTGAAGAACTTGATGCCCACAAGTCCTTAAATAAGAATCTCCTAGCGGAAGTAGTGCATGAGATGAGACAGACTGTTGGACAAAAGAATGGACAGCTCCCTGCTTTTTGCGTTTCCGATAGCGCCTTCGATAAAAATCTGGTGTCATATTATGTTTCACAACCTTAACTGTTTATTTTTTTACTTCATACTAAAACAAATGTTATGGTATGAGAAGAGGAAATGACTGATATGCTTCTCAGGAACTTTAGGTTTCGTGTTTATTTTCTCACTTCATACTAAAACAAGGGCGTTAATATGAGAAGAGGAAACGAAATATACGCTTGCAAGAGTTAATACTTCCTTGTGTGGTACTACTGCAAACATGAAAGCCCTGCAGTTAATTTTTGTATGTTGGATAAATTTTGATATCACCTCACATTCCTTTGTGATAAGTTTCCTATTTTCTTGGGATTCAAATAGAGTGGAAATTTCATCACTGGTTAATATTGTGATGACTAATGATATGATACCCGTTCTAATTGCTCCATGGCACCGGTGAGTACAGTCTCACGTTGGTTATCTCACGTTGGTTACTATAAGAACACGCAGGCAGTGATATCCGCTAACTGCAGTCAGAGTCAAGGTGATTTCTTTCCGTTTATGGCGATGCGTCCGCTGCAGTGTCCACGCACAGCCAACATAAACCAATCGCGGCGGCATTGGGCACTGCTAATCGCTGCACTTGTCGCGAGCCTCGACAACAAGAGTGCACTGTCTCTGCTAACGATGCCATCGAGTTAATACATCTTACTTAACGTAATCTGCAGGTCGTGGGTTTGGTAAAAATTCAGTTTGTAACTTCCCATCGCATTAAGATACTTTACAGTCATATTTGATGCAATATTTATTGTTGGTTGTCTCTCTAATGTTAATAGTATTGATTCAGATTGTGCTTGAACACGAAAACACACACACACACACACACACACACACACACAAACAGTCATTGATTCCAGTGAGGGTGACAACTACTGTGTGTTGAACAACACATGCACCAGTCAATTCCTCAGTTGGCGTCGAGTGGATGAGATTTTTCAATTACCTTGCATTGCAAGAATTGTAAGGAGGAGACTGAAAGTAAATGGACTTGTATCTAAAGAGCTGCCACAAAGCAAAGCTTGACCGACTATCAGATAATTGTCCACATGGGTTTTGTGGACGAGTATACTTTTAGTAACCAACCCACCCACGATCAATACGTAAGATTTCTCGAAGGCGTAGGGGCATTGATTTCATTAAGTCGTGACAGTGTAGCGTGATGGTTTACTTCCCACCATACGTTTTCTATATTCGTCCAAAGGTCGCTTGCATTTGTAGGTCCACATGGCAAAGACCTTGCTACCTCTGCCCACATGTGGTTGATGTTCGGTGTTCGTGGAACAAACGGCAACAGCTTTATCCTCTCTTGGCCCTGAAAACTATCTCGCGCTGCTCTGCTATGATGGATGGGGCTCTGCTCCTGTAAATAAACTGTTATCTCGTTCCTTCATATATTTATATTTAAGTAACATATTAGTAATAAGCACATTGTATTATTATTTTCCACAGTGTTTAAGAATTCAGGCCCTGTCATAAATAAGTGATCTAGATTCAACTGTCCGATTAAGAATGCGGTTTACCCAGTCTATCAAATGATGAGAGTCGTATTCGGATATCCACATTAAGCCTGACTGGCTGAATCCGATTAGAACGTTCTGGTATCGAAATGAAATTACAGAAATCGGATAATTTGAACGTCTGTATTGCAACAATGCTGCGCACATAAATTCCTATGATGGAGTAACAGATAGCAACTGCCTAAGAAAAAGTGAGAAATATGTCTACTAGCAGCAATGTAACGAAATTATAACCCATATTTATTTGATGGAAATACTGAATCGAACAATGCACATCTATTTCAGTGGTGGCAAGTGAACGTAGCAAGCCAACGCCCAGCGAGTCACCCAGAGATATGCGTCCGGACTCCTCGACGTTCGCAGAGTGAATGACGCTCCGTGCTGCGGGGCAGCTGGAGCCTGCAGCGCTTATCGCGACCGCCAGTTCCGGTCGCAGCGCGCTATCAGAGTGCTTGCGCAACCAACCGAAAGTGAATTCTTCCGCAACACGGGCCTAGTAATACTAGGGCCCGTGTTGCCCAGGCCATTCGAATCGAGCACCACACGCTCCCCAGCCAATCAGAAGCCGCGCGGCACTTCCGGTCTGTGTTATTCTTATGGAGTTTTTGTATTTTTATTTAAAATTAATTAAATTTAGTTTTGCTTGTTGTCATTGTTGAACACGTCCACTGGCGACAGCACTTGCTTTGTTAAATACGTTACTCGTTTTATTACGCATGACCTTGATTCGGACTTAGTCTCTGGCCCTGCTGCAGCGCAACACGGGTCCTAGTATTACTATACCCGTGTTGCAGAATATTTCACTTCCGGTTGCGGAATCGCTGCTGCCGCGCGGCTTCTGATTGGCTGGGGAGCGTGTGGCGCTCGATTTGAATGGCGTGGGCGACACGGGCCCTAGTATTACTAGGCCCGTGTTGCAGAAGAATTCGCTTCCGGTTGGTTGCGCAAGCACTCTGATAGCGCACTGTGACCGCAACTGGCGGTCGCGATAAGCGATGCAGGCTCCAGCTGCCCCGCAGCACGGAGCGTCATTCACTCTGCGAACGTCGAGGAGTCCGGACGCATATCTCTGGGTGACTCGCTGGGCGTTGGCTTGCTACGTTCACTTGTGTTAACGTGCCACAGCAATGCCTCAGCGACGTGCATGGCGTCGTCGCTGGCGGCGCAGCGTTCCTGTGTATCGTTCTTTGATGGCTATTGATATTGACTTGGCTGGACAGTTTAATAAGCTACAACTGATTGGAGGTCGAAATGTATTTCGAGGATTCCGCCTGAACTTCACATGTGATGTACAAGCTCTGTTTGGAGGTAGTGTATGGTTGACAATAGCTGTAGTGTGGAGTAATCATTGTGATTATGGTGGCCTTGAAGCATTTCCAGATTCTAACATTTTGGCTTGGAAGACTTGGAGTATAGCTGAGACAACAGGACTCTAGGCTAAAGTTCCATATGGTACATATGGCAAGAAACAAGACAAAAGCTATAAATACTTATGCTATACCAACATTGAACTACTCATTTGGAGTAGTGAAATGCAGTAACATAGACCTAGAAGCACTCAATACACTTACACGTTCACAATGCCACAAATATAGAATACATCACATACATTCAGCAACAGGAAGATTCACTTTAAACAGAAAGGAAGAAGGAAGGCGATTTATCGACATAAAAAACCTACATTATGGACAGGTAGACAATTTAAGAAAATTCTTTATAGAACGTGCAGAAACTAGCAAAATACACAAAGCAATCACTCATATAAATACATCGGCTACACCATTGCAATTTCATAACCACTTCTACAACCCTTTAGATCACATAACATCAACAGATACGAAGAAAGTAAATTGGAAAAAGAAAACACTACATGGCAAGCACCCGTATCATCTAACACAGCCACACATCGATCAATATGTATCCAACACATGGCTAAGAAAAGGCAATATATACAGTGAGACGGAAGGATTCATGATTGCAATACAGGACAAACAATAAACACCAGATATTAAGGCAAGCATATTATTAAAGATCCCAATACCACAACAGATAAATGCAGATTTTGCAAACAACAAATAGAAACAGTAGATCACATCACAAGTGGATGTACAATACTAGCAAATACAGAATACCCCAGAGGACGTGACAATGTAGCAAAAATAATACATCAACAACTTGCCATAAAACATAAACTAATAAAACAACACGTTCCCACATATAAGTATGCACCACAAAATGTACTGGAGAATGATGAATACAAATTATACAGGAACAGAACCATTATAACAGATAAAACAACACCACATAACAAACCTGACATCATACTCACCAATAAAAAGAAGAAATTAACACAAGTAACCAAAATATCAATACCCAATACAACAAATATACAGAAGAAAACAGGAGAAAAAATTGAAAAATACATCCACATGGCTGAGGAAGTCAAGGACATGTGGCATCAGGATAAAGTTGACATTATACCGATTATACTATCAACTACAGGAGTCATACCACACAATATCCAACAGTACATCAACGCAATACAGCTACATCCAAACGTATATATACAACTACAGAAACCCGTAATTATTGATACAAGTTCAATAACCCGAAAGTTCCTAAATGCAATGTAACATATACCGTACAGTTAAAAGGAAGCCACGCTTGATCAGGGTCCACGTCACTTTTATTTTTGACCAGACATAACGTCTGAGTAAAAAAATAAATAAATAATAATAAAAATTCCGTGGGCCCGATAGGGGAAACCCTCCCCCGTATGGGCGGTACCGAGGAAATCAAATACTTGGGGTAAACCAAATATTAACGTAATTCTGAACGGCTACTCAATCCGCTGAACTCAAAATCCAGACACGTCTGGATGAAAACCACCGCTACTCTGGTCACCGTCTGTTAGCTCAATGAGTTCGGTGGTACACAACCCGGCTGTCCACAGGCGGCAGTTGGATTTTCGGATTCTGGGGAGACCAGGTTAGCACGGCAGAGAATATCGAAGATCTCTGGTAAATTTCCCTACAAGCAGAAAACATGCGTTTGAAAACTAAAGAACCATACATTGATCCAAGCACGACAAAAAAAAATCTCACAATAGATATCGACAACAAAAAATTCTCATCCTTGCTCTTCACGAACCACGACTAACTGACGGTGAAACGTTGCATTACGAAAACCATTGCATCTTCAAGAGTAAAATACAACAAAAGGTAGCGAAAGGCGTACCAATGTTCGTCACTGCTTTTCTCGATCACAGATGTATCATCAACTGTGTCAAAGAAATCACACCCATCAACAATCGATTTATGACTATGCTCATTCAGACACCCAGTAAAACATATACACTTATCAATGCACATGCCCCCACCAACATCGAAAATAAGAAAAACACCAGAAATGTCTAAATATTCTGAAACACACTCGAAAATACTATGAGCAAAATTCACCAAGATGACGTGAAAATACTAATGGGAGACTTCAACTCTCGATTTCGAACAGAAAAAAACTGTAGAAAAATCATTGGTACAAATTCAACATACCAAAACGCTTAGACCAACGGCACACTTCTGACTGACATTTTCCAACAATTCAACCACAAAAGGATGTCTTCCCACTTTAGGAAAAAAACAGTTCCCAGGTAACATGCTCGGCTACCAGGTACAAGCTGCTTTCTTTCGCCTTTCGAGACTCACTGAAAGCCAGATTTTTAATTCTTTTGTAGCTGAGATAGAAGCAGGCAGATACAAACTCAATAAGGGAATTGTATGATAATGCTTGATCAACATAGCTGAGATAGAAGCAGGCAGATACAAACTCAATAAGGGAATTGTATGATAATGCTTGATCAAAATTCGTCTCACTAATTACAGTAACCCTTACAGTCAGAGCGAAAACCTTATGGTACTGCCAGTTTCATAATGCCACTTTTGTTTTCTGCCGACATATTTTTTGTTGTTCTGAATACATAATTGTATCTATGAAATGCCAAATTTTCATAATACTTGCGAATGATGCAGGAAATGAAGTAAATACAGACCTTTCGAAGTCAAAAGTCGGTCATATGTTCAAATGTGTGTGAAATCTTATGGGACTTAACTGCTAAGGTCATCAGTCCCTAAGCTTACACACTACTTAACCTAAATTACTCTAAGGACGAACACACACACTCATGCCCGAGGGAGGATTCGAACCTCCGCTGGGAAGAGCCGCACAGTCCGTGACTGCAGCCCCCTTAGACCGCTCGGCTAATCCCGCACGGCAGTCGGTAATATCCTACTAATTAGAGTTAAAATAGGCTCAATCGCCTTACAGACACTTAATGCTTTATTAAGATAGACTACCGTCGTGATGTTTCTGTAGTAAGCTGAATTTAATTTGTATTAGTACAGTGAATGTTTTAATTGCATTTTCCATTAGTTTACTAATCGCAACAGTAATTATCAAAGAGAAATTAATCAGCAGCTGAATTTTCTTTCACGATATCTAAAACAATCTGATAATGCTAAAGTTGTTTGCAAATTCTACGACTGTAGAAACCCACTGGTTCTAACGATGTCATTAAACCAGTGTAGTTATGAGAGTATTTTCGTCTAGAAATGAATTGCCTTGACGATTGATCGATCAAGAGCGGGGAAGGTAAAATATTACGAATATATGACGAGAGGGACAAGTGCTTAAGAGAGGACTTCCCTATCAATACAAGTGTCTGAAAGACGACTTTCCTATCAATCTCCTGGATAGATTTGTTTCCCAAATCAACAGAGTGAGTTACCATGCAGTAGCACAAGTGATGTAGTTTTGTTGCTCGACTTTCTTACACTGCGACCGAAAGGTGTCTCAGTTGTTGACACCAAATTCCAGCTGTGTTGCACACACCCCTTGGGGCAGAATTCGTAGCCCAAAACTCACTTTTGGAGCTATCAGATGTAAAATATTATGTACACTCTACTCTTTGCTCTAGTCTACGTCTTTTGGTGAGGCTCAGCCTTTCATTTCTTCTTAGGAAGTTAACGATAAAGGCATCATAACACGTCACGAGTAATGGTATTCCATAGGAATGCTCAATGAGCGACCTGATGACGTTCAATAATAGTCACTCCGTTCATTTTTGTAGTTTCGAATTAGAGCGTGCAGTACTCCTACACCAGACTTCTGAACTTTGCCTGTTGAATGCAAATGTCGCATGATGGTAAAATGGTAATCTGTCACATATATCAGTAGTCGAGACTTCCTTAATGTGGAAAATCATTCATGCCAGAACGATCTTTGTTGAAACAAGAATATCTTTTTCTGGCGTATTTTTCCCATAAGTACTCGCTCCAAACACAGTTCAAATCTTTCTAGCTGCCTCCTCTACATTCACCCCTCTCTTATGCCGAAAGTAAACGTTGTGTTGCAGATGATACACCTTTTTCCACTTGCGACTCAATTTTACAATGTTTAACTGTAGTTCATGATTTTCAAGTATGCAAAATCCAATTCTTAACAGCAAGATGATAACTAGAACTTCAAATTCGAAAATGGCATTGATACATACACTGACAGCGTGGCGCCGCCTTCACATGGGCGGCGCCGGATTTCAGGCGGCGGGTGGCGTCTGGCCGGTGGCCGGTAGCCGCTGCAGCGTGAGGAAACGCCCGAGCGTAAGCTGTTATGATCGCGTCGCAGCCACGAGCTGTCCTGCGGAATTGTTTCTGGAATACTTGTTATTGCGGGTGGGTAGAATGTTAAGCGAATTATCTTCGATGTTCAGTCAGACTCTTAACTTTAGACCGAAATGTGGTAAAAAAAATAAAAGCAGTTGGACGCGAACATGCGACTCTAAGTTTAGAATGCACGACGCTTACCGCAAGACCTCGAGCTCACTACCTCCATGTCGTCTCGGAAGTAGACAACACTTCCGCATTTTACAGTGTTGCCAGCTTGTGCAGATGGCCGGTCTTGGAGTTGTCAGAGGCGGTCAGTTTTATTGGCCACCTTAAGTGAACGACTCGGGCTTATTCTCTGTGGCGACCGGCCGGCGGGTCAGTTTTTATGTCTAAGACTGTACATGACCTTTCATTTAACATTCATGAAGCAGAACTGGTACTTTTTGCAGACGATGGTAGAGTTGTAATAAATCCCTTTACAGAGAAAGTAACGTAAGGGGTTGTTAATAATACCTTTCACGGGACTGCCAAGTTGTTCTCTGATAATGTATTGTCCCTATCTTTTGAGAAAAACTGCATGCAGTGGTGGAAGAAATCGCAACACCAAAAAATACTTAATATAGTGTAATCAAATTTGGAATGTGCCTTTGTCTAGGTCATACATCTAAGTGATTAACATTCCAAGATCACAGGTTAATATAAGTGCGGCGCAAGCCAGTGCAAAAGAGAAATGCTGATACATTAATACCCTATGTAACCGACAGGATGGTGAATGCAGGCAGGCAAACGTGCATGAATTGTATTTTACAGGTGCTGGACATCAGTTTGCGGGATGGAGTTCCATACCTGCTGCAATTGGTCGGTCAATACGGAGACAGTAAATGAGGATTTTGGATGATGCTGGAATTGATGTATGATGATGTCCTGTATGTGCTCGATTGGAGACATATCTGGTGATCAACCAGGCCAAGGCAACACGTCGATACTCTGTACAGCATGTTGGGTTACAACAGCGATGTGTCGGCGAGAACTATTCATGTGGGAAACATCCCCTGGAACGCTCTTCATGAATGGCAGTGCAACAGGTCTAACCTCCAGAATGACTTACAGATTTGCAGTCAAAGTGCGTGGGATAACGACGAGAGTGCTCTTGCTGTCATACAAAGCCGCATCACAGTCCATAACTGCAGGTGTAGGTCCAGTGCGTGTAGCACACAGGCAGTTTGGTTGCTGGCTCTCAACTGATCTGCTTATAACCGACACACAGCCATCACTGGCACCGAGGTAGAACCAACATTCATCAGAAAACATGACACGCCTTCACACTGTCCTACAATGAGCTCTTGCTTGACACCACTGAAGTCATAAATGGCTGTGGTTGGGAGCCAGTGGAATGTAAGCTAGAGTGCGTCTGGCCCGGAGGTATCCTTGAAGCAATCGATTTGTAACAGTTCATTGTGTCACTGTGGTGCCAACTGCTACTCAAACTGCTGCTGCAGATGCAGTACGGCGTGTCAGACCCATACACGGAAAACGATTGTCCTATCAGTTGGGAGTGCCACGTGTTCTTCCGGAGCCTATTCTTCTTGCGAACACATATCTTCGCTACCACTACTGCCAGCAGTCATGTACAGTGGCTACATTCCTGCCAAGTCATTCTGCAATATCGCAAAAGAAACAACCTGCTTCTTGTAGCCCTATTACACGCCCTCGTTCAAATTCACTGAGATGTTGATGACGGCTTCTTTGGCTACTTAAATGCATTCTTGACTAACACCAATACACTACGTCCTATCTCAAAGGTAACTAACACTCACGATGGTCACACCACGATTTAAAACAAACATGATTTGGACCCTTATTATTGCACTATTAATGACACTCCCATGCAACTGGCGCAAAACTGGAATAGGCATTAGGTTTAAGATGTAGAGACATGCCTGTGGTCTTCTGTTTATGCCGCACTACTATTTCTTGGCGTTGAAATTTTCCTTCCGTCAGTGTACGCAGTTCTGTACAACAAAGACTCATACCAACCATCCACGTAGCACGTAAACACAGGTCAGCAGACGGTTGAGAATGCTATGAACTTGGTTGTATATATTGATGAAAACTTAAACTGGAAGAAGCGTATTACTGAAATGTCCAAACAGTTCAGCTACTTTTGCTGTTTATGTAACTGCTAAGCTTGGAAACAAATGAATCAAGATCCTGTTATTTCAGCGTATTTTGCATATACATCCTACAGAATAAATTTCTAGTTTAACTCACCACTTAGAAACAAAGCACTAATTACACAAAAGCGAGTGGAGTTGAACAATATAGGGTGTTCAACACAGCCAACAAGTAGGCACCTATGCAACGAGTTATACATTTTAACAGAATCATCATAATACATATATTCACCAATGTAGTACGTCAAAAAATCCATCACAATTAGAGAGAAATAGTGATGTACATAACTACCGTAAGAAATAATGCTGTCCATACCTACCGTGCTGTACAGAATATGGGATTTATTTTCCATTATTAAGTGTCAGTGGTTCAGAAAGCAGTTCCATGTTCAGAAACACAAAGTATGCGTCATTTTTACAATGACGAGAAACGTCTGACAGGTACCAAAGTAAACTTTAAATATGACCTAAAATCATTTCTCTTGGATAATTCCTTTTACTTCATGGACGAAATTTTACTACAGAACTGGTAGCCCGCGACAAAACTTGTTCTTAAATGAAACTGCATGAGTAATAATAATGTTAACACTTACCATCTCGTTCCACATCATTTCAATGGATGAATCATTTAAATGATCTAGCTAGCGAATTAACTAGCTCAATAAAACATTACTGAACAGCCATTTAAGTACTTCCACTGTACAATACTGGGTGAGGCAGCAAATATATGTCACCCCAAATACATACAGAAAGAATTAATATATCGAAGTGTGGTTTCCCCAATTCAAAGTGGACATTAAGGTGAATTTCCTGTAGTTCTCTAGTCATTATGACGGTGCAATAATGTAATTTGAGATATTAGTCTGTGTGATCATATGTTTAGTCGAACAGTATATCAATACAAAACACAATAACGTCTTTAGTAGGCAGTCCAGTAGAAGACAAACAGATATCTCCAAAAACAGAACTAACAGAAATTGGACACTCAAAAGTAGAATCAAGAAAGATAAGTGCTAAGAAACCTTATGTAGCAGGAAAAACACTTCAGCTGATTGAATTAAAAAAATCCGCAGCAATCATAGAAACACCACAATATCAGTCATTTACAACTGAAATAAATACGAAGTTTGGAAAAGTTTAAATGATATACTTTCAGTAAAAGTTGTAACCGTAAAAGACATCGTTGTCGAAAGGAAAAATTTAACATATAGAAAAAGCAAAACGAACTTTGGGTACACAAGGTTGTTCGATACCTTTGAGAAATGACACCATATCAAGTCCTGAGATAATACACAAACATGACTCCAAAATGGCGACTAATAACCCTAAACGTGGAGCGAAAATATGAAAATCAAGTACAGAATCAATCAACTTCTTTGTTAAAAATGCTAAACGTATTGTATTTTAAGGTAGGGGCAGACAAATATCTAAATAACAACCGCGAAATCACGATAATGGTAAAATATACAAAATAACAGAACCAGACAGATAACCAAATGTGACTGGTACCGAAAACATAATTTAATCTATATTGTTCAAGACCAGTACCGATAAAGAAATCCAAAAGGCGATAGCAATACTACAAACAAAAATACATTATCGGCAGACATAGCAGCAATTCGCGAAAACTGACGAAAAGCTGTTTCGACATCAGGTGACCTATACAGCTCAGTTTTAAAACAAGTACCGATTATGAAATCTTAAACCTTACACAATAAAAACATCTTTAACAAAAGAAGGTTCATACGCATCAGACAACCAGTTTAAAACTCACAAAATGATACCATATACCAAATAAACGCAACCCAAACGTCTTCCACATAAAAAAAACACTGACTCAACCTCTCAACCCAAACCAAATCACCTCAAGACCACACAAAAAGTATCACCCACTCCCATTTTACTAACGAAATGCAACCTATGCATTCTTCCCATTACCCCATAAACGCTTGGAAAATACAACAGTCCTGACAAGTACTCTTCCACAGCAGAAGAGAAGACATCAAGATGTGCTTGCAAGACAAAACAGCCCTACCCAGCAAGAGATTTGACAGCCACCCAATATCCCTCAGTAACAACAGCAACCCTCTTCGTGGATTTCCTCCTTAACATTGGTGAGCATGTTTGTGTGTTCCAATAATCCAAAGACCTATGCTCCTGGTAGGGTCACCACATTTGAGATTGGTCTTCTGGTAAAAAGTAGCATCCTGGCGACGATCACACGAGCCTTTACCCATGTCTGACATTCCTTTCACTTACTTATGTCAGGCATCTTCTCTTTCCTTTCCCATTGCCTATGTTGGCCAACTCTTGCTTTTTTTATTCCAACAGTGTTTGATTGTTAGGCAGGAAGGTGCCTTACATTTTCTACCTGAATTTAAGTGGATTCCAACAGCTCAGGCGACAGAAAAAGAGTTTAAAATAACACCAAAGCGGTAAGAAGGGGACTACATATTTCCATAGAAATGATAATTCGAAATATTGCTCATCTGGCTTGGAAGCTGTGAAACGGTGTCCCATCACAAGGCTTAACTGGTGCAGTGCTCTTAACGCAGGTAGTGGATTTTATCCTCACAGGATCTCATTGTAAATCACAGCATTCGATAAAAAGGGATGAATCATGGATACAGTGTCAAGAGTAAATGATTAGGTATGACAGAAGGATAAAAATAACTAAATGAAAAGTATGAGGGAATGGGAATAAATAAATGGAGTTAGATCACAGATTAAAGGTAAACAAACTGATATAGCTGTTGTACCAGAGACAAAAATAGCTTAAAGTACATAGCAGATCTTGATTTGATTTCAATTCAATGGTAAACAGGCTGTTAGAGGTGAAAGTCTAAATATTTTTATTGGTGACTGAGAACAGTGAACTGAGTAACATTGCATTACTTCTTTTGCAGACTAATCATTAGACTTATTAAATACACCATGATTTTAGGTTGGTTAGTATCTCCAAGAACATGTGGCAAGAGCAAGTTATTAACATTTATTTTCCCACAGACCGGAGACCAGGAGTCGAGGTAGGTAGACATCAACGCAAAACAATTAGTCCTTTATTAATTTAAAGTTGTTTAGTTAAAATTGAAAACTGACTGAGGATGTTTACACTTTGGAAGTGTATATGCACTTGAAGAAGGGAAGAAAAGAGAAATACTCCTTTTCTATAATGGTCTGAAGACAGCTCTAATTGAAATAAATAAGAGATATCAGGTTCTCAGCTATGGAGATTTAAGAGTAGGAAACATACATATCTCATGAGCTGTGAGCAAAGTTTGAGAACAATATATCAACAAAAATGGCGAAGAACTGAGACTGTTTACAATTTTCGACCATCTTAAGATCACTAACACATTTTCGGAGATACGTAATATTATATGTAGTGGGGTTTCTGATCCTTAATAGACATTATAATCGCAAATGACAGGATATATAAGGATGTTCAAGACGTACACATACATCGAGCAAGTGATATACACACATCAAAAAAAGTTTTGTATCACCCCAGCTCCCAGAAGTCCTGAAAATAAACGTTGACTGTGGATTTTGTATCACAGACACAGAACCTTTGACTGTTCAGAGAGGTCGACAAACCCGTCCAAAGATCAACCATACAATGAACAGCGCCTATTAGACGGATAGGGTCCGACAGCCGATCAGTTCCAGTCATTCAACCACAAAGGAAGTACATGGCTCGTGTTGTCTATAGTTCAAACATGCCTAGAAGGTCAATTCCGCGGTTCGATCGCGTCCGCGTTATTACTTTGTGCCAGAAAGGGCTCTCAACAAGCAAGGTGTCCAGGCGTCTCCTAGTGAACCACAACGATGTTGTTCGGACGTGGAGGAGATACAGAGAGACAGGAACTGTCGATGACTAGCCTCGCTCAGGCCGCCCAGGGGATACTCCTGCAGTGGATGACCGCTACATACGGATTATGGCTCAGAGGAATCCTGACAGCAACGCCATCATGTTGAATAATGCTTTCTGTGCAGCCACAGGATGTCGTGTTGCGACTCAAACTGTGCGCAATAGGCTGCATGAAAGCAGTTTCACTCCCGACGTTCCTTGGCGAGGTCCATCTTTACAACCACAACACCATGCAGCACGATACAGATGTGCCGAATAACATGCCGAATGGACCTCACGTGACTGGCATTACGTTCTCTTCACCGATGAGTGTTGCATATGCCGTCAACCAGACAATCGTCGAAGACGTGTTTGGGGGCAACCCGGTCAGGCTGAACGCCTTAGACACACTGTCCACCGAGTGCAGCAAAGTGGAGGTTTTTTTTGGACAACATGGTTGTGGAGAGACGCAGCGATTAGTATGATTAATCAATAATTCAAAAAAGGTCTTAATCGCATTTATTATAATTATTACACCGTCAACCGGTTTCAACACGACGTAGGGGTCATGTTCTGGACGTTTACACCATTGGTCGACTGTTGGTGCTGCCGTCATGTAGACAGGAGTGACGCCACCAGCAGTCGACCAATGGTGTAAACGCCCAGAACATGACCCCTACATCGGGTTGAAACCAGTTGGAGGTATAATAATAATAATAAACGCGATTAAGACTGTTTATGAATTATTGAAAGTGAAGGTCTCTTGTTGTTTTGCGGTAGCATTATGTGGGGCTGACGTACGCCACTGGTGGTCGTGGAAGGTGCAGTAACGGCTGTACGATACATGAATGCCATCCTCCGACCGATAGTGCAACCATATCGGCAGCATATTGGCGAGGGATTCGTCTTCATGGAAGACATTCGTGCCCTATTCCTGCAAATCTTGTGAATGACTTCCTTCAGGATAACGACATCGCTCAACTAGAGTGCCCAGCATGTTCTACAGACATGAACCCTACCGAACATGCCTGATATAGATTGAAAAGGGCTGTTTATGGACGACGTGACCTACCAGTCACGCCGAGTCGCTGTTGAGAAGTGGGAGAAAAGGTCTGTTTATGGACGACGTGACCTACCAGTCACGCCTAGTCGCTGTTGAGAAGTGGGACAATCTGAACCAAGAGAACCTTGATGAACATTTGGATAGCATGCCACGACGAATACAGGCATGGATCAATGCAAGAGGATGTGCTACTGGGTTTTAGAAGTACCGGTGTGTACTGCAATCTGGACCAGCACCTCTGAAGGTCCCGCTGTATTGTGGTACAACATGCAATGTGTTGTTTTCATGAGCAATGAAAAGGGGAGAATGATGTTTGTGTTGGTCTCTGTTCCAATTTACTGTACAGGTACCGGAAATCTCGGAACCGAGGTGATGCAAAACTTTTTTTGGTGTGTGCATGTTCCGATCACTGTTCAGTCACCACAACACTTACAATGACAGTTAAGTGGAAGAACATGACCAAAGCTTGAGGATGTCTTTAAGGTGAGTTTTAGGAAATTGTATCAAAGTCACCTACAGAGATTTCTGTTACGCTCTAACTGTTTTGGATAAAGAAGAAAAAACGGCAAAGTATTAAAGAATGCATAGAAATAGCGGCATATGAGACACTGGCGATAATATGAACTTAAGGAAAAAGAAGAGATAATGAACTTTGAATGAAATTGTCGCAGAGGCCGTCGAAGAGAAAGATAGAACCTACAAAAAACTTCTACAGAACAAAACACCTGAAGCTGAAGAGGAGTATAAGCAAAAACGGAAGCTTGCCAAGCAACATACAGAGGTTAGCATAGCAAGAGTCTGGGATTGTTGTATAACTGAAGCAGAGCAGGCAAACTTTTGTCCATAATCTAGTGAAACCTTTAAATAGTGCATGGAATGGTACAGCAGAACTAAATACAATTAGCGACGTTCGGAGGAAACAGGATCGAAGTTGAAGGAGGAAGAGATAACATTACCGAACAATGCTGTGTATTCAATCACAATAGAACTGCAACTATTTTTGAAAACTACGAAAAACAGGAAATCATGTGGACCTACTAGTATTAACATGGAACTTTTAAGTGTTCTTAATATAAATATTTGCGTTAGAAGTTGTATTTTGTTCATACTTGTATGAGTCCACACGGCTTAGTTTTGCACTCAGAAGATCACTCTGTGATTGAAAGCGATATACAATAATAGTAAAAAGATAGTTCCAAATTTATGTGACCAATGATGGAGTTTCAGTTGTTTCAAACATCAATTTAATAATTAATTTCACAGCCTTATCGTGTTAATAACTTATGCAAGTCGCCAGCCAATTAAAATATTAATGCTCCCAGTTTTACTTACGAAAGATCATGCTTACATAACAGTAGTTACTTACTTTAGAGATAACTTGTGTTCCACACAAATCAGATGATTTTGTACCACTGGAAGATGGCGTAAGGCTGAGATCTAGATCGTGTTAGGAAGCATATCATACAGTCAAATAATGGTTATATCCTTCTGTAAATGTTTAATGGATACTAGCACTAGTAAAATCCTAAATGCTTGGTAAATATAGGAAGTGATATAAAACTGTTGTGGAATCAGCCGCCCAAACTCAACTCAATACATATTTGCAAAAATAATCACTAATCGCATGAGCAACATAACAGAACTCTCCTATTAGAAGCACAAAGAGGATTCCGAGAACGCCTTTCATGCAGTGAAATTTACGATAAAAAATTTAGACAAACGATGAGAATTCGGTTTAGAGACAAATACAGCTTTTATTAACTTCAGGAAAGCTTACGACAGTATGAACAGAAAGAAACTGTGGGACATAATTAGTAAAGCTGAATATGCGAGACATGTTTCTGAAGCTATAAAAACCTTATACATGGGTAGACAAAGAGTAATAAAGGTTGGTAATAATAAAACGGAAGGTGTCAGTTCCGTTAAGAGATTTAAACAGAGCCGTTTTCTGTCTCCAGCCTTATTTAGTGTTTATGTAACTGTAATTATACATGACTGTTTTTAGGAGTGCCACTAAATGCTTTTTTTCAAATTTATTTGACTTCAGTATAACAGTCAACCCACAGTTATGGTAAATTACAAAAAGTTTACATGACTAGTTTCGGTGAAGCACTGTCACCAGTATAAAATGTAACAAGTATGAAATAAGTTTGCTATCAGTTGTGAGAATCTAAAGTACAAGTAACATCTAAGAACAGCGCCTTTGTCATAGGAAACAATACCGTGAATTTATCATACTAAATTAAATCTCGTAAGGCATCAATGGCAAAGAAGCTACATCGTTGGAATTGAACGCCGCGAAGTATTTATCTATGCAGAACATTAAAGTCTTAAAGTAGTAGATGTTTGATTATGCAAGTATTTGGACAGTGCCAGTCCTAATACAACATATACGACATTAAGATTTTAATGTTCTGTATAGATAAAGGCTTCGCAGTGATAAATTGCATCGATGTTTCTTCTTTGGTATTATTACATAGCAAAATTTAATTTAATGTGATAAAGTCTCAGTATTGTTTCCGATGTCTAGGTGTTGTGGTTCGATGTTACTTATATTGCAGGTTCTCACAATTAATACCAGACTTATTTCACACTTGCTTATTTGTTACTGGTGACTGAGCTTCACCAAACCCAGTGATGTAAACGTTATGCAATTTACTGTGAATAAGGCTTGAAAGCTGGCTGTACTAAAGTAGAATAAATTTGAATTAATGTTTTCTAATTGATTTAATTATGAACTAGAATATCCTTATGCATGCAGATGATGTAACGATTTTGAAAGAAGGTGAAGTTGGGCAACAGAAGTCAGTGTACAAACTACATCAGTTAGGGAAAATAGGATGTACTCTTAGAAAACAAAAGGAAATAAATCATGGTTCATCATGGGAAATACCCCACCCAGTCACAAAAATAATAATAAATAATACACCACTTCAGCAAGTCTACAGTTTCAATGTTTTTGGGATGTCACATAAGCTAAGATACGGAAAATAACATACAAAGAAAGATTAACAAATATCAATCACTCTGTGAAATGATCAACAAATAAAACCAAAAGGAAACATAATTAAAACTTTGTAAAATGCAGGCTACATGTCTGCTATACAGAAGTGACTCAGGGATCCCTAGAAAATGCTACAAAGGGGAACTACAAGGCACGTAGGGCTCTATATGAAAATCACTGACTGTGCTGTGTGAAGTCTGTGGCTGGTTTGCATTGTTGGAATATTTGCTATTGTAGTGTTGGGCAGTTGGATGTGAACAGTGCATAGCGTTGCGCAGTTGGAGGTGAGCTGCCAGCTGTGGTGGATGTGGGGAGAGATATGGCAGAATTTTGACAGCAGAGGATCTGGACGGGTATCCATCAGAAAGAGTAAGTTTGTAATACTGGATATCATGAACAATATATATATATATATATATATATATATATATATATATATATATATATATATATATATATGATGACTTTTGAACCTTATTAAGGTAAATACATTGTTTGTTATCTCTCAAAATCTTTCATTTGCTAACTATGCCTGTCAGTAGTTTGTACCTTCAGTAGTTAGAATCTTTTATTTAGCTGGCAGTATTGGCGCCCTCTGTATTGCAGTAGTTCGAGTAACGAAGATTTTTGTGAGGTAAGTGATTCATGAAAGATATAGGTTATTGTTAGTCAGGGCCATTCTTTTGTAGGGATTATTGAAAGTCAGACTATGTTGCACTAAAAATATTGTGTGGCAGTTTACTGTTGATCAGAATAAGTAAAGAGAGAAATGTGTGAGTAAGTTCAGTTCTGCTCAGCTGTTTGAAAACAAAATAATGTAGAGGTTTTCCAGCACAGTAAAATATAAATTATCCTAAGGGGATGTTTCATATGTTGACCCTTAGCCGAGGATAACTAACTGGAATCTTCTGATTTTTTCTTGTAGTTTGTGTAATTAGTGTAGCTATTGTTTATTGCTAGAGCGTAATTGCAGGGAGAATTTAATTTGTAGTTGCAGTTTTTCATTGTTGTACAGTAAAACAGTTGTGGCATGCATGTATACGTATTTACATCACGTGTTTCACAGCTGCGCTTGCAATTAATTAGATATTATTTTCAGTGCTATGTTAATGTGTTTTCTTATTTTTGCTCTTCAAACTGTGCTTTTCTTGTTATCGTGTGAAATACGTGATAATTATGACGTGTGAGAAACTTAATACTAGGCTCTAAAGTAAACTGAGAAATGGTAGTGACGACGAGCATAGCTTATAAGCAACAGTCTGTAGTGAATTAACAGTCATACAAAGCAGTAATTTGGTAGTTGTGCATAGAGAAATGGACCAGGCGGCAAATAATGGTGCAGACAGTGAAGCAGTTAATGAACAGGGAAGCATTATCGATCGATCGGTCGGCAACAGCTCACCTCAGGAATCCGAAATGACAAGACACAATCTTGCAAATGCTTTAGAATCAAGTTTTGCATCCTCACCGTTTTCTCAATTAAGTCGAGACACATTTTCTGCTTTTCAAAATGCGAATATTGCCAGTTCTAATGCACTGCCGAATAGCACTTAGTAACATGTTTCAGACACCAGTGCATTGCTACTATAGTTAATACAACAAATGGGACAAAGGCTTGAAAAGTTAGACACAATGCTTGAACAAAGTCAGAAACAAATGGGACAAAAGCTTCAAAAGTTAGACACAATGGAACAAAATCTTCAAAAGCTAGACAGAACGGAACAAAACCTTCAAAAGTTAGACACCACGCTTGAACAAATACGTGAAGATTTAACTGCTGAGCTACTTAAAATCGAATCGAAATGTCAAAAAGTCTGTAATGACGTAAAAACACAAATTTGTGAGCATTTCCAACCTATTCTTTTGCGTCATGAATATGCATTACACAATCATGAAGCAGCAATAAAAGAACTGCAAACTATTGTTCATGAAAATCACGACACCTTGCAAGCTAAAATTGACTCAATTGCATCAACCGATTCGGTTACGAAACTTGCAATAACTCAAGAAAACTAGAAGGACACAGTACATACGTTTTAAAAAAAAATGGACGCTTTGAAACTTGGTTCAGAAAAACACACTGAGGAAATCAGTTCATTATCGGAGAAAGTAGCTGAACTTTCGGATCAGTTCACTAACTTACCTGCAAAGGTAGATGATGATCTGAATGACACAAGACCTGTAGCCATCACTGACACAGAATAGTATGAAAAAATTAAAAAATTTAAACAAAATAAAAATCAAATTAATACGCAACTCAAAAGAGAAATCTCGGAAGTACAAAATCATTTGACACAAGTAATACAAGCATATATTTCAGAGGACACTTGCCCTCCATCACGAGAAGAGGGACGTATAAATACGGAAAAGCCAGAAAATAATAATACAGGCCATTTCGGAAATTATGAAAGAAATTGGCAAGGTGCACCGAATTTTGAGATAGAACCGCCGACACGACGTTACAATCACCGATATGCGACTCGCCGACATGATGACTTTGAATATAAGCTGTTCATTATTATATGTAAATTCAAAACACTTAAGAACTCTGGCAACGACATTCATCCACAAGCGTGGCTTCATCAATTATCTCATTGTTTTCCTCCCAACTGGTCATTGGAGCACAGATTAGACTTAATGTATGGCTACTTAGAGAATGAACCAGCTGTAAGAATGCGATCGGTCATTCACGATTGTCACAGTGAAATAGAATTTTATCATGCCTTCCTCTCAGCATTTGGTCCTAAGCTACAAAGACCGAGTAAAACATAGCATCATAATGATGAAACATTGCGAACAATCTGAATTTTCCAGTCTCGTCGAATATTTTGAAGACATGTGGCACAAGAATCAGTATCTGTCAAACCCATACAGCCCCTCAGATCTCATCCGCATTTACTTAATCCAATCGCATACACATTTACAACATATTATTTTGGCAGGAAGTTGCAAAGACGACATTGAAGCTTTTCTGGGAATGTTACAAGAATTGTAAATTGACACTGACAATCGCAGGACGCGAAAACAGGAACACAATAATTACAGGTCACATCCGTCACAATTCCACAATGAAATATATAAAAACTGGACACAACAATGCTATTCTTACAACGTAAATCGTGACCAAAAGAGACACCACCCGTACGACAACTGTTGGCAGAATAATAGTTACAGAGAAAGATTGCGTTGTCATAGTAATGAGTATGACAGAGATAACCATAGAAACAGAAAATATGGGAACCAAAACAATAATTATCAAGGGAGGCAGAATAATTTCAGACGCAACAGTTCAGCATGCAGTTACAATTCAGGAAGAAATTCTCCACCATGTGACCGACAAGGAAGAAACTATGGAATCTACTGACATGACGACAGACAATATAATCGTTACGACACACCTGAATTTCATCAGAACTGGCGGGATTCAAACAGGGCAGGGCCCTCTCGACAAGGTGAAATTGTAGAAGTTAGGTCTCCTAATACCGACGCGCGCCAACAAGGAGACAGACAATGACTCGCACCGCAGCAGCGACGTGCGCCAGCTGGCTCAGAGAAAAATAACATAGACACTAACCTTGAGAAAAATTTTAGCATTCCTTACCGATGTACACAATATGATAACTGTGCTAAAGTGAAACTCTGCGTACTGGGAAGAGTAAAGGTTTGCACCACATTTCACATGTAAAACTGTTTATTGAAAGATAATCGGCTTTTTAACTTCGTCTTTGCTCTTTGCTATAACGTTTTTTACTTCACATTACTAGTACGCTTTGTCACACTAAGAAACTGTTAACATCTAACAATGTCTTGCCGTTAACTGTCCAGTTTCGAATCTAGGGATCAAAGTTAGACAGTAATTACGAATGAGTTGTTATAGTGAACGGAGGACACAGTTTTATTGTGTGTGTACATTCTTGCTTGTCAGTTGCATGCTTACGAAACGACTATAAGGCTCACAGACATCGATCATATACCGCTACTGCTAATGAGATTTTAATGAAACGTTTTGATTTACTTAAAAATACATTCTGGATTTAAAGTACTTTCTGAGAGATAACAGATGACACAGTGGTTAGTTTATTTGACAGCTACATGATTATATCACGACGCTACTAATGATTGACACAATTTATATTATTGTTTTCTGTATCTGTTTTATATCTGCACAGTTTTTCTGAATTCTTCTGGAAAGTAAAACATGTTTTAGTAGTAACTTTTGTGGTATTGCTACTATGAGTCAGCCTTTTTCGTAGCACAGCAATATGTTACGGTATAGTACTTTCTTGATCATGCTATTGTACGTAATAATTATGATATCAATACGCATAGCATTTCGCTTTTGTTTATTACGATGTAAGTACATTGACTTCTAAAGAACTTTGCTTAATTACGACACATGGCAGATTCTTTACCCTTAAGTAATGACAGAGATTGTCTTACAACAAGACGCACAGTTTAGCGCTGCAGTACACGTATTTGAGTGATTAATTTTGTACTTACAACATTTATTTTTAAAGATTTTTGAAATCCAAAGACACAAAGGATTTCCGTGATACATTTCATTCCATTTTTGTAATCTGTAACACCTGAGGATATAATTACACTAGTCCTCAGGGGGGTACACTTTGTGTGCCATATGTGTGGGAAGCACTAGGGGCCCTAGCTAACATGGCATTTGGTTGTACAACTTTGCACATCGTTACCATATTTCTCTAACACATAATTATACTGCAATCTGATCATTTAACTGAGAGAAACAAACATTTTTTTACCACATCAGTGACACATGTTTATGTAATTACACAGTTGGATAACTTCAGACCGATGAAATTGTTTTTTGTGTGTACTTTGTGAACTGTTCATTTTTTTTGGAACCATTGTGATACTATGAGAGCTTTGAATGATGTATTTGTTATGGGATCATGATTTTTAAAGTACATTTGAGGTACATGACAATACTGAAATGAGCAGAGAATTTTTTTAGGTTTTGAAATTATTGCAGAAAGCTACGGCGTTTTTGAGATTTGGGTGAGGTTTTACGATGTTATTATTATGATGACAATGAGTATTATGCTGTTGAGGTATGTATAAGATCAATTATCTGATGCTACCATATATGAGAAATGTGATTACGTGTTTATATGTATATGAATAATGAATAGAAGTTAGGGACACTGGTTTGTGAAAAAGGATGTTGGAAACAAAGAATCATACTTTAAGAGCTATGTTTTGTGTGTCCATGTGTGAATGTATCACAACATTGTTATTCATGAGATTTCATTTCTACACATTTTTACTGTAATTTTTCGACCTGTGAAATTTTATTGGTATCAAACTGTCACTGTTGCGGCGACTGCTATCATTAATGTTTTGGTAAGGAAATTAAGTGACCTTGACGTAATGTGTTGTGGATGCCCAGCTGCGCCAGTCGCCTGGAGAGAAAGCCTTTTGGTGGAGAAAAAAAAAGGCCGTTAACCTCGCTATTGACATTCTGTAGCAGAAAGCATCGCAAATATGACACGCTATTACTTGGAAACTGTTTATACTGTGGAGCTCCTACTTTGAGCTACTTACTGAAATGCTTATGAATTGATGGGAAATATTCTTACATCTGCACACGTTATTATGACAAGTGTCTTTCTACGTGAGTTGAGAGAGAATTTCTACTGACTTATGGAATACCACATGGCTATTGAATGATGTTTTTATGCTTTGCTTTGTACATAGTTGCTTATTTCATTCGATATCTGGTTTCCAGCTGTGTTGCAGCATTGGTTTTATAAAATAAAATTAAATCCATTGGCTAATGTGAACACTTTCTGTCAACATATCTATTAAATAATAATTTTATGATCCACATTCTTCGAAAAAGGAGCACTTGGAAAGGAAAGAACAATAAGAAGGGACTAATAACAGTAACTGCATACATAATTTTCTTTTCAAGTACTTGGTAATTTTTTTTGTAGAATAACTTGTTGTGGTGCACCACTTTAATGACATGGTCATTAAGATGTGAATAGACATATCCCTTATCTGCATTGTTGTTTTTAGTGTACTATTTTTTCTTTTTGTCGGTTTGTCATGTTTAGATTAAGTTATTGTATTTGCTGCTGCTGTTTGCCAGGCGTAGTACTACTGAATTTCACTTTGTATTACTCTGTTAAGCCAGTTTTACCACTGATTTATTTTTCTTCTGGATGCACATGGCTCATATTAGTTCTTATGTTGAATTTGATTGCTAATTTAGATATACTGCTGTTTGCTTTGGCAACTGGCATTTTTTTGTCATTGCTGTTTGTGTTAATTGTTGTGTGCTGCATCATTGCCTCATCGCTTAGCTTATGCATCTGAGCTTAGTAGATTTCAGTTAGCTTAAGAGGGGTAGGCTATATAAGAGAATGAATTGCAATGAATTGGAAGAAATGCATTGAGAAGTTATAAGATAAAAGTTTGTAAAAAAAGGTACTGTACAATGAAGAATAATTATTTTGGAAGAGGATATGAATAGAATACAGAAAGCAGGTCTAGGTAGGACTTTTTGGGAATAATGATGAATGAAAGGAGATCTCCAAGAGGTAAAGACAGTTTTTTTCGCAAAATACTGCAGTAAAACAAACCCTGCCCTCTCCTTTTGTGTTATTCCACTATGTTTTTGTGTACTCTTGTGTATTTGTGTTCTTCCTGTCTTTATGTGTTTATCTGATAAGAGTTATGTTGTAGAATTTTTCTAATAATATGTTTTTTTCTTTGTAAAGATGTTTAGACATTATTTATACTGTTCTGTTTTAATGCTCATGTGTGAAATTAATGTTTCGAAAACTATTCTCATTACTTTATTTATTTACTTAAGTCATAATTCCTGTAAAACTGATGTACATGTTTATTTTTATTCTTTTGTAAAGCTTGTATTACTACAAATGTTATCTGTGCTATTATGGTTTTGATGATGTTTTCTGTACCTTCGTAATTGCATTCTCATATTATAAAATTTTAATTGACACCAGTTCATCAAATTAAGTAATTTGTAAGCATTCATTTCAGAGTACACATTTCTGTTGGTCATCGTATATACACAATATGTGAGAAGTTGGGACTGTTAGTGTTTGCACATGTATTAATAATTCAGCAAGGGACTGGTTAACAACATTGCTAGTTCTAAGGACAATTCCAAAAACTTTGTGAGTGCACAAGTGGCGGTTTATGGGCTTGCTATATTGTCCACAAGACTCTTTGATGGTGATTGTGTACCTGCACAGTCGCAACAGATGGCTGCTGGCCATTTGTACAAGGACTGCAGTGGGTCTGCACATATGATGGCCCACCAATACAATTATTTCTACAAGGACTGCAGTGGGTCCGCACCTCTGGTGGCCCACCAAAAACATAACCTCTAACAGGACTACAGTGAGTCTGGCTCTGAGCACTATGGGACTTAACATCTAAGGTCATCAGTCTACAGTGGGTCTGCTCTCTGATGACCTACCTACCAATATTCTTCAAAACTTCGATGATTCTGCTGTGGGTTTGCTCTGTTGTGGCCCATTACCTGTCTACATGTCGAGAGTCAGCATTGTCTTTCCATTGGAAGGACAACACTACTTCTTCAAGACTGCATGGAAATCCAATACTTCGATGTGCATTTTCTTTTTCTGATCAGACTTTGTGCAATGCAGTTTCTACTGTGATGAATGATCAGTGCTTTCTTTATGAGAACAATTTTTGCATTTGACCAACAGTGTATCAATAAGTGTATGCATTTGATATCTTTGTTATTGTGATTATGAAAAATTTTATCAAATCATTATTGGCCACTGGCCAAAACAATTTGTTAAATGTTTGTGGGCAGCATGGGGGTTATGAAAGTAGGCTGTTTAGGTTTTTATGTTGGTAACGCCACGTAGCGTTCTATATGAAAATCACTGACTGTGCTGTGTGAAGTCTGTAGCTGGTTTGCATTGTTGGAATATTTATGATTATAGTGTTGGGCAGTGAACAGTGCATAGCGTTGCGCAGTTGGAGGTGAGCCGCCAGCGGTGTGGATGTAGGGAGAGAGATGGCAGAATTTTGAGAGTGGAGGATCTGGACGTGTGTCCATCAGAAAGGGTAAATTTGTACTACTGGATTTCATGAATTCATATATATATGATGACTTTTGAACATTATTAAGGTAAATACATTGTTTGTTCTCTAACAAAATCTTTCATTTGCTAACTATGCCTATCAGTAGTTAGTACCTTCAGTAGTTAGAATCTTTTATTTAGATGGCAGTATTGGCGCTCTCTATTGCAGTAGTTCGAGTAACGAAGATTTTTGTAAGGTAAGTGATTCATGAAAGGTATAAGTTATTGTTAGTCAGGGCCATTCTTTTGTAGAGATTATTGAAAGTCGTATTGCGTTGCGCTAAAAATATTGTTTTTCAGTTTAGTGTTGATCAGAATAAGTAAAGAGAGAAATGTGTGAGTACGTTCAGTTCTGCTCAGCTGTTTGAAAATCAAATGACTCAAGAGGTTTATCAGCACTGTAATTCATAAATTTTTCTAAGGGGACGTTTCAGAAATTAAGATATTAGGAACGAACCAGATATTATAAAACCGATGAAAAGACTAACGAAAATAAAACGTAATGGAAACATCACATACGATGGATAATTGTTGAGAGGATTGCTCATCAGACCATACTGTACTAGCCAAGAGGAAGAAATGTCCTAGGAAGACAGAACGAGGTGGCATTGAAAAGTGAAGACATAACAGGCGCAAATACTAAACCTTTACGTGCAGGTTAAGTAGTATTAGTACAGGCTCCAGTCTCAGAGACTTTAAATTCAAGGTGGTGGTTCACAATTAGGTGATTGTAGTCCTTACTGCCCTACAGGTTATAGGGAGCGAATCCACCTGACATAACAGTAGACCGTTTAGCGGAACCCTCCTCTATGAGTAAAACAGAAGCATACTTACTGTAATCGGCAACCACACATAATAAAGTATCAGCTCAATTCCCACCCAAAATAACAGACCTGAAAACCCAAATACCAACAACATCGTAGCCCCTTCCACTCGTCTCGCTACCAAAATAAGATTCGTCATCTTCCCCTATCACCACAAGCCCCTCTCATACAGAAACCCTACATGTAATGAATTCACCACATACCTCTCTAAAGAATGAAAACGTTCCATTACTGCCCATTCATGAACTCCAGTTCCATTTATGACGTATTCGAAAGAGGACTGCTGACAAAAATAATACGACATAACAATAACATGGAGACTGAATCTCAACGTCTGAAATAACGTACCGGGCATGAAGGATCATCATATATAATCTCGACGATACCGCTGGAAGAACGTTGAGATGAAACATTACCAAATTCATTTTAATATCACATATACATCAGCGAAAGTAATTTTTTTTAGACAACAAATGATTGTTACATTTTGTAGCTATTTCATTGTACTCCACAATATACGACTACTAAATATTAACTTAGGTATCATTTTGTAAAAATTACACCGAAAGATCATGAACAAATAAAATAAAACAATGGAACAAAGGAATAAAACAAGAAAATAAAACAAAGGACAAATGTTTTAAACGAGTGCAAGTCACAAAATCATATTTGAACAGTGGAAGAAATTAGCACACTGGGTAAAAAATTTATATCCAAATGAAAATTTGTTTATATTTCAGAGTTCATATAAATTGCAATCACTATTTTCACTCATTTTTAAGACAACTTAAAATATGGTTTAATCCCTGAAATCTCAGAGCTCCTTAACAAATGACGACAGTGACATGTCACAGCTTAAAGGCGACGCTCAAGCTGACCCCAACTATCCGTCAAATTAAAAGCAAGCAAGATAACATATTCAGAAGAGACGATGGCCAGGTGCAAAAAAAACATCAAAGGCCACTATGAAGAGGAGGAACTGCCTAACGAAGTAATAAAAGGGGAAATGAGAGTCCATATGAAAGACAGAAGGGATCAACTATCAGAATCACAGACAGAAGTAGTTGTTAAAGATATACGATCAAATAATAGCGTCATTCCCGAATCAAGAGACACACGAATTGATGTAATAATATTATTCGCACAGACGCGAAGATAGCAAGGACAGATAATGCGAAAACTACCGTACAACCACTTTAGCCTCCAATGCAACAACCAGTTTACTAACAAGAAGAATATACGAAGAATGGAGAAGAAGAAGAAGAAGTATTAGAAGATTATCAGTTTGGCTTTAGGAAAGGTAAGGGCACCTTAGAGGCAAGACTGATGCTGCTGCTGATAATGGACGCAAAGCTGACAACAAGTGAAAATACTTTGATAGGATTTGTCGTCCTGGAGAAAGCACTCAACAATTTAAAAATTGCAAGATGCTATAAAAAAGTAAGACCAAGCTTCAGGTAAATAGTGGTATTGCACGATATGAATGACAATCAAGAAGAAACAGTAAGAATAAAAGACCAAAAACAAAGTGCTCGGATTATGAAAATTGTAAGGGGGAGATGCAGTCTTTCCCCATTACTGCTCTCCCTGAACATGAAACAAGAAATGACGGAAATAAAGGAAGATTAGTCGCTTAAAAATATCGTTAATGTGTTTCAATGGTGATACTGCTATCGTTAGTGAAAGTGAAAATGAATTACAGCTGTCGAATGAATTGAACAATGTGATGAATACAGAATATAGATTGAGGGTCATTCGAAGAAAGACGATAGTAACCCTCGTTGTATGCATAGAAAGATCCCACAACATGAAATTCAAACCAATGTCACTAGAACAAGTCTTTGCTGACCTGTTAATGGAGAAGAATCTCAAAACACGAAATTCAGATACGTGTCAATATATATAACAATATATTCTTCAATTCTATTTGGGTAGTCTTTATTTAATGAGGTTGTGGGAGAGAGGGTTCCTCTCCTCCCCTCCTTCACTTTCCCATTCCCCTTCCCTATCTGGAACTGGTGGCAGAACGACGCCACACTTTAATATCTCATTACATAAAGTGCGCGGTATAATTCAAGCGATATATTTATTTAAACATAAATTTAATTAATTAGTCAGTTGGGGGGGGGGGGGATATTAAGCAGTGGTTCTCTTTATTTTGATGGGAAAAACAGCCCACTCTTACAATGATACAAATGGCGGGAAACAGTCCATTTACATTACCCTAACAGATTAATTGTTAAACAATTTACAGGAGACAAGTTAGGAAAAAACATTCTGGAAGATCTAGCTGAAACTGATTGCTTAAAACACTCGCCATCACCTTATAATGAAGTTAGCAAATAACAAGCATACATTTTCGAAATCAAGTAATTAAATTTTCACTTCAAATAGATTCTCGTGCTAAATATATCCGACATCTCATAACCACCGAAACTTGAGAACACAGGCACGTCCTTCACTGTAATGATTCCACTGAACATATCTGGCAAAAAAGGAAACCACATTCGTGATCATGGAGTGAATACTGTCCTCCGACCCCAGCGTAGGTGGAACTAGAAGCAGCGCTGCCCAGGAGAGGACTAGAGGCCCACACCCGCGTCAGCCACACTGGCAGTTCGGCGCCCATCTCCCGGTATTCACATGCCAGCTGTACCAGATGCTCAGAGGCCAGAGAGAATGTCACCTTGACCACCCAACCATCAACCAGCACAAACAGGCATCATATTGAATCTTCTCAAATTTCCATGAATAAAATACATGAAACACTCACATCCGCTTTTGTTGCTGCTCAACCAGCATACTGGATAATTCCCTATGCAGCCACCGAGAGGACACTGCGAGCTCTTCCGCTGGGACTTTCCCCATGGCTACAGGCAAGTGACAACCATCCGGAGCCTTTATATTGCAACTAAGCTGCGGCTTCCAGTAGGCGAAGCATCATGAAAATTCCTGCCCCTGGCTGCGGCATACCATGAAACAAGCACGTGCTGTTTGGAAGTGTAGTTCTAACTGCAGCTCCACACCTGACACAGACTCTCCCCCATTTAAAAAAAACACTTTACCTAGTTCGAGATTTTGTTATCCATGTATCTCGAATTTCTCACATGGACGGTAGTTTCCTCCGTTTTATGCTAGTTATTTTCGTAATCAGAGGAAACTGTGGCATACATGCATTTTCACATGCTAAAGTATCGCAACTTGTCGGGAAGATCCTGTACAATAGTATGGCATAGGGTAGTTCCTGTAAGTGTTGCCTCATCAGGTAAAAAAACCTGTTGTTTTCACTTTAATATCTGTCACATCATACATCAGAAACCTACAATATCAAAATCATTTTTGGCTCATGATGGAGGGCTAAAATCATGCTCGGTCTCTGTCACAGGATGCCTTCTCTCCTTCGAACTCTGTTACGAGTCAGATTCCTACTAATGAGGTATCTCAATATAGGCCAGTAGCAGCAAAGAAGTTGTAAATATCAGGTTAACACAAAAATCACGATATAAATTTGGAAATACAGCAGGTTTTATTACAAAGGTTATCTTACCCTGTTTAGGTGGAAGATTGGTATATAGTTGAAACATCTCGCTGCAAAGAAAAAATGCCTCATTACTGCTCAATCTCGCCAATCATATCTGTGGTACTCTCGCCTTCGCTCACAACTGCACGGCGGGATGTCATTGATATCAAACTGATTCACTATTCAATTAAATTTACCATAGTGGACAATTTTTTTCCTGCAATCACATTACACTCACCAAGTAACCGTTACAGAGGCATCTGTGACATCCCTAGGGGCTTCACACAGGCTAGGCAGTCACTTCCTCTGATACCAAACAGGGTGGTACTGTTGGCAGATAGACGAAGATATCGAACCATAATTAATTTCTGTCTGTCGGTTGCCTTGTCATGTTGGTGGAAGTAAGTCACATAGACTTCCGATATACTGCTCCCGGACTATTCCAGATGAGATCTGTCGGTCTATGTGGGCAACTCCACCACATCAACACCGCCACCCTGGATAGTATAGATGAAAAGCTATTGAGCTGATAAAACTAGTGGAACAAGCCCACTATGGCCCCATCTATGTTGCCAAATTTATTCAGTATGGCGGATCCAAGATGGCGGCCATATATACAGAAACTCCCCACTGACAATTTTGGCGAGAAAACAGGTCAATAGGGTTACCCCCAATAACTCAACTCCACCTTAGCAACTCTCCCATCCTCCCTCCTCTGCTCCCCCCCCCCCTTTCCTCCCTTACCACATCTGGAAATTAGTGGGAATATGACTCAGTCTGTGCTGGGCTGCTGAATAGGAGGATGGACGTAATTGTTTACTATGTGTACTGTGTGTTCAATTGATGAGATATCTGTGTTGGAGAAGGAGGAGTTTAACTGGTATATTAGCTGTAATCATCCAACTGAAGACTATGTCCATAGCCATCTGTACGATTCTGGGAAAACCATCATATTTCGAGAATGTATGAAGAAGACGAATACAATTCATCAAATAATAAAGATGCAGCAGGATGGCACTAAGATACACTTTGCAATTCACGCTGATAAACGCGTGTGCTGTAAGTGTAGTAGATCATTCAATAAAAGTCCAGTAAAACTTCTGAAGTGCATGAGGCAAGACGTTTATCAACTCTGGCGCACGCACTCCCTGACCCAGAGTTTCTGCGTCCATGGAAGAGGCCAAATGCTGGGCTTGCATCGACGGGCAAGTGGTACCCGCAAAGCTGCAACACTAGCACCTCCTACCACTTTGAAAATATCGACAGCCTTCCTCCTTGCTATTCCAGCACACGGAACCCGTTCTCGTTGAAAACAGACTGCTTCAGGAGTTATTATATCTCGTGTCTAAAGAATATGCGGAATATTGGTTGGTTTGTGTGATAGAAGGGACCAGACTACTAGGGCCATCGGTCCCTTTCGGAATATTGTCACCGGTCACATATATATCTGGAAGATGCCACAGGAACTGAATGTACAACTCACAAAGAGAGAGAGAGAGAGATAGAGATGGAGAGACATAGAGAGAAAGAGAGGGCTTTGCTGATGGGACAATAATATTTAAACAATTTGCGAAGTGTATACAAGTTTCATTGCAAGGAATACCACCACGACCACACTCGAACCTGGAGTCTAAATAAAAGATCGCGGCAGACTTGTGAAATCATCTCTAAGACACTTTTGTGGAATATATTACATCCTTCCCTTCTCATTGAACATGAGCTGCTTCAGGAGAAGTAAAACCAGTTTGATGTGTCTTTAAATATTCTTTCAAAAAGATCGCTGCAGAGTGGTATGATTTAATTTTGCTGTCTATACCACCACACTTGAACACAGACTCTTAGAAGATCGCTGCACATTTGCGAAACATCCCTGAGACGCGCCACACGCTTTTGTGAGGAATAGATACCGAAACTGATATCAGCTGCAATATCCCATTTTACACGTGAAATGTCCTATTTGAAAAACTAAGTAAATGTCTCTATAACTCTAAACATGAAGCTCACAACTTTTCGAAATTTAAAAGCTTTTTTAAGTCACTGCCAGAGAGAGAAAAATTCCTGATTCCTACAACTGCCGACGTGTTCATTACTTTTTGAACGCTGATTAGGTTTAGTTTATATTTGCTACTTAAGACAGAGTTGTTATTTTCCGCACTTCTCAAAGCACACTGGTGTCTAAGCACAGACGGAAAAATCAGAGCAATTATACTCGTATATCTAAAAGTTCATGACATATTTCGAATCCCACAGCAGATCGTGAAACAAAGACAGATTATAATATCATATGACATTATGGGATGAATTTAAACCAAGTAGGCAAGTTATTTTCGATTTTCATATCACCTATTGCTGAAAGCATACACACTGCAGTGAAATTGTGCTTAGTCGCTTCTGCAGTTATGTGGCATAACCTGCCAAAGGAATTTATTGTGAAGTTGTAATCCCAAGAATTTAAACTTGTCGACCTCTCCTACCTGCTTGTCGTTACATTTTGGACTTACAATGTAGGTTCCAATGTATCCAGACACAATTATGCAAAGCTGATTTCACAACTAGATTCACCCATGGGGTGTTGTGTTGTCAATAGATAAGCAGTAATACCAATGCGAGTTAGTTAGGAGTGCTCAGTGACTTCGAATTTCGTCTAGTCACTGGATGTTACCCGAGTAACAAACGCATGAGGGACATACAAATCTCTCTCAAGCAGCCCAACTGAACTGTTGATCGTGGAAAACACAAAGGAAGATATACGCACATCAGAAATGTTTTGCATCACCTCGGTTCCGAGACTTCGGAACGTGTACAGAAAATTGGAATAGAGATAAACATAAACGTAATTTCCGCACTTTACATTGCTCTTGAAAACCACACATTGCATGTTGTACCACCATACAGCAAGACCTTCAGGGATGGTGGTCCAGATTGCTGTACACGCCGATACCTCTAATATCCAGTCCGCAGCTCGTGATCTCGCGGTCGCCTTCTCGCTTCCCGAGCGCTGGGTCCTGGGTTCGATTCCCACTGGGCTCAGGGATTTTCACCTGCCTCGAGGTGACTGAGTGTTTGTGTTGTAATCATCATTCCATCATCAGTCATGAAAGTGACGAGTTTAGACTGAGCAAAGGTTGCGAATTTGTACGGGCGCTGGTAATCGCCCAGTTGAGCACCCCACAAACCAAAAATCATTATCATCATCCAATACCCAGTAGCACGACCTCTTGTACTGAAGCACACCTGTGTTCCTCGTGGTATACTATGCTCAAGTGCATCAAGGCACTCTTGTTCCAGATTGTCCCACTCCTGCCGACCGGTGTGGCCCAGCGGTTTTAGGCGCTACAGTTTGGAACCGCGCTACCGCTACGGTCGCAGGTTGCGAATCCTGCCTCGGGCATGGATGTGTATGATGTCTTTAGGTTAGTTAGGTTTAAGTAGTTCTAAGTTCTGGGGGACTGATGACCTCAGCAGTTAAGTCCCATAGTGCTCACAGCCATTTGAACCGTTTGTCCCACTCCTCAACGGCGATTCGGCGTAGATCCCACAGAGTGGTTGGTAGGTCACGTCGTCCATAAAAATCCCTTTTCAACTTGTGCGAGGTATGTTCGGTAGGGTTCATGTTTGGAGAACATGCTGGCCACTCTTTTCGAGTGATGTCCTTATCGTGAAGGAAGCCATTCACAAGATGTGTACGATGGGGGCACGAATTGTCGTTTATGAAGACGAATGCCTCGCCAATTTGCTGCCGATATGGTTGCACTATCTGTCGGAGGTTATGGCACCTTCCACTACCACCAGTGGCATACGTCAGCCCCACATAATGCTCCCCCAAAACAGCAAGGAACCTCCACTTTGCTGCACTCGTTGGACAGTGTGTCTAAAGCGTTAAGCCTGACCGGTTGCCTCCAAACACGTCTTCAACGTTTGTTTCGTTGAAGGCATATACGACACTTGTCGGTGAAATAACGTGATGCCAATACTGAGTGGTCCATTCGGCATGTTGTTGGGCCCGTCTATAGCGCGCTGCACGGTGTCGTAGTTGCAAAGGTGAACCTTGCCATGGACGTTGGGAGTGAAGTTGCGTGTCAGGCAGCCTATTGCGCACAGTTTGAGTTGTAACACGACGTCCTGCGGCTCCACGAAAAGCATTATTCAACATCGTTGAATTGCTGTCAGGGTTACTCTAAGGCATAATACGTAGGTAGCGGTCATCCACTGCAGCAGTAGCCCTTGCGCGGCCTGAGAGAGGCATTTCATCGACAGTTCCTGTCTCTCTGTATCTCCTCCATGCCCTAACAACATGGCTTTGGTTCACTCCGCGACACCTGTACACTTCCCTTGTTGAGAGCCCTTCCTGGCACAAAGTAACAATGCGGACGCGATCGAACCGCAGTATTGACTGTCTAGGCATGGTTGAACTACAGACAACAAGAGCCGAGTACCTCTTTCCTGGTGCAATGACTGGAACTGATCGGATGTTGGAACCCTCCGTCTAATAGGCACTGCTCATGCATGGTTGTTTACATCTTTGTCCCGGTTTAGTGACACCCCTGAATAGTCAAGGGAACTGTGTCTGTGTTACAATACTCACAGTCGATGTTTATATTCAGAAGTTGTGGGAACCTAGGTGATGCAAAACTATTATCAATGAGTGTATAAGTGATTTCGCAAATGACGACAGGCATACAATTTCATGTTTGAATGTGAAGTGCTACAAAATTTTTATATCAAGCAGATCAGTGAGAGTATTGTCCATGTGTTCTTTCTCTATTTGCTGAAGTGTGACAAACAGCAGCAAATTAATATTCTCTAGGAAATTTTGTAGTTTGGTAAAACATTTGCAAAAGACTCATATCATTTCAAACCGCAGCTCATGCAGGTATATAGAGTAAAAGATGCTGTTAGTATCTGAAGAGGCACTGAATGCTCCGTCTAGTGTTCAATGCATTGTACAGTGCTACCATAAAATTCACACACGGTTTCAGTAAAATTAATAACGTTGACATATCCTTTGGATTCAAGTATCGTTAAAGCACTTCTTTTAACGTGTGAAATGAATCTGGTTTTTGATTTTTGTGCTACATTCTTATTTAAATCATGAAGTATTTCTCCAGCCTCTAAAACTGGAACTTGCTGTGCTTGTGCCTTTAATACTGCCACATACGATACTCACACAAAAGAGATACACGTGAAACCGTTAGCATTACAGCTAAACTAATCCAGCTCACTAATACCAACTTGTGCACAAGTGAAAAACGGTTCAAATGGCTCTGAGCACTTTGGAACTTAACTGCTGAGGTCATCAGTCCCCTAGAACGTACAACTACTTAAACGTAGCTAACCTAAGGACATCACATACATCCATGCCCGAGGCAGGATTCGAACCTGCGACAGTAGCGGTCGCGCGGTTCCAGACTGTATCGCCTAGAACCGCTCGGCCACTCCAGCCATGTGAACACATGTTGTAATCACGGTATGTGAGTTTAGAGAGACGATATTGAAATAAAGTGCAGATACATGTTAGAGGTATAAAAAATTATATGGTGAACCTCACATAACCGAGAATTTAATTCGATTTATAGGAACTTGAACATTTAGGCATCTCGGTAGAACCGGATGGGGTCAAGGGTATTGGACTCAAAAAGCGAAACTGTCCCTGTCAAAGGGGGATGTCTGGTCACGTCATCTTATTGTGGTTAGGAAAACAATAAATGGAGAAGAACAAAAAAATTTTCAAATGGGTGTGAGATCTTATGGGACTTAACTGCTAAGGTCACCAGTCCCTAAGCTTACACACTACTTAACCTAAATTATCCTAAGGAGAAACACGCACATCCATGCCCGAGGGAGGACTCGAACCTCCGCCGGGACTAGCCGCACAGTCCATGACTGCAGCACCTTAGACCGCTCGGCTAATCCCGCGCGGCAGGAGAGAAACATGAACACATTTTTTACCTTTATGCAATGTACAATAGAGAAGCATTTCGGAGACGATGTTTTTATCAGGATGACAATGATCCCCGCGATACAGCGGCATCTGTAATACAGTGATTTATAGAGAATCACACTGCTAAAGTGGGCTGGCCTGCCTGGAGTTCCGACCTTAGCAGAACGGAACCGCTTAGATGAATGAGAGTGTCGATTTCATTCCACTTCCCAGTGTTTATCATGACTACCTTAACTGGCTTCAAATGGCTCTGAGCACTATGGGACTCAACATCTTAGGTCATAAGTCCCCTAGAACTTAGAACTACTTAAACCTAACTAACCTAAGGACACCACAAACACCCATGCCCGAGGCAGGATTCGAACCTGCGACCGCAGCAGACCCGCGGTTCCGGACTGCAGCGCCAGAACCGCTGGACCACCGCGGCCGGCGACTACCTTAACTGGTTTTCGCTGTTGAGGGAGAGTTGGCTTAAGGAAGAGGGCCACTATTAAATTTCTAGATAGTTTTGATCAGATGGAAATTTCCCGTAAGGCAACTGAACCATACATCTAACCAGCAATGCCGAACTCCTGAAATTTATTCCGTTTGGAAAGTAGGTCGAACATTACGCTAATCACGGGAGTCACGTGTGAGGCTGACTGCTGCCTGCTGGCTGCGAGGACGCGCCGGCAGGGTTTTCATTAGGCGCGCCGCCGCCGCCGCCCCCGCGCCGCACCGGCTGGGTGCAGCGGTGCCTCGCCCTGCCGGGTTTAATATCCCGGCGCGCGGCGCGCGGCGCGGCTCCTCCGCCTACGCGCCTGCTTGGCCCGCTACCGCTGCCGCCGCCGCCGCCGCCGCTGGTGCCGGCACCGCTGCACGCCCTTTGTACGGCGCGCAGCCGCGCAATTTCGCAGATAAAACGCCGGCCGCGAGCCCGGCTGCCGGCTGCCGGCGCGGCGCGCCGCTGCTCAAATTAAATCGCGCCGTTTGTCTGCTGTTCGGGGGGCAGCGCCGTGCCGCGCCAAGCGTGCACCCACCGCAGACTAATTGTCGGGCTGCTAACACAGTAGCGTGTCGTCTCTTTCAAACGACTCTCATCCACCGCACCACGAAAGGACGTTCGGGAAATTTTGCCTTCTAATACTGAAGGTCCGTTGTCAATATGCCCTCTGTAGATTTTCTTTCTTCTCTTCACACTTGGTTGGTGCTTTCTACTGAATCTTCTAGGGGGTTTAGAGAGTACCGTGAGAAAGAAATGGAGGATATAAACCTCTGTCCGGAAACGTCATCCAACATGGGAAGTTATATGCGCTGGCGCCTGCCGCTATGCCACTCCCATGGCAGCACACGTGACTTTCTCCACTGACGAACCATTGGCGAAAGGTCCCGTAATGTTATTTGTTATTCATTGATTACGACTGATCGTCACGATCACTAGTGGAGGAGACGGAGCTAGCTGCCGCGTAGGCACACCTAGTCTCCTTTGAATGCGATGCTCTGTGGCGTCCTTGCTTCCAGAGACGTGGTTTTATCCTCAATTTGTTAATGACAACCTCTGTATTCCTACGAATTTTGTCGGGAATATTTTGTAACACCTTGTACATTAATTTCGTTTGATGTAATATCACTTAATGGAGTGTAATCATGTATGGAAGTGAAACATTGACGATAAATAGTTTAGACAAGAAGAGAATAGAAGATATCGAAATGTGGTGCTACAGAAGAATGCTGAAGATTAGATGGGTAGATAACATAACTAATGAGGAGGTATTGAATTGAATTAGAGAGAAGAGGAGTTTGTGGCACAACTTGACCAGAAGAAGGGATCGGTTGGTAGGACATGTCCTGAGGCATCAAGGGATCACCAATTTAGTACTGGAGGGCAGCTGGGGGGGGGGGGGAGGGAACAAATCGAAGAGAGAGACCAAGAAATGAATACACTAAGCAGATTCAGAAGGATGTAGGTTGCAGTAGGTACTGGGAGATAAAGATGCTTGCACAGGATAGAGTAGCATGGAGAGCTGCATCAAACCAGTCTCAGGACTGAAGACCACGACAACAACAATATCACTGAGGCAGTGTTCACAAACTGATAACTTAGTTTACACTAAGGTCTACTTCTGATACATAAACGCTGAGCCGTGTCGAGTTACGGACCTCCCTACGTCGGGGTCGAGCCGTAGTTCTTCGGCTGGGTTTCAGAAACAAAAGCTAGGCAGCTGGTCTATTTAGGGTGATTTTTCCACTGTGTACAGTTCTAAAGATTGATCGATGTGAGGATACAGAACAAAAAAAGGTCGGAAGAACTTACATCCGAAAATGCTGTTTTGCATGCTAGAGACAATTTATTCAATCATATTTTATTACAGAGACTGCTGTATAATACGTGCCGTACCATGCAGCCACAGTTACAGTACGTGTTGAAAATAGTTTCCATGTGCCTCAACGAATTTTCTGTCTCACATGTTCACGTCGGCCAGGCTGAAACCGAACAATGTCAAAGGCAGTATGAATAAGCTGCTCCAGTTTCTCCACGTCTGGAATGGGCTCTGCATACATGATACTTTTGAGATGGCCCCATAACCATAAATCGCAGGCGGTGAACGAGCGGGCCATGCAACTCCGTCCGATCCATCGACCAGGTAAGACACGATTGGGATACGTCCTGACGTTAATGGCGAAGTGGGCTGGAGCACCATCATGTAGCAGCCACATAACCCTTCGAACATTAATAGCACTTCTTCCAGCACTCGCATGAAACGAAGATTTTTCCGGCCTGTAGGCGACGTGAGAGGATCATCGGTCCCAAAATACGGTCATCAATTATCACGGCCCACACATTCCGGCTGCACCAATACTGATGATTCGCTGTAACCATACCATGGGGCTCTGCATACTATCCCACAGCTGAGTGTTATGGAAGTCGAAGATACCACTCCACGTGAAGATGGCCTCATCTGTGAATGTCGTGGATGACACTAATCTAGGAATCGTGACTGCCTGGTGAAGAAACCAGTGACAAAACTGCTCCCGATGCGAAAAGTCTGTCGCTAGTAAGCCTTGCACACGCTATAAATAGTAACGGTTGTAACAGTTCTGGCTGTCTGACGCACCCTGTACTGGCGGACCAACTGCCTGGTACTACCACGGCGATCACCTTCCACATTGTTAATCACATTTTTCTCCAAATCCGCTGTCCAAACATTTCACGTACATCCTTCATGATTTCCTGCTTCCTGAAACGACCTATCTCCGACAAACAGTGAAACATTGTTGCATACATTAAATGCTGTCATTCAAAAATGGTTCAAATGGCTCTCAGCACTATGGGACTTAACATCTGAGGTCATCAGTCCCCTAGAACTTAGAACTACTTAAACCTAACTAAGGACATCACACACATCCATACCCGAGGCAGGATTCGAACCTGCGACCGTAGCAGTCGCGCGGTTCAAGACTGAAGCACCTAGAACAGCTCGGCCACCACGGCCGGCTGTCTTAATTGAAGTCCTATCATCCTGTCCCTCCTCCTTATCAGTGTTTTCCACATGTTCCTTTCCTCTCCGATTCTGCGCAGAACCTCCTCATTTCTCACCTTACCGGTCCACCTAATTTTCAACATTCGTCAGTAGCAGATCTCTAATGCTTCGATTCTCTTATATTCCGGTTTTCCCACAGTCCACGTTTCACTACCAAACAATGCTGTACTCCAGACGTACATTATCAGAAATTTCTTCCCCAAATTAACGCCGATATCTGATATTAGTAGACTTCTATTGTTCAGGAATGCATTTTTTGCCATTGATAGTCTGCTTTTGATGTCCTTCTTGCTCCTTTCGTCATTGGTTATTTTACTGCCTAGGTAGCAGAATTCGTTAACTTCATCTACTTCGTGACTATCAATCCTGATGTTAAGTTTCTCGATGTTCTACTACATCTCATTACCTTCGTCTTTCTTCTATTTACTCTCAGTTCATACTTTTCACTCATTAGATGCCGGCCTAGTCGGCCGAGCGTTTCTAGGCGCTAGAGTACGGAACCGCGTGATCGCCACGGTCGCAGGTTCGAATCCTGCCTCGGGCTTGGATGTGTGTCATGTCCTTAGGTTAGTTAGGTTTAAGTAGTTCTAAGTTCTAGGGGACTGATGACCTCAGAAGTTAAGCCCCATAGTGCTCAGAGCCATCTGAACCATTTTTTGAACTCATTAGACTGTTCATTCCGTTTATTAGATCATGTAATTCGTCTTCACTCAACACAGCAAAGTCATCAGCGAATCGTATCATTGATATCCTTTTACCTTGAATTTTAATTCCACTCCTGAGCCATTCTTTTATTTCCATCATTGCTTCCTCGATGTACAGATTGCAAAGTAAAGGCGAAAGGGAATAGCCTTCTCTTACACCCTTTTTGATACGAGCAATTCCTTCTTGGCCGTCTACTTTTATTATTCCGTCTTGGCTGTTGTACATATTGTACCTGACCCGTTTCTCCCTATAGCTTACCCAAACTTTTTTCAGAATTTCGAACACGTTGCATCATTTTACATCGTCGAATGCTTTTTCCAGGTCGACAAATCCTATGAACTTGCCCTGATGTTTCTTTAGTCTTACTTCCATTATTAACAGCAACGTCAGAATTGCCCCTCTCGCGCCTTTACCTTTCCTAAAGACAAACTGATCGTCATCTAGCGCATCCTCTATTTTCCTTTCCATTCTTCTGTATATTATTCTTGTAAGTAACGTGGATGAATGAGCTGTTAAACTGATTGTACAATAATTCTCGCACTTGTCAGCTCTTGCCGTATTCGAAATTGTGTGGATGATGCTTTTCCGAAAGTCACATGGTATGTTGCCAGACTCATACAGTCTACACATCAACGTGAATACTCGTTCTGTTGCCACTTCCCCCAATGATTTTAGAAATTCTGATGGAGTGTTATCTATCCCTTCTGCCTTATTTGATCTTAAGTCCTCCAAAGCTGTTTTAAATTCTGATTACTGGATCCCCTATCTCTTCTAAATCGACTCCTGTTTCTTCTTCTATCACATCAGACAAATCTTCCCCCTCATAGAGGCTTTCAATGTATTCTTTCCACCTATGCGCTCTCTCCTCTGCATTTAACATTGCAAGTCCCGTTGCACTCTTAATGTTATCACCCCTGCTTTTAATGTTACCGAAGGTTGTTCTGAATATTCGGTATGCTGAATCTGTCCTTTCGACAATCATTTCTTTTCTGATGTCTTCACATTTTTTCTGCAAACGTTTTCGTATTAGCTTCCCTGCACTTCCTATTTATTTCATTCCTCAGCGACTTGTATTTCTCTATTGCTGAGTTTCCCAGAACGTTTTTGTACTCCCTCCTTTCATCGATCAATTGAAGTATTTCTTCTGTTATTCTTTTTTCTTTGCAGTTACCTTCTTGTACCTATGTTTTCCTTTCCAACTTCTGTGAAGGCCCTTTTTAGAGATGTACATTCCTCTTCAACTGTACTGCCTATTGAGCTATTCGTTATTGCTGTATCTATACCAGTAGAGAATTTCAACCGTGTCTGGTCGTACCTTCAGTAACCCACTTTTTTGTATACTAATTCTACCTGACTAATGTCTTAAGCTTCAGCCTACTCTTCATCACTGCTATATTGTGATCTGAGTCTATATCTGCTCCTGGGTACGCCTTACAATCCAGTATTTGATTTCGGAATATCAGTCTGAGCATGATGTAATCTAACTGAAATCTTCCCTAAGCACTCGGTCTTTTCCAAGTATACCTCGTCCTCTTGTGATCCTTGAACAGAGTATTCTCTATTACTAGCTGAAACTTGTAACAGTACTCAATTAGTCTTTCTGCTCTCTCATTCCTTGTCCCAAGCCCATATTCTCCTGTAACCTTTTCTTCTACTCCTTCCCCTGCAACTGCATCACAGTCCCCCCCATGATTATTAGTTATTCGTCCCCCTTCGCATACTGCATTACCCTTTCTATATCCGCATACACTTTCTTTACCTGTACAGCTTACGACGTCGGCATGTATACCTGAACTATCGTTGTCGGTGTTGGTTTGCTGTCGATTCTGATAAGAACAACCGTGTCACTGCTCTGTTTATCCTTGTTATTAGTATGTTTGCTCCCAAAACTCCTGTGTCTCATACTTGAATTCGTGACTCTCTCTACACATGAGACTTGGCCATTATTCAGATAATGACAGGTGCGATGTTGTGGCTCTTATTGTTTTAATCCTAATCTGTGAAGATAGTCTGTGATTGAAACCGGTAGATACTAGGGTTTAAAATAAAAGCAACTGGTGGTCAAACATGTATTTTATACAGGTGGAACTACTGTCAAGGAAGTAGCACTCTTGTTCTACTGAAACTGACGATTGGTAATTTGATAAATTGTGTTCAACATTACTGTTCTCCTCATGTAATGTCAGAGTGAAAGAGAGACGTTGTCTGAAGTTTTGAGAAACAGACCGGTGAAATGAGTGGGTAGTGATCAAGAAGTAAATTGCTTTGAATTATCAGGTTTAAGTTAAAGGTTGAATGTATATTTTAAATAGTTTTTAAATCCATGTATATGCTGGATAATGACAAGAAAAGCCTTATAATTTTTCTGCCTAATTGTAAATCTAGTGTGTTTGAGCGTAGTTCCTCAAAACACAGTGTGATTTGTAAAAGTCTAGTAAGACAGTTAAGAGTATATGAAGATTTTATTTTACGAAGTTATAATTTTTATTAACTGGTATTCTACATAAAATTGAAATGAGAATTTACCTGTGTAGAAGATCTTTCGACAACTATTGGTTTGGCTAAGAACCTGGTAATATGATAAAACTCCGTACAACTGTGCAGTAATGTTTGATTCACGTTTAGCCATTGACGTCAAATAAACGTTTTTAAAAGTTGCCCTTGACTTTCAGTAAACATCCAGTAAGGTCCACTTCCCTAAATCCGTGTCTTGTCATTGTTCAAACGCCAACATCTGAGTCTCACGATACCTTATACTTCCTGTGTCAAGTGGTGCAGAGGCCTTGTAAGAGTAGAACAGCAAATAATCGGTGGGGCTAAAAGACAAGATCGCGTGTGTGCTGTGTCGAACGTCACGGTCCATTCCTCGCCTCTTATATCGCGCTCGTGCCGAGATAGAGGGAGTGGGCGGCGGGGGGGGGCGGCGGGGGGGGGGGGGGCGGGCAGGGTAACGTGACAGAAGCGAGCGCGGCCGCTACCGAGCTGTGGACGGGCGCAGGCGGCGGTGCGCCGTCGCACCTATTACAGGAACATCTATGGCGTGACTGAAGAATTTCCAGCCGGTACTGCAGCACCGCTTAAGAGTGTTGTACATTAGCCACCAATGTTGCCATCAAGGCAAGTGGAATGGGATGCTACTTAATTTTTATCTCGGTCTCATTGCATATGTGACATTTACAGTCTGCTACTTGCGTGCACCATGCAACTTGGTGAAAACATTGATGTTCGTTCTTCCTCTTCCGGAAATCTTTGTTTAAATCAACGACTATTTCTGCTGTCCTTTTCTGAATCTGTGGTACAGTCTCATACTTTCCTTTTATGTGATCATCCATCTGTACCAAGGCTGTAGTTGGTATTTGCAATGTGTTTTGCACTTATTGCATGTTTATATGTTCCAAATAGTAGGTAGTCATTTTCTTCGATGTGTTACAGCAACAAACCAAATCTTTATAGTGACCCTAGTTTCCTTTTGTAATTTGATGGCTCCCGTTATTAACGTACCCGTGTTAGGTGTCGTACCCACACTTTCACGCAGAAATGCTACACCCACAGTATTTTCATTTAACAAGAAGTTTTCCATTCCACAATAGTGTTTCTCTAAAATTTGCATGATGTGGGGATCTTCCGTTCCCTGTAGGTCTCCAGCGATCGGATGCGCAGCGTTTTCCGGGTATGCTAAACAGCTGAACCGATACCTCACAAATGATTTGTCATGTATCTAATAATCCGTCATATACGTATTGCATCAGAAGCTGTTCAGGCATAAATTTGGGTAATTGTGATACGATACGATATCGCAATGCCTGTGTTGGTCCGAATTACGATGTAATGTATCTTTGGACATGCATGCATGTCCGAAGGAAGAAGCACTGCGGCGACTACAGCCGTTATGAAATACGAGCGATGTATTCGCAGTAGCGAATATGGAGAAACATCAGCTGTATGGTGGAATGACAACAATGAAAATCTCTCTCTGGTTGGGACTTCGACCCGGTTACCATTTGGCTATCCGAGAACAGCTCACGGCCAGACACAAATTTCATATGCCACCAACCATTTGTCTGCAACCTGTACTCGTACATTCACTATTTATATTCCGGTAAAGGGGAAATATTTTAATTGAAAATCGCTTGCCCGGTGTCGACGGATAAATATGATATTGTAGTGCCTGCGTTTCTTCTTTCGGACATGCGGGCGAAAGACTTTCACGTAAAATGTCACTACTGTACGTGAACCTACATAATCGAAGTAGGAGTACAGGTTGTAGACACATGGTTGGCAACGAATGGAAGTTGGGGTCTGGACGTAAGTCGCGCTCGGATAGCGAAATGGTGAGGTGACAGCTCTCGATTAGCATGAAAACCGAGTTCGAGTCCCGATCCGGCACAGATATTCATTGTTCTCATTCCACGAGACATCTGATGCTTTTCCATGTTCGCAACTGCGAATCCATTTCTTATATAAATGTGGGTGAGGTGGTAGTGTAGTTGGTAACTGGTGTCTTATTCCTCGGGTGTCAGTAGTAATAGCAGAAAAAGCAATAGTTAGGGGCTATACAGTGAAGTGACAAAGGTTATGGGAGACCTCCTAATATTCTGTCGGAGCTCATTTTACTTGGAGTAATGCAGAATTCGACGTGGCACACGGGCTCAACAAGTCGCTGGAAGTCCCCTGCAGAAATACAGAGCTATGCTGCCTTTACAGCCGTCCATAATGACGAAAATGTTGCCAGAGCAGGATTTTGTGCACGAATTGACCTCCCGATTTCGTCCCATAAATGTTCGTGGGATTCATGTAGGGTGATCTGGGTGGCGAAATCAAGCGCTTGAGTTGTTCAGCGTATTCGTCAAACCAATCGTCAATACTTGTGGCACGGCACATTGTCATGTCCAAAAACTGCATCGATGTTTGGGAACAAGAATTCCAATAATGGCTACAAATGGTCTCAGAGTAGCCGGACATAATCATTTCCAGTCGATGATCGGATCGGTTTGACCAGAGGACCCAGTGCATTCCATGTACACACAGCCCACACCACCATGAAGGCAGCTCCAGTTTGGACAATGCCTTGTTGACAACTTGGGCCCACGGCTTCGTGGAGTCTGCGCCCCATTCGATTCCTACCATCAGCACTCACCAACTGAAATAAAGACTTATAATACCAGGCCGCAGATTTCCAGTCCTCTGGGATCCAACAGATACAGTCACGAGCCCAGGACAGGCACTGCAAGCGATGCCGTGCTGTTAGCAAAGGAACTCGCGTCTGTCGTTTGCTGCTGTAATCGATTAACGGCAGATTTCGCGGGACTGTCGTAAAGAACACGTTCGCCTTACATCCCATATTAATTTATGCAGTTATTTCACGCAATGTTGCTGGTCTGTTAGCACTGAAAACTTTACGGAAATGCAGCTGCTCTCGATTGTTAACTGGAGGTCGTCGGCCACTGCGCTGCCCATGTTGAGAGATAAAGCCTGAAATTTGGTATTCTTGGCGCACTCTTGAACTGTGGATCTCGAAAAATTGAACTTGTTAACAATTTCCAAAACGGAATGTCCCAAGAGTCTACCTCAACTACCATTCCGCGTTCAGGGTCTGTTAATTTCCGTCGTGATACCGTAATCACGCCTGAAAATTATTTAAATGAATCTCATGATTACAAATAGGAGATCCGCCAAAGCACAGCCCTTTTATATTTTCTGTTTGAGATACTGCCGCTATCGGTATGTAAGTATACATATCGATATCCCATGACTTTTGTGACCTCGGTATATTTCTGATCCTGTGTAAATGTGCTCCAGTTTCACTGTCATTTTTTTTTTTTTTTTTTTTTTTTTTTGTGGCGGAGTGTCAAACATTTGAAAAGTATGTTCCTGATGGCCCGTTGTATAGCCTGACAGAATTTCTGCTATATTTGAGATTGTTCTGTTGATGTTGTAAGAATATGTTTTTCTTGGTTATCTTAATCTTCCTTGCTGACTAAAGAAAATTATGTCTATTTTATTATAATTTGTTTCAATTTCGTTGAAATTTGTGATGCTAAAGAAGATGTACGGAGTCCCATGACTGCACAACTCCCATCTCAAATCCCACTCGTCGCAGTTGCGACGCTACACATGTGTTTCTCGCAGATGTGAACGGTGTGTCCAATATGTTTCATACGTAAGGCACTTAATGGAATTACGGGGTTAGTTAACGTTTTAGAAAACCGATTTACTTTCTCACAAAATAGTCTCAATTTTGTCGCTTCAGTAGTTACCCAACACTGTCTTTCTAAAGCCGTCCACGCTTCTGATTCCATGGCCGCTATGAAGACCTCTTTGTTAGTCTGTTTCGACCACGGGAAAACTGCTTTTGTAGTAGCAGCACGACTGGAGAATGTCTGTCCATGTTTTGTGTCTTTCGAAGTTTTAAAAAGCCAAATATCCATTGTCGCAATAAATTCCCATTGACGACGTCGTCACGTGTCAACATCGCCTGCAAACTGGCAAGCGTACAACCTTGACACCGTCCGTCACCAGTCGTGTTGCTCACATGGAGGACAATTCCCGCGTTGTCAGCTTATCGTGCAGGACTGTATGGACACGTCCAACTGAACTGCTGAAGTAATGTCAATGTGAGATCCTCCTAAGTGATTGTCTCCACTTGTGTCACCACGTCAGATCGGCTCGTACGAGGTCAAAGTGGTTTCGATTTTTTGTCAAGATGTTCGGGCTTATTTAATCTGTTCTGGCCACGAAGGCACATTCTTGACATTCTTGATGCCATACAATACGTTGGTCTCAGCTAGTAGTGAATGTCAATGTATTACGCACCACTCAAGTGCAAAAAACGACTAACTGTTCGCTGGTCTTGTAATGAAAACGTTGCCATTTCTAGTATCAAAACACTCCTCGCTGTCGTTACAACCATTACAGATTAGTGTGCCATACAGTGTTGACATTTACGTAACGCATGCAAATAGAGCGCCTGATTATTTTAAGCCAAACTATATATATGTTCTTTCGGACAGACATCACATACATCTATGAGACGGCTAATGATCTCTTCAGGCATTATGCACACCAGGCTTGAACTCTTACGGGAACCGAAGAAATGGCACGAATAATATGGATAATGTGCAAGGGGCCTACATAATTGGTGTGTGGATGTGCTGAGAATTTGGGTTCAACGATAGGAGTGACTGGGTAGTCCGTGAAGTTACTATGACCACTGGGTCTGGATGGCTCACTGTCAGTGATCAGAGAATCTACCTAGTAACCAGGAGACCTGTGTCTGAATCCTGGCTCAGAACAAATTTTCAACTTTCCCCACTGATTCAAATCAACGCCCACTCGCAGCCAATGCCTCTAATTTCTCTGCCCGAACGATATATTTCTATCTGCTCCATTGCTGGGGAAATGTCCAAATCTGAATACTTCAACTTGAACACTCTTCGTACTACCCTTCGAGCTTTTCTTGGAAACCCTCAAAATTAATTATCATTAAAATTACTAATGTATTACATTTGGTAAAATGAGTTTTAAGCCACTTAAGTGTCATAACACATCAAATCAGGCTCATATCTAAAATACGTAATTTTAATGCAGTCGCCAACTTCGACATCAAAGTTAAGATAGACAGCTGTGTTCACCACAAACCAATTCTCCAAATTATTGTAAGAAGCATAAAAATCAGTTTTACCCTTACAAAAATATCACATATGCTTATTGAGATCGCAGTAGGAATACGAAGGCTGCTATTTCATCATCCTAGAGGTGGTTGATAGTCGATTGGTTGGCACCTCGTACTATGGCCTCCTGAGGGCATTCCTATCATTGCACGACTTCTAGTGACGACTTACTTAGTACCGCGGAGCTCTCTAAAATATATTACTTAGCGCTTTATTTTGCACTGGTTGCAGATCATCATGACAAGAACACTACAAGGTAAAGTGGAGAAGTTGGACATGCAGACGATCTTTCGACATTCACGTCAGGAGGCGCGGGACGAGCTCGAATTGGACCATGATGGAAATGTATTTGGATAATAGTGCTGTGTGTCTGCGAAACGTAGGCAGTGAGTAAGATGGAAGTAAAACTCTTAAAACCTTTCAAAATGTGGTGATGTATTGTACGGTTGAAGATCAGACGGACTGATCGACTAAGGAATGAAGACGTCGTGCAAGATACATTTGGTTGGTTAAATATTACACGACTGGTGTTGACAGGTTTTACTGAATGGAGGGTGGAAAGAAAGAACTGCAGGGGCAGGCTTCGCAAGAAGTATATCAGGCATGTCGTTAACGATATGTCGTGCGCCAGTCATGCTGAATTGTGGAAGTTACTTGGCAAGCGACGGGAGTCGAAAATTACACGCAACAAGGCAACCACGCCTTTGGAAACATTCAACGGTTACGTGAACTGCTTTATCAAACCCCCAAGAAATCTACATTAGGATATCCAGATGGGGTTTTGATTACCATACTCCTCGGTTACGAGTGCAGTGACTTAACCGGTACGCCACTTGATTCCTTCACATTGTAGCATGCTGGAAGTACAGGCAATCACTCTTATAAAGATCACTCAGCAGCCAGTCACAGCTCGTGCCACACTGGCCGGTAAAGGGTCGAGAGAGGACACATTACTATCCACATTACTATAGACAGAACAATAATCCCTTGCATTTGGTTAAGGCCAATTGACACTGCAGTCCAATCAATGTTAATGAAACTTGTGGAATGTTCAGGAATCTACTATGAAACTGTTTTACTGAAGCAGAACATACAAGTGCGTTATGTTTCCAAGCAGCTTTCTGTAGATGAACTCTGAGGAATAATGAAAAGAGTAGCAGAAATACCATTTCACACTGGGTAATCATTCCTGTCACAGCTCTATCGGCCATAACTATACAGTGAGGGATAGTTCTTCTGTATTCGCACGTGAGGTTGTAGGGCTACGTGTCAGTGTATGAAACACTCTTTTAAGCGTCGATGTGTCAAATAACGGTATTCTAGCACTAGACCTACTCTCAGTATTCAGAGTTGCGCCTGTAATTTGGTTGCGCACATGAAGGAGATGGTGCTCGATGATGTGGATCCTCACATTCCGTTGTACTAGTCGTGAAACTGGCTTGCTGGCCAAGACGTCTCATGAAATGTAGAGAGACGCCTCTCTTGGCTCGTAGAGAAAAGGAGCTCTAGTGGGATGCGGCCAGTGCATCAGTCAGAAGGTTGTTCTCGGCGATTAGTACTTAGTCGTTCCAGGCACCGCGCCTCCCCTACGTCGCTGCTCTTCTTGCGACATCCCCTTAGCTGGAAAATGCAACCCGATTCTTTAAGGAATCGAGCACCCATGAATAAATCAGCTACAAGCTGCTGGTTAAACTAAATTAGTGAATCCAGTGTTTGACGTTAAGTATGTGAGGTTACGAAAAGGATATAAAATTCTCGGTAAACTTGCCGCATCAAATTCGGATATAGTTCCAAGCTTTCGATGACTACCGTCGTCGTGAGGGGTTGTCCGACTGTCGTGGAACTGGCGAGGCTACCAGTAGTAAATCCAAGAGACGCATCTCATTGGGTGGATTGCTTGATGATGATATCACGATAATGGCATGTACTTTAAAATTTTCAAATACTTGTGGATGTCAGAAAACGGATAAGGACAGGCCCAAGTGAAATAATGGTCGATGTTGTCTCCATTTTTTACAAAAGCACCAGTAGTATAAACGTTAAGACTACTGTCCTCTCATTTCTTTCTTGAAATCTTAGAAGTATTCTGATACACCCTGATGACCACCTTTTATTGGGAAGTGAGTTATTAGTAAATGACTCAAGGTACAGCCATGGGTTCGCCATTATCATCTGCCATAACGAATTTTTTCGTGGAGAATTTTGAGAACGAGAGCTGAATAGTGGAGGAGGAGGAGGATATTAGTGTTTAACGTCCCGTCGACAACGAGGTCATTAGAGACGGAGCGCAAGCTCGGGGGAGGGAAGGATGGGGAAGGAAATCGGCCGTGCCCTTTCAAAGGAACCATCCCGGCATTTGCCTGAAGCTATTTAGGGAAATCACGGAAAACCTAAATCAGGATGGCCGGAGACGGGATTGAACCGTCGTCCTCCCGAATGCGAGTGCAGTGTGCTAACCACTGCGCCACCTCGCTCGGTGAGAGCTGAATAGTGACCCCCTCCGTACATACTGCTTTTTCAGACACGTTGGCGATACGTATTTAATTTGGCCACCTGGCAGTGAGGCATTGATCGTATTAACGGCATGCATCCAAACTTAAAATATACGGTGGAGATAGAGATGGCTGGAAAGTTGCCTTTCTTGATAAAGGAAGTCCATAGAGGAAGATTTATCGTATGTGACTTTGGCTTTCCCGGCGAAGAAACTCACTGCACCGTTATCGGATGTCCAGCCAGGCGCAACCGTTTTCGTAACACGATATTTCCACAGCGTACCTCACCGTCACTTTCAGGTGAAGCCTGTAGAATGAGCGTCTTTGTTACGTCCTACCCCCTTTATACTCATATTGCCCTTCAGCCCTTCCTCCACCGCCAATCGAACGTCGCGACGGATGTATTGCTGGGGCGGGACACCGCCGCCGGATACTGGGCGCAACCCCTGGTCGGTCAGTATTCCTGTGGCCTGCGTCAGACGCAGAAGTCGCTCCCTATAAACGATGTGATTTTAGTTGGCTAAGCGCTGGGTCCCAAGCTTTGCTTAAAGTAAACCCAGTGTTTATTTATCAGCCACTCGTGTTTCAATAGCCTCCTTCAGAACACAGTTCGAAAACGACAAGGTCTGTCTTAACACTTCCATTTCTTCATATTTCATGTTGTCTGCTGCAGTCATACAATGTACTCCAACCACAGATTTTGTTGGTTCCTTAACTTCGGTGTGTTTCGAGTGCTCTTTGCATCTTTCTTTCGTACAGTCTCCCCAATATACGCCATATTTACATGGAACATCCTAAACACCTGGTTTACTGGGGCACAAGTCATCTTTCACCGTATCTCATAGGCCACGCATTTTCAGAGGTGGACGGTAAATGCATAAAATGTTAACCAATTTTGCTCGATTGCTGGGGTATGGCAGATATCCCACTGTCTTATACTTCTCGTCGTTTTCTGTCTGATAGGCTTGTACTTTCTGTCAGAATGCAAGTCGGATTTGTCTCTCGTCATATCCGTTTCTCTTTAAAAATATGCTTAAAATGGTTAAATTCCTTGTTAGGCTTTCTTCATCTGTTAAGGCTGGGTCTTGTGTACCAGTGTACATAGCACAGCCTCACGCTGTGAAGGATGATGGCATCTGGTAGCATGGAGATATAAATCAGCAAGACCTGTTACCCAGCACTCATCATCATCATCATCATCATTTAGGACTGATTATGCCTTTCAGCGTTCAGTCTGGAGCATAGCCCCCTTATACAGTTCCTCCATGATCCCCTATTCAGTGCTAACATTGGTGCCTCTTCTGATGTTAAACCTATTACTTCAAAATCATTCTTAACCGAATCCAGGTACCTCCTCCTCGGTCTGCCCCGACTCCTCCTACCCTCTACTGCTGAATCCATGAGCCTCTTGGGTAACCTTGCTTCTCCCATGCGTGTAACATGACCCCACCATCTAAGCCTGTTCGCCCTGACTGCTACATCTATAGAGTTCATTCCCAGTTTTTCTTTGATTTCCTCATTGTGGACACCCTCCTGCCATTGTTCCCATCTACTAGTACCTGCAATCATCCTAGCTACCTTCATATCCGTAACCTCAACCTTGTTGATAAGGTAACCTGAATCCACCCAGCTTTCGCTCCCATACAACAAAGTTGGTCGAAAGATTGAACGGTGCACAGATAACTTAGCCTTGGTACTGACTTCCTTCTTGCAGAAGAGAGTAGATCGTAGCTGAGCGCTCACTGCATTAGCTTTGCTACACCTCGCTTCCAGTTCTTTCACTATGTTGCCATCCTGTGAGAATATGCATACTAAGTACTTGAAACCGTCCACCTGTTCTAACTTTGTTCCTCCTACTTGGCATTCAATCCGTTTATATTTCTTTCCCACTGACATTACTTTCGTTTTGGAGATGCTAATCTTCATACCATAGTCCTTACATTTCTGATCTAGCTCTGAAATATTACTTTGCAAACTTTCAATCGAATCTGCCATCACAACTAAGTCATCCGCATATGCAAGACTGCTTATTTTGTGTTCACATATCTTAATCTCACCCAGCCAGTCTATTGTTTTCAACATATGATCCATAAATAATATGATCAACAGTGGAGACAGGTTGCAGCCTTGTCTTACTCCTGAAACTACTCTGAACCATGAACTCAATTTACCGTCAACTCTAACTGCTGCCTGACTATCCATGTAAATACCTTTAATTGCTTGCAAAAGTTTGCCTCCTATTCCATAATCTTGTAGAACAGACAATAACTTCCTCCTAGGAACCCGGTCATATGCCTTTTCTAGATCTATAAAGCATAGACATAGTTCCCTGTTTCACTCATAACACTTCTCCATTATTTGCCGTAAGCTAAAGCTCTGGTCCTGACAACCTCTAAGAGGCCTAAACCCACACTGATTTTCATCCAATTGGTCCTCAACTAATACTCGCACTTTCCTTTCAACAATACCTGAGAAGATTTTATCCACAATGCTGATTAAAGAGATACCTCTGTAGTTGTTACAATCTTTTCTGTTTCCATGTTTAAAGATTGGTGTGATTACTGCTTTTGTCCAGTCTGATGGAACCTGTCCCGACTCCCAGGCCATTTCAATTATCCTTTGTAGCCATTTAAGACCTGACATTCCACTGTATTTGATGAGTTGCGACTTAATTTCATCCACCCCAGCCGCTTTATTGCACTGCACTCTATTGACCATTTTTTCCACTTCCTCAAATGTGATCCTATTTCCATCATCATTCCTATCCCATTCTACCTCGAAATCTGAAACATTACAGATCGCATTTTCACCTACATTGAGCAACTCTTCAAAATATTCCCTCCATCTGCCCAAGGCATCCACAGGATTCACCAGCAGTTTTCCTGACCTGTCCAAAATACTTGTCATTTCCTTCTTAACTCCCTTTCGAAGACTGTGAATTACACTCCAGAATGGTTTTCCAGCAGCTTGACCCATAGTCTCCAACCTGTTTCCAAAGTCTTCCCACGATTTCTTCTTGGATGCTGCAATTATCTGTTTGGCTTTGTTTCTTTCTTCAACATAACTTTCTCTGTCTACCTGGGTTCTGGTATGTAGCCATTTTTGATACGCCTTCTTTTTCCTTTTACAGGCTGCCTTGACTGTATCATTCCACCAAGCTGTTTGCTTCATCCTACTTTTACACACTACTGTTCCAAGACATTCTTCAGCCACTTCTAGTACTGTGTCCCTGTACCTTGTCCATTCCTTTTCCAATGACTGTAATTGACTGAATTCAACTAACTGGTACCTTTCTGAGATCGCTGTTATGTACTTGTGCCTGATTTCCTTATCCTGAAGTTTCTCCACTCTTATCCTCCCACAAATGGACCTGACCTCCTGCACTTTCGGCTCACAATCCCAATTTCACTGCAGATTAAATAATGATCAGTGTCATCAAAGAATCCCCTGAATACACGTGTGTCCCTCACAGCCTTCCTGAATTCCTGATCTGTTATTATATAGTCAATGACAGATCTGGCTCCCCTGCCTTCCCAACTATACCGGTGAATGTTCTTATGTTTAAAAAAGGAGTTTGTGATTAGTAAGCCCATACTGGCACAGAAATCCAAGAGTTGTTTCCCGTTCCTGTTGGCCTCCATATCCTCTCCAAATTTACCCATAACCTTTTCATACCCTTCTGTTCGATTTCCAATCCTGGCGTTAAAATCACCCATGAGCAGAACACTGTCCTTGTCCTTTACTCTAACAACTACTTCACTGAGTGCCTCATAGAAACTATCCATCTTATCTTGATCTGTCCCTTCACAATGCGAATATACTGACACAATTCTAATTTTCTTGCTAGACACTGTCAAATCTATCCACATCAGTCCTTCGTTTACATACCTTATTGCAACTATGCTGGGTTCCATTTCTTTCCTGATGTAAAGCCCTACACCCCATTGTGCTATTCCTGCTTTGACTCCTGACAGGTAGACCTTATATTCTCCCACTTTCTCTTCTTTCTCACCCCTTACCCGAATGTCACTAACAGCTAAAATCACAGAGTCGGCCGAGAACGACTTCCGCGCCCCAAGCAGGCCACAGGAGTATTGAGGGACCAGAGTTCGCGCCCAGCATCCGGCGACGCCGCCCACCACGCCCCCTCCCACTCCGCCCATCGCCGCGTGCGACCAGCGGTGGAGGAAGGGGTGGGGGAGCATTGGAGTGTAAAACAGGCAAGATGTAGCAAAGATATACATTCTACTGATATTACCTGAAGATGACAGCAGGTATGATGTCGAAATATCTTACTACGAAACGACTGCACCCGGCTGGAGACCTGACAACAGTACAAACAACACTTGACGAAGGTTACCGTCCAATAAAATCGTTGACGCTGCTGCTAGCGACGCAGGACAGAGCGTGCAAACGTTATACAAGGTGTGCCAGCAGGAATGCCCTATAGTGACATATTGACTATAAAATCCACACTAAGAGCTAAGACTACTTCATCATCTTCGATACTGTAAAACAAAACGCTTCAAGAAATTTGCGGTCTATATTTTAAGAACTGGTGGTATGGACCGAAACAAGGAAAAATGTCCAGTACACATTCGTTCCAAAAGATGTACCTAAAGAGATACGATCACTTGGTCATCTGCGCTATCTAATAAATAAAAGCTCCTAGCTCTTAAGGTATGTCTTTTAGAAACCATGTTTACTGGACGTTTTCGCTTTGAGTGATCGTTCCTGTCACACCTGATTATTGATCTCTCCTCCTAGGACATCCTATGTATGCACGTAGAGGGCGCCGCTTCAGTCCGCGCCATTCACTATGACGTATATCAGCCAATCAGATGTCGTTGCTCGGGCATGAAAGTGGGGGCCTCACCAATTAGACGACTGACAGGGGTCCTGACGACGATGATGGAGGTAGTCATCCAAAGCGTCCTTTTTATCGGAATTTGACCCGACAAGTTTATCGAGAACTTTTTATCGAAGGACTTCGCGAAAGCCTTCTTGACCAGTTTATAAATGCTTTGAAATTGTGTATAAACTTTGTTAGAAACCTGATTGTCCTTTTGAGAGTCGTTTTAATACAGAAGTAAGTTCAGCTATGTTGCATTCTCTAGGTACGAGAGACTAACACACAGACTTCGGAAACGGACTTTCGTGTAACGATAATATAGAATAAGACAAATTATTGAAAAACGTCCGAATTCAGCTTAGAGAAGCGTTTAGGATTTTCTGACTACGAGAAGAACTTCCGTAATGTAAGAAGGCCCCTGTTGTCGAAAATATTGCAAATAAAATATTTTTCTGAACACATTATTAATACCTTAAGGAATCTGTATGTGTATATGATTATACTTATCAAGTGGTTCAAATGGCTCTGAGCACTATGGGACTTAACATCTGAGGTCATCAGTCCCCTAGAACTTAGAAGTACTTAAACCTAACTAACCTAAGGATATCACACACATCCATGCCCGAGGCAGGATTCGAACCTGCGACCTTAGCGGTCGTGCGGATTATAGTTATCAGTTCTCCGAAAAAGTCGGATGAAACTTTAGTAGGTCAAGGAGTTCGACAAGGATGTAGCCCATCGTGCACTCTAACTTGTATATTGTCGATCTAGTTTGGAAATGAAAAGATGAAATACAGTTAGTAAAACTGGGTCCAAATAAATACTCTGTTTTACGCTGATGACCAAATATTTGTGCAGAATATAGAAGATAATGACAAAGAGCAAAACGTAGACTGGGCCAAAACCAGTACACTACAACTGAACTGCATATGTAAATAAAACAAAGATAATAGCTTTCAAAGGGAGCAACTCACTCAGATCGAAAATTATAATAATAAATGAGAAATCTTTGCCGGCCGGAGTGGCCGAGCGGTTAAAAGCGCTACAGTCTGGAACCGCACGACCGCTACGGTCGCAGTTTCGAATCCTGCCTCGGGCATTGATGTGTGTGATGTCCTTAGGTTAGTTAGGTTTAAGTAGTTCTAAGTTCTAGGGGACTGATGACCACAGATGTTAAGTCCCATAGTGCTCAGAGCCATTTGATCAATGTCTTGAGATATCTTTAGAAGAACTATTCCACTTCAAATATTTAGGATGTTACATCAGTTTTAACTATGACAAGGAGATTGAGAAGAAGGTTAATAAGTATCTAGCCGTCTGCAGAACAATTGGATGAATTTTGATAAAAAAATCTGAAAGGGAAAACAAAAAGGGATTCTATAAACTTCTGGGTGTAGCTAATCTTGTATGTGGTTCCGAGTCATGGACAGTAACAAAGCAAATCGTGTATACAGGCAACACAGATGAAGTTCATGACATATGGAAGAGATCGTAATGACTGTAATGTTGAAGTATTTATTCTCAGTTGTAAAAAAGTACACGACATCATACGTAACAGATGATCAGAATTTAGACTAAACTGAAGTACTTCTAGATAAATGTGGATTTCGCACCATAAAAAAGAAAAAACAATAAGGAACGATGTATGCGATGAAGTTGGCCCTACAAGTTTCTTCCCATGATAATATGCTCTAGAATCCTATCACTATGTTAGCCAGTGCAAAGTCTGACGAGGTACTTTCATTCTCTACTCCAAATGATTCCATCTCTCCAACATAGCATTTATCTATAAGTAGATGACATACAGGACATGGCGCGGGTATTCATTTTGCCAATTTTCTGCTACAAACAGTAACAATAAATGCACTGTGTTCGTAGCTAATGTCGGAAAAATTGCATTTCCACTTGTTTGTGAAAATACCTTTGAAAGTATGAAACATGTGTACAAGGAAATGTGAATAATATACGAACGTATAATCACAGCTGCTTCGAGTGTTTACAATGCGATTTTGTAAACGTCACTTGTGGAAACGCTCCTTCATAACTATATAGACGGCCGTCGTTTTATGACGTTATATCTCTTGTACTACTCGTACGTGTTGTACGATGATGTATATGATTAGGTACATCCAACGACATCCATGGATATAGTCTGCGATAGGTGTTGCGAGTAGAGTTAGCAGCAAAGAAGTAATGCATTTAAAACCATCTACAATGCGGTAGTTTTCAAGCAGCTCAGTATTTATGACGTCATAACTCATGAAAGCTGTGTTGTAGCATGACATAATTTTGTAGGTGCATCTAGCGGCGTATATGGATACCGTCTGCGAAATTTATGCCAATCGAGTCAGCAGCACAGAAGCAATAAATTTGAAAGTTCAGCATGATACGGCAGTTTCAACACATCTCTTTGTGTATGACGTCATATCTCCTGAACTATATAATATGTATGTGCTTCCTATCCCGAGAGCAATTGTTACCTGACGGTATCAAGTTCGTCTGAATTCGGTCCAGTGGTTTAGGTGGAGATGTGGCATATCCTTATGTGTACACACACACACACACACACACACACACACACACACACACACACATAGTAAATTTTCAAAACAGTCAGAGCGTTATACTCATCAGTAACTCGTCTTAATTTACAAACGTATCATGCTGTAGATTGTTTTCCATTTTCGTGAAAAATGAGTCCGTTGGGAAGGAAGAAATTCTACGACTTATAACAGGCTCCCTTTAGTTTCCCTTATATTATTAGGTTTATAAGAGTAATACATTTTTAAACGTGTCTCTTCCAAGTCGTTGATTGTAGTAGCAGGAGTGTTCTACGGTTGAATGTGTTGAGAGAATGTATATAACAACTCTTAAATTAACATAGTTAAGGCTAGAAACTTCATACTGTTCTTTGCGGACCGAGTTACGATTCATACATGGTTTTGGGTAAGGTTAATGACAACACATTGCAAATTGTAAATGTATCATTGGGATGTAATTACTTCATTCTTTTGGCAGTGAACGTTTTCTTGATTCGATGGGACAATACAAAACGGAGTTCACACCGTTATTCGGAAATCGGTACTTACACAAACACACAGAAGGAAAGAAAACGAGATATAATAAGTTCCAAGAAAAGAGTTTAGAACATCGATAATGATATCATAAGAAACATAAATGCAGCTGAGATGGATGTGGACTCTGTGATAAATGTGAAGGAATGTTCATTCCGTAGCGTTAACTCATGCGCTACCCGCCTTGTCAAAAGTTGTCTCGGCAAGACCCAAGGCGTCCGAGCATTTATTTGCTGACCTGCGAGAATGCGTCAACTAGACACAGGGAACTTCTTTAGAAAGCCATGCAAGCACTAGGAGAATCTCAGGCTATTGCCTCGTTGGATTATCCGGAGTACCTCGTGTAACCCCGCAGACGCCAGGGTCAAATTCCGTATTGCCCAAGGTGTGGATGGCGGGCTCCAGAAGCGTACATACCTGTATGTACAAGCTAATGTATGGTGCACTAATCCGCAGCTTCGTTGCTAGTAATGGACATACGAACGGCCATACCGTTCACAGTCACCTTCGTCCTCCATCTCTGTTCACCGCACGTCACACGGCTGGGAGAATTATGACTGCCACGACTGCGCACTAGAAACACTAACATTACCTGATGGTTAGGTGAATTACGGTTCACGTGCACACAGCTACTGGCATTTCCCTCCGGCACACGGAAGCTACAGACGCTTTTCTGTGATGTCGACAGCTCAAGAGCACAATGGTAGAGGCAGGCGCAGCAGGGCGAGGAGTACTGCGAGGCGTCCTTCATACCAGTTCGGTACACTGCCAGTCTCTGCTGATGAAAGAGGGTGGAAATACTCGAGGCGTCGAATATGAGTCAGACTTGGTGCTTAGTCACAAACACCACTGCTTTGAATGTCCTTTGATTTCGTTTTATGAGCAACATTTATGTGTTCATGTTTGCCGTGTCTTTGGCCTATTGAACTTAACTATAAGTGCTATAGCCAACACTCGTACCAATTTTATTCATTGTCTGTACCGGTTACGACTTAGTAGCCTATTTCAGTAGCTCATAATGCTTCTTGGCCCACAGCTGTGACAAAATTGTTATAGCATTTTAGATACGTTGAACGAGTTAAGGTACACACATTTTTTGTTAAATGTTTTATCCTCCTTGTAATAAAATATACCATTATGATGTCGACAAATGATGTGGTTTCAATGTGATAGGTGTCCTGCCTCCTATAAATGTTCAGTGACAGGAGACGCAATAAACCGCCTGTATCCAAACTGGTGGGTGAGAAGAAGCAGTTTTATTCACAGTATTCATCGTCTGATCTGACGCCATTAGACTTTTTCTTATGAGGTCGTATAAAGAGGTGCCTACGAATGTGGAGGACATGAGACAATGAAGAACTTCTGCGTGAGTGAGTGAATTAATTTGTGATGCAGCGTATACCGAAGTGTCACGATGCATATCATTCTTCCTTTGAACATACTCTTTAAAATTCACAGAGAAATATGTGACGGTAGCTTAATAATGTTTCATTGTCTTTTCTTCTTAATCATTAGTTTCATTTGTTTCATGTATTATTTTAACTTAAGATGTTTTACTGATGTGTAAATGACACAGAATTTGTAAGACAAACGGAATAAATAATTCGATTTCCATTTAAAATAATAAATTTTTTACCGAAAACTTTAACATTTTACTCGCTAACAAGGGAACCTCCCCATCGCACCCCCCTCAGATTTAGTTATAAGTTGGCACAGTGGATAGGTCTTGAAAAACTGAACACTGATCAATTGAGAAAACAGGAAGAAGTTGTGTGGAACTATGAAAAAATGAGCAAAATACATAAACTGAGTAATCCATGTGCAATATCAAGGAGAGTATGATATCAGGCGCCCCGTGGTCCCGTGGTTAGCGTGATCAGCTGCGGAGCGAAAGGTCCTTGGTTCAAGTCTTCCCTTTAGTCAAAAATTTAATTTTTTATTTTCAGACAATTATTTTGCGAAGTTGCACAGGTACACAGAGCAGTATTGTTTACGTGATCGTGTGTCAATTATGAAAGTTCAGGTACTCAGACATAATCAACTTCGCTCTCCAAATTTCCAGGACATGTTCAGATTTGCTTGCACATATGCAGGATTTGACAGTCTACACACGGAAAAATTTGAAAACGTTAAAAACATATGTTTTGACAGAGCACAGGGAAAACTGTGCGACTGTGAAACTGTTGCATTCATTTGTTGCAGTTTGTATGACAAACTCTTATGTTTTCATCACATTTTTGTGAGTGATTATCACATCCACAAGAAAACCTAAATCGCGAAAGGTAGAAGAATCTTTTCACCCATTCGCCAAGTGTACAAGTTAGGTGGGTCGACAACATATCCCTGTCAGGTAACGCACATGCCGTCACCAGTGTCGTATAGAATATATCAGACCTGTTTTCCTGTGGAGGATTAGGTTGCGCCGGCCGCGGTGGTCTAGCGGTTCTAGGCGCTCAGTCCGGAACCGCGGGACTGCTACGGTCGCAGGTTCGAATCCTGCCTCGGGCTTGGATGTGTGTGATGTCCTTAGGTTAGTTAGGTTTAAGTAGTTCTAAGTTCTACGGGACTGATGACCACAGATGTTAAGTCCCACAGTGCTCAGAGCCATTTGAACCATCTTTTTGAATCGGTTGACCTATGACCTTGCGATCAAATGTTTTCGGTTGCGATTGGAGAGGCACGTTCTTTCGTCTGCTAATCGCACGGTTTTGCGATGCGGTCGCAAAACACAGACTAAAAAACTTATTACTGTGAACAGAGTCGTCAATGAACGAACGGACAGATCATAACTTTGCGAAAATAAAGAAATTAAACTTTTCACTCGAGGGAGGAACTGAACCAAATACCTCTCGTACCGCAGCTGCTCACGCTAACCACGGACCACGGGGCTCCGCAGTTCACACTTTCCTTGATTTTGCGTATCTTGCACATGGACTACTCAGTTTGTATATTTTGCTTATTTTTTTTTTTAGTTCCACACAACGTCTTCCTGTTTTTCCGATTGACCTGTGTTCAGTTTTTCAAGGCCTAGCCACTGTGCCAACTTATAACTAAATCTGAGGGGTGTGCGATGGGGAGGTTCCCTTGTAAGAAATATTATTTGGTGAACATCATACGTTCTCGTCGATGTCCGCTCGTTCGTTGAACATTTTTAGAGTTAGAAACAGTTCACTGTCTCATCTTAATACCGATTGCACGACTTTCCTGTCGTGTAAAATTTTCTTTGGTATGAAGCATGTTTAAAGCCTTGTAATATCTAGCCTGTAAAAATGACAAATGCGTTCAACCCAGAAGCTGAGTTCTTCTAGTAATGTGACAAATACTTATGGATGAAGTCCACCCAGCAGGTGGAATAACAGCACAGAAATCCCTGTATTAAATGTACACTCCTGGAAATGGAAAAAAGAACACATTGACACTGGTGTGTCAGACCCACCATACTTGCTCCGGACACTGCGAGAGGGCTGTACAAGCAATGATCACACGCACGGCACAGCGGACACACCAGGAACCGCGGTGTTGGCCGTCGAATGGCGCTAGCTGCGCAGCATTTGTGCACCGCCGCCGTCAGTGTCAGCCAGTTTGCCGTGGCATACGGAGCTCCATCGCAGTCTTTAACACTGGTAGCATGCCGCGACAGCGTGGACGTGAACCGTATGTGCAGTTGACGGACTTTGAGCGAGGGCGTATAGTGGGCATGCGGGAGGCCGGGTGGACGTACCGCCGAATTGCTCAACACGTGGGGCGTGAGGTCTCCACAGTACATCGATGTTGTCGCCAGTGGTCGGCGGAAGGTGCACGTGCCCGTCGACCTGGGACCGGACCGCAGCGACGCACAGATGCACGCCAAGACCGTAGGATCCTACGCAGTGCCGTAGGGGACCGCACCGCCACTTCCCAGCAAATTAGGGACGCTGTTGCTCCTGGGGTATCGGCGAGGACCATTCGCAACCGTCTCCATGAAGCTGGGCTACGGTCCCGCACACCGTTAGGCCGTCTTCCGCTCACGCCCCAACATCGTGCAGCCCGCCTCCAGTGGTGTCGCGACAGGCGTGAATGGAGGGACGAATGGAGACGTGTCGTCTTCAGCGATGAAAGTCGCTTCTGCCCTGGTGCCAATGATGGTCGTATGCGTGTTTGGCGCCGTGCAGGTGAGCGCCACAATCAGGACTGCATTGGACCGAGGCACACAGGGCCAACACCCGGCATCATGGTGTGGGGAGCGATCTCCTACACTGGCCGTACACCACTGGTGATCGTCGAGGGGACACTGAATAGTGCACGGTACATCCAAACCGTCATCGAACCCATCGTTCTACCATTCCTAGACCGGCAAGGAAACTTGCTGTTCCAACAGGACAATGCACGTCCGCATGTATCCCGTGCCACCCAACGTGCTCTAGAAGGTGTAAGTCAACTACCCTGGCCAGCAAGATCTCCGGATCTGTCTCCCATTGAGCATGTTTGGGACTGGATGAAGCGTCGTCTCACGCGGTCTGCACGTCCAGCACGAACGCTGGTCCAACTGAGGCGCCAGGTGGAAATGGCATGGCAAGCCGTTCCACAGGACTACATCCAGCATCTCTACGATCGTCTCCATGGGAGAATAGCAGCCTGCATTGCTGCGAAAGGTGGATATACACTGTACTAGTGCCGACATTGTGCATGCTCTGTTGCCTGTGTCTATGTGCCTGTGGTTCTGTCAGTGTGATCATGTGATGTATCTGACCCCAGGAATGTGTCAATAAAGTTTCCCCTTCCTGGGACAATGAATTCACGGTGTTCTTATTTCAATTTCCAGGAGTGTATTTTGTGTTGTTGGAGCTACAAAATAGTTACATCACTGAAATTATGTCATCGAGATCTTCAGTTCTGGTGAGAAAATAATGACGTTTTCAATAAAAAGAGCTAACGGTCTTGTCACGGTTATTAAAAAGTTGTTTCTTTCATCAGAACCTGTTCACTGTTCTTCGAAGACGAAACAGACAACAAATACCTTTAACGGGTCAAAAGTAGTTTCAAGTGCAAACGTTTGGCGTCTCATTCTGCATAAGACGTGATACAGATATAGTGGATGCTAAGAATGCATTTATTGATATAATACTCCGAAAATACGTCTTGTCTACAATGAGTTATCTTACAAAGGTCTCGTGTGCCATATATCATAATACTGATGAAGTGTACGGAGTCCATGATATGTCACAAGACAGGAGACACCGCATTCTGCTGAAAAGAAGAGCCAGAGGAGTTGTTACAAGTTTGTTTACCTAGAGAAAACCAAAGCAGAAACGCTAAAAACTGTCTGTCAAACCTGGCGACTGTATAGCGCCTAATATCTGGTGAAGACCTACTTTGAATCTTCTGAGAACTGAATATCAGGATATAAACTGTGGTCTCGTTATGCTACCGTCTACTACTCTCCCACGCATCACATTGACACACAGAGATTAGATTAGATTAGATTAATAATTGTTCCATAGATCATGAATACGACACTTCGTAATGATGTGGAACGTGTCAGGTTAATAACAGATGTCTGTACAAGATATTACATTACACAAAATATTGCATGTCACTAATGTTTAAGTTGTTGTTTTTTTCCCTTAATTTATATCTAAAAATTCAGCCAATGAGTAGAAGCAGTTGTCATCTAGAAATTCTTTTAATTTATTTTTAAATGTTAGTTGGGTATCTGCCAGGCTTTTGATGCTGTTTGGTAGGTGACCAAAGACTTTTGTAGCAGCATAATTTACCCTTATTTGTGCCAAAGTCAGATTTAACCCTGCATAGTGAAGATCATCCTTTCTCCTGGTGTTATAGCTATGCACACTGCTATTACTTTTGAACTGGGTCGGATTATTAACAACAAATTTCATAAGTGAATATATATTCTGTGAGGTTACTGTCAGGATCTCTAGATCCTTAAATAGATCTCTGCAGGATGACCGTGGGTGGGCTCCAGCAATTATTTTGATTACACGTTTTTTAGCAATGAATACTTTTCTACTCAACGATGTATTACCCCAGAATATGATGCCATACGAAAGAAGTGAATGAAAGTAGGCATAGTAAGCTAATTTACTGAGATTCTTATCACCAAAATTTGCAATAATCCTAATAGCATACGTAGCTGAACTCAGACGTTTGAGCAGACCATCAATATGTTGCTTCCAGTTTAACCTCTCATCAATAGACACACCTAAAAATTTTGAAAATTCCACCTTTGTTACAGACTTCTGTTCAAAGTCTATATTTATTACTGGAGTTGTGCCATTTACTGTACGAAACTGTATATACTGTGTTTTATCAAAATTTAAAGAGAGTCCATTTGCTGAGAATCACTTAATAATCTTGTGAAAAACATCATTTACAATTATATCACTTAGTTCTTGGGTTTTGGATGTTATTACTATACTTGTATCATCTGCAAAAAGAACTAACTTTGCATCTTCATCAATGTGGAATGGTAAGTCACTAATGTATATCATGAACAGTAAAGGACCTAAGACCTAACCCTGTGGGACCCCGTACTCGATAGCCCCCCAGTTTGAGGAATCAGCTGTTGTTTTAACATTACATGAACCACTTATTTCAACTTTCTGCATTCTTCCAGTTAAGTATGAATTAAACCATTTGTGTACAGCCCCACTCAAACCATAATGATTTAGCTTATCTAAAAGAATTCCTTGATTTACACAATCAAAGGCCTTTGAGAGATAACAAAAAATACCAACGGGTGATGTTCGGTTATTCAGAGCATTTAATATTTGATAAGTGAAAGCGTATATAGCATTTTCTGTTGAAAAGCCTTTCTGAAAACCAAACTGACATTTTGTTAGTACTTTATTTTTACAAATATGGGAGGCTACTCTTGAATACATTACTTTCTCAAAAATTTTTGATAGAGCTGTCAGATGAGAGATTGGGCGGTAGTTGTTGACATCCGACGTATTCCCCTTTTTATTCAATGGTTTTACAATGGCATATTTCAGTCTATCATGGAAAACACCCTGCTCCAAAGAGCTATTACATATGTGGCTGAGAATCCTACTTATCTGTGGGGAACAAGCTTTAAGTACCTTGCTGGAAATGCCATCAATTCCGTAAGAGCTTCTACTTTTCAATGAGTTTATTATTTTACTGATTTCCAAGGGAGAGGTTGGTGGAATTACAGTTGTTTCGAACTGCACAGGTATGGCCTCTTCTATTAGTAGCCTTGCCTCTTCTAGTGAAGATCTAGATCCTATTTTCTCCACAACATTTAAAAAATGACTATTGAAAATATTTTCAAGTTCTGATTGTTTGTTAGTACACTTGTCATTCAGTTTTATGGCACCAAAGTCTTCCTGTGCTCTTGGCTGCCCTGTTTCCCTTTCAATAACATTCCAAATTGCTTTCATTTATTATCAGAGTTACTGATCTCAGACATGATACACATGCTTCTAGACTTTTTAATAACTTTTCTTAGTACCGCACAATAGTTTTTATAATATTGAACAATTTCGGGGCCAGTACTCCCTCTTGCTGTTAGATACAGTGCTCTTTTACAGTTGCAAGATATTCTTATTCCTTTAGTTAGCCAAGGTTTTTTACATGTTTTCTTGGAATTACGTTTCACTATTTTCTTGGGAAAACAATTTTCAAATACCCTTAAAAATGTATCGTGAAATAAGTTATATTTCAAGTTTGCATCGGGTTTCTTATACACTTCATCCCAGTCTAGCTGCTGTAGGCTTTCCCTAAAGTTTGCAATATTTATATTGTTAATTGAATGCACTGCTTTGAAAGTCTGATTTGATATGCTGCATGGAGCTATGTCATGTACTGTAACTAGCTGTGCACCATGATATGAAAGACCATTCTCAACACGATAAGCATTTATGTCCTTAAACTTATCTTGGTTCATAAAAAAGTTATCTGTCAGTGTACTGTTGTTCTTTGTTATCCGAGTAGGAAAATCAATGACGGAGCTCAAATTGAAAGAACTGAGTAATACTACAAGGTCATTCTTCCTATTACTCTCTTTCAGGGAATCAACATTGAAATCCCCACAAATGATAATTTGCTTCCCCCTGTCTGACAGATAGCACAACAAAGCATCCAACTTTTCTAGAAATAGCTGGATATTCCCTGAGAGGGACCTATACACTGTTACAATTATGAAAGTCCCATCATTTAGTTTAAGTTCAGTGGCACATGCTTCCATATGTTGCTCTATACAAAATCTTTTAGTTTCTAAATTTTTTACACTGTGGAAGCTTTTGACATACATGGCAACTCCTCCTCTCATCATATTAACTCTACTTACATGTGCAGCTGTACCCGTTGATGCTAACCTTTTGCATATCAGTGACAATGTGATGCTCAGACAGGCACAGTACATCTATTACATTCTCAGTTTCTATATCTTCTAAACAAAGCAGAAGCTCATCAGTTTTATTCTTCAATCCCCCAATACTTTGATGAAATATACTAACATTATTTTTCACTTTACTTTTGTGAGTATCTTGAACTTTTTAACATCTATAGTACTTGCCTGTCTCAGTTTCCCACTGGACGCTGATCTTACACTAAAAAAGAGTTTCCACCATGAGATGTAGTTCCTCACCCCTTTAAATTTCCTTCTATCAGCCCAGCTTGTTTACCCTTCCCTTTCTTGTTGAGGTGTAGGCCATGTCTAGTATAGTCCCACCTACAGAGTGAATCAACAGGAACCACACCAATGTGTACCCTGCACCAGATCCAAGTAGCCATTCCAACTCCAAATTAACTCTGCTGACAGAAGAGCTCAAATGAGGTCGGTCGTGGCGCTCCAGAACCGACACAAACCCAAAACTAGTATGACTCCATGTTGATGCTATCTTTTCCAGGTCACACTCTATGCTGTACCCTGGATCCCTGTCAATACTGTTGCCTGGCCCACCTACAATAACCATGGTATCTTCCTTAGCAAAGCCTCTACATAGTGAACCTAAATCCTCTGTAACCTGCCCCAGTACAGCACTATGTTTGAAAAAACTTGTGACCTGGTATTCTGACACTAATTCATCCTGCAGAAGTTGGCCCACACCCCTAGCATGCGAACTACCTAGCAACATGACTTTCTTTCTCTTTGCAGACTTCCCTACATTCTTATTAAATTTCCTGCTGAAAGCTTGTTGAGCCCTGTCTTCATCTACTTCTGTGAGAGGCTCATCAGTTTCTGACTGAGGCAACAGGTCAAACCTATTTTGTACATTAATAACAAAGCTGTCAGAAGAATTTCTTGGCCTGTTCCTTATGCCTGTTGCCACTTTCCACCCCTAGACGTTTGATGCTGAGGCTTTGAAACACCAAATACCAAGTCAGAGACGTCATGAAGATGCAAGAAGACACAGACACAGACACAGACACACACGCACACGCACACACACACACACATACACACACACACAGTAGAGTCAAGTCGCATTAAATTAGACTAATAATTCGTACAGAAACAAATAAAGTGAATCTAACGGTAACTTACTCTAATATAAGGTACAAACATTTCCTTCTTGCATCTTCATGACGTCTCTGACTTGGTATTTGGTGTTTCAAAGTCTCAGCATCAAACGTCTAGGGGTGATAGACAAAACCATGCGGAACAAGTTTTGTTAGAGACAAAATGTTCGCTGATTCTTCCTGTCGCCTTTTACAGTTAACTATGCACCCCAGTGGCGGCAGTAAGCAGGCACACTACAATTTCCACAAACAATGTGTGTTACCTGAAAATAGTCATCTGTTCCATGTTTATGGCGAAGGCCGAGCTTCTAACATACCTTTCTCCTCTTACAGGCACTCATTATTAATGTTTCCTTGGTGAAAACTGGGGAGGTTAGTACGCAGATGCAGCATACCTGGTTAGTAGGCCATACAAGTTCAGTGATATCTCGTCGTCCCAGGGCAGGTGAATTCACTGAAAAGACGCCTAGTGTCAGTGGGAAGCATCAGCGAACATTGTGTCTCTAACAAAAGTTTCTTTCCATGGCGATATCGATCACCCATAGATGTTTGATGTAATGACTTTGAAATGCCCATTGTGTGTATATGCAGGGTTAAGGGGTAAAAGGCCTGATATTTTCATATGTGATACCTTAATAGTATACATACACACATTAGTGTGTTAGTTCCTGTTTCTCTGCCTCAAACATCCTTCCTGTAACATGTTATGCTTTCTGCACCACAACGTGAACTACTCCTATCACTATAGAATACAAGTTTTACATCCACACCTCAACACTTCAACAATTAACCTGCTGCGCCAGTGAAAATAAGCTTAAATGGCTTGCTCTTGCCACATGTAATTGGAGGCACTGCTCACCTAAAAACATGCGACTGGTAATAGCTATAATTGTTAGTCTACAAATGATGTAAGTACTCCTGTAATTTTGTTCAACACATTGCCCTCATTCATCAATAGAAATATATGTATTTATAGACGTTATAGCCTATATACGCAGCTGGAAATATATGGAACAACCTCACAGATTTTCGTTGGTACAAGGGTACAGAATGTGCATACTGTTGGTTTTTATTATTAGTGGTTCATTTGTCCCTGTTATCGACGATCGGATGACGCTCAAGAAGCGTGTCTGTACATCTCCTGTTTGATTCTGTACGATGGAACTTTGCTGAGTTAGAGTTGAAAGGTGCTTGTAGCGTTCTTTCTTGAGTACAATCGTGTCCCATCGACTAGTACGTACTCCTGATGAATAGTTTCATCCATTTGAAGGGGGTCGCAGTGCAGGCCCGCGGGTAGATGAATCGACGTATCGACGAACTGCTCCACATACTGGCCACAATGGAGCGATGGTGTGTCGATGCTTTCTGCAGTAGTCGGTGGCCCATTTTCATACCTCTAGATCAGTTTCCGGGCGTCCGCAAAGTACAGCTGCACGTCATTCTCGACGCATTGTGCGAGCAGCTGTGGACGACCGAATCTCATCCAAGGACGAAATCTAGGCACATGTTACATTTAATGTGTAATCAAACACTAATGTAAATCGTCTGCGTGCACCAGGATTAAAATAACATATATCTCTCGCCAGCCTACAACTGACACCAAGTCACCATCAAGCATATCTACTCTGGTGTCGTGGAAGTCTTCACTGGAGAGTGCAGTGCCGCTGTGTTGTCTTCAGTGGCCAGCGGGTCCTGGACCCATGGTCTAGGGGTACCGTCTTTGATTAGTAAGCATAACATCCTCAATCCCACGTTCAAACCCTCTAATCGCTTAAATTCTGAATAATAAACAGCATCGGCAGCCGAAGACTTCCGGCATATTAAATCACCCTCTTTGTGGCAATGGTCTTGTCAAAGAGGGCCAAAGGGCCGACAGAGGTTCAGGGCACCCTCTTGCCCTTGGTGTGGGAAATTGCCGGCAAAGGCGGAAGAGTCAGTGATGATCAACGGCATGAGAATGCACAACGCAAAGGAAACCATTACATTAAACACACATAATGCATTTCCAGAGGACATGTGGCCTGCAATTGAAAAAGTATCATGCTGATCTCTCCATCTGTAAATGATTCCGGAACAGTCCTCCATTCGGATCTCTGGGAGGGGACGGCCAAGGTGAAGGTGACCGTGAGAAAAAGAGTGAATAACCAACGAAAAATAACGTTCTTCGAGCCGGAGCGTGGAATTTCAGAAGCTTGAGCATGGTAGGGAAGTTACAAAAGCTGAAAATGGAAATGCAAAAGGCTCAATCTAGATATAGTACAGGTCAGCGAAGTGAAATGGAAAGAAAATAAGGATTTCTGGTCAGTTGAATATAGGGTAAGAAAATGATATAACGGGAGTAGGATTTGTTATGAATAGGAAGGCAGAGCAGAGAGTGTGTTACTGTGAACAGTACAGCTGTAGGACTTCTCCCATCAGAATCGGCAGCTAACCAAGATCTACAACGATAGTTCAGGTATACCTGCCGACGACACAACCTGAAGATGGAGAGACAGAGTATATGAGAATACCGAGCGGGTAAAGCGCCCCGTAAAGGTAGATGAAAATATAATAGTGGTGGGCGGACTGAAACGCAGTTATAAGAAAATTAGTGGAAGAGAGGGTTGAAGGAGAATAGCGGCTTGGTGCTAAGAATGAAAGAGGAAAAAGACTTTTTGAGTTTTGTAATATATTTCAGATACTAATAGCGAATACTCTGTTCAAGAATCACAAGAGGAGGAGGTATACTTGGAAAAGGCTGGAAGATACGCGAAGATTTCTGTTAGATTACATCTTGGTCAGACAGAGATCCTAAATCATATACTGGATTGTAAGGCACTCTCAGGAGGAGATGTACATCACAGTCACAATGTATTAGTGAAGAAGAGTAAGCTAAAGTTCAAGAGATTAGCCACAAAGTATCAGTACCCAGAAAAGTGGGATGTGGAAGTACTAAGGTATGAAGAGAAGTTCTCTAAGGCTATAGATACTGCAATGAGGTACGGTTCAGTGGGCAATACAATTGAAGAGAAATGGACATCTCTAAAAAGGGCAATCACAGAAGCTGTAAAGAAAAACATTGGTACAAAGAAAGTGACTATGAAGAAACCATGGGTAATATGAGGAAAACTTCAGTTGATCGATGAAAATAAGGAGAACAAAAATGTTCAGAGAAATTCAGGAACACAGAAATACAAATCGCTGAAGAGTGCAATGAACAGGAAGGGCCTGGATGCTGCGACGGAATGGCTACATGACAAACTGAACAAATCCAAAAAAACAAAAAAAAAAAAGATTGTCGGAAAGATTGACTCAGTTTATTCGAAAGTAAAAACAACGTTTGGTGAAGTTAAATGCAGAGGAGAGAGCGGATAGGTGGAAAGAACTCACAGAAAGCCTCTAAGAGGGGAACATTTGTCTGATGCTATATATGAAGAAACAGGAGTCGAGTTTCAAGATATAGGGAATCCAGTATTACATTCACAATTTAAAAGAAAGTTGGTAGGCTTAAGATCAATTAAGTGAGAAGGGGTAAATAACATTCCATCATAGTTTGTAAAGTCATTTGGAGAAGTGGTACTGAAACGATTGTTCACGTTGGTATGTAGAATGTATGAGTCTGCCGACATAACATCTGACTTTGGAAAGAAATATCTACGACACAATTCTGAAGACTGCAAGAGCCGACAAGTGCGAGAAATAGCGCAGATCACTTTAACAGCTCATATAAGCAAGTTGATGACAAGAATAATATACAGAAGAATGGACAAGACAATTGGGAATGTGTGAGATAAATATCAGTAGGGCTTCAGGAAAGGTAAAGGCACCAGAGAGACAGTTCCGACATTGAGGTAGATAATGGAAGCAAGACTAAAGAAAAATCAAAACACATTCACAGGATTTGTTGGCTTGGAAAAAGCGTTCGAAAATGTAAAATGGTGCAAGAGGTTCAAATTTCTGAGGAAATGAAGGGTAAGACATAGAGAGAGACAGATAATATACAAGAGGCAAAAGGGAACGATAAGAGTGGAAGAACGGGAAGGAAGTGTTCAGACTAGAAAGGGTGTTCAGTCTATACATTGAAGAAGCAGCGATGGAAATGAAAGAAAGGTTCAAGGGTGGAATTAAAATTCAATGTGAAAGGATTTCAACGATATGATTCACTAATGAGTTGCAATCCTCGGAAAAATGAAGAAGAACTACAGGATCTACTGAATGGAATGAACAGTCTAATGAGTACAGAATATGGATCGAGAGTAAATTGTAGAAATATGAAAATAATGAGTATCAGCAGAAATGAGAACAACGAGAAACTTGACATCATTATTAAAGCAAGGCAGCAAAACAACCGATGATGGACCGAGTAACGAGGACATCAGTACCAGATTAGCACTGGCAAAAAGGCCTTTTCTGGATAGGAGGAGTCTACCAGTATCAAACAAAGTTCTTAATTTGAGGACGTAATTTCTGAGAAAGTACGTTATGAGCACATAATTGCACGGTAGTGAAACTTGGACTGTGGGAAAACCAGAACAGAAGATAACCGAAGCATGTCGAATGTGGTGCTACAGACAAATGTTGAAAATTTAGTGGACTGATAATGTAAGGAATGAGAAGTTTACCGGTATGTGCAGAATTGGAGAGGAAAGGAATATGTGGAAAACAACGACTTGGAGAAGGGACAGGATGATAGGACATCTGTTTCATTGGGGAATAACTTCCATGGTACTAGACGGAGCTGTAGAAGGTAAACATCAAAGAGGAAGGTAAACATCAAAGAGGAAGACAAAGACTGCAATATATCCAGCAAAGAATTGAGGACATAGGTTGCAAGTGCTACTTTGAGATGAAGAGGATGGCACAGGAGAGGAAGTCGTGGCAATCTGCTTTTAACTTCTCAAAGAAAAAAATGGTGAAAGGAGGTTTCGTCTGTATGTGAGTGATGGACATGTACGTGTATGGTACACACCTCGTGGGCAGCCCGTTCCAGAATATGTTTGCGTGCAACACACAGGTCTCATCCAACGTTTCATGGGGTGGGGAACCATTAGTTACAAATCGCGGAAATATCTGGTGTTTATTCAGGGTAAAATAACCAGTAGGCCTTACATAGCGCCGCGCGGAGTGGCAGCGTGGTTTGAGGCGCCATATCATGGACTGCGCGGTCCCTCCCGCCGGGGGTTTGAGTCCTCCCTCAGGCATGCGCGTATGTGTTGTTCTTAGCGTAAGTTAGTTTAGGTAGTGTATACGTCTTGGGACCGATGACCTCAGCGGTTTGGTCCCTCAGGAATACACACACATTTGAACATTCGTTACATAGCACAGGTTGTTATACCCATATTACTGCCATTTCTTCGACAGGGACGTAATGTGCTTTTACAGCAGAACCACAAGTCCACATACAGCTGCTGCAATGCAATACGTTCTTTGTGGTGTACAATAACGTCCTTGGCTAGCAAGATCAGCAGTCCACTCGAATTTGAGTATGTATGGATAATGATGAAGCAGAAACGTACTCGCTCTCCAGGGTCCGTGGAAACCATTGCCGAACTGCAAGACACTTGGGTAGACCTGTCAGAGTATGTCATTAGGCAGCTTTATGATGTTTTGCATGAGAGAATACACACCAGATTGTTAGTGTGTGTGTTGGGAGGGGGGAGGGGGAGAGGGGGAGAGAGGGGGGAAGGTACACTGCCTATTAATGCGGTCGTTTGGGTACAGTTTACTGTGACACGTGTGTTTCATCTTACGAACAATGATTAACTTCCCGTTTCTTAGTGTCAATAAACTGACATTGTAGTTAGGAGTGTTGCATATTTTTAGACAACGCATATACAGGTTATAATAGGTGTAGGTGTAGACATTTCTATTGGTGACTGACGATGGTGTACTGAACAACATAGCATAAATATTTACGTAATTTGCAGACTAATAATTACGGCCTTTAAAAGTCATATTTTTTGGGATGGTTAGTACATCCAAGTATTGTGGCAAGAGCAAGCCATTAATACTAATTTACCTATGGGGCGGTAAATCAGGTGTTGACATGTGGATGGAAAATGGTTGTCTATACAACATGTGCAGTCCATTTAGTGGCGCAGTAGGAACGTGCAGCCGGCCGGGGTGGCCGAGCGACTCTAGGCGCTTCAGTCTGGAACCACGCGACCGCTACGGTTGCAGGTTCGAATCCTGCCTCGGGCATGAATGTGTCTGATGTCATTAGGTTAGTTAGGTTTAAGTAGTTCTAAGTTCTAGGGGACTGATGACCACAGATGTTAAGTCCCGTAGTGCTCAGAACCATTTGAACCATTTTTAGGACCGTGCAGGAAACATCAGGACGTAAAGTTTATGTTAAGTTTGTGGGATGACAGGTCGACAGAGTGAAAAAACAACCAACATAATGATTGGTCTACATACTAAGATATAACTTATAAAAATATTTGCACTTATACCCGCTACACCCTGTATAAACGAATGAATAACATTAAAACTTTTTCTTCCATTATAGTTATTCGTAATTGATTGCCCACCGACGAGATCTGATTTGTGGTTCCACGAACGCGGGGAACTACGTGAGTCTTTCATTCTTCAACGCGGAAGCACCGCAGGCAGCATATTGTTGAGTGGGGGAACATACGAAGTTTCCCCTCTCTCGGGCCCACTTCCGCGATTGCACGCGGATATCCTTGGCACGCACTTCCTCCGCATGTGGTGAAAACTTTGTTCGCCGGAGGGCAACAAGATAAATAAGTGTGGCAAGTGGCGGCTGGGAGGAGGCGTTGACCGGCTCCGTCCGTGCAGTGCATCCACTGTGCGGGGCGCGTGCGCCGCTGCAGATACCGAGCCGCGTTATGGATGGCGGCCATAAATACAACTTTAGAGGCCCCGCCGCCGCCGAGCTGCCTTAATAGACTCTCGGCGCCAGTCTCCGCGGATATTCATGCGATCGAACGGCAGAAATACGTCGGCGTGTGATTTACGTCTTGGTGCTAAGTTACTGCCACGAGGAATAATATGCGTCCTACGGATTCCGTGCCGCGTCACGTGATGCATGACGGCTACAGCAACCGAACAACCAGAAATTCTAGGAGACCGGAACGGAAAATATCATTATGGTGATAAATCCAGAAGAGGCAAACCAATAAAGAACTGTGAATGAATCGTCTCCATATGCCAGCACAGCTACAGTAAGAGTTTTAACATGTGTTCTAAGTTTGGATGCATGCTCTTCCTGCTCTGCATTACTAGATAAGGATCGAGGAGAAAATAAAGTACAATTCGTATTATCAACAAATTTGCTTTTCGAAATAATAGAACCCATTGGTTAGAGATAGTTCCCTTCTTTTATTTCAGTTTATTGGCTTCCGTGTCGTGCCCATTTAGCCATCTCAATTAAGTACAGACCATAGGACAGTCTATTGGAGACGTATTCCTTGTAAGTTACGACGATACAAACATAAGGACTACACAACACTTAGTCCGTGATCGGGAAAAATCTACAACCCAATAGCGGATTAATAATCAAAACGGCCAGGTCCCTGGTTCTTACCTAGTCACTGCTTTCATTTTGAACGAAAATCATCAAGAGTGCTGGAAGAAGACTTTCGGCATAAGAAGACTCCCTGGCTCTGTCAACGGCCTTTTCAAAGAGGGCGGAGGAGCAGACAGAGGTTCAGACCACTTTCCCGCCACTGGGCAGGAAAATTACCCCAAAAAGTGAAGAATCAGTAATGATCATCGGCATGAGGATGTAGAAAGCAACTGAAACCACCACATCAAAGACACGCAATGTGTACGCACAGGAAATGTGTCCTATAATTGAAAACGTGCCGTGATGATCTCTCCCTTGGCAAAAGATTGCGGATTAGGCCGCTAGTCGGAACTCCGGGGGACGGCAGCGAAGGGAAAGGTGACCATGAGAAAAACATGGTATAACCAACGATGGTATAACATTATACAAGTCGGAGCTTTGAGTGCTAGAAAGTTGAATGTTGAAAAGTTAGAAAATTAAAAAAGGGAAGTAGAAAGGCTCTATCTAGATATATTTGGGTCAGTGATGTGAAATGTTATAAGATAACTAACGTAGGGTAATATCTGCAGCAGCAGAAAACGGTATAACGGGAGCACGATTCGTTATGAATAGGAAGGCAGCACAGAGAGTGAGGTACTACGACCGGCTCACTGACAGGGTTGTTTTCACCAGATTTGACAATAAACCAACGGCGACAGTGACAGTTCACGTATAAATGCCAACGTAGTTAGATTAAGACATGAATGCGTGGTGTCTGTTCTTTCATCCATTTTCGAAAGAACAGAACTACGCATACATATAATTTGATTCACGGAATGAAGCAGCATTTCAGTATTTGTGTAAGAATCACAGACAAGATCACAAAGGGTTTATTTATTGGTCTACGGATACGGTAGCTGTTGGGGTGGGGGGGGGGGGGGGGGGAGGGGGACACTCTGGGTCCAACCTATCCGCAGATCAGCTTCATATGCTTCATCTGTGGTTCTTTTGACAACACTGTCCTTGGGAAACAAGAGAGCCATAAATTACACGGATATTGTGGACGACCCCATTGGGGTATTGGCTGTAGCATTATCCTGAAGATGAACTTCTTTTACGACAGGAATGAATGCCCTCTCATTGCTGTTATCTAAAATTATTGCCTTCAGACGTGTTTGTGAGCCATTTATAAATGGTCTCCAGTCGTGCAATTTGTATGTCATTTTCAGACCTTCCAACAAATCCGCCAATGTCGCTGCACAATGTAATGTCACCTTCAGCACTGAAATGACAAGGTTTCTGACGCTCCCAAAACACAGACACAGTTACTGTGTCCCCGAGGAGATTCCATTGCTACAGTCGTAAGCCTAATAATACGGCTTTACGCTTTGAAACATTGAAATCTCTAACAGAATCACTGTTTTAACACTGTTTGATTTTTTGTGGTTCTCTGGATGACGATGTTGTTATAAATATAGGGTCATTGTCACTGACGGATGATTGTACGTTTTCGGTTCCATGTGTTGGTTCAGCAACATCGCTATCACTGCTTGATAGTGGTATATGTGGCGGAACAGGAACTGGCAGTCCTTCCCCATAGGCCACAGGGTGAATAACATCTGGATGTCAGTTTATCGAATATTCCTCTTCCTCTTGGTATTGACACTTTTCCTCAGCCCGCCTCTGAACTGTTTCTATATCTTCCTCGAATCTGGCCAGCTGCGGTTCCTAAACACTCGAGCAGTACTCAAGAATAGGTCGCACTTGCGTCCTTTATGCGGACTCCTTTGCATTTGAACCAATCTTCCCTAAAATTCTCCCAGTAAATAGAAGTCGAACATTCACCTTCCCTAGCATAGTTCTCACGTGCTCGTTCCATTTCATATCGCTTTGCACCGTTAGGCGCAGATACGTGAACGACTTGACTGTGTCATTGAGGACACCAGTAATACTGAAACTGCACATAACAAGTTAATTCCTCTTACATTTTAGATCTCGAAAAGGTTCTCCATCCACGTGCTGAACGTCGCTCAAAGTGTCAATACCAAGAGGAAGTTCGTCCAATATCCAGTTTCCAGAGCCACTTACTCATTCGCATTAACTTACATTTTCCCACATTTAGGGCTAACTGCCATTCCACACACCAGCTAGAAATTTTGCCTAAGTCGTCTTGTGCCTTCCTACAGTCATTCAACTTCGACACCTTATCGTACGCCACACTATCATCAGCAAACAACGCAGATTGCTGCCCACCCAGTCCACCAAATAATGTATGTATACAGACAACAACAGCTGTGGTATGACATTTCCCTACCACTCCTGACGTTACCTTTGTCTCTTCTGGCAATGTACACACTCACCAATTAACTGTTAAACTATGTGACACACACTGTCTGTCTTTCTACATTTAGTGTATGCCACTGGAATTTGATGCATTTGTCCGTTACAATCGCGCACTTAGGAAACGAACCGGTGATGACATTCTGCTTTTCATTGGCTCTTTTACATTTTCCCTAATTAACCTGGTTATGAGACTCACAGTGTTTTGTAAGCACTTACACTCCTGGAAATGGAAAAAAGAACACATTGACACCGGTGTGTCAGACCCACCATACTTTCTCCGGACACTGCGAGAGGGCTGTACAAGCAATGATCACACGCACGGCACAGCGGACACACCAGGAACCGCGGTGTTGGCCGTCGAATGACGCTAGCTGCGCAGCATTTGTGCACCGCCGCCGTCAGTGTCAGCCAGTTTGCCGTGGCATACGGAGCTCCATCGCAGTCTTTAACACTGGTAGCATGCCGCGACAGCGTGGACGTGAACCGTATGTGCAGTTGACGGACTTTGAGCGAGGGCGTATAGTGGGCATGCGGGAGGCCGGGTGGACGTACCGCCGAATTGCTCAACACGTGGGGCGTGAGGTCTCCACAGTACATCGATGTTGTCACCAGTGGTCGGCGGAAGGTGCACGTGCCCGTCGACCTGGGACCGGACCGCAGCGACGCACGGATGCACGCCAAGACCGTAAGATCCTACGCAGTGCCGTAGGGGACCGCACCGCCACTTCCCAGCAAATTAGGGACACTGTTGCTCCTGGGGTATCGGCGAGGACCATTCGCAACCGTCTCCATGAAGCTGGGCTACGGTCCCGCACACCGTTAGGCCGTCTTCCGCTCACGCCCCAACATCGTGCAGCCCGCCTCCAGTAGTGTCGCGACAGGCGTGAATGGAGGGACGAATGGAGACGTGTCGTCTTCAGCGATGAGAGTCGCTTCTGCCTTGGTGCCAATGATGGTCGTATGCGTGTTTGGCGCCGTGCAGGTGAGCGCCACAATCAGGACTGCATACGACCGAGGCACACAGGGCCAACACCCGGCATCATGGTGTGGGGAGCGATCTCCTACACTGGCCGTACACCACTGGTGATCGTCGAGGGGACACTGAATAGTGCACGGTACATCCAAACCGTCATCGAACCCATCGTTCTACCATTCCTAGACCGGCAAGGGAACTTGCTGTTCCAACAGGACAATGCACGTCCGCATGTATCCCGTGCCACCCAACGTGCTCTAGAAGGTGTAAGTCAACTACCCTGGCCAGCAAGATCTCCGGATCTGTCCCCCATTGAGCATGTTTGGGACTGGATGAAGCGTCGTCTCACGCGGTCTGCACGTCCAGCACGAACGCTGGTCCAACTGAGGCGCCAGGTGGAAATGGCATGGCAAGCCGTTCCACAGGACTACATCCAGCATCTCTACGATCGTCTCCATGGGAGAATAGCAGCCTGCATTGCTGCGAAAGGTGGATATACACTGTACTAGTGCCGACATTGTGCATGCCCTGGTGCCTGTGTCTATGTGCCTGTGGTTCTGTCAGTGTGATCATGTGATGTATCTGACCCCAGGAATGTGTCAATAAAGTTTCCCCTTCCTGGGACAATGAATTCACGGTGTTCTTATTTCAGTTTCCAGGAGTGTATTTCGTGGATGAATTACATTTCCTTATAATTCTTTCACTGAATATCAGCTTGGCATCTAGTTTCACTACAGTGAATTACATGTGGTCGCTACGCTGTCGCTCTCTCTCTCTCTCTCACAGACACACTGATTCCTTGCAAGTATCCCTGTGGTAACCTCTTTTAGTGGTATTTTGACATTTAGTCACACTGTCAGCGCACCGGGTTTACATTCGGGTGGACGACTTCTGGAATCATGCTCTGACCGTTCTCATTTAGGTTTTCGTGATTTCCGTAAATCGTTCCAGATAAATTCCAGAACGGTACCTTTGATAAGGTACGTCCGATTTCTTTTCCCATCCTTTACAATATTGCGATCTTGTGCCTATTGTCTGACGACTTAGCTATCAATGGGACATTAAACCGTAATCTTCCTTCCTTTTTTGGAAAAGAAAGCTTCCCTGACCAATGCACATCATACCGCTCTGTCCCGTTGTAAAGATTGCCACGTCTTAATATTGCTGAGATGCTGATTAATATAAGGTCCGATTGGCTCTGGCGGGAGCCGACTTCATGTATGTTGCTCTGGAACCAGTTGGAAGTACCGATAAACGTGATATCATCAGACATGCTCTCCACCTAAAGAGGGCCGAGAAGGCAAGATTGATCCAGCTGCTTTACTTTGGGTGACTAATACCTTTGTCATGGAAACACACTTTCAGCAGTAGTTTGGGTTTATCCTAACATATTTAACCTAGAAAAGGAAAAACCTATATCTCCTATACATTAAAAAATTCTGGAATAAGCTGTGACAAGACTGATTCTGACATTCCAAAAGACATCCGTACTGCAACTGATAAAGGAAGAAGATGCTGTAAAAAGTACCATGCAATACTACTCAGACTTGACAGTCCGCCATCACAACATGCACTCAATAAAAATTATAATAAGCAATTCGAATCTGAGGTCCAGTCTTTGAACAGCACAGCAGTTTGTATCACTGAGCACAGATGTGGGAAAACGGAAAGGATAGACTCTTACTGGGATACATTATCAAGGTAGAAGATCATGCAATTAAATCATAAAATGGAACACAGTCTACATCAAAGAATGACCTCGACACAGCAAGTGAATACAAACGGTTTCATACAAAACTTACAGAATTAAAGGGTTTGACATCAACAAGAACTTAATACTTTTTTGGGTATATCGATCAACCAGTGGTAGCGTGGACACTTTTTCCTACAAATTAACAGAAGTTCCTCACAAAATCTAGGCTTCACATGTCAACATTATTACATGTGAAGGCATAAACATTAATACTAATGAAACAATTAGCACCCTCATAAACATACTTCAGAAATTTTGGATGTCCCTGTTGGTCAACAATGCGACAAGCCTAACTACAGTGACTGCATTGGTATGTGACCACAGATAGGGGCAGGGAGAAGAGTAATGTCGCTGCAAAAGATCTTCATCTCTCATACCCGTTCTTACAAATAACAATAGCAAAATCACATGTGGATAAACTCCGTAATAGTCTATATAAAGCGTACGTGTAAATCAAAGTATAAGATTTTTCAAGAGAATTAGCAGAGGAAAGTTGGAATGAAGTGTGCGGAGACATCAATGCCAATGCCTAAGTCTCTACGTTCTCCGAATTACTGGAAATAAGGCTTCAAAAGACATTTCCAAAAGTACCCTCATCAAAGGCAGTGTCTCACAGAAACGAAATACCTAGTTGTTGTTGTTGTTGTGGTCTTCAGTCCTGAGACTGGTTTGATGCAGCTCTCCATGCTTCTCTATCCTGTGCATGCTTCTTCATCTCCCAGTACCTACTGCAACCTACATCCTTCTGAATCTGCTTAGTGTATTGATCTCTTGGTCTCCCTCTACGATTTTTACCCTCCACGCTGCCCTCCAATGCTAAATTTGTGATCTCTCGATGCCTCAGAACATGTCCTACCAACCGATCCCTTCTTCTAGTCAAGTTGTGCCACAAACATCTCTTCTCCCCAATCCTATTCAATACCTCCTCATTAGTTACGTGATCTACCCACCTTATCTTCAGCATTCTTCTGTAGCACCACATTTCGAAAGCTTCTATTCTCTTCTTGTCCAAACTAGTTATCGTCCATGTCTCACTTCCATACATGGCTACACTCCATACAAATACTTTCAGTAACGACTTCCTGACACCTAAATCTATATTCGAAGTTAACAAATTTCTCTTCTTGAGAAAAGCTTTCCTTGTCATTGCCAGTCTACGAAATACCTAGTATCAAGCACTAAATAGCCCTTCCAAATCCCTACGTACCTCCGTTACATGTAAAAACTGTCGCTATGGACCAGTAATCTTAAATTCCTTTGAAAGTTACAAAATCAATTTACTGGAGGGTGCTGACTGCTGCATAAAAGTTATTTCATGACAAAATAACATACAGTGCAGAGAATAAACGCAAAGTAGTCTGGGACATTATTAAAGTGGAAATAAGGGAGGGAGAAGCAGAAGCGTAATAAAACAGTGATGAGAGACGAAGTAATAGATAATCCACATCACCTAGGAAACGACGTGAATGAGCATTTCATAGGCATTGCACAGAAACTGCAAAAAGCATTCTATAAAATGGATAAAACCCCTGTGATCAAACTGCACAAAATACAATGATGTTGCTACAAGCCACAGTACATGAAGATAGTAAAATGTTGAAATAATAAATAAAATAAAAAGTAGGTAGGATTACATGAAAAATCAATACACATTGTAACGGTATACACCGTAACAGTGCTCAGAGCACAGGCAGGCCGACAGGACATGCGCACTAAGAGCCATCAGATCACGTCCTACCAGCTCAGTAGCTCATCAACAGTGGGTCGATTCCACAACACCGCTGCTGCAAGTCAGCGACTTGGGGAGGACGAGCCTAGGGCGTGATAACAAACAGGCATCGATCATTGGTCTCTCTTCGAGACGTTTCCGCATTACAAAGAGATGAAGCCTACTCTGCAAAATCACCTCAGAGCAGCCGCGGTTGAATGTCCCACCCCCAACGAAATCTACAGGTCTTCGTCGAACAGCTGGCTAGTAGCATGATGTCCAGTCTGTGCCCGTCAGGGCCGTGTCTATGACACTGCTGTCTCCACCATCTCTGGGCCTTCTACCTATTTCTGGGAATTCGGGCACTCGGGCAACATAGCGCTGTCCCACCTTCTCAGAACAGTGATATGAGGGATCTAGGCATTCCAGATTCTTCTGACTCATCAAGGGAGGACTTCCTCTCCCGGCGCCATTAGTAACCGAGACAGAACCTGACGTATACACAGCAACAGCCGTCTTGTCTGGACTGAGCACGCCATAGGCCAGTGGTAACCCGAGACTTTGCGACACGGCCGCATCGGTAATGGTGCTGCACAGTCGGCGATATTACCTACAACGCCGGGCCAGAGAGTTCGGCGTTCCGTGACACGCAAAAGCTTAATGCCTCCGAATTGTTTAAGTGAAAATTCTTAAAGCATTTTAAATAAAACAAACTTTATAACGTCCTACATCTTTATTCTTCAGCTCATCATATTTATTTCTTCATGTCGTCACCCTGGCGACGAACAAATATCTTCCAACGAGAGACTGTGAATTGCCCCCTCTGTTTATTGATTGGATAGCCAGTGATTTGCTATTTATTTATTTAATGGGATAATAATAATTATTAAAAGGTGGCAATTTTATTTAAGCACCATTTTTTTTTTTACTCTTTCGATTGTTGCGAGTCAGCGATAGTGCAATGCTGCTCGCTTTGGAGAACACACATTTTATAAGAATTATTTGGTCCAGGAAACACTTTTGCAATCACGGTTGCGATTTAGACTGTATTCGAGTAATTGTACTGATTAAAAGTTATCGTTTCCGAAAGACGCAGGTTCGATTAAAGCTGTGTGCACTTGGGCGCGTATAATGAAAATATTCATAACACGTCACGTATCAAAAAGAAACATGCGAATCACAACCGTGGTCAAACGAAGAAAATGTATGATAACATAAATGTTCTTCGCTGTTATTCAGGACAGGCTCAGATTAGACCTTGCAATTTTTAGTTATAGGAAATGACAAGACGTTACACTTGGGAGATATTTGTTTTGAATAAATTGTATTTACCTTCTCTCTCTCTCCTTTTTACAGACTTTATACCTTCACATCGATTAAGGAACTTTTCCTTCTCTACCGACCAGTACGAGAACAAAATTCAGACTCAACAAAATGTCATACATCGAATTATTACATGCTTAACCCTTAACAATCATATATAGTTTCGTGGTACAAACAATGCTAATTTATTCCGTGCACTAGAAAGTCTTTGATACACTGAGCACAAATATGAAAATAATAAAATTATAATTACATTTTTAATATCATGAATAGTTCTTTAAATGATGAAAACAAGGTTTGACATCGCCGTAATATTAATTTTCATCGTTGTAGCACTACATTGCCCCCTTTTGATGTGCAGTCACACTTGTTTGAGTGGACATCCAAGCAGGCTTATTTTCCTTGTCTGTTCTGTTTAAAGTACACTGTGTTCTTTCACTTGGAAGCATGTGCTATGTTTACTTTTCAGTCTCAGGGATTTTGAGTTACGCTCCCCCATTCGGACAAAGGCCAATGGGAAAAACCCCGGAAAAAAACCACGGTGGAACGAGCACATCTTCCACACCCTCTTTTTTAATTTTCAACATTTGAATATTCACTTCGTGTGACATTTAATAATGGTACAATTTCGTGATAGTGCTGCTGGTGACGACGGCTGGCGACTTGGTGTACTGCAACACCGATGTCTCGCCCCATCAGGTTAGTCTGCGATGGACTGCGATGACGTGGCAGGGTGCGGCAAGGGATGACGAATGATGTCGCTGCAGTATGCCGCCCTCACCGACACGTGTGCTCAGCATCCCAGCATACAGTCACATGAAATTCAAACAGCAGTATCAGTTCCTTAAATTAAATCTAAATTACATCATATTTCACGCACTCTTTCACTCAACAAGAAGAAAGTGTTTTTTTTTTTTGTGAGGTGTTCGACTGTTTGTGAGTTTCTTTATCATGATGCAAGTCCATTCGTCCTTCCGACGTACCTGACTATCTGCAATTTAAGGTTCATGTAATTAAGTTCCAACATTGATACAGTTCTGCAACGGGTTTAATGATATAGTCAGCAGCAGTTCCCAACACTGTTACGACTCACCACTGTTGCTGACTGATCGATAAAAACACTTGCTCTTGAGTTTTAGTTTGCCTGGAATGTTACGTCCACGCATGTGGTCCCAATAACACTCTGAATATTTGGCATTACTAAATACTCGTAGCACAAAATTTGAAAACGAAATCATGGTAACACAACGCACTCACTGAGCGTCCACTTTTGTGTTAAATTCCACTCTTTCGCCAGTGACATGAAGTTCGTACGCGTAGGGGATAATGTTCACAGGAAGTCTTTGTTCATAGGTCATCTGTGACATGTTCACTCCACCACGTAGTCACTTGATCACAGTTATCAAGTCTGTCAAGGTATAGTCCCTGTGCTACCCATAAGAATGTCTTCACACAGTCTAGTTATATAATGATAAATAACTGAATGATTGTACATATCAAATGAAGTACATAATTGTAGTCATTTACAATATAAAAGCAAATCCTAAGTCATACATTTTCTTGAAAAGGCGCTCCTGGACTTACAAAGAATTGTGCAATGATAAACACAAGTCTGTATATGTTTGTCTGTGTAATGATCTGTTCAGTCATGGACAACACCTTGTTAGACCTGGTTTATAGCTCATGCAAGTGCGAGCACTAACTTACGGTGGAAAATTTGTTAAACCTATACGTAACTCGCGTAAACTTTATATGTTTTAAGTGTATCCTGTACACAGTCTGAAAGAAAAAAAAGTACATAACCTGCTCACTCTAGTGAGTTCAAAATAGTTAACAATCAACAAAATGAAACGTTTATTTTCTAAAGTCACTATATCCTATTGTTGTGTGAAATATGCACTGTTCGTAGTTTCACACGCATAAGTTCCTAAAAGTTTACTAAATCTCAACAAGTTTGCATTATGTCTGATTAAGTGTCTTTGGGTGGAATCATCTTGAAGCAATTCTTCTTCTCCTTGATGCAGCTCGGCGTCCTTTTCTCCGTCGAACTGGAGCTGAAATTTTCTTACAACTAACTGGTATTCTGAGAGTCTCTTCCTCCAAGCAGTACTGATGCTTCCAATGTTGTATGTTCCTATTCTCCCACACGCCACATCGCAGTGTGTCCATGAAATACTTATACACTAGTCCATTAATTAATAATTGTCACTTAGCCTACTCGCACAGTATTTGAGTCTTTGATGTTTGACTTCACCTCATTACGACACACGTAAAAGGTCATCTACTGTACTTAAGATACATATCTTTTCAAGTCTTTGTGATTGTGTAGTCCTCTCTGTCTATTTGAGTTGGGATAGACCAAGAAATAACTATTTTTATGTGGTGTACCTAAGATCACAAATGGTCCTTAATATAACGGAAACCACTTCTTTATTTTTCTCTTTAGTAATGACGACTTCCGATAATTCCTTACTAACACCGTATCTCCCACGTTAAATTGTTGAGTATTCTGTAGTCTCCGTTTGTGTGATTCTTGCCGTTTCTGTGCATTCTCGTATAGTGTGAACCATGCTTGTCTAACTTTGTCCTCCCAGTCTTGCGGTTCGGTATTTAGTTTTGGAAGTGGGTTGCTATGTGGTGATAACGAGGTCTCAATAATTCCCCATTCCAGCATTCGTCTAATTTCTTTTGTTACTGCTTCCCTTTTCGCGCTGGGTATTGAGTACGTTTGATGACAGTAAATTTCATGGGGAAACACTTGCATGTCGTACACGTAACCTTTAATTAGTTCAGGTTTTTTTCAAAAATACCTTACGATAATTAGTAAGTGTGTCTAATAATTGCTTTTGTTGCAGACTGTCAAGAACAGAGGATTGTTGTACTTTTTCTACTATTTCAGAGAGGTGGATATTCTCCTCGTCCTTCACATCTTCCATGACCGGGAATGTACTGCAATTGAAACTATCTTTAAGCGAAATAAATGTGCGCGAATCGGTTCTATCTTTAAAATTTGATAATATTTGCCATGCAATTCTTTGGTCTTTACCAAGTCTAACCTGACTCTCGTGTCACCGAAACACATGCTGCATTCACCCTTTGCGAGATCGATTATAGTTTCCGTCTCTCGCAAAATATCTAATCCGAGGAGACAGTTCACGGCTAAATTCTTTACAATAAGGAAGGTGCTCTCTTTGGCTCCCATTCCAAAATTAATACAAATCCGTGTCTGTTCCCGAACTAGTTGGGCTTTCTGACTAATGGCTTCTGTAACTCGACAATTAATGACAGGAAAAACCTGAATCATCCTAATCTTCTTTAAGTGAAGAAAGAACGATTCATTCAGCACAGAAACAGATGCGCCAGTATCTAAAATCACCGTAGTTTGAATACCATAAATATCACAAACTATAGCTGCTAGTACAACTTCCCGTTCAAACAAATTACACTTCTTCCGAAAATCTTGACATAATTCCTCTCGTATATCGACTCCGTCATTATATCTTAACATATGCATAGTTCAACTACGTTGCTGAGGAACATCAACAGAATTGTTCCTACACACTGCATCTTTTGCGTCGTTCAACCCGACACACTGCTGCTGACTCTATGCGACACACATTCTCATTGTTACTACAGCTGGTTGCCTGCACGCTAGGTTGCTCGTTATTACTAACATCATTCATGCAAATGCCCCCTAGACACCCTGCGACTGACACACGGGAGCAGAATGTCGTCGCATCTAGTTTGACTGACTGGTACTGGTTGATGGCTGCGGTTCACTTACCTCAATGATCTTGATATTTTGATTCAATGGTTGCCATGGCTTGTGCGCATTCATATGCTGCTGCATGTTATTTGACATATTTGTATTGTACGGGGGTTGTACATGATTGTTGTTGTGATATTGCGGTGGCCTAGGCTGCTGCCTTTGCTGTTGTGCATAATTCTGTGTTGACCAGTTATGTGGTAGTTGCATGTTAACTTTCAGTTAAAGGCGTTTCATAATGATCAGGGTGTGTTTCTGTGATACACACTCCGGTGAACTGTTATGAGATGTTTGCATACGTGTTTCATTAAGCACTTTCTGCACGTTTTGTAATTCAGTCTGGAGTTCATGAATCTTTGTGTTGTTTTCATGTATCAGTTGTGTTCCTGCTCGTTGTAACATCACAGGTAGTTCCTTCTGTATAACAGTACTATTTGTTTGTCATTTAGCCATGTGTTGAATGTGGCCACAATGCGTTCTTCTTGTTCTTTGCATTTTTGTTCTATTACGTTTTGATTATCAACCTTAAGGTTTTCTATACGTGTACTTATGTTGCGTATTTCTGCTGCCAAACAAGTGTGTGTTTGTTGTAATTTGTCCACATCCTGGGTTACTTGCTTTACATTCTGTGGTAAGTCATGGTATGTTTGTTGCATACATGAAATGTTGTTCTGTATAGCAGACAACTGGGCATCTATTTGCTGTTGCAGCTGGCGATCGTGTTATTTAAACCGGTTTTCAAGCTTTTGATCTATCTCTTTTGAGAACTGTGAAAAGCTTAACTGCGTACGCTCGTCTAATTGACTGATGCGTTCATTCAAGGTCCTAATCCGTTCATCTACTCTGCTAATACGTTTATCTAAATTATTATTAATCTCAGTTGCAAGCTGTTTAGCAGTTTCTAGTTCACGCTGTATCTGTGATTTATCCTGTATTTTAAACATTTGTTCCATTTTCATCATTAAGAGAGAAAATGGATCCATTACTGTTTGTTTTGGCTCTACCGGTGGTAAATCGACTGTAACTGGTGTTTCTTGTGGTTCTGCTTCAGTATGTACTTGAACTACCGTCTGTATTCTGCCTGAGTATTCTGCAGCAGATGGATCACTGACTTTAATATTAGTGTCCTGTTCTATATCCTCTGTCTGATCTGAAAAAATATTATCAATTTCTACATCACTAGTTATTCCTTCCTCCTCTGAATGTTCTATAGTTACTTCCTGCTGTGTAGCTTTTCTTACATGTCGCACTGTTTTCACCATGTTTGCAAATGTTTGGGTGCAAGTCTAACCGGGAAAACGTCACACGCAACACATCAATTATTCCGTCACACAAAACATAAAATAATTACTACACTGCACCAGATTGGAATCAGTACTATAAATGTTCACTTTCGTTTGATTAAAATTCAGTTCCAATCTCGTTCAGTTAACCTCTACTGAAAACACTTGATGCTGTATTTTACTGATCCTTCTCGCAGTTATTTAAATATAATTGACTGTTATAGCTTTCTAAGAGGACACACTCGCAATAAATTCTGCCTGACTCATGTAGTACTATCACCGTAAGAGGGTGGTACGGGATTACAAGTCCCACCGCCACACCTCCAAAGTGAATTGCAGTGACAAAGTCACTGCACAGTGGAAATTTACTGGCCCACCAACACAGTTAGACCGCAACAGACCGGTGATGCTGTATTGTAACCTATCACCTCGGACTACAAGTCCAATAAAAAAAAAAAATTACTCTTTTTAGTTTCGTTTGTTTAGTAAGACATAGCAGTAGGTGCAAGAAAATGTTGTTCCTACCTTATGCAGTGGTTGTTTCTGCTGCCGCTGGGATGGAACGGAACAGCAAAATTATCGTACTTAGCGTCGTCGTAGATTTCCGCTTATTACAGCATGAAACAAATAGAAAAATCACACATTGGCACACACATATAAGCTAGTCCTGTCAATAGGTTGCCAACGAATTGACTCCTCTATTTATTGATTGGATAGCCACTCAATAGCTATTTATTTATTTAATGGGATGATAATAATTATTGAAAGGTGGCAATTTTATTTAAGCACCGTTTTTTTTTCTTTTCTCTTTTTTTTTTTTTTTTTTACTCTTTCGATTGTTGCGAGTCAGCGATAGTGCAATGCTGATCGCTTTGGAGAACACACATTTTATAAGAATTATTTGGTCCAGGAAACACTTTTGCGATCACGGTTGCGATTTAGACAGTATTCGCGTAATTGTACTGATCAAAAGTTATCGTTTCCGAAAGACGCAGGTTCGATTAAATCTGTGTGCACTTGGGCGCGTATAATGAAAATATTCATAACACGTCACGTATCAAAAAGAAACATGCGAATCACAACCGTGGTCAAACGAAGAAAATGTATGATAACATAAATGTTCTTCGCTGTTATTCAGGACAGGCTCAGATTAGACCTTGCAATTTTTAGTTATAGGAAATGACAAGACGTTACACTTGGGAGATATTTGTTTTGAATAAATTGTATTTACCTTCTCTCTCTCTCCTTTTTACAGACTTTATACCTTCACATCGATTAAGGAACTTTTCCTTCTCTACCGACCAGTACGAGAACAAAATTCAGACTCAACAAAATGTCATACATCGAATTATTACTTGCTTAACCCTTAACAAACATATATAGTTTCGTGGTACAAACAATGCTAATTTATTCCGTGCAGTAGAAAGTCTTTGATACACTGAGCACAAATATGAAAATAATAAAATTATAATTACATTTTTAATATCATGAATACTTCTTTAAATCATGAAAATAAGGTTTGACGTCGTCGTAATATTAATTTTCATCGTTGTAGCACTACAACTGGTTTGTAGACAACCTCAGTGTCGAATATTTGAAGCTGCCACAACGTCACTTATGATTGCAGCGCTTCACCACTACGAAAGTGAAGTCCTCGATAGTGTTCTTTAAGGTTGGAAACAGATGAGAATTGGATGGGGTTAAGTTGGGAGGGTGACTGATGAAAGTCAACCCATGGTATAGGAATACATTGTTGCAGACGTCATGGCGGTCGTGTGTGGTTTGTCATTATCATGCTGAGGGAGGAGAAGCTCTATGTGTGGATGAACTCCCTGAATTCGAAACTGGATTACAATACGGTGTTTCTTACGCACTAACGCAGTTACTTTACGCACTGCCATGTTACAATTCGGTGCCCTCTATGACAAAAGGCTGCAATTGTGTCACATGAAGCTGTAGAATGTTAATAACGTTTGTTTGAATTAAAAAGCCTTAAGAGTTTTGAGCCGTGCGTGGCTCGTTTTCCAGCCATCACGTATTTTACACCCTGTTTTTAACGTACTTCCACCTCGCTACGTTAATTTAAATTACTACTGTCACTGAGTTGCTGCTTTGCCTGACCGTGAGAGGCGTTTGCAGCACGTATCGATATATCCCCTCTCGTAGTATCTTTGCTCGACTGCTATTACTTCCCGGTCGTTGTCTGTCGTAAGGGAGTTCGGATTGCGAGTTCGGGTCTGCCAGTCAGTTAAAACGCGCTGCAGGGCAGTCCGGACCTGCCAGTCGGGGAGTTGCATTGCGGCACTAGTGCAGTCGGGTTGGAGCAGCGGTGAGGTCTGCGTCGACATGGCTCGCCCGACCACTGCCGACACGCATCACTTGAGCCGGGCCGCGGTCTCGATGGATCGTCGGTCGGTCGTCCTACTGGGCTACACATTGTGGCTCGCCGATCGTACATGAGTCGGCTGTGTCTATGTGTGCATCGACTCCCGATTTGTCTTTGTGCGAGCTTAGTTACTGTTGTGTATTATTGAGATCTTCGTGCAAGTTTTTGTCAGGTTGTGTGTGTACTTGGCGTTATTTCCGCTGTCGAAGATTATAGATGTTGTCGACATTCTGAGGTCAGTCGGACGGTTGTTGCGGACGAGGGAAGTTATCTCCGTCCAATACAGTCGGCTTGGCCCGCTGGCAGCCCCTGCACAGTGTCGGAGCGTGTGTGGAGCTGTCCGATCGCTACGAGCTTCGTGCTTCACCGACCCAGGACGTCAAAGTTTAATAGTGGTTTCAACTACCCAACCCATGTCCACTCATGTTGTGGTGGTTCGTTTCGGTGGTTGCTGTTGGGGAGATTTTCCTGTGAGCAACACCAAGTGTTTCTACTGCTGAAATTTAGCTGCCATGTGATGCAATCAACTATTTTTGTTGACTGCAATTCGAGTGCACCAGTAGAATTTTCTGCCTAGTGGCAGTTGCTGTTCCAATTACCTACCCTGGCCTCTAACGTAATTTCAGGCAGCGTCCTTTCCTCACCTGTTGTCGCTGTCCAGCATGGTGTGTAATTTTGACAGCTAATACTTACTCCATTGTGTATTATCACGTATGTAACCTTATCTGTTTGAGTTCCCATGTACTGATTCATGGGAAGCAAGTCGTTGTGTCGGTCGGTCCGTATCTGTCCACTGGTTGGGTTCCGATGGATCAAGTCTAGTTGGGCTCAACACCTGGACCTGTCTCACCTATGTGAACAATGGCAGACCGATCTCCCTGGAGGCTTCTGAGTGCCTATGGTGTTTAATTATATGTTTTCACCTGCTTAAAATTTAAGGCTTATGGTTATTTTTTTCCTTTTTCTTAAAAATTGTGCCAAATTAAAGAATTAATTTATCTTTCAAGCTTAAACATTGCGGCCATCTGCCTTTAAAAGACCATGGTAATACATTCTAAAATTTTGAAACTTAATGGTAGCCTTCAGCCATTGGTATTGCACCTTGCATATGTTTGTTCTATCTATTTTGCTGTGATGTTTGTTGGTAATTGTTTTATTGCTATCTTAATTAGATTTTTTTATCTTGTTTATTTGTTAACATTTCTTGTTTGGAAGCCTTCAGCCGTGAAAGAGTTGCATTCGGTAAACGTCCAGCTCTGTGCTGCTTTGGTTGTAAAAGTGTTATTAAATTGCAATAAATTACAATTAGAAGGTGAAACTGACCTCAACCTTATTTGGCCCTTTCCACAATCCTAATTACCTGTTCTGCCCAGCGGGTTTAGTGGGCGCATCAAGTTTCCACACAAAAATTTTGGAGGCATTACTTTTCAACATGCCTTCGTGTTTTCGACACCACCTGTCAACGCTAGCGGCATCAAAATCTACTGATTATAAACAAACAGTAAAAAATTTTGTTCTTTTTTATTCATGAACTGAATCCTCTGCTAGGCCTGCACCCACCGTCGGTAGAGAATCACCATTCGCGCTCATCCAACCTAGACACCCCATTATAGTTGATGAAAGAACTGCTGAAGACAGATGACAGCTAGCAGCCACTTACATGTTTCTGTAGCAGGGGCGTCTTACGCAATTTATATAACTGCTGAATTTTTCTTATGCCTTATTATTTTAGGTATATTGTGTACTTGTGTTAGCAGTAAGTGGGCGTTGTGGCTAAACAAGTTAGGGTTTAGGAGACAATTCAGCTTATTTTCGATCAAATAGCTTAGCTGGAGGCAGAAATAAAACAAGTTCACCATCTCCCCGGACTTCAGTGTCAGTGACAGATTTTAAAAGAAATATATGTAAGTGCGACGCCAGTGTTGGCTTTCAGCCAAACAAAGTACTTCTGTTTCATGTCACAAGAAATTATGTTATTGTATTTTGGTCATTAGACCTAAAAATCATTCCTTGTTACCTTGGTATAACAGTCTAAAATACAATATTTTCCGGAAAAGCAGGCGAAGATATATGGAAACCCCTCTTTTTATTACATATTCGTGTAGTAAGTAAAGAGATATGAATGTCTTAGTTGGAACACATTTTTCGCTTTGTGATAGATGGCGCACTAATAGTCACAAACGTATAAGTACGTGGTATCACGTAACATTCCGCCAGTGCGGATGGTATTAGCTTCGTAATACATTCTCCAGTGTTAAAATGGACCGTTTACCAATTGTGGAAAAGGTCGATATCGTGTTGATGTGTGGATATTGTGATCAAAATGGCCAACGGGCGTGTGCTATGTATGCTGCTCGATATCCTGAACGACATCATCCAAGCGTCCGGACCGTTCGCCGGATAGTTGCGTTATTTAAGGAAACAGGAAATGTTCAGCCACATGTGAAACGTCAACCACGACCTGCAACAAATGATGATGCCCAAATAGGTGTTTTAGTTGCTTTCGCGGCTAATCCGCACATGTGTAGCAGACAAATTGCGCGAGAATCGGGAATCTCAAAAACGTCGGTATTGAGAATGCTACATCAACATCGATTGCACCCGTACCATATTTTATGCACCAGGAATTGCATGGCGACGACTTTGAACGTCGTGTACAGTTCTGCCACTGGGCACAAGAGAAATTACGGGACGATGACAGATTTTTTGCACGCGGTTTATTTAGCGACGAAGCGTCATTCACCAACAGCGGTAACGTAAACCGGCATAATATGCACTATTGGGCAACAGAAAATCGATGATGGCTGCGACAAGTGGAACATCAGCGACCTGGACGGGTTAATGTATGGTGCGGCATTATGGGCGGAAGGATAATTGGCCCCCATTTTATCGATGGTAATCTACATGGTGCAACGTATGCTGATTTCCTACGTAATGTTCTACCGATGTTACTACAAGATATTTCACTGCATGGCAGGATGGCGATGTACTTCCAACATGATGGATGTCCGGCACATTGCTCACGTGCGGTTGGAGCGGTATTGAATAGCATATTTCATGAGAGGTGGATATCGAAGCACGTTCACCGGATCTGACGTCCCCAGATTTCTTTCTGTGGGGAAAGTTGAAGGCGATCTGCCATCGTGATCCACCGACACCGCCTGACAACATGCTTCAGCGTATTGTCAATGCAGTGCGAACATTACGGAAGGCGAACTTCTCGTTTTTGAGAGGAATGTCGTTACATGAATTGCCAAATGCATTGAGGTTGACGGACGTCAGTTTGAGCATTCATTGCATTAATGTGGTGTTTACAGGTAATCATGCTGTAACAGCATGCGTTCTCAGAAATGATAAGTTCACAAAGGTACATGTATCACATTGGAACAACCGAAATAAAATGTTCAAACGTACCTACGTTCTATAATTTAATTTATAAGACCTATCTGTTACCAACTGTTCGTCTAAAATTGTGAGCTATATGTTTGTGATTATTACAGCGGCATCTATCACAAAGCGAAAAAAGTGGTCCAACTAAAACATTCAATTTTCTTTACGTACTACATGAATATGTAATAAAAAATGGGGGTTCCTATTTTAAAAAACGCAGTTGATATCCGTTTGACCTATGGCCGCGCCATCTAGCGGGCCAACCATAGCGCCATCTGCTTTCCCCCTTCAAGTTACACAAGCTTCGTTCTTTGTAGTTTTTTCGTTTGACGCTTATTTCGTTAGGCATTTGGCCCGCTCACGATCAATGGACCACCCTGTATATCTGTTTTTTTGACAATTTAGATATGGCTGCCACGGTAGGAAGTTGGGGCAATGAGCAGTTATCAAGTGTAGCTAAACAGCTGTTAATGACAGACGCAATGTCGTGTGCATCGTGCCACCATAAGTTAAGGGAAGCACATTCGTTTGACGACTTGAGGGAAGGGCTGGCACAGAGAGAGAGAGAGAGAGAGAGAGACATGATAATAAATACATCAAGACACTACTGAGAGCTGCTTAATGGCATGTTACAGAAACCTGCGGAACTGGTAGACAGAATTTCAAAAACTAATATTATCACATATGGCCTGACTGAGGATGAAATGGTAATAGGGAAATATTACAGGAAGGTGACCAGAAAGCGTTTGATGTATTTTTACATGGTTTACCACCAGAAATGCTATGTAGGGTCCGTGTGGAATTCCAAGAATCTCTGGACGAAGCTATGGAAATCACAATAGCACTAGCCGAAATTAATGTGGTCACCAAACCGTGGGAAAAGAAACTGATATTTAGTACCAAGAATTTAGTATGTTATCATACAGGTCATATGATATGTAATTCCAGGGACGAACAGTGTCAGGCACTTAAACGTTTTAGATATTGCAGATGGAATTCTACAAACAAAAGTTCGCAGAGCCAAGGAAAGTGCTCGCTACATAGTCTGTGCCTGCCACCACTAAACATGGCACGGGACTGTGTGTCCCACTATGAGCTACCACTGGTCACAACCGTGCAGAATCAGTGGCAGACAAGTAAAGGTATCCTGCGTTAGGGAGAACTTAACCCGCCATGCTGGAGGCTAAGCAGTATTGATTGAGGTCGTATTGAATCACAGTGATAAGCTTCCACGTGGTGGAGTGGGAGGGCCAGAAGCTTCCAAGAGGACATAGAAGTTCTTCCTATGGTTGCTTGTGGCTACGAACGAGGCTAAAAAGGTAACTAAGAATGAAGGTTCAGATTTTCTCGTTACATATCAGACTAATGCTGACATACAATGGTGTATAGTAGACTAAGATGGAACGCTGTTTCATCTTGGTTTTGTGACCAGAAAACCGTCACTGTCGCAAAGACCATCTCTATGGCAGGGGCAACCATCTACATTGTGTAAAAGGTCCCTTTCAAGTAAACTCGCAGGATATCATACCGAAAAGTACTGGAAAATTAATCAGAATTTATAGAGGAGCTGATCCTCAGGTTAACTCTTTGCCTGAGAATGAAGAATTGTATAAAGCTCAATGTTTTACATGACTCAGATTCTTCTAAGAGTGGATCGTTGATGAAAGCAGTGTTGTACCTGTCAGCGCTCACAACTTTAGTTCCAAATAGATAAATATGTCATGTGCTACTCTGTGAGCCAGCTTGGAGGTGTTGTATGAGGATGAGTTACACAGCGACTTCATGCCAATATGTGCATCACTTGTCAAATGGTTAAAATAGCTCTGGGCACTATGGGACTTAACATCTGTGGTCATCAGTCCCCTAGAACTTAGAACTACTTAAACCTAACTAACCTAAGGACATCACACACATCCATGCCCGAGGCAGGATTCGAACCTGCGACCGTAGCGGTCACGCGGTTCCAGACTGAAGCGCCTTTAACCGCACGGCCACACCGGTCGGCCGTCACTTGTCAGTCTGTCAGTTTAACTGCCCTGAGAACGAAAGTGTCACATCTAGAGAGACCAGAAAAGGAGAACATGGAGAGGCTATTAGACGAATACGCCAAATTATTAGATTCTCTTGGCCATTGTCTGCCATGCCAATAATTAAAATTGTATTCCCACGGGGAATGAGCCACCTCTGTTTAAGAAACCGTTTACAGCTACACAGCATTTGAAGACTGTCATGGAAGATTTAAAGATGGGATCATAGATGAGAGTAATAGCCTTAGTCTGCACCTGTTGTCGCCGTTTCTAGGAAATCATCAGATGGCTATAAAGCAAGTATTTTTTGTTATGACTACCTTCATTCAAACAAGAAAACAGTAAGAGACACCTAATCGATGCGTAATATCATAGAGAACTTCGATAATCTAGACCACTGTCGTTATTTAAAACTATGTATCTACAAATTAGGTATTATCAATTAGATGTAGCACCCAATGATCGTCCAAAACCAGCATTCTTAATTCGGTCTGGTCATTAGCAATACAATCGGTTGCCATTTTGGCCAAAGCACTTTCCAAAGCCCCTGAGGAGATGGTATTGTAAAGACTATACCCAAAGTAAAGCATGATCTATTAGGACGATATCACTGTGTTCACGAAGGATCTCAAGGAGTATGTAATGCATTCATGTGAAGTCCTTCACTGTTTACTTGTTACATTATTAACATTTACCATGGAAAAATGCCATTTCATATTACAAGAAATCCGTTACTTGGAGGATGAACTTGGTGCATGAATTAATCCATGACATGTAGAAGTAAAAAATTTTTAAACACGCAATAGGAATGGAACTGAACTCAGGCCTAAATATTGTTTCAGAATAGTTACTACAAAATTCTCTGAAATCTCTCGATCCCTTACACAATTATTGAAGAAACCGAGTAAACTTTCAATGGTCTCCAGATTTTGGAAAATCATTTTTAAAACTACAGCATGGGAACTAGGATAAGGTATCGATACCAAAAAGCAATATCACCAGTTTATCACGTCAAATAATGGATTGTGGTAACAAAACACTATTCAGATATTTACTCAGTCCTGTCACAGAGCCGCGCGGAGTGTTCGCACGGTTAGTGGCGCCATGTCACGAATCGCGCGGCCACTCCCGTCGGAGATTCGAGTCCTCCCTCGTGCATGGGTGTGTGTGTTGGCCTTAGCGTAAGTTACTCTAAGTTAGTTTAAGTAGTGTGTAAGTCTAGGGACCGATGACCTCAGCAGTTTGGTCGCTTAGGAGTTCACACACATTTGAACATTTTTTCTTGTCACAGAAACGAGCCAGAATTAAGTATTCCCTCCTCTGGTGTGAGATAGCTTGTCATTAATTTTGCTTTGATCAACACTAATCAATAATTCTGATTCACTGTATTTGAAAAAAATGGTTCAAATGGCTCGAGCACTATGGGACTTAACTGCTGTGGTCATCAGTCCCCTACAACTTAGAATTGCTTAAACATAACTAACCTAAGGAGATCACACACATCCATGCCAGAGGCAGGATTCGAACATGCTACCATAGCAGCAGCGCCTAGAACCGCTCGGCCACCGCGGCCGGCTCACTGTATTTGAAATGCAGTTTCAAGATAACAGTGTAATTTGACATTTAACACAGAATTCTTCACCTCAGGAACTATTTATGCATTGGAAGTCTGAATATTCATGTCTTCTTTCAATTCGCTACTAAATGACGTAGAGTATATCCTCAGATATCAGATTACTGATCTTCTCTTTGACAATGCATCATTTCATACATATTTGAGTTGTAACATTATATTTTATTAGTACAACACCCTTGGTAGTTCTTGCGAAAAGATGAATAGACAACTTGACCTTAAGTTACGGTTCTGTGACGTTATGGTGATTGTCACAATACTCATAGCACTTCACCTGTGGTATATCTCCGCGCTGGGACAAAACTTCATGGAATAACGCACAAATCAGAATGTACCACAAAGTGTAGTAAGGTTGTTATCATCACCTTGCATTTCAGAGAAGCTGCATCGGTTCACCTCGCTTAAATGCACAGAAAAGCAAACATATATTACAATGAAGAGCCAAAGATACTGTTACACCTCGCTAATATCGTGTAGGCACCCTGCGAGCGAGCAGAACTACTGCAAGACTACGTGTCATGGACCCGACGAACATCTGAAGTAGTGGTGGGGGAAACTGACACCATGAATCCCGCAGGACTGTCCATAAATCCGTAAGAATAGGAGAGGGGTGGAGATCTCTTCTCAACAGCAGGTTGCAAGGAATACCAGATATGCTCAATAAGTTCGTGTCTGGGGAGTTTGGTGGTCAGCGAAAGTGTTTAAACTCAGATGAGTGTTCTTCGCGCCTCTGTAACAATTCTGGGCGTTTGAGTTGTCGCATTGGCTCTGAGCACTATAGGACTTAACTCCTGAGGTCATCAGTTCCCTAGAACTTAAAACTACTTAAACCTAACTAACGTAAGGACATCACACACATCCATGCCCGAGACAGGATTCGAACAAGCGACCGTAGCGGTCGCGCGGTTCCAGACTGTAGCGCCTAGAACCGCTCGGCTACCCCGGCCGGCGGTGTCGCATTGTCGTGAAGGAATTGGCCAAGTCCGTGAGGAAGCAAGATGGACATAGAGGCATGCAGATGATCAGACTGGATGATTATGTTTGTATCGCTCGACAAAGTCGTATCTAGACGTATCAAGGGTCGCGTATCATTCCAACTGCACACGACCTACACCATTGCAGAACCTCCACTAGCTTGAGCAGTTTCCTGCTGACATGCAGATTCCATGGATTAATGAGGTTCTCTCCATACCCGTACACGTTCATCCGCTCGATGCAATTTGAAAAGGGATTCGTCTTACTAGGCAATATGTTTCCAGTCATCAACAGTACAGCGTCGGCGTTGACGGACCCAGGCCTTATGTCGTGCAGTCATCAAGGGTACAGGAATGGGCCTTCGGCTCTGAAAGCCCAAATCGATATTGTTTCGTTGAAAGGTTCGCACGCTGACACTTGTTGATGGTTTAGCACTGAAATCTGCAGCAATTTGCTGAAGGGTTGCATTTCTGTCACGCTGAATGATTTTCTTCAGTCGTTGTTGGTCATGTTCCTGAAGGATCTTTCTTCGGCGGCAGTGATGTTGGAGATTTGATGTTTTACCATATTACTGATAGTCACGGTACACTAGTGAAATGGTCTTATGGGAAAATTCCCCTTCATCGCTACGTTGCACATACTGTGTCTCATCGCTCGTGCGCCGACTATAACATCACGTTGAGAGTCACTTAAATCTTGGTAGTTTGCCGTTGTAGAAGCAGTAACCGATCTAACAACTGCGCGAGACTCTTGTTGCCTTATATAGGCGTTGCCGTATTCTGCCAGTTAACATATTTCTATTCAAAATGTTCAAATGTGAATGAATTCCTATTGATCAAACTTCTGAGGTCACATGTCCCTAGACTTACACACTATTTAAACTATCTTATGCTAAGAACAACACACACAATCATGCCCGAGGGAGGATTCGATCCTCTGTATTTGAGTACGCATGCATATGCTAGTTTGCTTGGAGCTTCACTGTAGTTTGCATGTGTTGCCGAACTCAAGTAGCCTTTCTCTTCTGTCATTTCTACTACCAGCCCTTTCTTCTACTCCTTCACCAAGACCAACATTCCAGTTCCCCATGACTATTAGATTTTACTCTCCCGTTACGCACTGAATTACCCGTTCAATATTCTCATTTTCTTTCTCTGTCTCTACGTCTTCAACTTAAGACGTCGAACCATCGTCGTCAATGTTGGTTTGCTGTCGATCCTGATGAGAACAACCTAATCACTGAGCCGTTCAGCCGGCCGAAGTGGCCGTGCGGTTAAAGGCGCTGCAGTCTGGAACCGCAAGACCGCTACGGTCGCAGGTTCGAATCCTGCCTCGGGCATGGATGTTTGGGATGTCCTTAGGTTAGTTAGGTTTAACTAGTTCTAAGTTCTAGGGGACTAATGACCTCAGCAGTTGAGTCCCATAGTGCTCAGAGCCATTTGAACCATTTTTTGAGCCGTTCACAGTAACTGACTCTCAGCCCTACTCCTCTATTCATAACGTATCTTACCACCGTTATACCATTTTCTGCTGCTGTTGATATTTTACCCTACACCGTCTTCCTACTTAATTTCACTGACCACCGCTACATCTAAATTGAGCCTTTTCATTCCAGTTTCAAATATTCTAACTTCTCTACCACGTTCAATATTCGGGCATTCCACGCCCCGACTCAAAGATCGTCATCCTTCCACTTGTTTTTCAACATTTTTATCATGGCCCCGCACCCGGAGATCCGAGTGGCGGCTATTACGGCATCTTTTGCTAATGGAGAACTTATCATCACGTATTTTTCAATTACAGCCTATATGTCCTGCGGATACACATTATGTGTCTTCAGTACAGTGGTTCCAATTTCCTTCTGCATTGTCATGCCGTTGATCACTGCTGGTTCGTCCGCCTTTAGTGACAGTTTCCCACCTCAGTGGCAAAGGAATGGCCTCAAATTCTGTCCGCTCATACGCCTTCTTTGACCAGGATGTCCACCGAATGCGCGTGACTTCTGCTTACGAACACACTCTTGGTGTAACATCACTGCTATCGCCATAACATTAGTTTTCAAGATAAACTCATGGCCGAAATTAAAAACTACTGCGACAGGAGCGCTAGCCAAGGCCATTTTTATAGAGGCGGAGCGTAGGCTGGTGTGTGTCAATCCACTGAAATTTTTCTCCTTTTTGTTCAAGTGGTTCATGGGTGCTTCCAATTGGGCAAAATCAGTGATAGATATACCAAAAAATTCACCATTTTATAAACCTAACCCCACACTTCTCCTCTTGAAGTGGAGGGAACTGATGGTTTAGAGTGATACTGATCGACCCCGATTTCATGAGCTGACACAATGTACCCCGAAAATGAATTCTTCTGGCCGGCCGGAGTGGCCGAGCGGTTAAAGGCGCTACAGTCTGGAACCGCACGACCGCTACGGTCGCAGGTTCGAATCCTGCCTCGGGCATGGATGTGTGTGATGTCCTTAGGTTAGTTAGTTTTAAGTAGTTCTAAGTTCTAGGGGACTTATGACCACAGCAGTTGAGTCCCATAGTGCTCAGAGCCATTTGAACCATTTTTTTGAATTCTTCTGATGAGCGACATTTACCTTGGAAGGTTTCTCTATCAGTCCAACTTCGCATAAACGGCACTAGACACAGTGTAAATGATCAAGACATTCAACAAAGATCTGACAGTATGTTAGAACATCACCTAGATAGCCTTAAACATAATTAAATTTCGTCTCGCCCAAGACATAATTCAGCAAATTCGACAACACAGCTGCCTCCATCGCTATCCCAAAAGTGACTCACTTTTGTTCAAATAGATTCTAGTCAGTACAAAACGCAGCCAGAGTGTTCGATACTTTGACCAATGGCATCTGATGAGGAGCCTTATTAAGATCGAGAATGGTAAAATACTGAGCTCCCGGAAACCGGATAAAACTATTTATGGAGGTCAGGTAACTGCACGGTTCCAATAACACGTTTTGATTAAGAGAGCTGTAATCAACCACCATTCGATAACCATTGCAGTGGGAATAAGTACTATAAAAATAAGGCTTCACCCATCACCCAATTACACTATCCGCAAAATGTTGATCGATGTTCTTATGCAGCGCCATTCACAGTAGAAGAGAGTACGTAGGAGTATTATTGGACAGGGATTTAATCGGTGAGCTGAATTTTATACTATATTCCATCCCTGTCTCCTAATTCATCAGTACTGAGGTCGGGAAGTTTCCCAAGTGTTTGAAGCAATTAATGAGGCTGAATTTCTCTGAGATGAGCAACACGAAAGAGAAAACTTAGTTTTTGAGATTAAACTTTCTTTGAATATTCCTTGTACAGCATGGACTTTGGTTAAGCTGTAACTTAGAAAGAAGCTCTTCACATCCTTAACCTAAAATACGTCATTAATTATTTAAAAAACTCAGAAACTTATGTCGCTTTTTCTATACTCGGCACTATTTTACCTAACTGGCAAAGTTGAAACGTCCCCTTAGAAAAATTTATACACGACTGTGCTTAAACTGACACAAAATATTTTTTTAGCGCAACGCAATCTGACTTTCAATAAGCCCTACAAGAGAATGGCCCTGACTAATTTAACCTATACGTTTCACAAATCACTTACTTCACAAAAATCTTCGTTACTCAAACTACTGCAATACAGCGAGCGCCACTACTGCCAGCTAAATAAAAGATTCAAACTACGGAAGGCACTAACTACTGATAGGCATAGTTAGCAAATGAAAGATTTTAATAGAGAACAAACAATGTATTTACCTTAATATCATCAAAAGTCATAATATATGTAATTTCAAAACTCCGCCATTTCCTTCCACACACCCACCACTGCTGGCGGCTCACCTCCAACTGCGCAACGCTACGCGCTGTTAACATCCAGCTGCCCCTCTACAATGGCAGACAACAATGCAAACTAGCCACAGATTGCACACAGCACAGCCAGTGATTTTCATACAGAGCGCTACGTGGCATTACCAATATAAAAATCTAAACAGCCTACTTACAAAGTTTATTAGTGAAGAAAGTATGCGACCAGTACTCTGGATGCATACCATCTCGATTATTATTTACTACGCCCATGCTAGTAACGCTAAGTCTGCAAGAACGTAGGGATAACCTCAGTAACGCTAAGACACTGACATGACGTAGCTACACACATATTCTCAATATACTGGGCGAGTGATACATGTAACAGATTTTTTTTGCCGTAAGTTGTAAGTAAAACAAAAGATTAGTTAACAGACGATTGGCCCCAGTGCCAATAACAGTGTTCTTCCAATGTAGAGATGAGAAAACCTGTTACACATTGTTTTGTAGAGAAACATTGTAAGTGATTTCCATGTTGACTGATGTAATTATTTTATGCCTAGCAACGATGAAACTTGTGGTTGTAAACAGAAACAAATTGCAGTGTATACCACGCACCCAGAGCCGCCTAATTTTGACTTGATACAATGAATCAATGATTTTATATGACTGATATAGCACTGGTAAGCTAGGAAGCCATATTCTAGTCATTGTAATGTATCTCTTGTCAGTGGTGAAAGGTACCGTATTTTCATAACGTCTGATACCACTTTTGTGTTGTATTTTGTAACCTGCTAAAATGACGGAAAGTCGAAAAGCGTAAGGGTGTTGAAAAATAAAAATGTGGTCAAAACGTAAGTAAAGTTATTAGAATTTAAATCACTTTTTGATATAATTTAAAGCTCAAAAATAAATGTAAAGCTAACTCTGACACTGTCTTTTCGTAAGTAATCACGTTCATATATGTTAACATTAAGCCATTTGTATTTCATCCTACGACAGTATCAGACAGGCCATTTAATTTAATACCAACAGTTCTCTGCATTTCAACAAATTGATACAGAAAGTCAACAAACAACTAAAATCTACACAACATAAACTTTCAGTTTGACAGAAGAACTACTACGCCACTCCAGGGTTGCCACATCGGAAGAGAAAGCTTCTACCTGTCATAAACCTGCATCTTGTTTAGAAATAGCTAGGTTTACGTCTATGTGTCTAAGGCTTGTTTCAATTTAATACTTCACAAAACCTGTGATTAATGCATTCAGCGGACAATCAGCTAGTACAGTGACATCAAGATGGAAAGCTTTTGGTATCGTTATTGTAGTAATTTCTAATTCCTACATATTTCATTAATAATTGCTATGTATTTCCCTACGCTAGTCAGTAATACGTGCTTCGAGTTTCTGAATCTACTTGTCTATTTTATTTCATAAAAATCTGCACTAGCAATATCAAGTTTATTTATGTTTGACGTTGCATAAGTCGTCAGTCACGATTTGAAAGTTATATTAGCCTTAAATAATCAGACAATTCGTTTTATTATTATGAGCAGCCTCAACAGATCTACGTTGTCATCATCGGATCTCGTACAGCTACTAATGTTACAAGATCCGATGATGACACAGCAGATTTAAAGAAATCGGTCATAGTAATACAACGAATTGTTAGCGATCTTGGCGAACTCGATTCTTCTAGAATAATACCTAATATATTGTTAAATTCGGCAACTGGCGGTCCCTTATGCCCGTGCAGAGCCTTCAGCTTTTGTTTCAAAATTCACATTTGACGTGTACAGTTTAGCACTCAAACAGGCATTGTCTTGAACCAGTTCTCCTAATGTCGCATGCATCTCCAATACCGCTTAAAGCATTTCCTCCATTTACAAGGTTCTTGCAGATAAGGCACCACAATAACAATAAATCTATAACCAACCTTAGGTTGTTGGCAACCACTGAATGCAACAAATGAACGTCTGTTTGTTAGAATCACTCCTAATTAACCTACAATGTACACTTGACAGCAAAAAAAGTGGGTCACTGCCGAATACAACCAACATAACGTAGCTGTGTTGCAGGTCCTCTAAACATCAAAACCCCGTGGGGTACAGTCGTTTGACTACACACAATGGGTACCACAAGAGATTACTAGAGACCAATGGTCTTTATGGCAGTCAGTCGAAGCGACAACTAATATCGTCATACAAAACATATTAGAAAACACGTTCTTAGTGATGAGACACCCCATAACACTCATAAACTAACCTTAATTACAACAAGTAGAGACAAGTAGGGACAAGAGTCTCTGCCTTCCGGGGTTTCTCCATCTGTCACAGCTCAAACGAATGCCGCTCTGCCCAGTTGGCAGCGAAGGGATGTTATCTTCACTGAGGATATTGAACTACGGAGCTTACTGGCGTTCTGCACTTGGCGTTACCAGGGGTGAAGGGGAGTTAGTTGTGTGTGTTAAAAATCTACGCTCACGTGAGATGTGAACCTATACGTTTTACACATCAATACAAGATTAATCCACCAGACCACAGAACCCCGTGCCAAGCACATAATTATGAATTGCAGAGTATTCATTTAGATGTAGATGCAGATGTCAAGGGACGGGTGACAGGAAGAAGGCCGTGATCTGGGAATGCATAGAAGTACAGAAGTGCCAAATATAAGAGTGAAATGCTTGCAAAACATTGCTTACTTAGATATGTGCCACAGTTCGTTTTATCTTAGGACCGAGAGATAAGTAAGGACTGTTTTCAGAACGAAGAATGGGTTATAGGGAAGGGGAGATCAAAGTATACGATTTCGTAGGTGTTGAGAGGAATGATAGAGACCAAAGACATCAGCAATGAAAAAAGAAAATTTAGCGTTAATGGAAACCACTAGATTTGTTTATAAAGTTTTTGGGGAATGGAATAGAAGGGCACTCGCGGCGATAGTGTCAGAGAGAGAGAGAGAGAGAGAGAGAGAGAGATTGATTCATGGAGAGTAGAGGAGATCTTAACAACGAGTAAACATAATATGAAAGCTTTTGCGTATTGTGTGGAGGACGGAGGGTGTATTCATGGATATAGTGAAAGAGAGAGATGTCTTTGAAATAACAAAAACTACTGTGACAGAGTCCATCTACGCTGATTAGTTTGTAAGTATGTAGACAGGGTATAAATTAAATCAAAATAGAATACTTAACAAACTGTATATTCAAAAGAAACCCACTTGAATTGAAAAGGGAACTCAAAGGAAAACTAACCCATATTGTATCATTTCTGTTTCTTCGCGATCTCCCACTAGCTCCCAATGTGGAAAAATAACGAAAAAGAAGACATAACAAAACACTTTAAGGACTCTAACATTTTATCCAGAATCCTCCAGTTTTTGTACTTCTATCATCCGTGTTGCATAGAATGTATAAGCCGTCGGACGTAACAGCCTGAAGAAGCAACTTCCTCCCAGGCTTCCAGGACGCAGCCCAAAGAGCGTCCGCAGTAGTTGTTTGGTTTCGTGGCCAGTTCTCTGTTAATGTTCTGCCGACGTCAGCACACATATTTTCCATGGGGTTCATATCAGCCACTCGTGGCGGACAGTCCATGACGTTGACGCCAATCGTGGAGAGCCGCTGCTGAACAAATGCAGACTTGTGAATGGGAGAATGGTCCTCTTGCAATGTGACGGCCCTTTCTACATACAGCATTCGCACTGACGGAAGCATCACATTTTCCAATATTTGGGCATACTGCACGCTGTCCAGAGTTCCTTCTATCCACTGAAGAATTCCCGCCCCTCCCGCAGAAATCCAACCCCAGCACGTAACAGATAGCAGACCACTTCTTCTAGTTGCGGTTTCATATTCGCGGCGATGGCGAGGCCCTTGCGGCCTGTAAACGATTCGTGGACCGTCGTTACTGGTGGAAAACACCTTCTCATTAGTGAAAATGACGTTGTCCCACGACACCCTCAGATGGAGCTCAGCAAATGCTAGCCGGCATAAAACGTTGTCTTCGCTGAGCTCTTGTTTCACGGCGAATAGTCGTGCATGCAGTCCAGCGTCCCTCAGGCTTCGGCGAATCGTGTCACTCGAACCGGGGAAGTTGGTCTTCCGCCGCAAGTGCTTCGCGTTCAGAAAGTCTCTGCTGCAAGACACTAAGTCCCTGTCTTCCTACTGTGAGTTCTCTCTCTTCCTGCCTGAGCCAGGAGCCCTGTTGGTGCCTCTTTCAAGACAGATGCTCCACCATCTCGTTGCAGTGGTATGTGGTACGCCATACCGTCTGCCAGCTTCTCTGATGGAACATCCTCCTCCTTCAATGAGAGCGACGACTCTATCTCTAATAGACCTCTCCCAGTGAGCAATTACGGCAGACAGCCTGATGTGTATTTCTTCTTGCCGCTCTTACACTGATGCCAGGAGAGGAGGTACACATATTTACGTCAAACGGAGCGGCAGGGGCAGAGGCATGTGGCGCAGCCGTGCTGGCTCGTCCCGGGCTGTTGGTCCACCAACGCCACCGCCAGCTCGCTCACTTCCGTCTCGCCTCGGCTAGCCTGGCTGGCCCGTAGGTCGTGAGCCGCGGCTAGTACAGACCTGGGCCGCAAGGCCACGATCACCCCTTGAAGGATCAAAAGTTACACCTAACCTACCCAAGTCTGTAGTATAAACTAACGCAGCTACAGCTATTATGCTATAACATGTGCAGGCACACCTACAGTTGACGATTCATTCAAATATCTGATGAACAATACGTTCAAAATTACATTCATTTTAAACATAGCTACCACAAAATATTTCACCTAGCCTGCATGACGCAGGAAACTATTCTTTGTTGTAAGCGCTCTGCATTAAATGTAGCCTTAAGAAAACGTGTATTCAACCACAGCAACTAAGCGGAATGTAAAAGTATACAGGTTTGTCGGCTGCTTCTCCAAATAATAGTATATACGTACTATACAATACACGCTTTGTGCACTTATATCATCTACTCAGTGTCTCTGAAACAATACGTGCTGCACGACGGAATTTTCTTTCTGTTGAGGCACTTCATTTACATCTCAATGATACACGACTACTAGAGAACATTGCTCTTTACGGCAGTCAATCCACTTGTAAATTAACACCATGATATCGCGGATATTAGGCAACACGTTACTAGGAGTGAAAAAGGCCTTAAGGTTTGCAACTAAACATGCTGCTCCTAGCTACTACTGAATAAGAATTTGATTATTAACGCGTCTTCATAAAAATGTGTGCGGCGTTCGACTATGTCAGCATAGACGTTTTCGTCGCCTTATTTCTAGTTAAACGTGCTCACATCTCGCTAATGGTGGACCAACATTGGACATTTATCGTCTGTTCCTGGGTAGACAACGACGGTGGTAGGCGCCGGGTTCGAATCCCGTCGTCATTTAAGGTTCAAACCTCACTATTGGTGACAAACTGTTATATCTACATTCTGATTGTACGTAGTTATTCAACAATCCGATTAGGTGATGGGTTCGCGTCCTTCTCACCAGCATCACATGACGGCATCTCAATTTTAAACATGTGCATCCTTTGTTCCTTGACAATGCAACAATGTACAACGTCTTTCGAGGTTAATTACCTAGAAGGTAATTGTAATGTTACGGTTCCTGGTTTTGTACAAACATTATCGTAATTTAAGTTCAAGTTGAGAATTGATAACTGATACTGGTGCAGACATCAATATTTGACGTCTTTTTCTGCCTAGTGATCGAGTTTCGATAAGGCACAAAGCTTTTCTTGGTTAAGAATGGCTTTACGTTCTGGGTTTGCAGAACGAAGACGTTGGTCATGTCATTTAAAGTACAACTGTGAGTACAAGTAACTGTTGATGAGTAATTTGAACAATGATATTACTTGTGATTCGCTGTCAATGTTGAGATTTTCGTAGAGTGCTTACCGGCGTTAATCACGTTTTCTTTTAACTGCTTAGTATTTCATAAAGTCTATGCGAAGTCACTCCCCATTGAACGTTGAACGACGTTCAGCATGTGTTCGGTTAACCTTTTAGACAGCAAAGAACTTGTTTCCAATTGCCATACAACTTTATAAATCCATATACTGTATCAAATATTTAATTGTGCCTAAGGATTACTAAACGATTTATGTGACAAAATTAGTTGTCCCATAACGTTTGAAATGTCACTTATTATAATTAAGTTTAGTTTAAAAACGTTAAGAACTGTCTGATCTCTTCTATACTATCGTGGTGTTACTTTACATCTGGATGGACTGTCATAAAGACTGTTGTTCTCTAGTAGTCTCTAGCGGTACCCATTGTGTATCTTACAATAACTGGTGTGGGAAGCACGTATATTTTATTAACTGGCACACCGCCATTTTTGATGTTATATAAGAACAATGCGAGTTGCAATATCACTAGGCACTCGACTCTGTAAATATTCTATATTTATGAATGTAAGTTGAATTATTTAACTGTAGGCTTATTCGTTGAATATATCCAATTTAATTAACTGTGTAAATTTTTTTATGTTTAGCAGACAGTCACCTCTGTACGACGTATTGACATGGCTGTCAAATTATTCTAATATTGAGATTTTGAGTCAGCACCTACCGCAGCAGTCTTTGGAAATGATTTAAATACGAAGTCCGATTATTTGAGTCTTATTTCATGGTCAACTACGAATAACATTGCATTTACGAAAACATTGTCAAGTGCCTGATACCAAATAATTAAACGTCCATGTTCCAGATATGCAAATATTAATTACAACCAATCACTATCATACATACACAATAACACAGATATGGTATGTTGGTTGCATACATTCAGGTGTAGCCTACACATTGGAATTCAGGTGTGACCCACTTTTTTTGCTGTCGAGTGTACAATCCACCGACGCCATTACCACCACCACAAGCAACAACAAATGAACTCCGATTTAACAAAGCCCACTGAATAATGCCTGTGTAGCCCACTGCGTTGCAACTCGGACTGGACGAATTGGACTGCTACAAGGGCGTACACTGCAGGACTGGCCGCCGCTGTAGGTTGGTGAGTAGCAGACATAATTACTGTCGGCTGCTGAAGAGTCGTAAAGAGACAATCGCAGTCATTGTAAGTCGCCGTCGACGATCGTCCAACTCACGTTCTTATCAAATTATTCTTTTATGTACTTACTGTAGTTGGATTTAACGACGGCCCACCGACAAATTTATTCTTTCTCAATCTCTTTAAAGACATTCCTGTTAACTGCTTTTCCACTGATACATAAACTTCGATGTCGAATAGGTTGCTAAAAACAACAGTTACTTATTTCGATGAATTTTCTTCTCAGAATTTTGTCGTTTTCTTCGTAATCTGTATTTCATTTATTCTGCTCCTTTAAATTCGGTCACTATTGTAGCTCAGAAATATCCTGGGTCTGACACTTAATGCGCCACAATGAAATGTTTACTAAATCCTGTCGCGAGAGTGAGTCTGAGAGAAACATTCCCGCTTCTTGTGCGAGTTAGCTTGTGGCTAACTTTTATTTCGACGCAGTTAATCAATAATTCCGACTAATTATATTTTGCATGGAGTGTCTGAATAACATTGTAGTTTTCCATGTAATGTCGACTTCATCACCTCTGCAACAAATTCTGCGCTAGAACCTGAAATGTCTCATTTACCTGTAATTTTCTACAAAATGGTGCAGAGCATCTCTTCAGAAATCGAACTATAATTATCACCTGTTTTACAGTGCGCTTAAACCTTATTCACACCATGAGCTGTAAAATTACTTTTGTTCAGTATAACAAGCTTGACAATTTCTGCCAAAAGATAAAGTAACAGATCGACTAAAACTTTTGAGTCTGTGACGTACCGATTGTCACAGTACTCGCTGCTCTATGGCGTGCTGCATATCTCTGATCCGGAGTGAGACTTCATGGCATAACCGCCAAATGAGCCCATACTTCAAAGTGCAGTAAGCTATCGTCATTTTTCCTTGCAGAGATGCTGCTTCCGTTCCACTTTTTAACATGCACAGACAAGAAAACAAAGCTCCACACAGTCACGTATTCTCAAATCGTCTCTAAAATACTCTGAAGAGCGAAAGAAACTGGTACACCTGCCTGCTATCGTATAGGGCATCCGCGAAAACGCAGAAGTGCCGCAACACGATGTGGCACGGACACGACTAATGCCAAGTAGTGCTAGAGGGAATTGATACCGTGAATCCTGAACGGCTGTCCATAAATTCGTAAGAGTACGACGGGGAGGAGATTTCTTCTGAACAGCACATTGCAAGGGATCGCAGATATGCTCAGTAATGTTCATGTCTGGAGAGTTTGGCGGACAGTGGAAGTGTTTAAACTCAGAAGAGCGTTCCTGGAGCAATTCTGGAAGTGTGGGATATCCCGTTGTCCTGCTGGAATTGCCCAAGTAGATCGGAATGCACTATGGACATGAATGGATGCAGATGATCAGAAAGGATGATAACGTATATGTCACCTTTGCAGACGTATCAGGGGTCCATTATCACTCCAACTGCACACGGCCCACACAATTACAGTGCCTCCACCAGCTTCAGCAGTTCCCTGCTGACATGCAGGTTCCATGGATTCATGAGGTCGTCTCCATACCCGTACGTGTTCATCCGCTCGATGCAATTTGAAACGGTATTCGTCTGACCAGGCAATATGTTTCCAGTCATCAGCAGTCCAGTGTCGGTGTTGACGGGCCCAGGCTTTGTGTTGTGGAGTCATCAAGGGTACAGGAAGGGGCTTTAGGCTCTGAAAGCCCAAATCGATATTGTTTCGTTGAATGGTTCGCACGCTGACGCTTGTTGATGGCCCAGCATCGAAATCTGCAGCAATTTGCGGAAGGGTTGCACTTCTCTCACGTTGAACGATTCTCTTCAGTCATCATTGGTCTCGTTCTTGCAGGATCTTTTTTCGGCCGCAGCGATGTCGAAGATTTGATGTTTTACCGGATTCCTAATATTCATGGTACACTCGTGAAATGGTGGTACGGGAAAATCTGCACTTCATCGCTACCCATCGCTCTTGCGCCTTTTCCTTTTTCGTTTTCTGGTAAGTTCCGTAGCAAAATGCTGAGGTCATCGGACTCTAGGATTACACAATAATTAATCTAACTTAATCTAACTCACATTAAGGACAACACACACACACCCGTGCCCGGTGGAGGACTCGAACTTCCGACGGGAAGAGCCGCGCCAATCGTGACTAGGCGCCTTAGGAAGCGCGGCTACCCTGGGCGTCTATAACACCGCGTTCAAACTCTTTTACATCTTGATAACCTGGCATTGTAGATACAGTAACTGGTCTAACAACTGCGCGAGATACTTGTTGAGTTATATAGACATTGCCGCCCGCAGTGCTGTATTCTGACTGTCTGCATATATCTGTATTTGAATACGCATGCCTATACAAATTTATTTGGCACTTCAGTGTATAGCTTTCAGGGTTGTTATTCGTCGTTTCGGTACCAAAGGGGGAGACTAAAAATATTACCAACCACCAAAGCGTGCCGTAGTGGTCCATCAAAGTTATGTCCACTTAGCCGACTCTTCTCGTCTCCCAAGGTTAGTTGTAAACTGTGTAAAATGGCAACCTATCAATTGAGCACCTTTACTACCACGTGAAAAGGGGAGTGCAGAAGTTCATCATCAACTCTTAACAGTAGGAACCTCAAACTTAGCTAACTGCCTGATATTAGCTACATCAGGTGTTGAAACTTACTGGCAGAATAAAGCAATGTGCCGGAGCGAGCCTCGGTGTTCGGTTCTCGGTTCAGCACACAGTTTTAATCAGCCAAGAAGTTTCATATCAGCGCATACTCCGATGGAGAGTGAAAATTTCATTTTATACCAGGTGTTGCTGAGTTCCAGTTCAAGCGCAAAGTTGCCAAAACTCAATTCTGGCCAATATTCAACCTACAGTTTCATACCACTAATAACGCTACCAACAAGGAACAATCACACAAAGGACAGAAGCAATAATGAACCAAAAACTCATTGTGTTTGGTAAGTGCTAGTGAGGCTGCAGGACAAGAGTAAATAGGGAAAAGGACAAAGTGTGTCTAAAGTAGACGACTTAGAGTACATCTATATCTACATCTACATGGATACTGTGCAAATCACATTGAAGTGCCTGGCAGAGCGTTCATCGAACCACCTTCACAATTCTCTATTTTCCCAATCTCGTATAGCGCGCGAAAGGAATGAAAACCTATATCTTTCCGTACGAGCTCTGATTTCCCTTATTTTATCGTGGTGATCGTTCCTCCCTTTATAGGCAGATGTCAACAAAATATTTTCGCATTCGGACGACAAAGTTGGTGACTGGAATTTCGTGAGAAGATTCTGTCGCAACGAAAAACGCCTTTCATTTAATGATGTCCAGCCGAAATCCAGTATCATTTCTGTGACACTCTCCCCCATGTTTCTCGATAATACAAAACGTGCTGAATTTCTTTGAACTTTTGCGATGTACTCCATCATTCCTATCTGGTATGAATCCCACAAGCGTAGTGTAGGCAGTCTCGTTAGTAGGTCTGTTACATTTTCTAAGTGCCCTGCCAATAAAACGCAGTCTTTGGTTAGCCTTCTCCACAACAGTTTCTATGTGTTACTTCCAATTTAAGTTGTTCGGAATTGTAATACCTAGGTATTTAGTTGAATTTACGGCTTTTAGATTACACTGATTTATCGTGTAACCGAAGTTTAACGAGTTCCTTATAGCACTCATGTGGATGACCTTACACTTTTGGTTATTTAGGGTCATCTGCCACTTTTCGCACCATTCAGATATCTTTTGTAAATCGTTCTGCAGTTTTTGATCTTCTGATAGCCGCCGGCCGGTGTGGCCGTGCGGTTAAAGGCGCTTCAGTCTGGAACCGCGTGACCGCTACGGTCGCAGGTTCGAATCATGCCTCGGGCATGGATGTGTGTGATGTCCTGAGGTTAGTTAGGTTTAATTAGTTCTAAGTTCTAGGCGACTGATGACCTCAGAAGTTGAGTCGCAAAGTGCTCAGAGCCATTTGAACCAATCTGATAGCCGCGCGGTCTAGCGCGCTGCAGTCATGGACTGTGCGGCTGGTCCCGGCAGAGGTTCGAGTCCTCCCTCGAGCGTGGGTGTGTGTGTTTGTCCTTGGGTACTTTAGGTGGTGATTCAAGGGTTGGGTTGTTTGGGGAAGGAGACCAGACAGCGAGGTCATCAGTCTCATCGGATTAGGGATGGATGGGGAAGGAAGTCGGCCGTGCCCTTCCAAAGGAACCATCCCGGCATTGCCTGGAGCGATTGAGGGAAATCACGGAAAACCTAAATCAGGATGGCCGGACGCGGGATTGAACCATCGTCCTCCCGAATGCGAGTCCAGTGTCTAACCACTGCGCTTGGGTACTGTAGGTTAAGTAGTGTGTAAGCTTAGGGACTGATGGCCTTAGCAGTTGAGTCCCATTAGATTTCACACACATCTGAACATTTTTTTTGATCTTCTGATGACTTTATTAGCCGATAAACGACAGCGTCTTCTGCAAACAACTGAAGACGGCTGCTTGACTGTTTATATAGACAAGGAACAGCAAATGGCCTATAAAACTACCTTGGTGAACGACAGAAATCACTTCTGTTTTACTCGATGACTTTCCGTCAATTATTATGAACTGCAACCTCTCTGACAGGAAATCACATATCCAGTCACATAACCGAGACGATATTCCATAAGCACGCAATTTCACTACATGCCGCTTGTGTGGTACAGTGTCAAAAGTCTTCCGGAAATCCAGAAATACGGAATCGATCTGAAGTCCCTTGTCAATAGCACTCAAGAATTCATGTGAATAAAGAGCTAGTTGTATTTCACAGGAACGATGTTTTCTAAACCCATGCTGACTGGGTGTCAATAGACCGTTTTCTTCGAAGTAATTCATAATGTTCGAACACAAAAAATGGTTCAAATGGCTCTGAGCACTATGGGACTTAACATCTGTGGTCATCAGTCCCCTAGAACTTAGAACTACTTAAACCTAACTAACCTAAGGACATCACACACATCCATGCCCGAGGCAGGATTCGAACCTGCGACCGTAGCAGTCGCGCGGTTCTGGACTGAGCACCTAGAACCGCGAGACCACCGCGGCCGGCTGTTCGAACACAATATATGTTCCACAATCCTGCTGCATATCGACGTTAACGATATGCACCTGTAATTTAGTGGATTACTCCTACTACCTTTCTTGAATATTGGTGTGACCTGTGCAACTTTCCAGTCTTTGGGTAAGAATCTTTCGTCGAGCGAACGGATGTATATGATCGTTAAGTATGGAGCTAATGCATCAGAATAATCCGAAAGGAACCTAATTGGCATACAGTCTGGAGCAGAACACTTGCTTTTAATAAGTGATTTAAGTTGCTTCACTACTCCGAGTATATTTATTCAAAGTTACTCATGTTGGCAGCTGTTCTCGATTCGAATTCTGGAATATTTACTTCGTCTTCTTTTGTGAAGGCATTTCGGAAGGTTGTGTTTAGTAACTCTGCCTTGGCAGCACTGTCTTCGATAGTATTTCCATTGCAATCTCTCAAGGAAGGCATTGACTGTTTCTTGCCGCTAACATACTTCACATACGACCAGAATCTCTTTGGATTTTTTGCCAGGTTTCGAGACAATGTTTCGTTGTGAAAACTGTTATAAGCATCTCGCATTGAAGTCCGATCTAAATTTCGAGCTTCTGTAAAAGGTCGCCAATCTTGGGGATTTTGCGTCTGTTTAAATTTGGCATGTTTGTTTCGTTGTTTCTGCAACAGTGTTCTAACCCGTTTTGTGTACCAATGAGAATCAGCTCCGTCGTTTGTTAATTTATTTGGTATAAACCTCTCAATTTCTGGCGATTTTATTTATTTGAATCGAGGCCACATATGGTCTACACTTATATTATTAATTTGGAACGAGTGGAGATTGTCTCTCAGGAAGGCGTCAAGTGAATTGTTATCTGCTTTTTTGAATATGTATATGTTTCGCATATTTTCCGACGATTTGATGATTACAATATTCAAATCTCGCTACGACAACCCTGTGTTCACTAATCCCTGAATTGGTTTTAATGCTCGTTATTAACTCAGGATTATTTGTTGCTAAGATGTCACGTGTGTTTTTACATCCGTTTACTATTCGCGTGGGTTCATGAACCAACTGCTCGAAATAATTTTCAGATATTGCGCTTAGTACAATTTCGAATGATATTTTATGGCCGGCCGGTGTGGCCGTGCGGTTCTAAGCGCGTCAGTTTGAAACCGTGTGACAGCTACGGTCGCAGGTTCGAATCCTGCCTCGGGCATGGATGTGTGTGATGTCCTTAGGTTAGTTAGGTTTAAGTAGTTCTAAGTTCTAGGGGACTGATGACCTCAGTAGTTAAGTCCCATAGTGCTCAGAGCCATGTGAACCATTTTTTTTTTGGTATTTCGCCCGCAGCTCGTGGTCGTGCGGTAGCGTTCTCGCTTCCCGCGCCCGGGTTCCCGGGTTCGATTCCCGGCGGGGTCAGGGATTTTCTCTGCCTCGTGATGGCTGGGTGTTGTGGGATGTCCTTAGGTTAGTTAGGTTTAAGTAGTTCTAAGTTCTAGGGGCCTGATGACCATAGATGTTAAGTCCCATAGTGCTCAGAGCCATTTGAACCTTTTTTTTTTTTGGTATTTTATGTATACCTCCGGTATTAAACATGTATTTTCGCCAAAATATCGAAGGTAAATTAAAGTGACCACCAACTATTATCATACGAGTTGGGTACGTGTTCGAAATCAAACTCAAGCTTTCTTCGAACCTTTCAGCAACTGTGTCATCTGAATTCGGAGGTCGGTAAAAGGCTCCAATTATTATTTTATTCCTGTTGCCAACAATGACCTCTGCCCGTACTAACTCACAGGAGGTATCTACTTCAATTTCACGAAAAGTTAAACTACTTGTAACAGCAACAAACACGCCACGGCCAACCGTGTTTAGTCTATTCTTTCGGGACACCGTTAGGTTCTTCGCAAAAATCTCGGCTGAGCTTATATCCGGCTTTATCCAGCTTTCAGTGCCTACAACGATTTGAGCATCAGTGCTTTGTATTAGCGCTTGGAGCTCTCGTACTTTCCCAACACAGCTACGACAATTTACAACTGTTGTACAAATGGTTCCTGTATCTACGTTCTTACTGTGTTCAGCCTGCACCCATTGTGACTCAAGCCCTTCTTGTGTTTTCGTGAGACCCTCTAACCTGAAAGAAACCGCCCAGTCCACGCCACAAATCGCCTGTTACCCGTGTAGACGCCTCCTGCGTATAGTGGACACCTGACCTATTCAGCAGAACCCGAAACCCAACCACCCTTTGGCTCAAGTCGAGGGAATCTGCAGCCTACACGGTCGCAGTACCGTCTGAGCCTGTGATTCAGACCATTCACTCGGATCTGTACCAGAGGTCCGCAATCGGTTTACATGCCTGTAAATGGATTAATGTACGTGTTACAGCCAATTTTCAACAAGATCCGGAGTGGGAAGGAATTGGGACAAACAATGTCCATGATATTCCCAGTAGTGTTTCTGTTTGTAGCTGACAGTAGTATTACAGTCCGCGATAAAGAAAGAGGACTTCTGACAGATATTACTACTACTACTACTACTACTACTTCCACAATTACTACTACTACTGCTGCCATCACCAGGTACAAGAAGATCTGGGTGGTCGAGGGTATTTGGAATAGCTCGTAAAGTTGGGTTTATGCGTATCTCGGATAGTAGTCACTGACATTAAATACTTCCGAGAGCCTATTACAGATCGTGAGGATTTCTCTCAAACATAACCTGTAGAAACTTTTTCGTATGAATTATTCCTCATATTCATTAAGAATTATGTACTAGCGTTTAAAAAGTAAACTCGGGGCTGAAAGGTTGTAGGCTTTTTATTGCACGAGAAGAACCAAACAGCAGCCCCTCTCCATTGAAATGCGAAATGACACTCTCAAAAAACGAAGAGAAAGGCCAGACACTCAAGTGACTTCTTTTTCCACGTGAATGTTAATTTCAAATTACTTGCAACTGAGGTATGAAGTAGCACCACATATTTACGGCACATTTAATTAAAATTATCCCACACTACAATTTACAGACTTTAATTACTTAATTAAGTGTATAATTAGTTTTTTGTTCATTTTATGTGAGGTAATATGCTAGGTGTAATGAACAGAGAGTTAATGGACGTGTCACATTTCCAAAATTATTTTTCCTTTTTGAAAATGCCTCCTGTATCAACGCTAGTATTCTTTTTTATTTACTTTACACCTCGGCAATTTGTTACTCTCTCCGTTGCTAGCAATATTTTAACCACAGTGTCACGGGCGATAGTCTTGGAAGTAACAAGCAGACAAGCAGAGTTCAGAATGAATGACGAGATGCCTGCTGATTGGCGAAGCTTTGAATTGGTTCGTGGGCTAGTATAGATAACATGGAAGAGGGGAAGGCCGGTATCTAGTGAAGTGCCAGAAAATAATAGGCTTGGGAATGGAGTAGAATTTAGAAACCGTCCTCTGGTAACTCAAGGAATTAGCATAGCAGCTCAATATCCAACCGCCAGACAAAGTGTCAAAAAGCGAGATCTGTCGATGCTACATGCAAAACAGCCACAAAGGCGGAGTTAATTACTACACAGCGTAAGAGTTCGGTGATGAAAACTTCAGCACAGCAGAATGATGTCATAGAGAAAGGAGAATACCGTCATTGCGCTGATCGGGCAGACTGAAGAAACAAGCCATACGTTGGACACGATAACGATTATTCAGAGAACCGAAGCTGCAAAATAAATCCACCACTGCTTCTAAATGGGGAAGTTAAAACACATTTCAGTCACAGCCGAAGCGGCCAGAACGCTGGCCCGTCAAGATAAGCAGGACAAGTGAACTCAACGTCGCCTCTCGGTACCAGTGCATGCGAGAGAGTTATTGTATTAATATTACTCAGCAGTAGCTTGATCTACTTGTCCTCAATCTGCACCCTACCAACGAGGAGACAGGATCTATGTCAGTATACCCTCAGTTAATGGAGACTGTCTTCGAACTCTGATGGAATACCGAGTTCTACCAAGTGGTCTTGCCAGTGCTACCGTTCAAGTCGTGACTGCTGCGAATCTGTGGGCGACATTCATCATCAGGCCTTCCAGGGGCCTAACTGGTGAGCCAAGGAGCAGTCAAAAACCGTCATCGTGGAGGAGCGTGCCGCAGCCGCCATCCCACTTCTGTTCCTGTACACGTTCTTAGATGCGGCAGACTTTACTTCTTTTGTGGGCCGCAGTGTAACCCATTCCGTCGTCACACATTCTGTGTAGGGCCAATGGGTGCTTCTCGGGCCGCAGTCTGCGATGTCAACGAGAGTGTCCTGCAAACCGACAGCTCCGCGCTACAAACATCAGAGGCAGTGCAGATAATACCACACAAGCGGCAGCCAAGGTGCCATGACATCGCGGGGTGCTGAGCATACGTCTCCACCGTTGGAAAGGACGAGAAGTCGTGGCACTCGTGGGTGTTAGTGCTTTCCGGCAAGGCTAGCACTGTCTGCGAGCCGCCACTGTTCGCTACCGTGAATGAAGACAGAGTATTTCCGAACAATAGAGGCCTGTTTGTTAATGACGTTTTAGTAGCGCCTTGGGACGCAGACCAAGCTTTCCCAAAGAGCCACTGCTCACTCTTGTGGATGCTCACGTGAGGTGACGATCAAGCTTGATCCGGTCCTTGATGACCCACTACTACCGCCTAACGTACCGACAGGCTGGCGGGCGGTTACAGCTGGCGTGAGAAGAGTTGCTCTCTGCCACCTTTGCGTCTGGCGTCAGCAGTGTCCAGCAGTATGACTTCAGCAGCAGCTGTAGGTCTGAAGCACGAGGTGAGGAGTGGATGTGTTATTTTTGTGGTGGACTAGGAATAGCTCCCCTGATTATTAATCAAACTATGTTCCGTGTTTGGGTTCGAGCCCCGCCATGGATTAAATTTTAAATAGAAATCAGTACTGGCAGCCGAAAACTACCGGGATATTAAGTCATCCTCAATCTCTTAACGTCCTTGTCCAAGAGGGCAGAGAAACTCAAAGAGGTTCAGGACACTCTCTTGCCCTTAGGGTGGAAAACTGCCCCTAGAGGTGAAGAATCAGCAATAATCAATGCTTTGAGGATGCAGAAGACAATGGAAACCACACCATGAAAGACACATAGCATGTATCCACAGGACATGTGGCCTGTAATTGAAGCAGTGTCATGATGATCTCTCCATTGACAAAAGATTCCGGAATATTCCCCTATACGGATCTCCGGGAGGGAACTTCCCAGGGCAAGGTGCCCATGACAAAAAGCGTGCATAAACAACGAAGGGACAACGTTTTATAAGTCGGAACGTGGAATGTTGGAATCTAGGATGTGTTTAGGGAAGTTAGAGAACCTGCAAAGGAACATGCAAAAGCTCAATCTAGATAGTAGGGGGTCAGTGAAGCGAAAGGGACAGAAGGACAAGATCTCTGGTCCGATGAGTATAGATATCAACGGCAGCAGAAAATGGTGTAACGGGAGTAGGAATCGTTATGAATAGGACGTTAGGTCAGAGAATGTGTTACCGTGAACAGTGACAGGGTTTTTCTAATCAGAATCGACAGCACACCAACACCGACAACGATAGTTCAGGTATACATGCCGACGTCGCAAGCTGAAGATCAAGAGATAGAGAAAGTGTATCAGGATATTGAAAGAGTAATACAGTATGTAAAGGGAGATCAAAATCTAATAGCCATGGAATGGGTGAAACGCTGTTGCAGGGGAAGCAGTAGAAGAGGGTCACGTGAGAATATGGGCTCGGTTCTAGGACTGAGAGAGAATAGAGAATAATTCAGTTCTTTAATAAATTTTAGCTGCCAACGGCCTTGCCGCAGTGGTAACTCCGGTTCCCGTCAGGTAACCGAAGTAAAGTGCTGTCGGGCTGGGTTAGCACTTGCATCTGTGATCATCCGGTCTGCGGAGCACTGTTGGCAAGCGGGGTGCAGTCAACCCTTGTGAGGCAAACAGAGGAGCTACCTGCTCGAGAAGTAGCGGGCCCGTTCTCGCAAACTGAAATACGGGTGGGAGAGCGGTGTGTTGACATGCCCTCCAATATCCGCATCCAGTGATGCCTTGGGCTGAGGATCAAACGGTGGCCAATCGGTACCGTTGTACCATTGGGCCTTCATGGCCTGTTCAGGCGGAGTTTAGTTTTAGTTAATAAATTTTATCTAGTGTGCGTGAATATTCAGTTCAAGGATCACAAGAGAAAGACGTATACTTCGAAAAGGCAGGGTGATTTCAGTTAGACTAACTCATAGTCGCACAGAGATTCCGAAATCTGATACTGGACTGTACAAGGCGTACCCAGTACTGACGAAGAGTAGGCTGAAGCTCAAGGGATAAGTCACGAAGAATCAAAACGTAAAAGATATTGGTCACGGAAGTACTAGAGACTGTAAAGATATGCTTGAAGTTCGCTAAGGCTATACGTAATGCAATAAGAAATAGCTTAGTAGGCAGTACAGTTGACGAGGAGTGGACATCTATAGAAAGGTCAATCAAAGATGTTGTAAAGAACAACATAGGTACAAAGAAGGCAACTGCCATGAGAAGGAATACTTCAGTAGATCTAAGAATGAAAGAAGTACAAAAATGTTTAGAGATATTCTTGAATACGGTCATACAAGGTGCTGAGGAATGAAATAAACAGAAAATTCACGGAAGCTAAGAAGCAATGGCTGCATGAAAAATGTGAAAAAATCGAAAGAAGCGGAACGACTGACTCAGCATATAGGAGAGTAAATACAATCTGAAACTAAAAACAAGGGTGGTAAGATTAAGAGTACAACGGGATTTACCTCGTTAAATGCAGAGGACAGAGCGGATAGGTAGTAAGAGTACTCTGAAGGCCTCTATGAGAAGGAAGATTTGACTGATGTGACAGAAGAAGGAACAGGAGTCGATTTAGAAGAGATAGCGGATCCAGTATTAGAGTTATAATTTAAAAGAGTTTTGCAAGACTTAAGATAAAATAATACAGAAAGGACTGAAACATTACATCATAGTATTTAAAATCTTTGGGGGAAGTGGCAACAAACAGCTATTCAGGGTGGTATGTGGAATTAATGAGCCTTGCGATATACCACCTGACTTCCAGAAAAATATCATCCACACAATTCCGGAGACTGCAAGAGCTGACAGCTGCGAGCATTATCGTACAATCAGTAACAGCTCATGCATCCTAGTTGATGACAAGAAAAATGTACAAGAGAGCGGAAAAGGAAACAGAAGGTGTGTTAGATAATGATCGGTTTGGCTTTAGGAAAGGAAAAGGTGCCACAGGGGGTATTCTGACGTTGTGGTCGACCATGGAAACAAAAATAAAGAAATATCAGGAACGTTAATAGATTATGTCGACCTGGGAAAAGCGTTACAAAGTGCCAAATGGTGCAAGATGTTCGAAATTCTGAGAGGAATAGGGCTAAGCTATAGGGAAAGACGGGCAATATAGAATGTGTACAAGAGAGAAGAGGGAACAATAAAAGTGGAGGAAGTGCTAGAACAAGAAAAGATGCAAGGCAGTGAAGTAGTCTTTCATGCTTACTGTTCAATCTATACATCGCAGAAGCAATGGTGGAATTAAAATACTTGGTGAAAGAATATCACTGATAAGATTCACTGATGAGATTGCTGTTCTCAGTGAAAGTGAAGAATTACATGACCTGCTCAGTGGCATGAACAGTTTAAGAGGCACAGAATAAGGATTGAGAGTAAACAGAAGGAAGAGGAAAGTAATGAGAAGTTGAAGAAATAATAACAGCGAGACACAACATCAGGGCTGATAGTCACGAAGTAGATGAATTTAAGGAATTCTGCTACCTAGGAATACAATAACCGTTGACAGACGGAGCAAGGAGGACATCAAAAGTAGACAGAAGAGAATCGAAGCAATTGAGATGTAGTGCTACGGAAAATCATTGAAAAACAGATGGACTTATAAGATAAGGACTGATGATATTTTCCGGTGAAACGGCTATGAAAGGAGTAATGGAGAACACTTACAACGAGAAAGGACAGGATGTTCGGACAAGTGTTTGTTCAGACATCTTGGAATAACGTCAGTGGTACTAGAGGAATCTGAAGATGATAAGAACTGTAGAGGAAGATAGAGATCGGAATACACGCAGCAGCCGGCCTGAGAGGCTGTGCGGTTCTAGGCGCTACAGTCTGGAACCGAGTGACCACTACGGTCGCAAGTTCGAATCCTGCGTCGGGCTTGGAGTGTGTGCTGTCCTTAGGTTAGTTAGGTTTAATTAGTTCTAAGTTCTAGTCGACTGATGACCTCAGAAGTTAAGTCCCATAGTGCTCAGAGCCATTTGAACCATTTTTTTTACACGCAGCAAGTAATTCAGGACGTAGGACGGAAGACTGATGACTGAAAAAGAGAAATGTCAGTAGATCCTTACGCATGAACAATGCTCTAATATGTCCCGCACTTCATTTTCCGTTTTAAATGTTAATATCAATGCGAATGGTCAAAAGCCATATGTTGCCACCGTTTCAAATTAGGCTGAGTATTTTCGTGTGTTGCTTGCAGCCGAATTACCCTCTGGCAGCCCCAGTGTTGCGGAGGAGTTCCCTGTAATTTGTACAGCAGTACAGTCTCTATGCTTATACAGCTTCACACATAAGCGAATGAAAGACGTATGTAACGGAAGTCAAAAGAAAAAGAGAAGGGTGGAGAAAAAGTAAGTAAACTGTTTATTATTTAAAAAGCATTCACCATAACGGTTCAACATTTATCCTACAGAGAGATAAGACGGCCAATGCCTTCATGTTTGTGGGTGCCTACGAAACCGGGATAATGTGTAGTCGACTTCTTCGTCCGAAGAAAATCGATAGCCTCTAAGGTCTTTCTTCGGGATTTAAAAAATATGGAAATCGCACGGGGAGAGATCGAGACTATATAGAGGATGTATAAAGACTTACCATCGATACTTCTGCGGCATTCCCTTCAAAGAAATGCGTTTTTCCAAATGATATGTGACCCGGCGAAAACCTCGGTTGTAAAAAATAATTAGGAAATACAAATGCTTAATGTTAAGCTGGAGAAAGTACTGATGGCAGAGGACATGGGTTGCAGTGGCGCCAGTTGGGTCTATCAGTAGATCGGGTGTCACTAGGCATGGCCTGCATCTCAGTAGGTAAGGAAAGGGGAGGCAGACAAAGCTTATAGGTGACAGTGTAGTGGGTGGTGGTGGAATCACTCTTGGAAAAATTCCTGTAATAGTTGGTATTAGAGCTGCAGCTTTTTCAGACTGAAGTCAGCTGATAGGTACACCCTTCTTAAAGGAAGTCTCTCTAACTAGGGAATTGCCTTCAGAGGACTTCATCAGAATATATGAGGTATTAGAGACAAAGTTAGTGAACTGCTTATAGATGTTGACTCTCAAATTATTGGTATATAGGACCACCACTTAAATAATTTGACAATTCAGAGACTTCGTTTACCAGGATACATATTAGCTGGCTGTTTTTCAAGGAGTTCCTTTCAGAGTGGGGGAATGGCCATGAACGTAAAAAACAGTGTTCTGTTTGAGTCCCTGGACTTATCACGGCACTGAACTGAACAAATATTTCAATGTTGTGCATGGTCAGTTGAATTTAGTGGAACTAAACTTATAATTGTTGTTATTCATAGGTCCCCTAACTCTGACTCTCTAGTAAAAGGGTGAATAGCCTTTCAGACCATGATGCACAAATTTTAACACTAAAGGGCCTTCGTACTCAAACAAATGTCACGTATAGTTACAAACTGTATAGGAAAGTTAATAGAACGAACAATAGAGAGTTTTTTTAAACCTCGTCAAGAAACAAGAGCGGCAGAATGTTTATAGTGCCGATAACGTAGATGACAAATGTAATGATTTCTTTAACACTTTCTCATGTTATTTGAGAGATGTTTTCCATAAGATCGTTCTAATCGGGCACTAGCAGTAAAAGGCTGACTAATGGGATAAGAGCAAAGTGGGAATTACATAAAATGTTAGAAGTAATCACAATCAAACTAGCACATGTTAGCTCTGTATTTAGCCATATTTGTAATTTTTCCTTTAGGAATTGTCAGTTTCCTGAACAATTAAAGCACTCAGCAGTAAAGCCTCTTTATAAAAATGAAGAAAGGAATAATGTAGAGAATTTTAGACCTGTTTCAATGCCATCAGAGTTTGCTAAAGTTATTGAAAAGGCTGTGTATGTAAGGATAATTGATCACTTTAAATCACACGATTTGCTATCAAATGTACAGTTGGGCGTTAGAAGTCGTTTAACTACTGAAAATGCAATATTCTAGTTTCTCTGTGTGGTACTGGATGGGGTAAACAAAAGGTTTCGAACGCTAGGCATATTTTTTGATTTAACTAAGGCGTTTGATTGTGTTGACCACAAAATATTGCTCCAGAAGTTGGACCATTATGGAATACGGGGAGTAGCTCACAATTATTTCACCTCTTACTTTGGCAATAGGCAGCAAAAGGTCATTATTCACAATGTTGAGAATGGCTGTGATGTGGGGTCTGAGTGGTGTACAGTCGAATGTGTGTGTGTGTGTGTGTGTGTGTGTGTGTGTGTGTTTGTGGGGGGGGGAGGGGGTACTCCAGGGATCAGTGTTTGGGCCACTCCTGTTCCATATATATATATATATATATATATATATATATATATATATATATAAATGATTCCCCCTCTAGTATTAGGGGTAACGATAGAATATTATTTTTGCTGATGACACTAGCTTGGTAATAAGGAATATTGTGTGCAACATTGGCTCGGTTTCAAATAGTGCAGTTCATGATATAAGTTCATGGCTTGTAGAAAATGAACTAACGCTAAATCACAGTAAAACTCAGTTTTTACGGTTTCTAACACACAATTCAACAAAATCTGACGTTTTAATGTCACAGAATGTGCGTATGATTAGTGAAACTGAACAGTTCAAATTTCTAGGTGTTCAGATAGATATTAAACTGTCGTGGGAAGCCCACTTTCAGTATCTTGTTCAAAGACTTTGCGCTACCATTTTTACTATTCGAACGGTATCTGAAGTGAGTGACCGTTCGACACGAACATTAGTTTACTTTGCTTATTCTCATTCGCTTCTGTCGTATGGTATTATACTATATTTTGGGGTAACTCTTCCCATTCTAAAAGGATATTTTTTGCTCATAAACGCGCAGTAAGTGGTGTAAGTTCACGAACCTCTTGTCGACCCCTTTTCACGAGTCTGGGTATTTTGACTTTGGCCTCTCAATATATATAATCCTTACTGTCATTTCTTGTTCACAATATTAGCATTTTCCCAAGAATAAGTGGCTTTCACTCAGATAATACTCGGCAGAAATCCAACCTCCATTTGTACTGGACTTCCTTAGCTGTTGTGCAGAAAGTTGTGCAGTATACTGCTGCATCCCTTTTCAAGACGGTACGACAGGAATTCAAAATCGTAGCAGTAATCCAAGCGCTTTCAAATCGAAACTGAAGGATTTTCTCATGGGTAACTCCTTCTATTCTGTTGAGTGGTTCCTTGCAAAATTAAGCAGATTCTTATGTTATATTATTGATTGCGTTTACTTAAATTTATGGCTTGACTTTTGTTTGGTTCATAAACTATGATTTTTATGTGTTGTTACTTTTAGGTTGTAATTTCATGTACTGACACGTTCCATGACCTTGGAGATTTGCTAATAAATTTGGTCCTACGGAACTTGATGTGTAAATAAAAAATAAACAATTTATATATTAAGAAGATATCAAACTACAAAGAGAGAAAAGTTGTTTCTGAACACCACCACCGATACTGTCCAGGGGGAGAGCCTCTGAAGGACATTGACTCTCTTGCTACTGGGCAACCACCGCCTCATCTACTATTACTTGTCATCCGACGGCGATTACCTTAGCAAGAGAAGAGTAGATGTATACTTTTTATAATTTATTTACGTCTCTATATCGTGAAATATACACACTACTGTTAGTTTACACAACAAGTCGAGCGGCAAATAGGCAGCTGCAACTGTCTTTCGAATAATAAGTACACTCCTGGAAATTGAAATAAGAACACCGTGAATTCATTGTCCCAGGAAGGGGAAACTTTATTGACACATTCCTGGGGTCAGATACATCACATGATCACACTGACAGAACCACAGGCACATAGACACAGGCAACAGAGCATGCACAATGTCGGCACTAGTACAGTGTATATCCACCTTTCGCAGCAATGCAGGCTGCTATTCTCCCATGGAGACGATCGTAGAGATGCTGGATGTAGTCCTGTGGAACGGCTTTCCATGCCATTTCCACCTGGCGCCTCAGTTGGACCAGCGTTCGTGCTGGACGTGCAGACCGCGTGAGACGACGCTTCATCCAGTCCCAAACATGCTCAATGGGGGACAGATCCGGAGATCTTGCTGGCCAGGGTAGTTGACTTACACCTTCTAGAGCACGTTGGGTGGCACGGGATACATGCGGACGTGCATTGTCCTGTTGGAACAGCAAGTTCCCTTGCCGGTCTAGGAATGGTAGAACGATGGGTTCGATGGCGGTTTGGATGTACCGTGCACTATTCAGTGTCCCCTCGACGATCACCAGTGGTGTACGGCCAGTGTAGGAGATCGCTCCCCACACCATGATGCCGGGTGTTGGCCCTGTGTGCCTCGGTCGTATGCAGTCCTGATTGTGGCGCTCACCTGCACGGCGCCAAACACGCATACGACCATCATTGGCACCAAGGCAGAAGCGACTCTCATCGCTGAAGACGACACGTCTCCATTCGTCCCTCCATTCACGCCTGTCGCGACACCACTGGAGGCGGGCTGCACGATGTTGGGGCGTGAGCGGAAGACGGCCTAACGGTGTGCGGGACCGTAGCCCAGCTTCATGGAGACGGTTGCGAATGGTCCTCGCCGATACCCCAGGAGCAACAGTGTCCCTAATTTGCTGGGAAGTGGCGGTGCGGTCCCCTACGGCACTGCGTAGGATCCTACGGTCTTGGCGTGCATCCGTGCGTCGCTGCGGTCCGGTCCCAGGTCGACGGGCACGTGCACCTTCCGCCGACCACTGGCGACAACATCGATGTACTGTGGAGACCTCACGCCCCACGTGTTGAGCAATTCGGCGGTACGTCCACCCGGCCTCCCGCATGCCCACTATACGCCCTCGCTCAAAGTCCGTCAACTGCACATACGGTTCACGTCCACGCTGTCGCGGCATGCTACCAGTGTTAAAGACTGCGATGGAGCTCCGTATGCCACGGCAAACTGGCTGACACTGACGGCGGCGGTGCACAAATGCTGCGCAGCTAGCGCCATTCGACGGCCAACACCGCGGTTCCTGGTGTGTCCGCTGTGCCGTGCGTGTGATCATTGCTTGTACAGCCCTCTCGCAGTGTCCGGAGCAAGTATGGTGGGTCTGACACACCGGTGTCAATGTGTTCTTTTTTCCATTTCCAGGAGTGTATCTTACACACAAAGAAAAACCTTGAGTGCGATGTCGCAAGTTCAGTCTTCAGTAAAGCTTATTTGAAAGTGTTATGATAAAGGTTATGACAAGAGAAGTATTAGCCGCTAATCACTCACAGCGTGTATCAGGCGGGCGACAGAAAATGAGTTTCCGAGAGCTGCAGAAATCAACCGTCTATTGGATTTACGTATTACACTTCACAAAATGGGCATCGCTGACGTTGAAGAAATGCTCAGAATAAAACATTAACTTGCACCATGAGCTCCAAATGGCGTACCGTTAGGTATCTACGCTTAAAGAATGCATATAGAACCATATTGGCGTAACGGGGGGGCTTATGAAATGTGATAGCATACAACAGAACGAAAAACAGTCTGTAACGGAGCTTATCGTGAAACTGGTATCCTTTAAGGAGTAGCTGGAGTTCGTGTGATAGTGGGTTTTACGGGTACGGAAGAAAGAAGCATCCAGAGGGTGAATACGTCCAGTGGTTCCAGGTGGTACGAACTGCTCATGTCACATACTTTTTCAGGAGGAATAGTTGGCTCTAAGGGAATCGTAGAGGGTACAGCACCTCCAGCTTCTGGCATCACAGTGAATAACTTTCCAGCTAATATACCGTCCTGAGTAACAGTCGGAATAATTGTATACGAATGCGTTAAGGCATGAATGTTAGCTGATCGTGATACAACTCTGTGGGTGATTCTGATTTCCGGGGTGCCTTTCATATGCATTTCTTCCTCATGTACGGGATTGGTCGGAGTTCCAAACAAATTCCTTACTGGACGATAGGTAAGTTTCTTTACCTCACCTACAAACTTTTGGGGCGATTCTGCAGTTTATTGTTGATTGTCAAATTGATGCTTTGTTTGAAATTTCTTTCTTACGTCTTCCAATTCTCTAGCAGTCCGTCAAGTTATGTAACTATCTACTGCTTCCCTTGAAATCACTGTAATCAATATCATGCGCAATTTGATGTGCATAATTGTAATGCGAAAACACCACTATTTGTTAGAAGTGTATTCTGTGATTTCTTGAATACCCTTATTTTTCCTTATGCACTACACGGTCATATTGATGCGGACTTTTTTTTAAATCTGTTCATAACTACTTTCTACTATGTTGTGGATTATGTTCCATGTACGTAATTATGTTTAATACCCGCTCCTTGGACAACAGTTGTCCCTTATTACGCTTTACTGGAGACACGATTTGTAGCTCTCTGTTCGACAAGGATAATGAACTACCTGGCTCGACATCTGTTTCAGTATCAAAATGGTTCAAATGGATCTGAGCACTAGGGGACTTAACATATGAGGTCATCAGTCCCCTAGAACTTAGAACTACTTAAACCTAATTAACCTAAAGACATCAGACACATCCATGCCCGAGGCAGGATTCGAACCTGCGACCGTGGCGGTCGCGCGCTTCCAGACTGAAGTGCCTAGAACTGCTCGGCCACAACGGCCGGCCGTTTCAGTATCACTTTCACTTGTTAAGCACGTATCGTGATCATTGTATTCCTGATGTACACTGCCCGCACAGTCGAGTATACACGACACCACACATTCTACTGATTCATCTTGTAGAAACCTCATTCTCACTCTGCAAAATCCCTTCTGACGATGTATCAACATAGGCGACTGTTGTTGTAGATGTAATGCAGCGTTTACTTTGTTTATCCTCGCCATTGCTCTGCTTTGTAGCACTGCAAGACTGTTGTAAGTTAATTGTCGATTAAGCAGTTCAACTTCGTGCTGTGCTCACCATTGGACACCTCCGGCGCCGCCTCGTGTTGCTATTAGCAACCACTTTTTTGGTTGCATGGTAGACAATACGTGGAGCATCTAACGCCGTAAACATAATCGGCTTTCTGCGACCTCGTACCCAAGGGGTTCCTTGTCCGTCGGGCGGGTGACGTATCTGAAGAAATTGCTACGACGTAAGACACCGCCTTTATTTATATTACTACAGCTTCTTTACTCACATTCTTCCAGAACTAAGAGGACTGCCCATGTGCCTTCATTATATTTCATACTCCTTGTCTTGCTTAGCTTTTAGTTAGTGCCCTGCTATGGTTGACTTGGTATGTTGACGTACTGCCGCATTTCATCAAGAGCATGTTTTTCTCCTGACACATGGGAGTGTGTCGATACTGTTTCGTGTGCACAAGCAGGCGACCAGCATATACCCCTAAAAGTATGGGTGTCTGACAAAAAAACGCCTTCAATGAGATGAGAATTCAAGATGTATCGTGATCAACCTCACAGGCAGAACAACTGATGACGATGCTATGTCAGTACTTGAGAATGGACTGAGCTGTGCTGCTGCAACGTTGTCAGCTAACTGGAGACAACGTCATCCATGTGACGCAGCAGAGAAATACTCCGAGAAACATTCCACAGACTCACCAGCCACCTATGGGGAACATATTGAGAATAGAAAGAGTAGCTATTAGGGGGTTACAAGAAGGACGAGACAATTATACTATGAGCTGGCAAATGGAACGCAACAACTCTGCTCCCACTCTCAGAATACAAGTAAAATCTCGATGACTGACTCAACAGGAAACAGTATATCCAAAACAAGAAAAGGAAAAACAATCTACCTCCTTCGATGCCATTTTGAAGAGAAAATCGTAAAGATATCAGGAGCAGCATCACGGCAATGGCTCATAAGAAGTGTATACCATGATAACTGTCGTAAGCAACGTCGAAGCAATGACATAAAAGTTGGCAAAATGTAACAGGTAAAGCCTCTGCTAAGTCCAAACAGGTGCCAACACCACACATGAAACGCACCGTGGAACCATTTGGAAAACTTCTTCTTGGTAAAGGCTAGATGATTTTGCCACAGATGAGACCTCAGAACTCTTTTGAAGAGAGTATTTAGTCACACTGACAAGGTTCTTTGAGTTCATAACCTCCTCAAACTACCTGATATTCGGCGAAAACTACTACGAAGAAACTGACAGCAGGGCCGTGGGACGCTTCAGTGAATTAATTTATGACTGACTTTGAGGAAAAGATTTAGTGACATGCCACTCTAAATCCGACATTTTGTAGTCCATATGTAGATGAAACTGCACTGGATGACCACGTGGATGAGAAACTATGAATGCGTTCCTGCAAAATCTAAATTCGCTCACTACAGCTTACAATTAACTTTGTACATGAATCAAGATGGAGCCTTTCCACCTCTTTATTTTCTATTGAGACTGAAGGCGATGATACTCTAGGACTCACAGTTTTCAAGAAACCTATACTATTCTGACTTATATAACCTAGCTGTCAGTATAAATGTAATGGTCGAAATTTCACAATATCTTATTAAAATTCACTGGAGTGCATTTTTTGCGTACTGATTCAGAGGAATCACATTATCTTAAATTATGCTTGAGTGCAGCATTTGCAAATTATACGAAATAATTAAGAGTGCTATCCACAAGAACGTAATGAGACTGATCACAAACATTTACTTTTATGAACACAGTGCCTTTGGACCAGGATATTCAAATTCAACCACAGATTATATATTACTTTTGCTCATGAAAATAAACTAATTTGAAGGTGTTTAAATCGTGGTTACTATGAGACAAACAGTACTCGCAGTCAGCCGTGGATGACATCTGTAGCGAATTTAACAGGACAGTTATCAGGTTGCCATCCACGTGTCAGATGCCGTTCTACTGGCGGGTGACAGCATATCGTGACAGCCTGAAAACTGCAGGCAGACATGCAGGAGGCGGCTGCCCGTATCTGCCGGGGCGCGTATGCGGCGGGCAGTGCCGTCTCGATCACAGGTGTCCAGCTCCCCGTCTCGCCAACAGGTGTCCTTCCAAAGCGATCTGTTTGCTTCTTCCAAGCCTATTTCCCTGGGCGTGGCGACACACGCGACTTTTCTAGCCAATCGAATTGATGTTCACTATCCTTGTGGAATGTACTATGTTGTCAACAATTCCCAAGGCTGGACGTCCACACGCAGACTTCATTGTGTGTGGAATTCCTTCACTGGACAAACTCCATGTCACGCAGAAGAGCTGAGTCAACAAAAGATCACGTTCAAAAGAAATGGATGTAATCAGCATCACATTCGACACGCTTTGTGGCAGCCGACAGAGACGAAACAAAGGACGAGCAGTGGTCGCATGGTCTACAGTGTGAAGCGAGACATAACCCCAGTCATTGCGCGACAGCAGCAGATCCACTAGAGCGCATGCCCAATCCCAAACAGGCCGCGAATGCCTATGGCGTACAGTGAGACGTAGCCACATTAAGGGCTGCACTGATTGGCCAACTGGTCAGTCATAGCAGTCACCTGAATACGGCAGAAAGTTTCACTACCAAAAATTCGTACAGCGGTAACGACTATAGACGGCTAAACAACAAACACAAGTTTTTAATTACATATTCGCCGGGAAAATTCTTTTATCGAACCAAGGGGTACGACAAGGGCGTAGCTTATCACCCACATTTTTTACTGTGTACACAGACGATATGATTGAAACATAAAAACAAAAAAATTTATCCGGCCTTGAAATTATCACATAAAATACTTTTAATATGTTGCTTTTTAGAGACGATCTAGCGATGGTACAGGGTAGCGATACACCGGCTACGAAAATCCTTCTATGGACTTAAAATGATTTCTAAGGAAAGTAATATGAAAATATCCTTTCCGAAAACAAAAATATTTGCTTGATAAGCGACAAAAACTCTGAGAACTAAGATAAGAATAGGAAACAAACCCATTGGACAAGGTAATCACTTCAATTACCTTGGAAAAATTATAAACTACCAATATGAAGTCGACATTGACAACGAACTGCAGAAATATAAAATGATATCGGAACAACGAATAGAACATTCAGAAATAAAGTGAGAAAAGACACAAAAGTCAAGTTTTATAAGGTAATGACCACCCCCAATTGCTATTTGGAAGCACAAGATGGGCAGCTTCTAAAAAGCAAGAAAGCAGAATCCAAGCGGCAGAAACGAAATTTCTAAGCGGAGGGAAAGACTGTACAGGATTAGACAGACTAACAAGGCGACCCTCCATACTGTAAATTACAGATGTTGATGCGCTTCAAATATGTTGTAGAGGCATTTACCCTCAGTACCTGGCTATCCGGTTTTTTAGCGATGGGCCTTGGTTTTTGAGAAAATCGATTTTGAAGTTCATTGCGTGTTTTGTACACCCGAAACATTACATACATTCCGAGCAAGTCAGCGTAGCGCAGCGGCAAAGGTTCAGCGCTACCGCGCTGGAGGAAGCGTATTCGAATGCTCCTTGTGTAGTTTTATTTTCAAAATCGACCAAATTTTTCAGTTTTATTTCAAAGACTATCAACAAACAGTGTAAGGTGCGCGAAATTATAAAGATGTATTCAGTTATTCATTTTCCAAATATTCATTCCGTTTGTGGTTCGCAGCTGGAGTTCCAAATGTTCGTACAACGGTCGCTTCTTGTATTTTCTGGAATCGATCTCCGCCCATTATCGTCCTCTCTCTGTGATTACCGTTAGCTGTAACGGGAACCCCAGCTCCTAGTTGCGGTCAATAACGATGCGAGTTGCATTCCTTTACGTTAGCATCTAACTACAACGTCAGTTGCTCGCAAAGCGTCTCTAGTGCCGTGTGTTAGAAAAATTCTGTGAAATGGAAGGACCAAGTGTTTCCGTAGTAGTGCAGCCAGAACAAGATCCACAAGCGAAGGAGTTGAACGAAGAATTAAAAGGCGAAATCATAAATGCCAATAAATACGCCGACAATCTGCACCGCCAGCAGGATTCGAACACGGTACCTCCGGCGTGGTAACCCTGAACCTTTACCGCTGCGCTACGCTAACTTGCTCGGAATATACGTAATGTTATGCGTATACAAAGCACGCAATGAACTTCAAAATCGATTTTCTCAAAAACCAAGAACCGTCGCTAAACAACTGGATAACCACGAACTCAGGGTATGTGCCTCTACAACTTATTTGAAGCGCATCTAAATCCGTGATTTTGAGTATGGAGGGTCCCCTTGTAAATATCGAAGACATGAGAGCAGCGCTTCGGACATATGCAATAAATGAGAAGAGCAAGTCTAATCAACAAAGATGGCTAGAACATCTACAATCCTTTAATTAGTAACGTTTAGATACAAGATCTATATAAAGACCAAGAAAAAGATTGTTGGATAATTAGTAGATGGGTCAGGGTATGGCCTAGACCACAATGAAATAAGAAGAGGAAGAATATATTCTTTTATCGCAGAACAAATATTTAATAATGTAACTTTATATCTTCGACGCAACAGTTAAACTTTATGACTATCCATCGCAAAGTGTCTTTGGTCGAAAAGTTATGAAATGACGAACCAAACCTCTTGACTTTTGTTTTGCTTTAGAGTTTTTATACTTCGACTCGTGTACGCCATGTCTCTTTCTCGGCCTGCTTATCCACTTAATCGAAACCTGGAATGTACTATTAACATTTCTGGTTTGAATTTGTCTACTGACACCTGGGTCAATAGCTTTGCCCTCTCTACCGGGAAGCAGACACCTTATTTCTCGAGAGATAAATGCTAGCCAGAGTAAGTGTGAAGCGACTCCCGCCGTCACCAGGTACCTGTGTCTGGACTGGTGCAGAGCCGCTGGTGTGGCAGCGGCTTCCTGTATTATGGATCGCTGGGTCGCGCCCCGGGGGCGGTCCCGCCGGTTGGGATCTGCTTGTTTGCGGTGTTGCATTATTTGGACGGTGGCTTACAGCAAGTTGCGGTTAAACAAACCACGCTAATTGGAACGCTAGGAGCGCTAATCAATTGGGCAGCAGTAATTGCTGATGCCCTACACGGCGGCTGTCACTACGTTTAGCGATCGCGCCACATGTCCTTCCCCCTGGAGTCCCGTCTTGATGGTTTACCGCGGCTTGTTAGTCACTCAGTGTATGAGAAATAGAGGCAGTCCGCTGCCACAGTAAGAGTATTTGCACGTCATCAGTCATAACAATGTATCTTTTTCGTAAAACTTATATTGTATGGCCGGATAGTCTGAAGATTGCTTTTAATTACCAATTTATTCTCATGGTAAGGAGTAGAAGGCTTTCGATTAAGCTGTAATTTCGAGTAAATTTACAAAATGTAACCATAGAGGATGATTCCTTTTCAAGAAACAACGCTATCCTATAGACAAGAATCCAGCAACGTAATAGGATAGTAACAGCTGAAACTAAATTAGTCGCACTAGCTTTTGTAACATTTCGACCGGCTTATTTTAAAAACTGATATCTGATTTCCGAAAGGAGACTAACATTAAAGTAGGAATTTAAAGTTGTAGCTTCCGAATGACCCTGAAATCCACCTTTGTTAAATTTAGAGCCGTCGAGTGGTATTCGCTGAATGCCACTAGGATAAATCACACGGCTTTTTATTACTTTTTTGATGAAATACACCCACTACAATGCATTCACGTAGCAAACAAAATCATGAAAACTATCAACAACGCCGAGTTCTTGTAACAAAGGTGAACGGATTACACTCTATCGTGAAGACCAACAAGGACGCAAAGCGTCTCTTGATTCATATTCAGCCTAAAGCAAAGATAACTACTATAGCAAATCACAAAATTCTACACAATACACAATTCATTCGGTCATTGACAAGATTGTCAGTTTTTCATATATGTTAAACATCTATGGAAATCGCGATAACGTGTCAGAAAACTAATGGGTTGACGTCAGTAAAATATGCAGCACTTTTGTTAAACACGTATACAGAATTAATTATGATATCTTTTTGTTTGGCTGCTCGTGAGATCGTATTATATCTTTCACCCTGGGTTAAAAATTTCTATATACTGCTCCATAATTTAGTGAATTCCTGCAGGGAACTAGGGAAAACTGCAAGAGGATCCTTGTACCTCACGATAAATTTAATTTTTTTACATATGTTATATTTATTACAGTATGTTCAGATATGCAAGTTTCAATGTTCGTATATGGACAAGTTCACTCTGAGTGATGATTTTAATTTGGGTTGAAAATTTTCCCTGTTTGTTTTAATTGTTCAGACAATGCACAATGTTGTCATATAACGTTGTTCTCCGTCTTGTTTCAGAGTTATTTATCTAGTGAAGAACGTGGGATCATTAAACTGTTTTTGTCATATTAGCATGAAGTTTTCCTCACGGGAATGTTCTGTCATTACAATGGTTTTAACATGATATAGATCGAAGTAGTTGTGTAAGGTGGCGATGCTCCAGTCTAGAGTGTAGTGTGTTGGTTCACCTTAGGAATCTCGTGATGATAAGACGTATGACTCACAGAATCGGCATCCAGTACATCAGATGGCAGGAAAATAAGAAGAAATTATACAATGAGTGTGAAAACAGTTACAGCAGCAATAGTTTCCACGTGGGAAAACAGGATAACGGCTGCTTTCCAATAGGACGCTGGTGGTTCTTACCACCATGGTATTTATTTACAGTTCTTAACAGGAGTACCAAATTAGGTAGAAATCGTTCCAGGTGTTAAGCATAAGTTTTTTCCTGTGGCTGTTCTCCATACCTACGTGTAAATTAGATTTCACTAATGTCTAACATATTTCGTACGTATTTGTACACATATATTACCAGTACCTCTAGCGAATTTCGCTGTGAGATTTCAGTTCCATGCAGCTTGTTGGTCATGATGTCGTATCTCCTGAACTATGTGCTGTGCAATGATATAATTTCCCATGTTCATACAATGGTTCATGAGGCTGCTGTCTGCTAAATGTGCTGTGAATAAAATTGGTGGTAAAGAATAAATAAATAAAAACGTCATACTTGATGCCCCAGTTATCCACGCATCTCGGTATTCGAACGTCAAGTATTCTGAAGTGTGTGTCCTACAATGATAAACTTTTGTAGGTACTTTCAGCGACACATGTGGACACTGTCTGATAAATATTTTTCCAACAGAGTTAGTAACAGAGATGTAATAAATTTAAACGTCGTACACATTTTTGACGCATATCAGGTTTTGAGTCCTTTCTCTTGAACTATGTATTGTGAAAGTATGTATTTTTGTTTTTACATTCATCGGCATGTGGATACTGTCTGCGAAATGTGTTGCGAATATAGATAGCAGAAGTGAAGTAATAAATTTAAACGTCTTGCATCATGGAGGCAGTTTCTTGCGCATATCAGAGTTTATGACCTCATATCTCCTGAACGGTGTGTCGTAGAATGATGTAATTGTGGTGATACATTCAATGTCATATGTGAATAGTGACTGAAAAATATGTCGCGACCACAGTTAGTAGTAAATAAATAATAAATTAAAACATCATGCTTCATGTGGCCGTTTCACAACATAAAAAGCGAAAATGTAGTAAGCGATAGGTCTTTTTTATCTTTTTGTGGGCGTTGTCAGTGTGGCGTTCGCTGTGTTATTCGGTGGTTTGGTATTTTATTAATTTGTAAATGAAAATGATAATCTTATTTTATTACATTGAGTAATTACAGAATAATTTTTCTCCCGGCTACAGATTTCTTCATGTTGCTAAAGAACTCCAAGTTAACGTTGTGTTAAAGTGTTTTCTGTAAGTTGTCTAAATCACAGTTCATACAAAAGATTCTATACAACTATTGATTATGATGGAAATAGATATCTTCAGCAAAATGATCATTAAAACCACCGAATATCAGCCGCGCACAACACTGACGTATGTTACCTGAAACAATATTCTTCGCAACTGGTGCGTAATTAATTTCGGCTCCATACATCAGCTAGAAAAGTTTGTTATAAGGATCGTGCTATGAGCACTGTTTTTAAAGAACCAATCTGATTCGAATCATTTTCATTAAAATGAGTTCGGGACCACCGGTGCACATTTATTTTTACTCATTTGTATAACGTTCGGCATTTATGTCTGCAGAGTTGCGTAATTTGAATTTGCCGCTGAGATAAATGTTAAGATGGCGGAAGACAATTGATAGAGACTCTCTATTGTTAGACCAAATAAGTAAGTATTTGAAATGTTTGTTAAACTCTATAAACTCTACTTTCGTATTGTGTACTATTTAGACTTTACCAAGCAAACATTTGATTTGTTTCTAAGGAAAACACAGACAAAAACGCGATACAAATCGCTATCATCAATGGCTGCGTCCTTGCAGCGGAAAGAAATAATTAACATAGATAATGCTTACTGAGAGAGGAATTAAAGTTACAAATAATTATTCACTCATATTTATAATAATAATGAACTCTATTCTCAAGTAATAATTAACAAATAATTACAATATCTTAACAGACCTCAGTTTGATATGCGTCCGCAACCTACAATAGCCAACAAACAATAGGTAAAAACAAAGGAAGACAATCGCAGATCATAAAAGGAATTTACAATTATCATTGTCTTTGTATGATACACATCGATATGTCCAATTACATCATAGAATATTATATAAATAATTAATATTTATCATCGTTTTCACTAATTTTTTCATATGTCGAATAGATAATGTTTATAACTGTTACAGGCATAATTTCCTCTCGTCGCACTGTATCTCGTGGATGTTACATCAGCGATAAATTATTTCATATAGGTCTGTAATTGTGTGGAAGGTTTGTTGCGAATCACTAAGTGCTCTCATTGTCAAATATTGGATGACTAAAATATGGCTATTCGTACGTTGTAGCTACACTGCTTTTCCAACCGCATCCCCACTCCTTTGATGGGTAGGTGGTTACCATCCCCAAAGGGATGCTATGAAGATGGCATGTGATATGTGTACCAAGTTTGGTTAAAACTGGACCAGTATTTCCGGAAGAGATGTGGATCATACATAGATAATTATATACATCCGTCCATTTTTATAATATATATTTGGTATGAAGATGCTTACTGTACACAGATCAGCGTCGACAATGCTGTCTGGGAAGGTTGACTGTCGCCTTGACGGCGGTTGCACAGGGCAATAAATCTATACTAGCGTTCATTTATGTAAAGCTGACGTGTGTTCTTCACGACACATAGAAATTCCTTTGCTCTGCTTTCATCGCATACAACAGAGGTTTTCATCCTTAGTATCAGTGCCACATCTTGAAGATGCGCGTTATTCACAGGCTTTCATCTTGCATAGCCACATTTCATTGTCCATCACTCGCAATCTAATTTCAGTCCACACGCAAGAGGCTCACTCAACTAAAGGTTGTATGTTTATATCGCCAATCTACAGATACAAGTGTAACAGACTTTATCGCAACCTCACAATGTGACATTTAAAACTGCTATCTCAAATCATACAAAGCTTCAGACTGTACGTACCGTTAAACAGAGTTAACACACTAATGTTAACAAATTGTATGGTCTATAAATGCGAATGAATAAACAGCCTATGGTTCTCAAGTGTGTCTACATCCTTGCCATGAATTTAATCTGCAGGTCGTTCTTGTGTTCTGAGCAAAGACTGTACGTAGTGCAGTGTATGTTATTACTCATTCCATTTCATATCATGCTGCCGGCTGTTGAGGCCGAGCAGTTCTAGGCGCTTCAGCCTGGAACCGCGCGACCGCTACGGTCGCAGGTTCGAGTCCAGCCTCGGGCATGGATGTGTGTGATGGGTTTAAGTAGTTCTAAGTTCTAGTGGACTAATGACCTCAGATGTGAAGTCCCATAGTGCTCAGAGCCATTTGAATTTAATCATATATGCTTATTCGTACCAAGTCTAAATAAATCTGGCCATTACCACTTAAACTGAGACAGGGAAACCTTACATATGAAATTAACTCTGAACGGCAAGGCGTACTTCATTTTTGTTACCCTTATCAACTCAAAACTTTTCAGAATCTGAAAAATAAAAACTTTCCTCATACCTTTCATTCGATGGGAAACATCTGTTACATAATTTTTATGCTCAATTACTTTACCAGTAAATAACCATATTAAAAGCTTCGTTTTCTACTCAGTCAACTGAAAAACGTAACTTATGTGTTAACAGCACAAAAAATACCTTCGGTATTGGTAGTTATTAAAATACTGCCCCATATTAAAAACAAAGACAATTCTCCAGCTACTAGCACATAGTAATGGGTTTGCTTGAATCAGTAACTGAAATAATTATCCTACTATTTATGCACAACTACATTCTGACGTGAGGCTGCCTTTCAGGATGACAAATGTTCTACACTCATTATAATATATACGTACAGAAAACAGTCTACTAAATGACTAACAGCAAATAGTTGCCAATCATTTTGGATTCCTTCCACTGTGGAAAGAGTAGTAATTGACATATGTGCACAGACGCTTCCTTCTATCTACGTTCAGAGTGGTTAGGATAAGTTGTGCAGAGAAATAACTGTTAACAAATAAATCCGGTACATTGCACAGTCTCCGATTTAATCAGCAGTGATGTCAGCCAGTCACATAATTTCCCACACTAATTCAAGTAGCCTGCCAGAGACAACACCGCCAAACGTTTCCTTCGTTTGGTTTCCTAATCAAAATTTATCATTTACGAACAAAGCACATTTTAACGATACTGAGAAATAGAACCAGTGGTAATTCTCAGACCTACAGACATCTGTGCATTACCGCATTTAGTGCATACAGGTGCTTCACTTTTCAGGCGCAACGACCTGATTGGCTAACTTCAATGCTAAGTAACTTGGAACTTGTTGAACTTTTTCCTTACCAGCTACTTCTCAGCACAACGTACTGTGGAACCTCCTTACAAGATTTCCATACTGTTTCTGAGCAGTACGCAATTCGTGCAGTAAACACATGTTGGTGTAAAGCAATCTGTTTCTAGTGATTCCACATCTCATTTCCCACATTGAATTTAAAATGTTGAGCTATAAAGGTTAACTCTACAGTCAACATCATCTGCATTGACATACATAACATTCTACACAAACGGGTACAAAACATTATTGGAACCATGTTTCCAGACCCTCTTGAGAGTATCGTCTCTTGATTCTGTTACGTCTTGGACAGATAAGTGATTAAGCTCCAGCATGTTGTATGCTAGTAATTTCGAATGGACGTGTTTTCAACAGTTTCCGTAATTTAATTTTTTTATTGAGGAGTAACAACTTCCTGATTTGTACTCTCTCCCACATTAAAGTTCTTTACTTTCGATAACCTTCTTTCAAATTTTTGATTTCTATGTGCAGCTCTATATGTCACCGCTACCACTGCCCGTCACACTTTCTCCTCCCAGGAAACCTCATTTCTAGGGAGTCTTGGAAATTTCATTCACAGCTACGGGCTTTGGTATGAAATAAATTAGTGCATTTTCTCTAATTGACAGCGTTTGTAAATTTCAATGAAAAGTTCCTTCGCAAATTCATGCATAGAGCGGCAAATCTAAGCTTGAGTTCCAGTGCATCACAAATTTTCATTTGTTTCTACTAAATTGTGTAACTGTTGCGGCACCATATTCCCATTATTCGAATACATTTCGTGATTTAAACTGCTATAAACCGTCAGCAGTGTCTGTTCCGTCATATACATTGAAAGGTGGCTACACTGAGCCACAGCGCCAGAGATTGCGCCAAAGAGTATTATTCAGCTGCCTCCACTGGCAGTGGCTGTCGAGGTCTTGTGGTAGTCTGTGCTGAGATATCGTAGTGAAGAGTGTTTGTTGAGATGTGCTAGTAGGCAGGGCTTACTGAGATGTGATATTGGAGAGTTCTGGTTGAGATGTGGTAGTAGCGAGTCGGTGTGGAGAGATTGTAATGTTTAGAGTGCCTTTCATCAATATAAACGAAGGTAAAAAAATTTTTTTTTCTTTTCTCTCTCATTCTTTCAGTGTCCTGAATAATGTGTCATTACAGGTTCAGTCAACAAAGCATCTGGCGTGTGTTCTTGTATTAGAGTGTAATTCTGGTCTTCTTGCGCAATTATAGTATTTCTCATTTTTTTTTTTTTCACGTCAGTATAAATGGTATTTAAAATTTCTTGTCTTGTTGAAGAAGAACCGTGCCAGATGTGTACGTTGTGTCACACTTCCACACACAGAACAGCTACACTTGTGCTTTGTTGGCTTCGTAGGTTTTATAGTTGCTGGGGACTTAATTAATTAATTGTATTAACTGAAATTTTAATTTCATTCTTTGTTGTTGTTTCATGTAGTCAGATTGCGTAATAATACTAGTCAGGGCCAACCGTTTACGAGACACAGCGTAATCGGACAGGCAGCTACTAAAAATATTTGCATTTTCATTTTATATATAAATAAGCCCCCATGCACGTGGCGACCGCTGCTTCGGATCGTCCCTTGGAAATCTTCTGATTGTAAAAATAGTAGACAGTAGTATTGTTGTAGTAATTTGTAGTTTAGTAATTGTAGTCTATATTGCATGTGTAGATTTGGTAATTGGCATTCTTCTAATGGTATTTTGCAAAATTTAATTTGTGTTGTCTTGTCTACGGGTTTGACAATTTAGGGCAATTATTTCAATTGTTCGATTAATCGTGTTTGAGGGAAACATTTAATGTAAATGGTATTGTTGGAGATAAAGTGTCATTGTGTGCAATTTTCATATAGTGACGAGTTTTGTATATTTTGTAAATGATTACGCGATCAATGAAAAAGGCAAAAATGATGAATAGTGAGAATGACGAAATTGTTAACATGGCGAACTCGCCAACACAGGAGAACAGTGTGATGAATAATGAAGTGGAAAACAATTTAATAAGTCGGGAAAATAGTCCGGAACCATTTCAAAATTTTTTTCAATCAGAAAATTCACAGAATACGAGATTAACGATAGAAGATTCTGAAATAGTATCGAACACAGATAGCCTTACAGCTATGACGAAGGAAGCTGGTTTTGTGGGAAATGTTAGGGGTGAAAAGAATTTTGAAACAGTTACAATGGAGCAGTTGATGAGTGCTATATTAAATATTGGAACAATGGAAACACGGTTTAGATCTGAATTAAAAACACAGATGGGAACAATGGAAACACGGTTAGACTCACTGGGATCACAAATAGGAACAATTAAAACAGAGATAGGAACAATTAAAACCGAGATGGGAACTTTGGGATCTGAATTAAAAAATGATATGGGAACAATGGAAACACAGTTTAGATCGGAATTAAAAACACAGATGGGAACAATGGAAACACGGTTAGACTCACGAATAGGGACATGTTTCAAAAATATGAAAGATGAATTAAAGAAAGAAATCAGAGAAGAAGTACAACCGATTTTGAATTCTCACAATAATAGATTAATTGCAGTCGAGATTAGACAAAAGGAACAGGATAGAGAACAGGAAGAAAGAGATCGCGTGATAGTACAGAAATTTTCAGAGTTAAATTTACAACGTGCAAAAGATAAGGAAGAAATATTTGAGAGAATCGAGGAATCCGTACCAAATGACAGATTAAATAACTTAACACAACAGTATGAACAGTTGACTACTAAATGTGTTAATACTGAAAACCGAGTCGCGACACTTATGGAAGACGTAAATAAACAGAAAGAACAAATAGGTGATTTATCGGAAAGAGTTGAGGAGATTTCAGACAAATTGACAAATCTTAGTTTAAATGGGGACAGAGATTCAGATGATACAGCACCACTGCCATTTGCAGAAACCGAAGAGTACCAGAACATAAATAAGCATGTTGAAAATCAGGGAAAATTTAATGAACGCGTTAAAAGGGAAGTTGAGGCATTACGAAAGCAAGTCAAACAGATCGAAGGCGAAATTGTAGGAAAAGACAGCAGAAGAAATTTAGAATCACAGATAGCAGAGGGCTTTGAAGAAAGTAATTTGTTTCATGTACGGGATGCAACAAGAGAGCGCCAGGCGCGTGAATTTAACAATAATCGTCATTGTGATTGGGACAGACGCGGTAGGTCTTTGTCGCCACGAGGCGAAAACTTTGACTATAAACATTTTTTGACTGTTCGGAAATTTAAGATCTTCCGCAATTCTAAGAATGACATACATCCATGTGCATGGTTAGATCAATTTATGTACGCACTCCCACCAAATTGGCCACTAAGTCACAAACTTGAATTTATGTGTGGATATTTAGAAAACGAACCGGCGACGCGGATGCGCGCACTCATTAGAGATTGTAATAATCTGAATGATTTTTATCATGCATTTCTATCGGCATATTGGTCCGAAAACACGCAAGACAGAGTCAAACACAGTCTTATTATGCAGCGTAATTTCAAACAGTCTGAGTTCCGCACGCCAGCAGAATATTTTGAAGACATGATTCGAAGAATCAGTTCCTTTCCAACCCTTATAGCCCGACTGAATTAATTCGCATTTGTTTAACCAAGCTGCCACAATCCATAAGACAAATTGCTTTAGCCGGAAGATGTAAAGACGACATTGAGACTTTTAAGACTTTGCTACAAGAACTCGAGTATGACAATGACGACGGGACTTCCTGTAATTTTTTCAGTAACAGTAATTACAATAGATTTTCAGAGAAAAGGGATAGAGATCGGAACGGCCATTATAGCGGTAATTTTGAGAATGACAGACGAAACAGACAGGACAATAGATACCAGCCTTATGACAACAACAGACGTTCTAACAGAAATTACACAGACAATTATAATAACGGTAATTCGTACCGGAATGATCAATCATACGGAAACAGTAATCGGTATCATCAAGACAGAAATTATTCATACAGTAATAGAAATTCTTACTACAGAAATAACCAGGGTAGTACATACAATAATAATTTCAGAAGTGACAGTCGAAATTATACAAGAAGTAGTTATGCAGACAGACAGGAAAACATAAATTTTAATAACAGACACGACCAAGAATTTGCATCTAACAGACAGGAAGGACCTAATTGGCATCCTCCACGTGACAGAACTTCAGAGAGACAAGTGCAAATCGTAGAAATTGATCCGCGAAATGACGGGAATAATCAAAGACGTGACGCAAACAATCGACAATGACTTGCAGCTTCGGCTTCTGGCAGCAATATAGACGGTTCAGAAAGTAATGACACTACGACTTTACATTACGTACGCCTGGAAGACATGAGAGACATTTTGTTAGAAGAAAAGGAAAATAATGTAGACGCATTTTTACATCCTGTATGTGTGGGTAAGAATAAGTTCACTGCAGTTTTAGATTCTGGGAGCCCGCTGAATGTCATTAGTGAATCAGTTTTTCGTATATGTGTAAGAACTATTGCCTGTCCTGTGTTACCTATTTCTAAAACTACAATTCGAGGAGCGATTTCTGGAAAAAGTGTGGAAGTCAAACAACAGACCAACTTAAATTTCATTTGTCAAGGATACGAATTTTCAGCTAATTTTATTATTGTTCCATTACTCAACACACAAATTATATTAGGTATGGAGTTTCTTAACGCACATAAGGCAATTTTGAACTTTAAAGAAGGAAGTGTGAATTTGACTGTTGCCGCATTGCCGAAATGTTTGAAATATTTCGAGTGTTTAACAAGATCTGAATCAGATACAAAATGTTTAAGGTTTCTTACTTCTGATGTTTTCGTTGAGCATTATGACGACAATGTGTTTATTTACGACAATGACAATAGATACAGAGACGCGATGGATGATATAATTAATAGCGAAGAATTAATTAATGAAAAGGTTAAGAAAGCTGAAGTGCCAGATGACGTTGCAAGAGAAGAGCTGTACCACATTTTGACTTCACATGCTACAGTATTTAGTCATCACACAGGAACTATACAAGGCTTACAATATTTATTTAAAGTAAAAGAACACACACCATTTCGCGGGAAAACGTACGCTATTCCTTTGGCTTACAGAGACAAGGTTAAGAATGAACTTCAATACATGTTAGATCAGGGCATTATTGAGCCTGCAGTCAGTCCTTATACTAGCCCTTTACACGTTGTTCTTAAAAAGGATGGGTCAATTCGTTTGGTTCTGGATTCCAGACAGATAAATAATATCATCATTCCTGAAACTGACCGCCCACAAAATTTAGATGAACTTCTTCAACATTTCCATGGAATTAAAGTTTTATCGACGATTGATATGCGCGCAAGTTTTTGGCAAATAGAACTCCACCCTGATTGTAGAAAATATACTGCCTTTTTAGCCTTTGGTAACTGTTACCAGTTTCGGAAATTACCGTTTGGACTTACTGTATCTTCGGCAGCATTCATTCGTAGCTTAAACGAAATTTTACCTGTTTATCTTCGTGACAACATTACTTCATATGTTGACGATATTCTTATTGCTAAACGTTCTTGGAGTGAGCATAACAAAATTTTGGATTCATTATTACGTATTTTTGCACGAGTTGGCATTACAGTTAACTTGGGAAAATCTGAATTTGGTCGTTCTCAGGTGAAATTTCTCGGTCACATTATTTCTACAGAAGGTATTCTTCCGGATCCAGAAAAACTAGACGCTATTCGTAATTATGCTGTTCCTACCACAAAACGTGATGTTCGTAGTTTCCTTGGTGTCTGTCATTTTCTTAGACGCTTTGTTAGATTGGACAATTTGGCCACACCTCGTTTATGTGAACTATCTGGAAAGAAATCTAATTGGTGTTGGGATGAGGAAGCTCAGTCAGAATTTGAACAACTCCGTGTTGCTTTAGTTGCTGCTCCACTTCTTTCACATCCGGATTTATCTAAAGATATTTGTTTGGTGACGGACTCATCATACAAAGGCCTAGGTGCACATTTATTTCAAGAGATAGAAGAAGACGGCGTTGTAGTCCAGAAAACTATTGCATTTGGAAGTCGTGTTCTCTCTAAATCAGAAAAGAATTATTCGATAACGGAACTTGAAGCTTTGGCGGTTGTTTGGGCTTTCACAAAATTTCGCACATTTTTGTTTGGCAGACATACTAAGGTTTACACCGATCATCGAGCTCTGGAATTTCTTATGTCAACAAAATTAACTCACGGCAGATTTTCACGATAGGCGTTGTACCTACAGGAATTTGATTTTAGTATTGTTTACATACAGGGTTCTTCAAATATTGTTGCTGATGCTTTATCACGTGCACCTATGGGTTTGAAACAAAGTGCTGAAGAGGACTACAAGGAAAACAATTATTGTTTGATGTATATTCAAGGTGTTGCGTTTGAGAACTTTATTTCGTCTTCGCTCCAGGACATCGCTAAGGAGCAAAATAAGGATCCAATCTGGAAGGACATTAAGGAGAAGTGGAGGAGAAAGGAAAGCGTAGCGATTAGACAGCATTATTTAGTTCGCAACGACATTCTTTTCAAACGAAAATCGGTCGACAACTCTGTTTGGTTAGTTTGTATTCCTGATGAGTGGGTTAATAAGCTGATTTGGTATACGCATTTCAGTTATGCACACTTTGGTCCCAGAAAATGCTTTCATAAATTACGAGAAAATTGCTACTTCAGTAATATGGAAAAACGTATTCGATCTGTTCTGGCCAAATGCAAATTATGTCAAAAGGCTAAGCCGCCAACAGTTTCTCTCAGAGCACCGTTGTTTCCTATCACTCCAGCGAAATTAAAGGACATGGCTGCAGTCGATTTGTTCGGTCCAGTGGTTCGATCTACTAATGGTTTTGCGTAAATTTTCGTAGCAGTGGAATTGACATCAAAATATGTGTGTTTTACACCTTTACGCAAAGCAACAGCTCGTTCAGTATCTAACGCTTTCATCAAACATTTTCTTAAAGAAGTGGGTCATGTTGATAAGGTTATATCAGATAATGGATCACAGTTTCGTTCTAAGATTTGGCTTCGTACTCTACGGCGTCGTAAGATTAAACCAATTTTCATTTCACTTTTTCACCCTCAATCTAACGCTTCAGAGAGATGGATGAAGGAAATCAATAAATTGTGTCGTCTTTATTGTCATCAGAATCACAGAACTTGGGATCAGTATCTTCATATTTTTCAAAACATTCTGAATGAGCTTCCTAATGACTCAACTTCTTTACCAACTATACTGATATTAAAAAATAAAGCACCGACAAATCGCATTTCTAAAATCGTGCCTTTTCCGCCTTCACAGATACTGCAGCATTCTGAAGTTGTCAACCTGGCTCTACAAAATATTGCCTCTGCGGCTGCTAGAAGAGAGAAATCAGCTAAGCATCCTGGTCGTTTAAAAATCTTGTCAGTTGGTCAAAAGGTGTTAATTAAGTCTCATCGTTTGTCTCACAAAGGAAAAGGCTTGTGTCGGAAATTTTTTCTGCTTTATAACGGTCCATATAGAATTCGCAAAATTATTCATGATAACACTGTTGAAGTAAAAACTCTTAAATCACGACGCTCCAAGGGAATACATCATATATCAAACGTTAAAATTTTTGTGGAATGACATACTTTCGAGAAACCAACAGTTTACGTAAACATGCAGAGAATACAAGGATACCGCGCTGTGTTTTGGCGGCGGCATATACTCAAAGCAACAGTCAAGTCTGCGCGCCGCACAGGGCAGTCGTTGACCGCAAACAATTGCTTCCTACGTCACGCACCTACAGCTGATCGAGCGCTCAGTGCGAATGCACTGACAGCCGTAAACAAATACACAGTTTAATTTTTCCGATTAAATTCAGTATAAAGCTATAGTGACTTGATGAATTATGTTATTAACATTCAGTATTTTTCAGGATACGGTTCTATAAAATATTTAAGAACTTCAGGTAAATTCTGTGCGTGTCCGACGTTAAGACGACTTGCTATCGAGAAATTTTCAGGAAGAATGTAATTTCCAAGAAGAAACTAATAAACTAAAAAAAGGGTAACTGTTAATTAAGTTCATTTTCCAGGTATCATATTTGCACTTAGGTACGTACTTTAGACATAATTTGCTGCTCGCGATTACGTGATTCATACTTTGTGCTAATTTCATGTTCTATGAATTTACTTGTGAAGCGACGTGCTTGCGTACGTTAACTGATTTTGACAATGATTATTAATGAACTGGGTTGTAACTTGTGTATATTATGCATCGCTTGGCTGCACTGCTTTTTCACTGATGTCACGTTTTTTTTAATTATGTGCCTGCTGTGCTTATTTATTTAAATTATAATTGTCACCTGATTAGTCGTGCTCATATGGTTATGTATGTAAGATATACTTTGTGATTTATCTGCTGGCGCCTTCATGTTTATTTATTAAGATTACAAATGAACATTTATTTGCTTATGCTGATACGATGCTAATGACCTGTTTATTATGTAAGATACATATTTGCTGCATTTCGTATGGATTGCATATTTACACATTTCTGCTTGTTGTCATAACTATTCTTTAATTTAGTACATAGAAATGCTGATATACGATGTACAAACATTGAGTTTAGGTCACACTATGGTATTAATTATTGTTCGCTTGGCAGAGCCTCGTTGTAGGAATTGTGCTGCATCCACTTGTTGACATTCTGTTCTCTACTGGTATATTTACTCGCTATTGCTTGTTTTGCTTACGCTCAGTGCCTTATATTTTTAAGATAGGAAAATAAACTGCTATAATTCGACGAACGACATTAGTACAAGAAACTTCATAGAAGTCACATGAGCTGGAGGTTTTATGAAAGCTGTATAAATGTATGCCAATAGGAAGGAAGCTAACGACATGACATACCAACACAGTTATTACACTGCATTTTTCGTGAGCAATTGAAATAGGAAGTGACACTTGACACAAGAAATACTCCACATGTTTGCTTCCGTTTGCCATAATTCTTGAAGTGGTGTACACACTGTGAAATATTAGGATCATTCACACTCCGTAATCGTACTTAATTACTGAGAGTTATTCGAACTAAGTCTGTTACAGGTCATGTATGCATTTCTTTTGTTTATAATTCATAATGAGTTGAAGATTTTGGTCAGATGGATTACATAGAGGTTGTGTGTTGACATTGTGTTTTCGGATTGTATGGGATGATGAGGTTTGCATTAGGATTTTATCTGTACTTGTTCGAGGAGACTGACTAGAGGAAAGAGTTGTTATGGAAGTGAAATGATATTGGCAATAAGGTTTATATGTATCGACGTATTGAAGAGGTATTATTGAGGTATTATTGAGATTATGTGAAGTTGATGATCATTGGAGTTTTGGTGGACAAGAGGTAAGGTAAATGATATTGATGATAAGATTTAAATGTATCGACGTAAGAGGTATTATTGAAGTATTGAGATTATGTGATGCTGATGATTATTGGAGTTTTGGTGGATAAGAGGTAAAGTAAGTGAGCTGCATATTTTTTTTTGTTGGTCTATATGGAACAAGGAGGATGAAGATAGTAGACTAGAACACTAAAGTAGAAGGAAGACAGTCTATACACACACTTTGTTAAATCACTAAGCAGTACATTTTTTTTTTTTTTTTTTTTTTTTTTTGAGAGATGAAGTAATTGCATATCTTGGCACACTGACAGTTGTTCAGCAACAGTACATTTGATCTGGCTTGGCAAACATTGGTCTTGACATGATGACTATGACGTTGACTAACTATTATTGACTGTTATACATTGCTGCCACTACTACTTGATACACATGATGAACATCAAATTTTGACAGAATTGCATTTACACATTAACAGTATTCAATTACACAGTAGTACTTAGTGTGGATGAAAGATGAGTGAGTGTGTTTTCCTTTCCTCATCCTACCCACCTATCTCCTAAATATTATTTTATTTGTTTGTAGTGGCTTGCACTGACACCCATAAATATTATAGGTTTACCGATGTTTGTGTATTTGTAATAGTAATATGACAATTATCTGATATCATTTGTGAGTTTATTAGAATTTGTATGTTTAGTGTAAGAGCATTGTAAAAGCATTTGTATGTGTATTCAAACTATTGTTCATGCTTGAACTGTCTGATCAGTGATAGTAAATATTATGGACTGTTACTTGTTTCTACATGATTGGTGCCAATAGGACATGTTTACTTTCTGCTTATAAACTCTGATTAACAGTGTGATTAGTGATAGTGAATATTATGGACTGCTGTCTGCACCTGTTCAACATTGCTGGGTGCCACTGATGAACTGCTTCTGCTGAAATGATGTCACCTGATGGTGTCTGCACCTACTCAACATTGCTGAGTGCCACTGATGAACTGCTTCTGCTGAAATGATGTCACCTGATGGTGTCTGCACCTGTTCCACAATGCTGGGTGCCACTGATGGACTGCTTCTACTGAAATGATGTCACCTGATGGTGTCTGCACCTGTTCCACAATGCAGGGTGCCACTGATGGACTGCTTCTACTGAAATGATGTCACCTGATGGTGTCGGCACCTAGTCAACATTGCTGGGTGCCACTGATGGACTGCTTCTACTGAAATGATGTCACCTGTTGGTGTCTGCACCTGTTCCACAATGCTGGGTGCCACTGATGGACTGCTTCTACTGAGATGATGTCACTTGTTGCGGTAGCACCTGTTCAACATTGCTGGGTGACACTGATGGACTGCTTCTACTGAGATGATGTCACTTGTTGCTGTAGCACCTATTCAACATTGCTGAGTGCTACTGCTGGAACTGTCAACTACTTGTTGTGAAAGCATTTTATGTGAATATTTGTATAAACTGATTTTTTGTGTATTACTGTTTGTGAAAAGTTATGAGACTCTTACCTGCACATATTCGTCATTGCTGACGCTATCGATTGAATTGTTTAACCACATGATATTTGTGTAAACTATTATGTAAATTCATATGTATGAAAGAATTTGTATTCCTTACTGTATTTTATATATTAGGCTATTGAAAGGTCAGTGCAAAGCCAAAATTTTATCTAGTTATATGGTATCTACATATTAATATTATCTTTTATTTTTGTCTGTATTTTTTTTGACGAATTTGGTGGTATTTTCACCACCAATGCTGGCAAAAATACCATCAAATTCTAGCCCGTGGAGGAAGGGAATATGAAATGTGGCTACACTGAGCCACAGCGCCAGAGATTGCGCCAAAGAGTATTATTCAGCCGCCTCCACTGGCAGTGGCTGTCGAGGTCTTGTGGTAGTCTGTGCTGAGATGTCGTAGTGAAGAGTGTTTGTTGAGATGTGCTAGTAGGCAGGGCTTGCTGAGATGTGATATTGGAGAGTTCTGGTTGAGATGTGGTAGTAGCGAGTCGGTGTGGAGAGATTGTAATGTTTAGAGTGCCTTTCATCAATATAAACGAAAGTAAAAAAAAAAAAATTTTTTCTTTTCTCTCTCATTCTTTCAGTGTCCTGAATAATGTGTCATTACAGGTTCAGTCAACAAAGCATCTGGCGTGTGTTCTTGTATTAGAGTGTAATTCTGGTCTTCTTGCGCAATTATAGTATTTCAATTTTTCATTTCACGTCAGTATAAATGGTATTTAAAATTTCTTGTCTTGTTGAAGAAGAACCGTGCCAGATGTGTACGTTGAGTCACACTTCCACACACAGAACAGCTACACTTGTGCTTTGTTGGCTTAGAAGGTTTTATAGTTGCTGGGGACTTAATTAATTAATTGTATTAACTGAAATTTTAATTTCATTCTTTGTTGTTGTTTCATGCAGTCAGATTGCGTAATAATACTAGTCAGGGCCAACCGTTTACGAGACACAGCGTAATCGGACAGACAGCTACTAAAAATATTTGCATTTTCATTTTATATATAAATAAGCCCCCATGCAACACATGCAAAATGTTCAAATGTGTGTGAAATCTTATGGGACTTAACTGCTAAGGTCATCAGTCCCTAAGCTTACACACTACTTAACCTAAATTTTCCTAAGGACAAACACACACACAAATGCCCGAGGGAGGACTCGAACCTCCGCCGGGATCAGTCGCACAGTCCATGACTGGAGCGCCTACACCGCTCGGCTAATCCTGCGCGGCTATACACATGCATATCCGAAGGAACATTCCATGGAACATTAAAGACACTGTCAAATACAAAGACTGCACTAATGTACTTCAAGTCAAACCCAAGACAAGCTGACAACAAAATGAAATGAGAATCGGATAACTGTGGAAGCAGCCAATAACCCGTCCGGGAAATATAGGAATGCAGAACCTGATTCAATATTGGACAATAGAAAACATCATGAAACCCACAATGACTGGACTGAAGAGAACTCTACGCTTCCATTTGACTATATACACGAGGCAACACTTTTCTGGTGAAGTTCGTCAGCACCATCCAGTTGGCACCAAGAGTATCAAAACTAAGCAGGGCATATGTCATCCGTCTCTTACACTTCTCTCGATCTTTAGGCCACACATCAGCCTTCCCAAAAATAAGAACGGAATGTACCCTTGGCCAAGATATAATAACTTCACAGTCTTCATAAACGGAAAAGACAAATTTACCAGAAAAAACACTATAGAGAAACACAGGACAGGGAATACAGCAAATAAAATCCATCACTCGCACAATTACACAAACAAGAAAAAGTACATCATTTGATCAACCAACAACTAACAAAAGCCACAGCTCGTCCCATGAATATCTTACATAACTAAGCAGTCATAAATTGTAACTAAAAAGATGAATTAGGTTCCCAGGAACAAAGAAGAAAGGATGAAGCACAAAAATTATGGCCACGGTGGAAAAAAAAGTAACTTGGATTACAGCTACCTTCATTATCGAAACAAAGGGAGAAAATTCAGCTATTAACCAGCTAAACAATGTTCCTGTCAAACTCACACAGTGGTCTAGCAAAGTTCTCGTCAACTGAAATACAAAAAAGGGAATAACATTACTACCTAGGACCTCCAAAGAGAAAACTGCCAGCTAATAAAATATTGTAGACACTACATACACCCGTGTTGAGTACAGCAACAGTCACAGGGTTTAATGTTCAACTCTCCATCCTGATGCAGATATTCCCAGTGACTCCTCGTCTTATTATCAGGTCGACCCTTGAGTTACGCATGTCACTCTTAACCATAGTTTCCGGTTTCCTGTTGTCTTGAATTAATACAAGAAAAATTCTTTGTGATCAGGCCCATCCGCTTCTCCGGAGCTTCCATACGGAAACTCTTGCAGTAGGCTTTGATATTCTTCCAGGTTATTGTTACACTGGCCAGCAGTTTGTAGTTTTGCGCAGCTGCCTATAGCGTAACCCTGTCATTTCCGAGGGGCTGATAGGGGCGTCGAGAAGCTGATTTTTTTTTTAACTTTACCGGGCTACTGGAAACTGTTGCTTCTATATTCTGGACTACCGTTATGTCCTGTTTGAATCTTTCCTGCAACCCACTACGCAAATGACTAACCAAGTTGTGCATCGCAAAGTTTCTGACCACATCCTCGCCGCTTCTTTGCAGTCGAGGTTGCCACTCAGCAATTCCAAACGGTGTCTCGGTGTCCTCTCTTTAGGAACGTACTCCCGTTCGCTGACACCTACACTTTCCAAACTTGCAACAAGGGTTATTTTAACTTGCAATCTTTCCATCACCTTTCGGAGGCATTTCCTTTGACACCTGGCATACCGAATGAGTCTCCGTGTATTACAGTACCATATTTCTGACTATTTCTGAACTACACAAGGCATTGGACTCAGCAGGTTCGAACCGCTCCAGTAAGTAACGATGATGAAGTAAGAAAATAGTTAGCCTCCCATAGACGGTAGCATTGAATGGCAAAAATACAACGTTCAGAGATTAAATACCTGAGAATAAGAGAAAAATAATAATCTCCTGTGGCACCAAAGCCTCTGCTCGGCAACAAGAAATAAACATTACAATGAAATAATGAATCTCTACTCTGGTTCTCTCTCAGGTTCACCTTACTTTGCGCCATTACGTATTTATTATTCCTGTTACGAAGAATCAACAACATTCACGCAATACCCGAAAACTGTACCATGAAGAAAAATAATTTTTAGTGATAGTCAGCATGTCCTCATGTCGCCGACACAAACAAAATCCCTTTCAAAGACCTTAGTCCAACACACTGCGCGGACACGCTCAATAAACTAAATTGCCCCTCCGTTTTCGATTCCTATTAAAAACCTGTTGCTGCTGTTCCAACTCCTCCTCAGTCATTAGGCGCGCCTGCTTTATGTATCCCCTGGCTACCCAAGCCGACTCTCCACTGTCACTGGTGAGACGTCCAGATACTCCTCACATTGAACAGAACTCCGGGGTTGATTGAGTGCGTAGGGTACTACGTTCCAACGTGTTACTTTATACACACCTAAATGTGTGCAGGCCACTATCCATTTCTCTAGTGTGTCCTCTAAATTCAATTAGGTCAGTGACTGAGTCCTCTTTTACAGATTTGACCTAAGTGCCATGTAACAAAATATCATCAATAGTCCACTATCCTTTATTTTTTAATTGATCTTTTCCCTGTAGTTCTCCTTTCACCCCATTCTGACTCATCGTCTGCATTCATTTATATTTTAATGTAACGCTAAATTCTTAATCAACAAACAACCTAACACGATGTGTCATAAAAGTATCACAAACTAGAGACAGTTGGAAAATCTTATAAAAACTGGTACAGCATCAAAGTATACCACAAAACATAAACATAACACAACAAAAACGCTTTAAGAAAATGATTAAAATAAATGCTCCAGCAGCTTCAATAAAGTTTCCCAATTTTGCAATATTTATTAAGAGGATTACTCAGAATTCAGTGAAAACTCCATCTGAGTGAATCCTCTCCAATGTCTCTCATTATTACGCGAAAAGCAGTCAGTTAATTGAAAAACTCTCGGATGTGAATCTGCAAAGATTGCTTCATTTTAATGCGCGAAACGTTAACTGCATATCAGAACATCCCACATGATCGAATCCTGAACGAGCTAACAAGCCTTTTGGCTGCTATAATGATCTGCACCAGTGGGACCGGATGAGAGACAGATCGCTTCCTATAATCTCAGATACGAAAATGAATCTGTTGTGCAGCAGACTGGATGAGAGTAACGGAACGGCCCTGGTAAAAAGAAAGTCTCCGACGTTGGTTCTGATTAAAAATTAGGAGTGGATTCATCTAACTACTGAATTAAAAATCTAAGCCAAATTTGACCCCAACGTACAACAATCAATCCTTGAGAGCACATAAATAAATAAGAAAGCAATAATACAAACTGATTAACCAAATACAAAGAGAAAGAAACTGCCAATCATGAACACTGAAACAAATTTAAGCCAGACCTGGGTAGATTTGGCAGTGCACACAAGGAACAACTGAGATAGTAGTGACCATTTTCTCAACAGGTCATTCTCAAGGGCATAATCGCAGAGGAGTTTGCATTGATTGCTTAAATCGTGGAAGAAATACATGAAATCTACATGTAAATGACAAAGCCTGATTTGTCATAGGTGGGACCTCAAATACCTGACCAGGTGTTAAATCAGGGAACCTCTTCAAGATTGAAATCAATGCACCAGAAAACACATAACTACTCTGCTCCTAGGTAATCTGTGCTGCCAGACATTCTCACCGAACTTGAATAGTTGCTTATTCAAGTGCCGCGTATGGCCAATCTGCTTCTCACCTGCTGTGTGATGGGCTGAGCCTCAAAGATGCAAGTTTACTATCTACCACATCTCCAAAGTCAGAAAGTCCTCTTCTGCAACCCTCTGGCAGAGTGTCTGCATCTCAACATCTCCACATCTACAATATCACAATGCCGGCTTCCGTGTCTCTATACGGAAGTGTACGATGTTTACATTCTTCCTTTCTGCTCAGCACGAAATCCACATAAAAAACACCTCACGAATATCACGGTTTTGCCAAGCATTGACCAATGAAAGGCATTTTTTTAAACAAAGAAATAACATGGGACATGAAGCTAGCTGCACAGATACAGAAAAATTACGACGTATTAGCTCTTCGATCTTTACAATCCCTGACGCCATCCGTATATCAGATTTAAGTATTCGTCAGTACAAATAAACATGGATTACGATAAACTGATTTAATGACAATGACATATGAGACATGACAGTCCATCACTTCACTGTAGTATTTCACATGTTTCCATTTATGTACATAATGTCCTCCACACGGATTATCTTATCTCTGAAACTGCCGCTTTGAAGTAGCTACATTCCATACATTTTACGCACGCAGTGAGTGTATTACCGTCTATTGGTTGAAGTGGTAAGCTCGTGTCTTATTCATAGTAACAGATGTGCGCAAGATGCAGTCCAGTGGACAACACAATAAAACCTAAACAAATTTTATTTACTGAGGGACCGATGACCAGTGTGATAATTTCTAACTATAAACATTGAGAACATTGAATATGGAGAACACTGAATTTTAAATTCTCAATCGTCCCTCATTTTCTGAACATGATTTCGAACAACAGACAAAGGAGTGCCAAATGTTTTTCTCTTCTGTTATATCTCTTCCCTTTATGCAAATCATGTAAAAAAAATTTTAACTCCTCTTTCGATTTACTTTTTATTCTTAAATGTTGTCCAGAATTTATGAAATGTAATACATTTATTATTGAGATGACTTGCTAACAATTCAATTTTCAAAAATTGGCCTCATGCTGGTGAGTTTGACACTCCATTTGACCACTTCCCATCCTTCATTTGGTTATCAAAATTCGGAACATTTCCCTCAGATCACTTCCTTTGCCATTCTAGATCTCGGTTCTCTCAAATATATGACGAATACAGAGATTTCAGAGCAGCTACTCAACCGCAAGGCGGGGATATGGTAGAGCAATAGGTCCACATTGCCGGCCTGTGTGACCGAGCGCTTCTAGGCGCTACAGTCTGGAAACGCGCTGCTGCTACGGTTGCAGGTTCGAATCCTGCCTCGGAGATGGATGTGTGTGATGCCCTTAGGTTTGTTAGGTTTAAGTAGTTCTAAGTTCTATGGGTCTGATGACCTCAGATGTTAAGTCCCATAGTGCTCAGAGTCATTTGAGCCAAGGACCACATTCCGAAGCCATGTATTCAGATCTCCGTATCAATTGGCATCACACAACTTCACGGTGACAATCACTTACTGCATAGTGAGAACGAACGGTTTCGTGGCCCTACCACTCTGAGAAGCAAACATGGACGGTAGCAACGCCCGGTCGGGTGGCGAAGGATAGTGAGTTAATCTGTGGGGGGAGGGAAGGGGGGAATGTAAAGGAAGCGCATTAAGCATGAGCAGTCTGCGATTGCGGAACCTATGCGCAAGCGGACACAGCCTCGAGAAACCCGTGCGAACATATACACCGAGCAACTGGTTGCGGCATTAGGCGAATTAGTGTCAGTCATTTGCGGCGATTTCTGCCAAGCGGTGTGAAGTTTATTCACTCTCTCGCTTGCGCGCTGGAGCCGAGTGAAAACCACGCGAATCAGCAATGTGTCTGCGGTGGTCTAACGTATAGCACTATTTTTCTCTAAATTTACTGCTCACCTCGATTATTCTCCACCTCGCAGTCCGACCACGAGCGTAGGGAGCGACGATGGCAACAGCGGCGGCAGGCGCTGCTGCGAGTGCCACGTCACGGGCTTTGTGCAGCGTGTGGCGCGCAGGGCCCGCTACCAGGACGGAGCTGTGAGAGCTTAATCGTGGCGCCGTCAGTCGCCGACGGCGGTCGCCAGATGAAAGGGCGCGCCCTGACGTGCCGTGTTATTGTTTGGCAACAGGCCCGCGCGCGCTGCACCCACTTGTTATCGACGGCTGCCGAGTGACTGATGGTGCCCGTGGCTGCGGCCGCAGGGACGTCGAACACGAGCACCGATCGAAAGGCCAGTTTCCTGCCGGCTGTGGGGCTGAAACAGCCTCTGCTACAGTTCTCCAAAGAGCTGGGGTTCCGTATTCCTCTCAGAGGATACACGGCACTACTTCCCTGAAACGAAATGGAAGACGTGTACTTACGGACTGCGACGACAATGTGGAACAAAGTGTGATCTTGTCACGGAAAGCCAGTGTAAAATTACAATGTTGGTAGTTGGCATTACATCTGTGAAATGGGAACCCCAATGAACGGTGTCACTTCACTACCGGTGTGAAGAACTCGTTCTGCAGAAGACGGCATTCATTCAGCTTGGCGTAGAAATTACACAGACGCAAAAACAACAGGGCAACCATGCCCCCTGGATTTCTGCCCAACAGCTACTCGTAAGTAACGGTTCGATACAGGACAGTTAGCCGACCGCTGTGGCCGAGTGGTTCTAGGCTCTTCAGTCCGGAACCGCGCTGTTGCTACGGCCGCAGGTACGAATCCTGCTTCGGGAATGGATGTGTCTGATGTCCTTAGCTTAGTTAGGTTTAAGTACTTCTAAGTTCTAGGGGCTGATGACCTCAGATGTTAAGTCCCATAGTGCTTAGAGCCATTTGAACCATTTGATGTCCTACAGGGGTTTATTGATATAACAACTTCTGCAAGCTCGTACCAACATCTTTACGTCAGAATCCATACCCTTCCCAACAAACTACTCATGAATTTTGGCATGAGTTTTGTATACACCCTCCCCCCCCCCCATGCTCAGCTCATTGGTGACAGATGACAGTAGGAAAAAATCACCGGAATAAGTTCGGTGGTAACTGAACTCCTACGGCAGTGATGATTCGGTATTCTACAGTTAAACATCCCATCCTTCAACAAATATGGTTGCCCCTCTTCACCTTTTCATTAAGACCACAGTTGCGATGAATTGTTGAAACCATTCAGCGTCACCTGCAGCTGTCTGTTTTCCTTTGTTTATTGTACAACTGTACCAACATTACCAAGTGTTTTACAAAAACTCATCGAAGCCACATTATGCCCACAGGTCTCTGCTCCTGCGTGTATTTACATAATATTCACCGTAATTGTAACTATGAGCGCAGATGTGGTGACTGTTATAAAAGAACATCACAATCTTAAAAACTACATACATTTCACGTCCCATAGCACTCACCACACAAATAATGTCGATACAATGAAGACTTCCTTCAGCCTTTCGAAGGAAGCTTGCTGTGACTCCGCTTATACAAAATTGCGCCTCTTTTCTTGGAATTCGTTCAGGGGCATAGACTGCTGAGCAAACCAAGAAATGTTCTAAGAACATTAACCATGCCTTACAACTTTCCCTGGATTCCAAGGCGGATGGCCATTCCCTCATTATCAGAGTTCGAGTTTGGTCAATCCCAACTTTCATCGCGGTTTTCGTATGCCTCAAAGGCAGTCTCCGAAAATGTAAGCTTAAGTTTGTTAGTTTTCATCATTAAACTCGCTCTCCTTAAATGAGTTCCGTGAAATTTCTGTGATGATGTACATGTTCGTCATAGTTAAGTCTAAAATAAATAGTCATCTATTTAGTGGTAAATCAAGCCAAGAAACTGGAAAAGAATGGTTGTTCCAGTCGCAGGATTCCATTCAGTATCGAATGCAGTAATACACTATCTCAACAAAAGTAACGGGACACGGCTACATAACGCAGAATCTACCACTAGATGTCACGAGAGGTGGACCTCCCAGTACAAATGGAGGCGGTGGCTATTGTGTTGTCAATAGAAAATCAGCAACTGTGGGATCGGTCAGAAGACATCAGTGGCTTCAAACGTTGAATAGTCCTCAGATGTCATCTGTCCGTTGAGGACATATCAAGCCTTGCAAAGGTGCCAAGGTCCACTGTCGGTGATGCGATTGTGAACTAGGTATGTAAAGGAAAAGCCACAGTTAAGCCAACATCAGGTAGGGACTTCATAGACCAATGGACAGGGACCGTCGAGTATTACAGAAGGTAAAAGATTGTATCAAATCTGGGGAGAAATCCCTCTTGAGTTACAAAGTGCTACCAAAAGTCCAGTTACTACGATAACTATCTGTAGGGGTTAAAAACAATGTGGTACACTGGTCGAGCTGTTATTTCTGTAGTCAATGCTAAGCGATGCTTCGGTTGACGTAAAGAGAGACGCCAATAGACAGAGGGTTTCTGGAAAAGACACATGGAAGGGTTTGAGTATGCTGAATGCCTGGAGAATAGTACCTGTCAATGTGTGCAGCGCCAACAACGAGGTACAGAGGAGGTTCTGCTACAGTGAGGGAGTGTTTCTCTTGGTTAGAACGTGGTCCTCTTATTGCACTTAAGAAAACGCCTAAAGTTGTCGTCACATATGTCACTGGTGTTTCTATGGGAGATACATTTGACAATAATCGTGGTGTGCTATGTTTTGGCCATGAAGTTTAACCTGCATTTTTTGCTGCATGGAGGGGCGGCATCCCACGGTCACGTCTATATTGCATACCAGTGAACCCCTTCCCCCCCAAAAAGAGGCAGTGAAGCTCCAAGGCGAAGCGTCTACGCCAGGAGGATCAGTGAGCTGACGGCTTCGTCGGCAGGCATCAGTGGCTGATGAGAGACGATGCTTGATCACCGTTGGCCACTCGCCCAGACAATCCCGGTGGGCATGTAGGGCGTCAATTGTAGCAATTAAGGGGGCAACAAGAAAAGGCCGCCGTGATTGGGCAATCTGGGCAAAATCGTTATGAAGAAAGGCAAAGTGCTCACTGGAGGGCGGTAACGGTGATGAGACCAGGTGCATCCCAGAGTTTTGCGTCGGAACTTTTATCAGTTCCACAGCAAATACACAAGGAAAAGGACAGTCGAATGAATATGGAACGAGTCTTGGATAAATGAACTTAGTGAGCACGCAAAGTACAAAAATTTTAACGGTAACTAGTTAGACTAAATCTTCTCCTCGATGCGAAGTTCCGCGTCATGGCAGAAATATCCACGTCAATTAACAAGCCCTAGGTAGCGTAAATAAAGGAGCCTCATTTATAGTAAATGGAATATAATGCAAACTCCATTCAAACTTGAATCAACACTTTTGTTTCCAGTCCACTGACAGGCACTTATGTGACACTGGAAGACATTGGGGCGGCCACATCCATGGAGAGCGGTAGGACTTGAGGACGGTTAAGAAGAGAGGTCCTAACAAGGTGACAAGGAGGAAGTTCGTAGCAACTAAGAGGTAATGTAGCTGCTATGGATAATGTCGAAGATGAGCTTTACAGGATGGGTCGCTGAGGTGACCTACGTAATGTGGAAGCGACTGCGAGCTGCGGGTATGGCCGATGTCAGGCTCAGAACTCAGACGAAATGCAAAGTGAAGACGCGGGTCATGGCTCGGAGTAGACATCACCAGGCCAGAAGTAGTACAAATGGAGGTACCAGCGACTGCGTTTGGTACTTGGGCCGGCGAGACTGCCGATGAGAACTGGCACTGGTCGGCCGGGTGGTGTTCATTGTAAACAATGGCCTCGGTGGCAGGGGGTAATTGCTGTGACACGTGGGCCTCTAGAAGAGGAACCGGGGCCACCAGTTATTATCGTGCATGCAGGAGATGAGACTGACACCAAATGCGGTGAGCGTGTGGTATATTCATATAGTTTACCCTGCACTTCGAGTACTGGTATCGCCAACAACCTGGCAGGCGGCAGCCCAGAGTACCTTTTAATGTGGCGTACCGATGATTACAATAAATAGATAGTTATTTAACTCGCAATGGTCCGCCACTGGCCTCGGTTTGCCAGAGGCCTCCCCCACCAAGGAAGTAGGTACTTAACGGTGTGATTTGGAAGGGCAAATTACAATAAGGGCAAGACCTTCATACAAAGATCGGATGAATGATAAAGAAGGATTTTCACGGGAACTGCATATATGATCTCAGGCTTTTGCTGAATGAGATTTGCTCTCCCAGCTTCTCAGTTAAGACACTTGCAAATTTACTACATAAAACTCCCAATCGTTTCGTCTGATTTCACGGGCACTGTACGTTACTATCAACACATTCCTGTACCTAGACAGGAGCTCTATGAATCTCCATATGTTTACAACACGAGAAGGTGCGATGTTTAGAACATTTAAATGTCAAATAGTCAGCCTCACCGTTCAGGCTTAGCCCACTACGTCCAAGCTTAAAATGATCTCAGTAGACAACCCCTGAGCTATTTGTAATTTAATGATCCAAGTGAAGTCACGAATACACATTTTTATTTCACAAAACCCAAAACATACAATGCTTTGAAATTTCAGACAACCTTGTTGATGGGGCAACTACAGTTATGAGTATTCATCTTGGGTAGTAGTAAGTGCTTCACCTGTATTTTGTCCTTTATTGCTGTATCACTACCGGTTTCGTAGCGCTAAAAGCCACATCTTCAGATGAACACAGATGAACATCTGTGTAACAATAAATCCAGAAGGAATAACAGACCTGAGACGTACACTAGTACGGTAAACTATTTTAAGATTTAAAAAAATTAAAAACTTTTACGTGACAATATAACAATTCTATTACTCACACGATTAAAACATTAGAGCGGGAAAGCTCTGAATCTTTTATCCCATCTCGTTGTCCGTCAAAGCGTATCACAGCTAAATGTTGGTATGTCATGGAGTAAAAACTGACAGATTCCAACTTAGTGGATGGGTCCGTAACAAACCATACCATAGTGATATATTGATAAGCAGAAAATAAATGAGAACTATGAAGACCTAATTTTGAGCCAGAACGAAAAACCAAGAACTTGTTGCCACACAATGTAGGGACAAATCGTCTAGTAAATAAATTATGGCGGAAAAGCAGAACATGACAAGTGCACTTACCGCTTCTCCGATATATATAGAACCGCGTAGAGGGGACACGGTTGCATGCTCTGTCATACTGACGGCAATAAAATAAACAGCTTGCCTGCGGACGACTCGCGCATGCGCTGATGATACGCGAGGTTGATCGAATGATTGGTGGTCTATTGGGGATTACATGAATGGTGAATGAGAACAAGGAACATTGGGATAAAAAGTACAAAAACCTTTTAAAGAAAGACAATTTGTAGAGTATCAATACAATAGTGACAGCTGAATTTTTCGATAATAATTCCCCTAAGTCATGCTGTTTTTGAGGACAATATTATGGAAATAGAAGAAGATGTAGAAGAAGATGAAATGGGAGGTAGGATACCGCGTGTAGAATTTGACAGAGCACTGAAAGACCTGAGTCGAAACAAGGCCCCGGGAGTAGACAACATTCCATTTGAGCTACTGACGGCCTAGGGAGAGCCAGTCCTGACAAAACTCTACCATCTGGTGGGCAAGATGTATGAGACAGGCGAAATACCCCCAGACTTCAAGAAGAACATTATAATTCCAATCCCAAAGAAAGCACGTGTTGACAGATGTTTAAATTACCGAACTATCAGTTCAATAAGTAATAGTTGCAAGATGCTAACGCGAATTCTTTACAGTCGAATGGAAAAACTGGTAGAAGCCGACTTCGGCGAAGATCAGTTTGGATTCTGCAGAAATGTTGGAACACGTGAGGCAATACTGAGCCAACGACTTACCTTAGATGCTAGATTAAGAAAAGGCAAACCTACATTTCTGGCATTTGTAGACTTAGAGAAAGCTTTTGACAATGTTGAATGGAATATTCTCTTTCAAATTCTAAAGGTGGCAGGGGTAAAACACTATATGATGCCAATCCTGTCCCCAATGACGTCGTTCCATTCATCATTACCGTCTAGTATGTTTCTGCACATTCGTCAAAGGTAAGCAGAGAAAGGAGGACGCGCACGTAACTCATGCTGTAATAAACAGCAACATACCGACACCCCTAATAGTGTACGATGTGTTCCACTGACCCACTGTTGCGCCAGAGCCGAGGAGGACACACATCTGACGTGCAATGCCATTCGGACGAGGTGTCCATCTTTTCGGGGATCGTCTCTGTGATTCTATGTGATCCATCTCGTAGGGTTCTATGACTTTCCGTGAACCATTCTGCACACATCCGTTGCACTGACAGAACACTATGTCTCAGGCGAGCAGCAATTTCCCGGATGGATGCATCACATTCTCTCATGCCAATAATGCACCCGCTTTAAAACTCGCCGATATGACGTAAGGTTTGCGCATACGTCTGCGAGGCATGCTGCACATCTGGTTTATAGCGATGAGAGCCGCAGGCAGATTTTACCGGTAGATGGTATTGCGCCGCGATATCAATGTTGGCCTCGAACCCACCGGCCGACGTAGTTGAAATGCTAATCGTTTCTGCAGGACACACTATTTTTACATGTCCTGTGTATATGAACACCCTATGTCTAGTTGTTCAAGATGTTTCGTTTTCTTCTGAACATGAGTGTACTTCAGATTATACGAACAGGGCGCTACCATTCAAGATACGAGACGACAGTGAACAACAGTTTTCCTGCTCTCTGCTTCTACAAATTGTAATGGTTCTTTATTTGCGAAACCATTACCACCCGCCTACCTTATTTTTCGATACCGTAGACTAATGAATATTTTTCTACGTAAAGTCTCATATTTTTCACTCTATTCAAATTTGGTTTAATTTTTATATGTATGTAGGTCGATATTTTGAGATGTTGAAATCGATATAATATCTAGTGTGAATACTTTTGTACTTATTGTTATCTTTGATGCTGGCTTGTGACTTTTTGACGCGGAAGCGTGCAGGGTAATCAAGTTTTTCATCTACATCTACATCTTCATTTATACTCCGCAAGCCACCCAACGGTGTGTGGCGGAGGGCACTTTACGTGCCACTGTCATTACCTCCCTTTCCTGTTCCAGTGGCGTATGGTTCGCGGGAAGAACGACTGTCTGAAAGCCTCCGTGCGCGCTCTACTCTCTTTAATCTTACATTCGTGATCTCCTCGGGAGGTTTAAGTATGAGGAAGCAATATATTCGATACCTCATCCAGAAACGCACCCTCTCGAAACCTGGCGAACAAGCTACACCGCGATGCAGAGCGCCTCTCTTGCAGAGTCTGCCACTTGAGTTTGTTAAACATCTCCGTAACGCTATCACGGTTACCAAATAACCCTGTGACGAAACGCGCCACTCTTCTTTGGATCTTCTCTATCTCCTTCGTCAACCTGATCTGGTACGGATCCCACACTGATGAGCAATACTCAAGTATAGGTCGAACGAGTGTTTTGTAAGCCACCTCCTTTGTTGATGGACTACATTTTCTAAGGACTCTCCCAATGAATCTCAATCTGGTACCCGCATTACCAACAATTAATTTTATGTGATCATTCCATTTCAAATCGTTCCGCACGCATACTGCCAGATATTTTACAGACGTAACTGCTACCAGTGCTTGTTCCGCTATCATATAATCATATAATAAAGGAACCTTCTTTCTATGTATTCGCAATACATTACATTTATCTATGTTAAGGGTCAGTTGCCACTCCCTGCACCAAATGCCTATCCGCTGCAGATCTTCCTGCATTTCGCTACAATTTTCTAATTCTGCAACATCTCTGTATACTACAGCATCACCCGCGAAAAGCCGCATGGAACTTCCGACACTATCTACTAGGCCATGTATATATACTGTGAAAAGCAACGGTCCCATAACACTCCCCTCTGGCACGACAGAGGTTACCTTAACGTCTGTAGACGTCTCTCCATTGATAACAACATGCTGTGTTCTGTTTGCTAAAAACTCTTCAATCCAGCCACACAGCTGGTCTGATATTCCGTAGGCTCTTACTTTGTTTATCAAGCGACAGTGCGGAACTGTATCGAATGCCTTCCGGAAGTCAAGGAAAATAGCATCTACCTGGGAGCCTGTATCTAATATTTTCTGGGTCTCATGAACAAATAAAGCGAGTTGGGTCTCACACGATCACTGTTTCCGGAATCCATATTGATTCCTACAGAGTAGATTCCGGGTTTCCAAAAACGACAGGATACGCAAGCAAAAAACATGTTCTAAAATTCTACAACAGATCGACGTCAGAGACATAGGTCTATAGTTTTGCGCATCTGCTCGACGACCCTTCTTGAAGACTGGAACTACCTGTGCTCTTTTCCAATCATTTGGAACCTTCCGTTCCTCTAGAGACTTGCGGTACACGGTTGTTAGAAGGGGGGGCAAGTTATTTTGCGTAGTCTGTGCAGAATCGAATTGGTATCCCGTCAGGTCCAGTGGACTTTCCTCTGTTGAGTGATTCCAGTTGCTTTTCCTTGGGTAACAGAAGAAATATTGAATTTAATTGATGAAATGAGAAAATATAAAAATGCAGTAAATGAAGCAGGCAAAAAGCAATACAAACATCTCAAAAATGAGATCGACTGGAAGTGCAAAATGGCTCAGCAGGGATGGCTAGAGGATAAATGTAAGAATGTAGAAGCTTATCTCACTAGGGGTAAGATAGATACTGCCTACAGGAAAATTAAATGAAGAAGCTTGCACAGGATAGAGTAGCACGGAGAGCTGCATCAAACCAGCCTCAGGACTGAAGACCACAACAAAAACATTATTATTGGAGAAAAGAGAACCACTAATATTAATATTAAGAGCTCAGATGGACACCCAGTTCCACGCAAAGAAGGGAAAACAGAAAGGTGGAAAGAGTATATAGAGGGTCTATACAAGAGCGATGTACTTGAGGACAATATTATGGAAATGGAAGAGGATGTAGATGAAGATGAAATTGGAGATACGATACTGCGTAAAGAGTTTGACAAAGCACTGAAAGACTTGAGTCGAAACAAGGCCCCGGTAGTAGACAACATTCCATTGGAACTACTGACGGCCTTGGGAGAGCCAGTCATGACAAAACTACCATCTGGTGAGCAAGATGTATGAGACAGGCGAAATACCCTCAGACTTCAAAAAGAATATAATAATTCCAATCCCAAAGAAAGCAGGTGTTGACCGATGTAAAAATTACCGTACTATCAGTTTAATAAGTCACGGCTGCCAAATACTAACGCGAATTCTTTACAGACGAATGGAAAAACTAGTAGAAGCCGACCTAGAGGAAGATCAGATTGGATTCCGTAGAAATATTGGAACACGCGAGGCAATACTGACCCTATGACTTATCTTAGAAGCTAGATAATGGAAAGGCCATCCTACGTTTCTAGCATTTGTAGACTTAGAGAAAGCTTTTGTCAATGTTGACTGGAATACTCTCTTCCAAATTCTGAAGGTGGCAGGGGTAAAATACAGGGAGCGAAAGGCTATTTACAATTTGTGTAGAAACCAAATGGCAGTTATAAGAGTTGAGGGGCATGAAAGGGAAGCAGTGGTTGGGATGGGAGTGAGACAGGGTTGTAGCCTCTCCTCGATGTTATTCAATCTATATATTGAGCAAGCAGTGAAGGAAACAAAAGAAAAGTTCGGAGTAGGTATTAAAATCCAGGGAGAAGAAATAAAACTTTGAGGTTCGCCGATGACATCGTAATTCTGTCAGAGACAGCAAAGGACTTGGAAGAGCAGTTGAACGGAACGGACAGTGTCTTGAAAGGAGGATATAAGATGAACATCAACAAAAGCAAAACGAGGATAATGGAATGTAGTCGAATTAAGTTGGGTGATGCTGAGGGTACTAGATTAGGAAATGTCACACTTAAAGTAGTAAAGGAGTTTTCCTATTTGGTCGAAGTAGAGAAGATATAAAATGTAGGCTGGCAATGGGAAGGAAAGCGTTTCTGAAGAAGACAAATTTGTTAACATCGAGTATAGATTTAAGTGTGGGGAAGTCGTTTCTGAAAGTATTTGTATGGAGTGTAGCCATGTATGGAAGAGAAACATGGACGATAAATAGTTTAGACAAGAAGAGAATAGAAGCTTTCGAAATGTGGTGCTACAGAAGAATGCTGAAGATTAGATGGGTAGATCACATAACTAATGAGGAGGTGTTAAATAGGATTGGGGAGAAGAGAAGTTTGTGGCACAACTTGACTAGAAAAAGGGATCGTTTGGTAGTACATGTTCTGAGGCATCAAGGGATAACTAATTTAGTATTGGAGGGCAGCGTGGAGGGTGAAAATCGTAGAGGGAGGCCAAGAGATGAATACACCAAGCAGATTCAGAAGGATGTAGGTTGCAGTAGGTACTGGGAGATGAAGAAGCTTGCACAGGACAGAGTAGCACGGAGAGCTGCATCAAACCAGCCTCAGGACTGAAGACCACAACAACAACATTATTATTATTATTCTATCGATGAGATTGTGGAAACATCACGTCTATTACTGTTAGTGAAACAGTGTAATTTGAAACCGAACATTTCACAATTAGCGGTGTCGGGATGAGTCATACAGAACAATATCTATCAGAGGCGTAATGCACCTTAAGGGGGTCGGACGTCAAACGGACCGACTTGGAGCAGGAGAGGCAACACAGGACGTTATAATTTCCACTGTATATACTTTTACAAAAAAAAAAAAAAAATGCATAAAACTTTGTCAGCATCACCAGGAAGGATTAAGAATTCACATTCATAGCAGTGGAATTTCGAAAACATAACGAAATATTTTTTAACATGTTAAATTTCATCATTTTTTCACTTACCAATGGCAGTATTTGTTGCTATAGGTATACTTTTCTTCATATGCAAGAGAGATTCTTCAATGAATTGTGCACAGCATACAAAAGATACTTAAAGGTGTATGAAACTCTAGAATTTTCGAAGTCTATTAAAAACTGTTTTAAAAATTGTGGTAATTAACTATAAAATTTGAGTTTTCCCTAAACATGAAGTTTAAAATATAACAGTTCATTCGTTTTTTCATAAATTAATTAAATTCTAGAGTTTCATACATTTGTGAGTATGGTATGTATGATGTGCAAAATTCATCGAAGAATATCTCTAACTCATGAAGAAAAGTTTACCTATAGCAACAAATGCAGCCATTAGTAAGTGCAAAAATGATAAAATTTCACACGTAAAAAAATTATTTTGTTATGATTTCGAACTTCCACTGCAATGAGTTTGAATCCTGAATCCTTCCTGGTGATGCTGACAAAGTTTTAGGAATTTATTTGTAAAAGTATAGACACTGGAAATTAAAATGTCCTGTGATGCCTCTCCTTCTCCAAGTCGGCCTGTTCGACGTCCCACCTCCCTCAAGTGGAGCAGCGCGCAGGACTGACGGCATGTTTGTACCTTACACGCTCTCCACCAGACAGTGGCTAGTTGCGAGCGGAATAAGGTGCCCGTGACAGAATCCAATGCACATGCGTACATGTATCGAATTTTCTCATTGTAAACCTCTATACCAGTGTAGCGCACATATGGCACACACAAACGATGAATATATTGATATGCTTCTGGTCCTTCGTGCATCTTATAACCGGGCTGATATTGCCGCTCGTGAATTTGGTGCTAGATATTCCCGTCAACGCCATCCAGATAAAAATGTGTTTAGTCACCCGGAGCTGCGCCTTCGGGAGTCAAGTTCTATCCTTCCACCATCGCGTGACAGACGTCGTCCACGCCACGGACATGCCGTAGTCCAGCTACTGAGGAAGCTATTCTGGAAGTCATACACCAAGAACATCAGCGAAGTACATGTAGCGCAAAAAAAAACGTGCTGCGCGAGCATAGGATGCACCCGTAACACAATGCTTTCACGCAACACCTGCACTCTGCTGATCCCCATCAGCAGATGCAATTCTCCGAATGCTTCTAACAAGGACAGGACGCCAACGATGACTTCGTGAACACCGTAATATAGTCGGATGAAGCAGCATTCACTCGTGTGGGAGTCTTCAATATGTACAACGCTCACCATTGGTGTGAGATTAACATGCACGTCACCTGCGACGATGGATATTAAGTTCGCTGGGCGACAGGCTTTTGGGTCCCAACATGTTGCCTGACCGGTTGACTGCACGAAGGTATCATGCGTTCCTCTCAATCTATCTGCCTGATGCTCTGGAAGATGTTCCACTACATGGTCGGCAGAAGATATGGTTCCTACGTGATGGTACACCTCTACACTCTTGAATTAATGTGCGACAGTATCTGGACAGAACATTTCCAGGGAAATGGCTCGCACGTGGAGGTCCAGTTGTATGGCGACCGCGTTCACGTGACCTAAGTCCCCCTGAATTTCTTCCTGTGAGGACACGTGGAGGAGTCGTGTACCCTGCCGACGAATGTGGAACAATTGGTAGCATGTGGTCATGCTGCTCTTGTTACTGTGGACGCTGTTTCCTGCGAAGGGTCCAGAGTTGTATGGTCCGGCGGGTCGAGCAATGTTTGGACATGCAGGGAAGTCACTGTGAGCATCTGTTTTTCTGAGGAAAACATATACTGTTGTGAAGGTCATGCGGTCATTAAAATGAATATTATTATTGTCACTGGTTGCTAATGTGCGGCATCTGAACTCTCATATTACAAATGGTATAAATGACATGTAGATGCTGTGATATTGTACTTTGCTATCATCTTTAACATGCAGAAATTGATATTGTTTTTATAGTTATTCTATCCTATAACAGGTCATTTGTTTCAACTGTCTGTTTCTTATTTGTTTAACCAAGCGTTTGTTATGTTCAGCGTTACAAACTGTTGTAAATTAAGGTACTTACGTTCAGCGTTACAAAATGTTGTAAATTAGGGTACATGTGACATAAGAAACGGTGTATATTGTACTATGAAATATCAGAATGAAATAAGCAAATAAGAGAAATGCGCCACCACGCAGTATTGAACCATCGACATCCTGCATGCTAACCCAAAACTGTACCGAGTGCAACAACTGTACAGCACAACTACTGTGTGCTAGCAGAGGTAGTTACCATATATGTGGTTACAGTGTTGCCAGATTGCCACTCTTTAACGTCCTTTTTCTGCCGGCTGTGCCCTCCGGACGAAATTTTGTGACAGACATTTTTTTATCGCTGGGATGTGAGGAGTAGCGCTGCGAGGCTCGAATGTTTAAACTGTCAAATCTCAGATTCATCACTGAATATTTTCCCCTAAATACATCGTTTTAAGATAGAAATAAGTGGCCCTAAATAATATAGCTAGAACCCAAAAACTGATTATGTGCCGATGAATGTCAAAATTAACTGGTGCAAGTCCCAAAGTGATTAAAGCAATATTTTGGTCAGAACCGACGTTTATAAGAAACATTGAAGGCGCTAAATATTAGACTTAGAATAACCCCTAATAGTTTTCGAGTAATTTGCTGAAAACTAAATTTGGAACAAAAACGTCATTATTTGTTAAATATCTGTTATATTAAAGTTAGAAAGTTCTGACTGCAGTACGTAATGAAACCTAGTGAAAAATACATCTATAACAAGTTTCAAGGCCCGGATGTAAATAATAACGAATCTCAGAGGTCATGTTCTACAGTCAGTTCTGTTCTAAAAATTGTAGACGGCAAAGTTTAACGCATGCGAGCTAAAACTTTTTCTGTGACTTTATCAAACTTAACAACATTCATACAAAAATTACGAAGATTCTATGTTATTCATAACATTGTTATAAAATATTATGTGTACGAGAAGGATAACAGCATATGTTGCCTAGGCCGTCTGCTGCGCCAGTATATAAATACAGCCTGAGAGGCAAGACTAGTCTTCACTTCGCGCTCACCCATCGTACGATGCAAGTCAGTCAAACGCAGTACGCGACACCTCGGATGACGTCACAGCCAGAGTGCAATTAAACTCATGAGTTAGGTACAAATGCGAAGTGAAATCGTGAGTACTATACATCGTCCCGGATCGCTTAGATTTCGCAGCAGTAGCTGTTAGTTTGCCGCCCATAATGTTAACAAACCTGCGAGGCAAGTGGTGACAATTATTTTCCACTTTTGTGGCGAGCAATTATTTTGATTATCAGAGGTCAGGACGAAAGACGAATTAATTGGAACTTACCGTAGAGGACCCCTCGGAACTGCTCATAGTGCTGTTTAGGATAAGCAGATTTATTATTGGTATTAACAAAATGAATATTACGACGTTGTGTGTGTGAAACTGTACCTAATATATTGTCAATTAGAACTCAAAATCTTCATTTATAGCCGGCCGAGGTAGCCGTGCGGTTCTGGCGCTGCAGTCCGGAACCGCGGGACTGCTACGGTCGCAGGTTCGAATCCTGCCTCGGGCATGGGTGTGTGTGATGTCCTTAGGTTAGTTAGGTTTAAGTAGTTCTAAGTTCTAGGGGACTTATGACCTAAGATGTTGAGTCCCATAGTGCTCAGAGCCATTTGAACCATTTTCTTCATTTATAATCACAGTGTTCATCCTGCCTAGCAAACACAGAATAGAAACATTTCTTTCAGTGGGCTGGACAATAATGTGGACATGTCGACTGGGAACTATGGTCTGTATGTTCTCCATCGGTTTCTGGCTGACCTCAGAAATAGATTCTAGGCTCTCCTAAAAGACGGGGGACAATATTTCCAATTTCCTACTACTTATGCCTGATTATTATTATTGTTATTGTTAACCCGTCGCCCCATACACGGTGCGTATCGTCTGGGAAACTGAACAGTGAACGAGATCAGTGGAAAACAACGAACTCGGTAAGCACTAACAAGATACCGAAGTAAACAGAAACCAGTGCGAGAACAGTGCTAAGATTTACTCGCGATTGTGGTAAATATACTGAAAGTGTTAGCCACAGTAACTTTGATCGCGACGGAAGAAGGGAAGAAGATGACGCTTGATCGCGGCTGCCACTGGCGCTGAGGTCAGAAGAAGAACGTGCGTCATCACTGAGCTATGTGGACCTGCGAGACACCTGCTAGCTGCTGCGCGCGCTCACCGGTGTCCAGCTCCCTTCTGGAGCTGCTGCACTAAGCGATACTCGCCGCCAACCTCACCGCCCCAGTTGCTCCTGCTGCCTGCATTACGTCACGTCGCGTCGAATCACGTTTGCTGGTACCCCGCGCCGGCACCATTCGTCGAGGTCAAGCAAATAATTGAAGTATTTGTTAGTTGCTGGTAAAATACAACTGAAAAAAGTAACTACACTCCTGGAAATGGAAAAAAGAACACATTGACACCGGTGTGTCAGACCCACCATACTTGCTCCGGACACTGCGAGAGGGCTGTACAAGCAATGATCACACGCACGGCACAGCGGACAGACCAGGAACCGCGGTGTTGGCCGTCGAATGGCGCTAGCTGCGCAGCATTTGTGCACCGCCGCCGTCAGTGTCAGCCAGTTTGCCGTGGCATACGGAGCTCCATCGCAGTCTTTAACACTGGTAGAATGCCGCGACAGCGTGGACGTGAACCGTATGTGCAGTTGACGGACTTTGAGCGAGGGCGTATAGTGGGCATGCGGGAGGCCGGGTGGACGTACCGCCGAATTGCTCAACACGTGGGGCGTGAGGTCAACACAGTACATCGATGTTGTCGCCAGTGGTCGGCGGAAGGTGCACGTGCCCGTCGACCTGGGACCGGACCGCAGCGACGCACGGATGCACGCCAAGACCGTAGGATCCTACGCAGTGCCGTAGGGGACCGCACCGCCACTTCCCAGCAAATTAGGGACACTGTTGCTCCTGGGGTATCGGCGAGGACCATTCGCAACCGTCTCCATGAAGCTGGGCTACGGTCCCGCACACCGTTAGGCCGTCTTCCGCTCACGCCCCAACATCGTGCAGCCCGCCTCCAGTGGTGTCACGACAGGCGTGAATGGAGGGACGAATGGAGACGTGTCGTCTTCAGCGATGAGAGTCGCTTCTGCCTAGGTGCCAATGATGGTCGTATGCGTGTTTGGCGCCGTGCAGGGGAGCGCCACAATCAGGACTGCATACGAGCGAGGCACACAGGGCCAACACCCGGCATCATGGTGTGGGGAGCGATCTCCTACACTGGCCGTACACCACTGGTGATCGTCGAGGGGACACTGAATAGTGCACGGTACATCCAAACCGTCATCGAACCCATCGTTCTACCATTCCTAGACCGGCAAGGGAACTTGCTGTTCCAACAGGACAATGCACGTCCGCATGTATCCCGTGCCACCCAACGTGCTCTAGAAGGTGTAAGTCAACTACCATGGCCAGCAAGATCTCCGGATCTGTCCCCCATTGAGCATGTCTGGGACTGGATGAAGCGTCGTCTCACGCGGTCTGCACGTCCAGCACGAACGCTGGTCCAACTGAGGCGCCAGGTGGAAATGGCATGGCAAGCCGTTCCACAGGACTACATCCAGCATCTCTACGATCGTCTCCATGGGAGAATAGCAGCCTGCATTGCTGCGAAAGGTGGATATACACTGTACTAGTACCGACATTGTGCATGCTCTGTTGCCTGTGTCTATGTGCCTGTGGTTCTGTCAGTGTGATCATGTGATGTATCTGACCCCAGGAATGTGTCAATAAAGTTTCCCCTCCCTGGGACAATGAATTCACGGTGTTCTTATTTCAATTTCCAGGAGTGTATATGACTGTTAAGATGGAACATGTCTCTGACAATCAATCATCAGAATCAGAAACTGAATTTAATGACGATGATTCCGTAGAACCAATGAATCGAAAATCGGAGTGTGATATGTCAAATGTAGAATCTGATTTGAATTTTAATGATACTGTGCCGGCCGGTGTGGCCGTGCGTTTAAAGGCGCTTCAGTCTGAAACCGCGTGACCGCTACGGTCGCAGGTTCGAATCCTGCCTCGGGCATGGATGTGTGTGATGTCCTTAGGTTAGTTAGGTTTAATTAGTTCTAAGTTCTAGGCGACTGATGACCTCAGAAGTTAAGTCGCATAGTGCTCAGAGCCATTTTTTTTTTTTTTTTTTTGATACTGCAAAGTTAGAACCATTTTATATGAAAAAGAAGTAACTGAAGTAGATGTCAAAAGGGAGAGGATAGAAGGGATAGAGTTATCAGATTATGAAACTGAGCTCAATATTTCCGAAATTCAGCCAAGTCAGGAAATGCTAAAAACTCCTTTAAAATCAGTGGAAATGTCAAATGGCAAGGTAGAGGTTCCAAATTGGAGGCCATTACTATTTGTTCAACTTGAATAAATATAGAACTAAGGGATGGTAATAAAGCGTTAATGGATGAAATGATCATAAAATTGATGCAAATCACCATTATCTACAAATCAATGTATTGCAACAATTAAATATTCTGCATAGTACTTTCAAAAGCGAAATTGACAAAGTTCGGAAAGATTTCAAAGACTTCTGGAAGGGACGTTATCAGAAAGAATAGGCTACCAATCCAAACTTTGTCTGATCGATCTGAAGAAGTAACTAGTAGAGTAAATGCGTGTCAAAAAGATATTAAGAAAGATAGAGCAGATTGTTTGCAATTATGTCAGGATGGCAACAAAAGATGTTCTGACGGAGTAGAAGCATTAGAAGTTCAGGTAGAAGAACTAAGTACTAGTACTACTAACACTGAAAATAGAGTAAACTCTGGTAGATCCTGCGATACTAACAAGCATGTGGCTTCAGTTGGCGCCGCTTTCATCGGATGTTGTCAGTTTTTACGTTTTGGTACAGACAAACAAATTCACCCATTAGAGTCCTGGAATTATTTTGAGGATGTTTTGCCTAATGCATGGTCAGAGCGAGAAAATTTTCTTCTTAAGAAGTCATTTGTCAGGAGATGCTTTGCGGTGGTCAGCTGACGTAATGATAAGATGTAAAACTCTTTCTGAAGTTAAATCTGAATTAAAATTTCTTAATTAGTACTGGTCACGCCACAAACAAAACGGTTTCTTGAAAGAGTTTTGGAGGGGTGAAAAGTTTAGGAAGTGCGTTTCATGGCTGTCACATCTGACAGAAAAAATGAAACCGGAAATGATTATCATGAGATTAGAAGGCATGCTGCCTTGGTACTGGCAGCAGAGAATCATTTCCGCACATAGAGATAATGTAGATAGGTTCATTGAATATTTAGAGCGAGGAGAGAGACTACCTGCTGCTGAAGCGCAGATGCAAAAGTAATGACAGGTCTTCTAACTATCACGTAAACAACAAAAATAATGACAATGGAAAAGTGAATATTAGAAGTGTGGTGATTCGGAATACAAGGTCTAATTATCGTAATCAAGGCCGTGGTAGAGGAAGAAGGGATAGACAGTCACCCGGCTTTTGCAACGGTCGTTATGACGAAAGCAGAAATGTAAATAATGTGCCGTTGAGACAAGACAGAGAGCAAAATGCTACCCTATCTGATTCTATATCAAATGAACATAACAGGCAGCGTGTGGAAAATTAAATCCTGTCTATGAGGAAACTGGCTCTCAGGAGGCGGAAACAGTAATACAGCCAGTAACAAAAATACAGATCACAGTCAGCCAACAGCCGCAAACAGAAAATACACTACCAGTGATATGTTAAACCACTCTCATATTATAGTTGACAGCATTTTGGACACTTTAGAAACATGGGGCAAAGGAAGATAAAAAAGCGCTATAGGTAATAGGGAGGAAGAAATTAACGGGTTTGAATCAGATATGGATGAAGATGAGGTAAAGACTTACATCTTCGACAATAATGGCAATCTGAAGCCGAAAGTTGCGGTAGAAGAGGTAGAGTCAGTTTTGCAAGGTTTTAAAGAGAAGGAGTTGATGGATGAAGGGTGTAGCAATAATAATGAGGTCAAGGAACCTGATAGCTGTAATGACTTGCCACAACTGAAAAAGCTAACGACAATATCATAGGTAGCAGGGACGCAATTGCTTACAGGTAGAGAATAGTGTAGCTGATGTGCAGCAAACGGAAGCACAGGATGTTGTCGAGTGCTTTGATTTAAAACAGGACAGTTTGGAAAAGGCAGCTAAAAATGTAGAGGTTGAAGACCCGCAGAATCTAAGTGTGAATGTGCTCGAAACTGACCAAAACTGCCTTAGTTGGTAACAGATTCAGAAGGATTTAATAGGAGACGTTCATAATAAACCTGGTCAGAGTAAAATAACTCATCCTATTATAAAACTAACATCTCATGAGCAACAGTAAGTCGTCTTCTTGACAGTGGCAGAGAAGCTAGTGCTATGGCCCAAGCATTTTTTGATTCTATTCCTAATAACAGTGAATTAACGGTCATGAAATAACAGGTGCTAAACCAGTACAGCACGATGCCTTGATACCAGTTGATATCGATAACGTAACAACAGATCAGATTCCGGATAACCAGAGGGGCGGTAATAATAGAGCATGGGAGCTGCCTATTTCTGTAATGAGGAATGTCGGATATTTGCAGGATGATACTGGATTCGGTAGTAAGGTACCAGATGCTAATTTGGAAGAGAGCTGTATCCTAAAAGAAATAGATGCTAAGGTATGGCCTACAAATCAAATTTCTGATAAAAGGATATTGAACAGAAAAACAAGGCATGACGCAAAAGCTTCCCCCACTAGTTTTAGCATAGGTGAGCCAGTATTGGTCGAAAGTAAAGAAAAATCTAAGAAAATTTCAGCAGAAACAAAGAAGTTTACGAATGTTTATCAAGGACCATTCAGGATGATAATTCGTTCTAAAAAGGCCAGCAGCTAGTTACAGTAGGGAGTGTGCCATCCTTTGGTGGATACACTGTTTGGCGTACTGTGCAGTCCCAGCAGAATCAAACTTTATTTCCTTTTCAAGTTTCATTCCCTTTATCTGCTCTATCATAGAAGTAAGGAATATACGTCTTCATATTGTATACATACTGTTGGTGTGTAATGACTTCCTAGTGGAGAATAATAATTCCCGAACATGACTATACCCAAATGACGGTTTACAGATGAATGTGACAGGGGGGGTTGCGGGAATAAATTCTAAAGGTTAAAATAACAAAGAGTAACTATGGAGCACCAAAGGATAGCAAACTCCTGACTAAAATAAATAAATAATCAACAAGATCCATAAGAAGGGTTAGTAACTACGAAAATAGAGAAACACTTTGCATTAAGAGAAGTTATTGATGCTAGAAATTCCTAAAATCTGAGACAGTAAAATCTGCTTAAATTAATAATCTTCGGTTGGGAGTTAGGGTGTCTGAGGGTAAAAGAGAGTAGCAATGTGGTGCCATTAGAGGCAAACCAAAGCGTTTTAATATTTATTAAAGGAGATATGCAGAAGTGGTGTGAGGATCACACCAAAATATAGGTAAATAATGAGGTCAGTAGGCTGACAAAGAGAAAATAGAGAGAGAATCATCGAAATATATGTTTAAATAAAAATGGAGGAAGTAGGAGAAATGAAGTCAGTAGGCTAACATGTATTTTAAATGGTGGAACAGTGAGAGTAATTCACTCACGTCTCGAAAAAAGTTTGAGAAACGTGTAATATTGCTTAAGGCAGTTGGCCAATTAACAGAGAAATACAGACAACGATACAAATAAACGAATATGTTATGAAATAGAGATTGTACAGTTTTGATATGTTATAATAATAACCGCTTTCTAACAATAAAGCAGAGTAACTATCAAAGAAATGATTTCCTTAGCACAATAATTCCTACGATAATTGAGCCAAAGGAAGGAAAACCAAGGGTTACTCAGTTTTCAAAGTTAAATCAAGATATAAAGTAATGAAATGAATTGAAAGCTAGCTCAAAAAAGTCACTATTTAAAAATAAATTGACCTTTAGTGCATGAAAGCTGTCGTTCATGTGTAACAGAAAAGAGAATAGTAAAGCTTATAATTCAGGCTTAATAATGATGTGAAATGTCACGATTTTATGATGCGACTTATTGCCAATAATTCTATCTGGTAACTTCTCAGTTATCGGAACTATTAAAGGAAAATAGAATATAAAATGTGATTTATCCTCCCTTACATGTAGGTTGAGAACAGAATCTTAGACTACGTTATCTGGTTCTCAGGGACATGGTGGCATCAGAAAGACAGTCTACAAGCTGTAGTGGCGAAGGAAGCGTGGACGACACGGTCTACAGTCAACCCCATCCCCCTTTACTTTCTTGTAACAAAATATTAGGGAGAAGTGAATTCCCACCCCCCACTTCTAATGATTTAGGGAAAATGTAGTACCGACGCTCACATTGGAGCCTACGATCGTAATTAAATATGTGAGTACTGATCAGGGAAAAATTTCGTGCGTTTCGTCTTCAGGTAAAGACGGAAAATTAATGCAAAAAAGTAATTTCGTAACTATCGAAAATTTTATTTCATGTTTCTATGTAACTTACGTACTTGATTTGTAAAAGTTCATTATCTCATTTTTTTGCTAAAAATTAGGAGCTCAGCTATAATACCATCCCTTGTTTCTAATATATAATTTTGTTTAAAAATATGTTTTTTTCAAAAAAGGAGGTAGCGGGTGAAGTGGCAGAACAAACGTTGTATTATTTGAGAGATGCAGAGAGGAGAGAGTGTGCCGGGCCTCACCCCAGTTCTCTGTTAGTAGCACCACGTCACCACAACGCGTCTGTGCGTAGCACACAAGTATTGCACCATAATTTAAGAGTGGAATTAAAAGCCAAAGTTGCTTTTCCAAACTTTGTCGGCATTTGCATTAGTACATTAATGTTTAAACTGTCAAATCTCAGATTCATCTATTGAATATTTGTCCTTCATGCATTGTTTTAAGAAAAAAATAAGTGGTGCTAATTAATAAAGCTGGGAACCCAAGAATTGGTCATAATGTGCCGCTGTATGTCAAAATTACTTGGTGCAAGTCTCAACGTGATGAAAGCAATATTTTGGTCAGAATCCACGTTTTTAAAAAACATTGAAGGCGATAAATATTAGACAGAGATATGTGAATATTTGCATGAATCTTCAGTTTTTATGTTAAACATTAAATATGTAACCCCATCGACCTACCTCCAGTAGGTTTCGAGTAATTTGCTGGAAACTAAATTCGGAACAAAAACTTCCTTATTTGTAGTAGATTAAATATCTGTTATATTAATATGAGAAAGTTCTTACTGCAACAAGTGATGAAACCTATTAAAAATTGAGCTATAACAAATTTCAAATCCCGGATGTAAATAATAACAAATCTCAGAGGTGATGTTCCACTGTCAGTCCTGTTATAAGAACTCTAGACGGCGAAGCTTAAATACTGGCGAGCTAAAACTTTTCTGTGATTTTATCTAACTTAATTACATTTATACAAAAATGACAAAGATTCTAAATTGATTCACGACGTTGTTATAAAATATTATGGGTATGAGAAGGATAACAGCAGACGATCCCTTGGCCGTCCACTGCGCCAGTATATAGACACGGCCCAAGAGACAAGACTAGTCTTTACTTCGCACCCAGCCACTGTACAATCCACGACAAACGCCAGAGTATGCGATGCCTTGGATGACGTCACAGCTAGAGTACAATTAAACTCATGTTTCGGTACAAATAGGAAGTGAAATCGCAAGGACTGCACATCGTCCCGGATCGCTTAGATTTCTCAGAAATAACTGTTAGTTTAAGTAGCCTGTTTATGTGTTTATATGTTGGTAGCGCTATAGACTATATTAAAATCTCTGGCAGCTCTGTGCGCCCTCTGTAAGGGACTCTGCGGCTGGTCGGACTTGCAGTTGGAAGTTAATAGCCAGCAGTGATGGTAACTGGAAGTGAATAGCCAGCAGTGATGGAGGTTGGAAGTTAATAGTTAGCAGTGATGGAGGTTAGAGGTCTGTAGTGTTAGCGTGAGCAGACGGTCTGGATGTGTCCTTCATGGAGATTTAATATTATTGACGATTATTTAATATTTGAAATTGTATGTCACGGACGATTATCTAATATTTAAACTGGATTCCACATGATTAAGGTAAAATCTGCTAAATACATCTGATTTGGGTATAACCCATGTAATTTCTCTGATTCTGGATACCTCAGAATATAGCATTCTTCATTCGGAATCCTCATTATTCTGTAACGTCCTGTACAGATCATCTGCCATTTTCGATTTACTTTCTGTAACGTTGAAGCTTTCAGGTGCGCCTTTAACAACACAAAATCTCCTTCTCTGTATTGTCGGTCACATCGTCGTTTTATGAGATTAGCCTGCTGACTCAATGGTAACAGTGGCACTTCCATTTTATCTACGTGACTTTCTATTCTAGGTACATGAGGTAAGGGTTCAAGCCATTCATTTTTCTGAGTACGATACTCCATCTGGTGTGAAACCAGTGGCATCATGTGGCAAGTTGTTGTATATTTGCTCAAAAATGTTGAGGTTTTCGCTCCATTTCGTATGCTTAATTGCAGCATATATAGTCATGAATGTATTAAAGTCACGAAAAATTCTTCCCACTGGAGTGTCGTGTGCATTAAAGCGCGATATCAAAAAGTGCTTGATCTCCTCATTACTTAAGAAATCTTTCTATTTCGTACTCTTAAAATACAAAGCATTATCCGATAAGATAGTTATAGGCTTGCTCACTTGTGGAATAAATTCTGTTACTATTTGCTTAATAATAGGGATAGAGGTTGTACGTTTTAAGGCATATACGAGGGCTGTTCGATAAGGAATGATCACAAATTTTTATGGTCATAATTTCCAGCTCTAAAATTTAATCTTATGATATTCTGTTAGCTTAATGTGCAACAAACACGCAGTAGTTGTGTCATTGTTGGGACTCTTGTTCCCAGCCTGTGAGAGGCAGGCAAGGTCAGACACGTTCAGTACTGCCTACCACTACAATGGAGGTACACGCGAGGCACAATATGCGGCTCTGAAATTCTGCTTTCGTCTCAAAACATCTTCAGTTGAGGCCTATTCAATGTTACAGGAGGGTCTGTTCTTCCCTACAGCAGAGCTCGAAGGTGATTTAAAATGTTTAAAGAGGGGAGACAATCAATTTCAGAGGAAGGTGGATCTAGTGCTCCAGTTACTGCTCTTACAGAATAAAAACATCAAGACTGCTGCTGTCATCCTGAGAGAGGATCGATGAATTACCTTAAAATCACTTTCTGAAATACTAAACATTTCATTGGGTGCCACCCAAACGTTGGTGACAGAAAAGTTACACATGACACGTGTTTCGTACGATGAGTTCCAAGACTGTTGATTGCTGAACAAAAGGACATTCGCGTGCAGGCCTGCATGCAGTTAAAGTTGATGTTAGGGGAAGATCCAGAGCTTCTTTCAAATGTAATCACTGCTGATGAAATTTGGCTAAATCATTTTGAGCCTGAGCGCAAAAAGCAAGGCTCAGTGTGGAAATCTCCTTCACCACCAACTCCTAAAAAGGCAAAAGTGGTTGCTTCTGCTGAGAAAGTTATGGTCATCTCATTATTTGATATTCATGGAATGGTTTATCAGCATGTTGTACCTGCACACACATAAGTTCAAAATGGTTCAAATGGCTCTGAGCACTATGGGACTTAACTTCTGAGGTCATCAGTCCCCTAGAACGGAGAACTACATAAACCTAACTAACCTAAGGACATCACACACATCCATGCCCGAGGCAGGATTCGAACCTGCGACCGTAGCGGTCGCGCGGTTCCGGACTGTAGGGCCTTTAACCGCTTGGCCACCACGGCCGGCACACACATAAGTAACTGGACAATACTGCAGGGATGTCTTGAAAACAGTGCAAGTCCATATCAGTTTCAAAAGATCACATTTCCGTGAAGGATGCTGGATACTGCACCACGATAATGAGCGGTCGCATATTGCCAATGTTGTTGCTGAATATTTTACAAAAATCAACGTGAAGTGCATCCCTCACCCTCACTATAGTCCATATTTAGCCCAATGTGACTTTCGTCTATTCCCTATAATGAAGAAATACCATCGTGGGAGGCATTAGCAATAATCAGAAGCTTTGGGGAAGGCTGCGAAGGCGATTTTGAAGGACCTCTCAAAAAATGTTTTCCTGCACGTATCTGAAGACTGGCAAAACGCAAGGACAAGTGAATCGCATTCATGGGAGACTGCTTTGAGTAGGACTATTAATATTTGAGGGTGAGTAAGGGTGAGTAAAGGTATGATGTCAAAAAATAATTATGATCATTCTTTATTGAACAGCCCTCGTAATTTCATATTCTTCGTAAAGAAGTCATCCATTACTAAGACATACTTTACACCTCCGCAAGCAGTGGGTAAAGGTGCCGCGACGTCAAATGATACAAGGCTTAGCGGTCTATTCGGTATAGTAGGGTGTAACTCCCCTTTTGTACTTTTATTCGTGGTCTTGACTTTTGACATATAGTACAGGTACGTATTAACTTTTGTACATGTTTCTGTAGGTTCGGATAGTAGCAATACACTTTTTATACCGAAGTTTCCACAGCAATGGTGTGTATACCAGATTAAATTTTCTGAACATCATCATCATCATCATCATCATCATCATCATCATTTAAGACTGATTATGCCTCTCAGCGTTCAGTCTGGAGCATAGCCCCCCTTATACAGTTCCTCCATGATCCCCTATTCAGTGCTAACATTGGTGCCTCTTCTGATGTTAAACCTATTACTTCAAAATCATTCTTAACCGAATCCAGGTACCTTCTCCTCGGTCTGCCCCGACTCCTCCTACCCTCTACTACTGAATCCATGAGTCTCTTGGGTAACCTTGCTTCTCCCATACGTGTAACATGACCCCACCATCTAAGCCTGTTCGCCCTGACTGCTACATCTATAGAGTTCATTCCCAGTTTTCTTTGATTTCCTCATTGTGGACACCATCCTGCCATTGTTCCCATCTACTAGTACCTGCAATCATCCTAGCTACTTTCATATCCGTAACCTCAACATTGTTGATAAGGTAACCTGAATCCACCCAGCTTTCGCTCCCATACAACAAAGTTGGTCGAAAGATTGAACGGTGCACAGATAACTTAGTCTTGGTACTGACTTCCTTCTTGCAGAAGAGAGTAGATCGTAACTGAGCGCTCACTGCATTAGCTTTGCTACACCTCGCTTCCAGTTCTTTCACTATGTTGCCATCCTGTGAGAATATGCATCCTAAGTACTTGAAACCGTCCACCTGTTCTAACTTTGTTCCTCCTATTTGGCACTCAATCCGTTTATATTTCTTTCCCACTGACATTACTCTAGTTTTGGAGATGCTAATCTTCATACCATAGTCCTTACATTTCTGATCTAGCTCTGAAATATTACTTTGCAAACTTTCAATCGAATCTGCCATCACAACTAAGTCATCCGCATATGCAAGACTGCTTATTTTGTGTTCACATATCTTAATCTCACCCAGCCAGTCTATTGTTTTCAACATATGATCCATAAATAATATGAACAACAGTGGAGACAGATTGCAGCCTTGTCTTACCCCTGAAACTACTCTGAACCATGAACTCAATTTACCATCAACTCTAACTGCTGCCTGACTATCCATGTAAAGACCTTTAATTGCTTGCAAAAGTTTGCCTCCTATTCCATAATCTTGTAGAACAGACAATAACTTCCTCCTAGGAACCCGGTCACATGCCTTTTCTAGATCTATAAAGCATAGATACAATTCCCTGTTCCACTCATAACACTTCTCCATTATTTGCCGTAAGCTAAAGATCTGGTCCTGACAACCTCTAAGAGGCCTAAACCCACACTGATTTTCATCCAATTGGTCCTCAACTAATACTCGCACTTTCCTTTCAACAATACCTGAGAAGATTTTACCCACAACGCTGATTAAAGAGATACCTCTGTAGTTGTTACAATCTTTTCTGTTTCCATGTTTAAAGATTGGTGTGATTACTGCTTTTGTCCAGTCTGATGGAAGCTGTCCCAACTCCCAGGCCATTTCAATTATCCTGTGTAGCCATTTAAGACCTGACATTCCACTGTATTTGATGAGTTCCGACTTAATTTCATCCACCCCAGCCGCTTTATTGGACTGCAATCTATTGACTATTTTTTGCACTTCCTCAAATGTGATCCTATTTCCATCATCATTCCTACCCCATTCTACCTCGAAATCTGATACATTACTGATCGCATTTTCACCTACATTGAGCAACTCTTCAAAATATTCCCTCCATCTGCCCAAGGCATCCACAGGATTCACCAGGATTTTCTCAACTTCCTTCTGAAATACAAACAAGCTATTGTTCACACCCAGATTTCCTTCGGTACAACAAAACATTGTCCTCGATTTTATAATGTCTTTAATTCACTATCCTCCCTCCCGTTAAGCATTTCTCGCACTGTTCGCCATAGTGGATCAGCCTCTTGCAGATTCGCTATGTTCTTACACATGGACAAATATTTTTGTCGTCGAGTTCCATCCTTTAACAGCAGTACTTTACCTGTGGATGATTGTTTCACTAGTTCAGCGAAGTCGCCTAAGCCCTGTGGTAACCTCAATAATGCGTTGGCCACCACATTTTGACTTCCTTTCACATGTCTTATCTGAAATAAATGTTCCTGTAATGACAAAATCCGCCGAACTATCCCTGCTTGTAGCAACTTACATGACAGTATGAAACTAAGTGCTTAGTGGTCACAAAACACTAATACCTTATTTCCGTGCACATAATAGTGATATTTACTGAAAGCCCAGACTACTGCCAGAGCTTCTAGCTCCGTGGCTGAGTATGCTTGTTCACAAGGTGACAGAACGTGACTAGCAAAACCAATAACCTTTATTTCAGTAGCCTCTGTCGTCCACGTGAAATAACCCCCCCCCCCCCGTCGCAGGCCTGTAGTAGAAGCATCCGTTGCACTATGAAAATCCTTCGACATAACTGGATGGTGAAGTACCATGGAATTTAATAAGGCTTCTCTAATTTTGATGAAAGTCATGCTTGCCTTGATTAGTAAACACACACTGAATATTTCTTCTCGATAAGGATAGTAAGGCTGAACTGCTCATCAGCTGTGCCGGTATGAACCATCTTAAGAAGGAAGCTAAACCCAGACATGCCTTCAGCTGTTTACTGTTTGTAAGGTACAGTACACTCGCCAGCCCGTGAGAATTTATCCAAAACTCGCTTCATTACAGTCAAATTTTCCTCCCAGGTATTTGTGGCTATCAACAAATCGTCCACATAGAGCGTTACTAGATCTAACAACTCTGGGCCTATCACGGCGCCTAATGCTGTCATAAAGACACCCGCACTAATATTCAAGCCAAATGGTATCACACGAAATTGGTATGTCCTTCCACCAAAAATAAAGGCAGTGTATTTCCAGCACTGTTCCGTTAAGGGAACCTGCCAATACGACAACTGCAAATCGATGCTTGAGAGAAAATTTCTCGCTGTGAAATCTCTGTGTTTGTTCATCAAGGTTTTCTGTCCTTGTTCTTACCGGTATTATTATTTTATTGATACTTCTATCATCAAGTACCTATCTGATATTACCATTTTCGCTTTTCCCATAGCTAGTAATGCACTACTGTAGAGAGAAAGGGGAGCTTCAGTTATTTCCCAACACAGCATTTTCTTTATTTCCGTTAACACAGCCTCACGTTTACTCCAAGACACGGAATAGGAAGCATGACAGAACCTGCATATCATACACATGTCCTCGAATTGTTCCGGGATTTTCCGAAAATGTGCCTGCAAACGTAGTCAATAATCGAGAAAGTTCATGCTACTGTTCACTAGTTAAAATATTCTGACTCCCTGACTTTCAATTGAATCTCTTGTTGTATTTTAACGATTTTGTCATCATACTGTTCTTTTGTTTCAGGATATGCCCTCAATGGTACATTATCCTGTATATTAAGTACAAAGTTTCCTACTTCTACATGTTCGAACCACCGACAGTACCCATTGCGCTTTGCCATTGTTTTGATCAATGGTAATTGCAAATTCTTGGTAGGCGTTTGTAGAAGGCACAAGCCCTGATGGATGTCGATCATAGCGCTTCCTTCCCTCAATGTTTCCCATCTCAGGATGCAAGTCGCAGTTAAATTCTTAATAATGAAGGATGTGCATAATATCACATCATTTCCTATCTCTGTTCCTGCCTGCACCTGAGCTTTGACATTTTGCGACTTTCTCTTTATTGCCCCCGTAATTTTATAATTTTGAACCGGCAACGTAGGCAGTCTTATTTTCGTTAATGACATTAGAGAAATTCCCAGACATCACCGACACAGCCGCTCCTGTGTCAATTAAAACAGCTGCGATGACACCATTTACTTTTACTGCAGGTTGTACGATCTCTATTTGTTGGCCGGAACATTTATGCGGTTCTATGACTAATTCCTCCCGCAAATCCTGGCCATCATTATAACGCAGCATAGCAATCTGATTATTATTGTTTTCTAGTTTGCCTTCACTTCCATTCCCAGTGGCCGAAAGCCGAAGGCTTACATCGACCCCCTGTAGTTTGTTGGCCGTTTATCATCTCTAACTTCTACTATTTGCACATTGTGCTACCTGTTTGTATCATTTTGTGTGGTAGCCGTCTTAATAATCCATGTCGACGCTGAAGTATTTGCCGTCATGGGAATGGCTTCAATATTATGGATCGGGACTTTCTGTTCCTGTTTATTTGATGGCCGACCATTTAGCAGCCATATTCTGCCGCCACTGGTCACTTCCTTGTTTCACACATTAGGGCTGAAAATTACATCCGTAATTCTCCTCCTCTCTCCTTTTCTGATGCATCATATCCCTTCTATTCTCCGTGGGAGAGCAGTAACAGCTTGACATATCATTTACTCTATTGCCATTCTCTCTTTTCTGCCCGTTCGATCTCTCATAGCTATTACCAACACATTTGCATCCCCAGTTATTATTCCGTTGTTGGTTTCCATAACCGCTATTCCTATTTGGTGGTTATTTCTTGACGCTTCACCGTATTATTTTGTTGTTGTGCATCCTCTTGTATAGAATCCAAAGAGTCCACGACCAACATGAACGTCTCTAAATCATTGTCAGGCACTTATATCAGCTCTCTACGTATTGAGATAGGCAACTTCGATTTCAATACCCCAAACACGTCGCGTGTGGCGATCGGCTCTGACCAGTACCTCGTTTTGTTGATATACTTCTCAAAATATTTTCTGGGCGTTCCTAGCTTGAAATTGTACATTTCAGGATTATATACCTGTTTCGGTAGTCTTTCTTGTATACTAACTGACCAAAAACTGGCCCAGAAATGTTGCTCGAACTCGCTACAACAGTGACCGTTCTCTGCCACCTCTGACGCCCATAATGCGGCATCTTCGGTAATACATGAGATAACCAACTGTATCTTTTTCCCTTCCTGCCAAGATGCCGATAACACATTCTCAAAAGTCTTTATGAATATTACAGGATGAATAGATTTCTTTTCTTCGGAAAACGTCTTAAAATTTCTTTGTTTCAACAATGACTCTTCATGTCTCATTATAGCAAGAGTGGGTACATCATTGCCCACATCTATCGGATTATTTCTACATGCCTTCACTGCATATGGACTAACAGTCACATTATTTGCTGGTGAGTTTCCATACGTATCCCGATTTAACACATTATTTCCAACCTGCCGTACATTAAATGAACTGCAGCTTGGACTAAGTGCGGCGCAGTTCATGATCCTATTATCACAATCATCCAATGGTTTTCCGATAGTCTCGGGTCTTAAAGATTCGTGGTTTACGCTTGTACATTCATGACTCTTATGCCCTACATGGTCATTACTAACTTCACTTCAGCTTCTACCTTTCGTTCTATGTTTAAAGAAATCTCCTGGATGCCCATGGTTAGTTGTTTAACTTTGGCATCGAGAGATTCCTGTACCTCTTTGATCTCGGATACTTCTCCGGCCAGGCCGGCCCGATGGACGAGCGGTTCTAGGTAGGCGCTTCAGTCCGGAACCGCGCGACTGCTACGGTCGCAGGTTCGAATCCTGCCTCGGGCATGGATGTGTGTGATGTCCTTAGGTTAGTTAGGTTTAAGTAGTTCTAAGTTCTAGGGGACTGATAACCTCAGATGTTGAGTCCCATAGCGCTCAGAGCCATCTGAACCATCTGAACTTCTCCGGCCAAATTATTTACTTTGTCTGGTAAATCTTGTAAATGTTTCTTAACTTCAGATGCATATGATTCTACCTTTTTCTCTTTCGTTACTAACGTTTTCTAATATAGATTGATCCCTGTCATCTAGAGCATGATTGACTTCTGGACTAACGCTTGTTGACCTTTGACTAACATCTCATCCACTTTAGCGATTATATTAGTCTCAAGCTTTTCAACAAACCCTTTTTTCCGTTGAGTATCTTCCTCACGCTCTCTTTTTTCTGCTGTTACATTATTTCCAATTTCTGGAACACCGAAGCAAGCACATAACTTGGATTTGCTAGCTCTGCCTGCGTTCGTTCACTTTTGGCTGCTCTCTCGCAGCTGTTTTTGAGCCGTGGGTCCAACAGTCTTGTCCCCCCTCCCGCGATTGTAAATGCTATTGACAAATATCCGTCTGTGATTTACACTGTCAGGTGAAATCGTGGTTCGTTCAGTTTCACTAAGTACAGTCCCTCCGGCCAACGATCCAGCAATATTCTCCACCTGGTCGTCGGTTTCATAATTTTCGAGTTCTAAACGGTTACGTCTTGTACTGGGTCTAACCATGGTGCTAACTGATGTAAAAAGCGTCACAAGCAAAAATCAGACAGTAAATAAACAACATTTTCTGCACTAATACTTACAATCGAAATGGTAGAAGGCACTACGTGGAAAGTTTGTTAATAGTTGCATGCGCCCAGGTACTACAGAATAGCTTCAATTAGAAACCTGGTCGTATATTTGATTCCTTCCTTCTCAGTTTCCATTGGACGCAGGGAACAGCGTGGGTCTGTGGTCACTCATCCAGGTTCTCAGTCAGCTTTCCGTCGCTCCCGAGCGTATAATACATGTAACGGAAGCGTTTTATTCACCAATTACCATTCACTATATGCTTTTATAAATATATTTAACAATGACAACAATGAAGTTAGGTCTCAGGATTCAGGATTCTAGTCTCGATTTCGGCCCCACGAGTAAGTGTTCAGTACAATCAGCTATTGGTGTATATGAACCGAGCTGTTTAAATGCAAAACATAAACAATATTTGTTTCAACGAAAACCAACTCTGTATTGATAGGGATTATCTCTGAAAATGCAGTTACACACACTACAGAACTTAATTTATATATGCTTTGATAGCTTTTAATAAAGTGACGTGAAAACAAAAGAGAAATAACTCTAATAATAACATGAACCGTATAATGTAATTTAATTTAGCCCGATGCTGATCAGCTATCAGCAAACTAGCTCAGTACTCAGGGTGGATACGGGATTATAAATAATTAATTGTCTCTCTCTTAAATTATCACAGATATTCCTCAATATATACATCAAAAGTATAGTTAAAACTCATGTGCTTGTAGCACCAGATAATATTTCGTAGGTCAGTTCAGTGTGAAGTAATTCGTCTCGAATACCAATATAAAATAACAAGCATAATCTTTTTCAAATGAAATCTTGTACTAGAAGCAGAATCTTGTGACCAGGTCTTTCTGCCTGGGATTTTATCTCGCAACCTTGAGAAAATCTGAAAATGAAATATATTAAATTATTTGTATCGGCCGCATAGCTCGTGGGATCTGAAAGGAAGTTTAGTGTCCTAACCGGCGGCACGTCTCAAAGATGGCGCCTAACAATGGTCAATGTTCCGTTAAGACCACGTTCACTCAGGACAAGGAAGGCTTAGATTTACAACTAACTATGTGCCGTACACAAGTTTGAAGTAATGAACAACTATATTTTGATTTCGTTTACAACTTACATGGGCTGTTACAGCAAGAGGAACCTCAGTCAATCTTTCTTTCCTCTTCGAGACCAAGAACAGAAGAAGACCAAAGAATAGAAAGTTAAGACACATAATTTTGAATGTCCATGGAATACATTGCCACATAATGCATTTGTTTATTCTTTGGCATACATCGCCAGCTATTCATACAATAATTATCACTACATGGAATTTACAAACTTCAAATTCATGACCACCCCAGGAATACAGTACAGTAACCAGCGTAGTTAGCCACTCAGGTGGGTACCAGCTATCGTCTGTGACACATTTCCAGGGCATAAAGTTTCCTGTGTTTTCTTAGCAGTATGTACAGGGTGACAGACATTGAATTATATGAAGTAAAATCGTCATAACTTCTGAACGGTTTGCGTTAAGACGTTGAAACTTCACGGCTGGTAGCGGAGCATGATGGGAATCAGTATGTGCTGCATGGTTTGGTTTGGCGGTGAAACCAACTTTCATTTGGATGGGTTCGTTAATAAGAAAAATTGGCGAATTTAGGAGACTGAGAACCCGAATTTCGCGATCGAGAAATCTCTTCACCCTTTAACGGATGAGTGCGTGGTGTGCAACGTCCAATCACACAATAAAAAAAAAAATGGCTCTGAGCACTTTGCGACTTAAATTCTGAGGTCATCAGTCGCCTACAACTTAGAACTAATTAAACCTAACTAACCTAAGGACATCACGCACATCCTTGCCTGAGGCAGGATTCGAACCTGCGACCGTAGCGCTCGCTCGGTTCCAGTCTGTAGCGCCTAGATCCGCACGGCCACTCCGGTTGGCACACAGTAATCGATGCGATATTCCTAGATGGCATGCTGACTACCGAACGGTATGTGAAAGTTTTGGAAGATGATTTCATCTTCATTATCTAAGTGACACTGATTTCGACAAGATGAGGTTCATCCAGGTTGGAGCTCAAACCCATGTAAGCTGAAGAGTGTTTGATGTTCTGGAGGTCCACTTTGGGGATCGCATTCTGGCTCTGAGGCTCCCAGAGGCCACTGGCATGCACCTCGACTGGCCGCCATATTCTCCGGATCTGATTTTTGTAAGGCTGTATTAAAGACAAGGTGTACAGCAATAACCCCAAAACCATTGCTAAGCTAAAAATGGTTCAAATGGCTCTGAGCACTACGGTACTTAACAACTCAGGTCATCAGTCCCCTAGAACTTAGAACTACTTAAACCTAACTAACCTAAGGACATCACACACATCCATGCCCGAGGCAGGATTCGAATCTGCGACCGTAGCGGTCGCGCGGTTCCAGATGAAGCGCCTAGAACCATCTCTGAGCTGAAAACAGTTATTCAGGCTGTCGTCGACAGCATCGAAGTTCCGACACTTCAACGGGTCATGCAGAATTTCGCTATTCGTCTGCGCCATCTTACCACCAGTGATGGCAGGCGTATCGAACACGTCATAACCTAAATTCGAATATCTTTCGCGTCATTTACATGAGGAGTAAAGTGTGTACATTCCGTAGTTTGTAACTAAAGTCTTTTTTTTATTAGTTGAATAATTGTCACCCTGCGTTGCCTGTGGGTATCGGAATTTAAGAAGTTTAGCCTCGCTTTTATGTTTGCTGTAATTGTAAATACAGGCAGTCTGCAAAGCAGCTGTCATTTCATTTAAACAGTCAGCTTCATAGTTCATTGAGGTAACAGCATCCGTAGGTCACACGCCAGGAGGTTAGCCTAGGTTTCTGCCAGCTTTTACTGTTCACTCTTGAGTTAGTCTTGCTAGGATACATAGGATATCTGCATGCTGTTTGCGGACGCAGGATGAGCTGTTTGCAGTTCGAAAACAGTTGAATGTGTCTTTGGCTGCAATCAGTGGTCTTCAGGCCACCTTACTCTCCAGGTCTGAACACATGCGACTGATTTTTATGAGGCTGTAATGGAGACGGAGATTCAGGAGCGTGGCATGGGACACCTCAGGTGTCGCTTGTTTCGCCCAAGATCTCTATTGCCGAGGCACATTCTAATGTACCAGATGTGATGGTCCTGCGGTGTGAGTAGTGGGTGGTAACACGTTCAAGTCGCTCGAGAGGTAGGGCCAATGAGGAGGCCTATTCACCCTGTGAATGAACAGGTGTCCGTTCCTTCAGAAGGGTCCGAGCAGGAACACGTGAGCAGGGTTTTGCTAGTTATTGGGACCTCCAAGGTTAGTCATGTTATGGAGTCCCTTAGAAAGATAGCGTTCGGGACTGGGAAGAAAGCCAGTGGGCACTCGATATGTCTGCGGGGACATCATCTAAGAAGTGGAGACGGCCTTGCCTGCGGCTGTCGAGCGTACAGGGTGCAGTCGTCTCACGTCGGCACCGAAGACGACTGTCGCACTGGTTCCAAGGCCATCCTCAGTTCTTAGGCAGCTGGCAGAGTGATTGATAATGTCACAGAGAGGTGCAAGCAGAGCTTGCAATTTGCAGCATCGTTCTCAGAGTTCATTGGGTTCCTTTGGTTTGGAGTCGAGTGGACAGTCTCGACCGAAGGCTTCGTCATCTCTGTGACGGTCTTGACTGCAGATTTATGGACCTGCGTTATCGGTGGGGATTTGCAACACTCCCCTTGATACTTCAGGGACGCTCTACACAAAGGAAGCAGCTATTCAGGTAGCAGAGTACTTGTGGAGTGCACTTGGGAGTCTTTTAGGCTAGGAGGTAGACTGAGTTACTCTCATGAATACTGGGCAGTCGATACGTATGTAGGGAAACTGGAGCGCGTTCAGAGAAAATCCAATTTGATTGTAAAGATTTTATCAGTAAACCGTCGAAGCAGTCGTAACAAAATTCCCAAATGTACTGCCCTCCATGAAAGTTCTCAACCTAAATTGTTATTAGGACAGAGAGCTGGCTAAAACGCGAAGTAAAAAGCTCTGAGATATGCAGCGAGTTTATCGGAAAGACAGATTACATGCCGTAGGAGGGTAAATCTCACTGCAATGGAAAAATTATTGTCCCTACTGAAGATGAAACTGAGTATGATATTGAAGTTATCTGGTCGTGCATAACAGGTCTAGGTGAAACCAAGTTAATTGTTGGATGTTTTTACCGACCACCCGACTCAACTGTGACAGTTGTAGAGTCATTCAAAGAAAGTTTATTGTCAGCTGTTCATAAATACTCAAGTCATGCTTTAATGGCTGGTGGTGACTTTAAACTACCGAACTACCAAGTATATACTGGAACGTGTATGGATTCATTGGGGGAGATGGGGGAGGGGGGGTTATAGATAGACTGTCTTGTGAAGTACTTTTGAGCACGTTTACCGAAAACTGCCTTGAGCAAGTAGTTCGGCAGCCAACACGCAACGGAAGCATCTTGGACCTTGTAGCTACAAACAGATCGGACTTTATCAATGGCGACCATATAGAAAAGGGGGTTAGAAATTATGGTATTACAGCAAATGGTTACGAAAGTTAATAAATCAGTCAAGAGGGCTAACAGACTGTTTCTGCTAGAAAGAGCAGATAAGCAGTTGTTAGCATCTGACTTAGACAGTGAACTGCAATCATCTGTTTCCTAAAAGAATTATGGGCAATTTTTAAAAAGATTATAAACAATGCTCGGGACAAGTATGTGCCTAGCAAGCGGATTAAGGACGGGAAAAAAACCAATGAAATTCGGAATACGCTGAGGAAGAGAAGGCTGTTGTACGCTTGATTTAAAAAGGACGAGCAAATGACAAAGATTAACAGAAATTCGTGTGTGTATGAAAAGATCAGTGCGCGATGCATACAATAGTTACCACCGTCATACCTTGACTACAGACCTGGCGGAGAACCCGAAACAATTCTGGTCCTATGTAGAATCGCGGTCGTTCGCTTATGACGTTGTGATATACAGGAAGGTGTCGCAGATAAATGACTCCAGGTTGATACAAAATGATCTAGACAAAATTTCTAGTTCATTGATGTATGCCAGCTGGCTCTTAATGTATAAAAATGGAATTTAATTTGGATGAGTAGGAAAAACAAATGCCTGCAATGCTCGGATACAGCCTTAATAGTGTCCTGCTTGACACAGTCACGTAGGCTAAATATCTGGGCGTAACGATGCGAAGCGAAATGAAATGGAAAGAGCAGGTGGGGATTGTGGCAGGGAAGCGAATGGTCCACTTCGGTTTATTGGGAGAACTTTAGGGAACTGTGGTTCGTCTGTAAAGGAGACCGCATATAGGACACTAATGCATCCTATTACTGAGTGCTCCCCGAGCGTTTGAGATTCGCACCAGGTCGAACTGAAAGAAGATATAGAAGCAAATCAGAGGTGAGCTGCTAGATTTGTTACCGGTAGTTTTAATCAGCATGAACGTGTTACGGATATACTTCGGGAGCTCAAGTGGGAATCCCTGGAGGGAAGACGACGTTCATTTCGAAGAACAGTATTGAGAAAGCTTAGAGAACCGGCAGTTGGAGCTAACTGCAGAATGATCTTAATGCGTAAGGAACACAAAGGTAAGACACTAGGAATTAGGTTTCATACGGAGGCGTATAGACGATCGTTTCTCTCTTCTAGAGGAACAGGCAAGGAAACGACTAGTTGTGGTACAGGTCACACTCCACCACGCACCGTACCATTGCTTGAGGAGTATGTATGTATATGCAGATGTAGATCTCTAGTTGTCTGAGGTGGAAAAACACCCCGAGCCACCACAGCACATGTAAAAAGTACGTTGGCTTTGCTCTACTTCCCATTTCTCTGTGACTTTTCCTCTAACAAGATAACGCAAGGTCGCATATTTCCAATAAAGTCGTGGACGATCTCTGTACATAATGTGTTGAAATGTGTTCAGCTTTTGTCGTAACAGCAAGTTCTCTAGATTTCTCACTCAAGGTAAACATGTAGCCATTGACTGCTGAGAGACTAGCTCGTCACCACCTACCAAACATTGCGCTTCATGAGGTCACTCACAGAGTTCGACTCGAAGTGCAGTTGGGTTAGGGCGATTGTTGCAATGAAATTTTACAGCTCCTGTACTAAATGTCGCATCATATGTACCCCCAAGTCAGAACTTCTATTTTATTCTTGTGTCAACAGTTTAGTCAGCGGTTTTATCTCTGCCTTGCTTATAGCTTTTACCTCTACAGCTCTCTCTAGTACCGTGGGAGAAGATATTCCCTGATGTCTTAACATATATCTTGTCTCTTCCTCTTGCCAGTGTTTTTCTTATGTTACTTTCTCTTGCCAATTCTGCAGAATATCTCCTCACTCCTTACCTTATCATTACTCTTAATTTTCAACGTTCTTCTGTAGCACTTCATCTCAAAACCTTTGATTCTCTTCTGTTCCGATTTTCTCAATGACCATGATTCACTACTATACAAGGCTGTGCTCCAAACGTACATTCGCAGATATTTCTTCGTCAGACTGACACCAGTAGATTTCTTTTGGCCGGGAATGCTCTCTTTGCCTGTACTAGTCTGCCTCCACTTCGTCTACTTAGGTTTCTCGCTTCTCTCATTTCTGTTACCTCTCGTTACTTTACTCTTTCTTCGGTTTACTCGCACTCGATATTCTATACTTACTACACTGTTCATTCTGTTCAACAGATACCGCAATTTTTCTTCGCTTTCACTATGTATAGCAATTTCACCAGCGAATCTTATCATTTACATTGCTTCTCTAATTGATATCGTTTCTCCCCAAAATTAAATCTCTCTCTGAGTTTTTTAGTGCCGTAATTCATTCTTCGATATGTAGATGGAACAGCAGAGGCGGAAGACTGCATCTCTAGGTTACTCCTTTTGTATCCGAGCTGTTCCTTATTGGTCTTCCAATACTACTGTTCTCTCTCATTTGTTGTTCGTAATGTATACTAGTGAACGCAATAATGCTTCAAAATTGTTAAATACGTATATGTGGGAACTGGATAAACGTTCTCCTCTTCTCTCTTTGACCATCTCCTCCTCCCCCTTCTCTTCGTCCATTTGCTACTCCTATTATCTCTCTCTGTCAGTCAACTCTCCCATCACTGCCTCCTAATTCTCCCTCTCAGGATTCATTTTCCTTTCTGTCCATCTCTTGCTCTCGTCTCCCACCAACGTTGAGCATTGTTTTTCGCTATAGCAAAGGACATCATTATTGGGAAATCAAGTCGCTTAACATGAATGGGTAAATCTGTTAAGATCATTGCTCCACTGTGCATGACAGAAACCTCTCCACTTGTTGGATCTGTGAGGATATTAGCTTCAGTGGCAGTGTTTCGTGCAGTTTGATCGGTGAACGGATAGGATCACAAAGTATCGGACGATTAAGATTCCTTAGTTGAACTGTGATCATAAGCCTAGACTCCATCCCTGTTTTCTGTTATAACCAACTACAAGCAATAAAACAAAACAGCACATTGTCTTACATACAATTTTTTTTGAAGTCATATACATCGGTTTTCCAGGAGGAATGGTCAATATTCAGCGATATGACAGGAATGATCATTCGAAACAGAAAAAGTCAAGTTCACATGGCCTCTGAAACGCGTATGTTATGAGCTATGAGCACTTCCTGTTCTTCGATAATGTGAAACAAAATTCTTCCACTCGAAGGTTTTGCATTCCATATTTTGAGGTGCGGTACTATGGAAAATTGTCAAGTAAACAAAGGCTCTAAAATGCATAACTTAAGAGATATTAGCAATTGTTCATCTTTGCTACTTTGGAACACAACTCTTCTAAAGAACAGTGCTCCCCAAATATGGAAAGGAAAGATCTTGCAGTAGAAGAGATTTGTTTCACAATGTCGAAGATAAAGAACTGCTTGTTGCTCTTAGGGTATGCGTTTTAAACCATGTTTAATTAAATTTGGTTTCGAATGATCATTCTTGTCATATGCCAGAGTGTTGGCCATTCCTTCTTGGACACCCTGTGTAAGTAGAAACAGACCCTATCTATATGAGAAGCCATTTCCTAAATGGTTTAAACGCGCTGCTTTTTTGCTTTTCTTTTAGGTTGCTCGTCAGTCTTCTGACTGGTTTGATACGACCTGCCACGTGTTTCTTTCCCGTGCCAACTTCTTCAGCTCAAAGTACCACTTGCAAACTACGTCCTCAATTATTTGCTGGATGTATTCCAATCTCTGTCTTCCTCTACAGTTTTTGCCCTCTTACAGCTTCCTCTAGTACCATGAGAGTCATCATTCCCGGATGCCTTAACATACGTCATATCATCCTGTTCCTTCTTGTCAGTGCTTTCCACATATTCCTTTCTTCTCAGATTCTGCGCAGAACCTCCCCATTCCTCACCTTATTAGTCCACCGAATTTTCAACAGTCACCTGTATTACCACACTTCAAATGCTTCGATTTTTTTCTGTTACGGTTTTCCGACAGTCCATGTTTCACTACCATACAAAGCTATGCTCCAGACGTTCGTTCTCAGATTTTTATCCCTCACCATAAAGCCCATGTCCGATACTAGCAGCCTTCTCTTGGACAGGAATGCCCTTTCCACCAGGGCTAGGATGCTTTTGATGTCCTCCTTGCCCCGTCCGTCATTGGTTGTTTTGCTGCCTAGGTAGCAGAATTAATTAACATCACCTACTTCGCAACCATCTATCCCGATGTCAAGTTTCTCGCTGTTCTGATTTCTGCGCCTTCTCACTACATTCGTCTTTCTTCGATTCATTGGCAATCCACATTCTGTACTCATTACAGTGTTCATTCTAATCAGCATATCATTCTTCTAGACTCCACTCAGTATAGCAATGTTATCAGCGAATAGCATCATTGATATCCTTTCACTTTGAATTTTTATTCCACTCCAGGACCTTTCTTTTAGTTCCATCATTGCTTCTTCGATATACGGATTTAACGGCAGGAGTTGGGGGGGGGGGGGGAACTGCATCCCTGTCTTACACCCTTTCAAATCCGAGCGCTTCGTTCTCGGTCGTCCACTCTTATTATTGCCTCTTGGCTCTTGCACATTATGTGTATTATCCTTCTCTTCTTGTAACTTACACCTACCTTTCTCAGAATTCGAACATCTTACACCGTTTTACAACGCCTTTCCCAAGTCGACAAATCCTATGAAACCTTTGGTATTGCTTCCATTATCAACCGCAACGTCAAAATTGCCTCTCTGTTGCCTTTACTTTTTCTAAAGCCAAACTGATCGTCATCTAGCGCATCCTCAATTTTCTTTTCCGTTCTTCTGTATATTTATTTTGTCAGCAACTTCTTAAACTGATTTACGATAATTCTCGATCTTGTCAAGTCTTGCAGTCTTCGGGAGTGTGCGGATGATATTTTTCCGAAAGTCAGTTGGTATGTAGCCAGACTCATACATTCTAAACATCAACGTGAATAGTGGTTTTGTTGGCATTTCCCCCAATGATTTTAGAAATTCTTATGGAATGTTATCTATCCTCTCTGCCTTATTTGATCTCAAGCACTCCAAAGGTCTCTTAAAATCTGATTCTAATACTGGATCCCCTAGGTCTTCTAAATCGACTCCTGTTTCTTCTTCTATCACATTAGAAAAATTCTTCCGCTCATAGAGGCCTCCGATGTACTCTTTCCACCTATCTGCTACCTCCTCTGCATTTAGCAGTGAAATTTCTTAATGAAACCACCTTTGCTTTTTATGTCACCGAAAGTTGTTTTGAATTTCTGTATGCTGGGTCAGTCCTTCCGACTATCATTTCTTTTCAAATTTCTTCACATTTTTCATGTACCCATTCGTCTTTGCTTCCAAAAGCGTCCTATATATTTCATTCCGTAGTGACTTCTGTTTCCGTATTCCTGAACGTCCCTGAATACTTTGAACTTCCCTCTTTCACCGATCAACTGTAGTATTACTTCTGTTAGCCATGGTTACCTTCTTTGTACCGATGTTTATTTTCCCAGCTTCTATGTTTGTCCATTTTAGAAATGTCCATTCCTCTTCAACTGCACTGCATCCTGTACTATTCTTTATTGCTATATCTACAGCCTTAGAGAACTTCAAATGTATGTCATCATTCCTTAGTACTTCCATATCCCACTTCTTTGCATATTGATTCTTCCTGACTAATCTCTTAAACTTCAGCCTACCTTTCATCACTACTACATTGTGATCTGACTCTATATCTGATCCTAGGTGCGCCTTGCAATCCAGAATCTGATTTCGGAATCTCTGTTTCACCATGGTGTAATCTATCTGAAATCTTCCCGTATCGCCTGGTCTTTCCCAAGTATACCTTCTCCTCTTGTGACTCTTGAACAGAGTACCAGCTTTTACTAACTGAAATTTATTACTTAACTAGGTTAATCTTTCTCCTCTCTCATTCCTTGTCCCAAGCCCATATTCTCATTTAACCTTCTCTTCTACTCCTTCCCCTAGACTGCATTTCAGTCCCGCATGACTGTTAGATTTTCATCTCCCTTTATGTCTTTATGTACCGTATTAACCTTTCAATATTCTCATACATTTCTCTGTCTTATTTTGACTAAAGTTCAGTCTTGATCACTCATGTATGTTCTAATGATATAGGTAACCGGTTTCGGTTCTTTCTACAGAACCATCATCAGACCCATGGCTCCCTTAGGATGGTAGGCGGAGCTCTCCTCGCTGCTACGCAGTCAACTGATCAGTTTAGGTGTTGCTGCGAGCGAACTGTTTCCTGTGCGTTGTGTTAGTTATTTTAGCGTGTGCTATAGAGAATTTTGAGGCTCAAGTGACAAGTGAATACGTGAAATAACGAATCAGGTAATTTCATTCCTCTCTGAACCTTTCAGTTCTCGGAAGTTTGAAGAAAAATCAGAAATCAAGAGGCTAGGTAGGCCGAATCCTGGTTTAACAATTTCGCAGACCGTTAAAACAAGAAGTCGCTAATTCAAGAGAAAATTTAACTCTGAATTGTACAACAAGCATGAATGGCTGTGTGGTTGTGACATGAAAACTGCCTTATTTTGTTTTCCTTGTTTATTATTCGGAGGCGATCTTTCATGATCTAAACACGAAGTCTGTGACATTCAACAGCTCCGTGACAAAATTAGAAAACACGGACTTTCCTCAGTCCATGTAAATAACGTTTTGAATATATCATGTCTAGCCAATGTAAATATAGCTACCCAAATAGACACTGGGTACAGAAGGTCCGTGGTATTACACAAATAGTCACCGATAATAGGTACATATTGAATCTAATTATTAACTGTATTCGTTTCTGAGGTACGTTGGAATTTGCCCTTAGAGTACATGATGAGACTGAATCATCTTCCAATCAAGGTTTTTTTTCATCCTTTGATTAACTTTAGTGTAGAATTAGACTCGGTATTAAAATTACTTTAAGAGAAAGCTGCAGTTTTCAAAGGAACCTCAAAAACCATCCAGAATGAACTCCTCCAGTGCATGCTTGAAGTCTGCCTAGAGAAAATTAGAAAGGAAATCAAGGGTGCTGAGTTTTTTGCCGTAATAGCTGACGAAAGCAGTGACGTAGTAGACTGTGTTTTCCAGATGGTTATAGTATATAGGTACATCATTAACGGTAAACCAGCACCAGAAAAGCATGATGCCCAGTCTTTGCAACGTCCATCATCGAACAGATAAATAATCATGTAGGAGACGAGGTACTGGCAGAAGTAAAGCTGTGAGGACGGGGCGTGAGTCGTGCTTGGGTAGCTCAGTTGGTAGAGCACTTGCCCACCAAAGGCAAAGGTCCCGAATTTGAGTCTCGGTCCGGCACACAGTTTTACTCTGCCAGGAAGTTTCAATCATTTGGGGCATTGTCCACATAAGCTAGTAGCTCAAACATATGATAGTGTAGCAGTCATGAGTGGTCCGTCACGTGGGGTGCAGGCTCTTCTAAGGAAAAGTTTCCCAGCGCTTCATACGTTCATTGCTACGCCCACCAATTGAATCTCATTATGCTTAAAGCCGCTTCCATTTATAAAAATGTGCAAATGTTCTTCACTAAACTTCAGGGACTTTGCAGCTTCTTTTCAGCATCTCCTCAAAGAACAGTCTTTGTCGACGAAATAGTACGAAAACGACTCTCACGTTCAGTGCCTACTCGTTGGAATTTTCAGTCAAGGAGAGTCAATACCGTTTCCGAATATAGGTAAGATATTATCACGTGCATGAATAATATGAGCCAGGGGGGAAAACTGTGTAATGAGAACACGATCCTGCAAGCCTGTGGCTTAGTAACAATTTTGGAGGATGAGAAGTTCATTGTTTGGCCTTCATTTTTTCATAAAATCATGATCCGTGTGGATATTTTGTATTACCATCTACAAAAAAGGCATACTGACCCAACTTACACACAAAATCAGCTGACAGCTTTTGATCGTGAAATTGCGAACTTAAGGGGAAGGAGTGAGTGAAAATTCAACAGGTTTACACGAGTACCATAAAAGAGGGAGAACTGAAGATGGCGCAGCGATGTGTAATCTACTGCGGGAGTAGAACAAGTATGTGATGTCGTAAGTTACGAGGCAAAAGAAAGATTCAGGTTCACTGGACACCTAGTTGCAACATCTCTCTTTCTACCAGAGAAATTCGCTACTCACTCTTCCAGTTTTCTTATTTCAGAGCTGCTATTGAATGCTACTCGTTTTGGAAGCAAAGAAACTTCGAACAGAACTCTCTGTTATTTATGGAAGAGAGGAGCTCAAAAGCATGTGTGGAGCTTTGAGCTTTCTGGGTTACATAACAGATAATCTTTGTGATACACTGAGCGACTCTGTGAAGCTCCTGAGAGCGATAATTACAATTCCAATGACCACATCAGAAGCAGAACGTCGTTTTTCTAAACTGAAACGCATCAAAACCTTCTTGCGGAATACTATGGACCAAGTAAGACTATCAGCACTCGCGATGCTCTCTATTGAACGAGACCTCGTTTTAGGAATTGCAGACTTCAATCAAAGAGTGATTGAAAGATTAGCCAATATGAAAGAAAGAAGAATAGAGTTCCTGTACAAGTGATCACCACCACATCCAAATTCAGAGATATAATCGAATGGCGTTAACATCAGTTCTGCTGAAAAAGCTTAGTAAGGCGTGCCTACCACTTTCTGAGAACATAGAGCTGCAGTTGATTTTAATTCCTTTTATTCTGCAAAAATAATACTTTTTTTCTGTGTATACCTTTTGGTTTTATTACGAGTAGATGCAGGAGTGACACGAGCGAACAGTCTGTTTGCACCAGGCATTATAAAAACATTGAGCAGTGTACTGATTTTCTCTCTTTTGTTGATGTTTTCCATCGTGAGTAAAGTGCACCACCATCTTCTTTGGTCACGAGCCGCCACTGGTGTATATAGATGATGTTACAAAAAGGTACGGCCAAACTTTCAGGAATCATTCCTCACACACAAAGAAAGAAAATATGTTATGTGGACATGTGTCCGGAAACGCTTACTTTCCCTGTTAGAGCTCATTTTATTACTTCTCTTCAAATCACATTAACCATGGAATGGAAACACACAGCAACAGAACATACCAGCGTGACTTCAAACACTTTGTTACAGGAAATATTCAAAATGTCCTCCGTTAGCGAGGATACATGCATCCACCCTCTGTCGCATGGAATCCCTGATGCGCTGATGCAGCCCTGGAGAATGGCGTATTGTATCACAGCCATCCACAATACGATCACGAAGAGTCTCTACATTTGGTACCGGGGTTGCGTAGACAAGAGCTTTCAAATGCCCCCATAAATGAAAGTCAAGAGGGTTGAGGTCAGGAGAGCGAGGAGGCCATGGAATTGGTCCGCCTCTGCCAATCCATCGGTCACCGAATCTGTTGTTGAGAAGCGTACGAACACTTCGACTGAAATGTGCAGGAGCTCCATCGTGCATGAACCACATGTTGTATCGTACTTGTAAAGGCACAAGTTCTAGCAGCACATGTAGAGCATCCCGTATGAAATCATGATAACGTGCTCCATTGAGCGTAGGTGGACGAAACTAAAATGAGCTCTAACATGGAAATTAAGTGTTTCCGGACACATGTCCACATAACATCTTTTCTTTATTTGTGTGTGAGGAATGTTTCCTGAAAGTTTGGCCGTACCTTTTTGTATCAACCTGTATACGTCATCTATACAGTAGAACCGGAGCGATTGTAAGTCGAAACACAAGACAAAAATAGCTGGTAAACTAGGAGAGAAGAGGCCGAAGCAAATCGAATGGGAACGTATGTAACAAAGAAAAACACCTATCATCAGAAAAATGAAGTTAACCAATGCCTTGCTGACGGAAAACAAGATTCAACATGTTGGCAAAGAAGTCTCAATATCGAGGCTTTCGCAAGCTTGTCCAATAGGCTATGATCATGTACTGCATGAAGTTCATGTGATCTTCCACCTCGTCTTCAACAACATAATGAACCAAATGTCCTAGCGATCACATAACGTTATGGGTTTTCGTTTTGGAAAGAAGTAAGAATCTAGGCGCAATAAGATGTTCGTAGTGGATACTGTCACAGAAGATCGAGTAATAAAGGCCAATTGTGACCTAATCCAAGACCAATTTGCCAATTTGCGATGTCGTATCGTATCTGTAGAAGTACAACGACTACATACTTCCGTGTCACTAAGCCCAATACGGAAAAGTCACTCGTTTGTTGGAATCAAGTTATTTACTACCTTGTACCACGAGGAAGCTACGGGCATCGGCAGAATAAGAAGACTATTGAACCAGACTATCGTCGTTCGCGGCGATTCTCTTCCAACAAGGTTCGGGCAAGGGACTGCTTCTCAAAGAGTCTTTAGGGATTTCATAGTGAGGACAGGTCTCTATAAAATGTCAGATCCTACAAAGCTTACTGTAAGATAGAAGTCACAAATGAGTTTCAACTTATAATTTATGCGACCAACATCAATAAGGGTTCAAGACTAGCAGGACGGACACAGAGAAATAGACGACACGTGAACGTGTCAGTTTCTTGTCATCGTCAAACCAGTACGACGCACATATAGCATCTGGGTCTTCCTTCGTATATCAGTCGAATCCCCAAATGAACGAGGGTTCGCTATAATCTCATACTGTAAGCGAATTATATGTCTTTTCCATAATAAAAGACCAGACAATTGTTGTAGTTTCTTCACCCTCATCGAGGGAAGCGGGTAAATTTGAGCCACATAATAAGCAGCCGCGCGGGGTAGCGGTGCGGTCTCGGGCGCCTTGCCACGATTCACACGGCTGCCCCCGTCGAAGGTTCGAGTCCTCCCTCAAGCGTGTGTGTGTGTGTGTGTGTGTGTGTGTGTGTGTGTGTGTGTGTGTTGTCATTAGCGTAAGTTAGTTTAAGTTAGATGAAGTAGTATGTAAGTCTAGGGACCGACGACCTTAGCAGTTTGGTCCCATAGGAACTTACCACAAATTTCGAAAATTTACATAATAAGCTTTGCATAAGACAAATGTATCTAATATTCGGACCTTCTGGAATAAGAGAACGCTGTCGATGCTCTTGTATCGCTCCCTGAATTTTTTCTGCAACAGACTTCCAGTAGAATGTCGCCATTTTGAGTGGACAACGACGATACCAAGAGACGTATGCCGATCCACTGCAGTAACCCATGGAACAACAGTGTCTTTAAAACCTCGCAAGGGAAGAAGCCTACATTTACTTTCATTGAGTAATGCACCTGAACTCCGACCAAAATAATCGATAACAGCATTCAGTCTACGTATTTCCTCAGGACTGCGAAGTGGAACCTTCACGTCATCCCGATGGAAAGCGTCTAACCTGTCAGCTGGGATGCTAGCATCCGAAGTAGGGGCTCCAGAGACGACACAAACAAAGACATTGACAGCGGGCTTCCTTAAGGTACTCCCCTATGGGTATTTATCGGGGCGTAAGTTGGCCATTAACAACCACCCGTAAACAGACTTGAGAGCACTCGCCGTGTGTCAAGAGTAAAAGAAAATGCCTCCATAATACGGAGCAAAAAGTGGTGATTAACACGATCAATTGCCTTATCGAAGTCTAGAAAAGCAAGGGCACAAGGGACGGACGTTACAGCAGCAACCGAAACTATGTCACTTTACTCGACTATACGAGAATGGTACGACCAAGTACACAGCTTTGATGTTTTGCAACAATCGTCTCCACTAGAGCCGACATCCTATTATGAGCTACCCTCGCCACAGTGATATTACCAAAGTTTCAAAGTATTTGGGAAGAAGCTATTAGGGGCATCCGGTCCAGGGTATTTCGGGATTAAAACAATTTTCCCTCTTTGAACGAGGTCGGCACTACTCTTCCCCGTTACACTTCATTCGAAAGGGACCTGAAGATAACACCCAACAACAGCCAAACTCGCACGTAAAATTCCATGGGAATTCCATACTGATCCAGGGACTTTTGACAAGGCAATCCCACAATAAATTTTTAAACTTCCTCAGGCTGAAAGGCAGTTAGGAGTGTTGCATTATTTCAGGTTCAATTTTCGTATACAAGGTGCAGACAAGTGGGTCCTGAAAGGTTTCACTGGACTCGTCGATGTCGTAGATGTCTACATAGTACTGGTGTAAGATACGCACTATGATAGCTTGCGCCATTACGATACGTTCATCATTTGTCGTTAAAGAAAGAATACAAGCTTGTCGGCGACGGGTCTGATGCCGAAGCAAATGATACAAGGAAGTCAGTTCTTCTGTCTCCAATGAACGCGGCTTGATTCGGATTTTCAAATCTTCCATTTTTAATCTCTTCAAGGTCAAAAATTTTGACTTAACACGCCTGCATCCGCAATCCACAGAGGGACGTGATCCGAAGCAGCGTAATATTCACGCAGGATTGAATAGTAATATTTATAAGTTCTCCGAAAGTCTAGTGTTTTGGCAGCACAGAAAATTATCAAAGCTTGCCTCAGCCTCGGTTTTGCCAGCTGTGTCCACTAGTCAAGGGTGAAAGAGTATTTTCCAGTGGACCATAGAGTATACTCCCACACGGGGCGCATCACGTTATCGAGAGACGAGTTAGCTAGGTGAGCGACATTTAACATACGCGGGGAGCGAAACAATTTGATTGGTTGCTGTTTAAAATTGAAGAGTTGTTGCACAGCACGTTGATCCGTAAAGGAAGATGGGATGACTTCAACATTAACTCTATCGCTCAGAGAGTCTGATAAGTAAAACCAATCTAATCTGCTACTAGAGCCGGCCGGAGTGGCCGTGCGGTTCTAGGCGCTACAGTCTGGAACCGAGTGACAGCTACGGTCGCAGGTTCGAATCCTGCCTCTGGCATGGATGTGTGTGATGTCCTTAGGTTAGTTAGGTTTAGTTAGTTCTAAGTTCAAGGCGACTGATGACCTCAGCAGTCCCATAGTGCTCATAGCCATTTGAACCATTCTGCTACTAGAAGTCGAAGTAAAGTGGGTAAATTTAACTAACATCGGGCATTTACATACCCAGACGTCTTTTAGACGTAAGGAGCGGACCAATTCATGTAATTCACGAGATAAATTAAAATTTGGAGATTGGTCTGCAGGACGCAACATACAGTTCAAATCACCACCCAACAGAATACCCGGAGGTCTCTTACGCAGCAGATAAACAATTTACCCTTTGTAAAAGCACAAACGATCTACTGTGCGACCATTGTCAGAAAGGGCGTATAAAAAAGGTAAGATAATAAAGTCGACAAACTATGCCCTCTGCCAGGATGCAAAATTTCCATCTCAGCAATAGGAATGCCTTCGCCAAAGAATAAGGCGGTCCCCATAGAATATTCGGGTGCGACATTAAAGATCACACGAAAACCAGGTAAGGAGTTATTTCAAAATAAAACCTCCTGTAAGAACACTATCCATACTTGAATCATAATTGAAATGACGCAGCGAAGCCAATCGGAACTCTGATTCACACGATTAACATTTAAGGAAAGGAACGAGTAGGCTTGGGTCATTGATCACAGCTGTACACGGATGTACGGAACGTATCGAGCAGGGTTAGGGAGACAGTTGAGTGTCAAGGCCCATTGCGGAGTCCACATATGAATCAGACATCGGGAGACCAGACTCCCGTCATTGCAACCTTTTTTCTTAGATTTCTTAAGTGCCACCGAACGGTCAGGTTGTATATTCTGTTTCTTTCGGTGGAGGTGTGGGAGGGGTCATAGGCACAGCTTTCTGCCCTTCAGAACAAGGGACATGTAATGCAGGTCCAATCACTAAGGCTGAAGCATCCTGTGGAACTACCAATACAACAGGTGATACTTGGTCGCTAATTTTATTCTCTTTGTGAGTTGCCGTAGGTGGCAAATTCTGGATCCGTCGGCTGCTGGAGACGAAGAAGCAGGAGGATATTTCATTGTCTCAGACTGTAACGGAGGACACAAGAAGGAGGGGGGGGGGGGTTCTCCGTTCCCTCTCCACACACAGGCAGCTCAGAAGGAGCCACTTAGCGAGTAGGAGGTATGCTTCTCCACCACTCACAGTACGACGGACGGGAGGTATCCTAGCATCGAAAGGAGCGGGGGGCACAATGGATGCGGAGAAGGTTGGGGGCCGGCCTCTGTGGCCGAGCGGTTCTAGCCGCTTCAGTCCGCAAACACTACGGTCGCAGGTTCGAATCCTGCCTCGGGCATGGTTGTGTGATGTCCTTAGGTTAGTTGGGTTTAAGTGGTTCTAAGTCTAAGTGCCATAGTACTTAGAGCCATTTGAACCATTTGAAGATTGGGGCAGAAGGCACAGCCTAATCCTCACCCTCATGACTTGAGTGCGACGTCGCTTGTTTGTCACTGTTACAGGTTCTACCCTGGAGGCAATAGGATTCTGAACCTGTCACGGAGGTAAACATGGAAACTCATTTACACGATTATCAGAACTGACATTTTGTTCATTATGATCTCAAGCAGAAGTAGGTTTCACGTCGGAAGTTGAAGTTACAAGATCAGCTACCGTCAATTTGAGACGCTGCATTAATGACGGATATAATACAAAAACCCTCCGCGGGCAATTAGACCCTACGTGTCCACTTTCATTACATAGGAAGTATACGTGGCACGAGCGCGGTAACGTTCACGACGGACGTTTTTGACGTTACCAGAAGGAATCACTATGTCCTTTAGAAAGCTGTCATCAACCTCCAGCGGTTGGTTGAACACTCAAACATTGGTATGGTTAATTTCATAATCTGGGAGTGACACCATACTAAAGGAATCATAGCGTTGCTTGAACGGGACATGAGAACCATATTGCGAGAGTAATCTTTCAACGTGAATGGGATCCATAAATTTCACTTAAAGCACGCACTCGTAGACGCGTCAAAATAAGCGGTGTGGACCCGATCAGAGTTCACATAAATTGCATCGACAAACCAATCGGGCATTTCTAGAGACCCGGGCTTCAGGTGTCGCGTTGTTTTATCGAAAGTAAAGCTGACAGTACCTTTTCGTGGAATACATGTGGAAACCATGGTAGCCATAGCGGAGCGGCCCACGCCGCTGCCAGTAGACGAACACAGAGTGTAAGCCGAAGCGGAGGCGCTACAGCTCACTCGGCAGACACAACACTAACAAGGAAAACTTCACACAAGGGACGCTGCAGCATGTTAAATAAACAAGAACCTTTCCGGTCGGCGATCGAAGCGCTACTGACCATGGGTGCATGCGTTGGTATCGCAGTTCAAACTGACTGCCAGGAAGAAAACGAAACCGCACATTTTCACAGAGCAGCACAGCAACCATTTTCTTTATCCCAGATTTAACAGGAAACCTATACTTTGTTGAACTTCTATACCATCTATTGAAACGTCCCCTTAGAAAAATTATAAATGACTGTGCTTAAACTGACACACAATATTTTTAGCGCAAGGCTACGCGCTGTTCACATCCAACTGCCCAACACTAGAATGGCGAATATCTCAACAATGACAACTAGCCACAGACTGAACAGAGCACAGCCAGTGCTTTTCATACAGAGCGCTACGTGGCGTTACCAATATAAAAACCTAAACAGCCTACTTACACTATATATATCAAAACAATACATATAACCAATGTACATAGAATGTTTATTAGTACATCGTATAAAATTTGTTGTAAATCGATTTAGAATTGTTCGAGATTTTTGATAGCAACGTTAAACAACGTCTTGTTTTTATTTACTAGTACTGATTAGCCGTCTTTCCCTGTCGCTTATCCCAGTTACTCTCAGAATTTCGAACTTCTTATATCATTTTACATTATCGAACGCTCTTCACTAGTCGACAAATCGAGCGAATGTGTCTTGATTTTCCTGTAGCATTGCATCCACTATGAAAGCGCAGCGTCAGAACTGCTTCTTTGGTTGCTCTAACTTTTCAAACGCCAAACTTATCGTCATCTAACAGACTCACAATTTTCTTTTCGTTCTTCTGTCTACTTTTCTTGTCTGTAACTTGCTTGCACGAAGTGTTAAGCTCATGGTGCGATAGTTCTCGCACTTACTTGCTCTTGCTCCATTCGTAATTGTGTAGATGTCTGATGGTATGTCGTTAGTCTCATTCTACCCCTTCTTATTTGTTCTCAAGTCTTTGAAAGCTCTATTAAATTCTGAATCTATCATTTGATCCCCTGTCTCTTCCATATCGACTCACGCTTCTGTTTCTATCAGGTCATCAGACAATTCATTCTCGTCATAGAGGCCTGCAACAAACTTTTCGCCTATCCATTTTCTGTTCTGTGCTGTTGACGGAATTGGTATTCCACTCGTAAAGTTACCGCCATTGCTTTTAATTTCACCGAAGATTGTTTTTATTTTTCTAGTGCTAAGCAAAACCTAACAACGATTTTTCTTTTTTTATATCTTTTGAAATTTTTCTGGAGCTATTTCACCTTATCTACCCTATAGTTCCTATATATTTCATTCCCTATATATTTCTTTCCATGAATACTTTTCTACTTCATTTTTTTAATCAGCTAAAGTACTTCTTCTGTTACCCAAGGTCCCACTGTCGTTACCTTCCTGGTATCAACGTTTTCAGTCCCTCATCTGTAATTGTTCTCTTTAGAGATATCCACTAGTCTTCAACTGAACTGCCAAGTGTGGCATTCCTTAACGCAGTACCATATTATTAGGCCTAAAACGCTTCTCATCATTCCTCAGCACTACACTATCCCACTTTCTTCCACAATGATTCCTTAGGACGCCTCTCTTAAAGTTCAGTCTGGTCTTCATCGCAAATATATTGTGATCTGAATCTATATCTGCTCCCGTGTACAATTTACAGCGCAATATCTGTTTTCCAGTTCTTTGACCGTGATGTAATCCATCAGGAATTTTCCTGTGTTTCTAGTCCTTTGCAAAGTATACCTCTTCCTCTTGTTATTCTTGAAGGGAGAGTATCCGCTATTACAAACTGAAATTTAATGGAGAAATCCTTCCCCTACAATAGAATTAAAAGCCCCTACGCTTATTAGATTTTCATCTCCATTCACATAATGAATTACCCATGCAAAATCCACACATATTTACTCTTTCTCTTCATCTTATGCTTGCGACATTGGCATGAACTGTTGTTATTGGAACTGATTTGCTGTCTAATCTGACGTATTTAGTTCCATCACTGAACTGTTCGCAGTAACTTACTCTCCACCATAACATCCTATTCATAATGAATCCTACTCCTGTTGTAGCATTTCCTGTTGCTGTTGATATCACTCTGTATTTGTCTTTATCTTATTTCCATTTCATTTCACTGGCGACCACTGTATCTGGTTTCAACTTCTGCATTTAGCGTTACAGATTTTCTAGCTTCTCTACCACGTTCAAACCTCTAACACACCACACACCGTCTTGTAGTTTGTAACCCTTTCGTCGCTTATTCTATCTTTTTCTCATGGTCACTTCCTCTTTAGCACTCCACTCCTGTAGATTCTAATGGGTCTAGTCCGGAATCCTCTGCTAGTGGATAGATCATCATGATGCTTTGACAATTACATGTGACATATTCTGTGGATACACATTATTCAGTGTTTTCCATTGCTTCTCCATCCTCAAGACAAACGTAGCTGATGGTTCGCCTTTCAGGGACAGTTTCCCAGCCCAAGGACGACATAGTGCACTATACCTCTCTACACTCCTTCACCCTCTTTGATGAGCCCGTTAGCAGAACGAGGGTAACTTGGTATACAGAAAGTCTTGAGCCATTATTGCTGATTATTTTCGTTCAATGTGTAATTAGTGACTGCTTTCGAACAAAAGACGTTTTGATAACCAGCAAAGACGCTGTCTCTTGACCATGGGTCGTAACAGCGGGATATTTGACTTATTAATTTTTCCTGCCATACTCTATTGGCGCAAGTGAAACCCAGTTATTTTTATACAATTTGGTGTTGAAATATCAGTGCAAAATCACTTCAGGTTGCACAGCACACTGTAGATTTGGATGATTTACGTGGTTACATTGGACAATTGCTGGTTATTTATATCAGTATCAATTACTCTTGTGCACCAGCTCCAGTAATTTCATTTCTGTTAATTATCTTCATTAATTAAAACATCAATGAATGCATGAAGATGACAGAGGTCCTCTCTACCAGCTGTTCTAAATTAAGTATGTGTAAATTTCATAATTAGCGGAAAAATCTACTGAAAGTGCTATGCTGTTCGTAAAAACTAATCTCTGTACATTGATTAAGTAATTTCATAAATGATGTGAAAGCTAGAGGGCGGTAAGCGGACGATTGTCTTTTGCTGTTGAGAAAATGCGATAGGTTGCACACACATGCTCTCAGATGTCATATCTATGAAAGAGCAGTTTACTAGAGCACACCTACTTAACATCATGTTCAAAAACTCTATGTATACTTATATTGTAGAGTGACACATCCTGCGTAGAAGCTGTCACAGTGTTGCTTCCCACAGAAGGAGTAACATTCTGAGCGGAACTGCACGCCTTTTGTGTTCACAATCTTCAGCTGGATGGCTGGAGGCAACTGAGTAGTAGCATCAACTCGAGGGGGCCGGTATCGACTCTCGAACGTGCGTCGACAGCTCCGCCACTGGAGAACAATTGGCAGCTCGTGTGGAGGGACGGGTCCTCATCAGGCGGCGCCTCCCCCGACGGCTCGAGGCGGCCACCAATCACCCCCCACCCCCTCCGCCACCCTCCTGCGTCGCACAGACAACACCGGCCGCTGTCGTGGCGCCGTCCCTGAACGCCTGCGGACAAGCGTCACGCGCCACTGGCATTGTTTCTCCATCTTTTGCGTCAGACTGCAGTCACTGTCGGGATCGACGTATAGTTCCACGGCACGTGTCACTTGCAACTACTGGCTGTAGCATAATGCTCGTACCTTTCCTCTACCCACTCTCTGTAAGTGAAAAGCAGGATTTTTCGAGTAATGATGTCATGGAGGATCCACTTACGTAAATGTATCGAATTATGGGTATATATGATCCGATATATTCCATGTTATTTGTGTAACTCTTGTCATTCAACAAGCTCCGCCTCTGTAAATGAATTCTCAGTGCGATCAGTATACGTATTTGATATATTCCATAGGCAGTACACATATGACTATATTCGTATTTTACTTTCAGGATATTCTAAGCGCTCCGTACACAAATGGGCTTGGTGTATAAAAAGTTGTCATAAAGTTACCGTTCGGAGACCGAGAAGTCCAGGATCGGTACGCCAATCAAGTAAAATCGCCATGAGCGTTGAGAAAATCATCCCACTGATGCACTAGGTTGAAGATACTCATTTGGTAAACCACTGTGTCCTGCTGTGTGATGAAGTTCGTAATTGCCTGCTGCACATCCCTGACCGACAGCAATGTTCGATTCTTCAGTGCCTTTTTTAATGGATCAAAGGCGTGATAATCGCATGGAGAGAAATCAGAACTATAGGTCGGATGCTCGTGCCTACTAGAGCTCGTCCGTAATGGATACCTTTTTTTTGTGTCAACAGTCTTACGACTGGTTTAATGCGGCCCGCCACGAATTTCTCTCCTGCGTCAACCTCTTCATCACGGAGTAGGATTTGCAACCTAAGTCCTCAATTATCTTCTGGATGTATTCCTATCTCTGTCTTCCTCTACAGCTTATGCCCTCTACAGCTACTCTAGTACCATTGAAGTCATGCGCTGAACCTCCCTATTCTTTACCATGTCAGTCCACCTAATTTTCAACATTCGTATGTGGCACCACATCTCTAACACTTCGAGTCTCCTCTGTTCCGGCTTTTCAAAGTCCATATTTCACTACCATAAAATGCTGTGCTCCAACCTTACATACGCATAAATTTCTTTCACAAATTATGCCCTATTTTTGATACTACTTGCTCCATCCGTCATTGGTTGTTTTGGTACCTAGGTAGTAGAATTCCTTAACCTCATCTACTTCATGACCATTAATCCTGATGTTAAGTTTCTCGCGGCTCTGATTTCGGCGACTTGTCATTACTTTCGCTTTTTTTTCGATTTACTCTCAGTCCATATTCTCTACTCATTATACTGCCCAATCCATTCAGCAGATCATGTAATTCTCCTTCACTTTCACTCAGGACGTTGAGTCTTAATTCCACTCCTGATACTTTCTTTTATTTCCATCATTACTTCTTCGATGTACAGATTGAACAGTAGTGGCGAAAAACTACATCCCTGTCTTACATCCTTTTTAATGCGAGCACATCGTTCTTGGTCGTCCTCTCTTATTATTCCCTCTGGGTTCTTGTATAAATTGCCAGCCGGAGTGGCCGAGCGGTTCTAAGGCGCCACAGTCTGGAACCGAAAGATCGCTACGGTCGCAGTTTCGAATCCAGCCTCGGGCATGGATGTGTGCGATGTCCTTAGGTTAGTTAGGTTTAAGTAGTTCTACGCTCTAGGGGAATGATGACCTCAGAAGCTAGGTCCCATAGTGCTCAGAGCCATTTGAACCATTTTCTTGTATGAATTGTATATTACCCGTTTATCCCTATAGCTTACCCCTATTTTTCTCAGATTTTCGAACACCTTGCGCCATTTTACATTATCCAATGATTTTTTTTAGGTCGAAAAATCCTATGAACGTGTCTTGATTTTTCTTTAGTCTTGCTTCCATCATCAACCGCGTCAGAATTGCCTTCCCTAAAGGCGAACTGATCGTCATCTACACAATTTTCTATGCCAATCTATTGTATATCGTTCTTGTCAGCAGCTCGCATGCATGAGCTCTTAAGCTGATTGAGTGACAATTCACGCACATGTCAGCTCTTGCAGTCTTCGGAAATGTGTGGATTATATTTTTCCGAAAGTTACGCGGTATATTGCCAGACTCAGACATTCTACAGACTACCGTGAATAGTGGATTTGTCACCACCTTCCCTAATGATTTTGGAAGTTCTGATAGAATATTAACTATCCCTTTTGTCTTATTTGATCTTAAGTACTCCAAAGCTCTTCTGATGCCAATACTGCATCCCCTATCTCCTCTAAATCGACTTGTGTTTCTTCTTCCATCACATCAGACAATGTGACCAACCTTTCTTTTAATTTCACCTAAGGTTGTGGTTACTTTCCTATATGCTGAGCCAGTCCTTCCGACTAACATTTCTTTTTCTATTTCTTCACATTTTTTATACAGCCATTTCGTCTTAGCTTCCATGCACTTTCTGTTTACTTAAATCCTCAGCAACTTGTATTTCGGTACTCCTAAATTTCGTTGAACGTTACTGTACTTCCTTCTTTGATCGATCAGCTGAAGTATTTCTTCTGTTACCCATGGTTACTTTGGCGCTACCTTCTTTGTACCTTTGTTTTCATTTACAGCTTCTGGGATTGTCCTTTTTAGAAATGCTGTATCTACAGCCTTAGAAATCTTCAAATGTATGTCATCATTCCTTAGTACTTCCAAATCCCACTTCTTTGCATATTGATTCTTCCTGACTAATCTCTTAAACTTCAGCCTACTCTTCATTGTTAAATTGCGATCTGAGTCAGTGTCTGCTCCTGGATACGCCTTACAATCCAGTATCTGATTTCGGAATCCCTGTCTGACCATGACGTAATCTAACTGAAATCTTTCCAACTGTACCTCCTCTTCTTGTAATTCTTGACTAGAAAAATGTTCAAATGTGTGTGAAATCTTATGGGAATTAACTGCTAAGGTCATCAGTCCCCAAGCTTACACACTACTTAACCTAAATTATCCTAAGGACAAACACACACACCAATGCCCGAGGGAGGACTCGAACCTCCGCCAGGATCAGCCGCACAGTCCATGACTGCAGCGCCCCAAGACCGCTCGGCTAATCCCGCGCGGCCTCTTCACTAGACAATCCGCTATTACTAGCTGAAATTTGCTACAGAACAGAATTAGTCTTTCTCCTCTCCCACCTTGTCCCTAGCCCATATTCTCCTGTAACCTTTTCTTCTGCTCCTTTCCCTACAGCTGCATCCCAGTCCCCCATGACTATAAGATTTTAACCTCCCTTCGCGTATTGTATTACTCTTTCAGTATCGTCATTGTGGTGTCACCGCCAGACACCACACTTGCTAGGTGGTAGCTTTAAATCGGCCGCGGTCCATTAGTACATGTCGGACCCGCGTGTCGCCACTGTCAGTAATTGCAGACCGAGCGCCACCACACGGCAGGTCTAGAGAGACGTACTAGCACTCGCCCCAGTTGTACGACGACTTTGCTAGCGACTACACTGACGAAGCCTTTCTCTCATTGCCGAGAGACAGTTAGAATAGCCTTCAGCTAAGACCATGGCTACGACCTAGCAAGGCGCCATTAACCATATCTGAGAGTCTCACTTGTATCATCAAGAATGCTGTATACAAATGATGGATTAAAGTTAAGTATAACCGCAGCTACGTACTTTTCTTTATAGCATTCATTACGTATCCTGTTCCAGACTTCACGCCAGTCGGTGTGAGTTGACGCGTGCCCTTTCGGTTTCCTCGTCTTGTGTCTAGACTGTCTTGTCTAGACACAACATACATTGGCGACGATGATGGGATGACGCGCCCACGTTCTATTCATTTTGACAGTAACTTGCTCTGATTTATTTGTGTAATGGCTTCGCCACAAGCTCCAGACCTCACGCCCGTCTGCGTTAGATTATAGCGTGCATTTCGGCCTCCTCTATCTACAAGGTGTTGGCACATTTGCCAACACAACAGTCATATACCTTCTCTGTCTCTTTATCTTCAGCTTGAAACGTCCGCATGTATACCTGAACTATTGTTGTCGGTGTTGGTTTGCGCCGAGCGGTTCTAGGCGCTTCAGTCTGGAACCGCGCTGCTGCTCCTGTCGCAGGTTAGAATCCTGCCTCGGCCATGGAAGTATGTCATGTCCATAGGTTAGTTAGAGTTAAGTAGTTCTAAGTCTAGGGGACTGATGACCTCAGATGTTAAGTCCCATAGTGCTTGGAGCCCTTTTTTTGTTGGTTTGATGTCGATTATGATAAGAATAACGCTGTCACTGAACTGTTCACAGTAAAACACTCTCTGCCTTACTTTCCTTTGAATTTCCCTTTCAGATTTTCTAGTTTCCCTACCACATTCAAGCTACTGACATTCCAAATCCGCCTTTAAACGTTATCCTTTCGTTACTATTCATTCTTTTTCGCATGGTCACCTCCCCCTTGGAAGTCCTCTCCCAGAGATCCGAAAGGGGGACTATTCCAGAATCTTTTTCCAATGGCGAGATCATCACGTCATTTCTCCGATTAAAGGCGACATACCCTGTGGATACACGTTATGTGTCTTTAATGCTGTGGTATCCATTGCGTTCTACATCCTCATGCCGTTGATCATTGCTGATTCTTCCGCTTTTAGGGAAGTCTCCAACCACAAGGGCAAGAGAGTTCCCTGAACCTCTGTTCTCCACCCTTTGTTGGCAAGGTCGTTGGCAGAATCAGGGTAACTTCTTATGCCGGAAGTCTTCGGCCTCCAACGCTGATTATTTATGTGCATTTTTAACGGAAGAGATTGCTATCAGTGGCGACAGTTGCTAGACAATAAATAGGTTGTAGTAATACTTAGGACATGTATACATATATTTTTTGTGCAAAAATGAACGTTTTTAAATGGAATAATTCTATTGACACCAACAGGGAGGGTAAATTAAAATGTCAGTCGTGTTTGTAGCGGGATTCTAGTGTGACTCGTATTCTGAAAAGTATCCACACCAACACCTTTTTGTACCAGTCAACCTGCGTAGTTATTAGTTACGATGGTGTTATGTTTGCTTTCAGTATGCTTGTGTGTTCCTTGAGTGTACTGCTAATTGCTAGTTAGTGTCTGATGGCCATGCAGTAGGATGTGAGTGGATGACCAAATTTACCAATGCAGAAAAAGGTGACACGCTCGTGGTGTATGGAGAGTGTAGGAACATACAGTTCGTTCTTGTACAGTGTGTGGAGCAAGATATCCCAATAGACGTCTACCGTCTTGGAAATTAGTTATCAGCCTCTTCAACCAGTTATGTGTTAGGGATAGTGTAACACCTAGACAACGTAATAGAAGGAAAAAAGTGATGGCAGAAGAAGGTAAATTAATGTTGTTGCTGCTGTTGCAGTTGATGTGCACGTTAGCTGTGGCAGAATTTAACAAGGAAGTGGCATAAGTCGAGCAAGTGTTCTACACATTCTCTATCGATTAGGTACCAACGCTATCACATATGTCTCCATGACTAGCTGCGTGGAAAGGGTTGTAAGAATCGTCCACTTTTGTACATGGGAATTAAGACAGGAATCTCCAAATGTATCATGTATCTTGTTTAGTGATGAAACCACATTTCCCAGTTGTGGCCAGGGAAACCGCCGAAACATGCGTTATGAGTCTATTGGCAATCCTCGTTTGCTATGTCAGGTACAACGTCAGTGATCATGGAGTGTAAACGTGTGGTGGGGGATACTGAAGCAGTAGCTCATAGTCCCATGTTACATAGACAGAACTCTGGACGTACACAAGTATCGCAACCGCCTTACAGATCATCTTGCATGGATGCTAGGGACGCTTTCTACAAGGACATACCAACCTCACCTTATGATATGCAACAACGTATTACTTAGGCCTGCTCCTACATCTCCGCTGAAATGCTAGTATATGTGCAGCAGTCGTTCCATATCAGATTGAAAGTGTGTGTTGTAGCTGTCGGTGGCCGTTTTAACACAACCTGTGATGGGTAATTATCCCGTTACTAGTCAGAAACGACATAATTAGTGTATGAAGTTGTGTTGTTCTTTAGTGTGTGCTAACACAGATATTGTGTAAACGTCGGTGTGGGAATTTATCAGAATACGATAGTTCGTAAGTGACTCGCATTAGAATCCTGTAACAAACACCACTGACATTCTAATGTATCCTATTTTTAGCTTGTGAATGTCAATAGGCTTCCTCTCATTTAAAAACGTCTATGTTTACACAAAGAATGCACTTCCTAAATATTATTACACTATGTTGATTGGCTAAGAATACGAGCCCATGCATATCAATCCACTTTGTGAAAACCACACATCAATATCCTTTTCCATTTCCGCAATATTTGCAGTGCCAGTTTAATATATATATCCTCATCGAAATCCCGTTACGATGCATATACGCTGAAGGAACAACCTCAGAAGGAAATTTTCTGATGGACCCTAATGGTTTATACAGGGTGGAGAAAAACTATGTCACCAAATTTTAACCTTTGATACGTCATGCAAGTAGAAACAAAAATTACTAATGTTGTGTAGGTTGACAACACACCATTTTTAAACTACGGAAACTTGCGCCACGCTCTCCGGTTTGCCATGGGATTGCCCTGTTGCCGATTGCCGGTTCACACATGCAAACGTCCCTCGCCCCATCACTGCCCCAACGTGATACGCTCACGTGTCGAAAGGTCTTCCTGTTTATCTGCCCCTCACGTCAGAGTCATTCGCACGTAAGCTTCACTTCGGAGCACACACTCTTCACCTGCAATTTAGTCATACAGTAATCATGGCGGCACGGTATTCGTTTGAAGAGCAATGAGATATGATTTTCAATTCAATAAACTTTACCAACAGCCGCATGCTTTAGGTTATTTTTGTGGTGTTACCGCCAGACACCACACTTGCTAGGTGGTAGCCTTTAAATCGGCCGCGGTCCGCTAGTATACGTCGGACCGCGTGTCGCCACTATCAGTGATTGCAGACCGAGCGCCGCCACACGGCAGGTCTAGTCTAGAGAGACTTCCTACCACTTGCCCCAGTTGTACAGCCGACTTTGCTAGCGATGGTTCACTGCCTACATACGCACTCATTTGCAGAGGTGACAGATTAGCATAGCCTTCAGCTACGTCATTTGCTACGACCTAGCAAGGCGCCATATTCAGTTACTATGTCTTCTGAACAGATAATATTGTGAATGATGTACCGCCAAGAGCGACGTTCTTCATTAATGGATTAAAGTTAAGTATCAAACTAAGTACGTCCGCTTTCTGAATTCTCATTCCCTGTCATGTTCCAGACATCACGTCAGTATAGTTCCTCCCTCCTCACGCCAGCCTGGCTGAGCTGAAACGCGTGCATTTCGGCCTCGTCTAGTAACACGGTGTTGGCTCTTCTGCCAACACTACAATTTTATTTTATTTCGAATGCAACCAGTTTTGGCAATTCATTTTGCCACCATTTTGCGCTCAAAATAAAACAAAATCACCTAAAGTATACTGCTTTTGGTAAAGTACGTGCCAGCCGGCATTCCCTGGCCACGATGGTTTGTTTTTGGAGTAGCCGACTGTAAGGCGCATGAAGCTCGACGATTGTATGAGGAACGGTACCCAGCAAGACGTAACCCACACCCGCAAACGTTTATAGCAATTCACCGGCGGCCTGGCGAAACAGGCTCCTTAGCGGGTTACATGGTGATGCTGGAAGACTTCGAACACGACGACGTGACGCTGCATTTGATGAGACTGTTCTCGAGCACTTCGAGGAAGCACCTACGACAAGTACTGGAGCTGGCGGACTCGACATGGAGGTCACTCATCGGATAGTCTGGGAGGTTTTGAGGGATGATGGCCAGCATCCATTTAGTTCCCACGATGTCCAAGACTCAAATCCTGTGGCGGACTATGAAAACAGGCTAGGGTTTTGCCGGTGGTTTCTGCGACGTGTTGCACGAGATCCCGACTTCGCCGCTTTTGTACTGTTTACCGACGAGCGCACTTTCCACCTGGATGGCTTTTACAACACTAGAAACGTTCATTACTGGTCAAGGGAAATCCTCACGTCACGTACGTCCACGGACACAGGAACGATTTTCGCTGAACTTTTGGGCAGGCATTGTGGGTGATTGGGCCGATCAGTCTACCTCCTCGACTTACCGGGGCAAATTACCTTCACTTTTCGCAAGAAATTCTACCCGGCCTGGACATACGGCCACCCATGTGATATCAGCATGACGGGGCGCGCGCACACCTCTTAACAATCCTGCTGTGGGTGGATATTTAAAAGAACTCTTCGACGGCCGGGTAATTGGAAGAGGTGATCGTAGGACATTCCCCCCGCGATCACCAGACCTCATGCCACAGGACTTTTTCACGTGGGGATCGCAGGTTCGAATCCTGCCTGGGGCATGGATGTGTGTGATGTCCTTAGGTTAGTTAGGTTTAAGTAGTTCTAAGTTTTGGGGACTGATGACCTAAGATGTTAAGTCCCACAGTGCTCCGAGCCATTTGAGCCATGTGGGGATTCTTAAAGGCTCTAGTTCATCCACCTGGTCGCCAGCCTTCTAGAAACGAAGAGGTATTTATGGATCGCATTCCACATGCAGCCAATCACATCAGGGCAATGCCAGGAATCTTTCAAACAGTTCGGAAAAACACCTTTCGACGTTACCAAGCTAGTGCCGCGTCAGAGGGTCACCAGTCTGAGCACCTGAAACGTTCTCTTTGAACAATTATACATGACTGTGCTTAAACTGACACTTTTTTTTTAGCGCAACGCAATCTGACTTTCAAAAATCCCTACAAAAGAATGACCCTGACTAGCATTAAACTATACCTTTCACTAATCACTAAATCACTTACCTCACAAAAATCTTCGTTACTCGAAATACCGCAATACAGCGAGCGCCACTACTGCCAGCTAAATAAAAGATTCAAACTACGGAAGGCACTAACTACTGATAGGGATAGTTACAAAATGAAAGATTTTAATAGAGAACAAACAATGTATTTACCTTAATAGTCTTAATATATATAGCAGTTCATGCCATCCAGTCTTACAAATTTCAAATCTCCGCCATTTCTCTCCCCACATCCACCACTGCTGGCGGCACACCTCCAACTGCGCAACGCTACGCGCTGTTCACATCCAGCTGCCCAAGGCTACAATGACAGACGACAATGCAAACTAGCCACAGACTGCACACAGTACAGCCAGTGATTTTCATACAGAGCGCTACCTAACGTTGCCAATAAGAAAACATAAACAGCCTACTTACACATCTACTTTAAGTAAACGATGCCCTAGCTACAAAAAAAGCCCTTTTCAGGGCTGTTGATGGGTTTGTTCCCGTTACTTCTTGTTGTGACTTGGCAAGACAGCAAAGCCACTATGATTGGTAGCCGAAAGGCACGCGTTAAGCTCACGCAGGCTGGCGTGAGGTCTGGAACATTTAAGGAGTTTATAGTAGGAAGAAAAGTACGTAGCTTCTGGAATACTTAACTTTAATTCATAATTGGTGAACATCGGTCTGACGGTACATGCATCACAAGATAAATAGCAAATGATAATGGCGCCTTGCTAGGTCGTAGCAAATGACGTAGCTGAAGGCTATGCTAACTATCGTCTTTGCAAATGAGAGCGTAATTTGTCAGTGAACCATCTCTAGCAAAGTCGGCTGTACAACTGGGGCGAGTGCTAGGAAGTGTCTAGACCTGCCGTGTGGCGGCGCTCGGTCTGCAATCACTGACAGTGGCGACACGCGGGTCCGTCGTATACTAGCGGACCGCGGCCGATTTAAAGGCTACCACCTAGCAAGTGTGGTGTCTGGCGGTGACACCACACTTCTTATCATGAAACTACAATGGATGTGTCGGGACCCCGGCGTATTCGCCCCCAGGCCCCCAGAGTGGAAGGCTGGCGCGCTACCAACGAGCGTGCGGGCCGCCTTGGATAAATCGCGATCTCAGGTAGGCAAGACATTCGCGGTGATGCGTTGTCCAGAGCACCCGGCAAGAGGGCAATCCCGCGGCCAATCGGAGCGCGTGGCGCCAAGCTTCCGTAGTTTAAAAATTGTACGTTGTCAACCTACACAACATTAATAATTTTGGTTCCTACTGGCATCATCTGACTAGGGTTAAAATTTCGTGACACAATTTTTCTCCAATCTGTATAAGCCACATATTCGTGCAGTGATCGGTAGCTTGATCCAAAGTTTACAAACAAGAGTAAAGATAGATGTATTGATAAATATGTCGTCTGAAAATAGTCGCTGATGAACTAAATAATTAAGAACACGCTCATCGCGAGACTGAATGCCGCCTGAAGGCGTTGTGTGCACTTGACGACGTAAGTATGTTAAGTGGAACAGTCTCGAATGGGGGTGAAGAGAGCGTTATAATTAAACTTTCGGTACTTGAGCCAGTTTAGATGCAAAATTATATGTCGTATCGGGACCCAACTTTATAGGAATGATGTTCAGACGGTGCGCTGCAGGATATGCGTTGTGATAAGAGTTAGTGGCATGACTATTTAGCCATATGGCGGCTAAACGTTATCATTTTGCAATGTTTTAAAGAGTGTCACACTATGTCACAACATACTCATTACTGTGTAAAATGTTTTGCTACGAGGAAATCCACCACCTTTGGAAATTTTTGAACTAGTAGACACAAATTATACTTCATAATGAGTGTGGTATAATAGTATCAGAAGAGGACATCTTGCAGACGGTGAACCACCTCAATCGAGAAATTAATCGAAAGTGTTAAAAACGGTAACAGCATTAAGAATGATGATGTGCTGTAGCATGAGACATGGTGTATCTTTTAATCGCTCTGGGAAGGAAAATTTATTTTTAACGCCCCGGTCGTGCCCTTTCTAAGTACCCCATCATTTGCCTTAACCGATTTAGGCAATCTTAAATCTATATGACTGTACAGAGAGCTGAACCGTAGCCTTTCAGATTGCGAATTGAGTGTGCAGTGAACCATTTCGCTCAGTCGCTCTGGATGGCGTACCCTCATTTACAGATATGTAGTGTTCTCTGAACTGAAGACACGGATCTGAATTAGATTTCTAGATCAGGATAAAACTTTAAGTGGACACACCCATATATTACAGAAATGTATGTATGTGTGTGTGTGCGCGCGCGCTCGCGTCTGTGTGTGTGTGTGTGTGTGTGTGTGTGTGTGTGTGTGTGTGTGTGTGTGTGTGTGTGTGTCTGTGTGTGTGAATGTTCCATATCTCCTCCTAAACCACTGGACCGATTTTAACCAAACCTGGCACACAAATCCTTTGCCGTCAGACAACAATCGCTGTTGGGACAAGAATATGCTAATGATCATAGTTGAGGAGATATGGCGTCATAAACAATGAGGTGCGTGAAAAACTACTGCATCATGTATAACGTTCTAATTTATTGCTACTAACTCTATTCGCGACACGTTTCGCAGACAGTCTCCACATATGCTGCTAAATGCAGTTACCAAATTATGTCAGGCTGGGCTGGAGAAGAAGAAGATGATTATCCCGACGTTCACTATCGGAAGACGGTCACCAACAAATCACCAGCACGTATCGACCCGAATAAATCGACGGAGCCATTTCTGTTTTTTGCTGGCTTAGAAAGCGGTGGTGTTCTATCAACTAAAGTGGGGCATGAGAAGCATTGATTATTGCTTGACGTTGCAGAAAAATAAAGTCCCATTAGCTGCGTATGAAAACATTAAGCCTTATCTCAACTGGGTAAGATAATGAGGGAAACGCGTAACACTTACGTAAACATGCAACTCTTACCTAATCTTCATTTAGTTTGCTGGATCTCAGCTGTACGTTACATCTACAATAGTGTGCTAAAGAAATATTCGGAGGTTCTCAGACGAGATAATTGTACTGGTGAATTTTAGCCTGTAAGGTTGATCAGAATTACTGCCCACATGCGACAAAGTCGTACGTATTTAGATGAATTTCGTGAGAGGTACTCATAGTGAGACTATACACCAATCGTATTTTTGTAATTTTTTATATTTGTGGTGCGTGAACTTCAGTGAACTGCTGATTTTTGTTCATTTCGAATAACTTTACCTTTCAAATGTAATATCCACCAGACAACTCCTACTTAACACATAATATAACTGTCATTTTATGAAAAATGCACATCTTATTCCTAATTACACACCACCCACAAGCAGCTAGTTTTTATTGCGAATATAAATTCTTAATTACTTAGCGTTTATAAAAAAAATTTGTAAAATTGTTTCGATGTAAAAATCACATCTTGCGCTTCGCAGAGACGCTTCTAGTACATGAACATTTGTTTAAAATTTTTCAAAAGCTGGGATTCGAACCTGGAATTCCCAAACTACAAGCAAGCATTATACCATAGACCCACTCCAGTCAGCGAAACAGGAAGCTTCATTTAGGTTATTACAGACACTAGGGATACACAGGAAATTTTTAAGTCGATTTTCTCGAAAATATTTTAGAGCTGCATCGTTCTGCTTTGGGAGATTTATATTTGAGTTCTGAAATTCCTGTACCAGAAATAGAAAAAAATTACAAAAATGTGACTGCGGTGCAGTCGCCTTGCAACATAGAACTACTGTCGTCTACTAAATTATAATTCGTTTAAATAACGTTAGTAAGCGAGATGCACGAATTGTAATAAGTAATATCTGATTATTACAATATTTACCTAAAGCCGCCTTGTCTCTTTAATCGTATTTTTGGATACACCAATCTCCAGAACACCAGGCGAATTTTCATGGGGTTACCACTGAGAACTTAGGCTAGCTTAGGCAACATATAGGGTTTATTTCATTAAAATCGGAACAGAGAGAAACGATATCGTAATTTAAAATTTTATCTAAAATCTTCTGCTCAGCTTAGTAATTTGTATGTTTAATAAGCAAGAGTACTACACCAAAGAACCAATAGACGGCGCTGTTCGTTTAGTAGTTCACCAAACAACCAATGTTAGCTGTTTCATCTCAGTAACAGATGTGTTTTGGGCAGTTTATGTCACTGCCAGAATTAAGCACCATATTCTTATCTTTACGAATAAAAACTAACAGCGAATTTACTTGGCTAGAATATACAGATTTACTGCATTCGCTTTATGCATTAAAACTAAGCGGCATTTCTTTGCTTGTTCCGATGGCTTTTGTTTATATTATTTGGTAGAAAAGATTAATTTATCTAGATTCCTTTATGCCTCTCGTGCGTACTCAATTCATTTTTTTTTTTTTTTTTTTAATTTATCAGAGTAGCTAAAAGACTGAGAACTGTGTAGTCTCAACACTCTGATGAAAATCTTGAGATTTACTGCAGTTGGAGAACATTAGGCTTTAAATCGCTCTTTGGAAACTGCTTCCGAAACTGCGATCGAGAGCGTCATGCGTAATCGCATTATCTCGCTCCTCCTCAGAACCCTTCACTCACGGAGGTTAAAGCTACTTCCCTCCAGCGTAACACCATGGAAACGGAAATAATGATGGGAAGTGGAACAAGGGAGTGAGTTTCTATACTTCAAATCCCACTTGTTGCTAACAGTTTACCATTCCACTTTAAACTTTTAGGCATTCCCGGTGAGCTTAATTCATGCCATGACCGTAAAAAAGCACAAAACCAGAGATTGTGTGTTGGGGATATGGACCTTAGAGTCAGTTCCTTTGGCATGGCCAGCCTCTCCCAAGTTAGTGAAGTAAACAAGCCATTCGTTCATGTCCCCAATGTACTTCAAACATTACATGTAAAAAAGCTTTCTAAGTCAAATATTTAATTCTACATATACAAAGTTTCAGGCACAGCTCTACATAAATATCAGGACAACGCAACTGTTTCTGCGGCAGTATTATAATATTATAATAAAACAACTCTTCCTTCCTAAACTGGAAGTAATAAAAGCAGCTTCTTCCTTTCTAAAATCATGTTGTGTATGTGGTGGTAGTTTTTATTACATTTTGGTGTAGTTTATTACAGATTTATTGGAGGACTATACTGGAAATTGTAGCAGAATTTTCAATCATTTGAAATTATTGGCGTCATTTGTACATATTTTTGTTGCTATGAATTTTCTTTTCTCCCCTCCTAAATTGTTGATACTAAACTTTATGTGATGATAGTACACATAATCAGATTCAATACACTTTACGTATTCCAAAAGTGTTGTAAAGTAAATATTACATGTTCTTGCATTTCAGGTGCATTTTTTCGGATATTTTAGAATATTGTGCCATTTGGCACCCATCGTAAATGAAGTAAAATAATAGTCTCAACTAGGTCTCAATTATTTGCAATAATTTTCATCGATTGTATTTTTGTAGTGATACATTACCTTCGCACTTCTCCCCTGGCACTTAATTATACACTCCTGGAAATTGAAATAAGAACACCGTGAATTCATTGTCCCAGGAAGGGGAAACTTTATTGACACATTCCTGGGGTCAGATACATCACATGATCACACTGACAGAACCACAGGCACATAGACACAGGCAACAGAGCATGCACAATGTCGGCACTAGTACAGTGTATATCCACCTTTCGCAGCAATGCAGGCTGCTATTCTCCCATGGAGACGATCGTAGAGATGCTGGATGTAGTCCTGTGGAACGGCTTGCCATGCCATGTTGGCCCTGTGTGCCTCGCTCGTATGCAGTCCTGATTGTGGCGCTCACCTGCACGGCGCCAAACACGCATACGACCATCATTGGCACCAAGGCAGAAGTGACTCTCATCGCTGAAGACGACACGTCTCCATTCGTCCCTCCATTCACGCCTGTCGCGACACCACTGGAGGCGGGCTGCACGATGTTGGGGCGTGAGCGGAAGACGGCCTAACGGTGTGCGGGACCGTAGCCCAGCTTCATGGAGACGGTTGCGAATGGTCCTCGCCGATACCCCAGGAGCAACAGTGTCCCTAATTTGCTGGGAAGTGGCGGTGCGGTCCCCTACGGCACTGCGTAGGATCCTACGGTCTTGGCGTGCATCCGTGCGTCGCTGCGGTCCGGTCCCAGGTCGACGGGCACGTGCACCTTCCGCCGACCACTGGCGACAACATCGATGTACTGTGGAGACCTCACGCCCCACGTGTTGAGCAATTCGGCGGTACGTCCACACGGCCTCCCGCATGCCCACTATACGCCCTCGCTCAAAGTCCGTCAACTGCACATACGGTTCACGTCCACGCTGTCGCGGCATGCTACCAGTGTTAAAGACTGCGACGGAGCTCCGTATGCCACGGCAAACTGGCTGACACTAACGGCGGCGGTGCACAAATGCTGCGCAGCTAGCGCCATTCGACGGCCAACACCGCGGTTCCGGGTGTGTCCGCTGTGCCGTGCGTGTGATCATTGCTTGTACAGCCCTCTCGCAGTGTCCGGAGCAAGTATGGTGGGTCTGACACACCGGTGTCAATGTGTTCCTTTTTCCATTTCCAGGAGTGTATTTCACAGTCATGTTTAACCACTCCACTCTGGCCGAGATGTGTATCTCGACAACGACACTGTGATACATGCGTAAATATTGCACGTTCTTGACGTTGCTGATATAATTTGCAGACGTTTCAGAATACTGAGAGATTTATGAAGAACTATAAATATGGAAAATTATTTTTAAGCCTCTATTTTGCCTTACACCAAGTTTGATCCATAAATCGAACCTTGATAGCTTTTACCAGCGCAGGTGTCTGTCGCTGACAGCAGCTGCGGCGTATATCAGGAGTTGTTCTTATTTAGCATTTTTAGGGTTTGCAGAATACTTTTGAAAGCGAAACGCATCATCAACAATTATGAATTATTAATTTGTCAATTACAGTGGATAATCGCATTTCAATTTTTAACTATTTATGAATAGCATGTTATATACTAGTTCCCATATTCCATAGCTGAGTGTACACAGCTTTTGATGATTTTTGTAAGTGCAGATGTTGAGCCAGACAACAAAGGATTTTTTTTTAAGTCAGCAGTGCAAACGCAATGGACACCGTTTTCATCATTTTATGTGACTTAGATACATTTTCATGTGTGTGATTATATTTTTGAAGAATATTTTGGGTCGTTTTGGTACTTTGGAGAGCAGCTCAGGTGGGGTACATTGTACTTGACTCTCTCTGTTTAACAGCTTGCATAATTCTGGGCTGTGACTGGAGGAAATGGGTCGGAGGTAGAACATCATGCTGTGTGTAAACATAACTGAAATAATGCGACATGGAGCCATTCTTATATGCCATTTTAATATTACACCAGAAAGGTGTCTGGGTATACATAAATGTTGGCTTTCGGAGAAATAATGTAACTTAACACCATTTCATGCATAATAATAATAATAATAATAATAATATGCTCCATAAATAGAAAATATGCAAATTCTTCGATACAATGAATATCTTTCACTTTTGTGATTATAATGCGTATCTTTGACTTTCAAGACGAGGTACCTTAACTTTTTAAAGCAGATCTGGCGCAGTTTCCACACTTCATATTCATTGGCTATAGAGTTGTGGAGGCTGGTCAGGAAGGAGGTATAAACCACAATCCAGATACGTAAGGTAATTCTGATGCATTATTCGTCTCAGTTGCACATTTATAATTAGATAACAACTTCCGATCACTCTTGATAATCCTGAAATCTAAAACAAAGTAAATTTGGCTATGTACCACCTAATATCTTACAGTGAGTAGAAAAGAAATGAATTGTACATAAATGTAGAATTTACCTAAGTAGTTGCATCAGCATCCGGTCTTGTGTGTTCAGGACCACATATAAGAATACCGTCTTTTACAACTGCAGTCGGTGCTTCAAAAAGGCGTATGTTGAAGTTAGAGGATAGGGAGGAAGTGTAAATGGAGTGAGGCTGATTCGGCGGGTGGGGAACCGAGGCAGGGACGCTGTGGTGGAGATGACTTGCTAACTATGGAATTTGTAATTATGTGAAGGTTTCTCGTTGACACTACTGTAGAATAGTGATGATGTAAAATTTGAACGGCATAAAATAGTGAAATTAGAAAATGGAGCACGGGAAACTGGGAGTGGGAATAGAACAGAAAAGAGAAGAGACCGAGGGATATGGCAGGGATCCTATGAGTTTAACAATATTCCCTGACAGATTCACAGTACCAATTTTCGTTAAGGGTTTAAGACTAATGACGTTATTCACTTCAGTCTGGGACACAGTGGAAATAGAAATGCTTCGAAATTCACGGCAATAAGTTTATATAAACTAAAGTGTGGAAACTTTCCAGACGTTTATGTAGGCCGAACAGGTAGAGCGTTTGAAATACACTTCAAAGAGCACTCTACAAATCATAATAACATATCAGTATTTGGTGAGCATCTTCAAACATGGAAGAATGCTGTTGGAACTACTGATACACATTTGGAAGTACTGCACAATGAACCTAAAAGATATCTCCAGAGAATGTTGGAAGAAACTGAGATTTATACACAGCCGGTATGGGAGGTCGAGCGGTTCTAGGCGCTACAGTCTGGAACCACGCGACCACTACGGTCGCAGGTTCGAATCCTGCCTCGGGCACTGGTGTGTGTGATGTCCTTAGGTTAGTTAGGTTTAAGTAGTTCTAAGTTCTAGGGGACTGGTGACCTCAGAAGTTAAGTTCCATAGTGCTCAGAGCCATTTGCACCATTTATACACACCGCCTGCAAGTACATTCTTTTAGAAACATCGAATGCGTGCGTGACGACAATGCGCATATGACCAACGACCTCGCTAACCGCACAGGCTTACGTTCTGTACTTTCCTAGCAGCAGGCCGGCGTGCAGGCTGGCTTCCGTGCATAGCGCAAAACTGCTCACTGTACAACGCCACCAAGCAGAAGAAAATCCAGTTAACCATAACTGTCACACCCTCTTCCCTAGATGCTGTACACAGTTACACTTTTATAATATGTTTTTTCATACTTTTTACCGTTTTACACTTTCAAAGTTCTTAAAATTAATAATATTTATTTACACTTAATGCAGTTTTAGGTCCTTGATATAATTCTGTTCTGCGAATCGCGGCGTGGAACGTCAGAGGATTGGACATGGTTGGGTAGCTAGAAAATCTGCAGTGGGATATGCTAAGGGTCAATTTAAATATGTTAATGGTAACTGAAGTGAAACGGAAGAAGGCAAGGATTTCTATCACATGAGTATAGGATAATAAAAACAGCAGAAGACATTGGTATAACGAGAGTAGGATTCGTTATGAATAGGACGGTAGGGCAGAGAGTGAGTTGTTGACAACAGTTCTGTAATAGGGTTCTTCTCACCAAAATTGACAGCAAATCGTCACCGTCACGGTAATTCAGGTATACATGCTGACGTCGAAAGCTGAAGACAGAGAGATACAGGTAAATCAATACGTAAAGGAAAAGTTTAATACTCATGCGGGACTGGAATGCGGTTACAGGGGAAGGAGTAGAATAAGGGGTTACGGGAGAATATTGGCTTGGTCGTAGGAATGACAGAGGTGAAATGGTAATTGAGCTATCCATTAAACATCAATAGGTAAGAGCGTATACTCGGTTCAAGAATCACAAGAGGAAGAATTACAGTTGGAAAAGGTTGGAGTTACAGGAATATCTCAGTTAGATTACGTAGGTACAAGGAAGGTAAATGCGAATAATGGACAACAGAAGAAATACTTCTGTTGATCGACGAAAGAAGGAAATACAAAACAATCAGGAAAACCCAGGAACAGGGACATACAAGTAACTGAAGGATGAAATAAATAGGGAGGGTAGGGAAACGAAGGCGAAAAAATCGAAAAAGAAATGTGAAATCGAAAAAGAAATGTGAAAGCCTACATGGAAAGAAATGTTTGTAGGAAAGAACGATTCTGCATATAGAGTAGTCAAAACAACCTTCAGTGAAATTAAAAGTAAGGGCGTTACAGTAAGAATGAAGTGGTAATTCCACTGTTAAATGCAGAGGACAGAGCGGATAGGTGGAAAGAGTGAACTGAAGGCGGAAGAAACAGGAGAAGACAGGAAAGGGATAGGCGATACGGTATTAGGATCTGAATTTAAACGAGCTTTGGACGGCTTAAGTTCACATAAGGCCGAAGGGAATTTCTTAAATCATTGAGAAATGTGGCAACGAAACTATTATTGATGTTGACGTGTAGAATATAGGAGACCGGCGACGTATTATCAGACTTTCGGAAAACTTCATCCACATACTTCAGAAGAGAGTGAGAGCCAACAGGTCCGAAAGTAACGCACAATTACCTTAACAATTCATGCATCGAAGTTGCTGACGAGACTAATATACAGAAGGGGAAAAAATTGAGACTAATTTAGATGACGATCATTTTGGCATACTAATTTAGACGAGGTTCAATTTGGCTTTAGGAAAGGGAAAAGCTCCAGAGGCAGCTATGAAGTTGCAACTGATAATGGAATTAAGTCCGAGAAAAATCAAGAAACGATCATAGCATTTGTCGAGCTGGAAAAAGCGTTCGACAATGTCAGTTAGAGCAAGATGTTCGAAATTCTGAGAAAAGTTTGGGGGTAATCTATAGGGAAAATGGGTAATAAGTAATATCTACAAGAACCAAGAGGGAACAATAGGAGTGGAAGACCAAGACCGAAGCGCTCAGATTACAAAGGATGTAAGGTAGGGATGTAGTATTTCGCCACTACTATGCTGTCCACACGTTAAAGAGCCAATGATGAAAATAAAAGAAAGAATCAAGAGTGGGATTAAAATTCACGGTGCTATGATATCAAAACAAACATTCACGTAACTTGCAGACATCGACGAAGTTGCTCATGCAGTTGCATATTTTGTCACCAGCGTGGTACATTTCCACTCATCCAACTGCCGTTACTTGTTTGGGCGTTGCCGTTTATTGTACACACAGATAACTGGTAGTTTCTATATCTAAGGTTCATCTGAAATAAATTTACTTTGTGATACGGAGTTCCTACTGCCCAGCAGAATGTAGAAAAATTCGCTTGAGATCAGATGACACGATTTGACTTCACAGTTAGCCGAAAATGATTTGATACCAAAAATTCACTTTAACCCAATCACCACATCACCATACTGTGTACTTTATACTCGCACCAACGTATACACACTAAACCGATAGGCAAACAATCACCAATAACGTCTGTTCCATTATGTGCGTTCTGTAATGCTTAGGGTGCTACAAGTCAATGATCAACCATACCGTCCAAGAGTTTGAGTCAGAACACAGTGACAATAAGTGATGTCAGTTAAGAGCAGTAAATTCCGTTCATTACGGAACTACTCAGAAAGCCTATCACATAACAGTCTCTTGACTCGACCCATCTGTACTACAGAACGGGCAGCTGCTCCCATCTACCACGTCCAATCAAAAGCAACATTCCATCATGTCTACGCTAAGCTACTCTCTGAAAGCAGTGATTACGAATCTCCACAGACCTAACCACATTGATCACCGGGACGTCAGACACGGAAAACCGACAACTGTAGCCCCACTTTCCACACTCACGTTCCTTTATTTCCTGCCCCATGTACAGCTTGCACTTGCTTGTTATCGCTCCGTGGTACCCCATCTAACAACCATCCTGAGTGCCACCGCCGTTCTCCCAGTGATGCAAGACACGCAATCTGTCGACCGCCACAAACCTTTTGATAGGCAAGGACGGAACAACCGGCGCGCTATTAGGAACCATGACCCTCCTTTTCGCGTGTTTCTTTCAATTGCTTTCAGTACTACACCATAGCAATTCACGGAGCTCTGCTATTTGGCAGTGACACATTATGCGAAATTTTACTATGTCAGTAAGTTTCGTACACGAGTGTATATAGAAATATTCTGTTTCCTGCTCTTTGCGTTCTTAAATCACAATTTATTCCTGTAACACAATATCACCCACTACCTTCTGCTATATTGCTCAAATCGTAAAACTGCAACCACTCACTAAACTTTAGCCATCATGACGTGACTGGTCGACTATTGTGTGATGTCAGTAGCTGCTACCACATCATGTACTCTGCCTACTGCCCACGCCACTTCCGTGGCTCAGATCGACTGCGGCCGTTGTGTCGACATCGACTGCGCCTCGCCTTGCCTCGCCCTGCCTTGCCTTGCCATGCCACGCCTTGCCGTCCACTCTGGCGCCGCCCGCAGCCTCGGTGCGCTAACAATCGCCGCTGCTGCCATTTTTTGCGTTCATTAGGAGCGGCGCCATTGTGGGCGCAGGGAGCAGGGGCGTCCTCATCACCGGCGCTGGCGCTCCAGCTCCAGCCCCATCTCCAGGTCCCAGGCGCCGGCCTGCCCCACTCCTCCAACCCCTCCTCGACAGTCGCGCCTCGCTTTTCGTATCACGCTTGGCTTTCCTTTTCATTTCCTCTTACGGAGCTCTCAATACTCGAGCCGCGCGCCAGGAATCACCAGCAGTTCGCCCTTCCCTCGTAGCGAGCGCGGTATCCAGCGCCCTGGCTCGCCGAGCATAACGCTGCAGCTGCCTCCTTCTCTGCCGCAATGTTGCATTTCGTGACACCGGCTACCCGTTCAAATAGTGTACGATAATCAGCCGGTCATGATGGCGCTGGCATTTTTCCCAATATTACCTCAAAAGGATGGAAAGTTAGTACTGAACAAATCTGCACACTACCAATTCTGCCGTTGCATGGTTCTTCATGTCTCTTCCATTCGCTGGTGTTCCATTAATGCTAATTTTACACAGGACAATCCTCGTGATTGGGGTGCTATTTTCGCAGAAATTGTACTTAATTGATATTTTGAAATCAAATCAATTACCGGGTGGTTATAATTACAGTGCAGCTGCTCATGGAGGTCCAGTGTGGGCTGTAAGTATGGTATGCAGTGGAACTTACGCTAATGTGCTACTGAGGAACCGATTTACACTGGGTGCTAAACTGGCGTTGTACACTCTTTGTATGACGATATGACAATCACACCATCATTTGGAAGTCTGTAAGAAAAGTGAACAGTATGCTTTCGAGAACAGAGACCGTGCGCTGTTAGTGGAACTGTTTTATGTGAACTGCAGCCATCACAGTGCTGCATTGAGAAAGTATCGCTAACTGAAAGGGCTGAGGAGGAGCTCGAAGTCATTAAACGGTTCAATTAAGATCGCAATAAAATTCGAAAGTGCAAATGAGGTAATTGTCTGGGAGGTCAATCTGCACAAGACGTAAAGAACATCATAGAAGCAGGAGATTGAAGAATCGTGATTCAATCTTTGCGGAAAATTGCTCTAACAAAATCCGCAAATACATAATAGATGTAGAAATCATACACATAGAGGAAACGGGGACAAACCAGTTATTCCCCTCTTTTAGAAGATCTCAGAAATCCTACATAGAAGTAAATCTTTGGGCCTCAGTCCATGAGTAGACAAAAAATTCTAGGCTGATACATAGCTTTATTCCTAGGTATGTTTACTCACATTATTGTAATGTGTTGAACTGTGTAATTCCGTAAGTAATTTGTCGAAAACTGTCATGGAAGTAGTTCCACATTAAGCAAGGATCGATACATTAAGAAGTTGAGATCTTTATCTTTGCCTTAATATCACGTTTATCTTTGCTTTATCATCTTTGGAATCAGTAATGTACTTGAAAATGAGCTTATAGCCCGAAACCTAGGTTATCCAGTAACGATATTGAACTTTGTGTTACAAGGCAGAAAACGATGTTTGTTTAGTTAATTTACAATGTTTCACCAGCAAACCACAGGTGATTTAATTAAAATGGAATGGCAAAAAGATGCTATAACGAACAAATTCATCACTAATTGTGTCGTGGGGTGATTGCTGGGGTCGCCTTTCAAATTCTTGGAGACACTAGGTCGATATTTCATGCAATGTCCCTCTGGTTTGAGGCCACTAAGATCTTTGCTCAAGGTTATTGATGGAGAACTGGGCGTGCTGTGGCGTGGCGAGTTGGAGAGTGGTAAATGAGCGAGGAGGACGGTATGAGAGGTCCGCCCGGCGTGTAAGGCTAGCACGTCCTTAAGCGTCTTGGCCACGGAGTCCGGCGAGTGCTTTCTGGGCATATTTATGGTTAAATTTGCATCTGTAACTGACTTCGTCTTCATACGTAGCCTGGCCCGCCAAGCCTGGGACATGGCACACTGATGAGAGAGTTGAAGCCAGTTTTGCTGTGCTGAATTGTGGGCCCCTTTTGGAATCGGCAAGCTTCAGCTTCGATTCGTGAACTTAAATTAAATTTCCGATTTTGAGGTCTTAACTGTTTGTTGTGGTTCAGAGTGTGGGTTCCTGTAGACATGTCCTAGTTCATGAACCACGGGCAACGTATGAGTGGCCAAGTAAGTGGTCCCGAAACTCGGGATACCAGTTACTTTCGAATAAGGCTGGGCATCTCGGACATATTCTGATCGTGGTCACCTTTGTGCTCATACGGCAAAGACTACCAGATCCACCGGTTAGTCCCTCAACCGTTAGGGGTAAAACTCAATGGGACTCGGGGCAAGTAAGGCTAGCAACCTGCTTCCCTCGTACTTTAAATATGATGCTGGCAACAATCAGAGCAAAATGCCTCGGACCTTTGGAGGTGACGGAGTCCCACCTCTAACTGACAAACCAGGGACTCCTAAGATACGACTTGGCAAACAAATGGTAATGAAATGGGGAGCTATTAATATCAAGGGGGCTACTCTGGGAAGAAGGTAGAGCTGGCAGAGGCTGCAAGTAAGATGGGGCTGGACGTTTTAGCTGTTAGTGACATTCGGGTAAGGGGTGAGAAAGAAGAGGAAGTGGGAGAATACAAAGTCTACCTGTCAGGAGTCAAAGCAGGAATAGCACAATTGGGTGTAGGGCTTTACATGAGGAAATAAATGGAACCCAGCGTAGTTGCAATAAGGTATGTAAACGAACGACTGATGTGGATAGACGTGGCAGTGTCCAGCAAGAAATTAGGATTGTGTCAGTATATTCGCATTGTGATCTGACAGATCAAGATAAGATGGATAGTTTTTATGATGCTCTCAGTGATGTAGTTGTTAGAGTAAAGGACAAGGACAGTGTCCTGCTCATGGGTGATTTTAATGCCAGGATTGGAAATCGAACAGAAGGGTATGAAAAGGTTATGGGTAAATTTGGAGAGGATATGGAAGCCAACAGCAACGGGAAACAACTCTTGGATTTCTGTACCAGTATGGGCTTAGTAATCACAAACTCCTTTTTTAAACATAAGAACATTCACCGGTATACTTGGGAAGGCAGGGGAACCAGATCTGTCATTGACTATATAATAACAGATCAGGAATTCAGGAAGGCTGTGAGGGACACGCGTGTATTCAGGGGATTCTTTGATGACACTGATCATTATTTAATCTGCAGTGAAATTGGTATTATGAGGCCGAAAGTGCAGGAGGTCAGATCCATATGTAGGAGGATAAGAGTGGAGAAACTTCAGGATAAGGAAATCAGGCACAAGTACATAACAGTGATCTCAGAAAGGTACCAGTTAGTTGAATGTAGTCAATTACAATCATTGGAAAAGGAATGGTCAAGGTACAGGGACACAATACTAGAAGTAGCTAAAGAATGTCTTGGAACAGTAGTGTGTAAAGGTAGGATGAAGCAAACAGCTTGGTGGAATGACACAGTCAAGGCAGTCAGTAAAAGGAAAAAGAAGGCGTATCACAAGTAGCTACATACTAGAACTCAGGTAGACAAAGAAAGTTATGTTGAAGAAGGAAACAAAGCCAAACAGATAATTGCAGCATCCAAGAAGATATCTTGGGAAGACTTTGGAAACAGGTTGGAGAGTTTGGGTGAAGCTGCTGTAAAACCATTCTGGAGTGGTATTGGCAGTCTTCGATAGGGAATTAAGAAGGAAATGACAAGTATTTTGGACAGGTCAGGAAAACTGCTGGTGAATCCTGTGGATTCCTTGGGCAGATGGAATGAATATTTTGAAGAGTTGCTCAATGTAGGTGAAAATACGATCAGTATTGTTTCAGATTTCGATGTACAATGGGATAGGAATGATGATGGAAATAAGATCACATTTGAGGAAGTGGTGGAAATGGTCAATTGATTGCAGTGCAATAAAGCAGCTGGGGTAGATGAAATTAAGTCGGAACTCATCAAATACAGTGGAATGTCAGGTCTTAAAGGGCTACACAGGATAAATGAAATGGCCTGGGAGTCGGGACAGGTTCCATCAGACTGGACAAAAGCAGTACTCACACCAATCTTTAAACATCGAAACAGAAAAGATTGTAACAACTATAGAGGTATCTCTTTAATCGGCGTTGTGGGTAAAATCTTCTCAGGTATTGTTGAAAGGAAAGTGCGAGTATTAGTTGAGGACCAATTGGATGAAAGTCAGTGTGGGTTTAGGCCTCTTAGAGATTGTCAGGACCAGATCTTTAGCTTAGGGCAATTAATGGAGACGTGTTATGAGTGGAACAGGGAATTCTATCTATGCTTTATTGATCTAGAAAAGGCATATGACCGGGTTCCTAGGAGGAAGTTATTGTCTGTTCTACGAGATTATGGAATAGGAGGCAAACTTTTGCAAACAATTAAAGGTCTTTACATGGATAATCAGGCAGCAGAGTTGACGGTAAATTGAGTTTATGGTTCAGAGTAGTTTCACGGGTAAGACAAGGCTGTCTCCACTGTTGTTCATATTATTTATGGATCATATGTTGAAAGCAATAGACTGGCTGGGTGAGATTAAGATATGTGAACACAAAATAAGCAGTCTTGCATATGCCGATGACTTAATTGTGATGGCAGATTCGATTGAAAGTTTGCAAAGTAATATTTCAGAGCTAGATCAGAAATGTAAGGACTGTGGTATGAAGATTAGCATCTCCAAAACGAAAGTAATGTCAGTGGGAAAGAGATATAAAGGGATTGAGTGCCAAATAGGAGGAACAAAGAACAGGTGGACGGTTTCAAGTATTTAGGATGCAGATTCTCACAGGACGGCAACATAGTGAAAGAACTGGAAGCGAGGTGTAGCAAAGCTAATGCAGTTAGTGCTCAGCTACGATCTACTCTCTTCTGCAAGAAGGAAGTCATTACGAAGACTAAGTTATCTGTGCACCGTTCAATCTTTCGACCAACTTTGTTGTATGGGAGCGAAAGCTAGGTGGATTCAGGTTACCTTATCAATAAGGTTGAGGTTACGGATATGAAAGTAACTAGGATGATTGCAGGTACTAGTAGATGGGAACAATGGCAGGAGGGTGTCCATAATGAGGAAATCAAAGAAAAACTGGGAATGAACTCTATAGATGTAGCAGTCAGGGCGAACAGGCTTAGATGGTGGAGTCATGTTACACGCATGGGAGAAGCAAGGTTACCCAAGAGACTCATGGGTTCAGCAGTAGATGGTAGGAGGAGTCGGGGCAGACCACGGAGGAGGTACCTGGATTCGGTTAAGAATGATTTTTAAGTATAGGGGTAACATCAAAAGAGGCAGCAATGTTAGCATTGAATAGGGGATCATGGAGGAATTTTATAACGGGGCTATGCTCCAGACTGAACGCTGAAAGGCATAATCAGTCATAAATGATGATGATGAACTGTTTGTTATTGATACCTATAGGTCTGTTGTGAACGTTGTAATTTCTTAGCTGATCTATTTCACCACCAGTTGGTTCCTTGAATTGTGCCTGTCGTTTGCTTTTCCTGAGTCGATACTGGCTTGCCCATCTTTCATTTGGTGATTTCATTTAACTGAGCCTGCTGCTTGAAGTTACCAGCACTAGAATGCTTGTAAGCACATTGAAGCTTTATCTGAGTGATAGAAAATATAAAAAGTTAGCCGACCGTTGTGGCCTTGCGGTTCTAGGCGCTACAGTCTGGAGCCGAGCGACTGCTACGGTCGCAGGTTCGAATCCTGCCTCGGGAATCGATGTGTGTGATGTCCTTAGGTTAGTTAGGTTTAATTAGTTCTTAGTTCTATGCGACTGATGACCTCAGAAGTTAAGTCGCATAGTGCTCAGAGCCATTTGAACCACAAAAAGTTAATTCCAAATAAATTACAGTCTGAGAGAAGTTCTGTACAGCGTGAATGTATTTGATTAAAAGTTTAAGCTGAGAAAAGGGATAAGAAGGGTCAGCATGCGGGGTTAAACGATCGTGCAACTGGGCTTTCTATTTTAATTTCTTTCATAAATTTATATCAAGATCATTAAAGACTTGCACTATTTGTTTGAACAGTTATACTTGTATAATTCTCCTGGTATTTTAACGTTTTATGCACAAGTTATAATGCTTTTTATGAAGTTCCCGTTGGCTGCAGCTGACATAATGCAACAGGTTCGAGCGCCTTCGTACAATAATCAATTCATAGCAGTACAGCCACTGTCAGCAGTTACCGTTGCGACTACACACAGTTGTTCACCGTGCCGCAAGCTCCACCCAAATGAATAAACATCGCGCTATCGTACTTCCGATCTTCAGTACATGCTATGTAAGGTTCCAGCCAAATATCGCGTTACACTATTTCTGTTCTTTGTATATGTTACGTAAAGGCTGACTTCCCTAATTAACAAACACTTTCATATCTTTGCAGTGCTGGTAATCTGAAGATGGCCAATTAAACATGCGAAACTGGTCATTTTAATATATAAGACATTCTGCGACCTTGACTGTTTTTACTGACCCCCTTTTGTCACCCCCTTACAGTGACGGTAAAAATTAAAAATGTGTTAAACTGAAATGTGAATATATAGAGACGGGCATCACAAACTTTCATTGTCTCCGGTTGATTCTTTCGAGATTTCAATGAAAAATTATTGACTACCTCTCCTATTCGTCAGTCAAACTTGGATATATTATGCAAGTTATTATAAATTTCAACGTCGTTGCCAGTGGATAACGATTAGGGCGTACCCGTGATTTTTTTCGATACGTCTCTTTGCGGGTTCCTCTGGGGAGCAAATAGTCCCACTGCATCCGCCCCCGGTATTTGCGCACAAACACCAGCGTACATATTCAGAGAGCCCGGAGCCCGCGTGCGCATATATATCTCTGGAGGAGCTATTAATTCCAGAGGACCGCGCGGCGCCATGAATAAAGCGACGCTCCGCAGCGCCGCACCACGCACTCGTCGCCGCCGGTCCAGCCGGGCAGCGCCCGCGGAAATGCAAACTCGCCGCTTACCACGATGTAAAGAGTTTAAGGGCCATTATATTACGAGCGCTTCATATTTTTGGTCACGTCCACCGCAGGGAATCTATTTTAAAGCCGCGGATCATAATTCTCTCTGCCAACAGCCATTAGCGGCCAGCTTAGGTTCTGTTCACAACTTTACTCAGCCCCGTCCTCCCCATTTCCACCGCATTCACATCAGCGGTTGTTTATCAGTGGACGCGTGCGTGCGTGCGTGCGTGTGTGTGTGTGTGTGTGTGTGTGTGTGTGTGTGTGTGTGTGTGTGTGTGTGTGAGCGGGTATGTGGGTGGGTGCGTGGTATTTGAACACGTGAGCCTGCTGGTCAGAGGATTTTCGTGTCCAACAATTTAGCAGCAACAGTGTTACATCGTTGAGTCGCGGAAAAGTGCAGCCTAGAGGCGTAACAAAAACGTACTGTTTAACGCACGAAGATACATGGTGACTGTGCTTCCAAGGGAAATTGTATACACGTCGCAGTAGAAGACATCTACATTGTTTCTGCTATCCAATAATGATGAACTAGATTAACGATGAAAGAACTTTTACATCATGCAAACGCATTCGACAATAAATCCGTAATTACTACACACGGATTTTCAAAATATTACGTATCATTTTAGTTGTAGAAATTCCGTGAATGCACAGATAACATTCTCGCTTTATTTAGACGGTTTCAAAGCCGGTGATTCGCCTGACTCCACCAGCCGAACAATCAAAACTTTTAGTGATAAATTATATTGTACTGTATATGCTTATTTTTGTAGTTCACTGTTCAACGTTCCACTCCGCCTCTAATTGCACGCATACTCAACAATTCCATCACACTTTATGACATCTGAGATGATATTCAGCAACGAACGAACAAGGATCGCGCTACCAGTGACCTCCCATCACGAGAAAAAAGAACGTGGAAAAAAAGAGAGAGACGTGTTAAATCTTTAAATTTTTGGTATAACAGAAGTTATTGAGGTCTTGATGCAGAATAATGTGTAGCTTCTACCGATAGATCGGAAAGTACGAACAAGAAGTTAAGTCATGATGTCTGTATGGTGACAGGATTTCTGTATTGCGAAGAAATCAGGAATGTCTGGCACGATGTAAAATGAAGCAGTTTGCGACAGGACAATTCAATCTTGATATTTACCACATATCATTGTTTATTGTTGTGAGGCTATTCATCTGTTTTTCACAAGCTCCTTGGACTACAATATGTATTGTTTTTCCAGTATAAACTTGTCACCAGTGTTTTTATATTGTCAACGAGTTCAGGAGGGCACGCAAAGCTCGATGGACGGCAAAAGGAAAGGAATAGCACTGATCAGATATGTTCCAACCTACTCACCTTTGGCATTAAAAGAACTTCCCACTCATAGATACTTTATCATGTCATGATATTTCCACACATCCTCACTCAGATTCATTACTCTAGCGTCTACTTTTCGTCCCTGCCTTTCTACGTTCGCTTTCGTACTTCCACAACAATAACAGAAAAGCAATATCCTAGAAACATCAACTTTTTCAGCTGCAACAATGCATCCTGCAACATTGACATCAAATCAACAGCCATTAGCGGATCGTAAAATCCATAAACTCTGACTTCAAATGACACTCTTGGAAGACATCCCTTTAATCTGCTTTAGTACATGACACAATATATAGTCCAGTAGTGACATAACGACAACATCAAAGCATATTACAATATATGACACTAAAAGTTTTTGAACTAATTTATAATAGACGTTGATAAATGTCTCTGCAGCCAGCAATATAAGGTTTTCAATCTTCAATCATGTAAGAGCTAACTCTCTGCTGTGTGGAAGTATAAATATTAGTCATGGCTACTTTTAGTAGCTGTGTCATGTCAAACACTATGATTGACTGGTTCCTCTTGTATCCTGAAACACAATGTTGACATTAAAACTTAGGTTACCAAATGAGATAAAATCACTGTATAATTTTTTTCTTTTAATGTGATTCATCTTCACCGAATGGCATTCTAAACCCTGCACCATTGCCACATGAGGTACTTAATGACTGGGTTTTTCGTAAATGATGAAATTTACACCATTCTAATATATATATATATATATATATATATATATATATATATATATATATATATATATATATATATATACTTGGTCACATTGGATTTAAGGGCAGTAGGCTGCGGTCTGAGCTAAATTTCTGTGCATATGAAGTCAACTTCGCCAAAGACATAAATGACCAAACTGAAATACAGACATTAGCCACAAATGAACACTGAAATAAAGTCAGTGGTGAGAAGTGAAAATTTGTGCCATCTGAGTGCGCTCTCTGTCTGAAGGAAATTCGCAACTTGTCGCGCACTAGCATCCTCCGTCCATCACACACTTCGCTCGCAGCCTCACCTGATTCGCACAAGACGCCGAACGAAGATTGAACCTGCACTGAACGATCATCAATTTTCTCCAAGGCGCATATATTTATATGTGTGGCGTCTGTTCTTCCGGACATGTACACTACGGGATCAAAAACAAATGATTTTTGATCTTTCGGACTTGTGAGAAAGAACAGACAACACGCTGTTTGTGTCTTGATGACAATTAAAGATCATTCAGTGCAGATGCACCCTTTGTCCGACCTCTTGTGGACGGTCGCAGGTTCGAATCCTACCTCGGGCATGGTTGTGTGTGATGTCCTTAGGCTGGTTAGGTTCAAGTAGTTGTAAGTTCTAGGGAACTGATGACCTCAGATGTTAAGTCCCATAGTGCTCAGAGCCATTTGAATCATTTTAGATCAGTGTGAGGCTGCGAGCGAAGTGGATGATGGACAGACGACAAATAGGGGATTTTGTTTGGACTGGGGAGCGCGCTCAGATGGCCAAAGCAAATTCGAGTCCTGACTGGCACAAAATTTCAATTGTCGTCATATTTATTTCAGGATCAGTTTGTGGCTAATATCGATATTTCAGCTTCGTCATTGTGTCTTCCGCGATGTAGTCGCTAGTGTGCGACAGGTTGCGAATTTGGATTGGCTGGGAAGGGTGCTCGGATAGCTGAAGTACGGAATCCTGGTTCGAGTCCCGGCCCTGCAGAACTTTTCGCTTGTTCTTATCGGCTTTATTTCAAGAGCCGATTGCGACTAATGTCGGAATTTCAGTTTCGTCATGTATTTATGTGGCTGCGAGGTCAAAAAAAAAAATTGATTGGCAATGCTATGCATGTAGTGTGTGACAAGTTGGGGATTTGGGATAGCCGAAGCGCTTAAGGCAACCACTCGTATAAAGCGAGATATCCGGGTTCGAGTCCCAGACTGGCACAAATTTTCACTTGACCCCATTTATTTCAATGTCCATTTGTGCCAAACGTAAGAACTTCAGTTTCATCATGTATGATGCAAGATTCAAAACAAATGGTGTCTGTTCTTTTGGACATGACAAAAAGAACAGGCGCCACACTTATAAAGATGTAAATATTGGCTGTGAAAGCATGCGCTGTATTGCTTTCCAATCTGTGTAGGCGCCCATGCCAAGCGGCGCGTGGGGATGTATAAAAGCAGGCGCAGCCGGGGCAAGCGGTATCAAAGCATTACGTTCCTAAAAAGTGGCTACTTAATCAAGACAAGTGTGTTAGTACTTACGACGAACTGGCTACTGGGTATCCAGTATTTCCTGTTTCCTCTGAAATTCATCTTCGTCTTCCATCATCAGCCTGAATGTAAGCACAGTAAATGACCGTAGCCTACTCCAGCGCTGGAATTCGTGGTGGAAGAGTACAGCAAACGTGCGAAAGTTTGGCCCACTGTCGTACGTCGGCTCGATTCCAAATACTTGGTGTCAACTGTCTTCTGTATACGATTTCACACAGCTTGAACGATATAATAATTATTGCCAGTGGTGGCTTTGTTTCTAAGCAGCGTTGACGCTCGAGTCTTAGTTGGACTGAGTTTTTCAGTCAGTATCGATCAGACAAACAGTTTAGCCGTGTGTACTTCTGATGTGAAAGCGAACTGTCTACCTCGAAAGCTATTTTTCTCTTTACATCTTCATGAGTTTGTCGTAGAAATGCAAATACAGTAATGATTACGTTAAATACGGTTTTGTTGCACTACAAAACAATGGTGTCGGCCAGCCGCAATGTGTTGTTTGCGATGCAATACAAAGCAGTGATGCCATGAGACCTTGACGTCTCGAACGGCAATTGTGGACTATACATAGCGCTTTAAAAGGTAAGGCGATGGAGCTTCTGCTGCAAAACGTGCGATTCTGATACGTATGAAGTTAGAGGTTGCTAGATCCACTGCTCAGTCTTCTGAAAAAACCATCCTGGCTTCCTATGAATTACTGCTACGTATCGCAAAAGCTAAGAGAAGTCCTGCTGTCGCCGGCCGGAGTGGCCGTGCGGTTCTAGACGCTACAGTCTGGAGCCGCAAGACCGCTGCGGTCGCAGGTTCGAATCCTGCCTCGGGCATGGATGTGTGTGATGTCCTTAGGTTAGTTAGGTTTAAATAGTTCTAAGTTTTAGGGGACTGATGACCTCAGAAGTTAAGTCCCATAGTGCTCAGAGCCATTTGAACCAAGTCCTGCTGTCGAAAAAATACTTGTCAAACACTGTTTCACGAAAGCATCTGATATTGGTCTTGGATCAGAAAATAAAGAAAAACTTCCACATATATCGTTTTTTGATAATACTGTGAAACGTCAGACTGATGATACGGCCGAAGACATAAGAAATCGGGAAGTGCAGGCCGTGAAAGTATCATAATTTTTCGCAATACCGTTAGGCGAGAGTGCAAATGTTTCAAATTGTTGTCAACAGTTAGTTTTTACTCGATACATAGAAAACGAAACAATTCAAAAGGATATGCTATTTTCCACAAAGGTAACGACTTCTTCAAAAATAATTCATATTGTATATAATACGTCTCCCGCTATAGCTTACCCCCATTTTTCTCAGAACTTTGACCATCATGCACCATTTTACACTGTGAAATGCTTTTCTGAGGTCGACAAATCCCATGAACATGCCTTGACTTTTCTTTAGTCTTGCTTCCATTGCTAACCGCAACGTGAGAATTGCCTCTCAGCCTTTATCTCTCCTAAAGCCAAACTGATCGTCACGTAACACATTCTCAATTTTCTTTTCCATTCTTCTGTATAATATCCTTGTCAGCAATTTGGATGCATGAGCTGTTAAGCTGACTGTGCGATAATTCTCGCATTTGTCAGCTCTTGCAGTCTTCGAAATTGTGTGGATGATATTTTTCCGAAAGTCGATGCTATGTCACCAGACTCACTCATTCTACACACCAACGTGAATAGTCGTTTTGTTGCCACTTCCCCCAATGATTTTAAAAATTCTGATGAGAGATCTATCCTTCCTGCCTTGTTTGTCCACCAAAGCTCTTTTAAATTCTGATTCCAATACTGGGTACACTATCTCCCCCACATCGACTCCTGTTTCTTTTTCTATAACATCAGACACATCTTCCCCCTTATAGACGCCTTTAGTATACTCTCTCCTCCTACCCTCTGTCTCCTTAGCATTTAACAGTGGAATTCCCGTTGCATCCTTGATTTTAATGTCACCGAAGGTTGTTTTGTCTTTCCTATATCTTGATCCTTCCGACTATCATTTCTTTTTCGATATCTTCAAATTTTTCATGCAGCCGTTTCGTCTTGCGTTCAAGCACGTCCTGTTTACTTCAAGAAAATGGTTCAAATGGCTCTGAGCACTGTGGGACTTAACATCTAAGGTCATCAGTCCCCTATAACCTAGAATTACTTAAACCTAACTAACGTAAGGACATCACACACATCCATGCCCAAGGCAGGATTCGAACCTGTGACCATAGCAGTCGCGCGGTTCCATACTGAAGCGCCTAGAACCGCTCGGCCACTCCGGCCGGCTGTTTACTTCATTCCACATTGACTTTTATTTCTGAATTTCCCTTAAGATCTTTGTGCATCCTTCTTTAATCAATCAACTGAAGTATTTCTTCTCCTCCCCATCTGTTTTCGCAGTTAGCTTCTTTGTACTTACGTTTTTCTTTCCAACCTCTGTGTCTGCACGTTCTTCAACTGTACTGGCTCGTGAGCTACTCTACAGCTCTAGAGAACTTCAAGCGCATTTCGTCATTCATTAGTACATCGGTATCCCATTTCTTTGTGCACTGACTCTTCCTGACTAATCTCTTGAACTCCAGCGAGCTCTTCTTCACTGCTACATTGTGATCTAAGTCTATATCTGTTCCTGGGTACGATCCTGTCAGACCATGATGTAATCTAACTAAAATCTTCCCGTATCACCCGGTATTTTCCAATTATACCTCCCCCTCTTGTGGTTCTTGAACAGAGTATTCGCTATTATTAGCTGCAATTTATTACGTTATCGTTTCATTCGTTCATGGTCACCACACCCTTAACACTTCTCTCCTGGAGATGCGAATTGGGGACTATTCCGGAAGCCATTGCTACTGGAGAAAACATTGAGACATTTTTTTCAATTACAGACCATATCTCCCGTAGATACACTTTATGTGACTTTAACACAATAGTGTCAATTATCTTCTGCGTCCTCATGTCGTTGATCATTGCTGATTCTTTCGCCTTTAGGGGCAGTTTCGCGTCCCAAGCGCAATAGAGTGACCTGAACCTGTCCACTCCTCGGCCCTGTTTGACAAGGCCGTTGGAAGAATGCCAATTGCATAGCCAGTTCCAAACTGAGAAACACGCTGCCTTTGCAAGATGGCAATCGTCACTGTGAGTGGGCTGTGCTGACGTGCTCTCCAATGCCAGAAGGCTCCATGATCATTGTAATTCCAAATCCCATGTCCCGTACCGCGCTTGCATACCGTCTTAAAACCGGTTGACGTGGGTCTCCCGCCCTCTCGCGAAGTGTCATGGAGCTCCATACATCACAAGTTAAGGCACCGATGCTAGCATACAGTACATCGATTTGAAAGTTTCAATCTCCTCCCCACCCACCGTCACTCTTTGAATCGTAAGCTTATCAGGGAAGCCCAGTTTCCGCAACCCATTGAAAACCAGGATCTGTTTAGGTGTTACTAATTTCAGCTGATTCACAAGTGACCTGATTTACGTATGTGTTAATTGTTTTGGAGCATGAAGTTGACAAGTGACTAGCTCTTCATGATCTTAAGGAAATCGGGGTAAGATTTTCCCCATGATCCCCTGAGCCCCTCTATTTTTCCCCCAGAAATTCTTCACATAAATAACACCCTCAACGCCACTAAAGCCGAGCGTCCCACCCTCTTGTACCAATGAGTTTCTCTCCAATTTGTAACAAAAATGTTATTTTTCGCCATTTTTCATTGAACCTTGATATCCTCAGAGTCGATACTCACAGGTATCAGCTCACTCAACGACCACAAATTACTCAGCGGCGAATTAAGGAAGATCGAGAACATTCGTTTGCCAGGTGTGGTGTAATGTATCTCACGGGAGGCGGCAGTAAATGAAAGGATTAAGCTAGTTCACGGAACAATCCTTATGTCTCCACAACCGAGAATGGTAATTCATCACAGGGTGATACGAGGTAGCTATCACGTGAGAAATTCCACTGTTAAAACAAGATCTTTGAACTAACGTAACGCGAATATGGGATCGTCTTGACTTATTAAAGCCTTAGGTGGTAAGAAATTGGGAAATTTGTCAGTATGCTGGATACTTACGGTGCTGTCATTCCTTTACTCAGCAATAACCACCCAAATCTCGTAAAGGCATCGACCACCATTAAAATGTACTTCTTACCATTTTTGGCATTTGCAAGGCGTCCCAAGCAATCAAATGTTTACCCATGAGCTGATGTTCCCTGGTGGATTCCCAAACGCCCTTGTTGTGGTAGTGATAGGCTCAGCGGTCTTACAACCCTGACACTAGCCAACTAATTTCTTCATATCATAGTTCACGCTTCTTCACGTCAGTTGTTCTTTAACCTACATCTTGGTACTATAGAGCTCAAGTTTGTACCCACATAATGAGCGATGAAAATAACTAAAGACAGCAGGGATTATGCTTTAAGGAAGATTGATCATGTTTGTCCTGTCGTAACGAGTATCGTAACACAGCACTCTCTTCTCTAACGAAGAGCCATCCATTGAGTCACCCTCCAGTTTTGGCCGCATTTCACCCTAACTCCTAACTTGCTACATCTCTTGAAGATCAACAAGCAGTGAAGGAATCTCAGAGAGAACTGCTGTGGCGCTCCCTCCTGAAAAATGCGGCTAAGCACAGTTTCGACCTGATTTTGCGATCTCCTCCCATATATGTACTACTTGAAACCGGAAGGCATCTATCGCGCAGTTTTTCCTGTCTTAGCGTACCTAGCATGGGCCAGGCTCATCGCCTCATTACTAGTTTCTAATATAAATTTTTTGTGCCTCAGGTAGAACTTAAGCAAGAGGAGCGCCAAAGCTTCCAACTAATAAACAGAATGATTTACTGTAGCAGCTGGCAAGGCTCTCAAAGCAGAAGTCAAAAGGCATCCGCTGCCCAACATAGTCTTTTAACAAAGACGTGGAAAAATCAGAATTTGAAGCATCTGTGTGAACAACAAACGGCAAGTTGACACTGAACTGCAAACGGAAAGTTTACACCTGGAATACTCAGTAGAGAGGCATAGCTCAGTGCGTGTTTCAAAGCTTCAAAGGCTGCCTTCTGGGAATCTCCACGCTGAAATTTCTCATTTTCCCGCCACAGTTGATTAAGTGAAGTCGCACGTTGGGCGAAATTAAGGATACGTTTTGTGAAAAATTCACCATGCCTATGAACCAGGCAACTGCCTATTTGTTCCTGAGCAATGGGAACTAATAAACAGCTAGAGTGTGGTCCTGATGTATACTAATCACCCTGGCAGATGCTTCATGCACCAAAACTAAATTTTACTGCAGGCCATTGCCTGAGCTGTAGTGACAGTGATTGTGCCGCTCGAAAAGGAAACCTAAGTTATCTATATGTGACAGTGCTGTCGAACATGGGAAGCCTAAACCAAAGATAACGTTGAATCCCTAAGTTCCGTTCATCCTAGTGTGCCGATGCTGCTCTCACCATACTTGTTTGTGTAGTTAAGCATACACTTTATGGCGTGACTGGCTGCCATCAGGTGCGCTCCCAGAAGTGCTCTGCTATGAACTCGAACATTGCACTCCATCGCTCTCTGTTTCAGAGGAGAGCCGCCTTCGAAGTGTAACATCCTGGTTCAGAGCGACTCCACTTATCTTGTGTCGCCTGAGAAGCTGGACTTCGTTCTCGTTTCTTACCGTAAGTCCAAATCCCCGTCTTTTTAGGAGTGAATACTGCCCGCATTTTGTGCGCAGAAAATTTCGTCTACCAGTCCTTAAGAAAATACAATATCTCTGTCAATGATGAAATTGTTTTGTTGTTAAAAATCTCCCACCAGAAACTGGCAGAAACCTCAAACCCAGCAAGCTCCCTTTCCGTTCATCCATTCTCAAAACGAACCGCATAGCGACGTTGCAGTACAGCCACCAATCAGCAGTATTTCTAGCTGCTTGCATAGTTTCCTCTAGCCATGGAAAATAATTAAGAGAAAAAAGTAAAATTTCAATGAGTTGTGTTTTCATATACTTTAGGATGGCTAAGAGATCTTTATCTGACAGAATGTTTCTCTGACAGAGGCCCGACTGCCGCCCTCTGCTTCGCCGAATTCCTCGCTGCGGTATGAATCTTTCAGGAAACCATTCTTCGACAGGGCGCTGGACGTAGAAAGCATTCTGACCAGGTGAACCTTGCCTGTTAATGGCTCATATTGTTCTAGTCACTCTTTCTGCCACGATGACGCAGCTGGGACTGCGAGTGGTTGTCTGCATTCACACGGAAAATGCGTACAGCCACTCCCACCTTCACCTGGGACATTCACACACCAATCCTCAGAACCTTGTCCTTTACTCTGTTCCGCTTGCGTTTTACTCTGAAAGTCCTGCCCCATGACCGGCAGCACGACACAGCTTGAAAATTCACTCAAAGAAGTCATTATAATAGCATGCACTAGGTTAACAGTAGTACAATAAATAACAGGAAATGAAATCTTCCCTGTCACTGTTATCGCATTACCCAACATGAAAGAATATGTCTGCGTGATCTGCATAAGCTTAACTAAATTAAATCGAATCTACATATCAAGATAAATCCGAAGCGACCAGCCGAAACGGCTTGAGACTTTTCAAAGAGACACTTCACTTTCAGTTTCAAAATTTACAGAAAAAAAGAATCATGTTAATTTTACAGGATACAGTGACAAAACTAAATAGCACGTCTGTGTCATACAAATGCAGCACCTTGTACAATATCTTAGATAAAATAGTTACAGCTATGTGACTACTTCTAAGTGATATTCTTCATAGTCAGGACACAATACGTACTATCCAGTCTCACTCGCGTATTATACATTATATCATCATAAGATAATGGAAAATGTCATATTTTCTCATTTTCGCTTTTAGCTCTATACAGTCCGAACAGTTTTCCTATTTCAAATTGACACATTGCTCCTTCCATACCACCTGTGAAATGTTGTATCACAACGAAAGAAACATATTCAATACACAAGCTCATTTATTCCATATTTGTATCAGAAGGATTCATTTAATCCATATAAAAACCCTCGCTATTTTACTTATTTTTTGTTTCTGCTGTTTTCGCACATGATAAGCAGGCAGTGTGCTTTCCACTTTTCTGCCGTACGATAAAAGTCAATATAAAGATGGATCCGGGTTAGAGTCACTGTAGAGAGAAAAAGATTATTCTGCGACATAATGCTATTGCTCTTGGTCATGATAAGCCGTGTCTATCGACGGCTCGATTCATCGTTTCCGCAGAGCTCTGATTTCTCGACTCGGCCTGCAGAGTGGTCGAAGGCAGTCGATAGCGTGTGGAGCAGCGCTAGCTGAGGAAACAGTCACTACGGAGGCTGCGCCAGGACAAGTTGTGCTGTAATGCCAACAAGCAGACGGCCTAGCTACCCTTAGCGTCGAAAGGAGCGTGTGGGTAATATGTGTGCAAGGAATTGTTGAAGACAGCAATGTACGGCCTCTCCTGTTACTCTGTGGCTGTATAGTCGGAGTGCGAGGTTCGAAGTGCGCCAGGGCTTGTGTCACGCCTACTGCATTGGTGAACATCGTGGTACATATCCTACTAAAATGTTTAATTAATGAGCTTTGCGCAGTTCTGGAGTTAAGCTGAATTTTGTGGTTTACTTAGGTGCGGCCTCTGTTAATAGTGCCGTCCTCAATGGACCCCGATCTGGGTTGTTGATACACTGTTCGACATGGGTTTTATTTCTGATATTAAAGTATGTGCTACTAGACCATTTTTCCGTGGTAAATTCAAATATGTAAACAAAATATCGTTGTCAGGGATACTTTTTATGTAATATGTATATTCAAAATTCATGGCAAACACACAGACGTTATAGAGAAATACGGGTATGTTGCCGCATCCAGTAGTGATAGAACGTGCTAATTTCTTGTGCAACAGCAGGTGGGAAGAATCAGTTATCATTAGTTTATCCCCCGCCACACCTATGTCATTAAACATAGGGGCAGGTGCATCCAGTTTAGAACAGTGGTGTTAGCCGCAATTTGTGTCAGTCTTAATGAGTGGGTGTTCTGGCTGACAAGTAACTATCTGTCATATTTCCGAGCATGGTTGAATTTTTTAGTTCCTGTGTGTAAACTGATTTAGCCTGGTGCTGAAGGTAAAACGACTGCTTGTTTTTACACATCAGCATTCCTCTAGTTCCCTACTATTAATTTAATACAGGTGTATTACCAAAGAGGTATTTTTAAATTTGCAGAAATGCCACGTCGTCGTGGATGTCGATATAAGCCGGACAACTTCTGCTACATCTGAGGGAAGTTCACTTTTGCCAGAAATAGGAAGAAAATTTCTCCAGTTATAAAGAAAGCATACTAACATTACTTTGGAGTAGAGGTAGGAGACCAAGATAAAGAATGGGCACCACATTTCTGTTGTGCTGCATGTTACTGCAAACTAATTCAGTGGCGGAAAGGTAAAGAGAATGTGGCGTTGTTTGCTGTTCCCATGGTGTGGAGGGAGCCTAAGGACCATGTTACTGATTGTTATTTCTGTCTAACAAAAATTCAGGGTTTTACAAACAAAAAGTCCAAAAGGCACATTGTTTACCCAGATCTGCCTTCAGCGAGAATGCCAGTGCAGCATTCCGACAACCTTCCAGTACCTTCAAGAGCTCGAGGTCAAATTCCTAGTTACAGTGAAATAAGTAGTACTGAAGAAATCACAGATGATGATTCTTTATATCACTGCACAAGTGAGTCATCGCCACATTTGTTAACACAGGCAGATTTAAATGATTTAGTACGTGATCTAGGACTAAGTAAACAAAAGGCGCAGCTGCTTGGTTCAAGATTACAAGAGTATAATCTACTGCACCAAAGTACTAAAATCAGTGTGTTCAGGCACAGAGAACATGCCTTTATTTCTTATTTTTCAACTGACGAAGCACTGACATTTTGCAATGACGTTGCTGGCCTGATGAAAGTGCTGAACTTCACTTATATTTCACAGGAGTGGAGACTTTTCATAGATTCATCGAAAAGAAGTCTGACGGGTGTTTTGCTCCATAACGGAAATAAAATACCCTCTGTTCCAGTAGCTTACGCTAGGTTGACAAAATAGGATTACGAATTCGTACAAAGGATGCTAAATTCATTAAAATACAATGAACACAAATGGAAAGTATGTGCAGATTTCAAGGTAGTTGCTGTGGTACTGGGAGTGCAACAAGGCTACACAAAGTATGCCTGTTTTCTTTGCGAGTGGGATAGTCGAGACCGAAATACTCACTACGTGAAAAAGAAATGGCCTAGGCGAAGATGGAAAGTTGTCGAAAAGACTGTACAACGCGTAAGTCTGGTAGCTCCTGAATATATACTACTTCCACCGCTTCACATCAAACTTGGCCTGATGAAACAATTCGTGAAGGCCATGGATCCAACAGGCTGTGGGTTTGCATATCTAGCTACCAAATCCCCGTCTTTCAGCTGCAAAAATAAAGGATGGTGTATTTGTGGGCCCACAAATCAGGGAGCTGCAGAAAGATGCAAATTTTGAAGGATGTTTAACTGATAAAGAAAAAACCGCATGGGACTGTTTGAAGGTGGTGTCGGAAAACTTCCTCGGAAGAAGAAGAGCTACTAACTACAAAGCAATGGTGAAGGATGTGATCAAAGCATATCAGGATTTGGGGTGCAATATGTCTTTGAAGGTACATGTGATGGACTCTCATCTGGACTACCTCACAGAGAGTTGTAGTGACGTATCGGATGAACATGGGGAAAGATTCCATAAAGACATTTCTACCATAGAAAGGCGCTATGAGGGAAGTGGGTACCTTCTATGTTAGCAAATTATTGCTGGAATATAATTCGAGAGAAGAAAGATTCACAATACAAGAGAAAAAAGTGATGTGCATTACAAGGCAGTGGCTCATTGTTTGTCAATTTTCTGTAATTTCTCATGTCAAATAAATGCTTCAAAGTGTATACACAAAGGTTATTGTGTTATATGTTAGATCCCGCCCTCCATTAATGTGATGAACTTATAACATTATAAAGATGTGCATTTGTTTGTCGAATTTCACCTCACGTTTGCTGCACTATATCAGAAACTGAAAAGAGAAATAAAATTGCGATTACTCATAAACTATCCCTGACAGAAAAGAAACAAAAACAGTTTTCAATTCAGCACTCAAAATACAACTAGGATCACAATATTTTTTATCAGAAATAGAAAAAAAGGTTTTTTTTGTAGAACAAATTATATAATCCGTAAGAAATTTTTGTTCAAAAAGGTATGTCTTCGTACCCTTCATTAATTGTTAGTGGGTATAATCCGTTGTTTGCGTTCTTGTTTACCGTTATCTGGTCATTACAAGTACTGTGTTCAAATAATTTGTAATTTTTATCTGTTGTCTTCTCCAGGAGATTAGTATGTTTCTTTGGGACTTTGGGCAATTCTTGGGATAGGATAGCTTCTATGAGAATTTTATTGTATTTAAATTAATAGAATACTTTGTCCAGATGAACTACTTTCTTGAAAAAAATGTATACTACCTTTTAGACTTTATATTTGTTGGGTTTTGTCCAATTTCATATCGATTTTAATTTACTCAACATCGTTTATATGTTCTCAATATTATTGGAAGAAATGGTTCATCTATATATTCTAATTGGGTGGGTGGGTTAAAAAATTTGTAAAGGGAAATGGATATGTTTAAGTTATAGTGGGCAATAGTGAAGGTCGTGGGCTGGAGGAACAGGACATCTGGTCAGGATAATATAGGGTTATAAATACAAAATCATATAAGGTAAAGCATGTGTAGGTTTCATAGTGAATAAGAAAATAAGACTGCCGATAAGCTACTATGAACAGTAAAGTGAAGGCCAAAATAGACACAAAGCCTACACCTACCACAGTAGTACAAGTTTGTAATCCAACTAGCTCCGCCAATGATAGAGATTAAATGAATGTACGATCAGATAAAATAAATTATTCAGATACTTAAGGGAGGCGAAATTTTAATTGTAATGGGGTTCTGGAATGCGATAGTAGGAAAATAAGAGAAGGAAAAGTAGTAGGATTGTAGTTGAATATGTACTGGGGAGGGGGTGGGGGAAGGAAGGAAAGAGGAAGCCGCCTGGTAGAATTTTGCACAGAGCGTAATTTAATCATCACTAACACTTGCTTTAGGAATCATGGAAGAAAGTTGTATACGTGAAAGAGACCTGGAGAAACCGAGAGACTTGACTCGTTATATAATGGTAACACAGAGATTTTGGAACTGGATTTTATACTGTTAGATATTTCCAGGGTCAGATGTGGACTCTGGCCACAATTTATTGGTTATGAACTGTAGATTAAAACTAGAGAAATTTCAGAGAGGTAGGAAATTAAGGATATGGGACATAGAGAAGTTGAAAGAACCTGAGTTTGTTGAGAGTTCCAGAGAGAACATTAGGAAGCGATTGACTGGAACAGGGAAAGAGAATACAGTGAAATACGAATGGTTAAATTTGAAACATAAAACACTGAAGGCACCTGAGGAAGAGCGGCAAGACCTAGTAGAAATCCTTAGGTGACGAAAGCGGTATTGAAATCAATATTTGAAATGGGAAAACATAAAAATTCAACAAATCAAACAGGCGAAAGGGAGTACAAACGCACGAAATATGTGACTGACAGGAAGTGCAAAATAGCTAAGCAGGAATGGCCAAAGAACAAGCGTAAGGATTTAGAAGCATATATCACTAGGGGAAATATAGATAATGCGTACAGAAAAACTGAAGATGCCTTTGGATGAAACAGAAGTAGTGATACGAATATCTAGAACTCAGACGGAAAACCAGTCCTAAGGAAAGAAGGAAAATGTGATAGGTGGAAGGAATATATACAGGGTCTATACAAGACTGATGATTTTCCAGCCAGTTTGTAGAAATGGGAGACGACGACGAAGATGGAATGGGTGACAAGAAAAATTTGACAGAGCACTGAAAGACCTAAGTCGAAACAAGGCCCCGGCGGTAGACGACATTCCGCCAGACCTACTGATAGGCTTGGGAGAACCAGCCATGACAAAACTCTTTCATCTGTTGAGCAAGTTGTATCAGATAGGCGAAGTACCCTTAGACATCAAGAAGTATATAATCATTCCAATTCCAAAGAAAGCTGATGCTGCCAGGTGTGAATATCACCGAACTGTCACGGTTGCAAAATACTAACAGGAATTCTATGAATAAGAATGGAAAAACTGGTACAAGCTGGTCTCGGGGAAAATGAGTTTCGATACCGGAGAAGTTTACGTACACAGAGGCAACACCGAATCTACGCCTTATCTTAGAAGACAGGTTATGTAAAGGCAAACCTACGTTTATAGCATTTATAGACTTAGTGAAAGGTATTGAGAATGCTGATTGAAATACAATCTAACTTCTGCACCATTTCAGTGCAGAAATGTGTTCATTGTAAATTGTAAATATAATCATTCCAATTCCAAAGAAAGCTGAAGCTGCCAGGTGTGAATATCACCGAACAATCACGGTTGCAAACTACTAACAGGAATTCTATAAATAAAAATGGAAAAACTAGTACAAGCTGATCTCGGGGAAAATGAATTTCGACACCGGAGAAATTTACGTACACAGAGAGAATACCGACTCTACGACTTATCTTGGAAGACAGGTTATGGAAAGGCAAACCTACGTTTATAGCATTTATAGACTTAGTGAAAGGTATTGAGAATTTTGATTGCAATACAATCTAATTTCTGCACCATTTCAGTGCAGTAATGTGTTTATTGTAAATAAGTATTGTAGTAGTTCTATTATATGTTTATTACCTTGTAAATAATTTTTTTTTTTCATTTTAAATTCAGTGCATTAATGCGATCTTAGTAAATAAGTGTTGTAAAGCGACCCTTTCATATAGTACTCATTAAAAAAATGACGATCATTCCACTTGGAACCTGTGGAAGGTACATTAGCTTATTTGTTTTAGTTGTAAATATTTGTCATGTATTATTGTTTTTCTGTCATGTTCTACGTTCTGGAGGACCTCTTCAATTCGGATCAATTGGAATGAAAGTAAATCTAATCTAATCTAATACTGTCTTTGAAATTCTGAATGTATCAGGGGTAAAACAAAGAGAGCGAAAGGCTGCTTAGAATTTGTAGAGAAACCAGAGTCAGCAGCAGTACGAGACGAGGAGCATGAAAGAAAAGGAAGCCGTTATTGAGAAGGTAGTGAGACTGGGTTGAAGATTATCTCGGACGCTATTCACCCTATACATTGAGCAAACACTAAAAGAAACGAAACAAAAATATGGCGTTGGGATTAAAGTTCAGGGAGAAGAATTATACTCTTTGAGGTCTGAAATGACAGTGTAATTCTCTCAGAGACAGCAAAGGACTTGGAAGAGCAGTTGAAAGGAATGGACAGTAAGTATCTTGAAGGGTGGATATCAGGTGAAGATCAACAAAAGCTGAGTGAATTAGGTTAGGAAACGAGACACTTATAGTGGTAGATGAGGTTTGTTACTTGGGTCGTAAATTAATGGATGATGGCCGAAGTTGTGAGAATATAAAATAGACTTTCAACGGCAAGAAGTGTTTCTGAAGAAGAGAAAGTTGCTAACATCGAATATAGATTTATGTGTTAGGAAGTGTTTCCTGAAAGTATTTGTGTGCATTGTAGCCATACATGGAAGTAAAACACGGACGATAAACAGTTTAGATAAAAATAAAATAGCTTTTGAAATGTGGTGCTACAGAAAAGTGCTGAAGATTAGATGGGTAGATCACGTAATTAAAGAAAAGGTGCTGAATATAAATGGGGAGAAAACAAATTTGTGCTGTAACATGACTATAAGAAGTGATCGGTTGATAGGACGCGTTCTGAGATGTCAAAGGGTCATCAACTTTGCGCTGGAGAGAAGTGTGGATGGTAAAAAATCGAAGAGGGAGACCAAGAGGTGAGTACGGTAATAAGATTCAGAAGGACTTAAGTTGCAGTAGCTATTCGGAGATGAAGGGACTTCGCCAGGACAGAGGGGCATGGAGATCTGCATCAATACCAGTCTTCGGACTGAAGACCAAAACAATAACAACAACAACAATAACATTCTGATGATCGTGTTGGCGAGTATCAAAATAGGTGACCAAAATTTTAGCACATTTGAGATATGAATTAAAAAACGCCTTCAGTCACATCTTTTCATGCTTTATTCAGTACATGATGCATTTCGAACCCTGTGGGTCTATCATCAGGTACAATTCGTCTTAATACAGGCTTCATTTTTTCTCTTGAATGAGGTTAAATGCATATTCCTATGACGAAAAGGTTTGATGTTAGGTTACGAATTTTGTAAGTCAAAGGCGGGAAATATGTGCGAAATAATGCAAAAGATGGACAGTGTAAACTTACGAAATGATCCAAGAAAAGCGTTTTTAACGTTTTAGCACCTACATATCACGACATTCCAGAGGCACATTCGCGTGCACATGTTTGTAAACACTTCACAGATGTTTTTGTACGTGGCGTGGTCAAAGATGAATTTTTTATAATGCTAAAGATATAATTATTAAACAATTGACATGTGCAGGAAACAATTGACATATGCAGGAAATATTTTTATAATAGGTCTTTAAAATTACTGAAATAGATGTCGCTTGCTAAATCTGTTTGTTCATTTAATATAGATTCTGGTTTTTTGATTTTGTGACCTATTCTAAATTTATTTCCTGCATAAGTCAATTATTTCCTGCATATTCCAATTATTTAATAATTATACCTTTAGCACCATGAAAATTCATCTTTGACCACACCACGTACAAAAACATCTGTGAAGTGAGAAAAAACTTATGCTGGTGCTAAAACTTTGAAAAAGCTTTTCTTGGATTATTTGGTAAGTTTGTACTGTTCATCTTTCGCACTGTGCCGCACATATTTTCCGCGTTTGACTTACGAAATTCGTAACCTAACATCACACCATTTCGTGACAGGAATATGCGTTTCACCCCATTCAAGAGAAAAAAATAAAGGATCTATTAAGAAGAAGTACACCTGATGGACTCACATGGCCGGAAATGCATCGTGTACTGAATAAAACACGAAAAGTTGTCACTGAAGGCGTTTTTTAATTCATACCTCGAGTGTACTGAATACAGACACGTTTTTAAGCTGCGAATTATGGATAAAATTAAATTAAATAGCAGTACCTTTTGATTTCATGTGTTAAATTTTTCACATCACGAAAGCAACTTAGTGCCTGACATAAATTACAACTCGATACCTCTACCAGTTCTTGAGAACAGGGGGTCTTAGCAGTCGGAGAGACATATGGATGACAATGTGCTCATAGAAGGTTTCCTTCTTCACCGATTGAGTTACTGAAACGTCAAAACTGCAAATCGACCCACGTAGAGGGATTTCTCGAAAAATATGCTAGCATCGTACATGGAATTACGTCGACGAACATAAGGACAAGCATTTTTCGGAAATGCGTATGCTGCCATTAGATTCACAGAAGCTGCAACCTATTTGTGGCCGCTCTGAAACCCATATCCAAACAATGTTACAGCAACAAGGATTCTTTTTCTAAAGCCATCACTGACAGAGTAGAGAGACAGGTCGATAGTCAGCTAAGTTACTTCTTTGCCTGCTTTTATAATTGCAATTACGTTAGGTTTCATTACATTTTAGATAGCGTTTTAGGTTGCTACATTTTACTGAAGGGTTAACAAAAGAAATGACAGTCATGCAAGGAATTCATTTACTGTATTAATGACTAACAAATTACATCTAACGACTAGTCGTCACGTTGGTGAAGGGGCTGCTGCTGCTGCGGCAGAAAGTGCAGTTGTGTGGTGTGTGATCGGACGATGGGTGGCACTGAAGCCTGTTGCCGCCCTCGGCCTGCCGTGGCGCGTGTCTAAAGCAATTTGTTGCTGAGACGAGGGAGTGCCGGGACACGGAGACAGCGTCGCTTCCTGGGAGACGCGTTTGCACGCGTGTCAGCACCAATAACTGCAGAATTCACATTGCTCAGCAGGTCACCACGCAAACGGCACAAACAGGAATACCTGCGTGTCGTCTGCTCTCGATTATATTATAGTCGAGTTTTCCTTCCTTGCCGATGTATCTGTTACCCATGCAATCCGCCTCAAAATTTGCGAAGGTCCCAGTAGCTACAGTACGGATTGCCTGTACAGGTGATTCCTTTACTACGTACATAACTGTGAGAAGAGTCATGTGCAACGTATTTTAAAACTTAGACTTGAATCTCTCCAACGGCAATCATAACATGGTTTAAAGATTTATGGAAAGCCAACAGGCATTGATGTGTTTATCAACAGCTAAGTTAAAAAAAAATGGTTCAAATGGCTCTGAGCACTATGGGACTTAACATCTGTGGTCATCAGTCCCCTAGAACTTAGAAATACTTAAACCTAACTAACCTAAGGATATCACACACATCCATGCCCGAGGCAGGATTCGAACCTGCGACCGTAGTGGTCACGCGGTTCCAGACTGAAGCGCCTAGAACCGCACGGCCACACCAGCCGGCTAAGTTTTTCATCCAGACCAGCATGAGGTGGAGCACTTCAGCTCTAACATGTGTCTCCTGCACAAAATTTCACTTGAACCAACTGAAAAAAGAAATTAATTGAAATCATTAGAGCCAGAGCCACAAACAATGTATAGAGCCCTCTCATGATAGATAAATTGACACACAAAATACGGAAACCATCAGACAACAATGCTTCTCACCAGACAGCCCTGAAATTAACACAAGATACCGCAGAAACCAGCAGAATATTTAATACACCGCATTTAGGAAGCATTTCCTAAAAAATAAGCAATATGTTTTTAAAACGATCTTTCACAGAAACAACAAACATCAGCAGACAGCACGACTTATGGAATAATAACCGCATACAAAAGATCAGGCATATGTAAATGCAGATGCCAAAATTTCCCTTCTTCCAACATGGAAAAAAATAGGAAAAGCTTTGAGCCTTGGTTCAAAGAGCATACAGATGCCATATGTTTGAATAACATGTCGAAATCCGCATTTTCAATGCACACGACTCTCAACAATCAAGCAATAAAAAAATATTGTAGATCAAATCCAGATATTGCGTCATATTGAGAAATGTAGCTCTAAGAATATACATGAAGAGATTGAAGCGTGTGTACATAAATCACCTCACAATATCCTCAATGAAGAGACTGAGCTAGCCAATGTCGCCTCTCTTAATTTCATTCCCTGTTTTCCACTCTGAAAGAATGTAAATAAACACTTCTCTCTTTGACAATAACAACATGCAGACACTAACACAAGACGAAATACTACATAAATATTACAGCTTGCTTAGTCCTGCATTATTAAAGTAGTCCAATCAATAAAATAGCACTGTCGTAGTATTTATTCATGTGCAGTTATGTATAGCATAATATTAATATAACGTCATATCAGTCATATTTCCTTACGAACTGGTTTCTTTATTCGTTTACCTGAGCTATATTCAGTTCTCATTGTGAAATTTCTATTGTCTCGTCCGTATACATATTGATATATCTCTGAGAGAGAAATTCTTTAGCACTGTTATAGCCATGTCAATATACATCCTTCTATGTAGAAAAAAATTGTGTGTGTGTGTGTGTGTGTGTGTGTGTGTGTGTGTGTGTGTGTGTGTGTGTGTGTGTGTGATGCTTTACAATATGTGCATACATACAAGTCAAAAAGGTCCTTAATATATTCTTCACTACTGCATGAACACAAGGAGTCAGCATTGCAACGTAATGACGCGACGTTTTCCACGTATGTAATCTAGAACTGAAACAGTTTCACTTAAATAATATGTATACATTGTTTTCAGTCGTTATTAGGGATAATTGCAGTTAAATATACCGTTTCTCACATTGTCTTGTAATTGTATGGTACAGCCACCATCGAATGGAATTTTCAGCGTAAGGGGGAATATAAAATGAAAACCTAAGTAACACACAGAAAACGTGTATTTTTACATGAACAGCCGTCTGATGATGAATCTGTCAGTTCGATACCGGCAATGGAGCTATTTATATTAATAAATAGCGTTATTAATAGTATCTGGATGCTGCTTCTTTCCCTGTAAGAACCACCCTATATAAAATTACAGGACTTCGGAAGCAGAGAGACGTCACAGATTAACAACATGGAGAGCAAAACAAGTAAAACAAACAAGACATTCATTAGATTGGTGCTTCCTGCAAGACACAAAATAATTGTCTCATGTACGACTGGTGAAAGTATTAGATGCCTTTAAATCTTCAAAGAATGGAGGTAAACAAAATATCTTTGTGAAATTATTAGGTGACTTTAAATCCTCGATGAATGGAGGTAAACATACAGGGATAGATCGAAGCTTGGCAAAAGTACAAGAATCAGCGTTCTACTGAAATTCTATAATTTATATAGAGTACTTTTAAAAGAAAACCTGACGATTAACACGGTTCTTTCACTCCCAAGAAACAAGCTAGTTTCAGGAAAATGAACAGATGACCGTAGCAGTCGCGTGGTGCCGAACTGAGCGCCTAGAACCGCTAGACCACCGCGGCCGGCTAGGAGAACGAAGGTTCTAAAACACTCCAACAAATTAGAAACAAAGTCTTTGTGAGTTGTTAAATAATGAAGTCTGCAACACTGCATTTTTTAAGTCCTCAAGGGCTAAGTGAAAATAATCGTAGGTAAACATCACAGTACATAGCTAATTCAATTTACAACAACTGTCTGACACTGCTAAGAATTCTCTACACGACGTTCCCTGTCTAACATAAGTCAGCCCAGGACAATGATCTATAGCCAAGTGCGAGAGCTGCTCTTGTCTCTTCCGAGTAGGCTTCTCACCGTTGTCCGGTCAGTCGCGGACTGTACTCAGCCGGCAATTGGACAAGACGATGTCGATATGTTCATCCTCAGGGCCGCCGGTGCGCTGGTGGAAATCGCGCAAGTGGCAGGTCTCTATGGCGCTGGCACGAGCTCTCGTCTTTGCGCCTGTGCTGCTTTTCGCCTGGCTGTGCCTTGTTCGGACGACACAGCAACAACAAACCAAAAAAAAAGGGTTTTCTCTCAAAAAAATAGATACATTGACATTCAAACGAAAGAAACAAAATACTGCATCCGAATTAATTTTTTAGTGCAGAACTGAAAACTACTGGATTAAAATCTTCGACGTGCGCAAGAATTCAGAACGGTACCATCTATGACTGAAATGAAAGCCATTTTTATGTACCTCGCCTAATTCAGTATGTTAAGAAACGGTTTAGTCCTGCTGCAACGGGCAGCGGGATTCGACTGCAGCGCACCGTGTGATGAGGTGGGGAACTGCGGCACCGCACCGGCAGTCCTCGGGATGCGGTGCTTCGCGAACGTGCTCGGGGTTAAGTAATATCTCTCCAGAGAGGGCTCTAAATCTCACGAGAACATGTAAATAATAGCTCTGTCGCAGCCAGTTATCGCGATGTTCTTGTGACAAATTCACTGGCGACTACGCAAAACATATTGCCTCGGGGAGAACTGCACAGCCAGTTTTACACCGGCACGGCATCTTGCGACCCGTTAACTGAGCACGACGAAACAAAAAAAGGCGAGACAGAAGGGCAAAATGTAACGAGAAAAAGCTGTTGGCAAACAAGTAAAATACATCTCACAACCAGGTGGTTGTGATCTCAGTCGTCAGTTGTTATTATTCGAGGTAGCATGCTAAATGCATATGACAGTAGAAACGCGTGAGACGTTAAATATCAGATTCTTTTGAGTTTGTAATATGCCTTCCATACTCATTAATAGCTAGTATTGTATTGGACAAAAAACAATCCCGCAAAGTCTTTTAGAATGAACTGATGTAGTTCTCTTGAAGAAATAGCAGTCTAGCGTGATCTACTGATATCAAGAGAACTACTTTCTGTTTCAGTTAACTAGTTGCCAATGTACTGAAATAACATGGCACCGACACGTCCCAAAATTAATATTAATTGTGCTAGAACCCGTCATGTTATATTGGCAATATGGTAGACTACATGATGTTCCGCTTGTTCAGAATAATTCTTATCCATTGCACTCGACTGTAACATATTTGTAGGTGTCAGTGAATTTTCTATGTTGAATTCTAGCGGATTTTGGATACGTTCGCGTCGATATACAGTCAGCTAGTATCGGTGCCTTGAGTTGTGGTGCTGTGAGTTGGCAATACTCTCTTAGGATTTAAAGGTTGGCTACAGCGCGCATACACTAGCTCTGGAATCTAAGATAGTGTTGTCGCGCTTCGCAGCACATGGATTAACTAATGGCAGTTTGGAAGCCAGTGTAGGAGCCCGCCTGCTGTGGTGCGCACGTGCTATGGGCGAGGGGTCGTCGCCGAGCTGCCGTACTGCCGTGTCCGCCAGCAGCGACACAGGATTTGGTATTTAGTTGATATTTTTTATAATTTGCAGCGCGCTTATTAATTTAAAAAAAAGGGTTTGTGTATATGCGTAGCAGCAGACGGTAATTTTGATAATGATAGGAGTTGCATTCTTAAGGGAAACCATTGCCAGGCCAATAGATTAAGTATTGATTTTTGTCATTGATTTCTTTTGTAATTGTCAGGGAATTGTTTCACTATGTATTTAATTGAGAAGTATTTCAGTCAGTCTCAAGAGTTTGATTAATTTGTAATGCCACTGAAGGCAGATTTACATACGAAGCGATTGTTCAATGAGCTTCTAGCGTTTTGTTAATTGAATGAGAAAGAATCGCTTCCAGAATATAGTTTTTGAAAAAAGGAGTTACTTGTTTGGGCTATCATTTATCGAGTTTAGATTTGACCAAACCCTTTCTCTTGAATTATATGTAGTTTTAGTAAGCAGCAGCAGCCGCAGCAACAGCAGGAGCCGCCATACAGAACATGCATTGCATTCAGCATGAATAATAGGCTTTTTTATGTTTTTGTTAAATAATGGAATGCAGCAGATCAAGCACTGGCAGCAGAAAGACCAAGTAAGTTACACTCCTGGAAATGGAAAAAAGAACACATTGACACCGGTGTGTCAGACCCACCATACTTGCTCCGGACACTGCGAGAGGGCTGTACAAGCAATGATCACACGCACGGCACAGCGGACACACCAGGAACCGCGGTGTTGGCCTTCGAATGGCGCTAGCTGCGCAGCATTTGTGCACCGCCGCCGTCAGTGTCAGCCAGTTTGCCGTGGCATACGGAGCTCCATCGCAGTCTTTAACACTGGTAGCATGCCGCGACAGCGTGGACGTGAACCGTATGTGCAGTTGACGGACTTTGAGCGAGGGCGTATAGTGGGCATGCGGGAGGCCGGGTGGACGTACCGCCGAATTGCTCAACACGTGGGGCGTGAGGTCTCCACAGTACATCGATGTTGTCGCCAGTGGTCGGCGGAAGGTGCACGTGCCCGTCGACCTGGGACCGGACCGCAGCGACGCACGGATGCACGCCAAGACCGTAGGATCCTACGCAGTGCCGTAGGGGACCGCACCGCCACTTCCCAGCAAATTAGGGACACTGTTGGTCCTGGGGTATCGGCGAGGACCATTCGCAACCGTCTCCATGAAGCTGGGCTACGGTCCCGCACACCGTTAGGCCGTCTTCCGCTCACGCCCCAACATCGTGCAGCCCGCCTCCAGTGGTGTCGCGACAGGCGTGAATGGAGGGACGAATGGAGACGTGTCGTCTTCAGCGATGAGAGTCGCTTCTGCCTTGGTGCCAATGATGGTCGTATGCGTGTTTGGCGCCGTGCAGGTGAGCGCCACAATCAGGACTGCATACGACCGAGGCACACAGGGCCAACACCCGGAATCATGGTGTGGGGAGCGATCTCCTACACTGGCCGTACACCACTGGTGATCGTCGAGGGGACACTGAATAGTGCACGGTACATCCAAACCGTCATCGAACCCATCGTTCTACCATTCCTAGACCGGCAAGGGAACTTGCTGTTCCAACAGGACAATGCACGTCCGCATGTATCCCGTGCCACCCAACGTGCTCTAGAAGGTGTAAGTCAACTACCCTGGCCAGCAAGATCTCCGGATCTGTCCCCCATTGAGCATGTTTGGGACTGGATGAAGCGTCGTCTCACGCGGTCTGCACGTCCAGCACGAACGCTGGTCCAACTGAGGCGCCAGGTGGAAATGGCATGGCAAGCCGTTCCACAGGACTACATCCAGCATCTCTACGATCGTCTCCATGGGAGAATAGCAGCCTGCATTGCTGCGAAAGGTGGATATACACTGTACTAGTGCCGACATTGTGCATGCTCTGTTGCCTGTGTCTATGTGCCTGTGGTTCTGTCAGTGTGATCATGTGATGTATCTGACCCCAGGAATGTGTCAATAAAGTTTCCCCTTCCTGGGACAATGAATTCACGGTGTTCTTATTTCAATTTCCAGGAGTGTATTTGTTGCGCACAGGACCAATTAAAAAAAACTAAGTTTAGGCGATCTCTGTAATAGTAAAGTTAACAAGACTACAAGCACGAGATTTTCAGTAGAAAACACAAGATGAGAAGATAGAGCTCGCGACTTTCAGTGTCGGAATTTTCTTGGCCCTTCATGAGAAGGCGCCAGTTTCGCGTGCACCCTTTTTAAAACTGTGCCCAAGGACGGGACGTGAGATGGGCCTTGGAAGTACATTGCCCATACAATTTCCTGGCAGCAGCGAAAACGTCAACATAGCCCACGCACAGTCACGATTCCCAATTTGGACAGTCGGTATGTTATTCAGTTTGGACCTGGATGTTCGATTGGTAGCCACTTGTAAATTATTTGGTTCTTTCGTGACGTTTCCCTTGCCGTTCTGGAACGTTCCCATGCAGTGTGGATCCAGGTTCCGATCCCCCCCTTAAAGTAGTTCACCGAGGAGTATCTCCTCTGAGATCGTTGTGGCAGTCATTATCACCTTGCAACGGAAATTACTGGTAAACTTCTTCTTACCGAGCTTACAGTACCAAAGGGAATGAGCGCATTGGTTGGCCTGTAAGTTCGTAGCGCTTTTTCATAAGTTTGATAAATACAACAGATACACATAACATATACTTTAGTCATCAATAATAAATTCTCCTCCGCTATTTACAACAGTCTGCCAGGGCTGGGTTAATTTTCAACTCGGCGACTGTAGAAATCATATGGTTTTGAGATGAAGAATACTTGGAGCCATGTTCCGAGCGCATTTGCATCAGAAAAACAAGTTCCTTGAATGTTATCCGATATACAGCGAAAAGATAAAAATCTGAGGGCGCAATACCAGGTGAATAGGTTGGGTACGGAATGACTTACTCACCAGACTTCTGCATAGTGTTTTTGTCGATCTAGCAGAATGCGTGTTGGTGTTGTCGTGGAGAATCATCAGTTCACGCCCTCTTCCTGGTCGCTGTTGTAGGACTGCGTCTGCAAGACGCCTCACTTGTTGACAATAAATGCCAACAGTGATGATTATACCTCGGGGAATCAACTCGTATTACACCATACCGTAGCTTTTCCCCAGATCAATAACATTATCTTTTGTGGATGCGCGCAGGTCTTTGTACGGGACGTTGCTGCTCTGTTTGGGCTCAACCATTCCTTTCTTTTCCTGACGTTAGCCTAAAGACAGAGGATAGAAATGGTCGGTGTTGTTCACGACCCAACTTATGATGAACAAGAGTGCTGCATATATGGCCACCCGCGCAAATTTGTGATTTTCGCTTGGAGCATGTGGTACCGATACGCCCGATTTTTGGACGCTTCCCATCGCATGCAAATGTCGTACGATGATGGAACGGTCACACTTCATCATATTTGCCAGTTCTACAGTACAATGACGTGGATCATTGTGAATTAATGCATTTAAATGATCTTCATCAAACTCTCAAGGTTTCCTGAACATGAATAGTCACTAATGTCCTTAACACGAGAAAATTTTTCTTTTCATATTTTCGAGCAAACTAATAAACAAGCATTAGGCAAATTCAAATGAAATATATTTTTATGATTCACTAAGGCATAATTGGGTCTAAATATTTGGACTCCAAGTTTCGCTTATCTCTAAAATGTACTATATATATATATATATATATATATATATATATATATACTCCTGGAAATTGAAATAAGAACACCGTGAATTCATTGTCCCAGGAAGGGGAAACTTTATTGACACATTCCTGGGGTCAGATACATCACATGATCACACTGACAGAACCACAGGCACATAGACACAGGCAACAGAGCATGCACAATGTCGGCACTAGTACAGTGTTTATCCACCTTTCGCAGCAATGCAGACTGCTATTCTCCCATGGAGACGATCGTAGAGATGATGGATGTAGTCCTCTGGAACGGCTTGCCATGCCATTTCCACCTGGCGCCTCAGTTGGACCAGCGTTCGTGCTGGACGTGCAGACCGCGTGAGACGACGCTTCATCCAGTCCCAAACATGCTCAATGGGGGACAGATCCGGAGATCTTGCTGGCCAGGGTAGTTGACTTACAACTTCTAGAGCACGTTGGGTGGCACGGGATACATGCGGACGTGCATTGTCCTGTTGGAACAGCAAGTTCCCTTGCCGGTCTAGGAATGGTAGAACGATGGGTTCGATGACGGTTTGGATGTACCGTGCACTATCCAGTGTCCCCTCGACAATCACCAGTGGTGTACGGCCAGTGTAGGAGATCGCTCCCCACACCATGATGCCGGGTGTTGGCCCTGTGTGCCTCGGTCGTATGCAGTCCTGATTGTGGCGCTCACCTGCACGGCGCCAAACACGCATACGACCATCATTGGCACCAAGGCAGAAGCGACTCTCATCGCTGAAGACGACACGTCTCCATTCGTCCCTCCATTCACGCCTGTCGCGACACCACTGGAGGCGGGCTGCACGATGTTGGGGCGTGAGCGGAAGACGGCCTAACGGTGTGCGGGACCGTAGCCCAGCTTCATGGAGACGGTTGCGAATGGTCCTCGCCGATACCCCAGGACCAACAGTGTCCCTAATTTGCTGGGAAGTGGCGGTGCGGTCCCCTACGGCACTGCGTAGGATCCTACGGTCTTGGCGTGCATCCGTGCGTCGCTGCGGTCCGGTCCCAGGTCGACGGGCACGTGCACCTTCCGCCGACCACTGGCGACAACATCGATGTACTGTGGAGACCTCACGCCCCACGTGTTGAGCAATTCGGCGGTACGTCCACCCGGCCTCCCGCATGCCCACTATACGCCCTCGCTCAAAGTCCGTCAACTGCACATACGATTCACGACCACGCTGTCGCGGCATGCTACCAGTGTTAAAGACTGCGATGGAGCTCCGTATGCCACGGCAAACTGGCTGACACTGACGGCGGCGGTGCACAAATGCTGCGCAGCTAGCGCCATTCGACGGCCAACACTGCGGTTCCTGGTGTGTCCGCTGTGCCGTGCGTGTGATCATTGCTTGTACAGCCCTCTCGCAGTGTCCGGAGCAAGTATTGTGGGTCTGATACATCGGTGTCAATGTGTTCTTTTTTCCATATATATATATAATTTGAAACAGTAAACCGTATCTGCTAATGCACACAGAAGATGGGATTCTTAATGCTAGTATATTTGAAATACATGATTTCAAATACAGTTTTTTTATGTTCTAAAAAATCTTCATAAATGCCAGAAAATGACAATCATACAGAAACAGGGGGGAAAATGCTCCTATCAAGGCACGAAAAGGCGATTTGCTCTTCTTTATTAAATGACTCTCACTGAAAAGTTGGGTACCAGCTACGTAAGTCTACCTGCCTCAGCATCTTTAAATTTTTTTTCGGAAATATTGAAATTTGAACACATTCACGATCTCTTTAAATGCAACTCACTTCTCGCTCCCAACAGCTGCCGTAACCGTAACATGCTCACACCCGCTAGTCCATCGCTGCAAGTTTCTCGTGCTCATCGATTCCCTACTCTCCATTCTCACTCACCCATACAGCCGAAGTCGTTGCCATTATCCCTTTGTGGTTCTCCGTCAGTATCTCTTGCCTCACAGTCACAACCTCCTTTGCTCTCTCCTACTACTACTGTCTCCTCTCACGGTCATCATGTCGCTGTTGTTCTCTCTTGCTGCTACTCTCTCACTACTTTTCTTCGCAGTACTGCTGTCTCTTCTCACTGTCACTATCTCTTTCTTCCATGTTGTCACCGTTACAGACTCTAATTACCACTGGCTCTCAACCACTTCCACATTTCCGTCTCTTTATTTCTCTCCCACTGCCACTGTCTCCTTCGCTCTTTGCCTGCTACAGTTCTCTGACCGTCTGCTATAGTCCACTGTGTCCCTCTCTTTCTCCTACTCTCTCATTGTCTCCTTCGCTCTTTCTATGCCACATTCACTGTCTGCTCTCTTCCAGTATTTACTAATTCTCTATCTGTTTCCCCTGCCACTGTCTCCTTCCCTCTCTACTAACAGAAGTGTGAATATAGGCATAATAATCATCAATCAGTTTATTTAATAATCTTACGTGCTTATTTTGCTTACACAAGTAGTGTAACTTTGAACCTTCTTATTTCGAAAACTGATAAAGATATAAAGAAAATTTTCACGATTTTTCGATGTCGAGACGTTAAGTTTCTCAGCAATTTGCTGTGCATAGCCGCCTGGGAAGTCGTGGCTGTGGTTCGGTCCGCTGCTGAAACTAAACATTGGTGTAAAACCAATTTTGGGGGGGGGGGGGGGGTTTCTTAGGAACCATGCATGTATTTACACATACGAATCAATCATTCATCCATTCATTCACAAGGATCACAAGGATACCCGTCGATTTAATTAAATTACGGGTTTCACGTCATCAGTCACTCTATCTCATTTTTACGTGCTATTTTACGTGTACGAGAAGGATAATTTTGAACGTCCGTATCTGGGGAAAGAACATACCAAGAAAAATTTCAAGGTTGTTCGAGATTGGGACCTTAGGAAAATATCGCAAAAATTTCAGCCATTTGCAATAGATGGCCATTTTTGAATCCTCTGTAGGGTTTTGGTCCGCTCGTGACGGCTAAAATTTAGTACGAAAACTCTCTTTTTGGTGTTTTCCATGGTACCATTCATGATATAATTTTGCATCAAATCTACCGCAGACCACATCAAATGCAAAAGGAACCAACCAATTTGCTCCGTTTGCCTAAGCAGAAGGAAGTGTGTAATATTCATACTTGTAGGATGGTGACATTAAGACGAGCCTTCTGTTGAGTATACAAATAGCCCCTAGTCTAAGAGCTATCCAAAACACTTGATCTTACCTTTTTATCACCTGTCGCATGCATACCGATTTCTGTTAAGTAATAATTTACTAATGCCAGTCAATAAATCGTTACAGTACGTTTTATTACAAGCTTCAAAGCAATTACTTTTAGCAATAAATAAATACTTTCCATATTTGTTGCACGTCTCATAACTAGGAACTGTAGCCAGGTTTGCCTCAACAAATTGTGGTAGTTTTCCAACAGTGTAAAACCTAGCCTCTGGAATTGGTCGCAGCATAGCTTATCTTGGCTTTTTATTCACTATTTTCCACATCATCTACAAATTCACTGTCAGAGGAATTCACTGTACAAGACATCCACCACTTCTAGTTTCTGCCCCAAGATCTTAAATGTTCTTATTATTTATCAGTCGGTTTCATTAAGCTCTGCAGGACAACCTTCAGTCAACTATGGGAATTTATCATCTTCCCAATCAGATAACCCAGAAATGTTGTCAGTAACAAGAGCCTCTAATTGCTCATCAATTACTATTTCTCGCATTTCTGTAGGACGGAGAAATAACTGTTATTCCAGTATTCCATTGTAGAAGACCAAACTGAAAGTGATAAATATACAGCTTGGCCTGAAGTCCACGTACTATGACTTTAAGAAATTTGTAGTCTCATAATAACTAACACAATTTATACAAATCTGAACTAATTCTCAACGTCTAGAATAGTTAGCGAACTTTAGGTAAAAATCATAGATTCTGAGTGTCATGTTTTCAGGAGTAAGAATTTTCGGCATACAACCAGCCGTCTCATCTTTGTAGAAGTAACAATTTTATGCGTACAACCAGCTATAAACTAAGACACGGAACATTCCTTGCAGTGTGCAGTGCCTGTTTTTTAATCAAAGAACTAGAAGGTCCTGACTCGTAGACCATTGTTCTACAAGAAAAAAGTTAACGAAGGGTAACATGTGGAGACCAAGGGAACGAAGGAGTTAAGTCATTCTGTGGGCAGTAGATTTTTGTAGAACATTCATAAAGCTTCAGGCTTTGAATACACCTTGCCAGAACAATCTTTTAAAGAAGAATGTATTATGGCTATGAAGTAATGAGTATCAGAAAGCTTTTAATGTAATAAAGAGGCAGCTACGTGATAGAAAATTTTTGCATAGCCCAGATTTGGTATTACCAATTCGCCTTATGACAGATCATAATAACAGTGGAATGGGAGATCATTTATTCTAAGAGAAGGTAGTAGATCATAGACCAGAAGATTGTTCTATAGTATTTGCAGGGAGAATATAACGAAATCATGAGAACAATTACACTGTGTCTCAGAAAGAGTCATGAACAGTTAAATGGGTTTTCACTAAGTTCAGAAATTATGTAGTGGGACACAAAACAATTGTATATTATGATCACTAGGCTTCAACTTACCAGTAGGAGTATAAGTTATATCGTAGTAGGATCACAAGGTAAGCATTTTTCTGGGAACAATTTCACTCGTCAATAAAATATACAAAAAGAAAGGAAAACCTAAAATCTTATTGCAGATGAATTGTCTAGATTAAGAGAGGGGGTGGAGGGTGAATTTGGAAAGAGTAGGGATCAAGGAGAGGGGGACTTCAGGATTACGTCTATGAAGTGAACTGAAAATGAAAAAGCAATTGGGCAGATTTGTATCTAAATAATAGGAATGCAAAAATATGACAAGATGTTTAAGCTTGTAAAAAGTTATTTGGGAAAGAAAATAAAATAAAATGTTGAACAGCATTATACAGTTTACAAGGGAATAATGCTTAGGAGTAACAATACAGATAGTGATAAAAGGAAGCTGTGTTGGCCAGAACAGTAAAGAGATTATCTAATACAGTCCTACATGAATGTTTCTAACATTATAAAGCATTGAAATGTATTCAGAACATTCAATAAAACTTGTGTTTTTCAACATAACCAGAAGCATCATAAAAATTTGGCCTCCATGACAGATGTCAACGTTTAAAGGTCAGCAACCAAGCTCATAGAGAATTAATTCAAAACATTTTTTTTAAAAAAAGAAGAAAAAATGATAGAACTGGTAGGAATTGACTTTTTCGGGCATCTGACGAAACCAAATGAGAGGTACAGATACATTTTTGGTATGGTAGACTTACGTTCTTAATTTATAAAATTATCTGCAATGAAGAAAGAAACCAGCAAAAGCGTAATACAAAAAATTAGAAAGGACAACTTTCGAAATGCAGTAATCCCCAAGGTTGTTCATTTTGATCACTGAGCTCAGTGTACGTGAAAAAGTTTTGTAGAGGATGAAAACTTAAGCGTATTTTAATATCGGCATATCTTCCTTCAAGCAATCCCATGAGAGATATATAAGGGAATCTGGGAGGTTATATTGGGCTTACTGTGGTAAAGAGCATTCAAATTTTATTTAATATATACATATCTTTTACTCATTTCAAATTGTTTTCAACATTCGTCGACTGCATTTTCACATTACGAAGTGCTGACTATATAGTAAAAAAACTGCTAATCTGATAAATGAAATAACAGAATTTCCTGCATGCAAAAATATTACTGCACAAGAAAGAGAAGAAATAGTCAGGAAAAATATGAACAGTGTAATACTAAGAAGCAGAAACTTGTTAGGGGGTCGACAGTAATAGAATTTAAGGTGGGTGACCTTGTTGTTGTGAAAACGAGTGAAATGTGGACAATCAGTAGAGAAATTAATTTTTTTTACGTTTATATTGGGCCATTTGGAATATTGGAGATTCCTTATACAAATGCTTATAGGTTAATTTATTGAAAAACGAAAGAGTTTTTCGGGCAACGAAATACTATACATTTAAAAACATACAAGCTTGCAACCAAAATTGGCAAATAAATTTCGTCATTACATAGTAGTAACTTAGTGTTTATGGATATGAGTAATTTTGCATGCTTTTGTAGAATCAAAATAGACCCGCAGAGGGAAGCATCATCTTTACGCAAACACTACGTCCCAAGCAAAGCTGTCCTTACTGCAACAATTTCGGTTTCCAGAGACATATTCATTCTCTGCCTATTCTGTAAATTTGTCAAATTATTTTATGTTCTCATGGTATCCATATTCATCAGGTATTAGGTGTTGTAGATATACTGGAGTTTACTTACATTTATGCTCGTATAGTGAGGAACAGTTTTGTTGATTTTGACTGTTTTGAGAAGAAATATTTTTGTATTTGATGACAGCAGCTACACTTACAGCTTCTGTGTGGTTTGGTATCATGGAAGCGGCTCAAAAAATAAATTTTGGGTATAGTAGGGGACGTTTTGTGTCTCTTTTCTTTGCGTTTAACAGTAGAATTCCCATTGCACTCTTAGTATCAAAAAAAAGTTCAAATGAATGTGTATTCCTAAGGGACCAAACAGCTGAGGTCATCAGTCCCTAGACTAACACACAACTTAAACTAACTCATACTAAGAACAACACACACACCCGTGCCCGAGGTAGGACTCGAAAATCCGGCGGGAGTGACCGCGCAGTCCGTAACACGGCACCTCAAACCGAGCGGCCACTCCCGCGGCCCTCTTAGTATTACCACTCTTGCTTTTAATTCCACCGAAAGTTGATTTCATTTTTTTGAATGCTTTGATAGGCTACTGACATTCATCTCTTTTTCTATTTCTTCACTTTTTTCATGCAGCTATTTCAATTTGTATTCCCTACACTTCCTATTTATGTCATTCCTAAATTACCTACATTGCTGTATTCGTGTCCTTTATACGCATTTTTATTTAAACAGTGAACTGTAACATCGAATATACAAACATGTAAATGAATGTAAACCACAAGCACGAAAACGGTCGTGTGTTACATAAAATTCCTGGCTACTATGACTGTTAGCAGTCATTATTCTACAACATGTTCCCTGAACATCCTTTTACTTCTCTCTTTCGTCGATCAGTTACAGTGTTTCTTCAGGTACACACGGTTTCTTCGCAGTTACCTTCCAAGTACCTACGACTGTCATTCCAACATCTATGATTGCTCATTTTGGAGATATCCACTCTTCTTCAGCTGAACTGCCTACTGTGTTACACCTTATTATAATATCCACATCATTACCGAATTCCTCAGTTCTTCCTTTCGTACTGATTTCTCGTTCGTTTCTCTTGAACATGTCTACTCTTCACCACTATTAAATTGTGACCTGAGTCTATGTCTGCTCTTGGGTACACTTTGTGATGCTATATCCAATTTCTGTCTCTCTGTATGACCATGATGCAATCCAGCTTGAATGGCGATATGGCGTGGCTTAGTCTGAAGTTTCGCTACCGAACACAGCACTACGGAACCTCTAGCACGGGTGCAACTTGTCCGCTTCGTACACAGTTTACGTTCGATCGGCCACGAAAGACCAAACAGCAAAAGAAATGCATAGAGAAACTTGGTCAAGCGATGTGCAACCACCAGTTCGGACCATGAGTTATGTAATCGTGAGACGGATACTTGAAATATAAACCACAGATTTGTACACTGAAATAACAAGGTTAAAAATAGCACACAAACATCAGATGTAACAAATTAGAAACCACCAGACCATTTATCATAGGATTCGGCACTGACTTAGAACCGATCACAAAATCAAAGCGAGACCTGAGAAGCAATATGTGAATGCACAAGAACCACACTACAATTAATAACAAAACCTACTTCCGCGCTAAGGCGAACGGAATAAAACATTAAATGTAACCCCAAGTGAGACTACTTGACCCAGTATTGTATAAATTAGCAGTCTTTTAAAACTACAAATGTAAATTAAAAACAAATTTTAAAAACACTTAAATGACCAGATTTCATTGTTATCTCGGCTTTCTGCAGAGCCACACGAATGCCAAGATTTATGAACTTGAAATAATAGAATGCATACAGCACTTAAGCTGTGATACTAAATCTTACATACGATAATTGTCCACAAGGAGAGATACCTTAGTCAAACATTTTGAGGTTCTGAGCAGGAAAAACAAATTAATAAATACATCACCTGCTTTCCGGTATGCATAATATCCTGCAACAGACTGAATCAATACTTTAGGGAAAAAACACTTTAATAAAGAAATTCGTAAAATATTATTTATAAATGGCAGCATATGAAAAGTAGAAATTTAATAGCGTAACAAAAATTTGACGTTGCTGCTTAGGAACATGCTAATATACCAATCACTTCATTTCCCCGTCGCAACATACAGCCAACAGTTTATTGAAAATTTTGCGATTATGTCAGAGACAAGTACACTGCGGCTGCAAGTAAGGAGGCGACCACATATGTCACTAGAAACAGAAGCAATCGCCATCACCTATAAGTGTGACTTCGGCTCAACAGGTGGCAATCTTATAGAAATCAACAACAGTCCTTTAGTGACGTAAGGTGCCAACCGCAGAAGCTACCCTGCTAGCCTCGCGACAAACAAGCAGCTCCGGTTTCTCTCTCTCTTCTCTCAACTTCGGAGCGATTCGCTTCCCCTCCGCGTCGATTGCCAACTCCTTCATCGCGACGGGGCCCAACTATTAGCTTCCCCCCAATCGCCGCCAGAGCGCGCCAGCTACCCTCAACCACACCCTCGTGAACAGATCATGCACTTAGATGAAAAATCAGTCTCACCTACTACTTTCAAACTTCGGAAAACTCATGCTCCGACGTTTAAAATGTTTTCCCGTAGTCGGTTATTCCATTTGTTTCTCATGACAGCCCCCTCCTGGAGATCATAATGTTCGGCTGGTCGAGAATCTGTTGACAATGGGGAGATAATGATAACACTTTATCAGTTACAGGCCACATTGCCTGCGGATGATTCTTACGTGTCTATTATGCAGTGGTTTCCATTGCCTTATGCATTCTCAGGTTAATGATTATTGCTGATTCTTCCATTTTTAGGGACAACTTCCCACCCCAAGGGCAAGACTCACCCTCTTTCCGATACTTAGCCCCCTTTTGACAGTGTCGTTGGCAGAATGAGCGTGACTTCCTATGCCGAAAGTCTTCAGTCATCAATGCTGATGAGTTTTATTCAAAATTTAAGCAGTCGCTATGTTCGAATTCGTGGCTCAGAACATTTTGATTAATAGTCAAACACGCTAACCCTTCCCCTTTATTCTTATTTTTCATTTTGTTCGCCGTTGTTCTCGGCAGTTTATCTGGGCGAACGCCATATGACACCCTTTCAAGTTGATAGTGGAATATTTGACTCAGGCTTCTTACTTTTCTTTACAGAGGGCAGCTGGCCCTCTAACCGAACTCTCTGAGCTGCCGTGTCGGCACCCTTAGACTACATTGTGTAGACCTACCTGTACCGAACGTAATTTACGAAGAGCTTCAAAATTTGGCCATTGATTTAACTACCTTTGTAGCAACCCGAAGTACCCTCAGTGCCGCTCAATGCACCTGCCCAATTCTTCACTAATGTCTCATAGTGCTTGTCTCAGTGGCACACGAAAACGCGGGCAAGATGTAATTCAGTAGTTGGTAGATTTCTATCTGCCAAAGGCAGCGCTACACTCGAAAGCTACATTTGATATGACATACTGTTATCTTGAAATCCATCATAGCTGCAGGACTGAATGAAGTCTTCTCAAATTACGTCAACTGAATTAAAATTCTCAACAGTTGTCACTGGCGTCATCTTCAGGAGATAAACTGCCGGCTATGTTAAGTTGTATTCCCCATGGAGCAGAGTCCACACTATTCCACTAAAACTGTCGATTGTGCAGGACATCAATGCAGGCAGACACCGGCCCAACAAGGAATCTTGTAGCGTCACTGAACGCGAGAGCCCGATATATCTTCTGAAAAACTATTCTTGCTTCCCGATGACCATTGAACATTATTATTTCTTCCCAAAAACAACAAAGTTTTACTGGAAATGTACCACTATTATCTACTGAAAATATTGCGTGATAATCGAAACTAGGCTGCTTTTCCTTCGTTAGGATTGGGATATGTTATCAAAACGTTTCCACAGTTCTTAGTAGTACTACAGACGTATTGTCGAAGTCTTTTGTTACGCGAGTATAACGTCTCGGTTTTTAAGCCATTTTAATTTATTTAAAAATCTCCACATTTCAACAGACTTCATGGACAAAATACAGTTTCCCGTGTTCGACAGTTATTACTCCTGTAGGTCATGGCAGCCTTATCACTAGAACTCAATTTCAGCAACTTGATAACTTAAGATATTTATTACCACTTCAGATTTACTAAGGAGATTTTTTTAAGGCACTGGCGACGCCTTGTGTATTTTCATTTGTTCGATAACGTAGTTTTAAGTCTTTTAAGTGGTAGGGCCACATAACGCGCGTTTAGATACGGATTCCATGTTTGAGTTAGTTATATCCGTAACTATCGTTATTAAGAACGCAGCAAGTGTTCCCTGCTTCAAACAGAAAAATGGAACATATTATGCTCAATGCTTGTAATTTTTCACTGTGTAACAGAGGTAGCTTGGGAACGCCCAACGGGTGAAATTACCCAATTTCTAGGTCATGAAAAAGTAGGTTATACTGAAAAAAATAAAAGAAACAGGAAACGCATAAAAATGACTTCTTTGAAGAAATTCACACCAGTTGACGATCCATATATACTCGCACAAAATAGTATTGGTTCAACAGTATGCAAACTAACCCTAGTTAAATAATTAACGTATATTAACTATGCTTCATATTTACTGTAATTTCACGATATAGGGGAATGAGTGCTTCACAAATACTTATCAGCGCACAGCAGATTTTGCGTTGTTACATATGAATATAGAATGAACGAGACATCACAAAATTCAATGACGGCACATAGCCTTCTCGTGCTAAGAAGCACGCAGATGAAACACTCCGATGGACAGGTCACTAACAACAGAGTCGCACGGCTGAACTAACGAGACAGTTAGGTTTCATCTTTAATACGAACTTGTCTCGAGAACAGGAAATGTATTTCACCATACTTCCTCTCCTTCTCAGGCACAGGACTGCAACAAAAATTTCCTCTGCTCCTAGGATTCGAACTAGCCACCTCGAGATCGAAAGCTGCTCTGATGGTGTTCATTAGGTACTTATTTCAGCAGGTAGATGCGACTCTAGCACAGTCTTCCCATTCCTTCCGATTTCGTGATTTCCTGTCGGAGAGGCCACAGTTCGTAATAACTGACGGGAAGTCATCCAGTAAAACAGAAATGACTTCTGGCGTGCCCCAACGTATTGTTATAGGACCTCTGCTGTTTCTTATCTTTATAAGTCATTTAGGAGACAATCTGAGAAGCCGTCTTAGGATGTTTGCAGACAACGCTGTCGTTCATCGCCCAGTAAAGTCATCAGAAGGCCAAAATTAACTGCAAATCGAGTTAGAAAAGATATCTGCATGGCGCGAAAATTGGAAATTGACCCTAAATAATGAAAAGTGTGAGGTCATCCACATGAGTGTAAAAGGAATCCGTTTAACTTTGGTAGATGATAAATCAGTCAAATCTAAAGGCCGTAAATTCAACTATCTACCTAGGAATTGCAACTTCGAATAACTTAAATTGGGAAGAACACATAGAAAATGTTGTGGGGAGGCCAAATCAAATCCTGCGTTTTGTTGGAAGAACAGAAATACTATCAGATCTACTAAAGGGCCTACCTACACTACGCTTGTCCGTTTGTCCATGCTCTTTTCGAGTACTGCTGCACGGTGTGGGATCCTCACCAGGTGAGACTAACGGAGTCCTTCCAGAAAGTTCACAGAAGAGCAGCACGTTTTGTACTATCGCGACATAGGGAGAAAGTGTCACTGGCATAATACAGGATTTGTGGTTCACATCTTTAAAACAAAGGTTTTTTTCGTTGCAGCGGGATCTTATCACGAAATTTCAGTCACCAACTGTCTCCTCAGAATGCGAAAATACATACATCAAAAAACGTTTTGCATCACCTCTGTTCCGAGAGATCCGGAACCTGTACAGAAAATTGGAATAGAGACCAGTATAAACATCATTTCCCTCCTTTTTATTGCTCATGAAAGCCACACATCACATGTTGTACCACCATATGCCGAGAGCTTCAGCGGCGGTGGTCCAAATGGTTCAAATGGCTCTGAGCACTACGCGACTTAAATTCTGAGCTCATCAGTCGCCTAGAACTTAGAACCAATTAAACCTAACTAACCTAAGGACATCACACATCCATGCCCGAGGCAGGATACGAGCCTGCGAACGTAGCGGTCGCTCGGCTCCAGACTGCAGCGCCTAGAACCGCACGGCCACTCCGGCCGGCGCGGTGGTCCAGATTTCTGTACACACTGATACCTCTAATGCCCAGTAGGACATCCTCTCGCATTGATGCATGCCTGTATTCGTAAAGGCATACTTATGCAGAAGTTCTTCAAGGCACTGTTGGTCCAGATTGTCCCACTCTTCAACAGCGATTCGGAGTAGATCCCTCAGAATGGCTGGTAGGTCACGTCGTCCATAAAGAGCCCTTTTCAATCTGTCCCAGGCATGATCGATTGGGTTCATGTCTGGAGAACTCTAGTAGAGCGATATCATTATCCTGAAGAAAGCCATTCACAAGATATGCACAATGAGGGTGCAAATTCTCATTCATGAAGACCAATGCCTCGCCAATATTCTGCCGATATGGTTGCACTATTGGTCAGAGGATGGCATTCAGGTATCGTGCAGTCGTTACGGCGCCTTCCATAATCACCAGCGGCGGACGTCGGACCCACATAATGCCACCCGAAAACATCAGGGAACCTCCACCTTGCAGCACTCGCTGGAGAGTGTGTCTAAGGCGTTCAGCCTGACCGGGTTCCCTCCAAACATGTCTCCGACGATTGTCTGGTTGAAGGCATATGCAAAACTCATCGGTGAAGAGAACGTGATATCAATCCTGAGCGGTCAATTCGGCATGTTGTTGGGCCCATTTGTATCGCGCTGCATGGTGTCGTGGTTGCGAAGATGGACCTCGCCATGGACGTCGGGAGTGAAGCTGCATATCATGCATCCTATTTCGCACAGTTTGAGTCATAACACGACGTCCCGTGGCTGCAAGAAAATCATTATTCAATATGGTGGCGTTGCTGTCTGGGCTCCTCCGAGCCATAATCCGTACTGCAGTAGTAGTCCTTGGGCGGCCTGAGCGAAGCATGTCATCGGCAGTTTCCTGTCTCTCTCTGTAACTCATCCATGCCCGAACAACATCGCTTTGGTTGACTCCGAGACGCCTGGACACTTCCCTTGTTGAAACAGCTCTTCCTGGCACAAAGTAACAATGCGGACGCGATCGAACCACGGTATTGAACGTCTAGGCATGGTTGAACTACAGACAACACGAGCCGAGTACCTTCTTCCTGGTGGAATGACTGGAACTGATCCGCTGTCGGACTCCCTCCGTCTAATATGCGCTGCTCATGCATGGTTGTTTACATCTTTGGGCGGGTTTAGTGACATCTCTGAACAGTAAAAGGGACTGTGTCTGTGATCCAATATCCACAGTCAACGTCTGCCTTATGGAGTTCTGGGAACCGTGATGATGCAAAACTTTTTTCGATGTGCGTATTTTGTTGACGCCCATCTACGTAGGGAGAAACGATCATCATAATAAGATAAGGGAAAATAGAGTTCACACGGAAAGATATAGGTATTCGTTCGGGGGATTGAAGTAACAGAGAATTAATGTGAAGGTGATTCGATGAATCCTCTACCAGGCACTTAAGTGCGATTTGCAGACTGTCCATATAGATGTAGATGTATCAGATCTTTATTTCCCATGATATATTTTAACAGTCACCAATTTTTTCATATGATTTTTCTGTTCTTATAAATTTCTGAATCAAGCTTCCAGATAGATGTAATTTCCATTATCGTTTCAATCATTCTCAGAGTTATTTTGTCCAATTTCTCTGGTTCAATTGTCATTCTCTGCTGTCTGTTCATAAAGATGTAACATCTGTTCACTATTCCTGACCATAAGTGATGTGCTCTCTCCAATTATTTTCACTTGCCCTTTTCTGTCCTTAGATTTTATTTTATCTACACAACTACTTGTATACCAAGTTTTGAAGCGTAGAACTGCAGTTGCTTCTTCTCCCTCGTGATAAACTCATTTTTCTCATTTTCTTTCTACGGATCCGAACGAAAGTCTGATTTACCATCGAGTTCTAGGCCCAGAGACGAATGCAATACCTCTCTAGAAGGACAGATGGGTCGTTTCTTAGGTTTTAATGTAGGAAGACTTAAGAAAGCTTGTTATCGATGGGGAATAGCGTCCCTAAGAAAACATTGATGGGCGTGTCGCTCACGTTATGTCATTTCAGACCGGCATTATGTGGTCAGCTAAAAGCCCCAAGACACGGTCGATACCCGCACTGGGAGTTGAATCGGTTTCAGGTGGGGGAAATCTACTTCTTCAACACTGTCCGAGAACGAAACCACCTATTTAGACCTGATACGGTATTCCGCTGGTGCATTTGAAGGGATACATAACAGATAACACTCAGTTACATTAATATAAACCAACAGGACGGTCCTATGAGATGTGTTTCACTGCAGATGCCCAAATATCGTTCTTACTCTTTCGAGAAACAAGAATTCGCGAATAGTTATAATGGACGAGGGGTGCTGCAAAGTAGTGTGCGGTAAGTTGGAAATTTGGGTCGCAAGGAGGCGTGACCAGGTGGCCAAGACGCTTACGACAGTCGTTCTAGAGAACAGGAACATCTGGGTTCGCGTCCGAAGCTGGCGTGGAGGCTCTGTAAGGGGCGTGTGCAGTTGGAGTGATATGGGACCACTGATACGTCTCTAGATACGACTCTGTCACGTGACACGTATGTAAGCATCCTGTCTTAAAACCTGCATCCAATCATGTCCATTGTGCATTCCGACGGACTTAAGCAACTCCAGCAGAACAGAGAGATACCCTACACTTCCAGAATTGCTAAAGAGTGGCTCCAGTAACATTCTTATGAGTTTAAACACTTCCGCTGGCCACCAAACACCCCAGGAATGAACATTATTGAGCATATCTAGGATGCCTTGCAACGTGATGTGCAGAAGAGACCTCCACCCTCTCGTACTCTTATGGATTTATGGACAGCCCTGCAGGATTCATGGAGTCAGTTCCCTCCAGCACTACTTCAGACATTAGTCGAGTCCGTGCCACGTCGTGTTGCGGCACTTCTGCGTGCTCGAGGGGACCCTACGCAATATTAGGCTCTTCAGTGTAAGAGCCCATGGACAAATTGAATGCGAGCACCTTCCCATGTTCCTCCAGTCCTACATTCGAAGACATTTCCTATAAGGCCTTAAAAATTATACTGAGTAATTCAGTGCGATGTTCCTTTGTAGCGGCTGAACTTAGAAAGAGAGCAGAAGAAAAGGAAGCTGACTTTTGTCTATCCAGGTGCCGTACAGGTATTCCTTGGATGAGCAAATGCAAAAGCTGTTATGATAATTACAACAATTCGTGTAACAAAAAAGAATCTCGGAAATGTGCGGGGATCATTCAAATTCTACTACATTTTGACACAAAAATGGAATGGATTCTCATAAATATGTACGCACAGTATTCTGAACGCATAGAACCATATATTGAAAAAGTCATGGAAGCGGCGGCAAAGGCTTGTTGATAACAGCAGACATAATGTGGAAAGTGTCCTCTGGTTTAACAGACACACAGATAAGAAGGGCACGAATGTTGCAGAACTTGGCCTGTTGGTGGAGAATCGCGCTGGACATCCAAAAACATGCCACAAGAGAGCCGTCGGCAGCTACCAACATCGACACCACACTAATAAATAGAATAGCTATAAACAATATCTGCTTCCAGAATCTTTGCCTGTCCACTTCCAATCATACCTGCTCCTCTTGTGATTCTTGAACAGAGTATTCGCCATTACTAGCTGAAAAGTTGAAATTTGTTGCAGAACTCAATTAGTCTTTCTCGTACAGTATTACTGTACGACACATAATAGATATAAGTAAAAGAAGAGATTTACAGATGGAGGGGGAGGAAAAGAAGAACAGAGAAAGGGAAGAGGAGGAGATAGAGAAGGGGGGAGGGAGAAGAGTTGGACGTAGAAAAAAAGAAAAGGAGATGGAGGAGGAGATGGACTGAGAGAGAGGAGGGAGTAGCAGACGGATAGAGAGACGGGCCGGAGGAAATGGATAGAGCAGGTGAGTCGGAGGTGCACAGATAGAAGGGGAAGAATGAAACGGACGTAGTGTGGGGCAGGGGTGGTGGACAGAGAGAGGGGAAGGAGGAGATGGAGTAAAGAGCTAAGATGTTTTGAAAAAAGAAAAGCATATTTGTGACATTAGCTGTACAGCTGTATTCTTGTTCTCCTCCGATTTTGATGACTAAAATCATATGCACAGGAGGAAAACAGTGTACACCACTACTACTAGACGGACTAGAATTGAAACAAATACGCACGAGCGCAACGCCTGGTATTCAGCAAGTAGTTTATAAATTCTCATTCGTCCCTGAAAGTCTGTATTATCACTGAAACATTCTTTATAAAACAAAATTGTAGATATACTCTCCGAGACGGTGTGAAGTAATATTTTTTATCCTACTCGCAGAGAGTAATGGAAGAATCAAGATTGGAATTTAGCGTTCCTTCAAGTACGGAGCACAATGTGAGATTTGAAAAGGAGAAGGAAAGAAATTAGGCGTTATCTTTTCAAGGAATCATCCCGGAATTCACCTTAAACCCATTAGGAAAACCACACAAGTCCTAAATCTAGAAATACGGACAAGAATTCGAATCACAATTATGAAGAGTACGATTCCAGTGTCTAACGACCTTGCCACCTCGCTCAGAGCTCGCAGAATCACGTTCTGTTTCCGCACTTTGGATACACGTGATACAGGTGAAGACCTTTTTTGTCTGTTTGTTACTTTTCTAACCTTATCTTTCCCTGCTTTAATATGTTGTACTTCTTCTTTGTATTATTTATTGCGGGGTAGCCGCGCCTTGCCATGGTTTCCGAGCCTCCCCCGTCGGAAGTTCGAGTCCTCCCTTGGGCATAGATGTGTGTGTTGTTCTAAGCGTAAGATAGTTAATGTTAGATTATTTAGTGTGTAAGTCTAGGGACGATGACCTCAGCAGTTTGGTTCCATAGGAACTTGTCACCAATTTCCTAAATTTCTATAATTTATCCAAACACAGTTTACTCATAATAAGATTATTTTCGTCTGTTACCACCGTAGTCTTGAAATTAAATGTTACAAGACGCCTTTTACTGCAGTATTTGATATGAGGACTATAGTAGGTTATGGTCGAAACATGTAACTGTACGAGTAAACACTTGGATTGTTGTTAAGATCAACCTCGAAATTTATGATTTGAATTATTAATTTAAATACACACTGATGGCGATGTCACGCCACGTGGTAGCGATATTCATTAAAAAATTTAAAAATTCATATTCGTTTTATACGTGTCTACGGGGGAGCTACAGCATAATAATGGAGTAATGTTGTTCAATAAGTATAGGAGTATTTTCCCTTATTTTTACGAAAAGACATATAATAACTTTAGCAAGGTACAAATCACGACCTAGAGGATATTTCCTTTAAAACAAAATCTATTTTCTTAAAGTGTCTTCCACTATATAGAGCGATACACCTGTAAGTGGAAATTAGTGATAAAAAGTCGCTTAAGGCTGGCATCCCAATATCCTAGAGAGGTCCTTTAGGAACCGGCTACAAAGACCTGTTTAGGTTGAACATAACAGGCAGACCTAGTCTGATAGCTGACGATTTTCCTCTATGCTGGATATTTCATGTAGGACCACCTTCGCTTTTCAGTTAGTCTTTGAGGGGCCGCTTCACCCAGCTTCCAGCACACATGAACCTGCAGTTTAGGCCCCATGTTTGCAGACGTTTCCCTGTGTACTAAAGCCGTTAGAACACTAAGAGAAGCTCCCAGTTTTCGACGAGGATTAACCTCAATGATCTTACTGCTCACTAGTCGCATTAACTAGTTTAGCTAACACAATGCTGAAACTTCCTGGCAGATTAAAACTGTGTGCCCGACCGAGACTCGAACTCGGGACCTTTGCCTTTCGCGGGCAAGTGCTCTACCAACTGAGCTACCGAAGCACGACTCACGCCCGGTACTCACAGCTTTACTTCTGCCAGTACCTCGCCTCCTACCTTCCAAACTTTACAGAAGCTCTCCTGCGAAGCTTCGGTAGCTCAGTTGGTAGAGCACTTGCCCGCGAAAGGCAAAGGTCCCGAGTTCGAGTCTCGGTCGGGCACACAGTTTTAATCTGCCAGGAAGTTTCATATCAGCGCACACTCCGCTGCAGAGTGAAAATCTCATTCTGGAAACACAATGCTGATATCTCTACAGTGCGATCGTCAACTATGAGGTCATCCATGCCACGGCTTAGATAATGTCAAGTACTCTGCTACCACCATTTCGCCGCATATTTCTCACTCTCCTATCTAGTGTCTTTCTTAATTTCTTGTGATTTTTTTTTCTCAAATTAACGGGAGTAATGGATGTTCGATTTATTTCATGTTCACATTCAAAAAATTATATTTGATTCTTATTTCAGTGCGATTGCATTTCTAAATTAGCTTTCTTATATGTAATTCAAGACACAATACATGTGTTTGTTTGAATCTGTGATGACTCTTATTTAAATATTCCTTAAGTTCCCAATATCTCTCTTATTTCTGTTAGTAACTGCAATCATGTTAATAGTGATGGAGCAAAAATCTGGGGTTACTTGAGTTGGCAGTAGGAAATGAATCTTATCCCTTGTTCACGGCAGTGGAGGACAGCTGCCGACAAGTCCCAGATCAGCATAGCCTGACAGCACAGGTGAGAGAATACTCTTTTAGCGACATGGGTGAAAGTTAGCTACATCAAAACGGATTTTACTACTCGTTTACGTAACTTGACCTTTTTCAAGAACTTTAACTAACAATATCACAGTATTTGAATTCGATCATGCCTTAGCCGTTGCTGTACCGTGAGCTAACAGCGAAACACATTTAAGTAATCGCTATTTGCACTCTGAAAGTCAGCTTGCAACGTCACACGAGAATTATCACCGCAATATCCCCTCTCAAATTCGTAGACTGTGATAATGATAAGGGGAGAGTGCAACCATGATTCTGACTTTCCTCAATAAGTCCGTGTGATGGTCATAGTAACAGGGACCCATGATCTGACTGTGTGTCATGCATACGACATGTTTCTTGGATGTCTTTTCGGCCATGTATACAGGCCGACTCTGCCTGCACGGTGGAAACCGATTACGTGACCAATCAAGAAGCGACTTCGAAACGTGGACGTTCAAGTAACGAAAAAAGGACCTTTGTATGTCATATTCTAAAGCATTATATACATGAGATCACAATATAAGTCTTGAAGATGCAAAGCTGAAATATGCTTTAGACCTATTTTAACCTATTTCAACGCATCCGGTAAATGGCTGTACAGAAAAATGTGAAAAGTACTTGCATTTAGTGAGATATACGTACACAAAGTCCAAATTTTTGTCGAAGAACAGATGAAAGAAATGATAACATATTGATTTCTATCAAAGCTTTGTTGTGGTCAAATGAATTAGCTACAACACTAATAACAGTAGCCTAAAAGTTGTTCTTCAATAGCCGATGGAGCATGCTAGGCATGCGGCATCACGACTATCTTCGTGATCTATGATTAGAAAATGTCACTACATAGAGACCACGCCTAAACTCTACTTTCAGACTAAGCATTAAAGACAAGCAGTAGTTACTTCGGTATCGGGGCGAGTGTATAATACACCGTTTGAAGTAAAATTGATCTATGATGAACGAAATAAAGCAGCATGTGTGAGTGGTCGAGAAACTCTTTCAGAAGCCCTATTTATTATTTATTATTAAGACTTTATATATCAGTGAAAGTTAAAGTGGAAAGATTAAAATCGCATAGATTGGTACCTTTCATCAGATTTTTTGCTGCTGCAATAAACTATTCCGTATATGCACTGAACTAAATGTAGAGAAACACAGAATAAAATTACGTACGATTGCGAGAAGTAAATAAATTTGCATTAATAAATGTGGAAATATTAAATGAAGTAAGACATTCGAAGAGAATCAAATCCTCCCTCATAACCTCCTGTGATATGATGAGAGAGAGCTGTGGAATTGGGGTATAGTGACTCAGAATAACCCACCACACCTTTTGAGTAACTCGATTATTTAGCTTGTGATTTCGAGCAATAATCACCCCCTCATCAATAGCCTCGTCTCATTTTCTTCTGAATCGTTCGAAGAAGGCTGTTGAACGTCTCACGGCATCTTTTGGGAATCGTTTACGTAAAAACAATGACCCAAAGATTACTTGAAAAGTGATTACTTATTCTTCATTTTGCGAGCTGATTTAACATTTTTCATCTGTCAGTTGACCCTAATTTATAGTTCTATCGGGTAAATTGCCTTTTCAACGCAAAATACGGTTAGCAAGATTTTGGTTTTTCTTAATTGTTATGTTTTGTATTTTTATTTTATTTCTTGACAAACAGGCACTGACTATGAGACCACCTCTGTTCTCGCATTCTCAAGGATAGCGATTTGTGTCTCCGTAGGGCATCCAGATTTACTATTTCTTTCATTTCCCTACGTCGAGTAAGGTAAAGGCCAGAATGACTACAATGTAAAGTAATCCTCGATTTTTTAACTCCATCGTTGTCTAAAAAGAGCTTGTCTGTCTTTAATGACGCTGACATTAATATTTTACTTCTGTCCTTAATTCTTGCACTCAGCTCAAAATACAAAACAAAAATAGCAAAATAAAATGACGTGCAAAAAACTAAATGTAAATCATTCCATGTAAACGACTGTATTAAAGAGGAGTATTAGAATAAATAATACCTTTAACTCTACAGAAAACGCTGTTGTCTCTTCTGGAGATAACATCATTCGTATGCTGAGAAAAATGAGCATCGTTGACATAAATGGTTATCAACAGAACGTCATGAACTTCAGAAAGGTTGCCATTCCTCTGAGTATGAATAGCAGGTCAGGACTTGAGAACGAAATCTACACAGGTCAGAAAGACGTCAAAAATACCACAGAAGTAAAACAATGTATAAGTAAAATGAAGTATTACGCAAGTGGAAAATGGATAAGGGCAGCATATGATTACAATAGTATAAGAAACACATACATTAATGAAAATTCACTTAGTTATTGCGAATAACCTCCTTCCCACATATATGTACCATGCTTTTGAAATTATAAATTATAGACGAAACTTTGTCACTACGTGTATACGTCTCGCTTGCATCTGTGTTGGCAAGTTAATCTAAATGATGTTTAATCACGAGTATAAGGGAAACTGAGTTTCTTTTATTGACGCAGGGCATTTATCCATTTCCATCAGGGCGTTAGACTTCATCATTTTTTGTCATATTGCCAGAGATTTGTCAGGAGCAGCAGAAGGCAGTACATTCAAATAGTAATCTCCTTTATGCTTGCCCTACATTGTTTGCTGAAAAACAGTAATTCGGAGAAGTGCATTCGCTTACAAATAACGAACACTTATTTTCGTGGATAAACAACCGACGCAATAATTTAACTTTCCGAATGTAACGATACGGCAAGCAACTCTCCAAAGCTATTCAGTTCAGGAACTGCTTCAATGTTGCACCCTTTTTTACCACTTGTGATAATGAGGTTTTCAAAACCTACTGCATTCTTACTTTCTCTATGCGACGTAGCCGAGATATCTGTCACTGTCGCAGGCAGATGAACATATCCATAACACACAAATATTTCGCAAAGAAAATCATGACGTCATAGGATTTGAGCGAAGAAATTCTCTATTAAAATGAAGCTACTGGAAACTATAGAGACATAAGGCGCTTGGAATTGATACTGTATTTTGGAGTTAATTGTTACAGCACTTCACGCTTCAACTAGGTTCTTGCTGTGGCTTATAATGTGTCACTTTTGGATACTAAATCAATAGTTGTTGTTTCATGTGCAGTCGGAAGACTGGTTTGATGCAATTCTCCCGGCCAAAGTCTATCCTACACAGGCCTCTCAACTCTGAATCACTAACCTGCCAGTCTGAACCTGCTTACTACAGTATTTCCCAGGGCTCCTGCTACAGGTGTACGCCCCACTATTCTCTCCAAACCATACTGACTGTACCTAAGTGCATCAGGATGTGTCCTATGTCCTATCAAACTTTGCCTTCTTTCAATTTGACCCTTTATTTCTTTCCCAATCAGATTAAAAATATCCATCAAGGGTTTAACATTTTGCTTTATTACCACATTTCAAGAGTTCCTATAAACTCCCTGTCTGACCTACTTATCGTCCACGTTTCGCTTCCGTACAAGGCGACACTCAATATACATTCCTTCCGAAAAGAATAACCAACACTGTAATTTATGTTAGGTGTAAAAAAATTCGTCTTTTTATCAGAAATTCTGTTTTTATTGGCTGTCTACATTTTGTACTCCCTGTACTTCGGCTATCATCCGTTATTCTGATGCACAATAAAAACAGTTATCTTCTACTTTTGATGTTTCATTTCCTGATACAATTCCGTTCACGTCACCTGACTTGACTGCATACCATTACCCTTGCTGTACATTTAGTGACATTCACCTTATAATTTCCTATTAATACACAATCCATCCCGTACAATTACTCTTCCAAGTCCTTTACCACCTGTGAGAGAATTATTGGCAAGCTTCAAATTTTTTATTTCTTCAATTTCCATTCCATATTTATCCTTTGCTTCTTTTACTGTTATACTGTATAACGATGGGGATAGGGAACAACCCTCTGTTACACTATTTTCAACTACTGCTTCCCTTTCATTTCTCATTCTTGCAACTGCAGCCTGGTTTCTGCACAAGTTTTAAATAGCATTTTTCCTCCTGGTATTTTATCCCTGCTACCTTCAAAATTTCGGGAAAATGTAGTCCTGTCAACACTGTCAAAAACCTTCTCTAAATCTATCAGTCTATAAATGTAGTATAAAACGAAGTGTTTCACCGTGGCACTGTTCCGTAAAATATTCTCGGACTTTTTGCGCGTCAGTTAAGGGTAAAACCTCTAACTTCCAGCGATTTCCACCATCGTCTTCGTAAGGAGCAAAGTAACTGTCAAAATTACTGCTGTGATGGCCTTATAAAGCCCAAAGGCGGCTTCTTCTGTTGCAGATGGTAGGTTTGTATTTCTTTAACCGTTCTTCCAGGATAAGCCGTAAGGTCAGTATTGCCTCTCGTGTCCCTAAATTTCTCCGGAACCCAACATCAGTTTAATAATACATGGATAATAATAAATATCAAACGCAGAATGTGTTGTAGTTTTTTAAACATCTGTTCAGATAAATATAACTAGGAGAACAAAATAAAGGAAAATCTTTTCTATAAAACACCATTCTTTTCTGTTTCCTCCGACGTTGACCTTATTTCACTGCAATGAATGAAACATTGATGATATGCCGAATACAGAGATTTTCTGGCGTGTTTTGCAGTCAGCACTGCGATGGGCGGAAATGTAGCCCATAGTCTTTTTTTGTTTTTTGTTTTTGTTTTTGAGATTCAGTGAACACGAAATGGCACGTGAAATTTACAAAGCAATGTATATTTATGACAGGTTCCGTTCCCTTGTCACTAATCAGGGAGCAACTGAAGACAAGTCAACCGATAAATAACGATAATTCCGTATGGTGCAAGTGTTTCAGCTGGACACCACTTCGACCAGTTGTGCGCGCCTAACCAACAAAATTTATCCATCCATAGAGAAGGGACCTACAGTATTACGCGGAATCTGAACCAATTGTCATTCCTGAGGAATTTCCACGTCATTGGGAGATGACGCACGCCTAGGCAAGGAATTAAATATTCTGTGGTCGGACAAGGGCTCATGCGTGCGCTCCACTACTAGCGACTGGACCAACAGGCCCGATAACACTCGTACAAAAACCTGTTGTTAACGTTATAACATTAGCACGGTACTAAAAGGTTGTTTCACAATACAAACAGAATTAACAACATTTAAGAGAAAAAGTATACTTACAAATGTAGTTAGCAGCGATGACATTTCGTAATTGTAAATACGAAAAGGATACACACACACACACACACACAAACACACACCTAAGACACGAGATAAATGCAGGTTTACTCTAAAAACTTTATCAAGAGGACCATTACCAACATGGTACAAGTATTCAGGAGTGAAGAAAAATGATAGCGATTACATATTGCGTGTAACACAGCAAAAGCACAGTAACTGGTGCAAGTGGAATGACTTATTTTTCTTTTAGGACTTCGTGATTTTACTTTGTGACAAGCCGTCTAGAACAACTATCCAGGTGTCAGCTACCTTTCCCCTTCCTTGTGATGTATGCTGAAATGACATTAAAAGGGAGATGGAACGTTTACTTCTCGTTCAACAAAATTGTCATTTACATCATTTCTCTGGAAATGCGCTAACTTGCAGTCGGTGTCATATATTATACCGGTGCAGCATTCCCTATCTAAGTTACAATAATTTTTATCTCTTTGGGCTACCCAAAGAGGTCATCATGTCAATACAGTTAAAAAATTTTGATGTTGCTGAGCAACAGTCATACAATAATTTTTAAATGAACACACCGCCATTTAACCGTATTCTTGTTTATTTAATTTTATATCTGGAATTTCGTGAGGAGCGAAAATTTTTGCTAATTTTATGGCCTACAATATATGTTAATGAATATACTCAATCACTCGAAAGTGACATAAAAGGTCGAGACATGGGTCTTAGTTAAATAAACAAAAATATACAGTCATATGGCGATGTGTTCATTTAACAATAGCGTTAAGTAATAGCATTCCCAAATGCTATGCTTCCTATACTGAATCGTTTGGTTTACTGCACCATAGCAAAAATTCTTATCGTTAAACTGTTAATCAATCTTCAGGTAGTGAAAACATGTCTGATATGTAGCACTAGTGGAGTAGGAATGATTCTTAAATCAGTATTTCCCATGTTACTCTTACTTAAATAATTTATAAAAGAAAAACACAACAAAGGTATTATTTCTCAACATGATGATTACGTTGATACTTCATATATGTACAATAGTTCTATTCATTTGTGAATATAGACAGTATTTTGTATTGATTTGCGATTTAGTTTATTCTGATTGTGTTGCTCTTCAATCGAAGGACCTGTTTCGAGCGTTCGCAAGAAGGACCAAAAGCAGATCCCAGTCTGACTTAGCATGCAGTTATTACTATCGTGCTTTTGCAAATGCAAAAGGGATACTCTTGCTGATATCGTAGATGCCACAGCATCAGTGTATCACGTAGAAAATATTATCAAAGTATCACACGTGACACAATTTAATTGTCTGGTGTCTGTATGCTATTGAGTTATATATTGCATTGGACCTAATCCCAAATTTGAAACTATCATCGTCTGGAGCGTTTCTTATCTATAAGAATTTAGCAAAGAACTTTCTTACTCCTTCCTATTTTGTCCGTACCTGGTTACTTTTCATTTTAATTATGTATCACACTTCAGCCTGTTTGCTGATGTATGTGTCTTTCGGTCTCTCCCAGGTACTCCAAACATATATCTCTCAATGCCAGCTCTGATTTCCCTTAATTTATAATGATGATCGTTTCTTCCTGTGCAGGTGGGAGTCAAGAAAATATTTTAGTACTCGGAGGAGAAAGTTGGTGATTGAAATTTCATGAGAATATTCCGCTACAATGATAAACGACTTTGTTTTAATGATGTCCACCCCAAATCCTGTGTCATGTCCATGACACTCTCTCCCCTCTCTCGAGATAGTATAAGACGTGCTCCTCTTCTTTGAACTTTCTCGATATACTCCGTTAATCCTATATGGTAAAAGACGATAGGGGACTATTGATGTACACAGATACATGTTGAAATCGTGGAATTCGCTTAATGTATGTTACCGAGATTTAGTGCTTGTTACATGTACGGCTCATGCATTGCAACGAGCGACAGTTAGACATCAATTCCAAAAATTAAATACCCTGATATCTGCAGGGCATAAGGTTTTCTTGAAATGTCCTTATCGTGTACAGCGCTATAAGCAGCAGCTGCCTGATGTACCTCTCCCTCAAGAGCCAGTGATAGCAAAGTGGGCTACATGTATTAAAGCTGTACTTTTCTACAATAAGCACCGTGGAGCAGTGAAGACAGTGATGGAAAAGTTTTCTTCTGATCCCACAGTGTCTGTGAGGGAATGCTTGTAAGCAGCCAACAGTTCTATAGTGCTCAGTCCAGTTTTCGTACGTCGTAAGTCACTGTAGCTGGCTTCCCGACAGTACCAAAAAACTCGATACTTCTAGTATGCCTCTGCAGGAGGCTGTGGGAATAATGGAAGATGCAGTTCAGAATGTCAGTGTTGCACCAGGAGAAGTGGGTCGTGTATTTTCTAGTAAGCTGCAGTATGTGCTGAATAACAAACCTTGACACTCTAATCTTATTATATTGTCTCGCTTTTTTAATGGTGAAATTGTAGAACATATGAGAATATTATCCCTAGCGTAGGCTGACCAGATATCTAATATCAAAATACAGGTCCATATAGCTACCGAGGATTGCGATGCAAAACTTCTACTTTGACCCATGATTTCATCAACATGGCGGTCACCTCTTAAAACTCATAAAATATGGCCGACTTTGATGTCACTCATTAATGTTGGCAGATAAAGACACAGGAATTAATATACACATAGTACAGGAGGACACGAAGGTTTTTTCCCAAAGATAACATGTTGTATTTTGTGGTTCTCGTACTTAGCTTGCTTCTTTCGAAAACACCGCATTTTAGTACTGTTTATCGTGGGTATAAAATGGGGCTTTTGAGTATAAAATGATCAAAACACTAAAAATATGTAATTGCAGAAAGAACATGAAACCAAAGGAACAAGCGCAGGAATTAAGGGGTTCTGGATGGGGCAAACTAAATATATGGCAGTCCCAATAACGAAGACATACTAAATCAATCACTGATGCATAAAGTAATCAGACATACTCGCAATAAAAAATCGAAATAACTTGCATTACTAGTCGCATGAATATATTAATGTTTTATAGTTGTTACAAACAAACAACACGGATAGACAATGATTATTACTTACGGACATTACTTACTTCACTCTCAGCTACATTCTGTAGAAGCACATATGTCATTCAGGAGTTTGGTATCTTCACATAGAACAGAATATCTGTTCTATAGAAATTGAAGATAGAATTAGCACACGAATTATTCTGAAAGTGAGACTTTGCTATAATTATTTGCCTCACAGTTTTCGTACTAAATCAGTTCTTTTCATCAGTCCGTAAGCTATTTGTGACAGATAACACTTTTTCTGCAACAGTATTGGTGCCAGGTAGAGCTAGCACAAACGAAATAATAAGCATCTTCAGCTGCAAGCAAGTTGAAAACAACAGACCATTTTTCACCTACTCAGTTCACAGATTTCAATTCATCAGTTATCACTTCTCATGTAATTTTCAGGTGGTTCACTTACTCAAAACGCTGATCTCATATTTCTATCAGAATATTTTCCTGAAACTCCACTAAAGTTTTAAAGCATTGCTGAACAGACTTCCAAAGAAGAGGATATTTGACTTGAAACCAGTTACGTGGTTTCAGCACATGAAACGGGTAAGACCAGTTCTCAATATAATAATCCAGGCTCTTTCAACAAGCCATCGTCTTAAAATGTTCTTATCAATGACTGAATTTTTATAGTTTGGAAGTTTTTCACCTTCCTAGGTTTAACTTTCCTTATCAACTTTTCTAACTCCTCCAAAATTTCATTTACTGTTATATCTGTTGGCTCAATAGTTTTTACTGTTGATGTAAACATTTTCAACTGGCTCTGAAAGAAGCAGAGCGAAAGCAGTGATTGAGGATCACTGAAGAATGATTAAAGACAATTTTCTTGAGACAAAAAATAAGACTTTAGTCCATTGTAAATATCGATAGTTCTCTTAACAGTTGGCTCCAAGGACAGCCGTCTGCTTTTAACACTACCGAGCGCTTGTTTGTGTTCGACTTCTTTTAGTTCCTCCACACGAATGGTATAAATGTGGAAATATTGAAAACTTTTGTTTACAGTTATCTGTGTCTACTGAGATAATATCAGCACTGGTTTGTACTGCATTATGCACTATGTGCGCTGAACAACCTACATCATGAATTTTGATCTTCAGCAAAGGTTTAACTCTTGCAAAGCATTGTTTTGTCCTTTACTTCCTGCGACACCAAAATTTGTGTTGCCGTTGTCACCCTAAAATGCAATAATAGTATTTATCGATAACTTCCATGATAAGATTTGTTTTAACATCAGCCGTTTGACCTGTTATATTCTGGAAGTCAATCACCATTACTTGGATACCCTTACTCGACACAAAGCATCAAACGGGCACTGGTATCAATTTTACACTTTTATGGCAGGATGTGTCCACCATAATTGAAACATGCATACTTCGCATCTTTCAGCTCAGCACATGTTTGATGCAATGCGTATGGAGCCAACACATGCACTGTTATGGATTCACACCTTGTTCTCGAACAAGCAGACTTCTTCTCAAACAGCTTCCTGATGATCGCAGAAGTTCAACCCATTGGTATGAAGGAGTGGTTGACTTTCATTGCATGGAAAACTAGCAAGTCGTCCTCAGAAGCAAGTCGCTTTCCTTCAACATTTGTAATAGCTCTCTTCATGAGCGATTGGAAAACTTCTTTTACACAGTGTGCAAAATAACTTCTGGCTTCGCGGTTCTAATTTCAAAAATTGAAACTGAGATTCCCTTTCGTTGGTAAATAACACTTCCTCATTGATGCTTCCGAGAAATGTACAATTTTGCAGTACATTACACCAGGCATCGTAATCTGTGACTCTAACCGTGAAAAACATTTAAATCACACTTCTAAACGCAGTAATCTGAGGCAACAACAATGCGGAAATGAACTCAAAGTGATAAACTGCTCGTGGTTTAGTGCGCGGTGTCGGTATCGCAACAATTGAAGAACGAAATACGGATTGTCCGTCAGGATTTCCTGTGGTCCATCGCGCCATTACCAAGGAAAAGTTGCCATGTGAAAGCACTACACAGTACAAACCATGGAGTGCAAATATTTCTACTCTATGATACCCTCCAAAGAACTTATCATTCAGTTTAATTTAATCAGACTATTTACTTTAATATTCTTTCGTTCTCCATTTGGTTACGTTGCATATTCTTTAGAAACACCCTGTTTCAAAATATACGGGACCGTTAATATAAAAAAACTGGACATTATAAGCCCCGTATTTATTTTGTCGGGACAACGGGACACTTAAGCTATAAAAGCGACGATGCAGTAAAGTACGGGACGTCTGTTCACCCTGTCCTAGCTCAGTCCCTCTGTGTTAATACGCAACGTTGACTTCTTGCGAAGCTGAGCGCTCTTTCTCTCTATTATAAAAAGCATATTGTCACACACAAAACTGTATTAAGCAACAGAACATTTGGAAAGGTATACTATAATTAATTGTGCATCCCGTTTCAATGTGACTTAAATATTTGAATAGGAGACACTTGTATTTCAGTACTTCGTAGCAGAAATGGACTGATTAAGAATTAACATAGATATTTGAATTGCCTACCTGTGATCTTACATTTTCTAGCAAAAATACACTCCTGGAAATGGAAAAAAGAACACATTGACACCGGTGTGTCAGACCCACCATACTTGCTCCGGACACTGCGAGAGGGCTGTACAAGCAATGATCACACGCACGGCACAGCGGACACACCAGGAACCGCGGTGTTGGCCGTCGAATGGCGCTAGCTGCGCAGCATTTGTGCACCGCCGCCGTCAGTGTCAGCCAGTTTGCCGTGGCATACGGAGCTCCATCGCAGTCTTTAACACTGGTAGCATGCCGCGACAGCGTGGACGTGAACCGTATGTGCAGTTGACGGACTTTGAGCGAGGGCGTATAGTGGGCATGCGGGAGGCCGGGTGGACGTACCGCCAAATTGCTCAACACGTGGGGCGTGAGGTCTCCACAGTACATCGATGTTGTCGCCAGTGGTCGGCGGAAGGTGCACGTGCCCGTCGACCTGGGACCGGACCGCAGCGACGCACGGATGCACGCCAAGACCGTAGGATCCTACACAGTGCCGTAGGGGACCGCACCGCCACTTCCCAGCAAATTAGGGACACTGTTGCTCCTGGGGAATCGGCGTGGACCATTCGCAACCGTCTCCATGAAGCTGGGCTACGGTCCCGCACACCGTTAGGCCGTCTTCCGCTCACGCCCCAACATCGTGCAGCCCGCCTCCAGTGGTGTCGCGACAGGCGTGAATGGAGGGACGAATGGAGACGTGTCGTCTTCAGCGATGAGAGTCGCTTCTGCCTTGGTGCCAATGATGGTCGTATGCGTGTTTGGCGCCGTGCAGGTGAGCGCCACAATCAGGACTGCATACGACCGAGGCACACAGGGCCAACACCCGGCATCATGGTGTGGGGAGCGATCTCCTACACTGGCCGTACACCACTGGTGATCGTCGAGGGGACACTGAATAGTGGACGGTACATCCAAACCGTCATTGAACCCATCGTTCTACCATTCCTAGACCGGCAAGGGAACTTGCTGTTCCAACAGGACAATGCACGTCCGCATGTATCCCGTGCCACCCAACGTGCTCCAGAAGGTGTAAGTCAACTACCCTGGCCAGCAAGATCTCCGGATCTGTCCCCCATTGAGCATGTTTGGGACTGGATGAAGCGTCGTCTCACGCGGTCTGCACGTCCAGCACGAACGCTGGTCCAACTGAGGCGCCAGGTGGAAATGGCATGGCAAGCCGTTCCACAGGACTACATCCAGCATCTCTACGATCGTCTCCATGGGAGAATAGCAGCCTGCATTGCTGCGAAAGGTGGATATACACTGTACTAGTGCCGACATTGTGCATGCTCTGTTGCCTGTGTCTATGTGCCTGTGGTTCTGTCAGTGTGATCATGTGATGTATCTGACCCCAGGAATGTGTCAATAAAGTTTCCCCTTCCTGGGACAATGAATTCACGGTGTTCTTATTTCAATTTCCAGGAGTGTATAAAATTTTGGATTTTGCTTCATAAGATATTTGTTTACATTTCCACCAGTTTTGGTTGGATACTTATGTATAGGTTTCTTAATTTGATATTATATAAAATCCTGGCTCTAGTAATATGGCATAACATCAATACCTGAAAGTATTTCTTCTAGCAGCTGGTACTTAGACTGGATCAGCTTTCTGGAAACACATACACATTCTTAAAGCGAAGACTGACGGGAAGCTTTAGCAAGGCATGAGAACCTTCATCTTATGGACCAACAATAATCAATCTGATACCAGCTGTATTGACCTATTGTTGTTATTCTGTTTCTCTGAAGTATTTTGAGACCAATCAGTTACAACAAGGTCCTTGTGAAGAGAATGTTTCGTCCATTCACTCATTCTGAATAATATCTGACTATCCTCGCATAAACACTGCTCATCTATTTATACAAATTGTAACGTAGCAAGTTATTAAGAGATGTCTTGGTTCTCACGCTCGCAAAACTGACGCTGGCTACTGGACCGGGCGGGCTGTGTACTTGCCTGACACAGCTTGCGGTACGTTACACATACTCTCTATGAATGTAAAGAAGTACTATTAAATATTAATCGATGTTTTTCATAATTTGTATACAAAATTCTGTAGATAACACAACCGCACTGTTAAAATTTCAAATAAATAACTTCCAAACTCCCAGAGATATAAATTTTTACGTGAAACACACATTAGTGTCAGAATATTAAATATGGACAAGATAGCTGTTTTCCTTGTATTATAGATAGTAAACAACTAAAAGGAAATTTTATACGTATTGGTATTATGAAACCGAGTTAGATACTGTAATTTATCCATCTATAATATCAACTGAAACTATAGCCAAGAGGATAGGTTTACATAAAAGACACTTTTCTGGAGTTTCCTTTAGTTTCATTAAATTGGTTCAAATGGCTCTGAGCACTTTGGGACTTAACATCTATGGTCATCAGTCCCCTAGAACTTAGTACTACTTAAACCTAACTAACCTAAGGACATCACACAACACCCAGTCATCACGTTTAGTTTCATTACCCCAGATTTCTGGCGTAATTATAAGTGATTTGGAAAATTATTATTTCATTTTGTTTTAGTTCTGTGAGTGTTTCGGAGAAACTTAGAAAGTGAACGGGGGGCATACGTAAAGTGAGAATGTGATATTTTATTAAAACATTGTAAATGTAAGCGTGAGAATGTTGTGCAAAAGAGGAATTTGTGACAAATGTCCGAGATAGTTTGATTTTTCAGAAGGTAGCCAGAAGGGGCGTTGGGTATTAAATTTATTCGTAATTTGTGTTGTGAAAAGGAATCGTATTTTTTTCATTAGCTTTTATTTAGTTTGGGAATTACGAAATTTCTAGTCTAAATTGTTTGTGGTAGTGTGATTGGCTGACATTAGAAGTATCGGGAGTATAGAAGTGCTCGAATTAACCTGATTGGCTGCTTAACATACGAGCCAATAGGAATACATCATTTCCCGCGCGTCTTGAGCAGGGAATTATGCATCAGATCTGGGAGTTGAGATAGTTGCTCTGGAGCCGTCTTCTGGAATACACCTATTTTAAATTGCACTGATCAAATTTGTATCAAAATGAAATATCTGCGCGTTTGATCGGTTCTCGTGTAGTTGATGAAAAGCGACTACAGTGTTGAGTATTTTGAGAATGTTTGAGCTTTGTGAGTTATTTATTTTCGGATATTTCACATGCGAAAATTTCAGGTCGTATATAAACTCCTTGTTGCGTGTATCGCGAAATTTACGAGTCATTATGGCGAGCACTTCTGTACAAGAAGACTACTGAACTACTGTCTGTGTTAACTCGCAAATAGTCGTGTGTCAGTGATTATTTAGGACGTTCAAAATATCGGGTCGGACTAAATATCCTCTGCCGCTTTCGGGTGTGAACTTGTTACAGAGAGAATCGGTAACATTGCATAATTAGTGTCTGGATATTAAATATGGATTTGATAGCTGTTTTCGTTGTATTAGAGACAGTAAACAACTAAAAGGATATTTTACAAGTCTTTTCAAAGGAGTCATGCAAGAATACCGGACACTCGGTAGTTTAACTAACTTTCAGCTAATGCCAACGGGCTGGAGTTATGTGGCCATTGCTTGGTGTATATGTAGTAGAATTTTTGTCATCGCTGCTTTGTCGGCTAAACTAATATCTACTATCGCAGAGTGAAGGGGCAGACAACCTGAAGCCTATACAGGTAGGTGGACAGACTGTTTAAAGGATAGTGAGAGACCAACAGGCTCTGCGCAACATAGCTGGGTATGTATACATATTCAAATAAGATCGCAATTCTATGCCTAAATCAAGTGTTGTAAACTCATACATAGTATCACATACTAAGAGTACAACATTCATCGAAATACTGAGATACATCTTCTTTTGTGCAGTGCAGAATTTGCTGTAAATTTTGGTCCACAATGATTTGTAGAAGCTATAAACGCAAGACTTAAAGGTACATTTCTTAACGGGCGTGTGCTGTATGACGAAACGGCTACACACTAAATTCCTGAAGCTCTCTTCCTGCATGTGGATCGATCCTGTTTCGCTAAACATATGATTGTTTATGAGAAGTCATGACACTGATCTTGTGATTGCCCAATATTACTGATAGTGTTATTTGAGTGTTTTGAGTAAACGTGCCTGCATTCGCTATTGAGTTATCACACAGCGTACACCACTCTGTAGGTGAACAAAAATCACAGCTGAGTTGAAATCATGATAAGAGAACGTTCTGATACTGACACATTTACTACCACTTGAATTTAGGTTGGAAGATGTACTGAAAATGAAGAAGTAATAGAGATTTCTTCATTAGTGAGGACTCCACAACATAATCTGGAAATGAGTTAAACATTGCACCCAGAGTACGCTAAGCCCATACATATACGTAAAAAGAGTGAAGCACTGCACCCAGACTGAAGCGCCTAGAACCGCACGGCCACAACGGCCGGCTTTGGTCAGCATTTTCTACAATTTACCCAGCGTGAACGCACTTCCTTCGTTGAAATTAATGTATATCTAGCACTTTTCCTCTCCAGTAAACGTGCCATCTAGCTGGGAACGTAATAAACGAGATCCGGTTTACTCGTAACTATGACACTTATGCAAAAAGTGCTTATCACCGTCTCCTGTGTCTCCACAATATGTCCACGTGTGTTCTATATGCCTTTGCTAATCCGTGAACGGAAAATTGAGACTCCATGGTAGAAATACTTAAGTTACAGAACATTTGATCCTAATCGTCAGATAGGTGATACAGATCTTGGCTTGGAAAGACGTTTTCTTCATTATAATCCATTCAAATGGAGAAGTAAATACGGCTAAAAACTGTTCCTGAACGACAGACAAGCAAACAGTGGTCTGGGATGTAGTCCAAATTACAAAACGATGTCTGATACAGTGTAGATCCATATACGAATGTGATGGTCAATCCTATGAAGGTAGACTTTATGCAATGTGGCTTTCTTGTTTCTTTTCGGTCATTCTGACATCAACAACTCAAGCCCTTTGTATTATCAGGAGAACACTCTCGATCAGTAGAACTGATACCAATGTCTTTGGGTCCATATAGTGTTGCATTACACGTCTTACCCGAAAGTTACCCAGGTCGTTTCGTCAGGGATCTGATCCTTGAGGTTAACGAAAGAAATCACCAAGTAACTGAAAAGCCTGAACTCTCCGATCATACTAACATAGAGTAGGAAAGTACTGTTATAACATTATTAGCTACGTGTATTAAATAAATGCCAAGAAATGTGAATTTTTTCACTAGTTTGATGTGGCCAGCCCCGAATTCCTCTCCTGCGACTGCCTTTTCACCTCAGAGTAGCATTTGCAACCTAAGTCTTGAGGTGTTTGCTGGATGTATCCCTGTCTCTGTCTCCCCATACTGTTTCACCCTCTACACAGTCAAGAAATCTTAACTCAAGTAGTATCATCCTGTCCTTTTTGCTTGTCAGTGTTTTCCATATATTCCTTACTTCGCCGATTATGCGGAGAATCACCAGTTTTCTTACTCTACCAGTCCACCAAATTTTCAACTCACTTCTGTAGCGTGACATCTCAAATGTTTCGATTCTCTTTTGTTTCGCTTAAACCACAGTCCCTGTCTCGCTCCAAACGCACATTTTCAAAAACTTCTTCAAATTAAGGCCGATGTTTGATAGAAGTCGACTTCGCTTGGCAAGAACTACCTCCTTTGGCAGTGCTAGTCTGCTTTTATGTCGCCCTTGCTCCGTCCGTCATCGGATAATTTACAGCCTAGATAGCATATTTCCTTAACTTATCTACTTCGTGGTCACCAGTTGTGATGTTAAGTTTCTAGCATTTCTCATTTCTTGATTCATCTTTCTTCGATTTACTCTCAACCCGAATTGTATTTTCATTAGACTCTTCATCCCATTCCATACAACATATCCTGTAATTCTGTTTCACTTTCACTGATGTCATCAAGGAATCTTAACTTTGATACACTTTTGCTCTGCATTTTAATCCCACTCTTGATCCTATCTTTTATATCCATTATTGGTTTTTCGACGTACAGATTGAACAGCATGAGCGAAACACTACATCCTGTTCTTGCACCATTTTTAATCCGTGTCTTTTATTCTTGCTCTTCCACTCTTATTGTTCCCTCTTGGTTTTTGTACATTTATTGCGTTACTCATTTTTCCTGTAGCTTACCTCTATTTTTTCAGTGTCGCACGCTTTCTTCAGTTCGGCAGATACTATGAATTTAATTTCACCGAACGCTATTTTGGCTTTTCTGTGTGCTGACTCAGATCCTCTGACAAAAATTTTTTTTCGATTTCTTCACATTTCTCATGAATTTCTTCCAATTTAACTTCACTGAACTTCCTGTTTACTTCATTCTTAAGTGACTCGTATTTCTGTGTTCCTGAATTTACCAGAACATTCTTCTGTTACCAATGGTTTCTTTGCAGTTACCTTCCTTGTACCTAAATTTTTCTTTCCGACGTCTGTGACCCCTCTTTCTAGGGATGTCCATTTCTCTTCAACTGAACTTCCTACTGATCTATTTATTATTAGAGTATCTACAGTCTCAGAGAACTTCAAGATAATCTTTTCATTCATTAGTACTCCCGTGTCCCACTTCTTCTTTGCTCTTTGATTCCCTTGAGAGTCTCTTAACCTTCGTCATTACCAAATTGTGATCTGAATCTATATCTGCTCGTGGGTATGCCTTGTAATCCAATATTTGATTTCGTAATCTATTCCTGACCATGATTAACTGGAGTTAAGCCTTTTGCAAGCATACCTGCTTCTCTTGAAGTTCTTGAATAGATTATTCGCTACTACTGTCTGAAATGTACCGCAGAACTCAATAAGTCTTTCTCCTCTCTCACTCTGTGTAGTCACTCTACTTCTTCCCCTACAACAGCATTCCAAGTCCACATGGCTATTAAATTTTCAGCTCCTTTTATGTACTGAATTACCTGTTCAGTATCCTCATATACTTTCTCTATCTCTTCATCTTCTACTTGCGACTCCGCCATGTATATTTGAAATATCGTTGTAGGTGCTGGTTTGGCGTCGATTCTCAAGGAAACAATCCTATCGCTGAACTGTCCACAGTAACTCACTCTCTGTCTTACCTTCCCGTTCGTAACGAAGCCTACACCAGTTGCACCATTTTCTGCAGCTGTTGATATTACCCTATACTCGTCTGACCAGAAATATCTTGACTTCTTATCATTTAACTTCACTGACACCCACTATTTCCAGATTGAACCTGAGCATTCCCTTTTCAGATTTTCTAGCTTTCCTACCATGTCCAGACTTCTCATATTTCACTCCCCAACTCGTAGAATGTTACCCTGTCATTGGTTATTTAAACTTTTTATCAGGCTCACCTTCCCCATGGCAGTCCACTCCCAGAGATCCGAATGGGGGACTTGTCCCGAATCTTTTGCTAAAGGAGACCATCAAGTCACATTTTCAATTACAGGCAGAATGTCCTGTAAATATGTATTATGTGTCCTTAATGCAGTTGTTTCCCTTGCCTTCTGAATCCTCATGCTGTTCATCATTTCTGATTCTTCTGCCTTTTAGGGGCATCTTCCCAACCCAAGGGAAAAGAGTGCCCTGAACATCTGTCCACTCCTCCGGCCTCTTTGACACAGAATGAGGATGACTTCTTATGGCAGTAGTCTTCGGCAGCCTTGCTGATCATTTTTATTTGAAATTTAAACAGTGGCGAGGTTCTTACCATGGACCTAGAACGTTTTAATAAGTAATAATAGACGCTAGAGCCAGTCCACAGAGAATTGTATTTTAATATTATGTTACTATACATGCCACTTGGTATGGTCCGACCAGACGAAACATTCAGAAGTGTATTTATTGAAACTGTAGGGAAAATTTCTCCTTGCACTGTGTATGAATGGTAAATGTTTATTCCTTTATGACCACCAGATGGATTTTATCTTTCAAATGAGTCATCGATATCTGCTTCGAAACATCCAACCTAAGACTGTCAGTCGGTTCATCATCTACTCAATCTACACTGAGACCATATCTAGCATTAGTGCTACGAGCACCACTATTTTCTTTACCTTCGAACAAACCAACGTTGATCTCGAAACAGGTTCAGCTTCGAAATTTCCGCAATTTCTAACCTTTTCTTGATAACTTACTAAACTATCTTAGTATAAAAAATCTTTGAAAACCAATAACTAACGTCTGCCCTACATCATTTTCCATGAGTGTTCATCACAGATTTATCATGTTACTGTATTATGTAACGATGCCAACCGTGGCTATAAGTTTTATTTCATTTTTTAAATCATTTTGAAGGGAAAGAAATAGCTCATGATGGTCTTAACATTAGAAACAGGTAAGTGAACTGAGGGAAACAAGTTTACGATCAAAGAATCTTTCGGTTTCGACTTATTCTCAAACTCTGGATCGCTGTGACCTTCAAGGTTACCATGTCACTCTTCATCGGCAATTCTAAAAGGCGCTCTACTCGTATCACTCTGATGCACCTTTACAGATCGGTCCCTATTTCCGTGATAGAGGGTGCGCTGGCTTTTTCCCCATGATTTTTGCAAGGATCCATTTATCAAATACATCTACTCAGTCGAGCTTGTCGATCTGGATGAAGTTGGTTTACAGTTTAACAAAACTTCGGAATTCTTGCGATCAAATAAGGAGTAAGCTATAGACAATATTCCTTGGATAAATGACAACCTATTAGCCATTGAAGGTGGTGGGTAGAATGTACGAGACTGAAGATAACGAGAGCAGATAAGTGCAAAAACGCTCGCACAACTACCTCAACAGCTCATGCATCGAATTTGCTGGGAAAAGTAATATACAAAATAATGGAAAAGAAAGCTAAGGATCTTTTGGATAAAAATGAGCTGATTTTCGAAAATTTAAACGCGCCAGAGAGGCAGTTCTGACGTTGCGCTTAATAATGAAAGTTAGATTCAATAAAGATCGTGGCATATTTATAGGATTTGTAGAGCTAAGAAAATCAGTTGACAGTATAACATGGTAGAACATGTTCTAAATGCTCATCGACAGTAAAAAATGGTACAAAACGTTCTAAATGCTCATAAAAATACGTATAAGCTACATGGGAAGACGGAAAACACACATTATGTACAAGAAGTATAACAGTGGGAGACCGCGACCAAAGAGCTTGTATTAAACAGGATATAAGACAAGGCGGCAGCCTTTTCCCCCTACTCTTCATTCACTACAATTATGGAAACTCAAGGTTTAGGAATGGCATTAAAATTCATGGTCAAAGAGAATCAACGATAAGAGACGCTGGCGACTTTGCTAACTGCGGTAAAAGTGAGGAAGAATTATAGGGCATACTTCGAGTCTATTGAGCACAGGATATAGACTCAGAGAAAACCTATGAAAGACGAGACTAACGAGAAGTAATACATTCCTGGAAATTGAAATAAGAACACCGTGAATTCATTTTCCCAGGAAGGGGAAACTTTATTGACACATTCCTGGGGTCAGATACATCACATGATCACACTGACAGAACCACAGGCACATAGACACAGGCAACAGAGCATGCACAATGTCGGCACTAGTACAGTGTATATCCACCTTTCGCAGCAATGCAGGCTGCTATTCTCCCATGGAGACGATCGCAGAGATGCTGGATGTAGTCCTGTGGAACGGCTTGCCATGCCATTTCCACCTGGCGCCTCAGTTGGACCAGCGTTCGTGCTGGACGTGCAGACCGCGTGAGACGACGCTTCATCCAGTCCCAAACATGCTCAATGGGGGACAGATCCGGAAATCTTGCTGGCCAGGGTAGTTGACTTACACCTTCTAGAGCACGTTGGGTGGCACGGGATACATGCGGACGCGCATTGTCCTGTTGGAACAGCAAGTTCCCTTGCCGGTCTAGGAATGGTAGAACGATGGGTTCGATGACGGTTTGGATGTACCGTGCACTATTCAGTGTCCCCTCGATGATCACCAGTGGTGTACGGCCAGTGTAGGAGATCGCTCCCCACACCATGATGGCGGGTGTTGGCCCTGTGTGCCTCGGTCGTATGCAGTCCTGATTGTGGCGCTCACCTGCACGGCGCCAAACACGCATACGACCATCATTGGCACCAAGGCAGAAGCGACTCTCATCGCTGAAGACGACACGTCTCCATTCGTCCCTCCATTCACGCCTGTCGCGACACCACTGGAGGCGGGCTGCACGATGTTGGGGCGTGAGCGGAAGACGGCCTAACGGTGTGCGGGACCGTAGCCCAGCTTCATGGAGACGGTTGCGAATGGTCCTCGCCGATACCCCAGGAGCAACAGTGTCCCTAATTTGCTGGGAAGTGGCGGTGCGGTCCCCTACGGTACTGCGTAGGATCCTACGGTCTTGGCGTGCATCCGTGCGTCGCTGCGGTCCGGTCCCAGGTCGACGGGCACGTGCACCTTCCGCCGACCACTGGCGACAACATCGATGTACTGTGGAGACCTCACGCCCCACGTGTTGAGCAATTCGGCGGTACGTCCACCCGGCCTCCCGCATGCCCACTATACGCCCTCGCTCAAAGTCCGTCAACTGCACATACGGTTCACGTCCACGCTGTCGCGGCATGCTACCAGTGTTAAAGACTGCGATGGAGCTCCGTATGCCACGGCAAACTGGCTGACACTGACGGCGGCGGTGCACAAATGCTGCGCAGCTAGCGCCATTCGACGGCCAACACCGCGGTTCCTGGTGTGTCCGCTGTGCCGTGCGTGTGATCATTGCTTGTACAGCCCTCTCGCAGTGTCCGGAGCAAGTATGGTGGGTCTGACACACCGGTGTCAATGTGTTCTTTTTTCCATTTCCAGGAGTGTAGAAATGATGTTAGTCACAAAATTAGTATCAGAACTGGGATCCAAAAAGTAGGCGAAGTTAAGGCCTTCTATTAACTTTGAAGCAAAGTAACATGTGACGGACGAAGGAAGGACAACAGAAAAAGCAGACTACCATAGGCAAGAGGATATTCCTGGATAAAATACACTCCTGGAAATGGAAATAAGAACACATTGACACCGGTGTGTCAGACCCACCATACTTGCTCCGGACACTGCGAGAGGGCTTTACAAGCAATGATCACACGCACGGCACAGCGGACACACCAGGAACCGCGGTGTTGGCCGTCGAATGGCGCTAGCTGCGCAGCATTTGTGCACCGCCGCCGTCAGTGTCAGCCAGTTTGCCGTGGCATACGGAGCTCCATCGCAGTCTTTAACACTGGTAGCATGCCGCGACAGCGTGGACGTGAACCGTATGTGCAGTTGACGGACTTTGAGCGAGGGCGTATATTGGGCATGCGGGAGGCCGGGTGGACGTACCGCCGAATTGCTCAACACGTGGGGCGTGAGGTCTCCACAGTACATCGATGTTGTCGCCAGTGGTCGGCGGAAGGTGCACGTGCCCGTCGACCTGGGACCGGACCGCAGCGACGCACGGATGCACGCCAAGACCGTAGGATCCTACGCAGTGCCGTAGGGGACCGCACCGCCACTTCACAGCAAATTAGGGACACTGTTGCTCCTGGGGTATCGGCGAGGACCATTCGCAACCGTCTCCATGAAGCTGGGCTACGGTCCCGTACACCGTTAGGCCGTCTTCCGCTCACGCCCCAACATCGTGCATCCCGCCTCCAGTGGTGTCGCGACAGGCGTGAATGGAGGGACGAATGGAGACGTGTCGTCTTCAGCGATGAGAGTCGCTTCTGCCTTGGTGCCAATGATGGTTGTATGCGTGTTTGGCGCCGTGCAGGTGAGCGCCACAATCAGGACTGCATACGACCGAGGCACACAGGGCCAACACCCGGCATCATGGTGTGGGGAGCGATCTCCTACACTGGCCGCACACCACTGGTGATCGTCGAGGGGACACTGAATAGTGCACGGTACATCCAAACCGTCATCGAACCCATCGTTCTACCATTCCTAGACCGGCAAGGGAACTTGCTGTTCCAACAGGACAATGCACGTCCGCATGTATCCCGTGCCACCCAACGTGCTCTAGAAGGTGTAAGTCAACTACCCTGGCCAGCAAGATCTCCGGATCTGTCCCCCATTGAGCATGTTTGAGACTGGATGAAGCGTCGTCTCACGCGGTCTGCACGTCCAGCACGAACGCTGGTCCAACTGAGGCGCCAGGTGGAAATGGCATGGCAAGCCGTTCCACAGGACTACATCCAGCATCTCTACGATCGTCTCCATGGGAGAATAGCAGCCTGCATTGCTGCGAAAGGTTGATGTACACTGTACTAGTGCCGACATTGTGCATGCTCTGTTGACTGTGTCTATGTGCCTGTGGTTCTGTCAGTGTGATCATGTGATGTATCTGACCCCAGGAATGTGTCAATAAAGTTTCCCCTTCCTGGGACAATGAATTCACGGTGTTCTTATTTCAATTTCCAGGAGTGTAATTATCGAACATTGATCTTGAGTAGAGGAAAAAATTACTGAGAATGTACGTCTGAAGCATAGCACTGTGTGTTAGTGGCCCATAGAATGCGGGAAACGGGACAAGAGAATCAGAGCGTGGAAGATGTTTTGCTAAAGGAGGATGCTGTAAGTTATGGAGATTGACAAAGTAAGAAATGGGGATCTTCTGCTTAGAATCGGAACGGAGACAAATACGAGGAAATAATGACAAGAATACGGAACCGGCTGATAGGACAAGTGTTAAGATATCAAGAACCAACAACTTCCTTGGTTCATGAGGGCACTGTAGAGGATAATAACTATAGGGGAACACCGAGATTGGAATAAATCCAGCAAATAACTGAGGCCGCTGGGTGTTAAGTTCTACTCTGAGATGAAGAGGTTAGCATGTGGGGAGTAAGTCGTGGCGACTTATTTCAAACCATTAATATGACTGATGAAACAAGAAACAAAAAATTACCTCATTGTCAAGTCGGTATATTACCTCATTGTTGTGTAGGTATAGACTGGCGACTGAATTTCCTCTTGTTGCCTTCTAAATATCTACGATTATGTTTTGTAGAGGTACTGACTGTAACTAGGCCAATCCACTGTGTGAACCAATAGATTATGATACCAATATTTTTTCGCTATCCACTGGAAAGTTGTGTTAATTGACAAGAGTAAAAAGATCATAACTAATGGCTAGTGGCGGCTAAAAGTGTACCCTTAATTGCTGCACTCTTTGAAGATGGTAATTTTATATAGTTTGCCTACATCCTGTTGAAGATTGTACCTCCTTACTCGAGATCCGTGATGAGACGAGGCTTATAGAGCCTCAGATAAGCGAACACGAAGTGGCACTTTCGATATTTATTTTCCACTTGCCTATATTTTAGACACCTTCCCACAACATGGACAGGAGAAAAATAATTTTTAGTTCTCCACTATACCAAATATGAGGCACAATATAAACGAAATTCTTTATAGACGTTCACCACTCAATATTTAGTTTCATTTGAAACGTGATACCAACATATTTTCATGTGTCGGGCCCTGGAACAGTGACAAAACCCATATAACGCTCGCATATTTCTCTTCTTTTCCTTTTTAATTCACGTCTGGGATACTAAGTAGTAACTTCATCTGAACGGTAACATCATATGGAATGAGAATTTTCCTACACCGTGCTCTATACACAGGTTGTGCCCGTAACTACCATGTCGTAAGACACTTTTCTTAAGGATTCCATTAAGGTATTACTTTGAAGATACTCCATCATCATCATCATCATCAAGCCTACATTCACATTCATAGCTACTCCGAATTATCCCCTCTTTTGTATGATATTTAACTGTGACAACCCGCACTAACCTCCACCAAAGCAACCACAGCTGCCACACCGACTTACAGCGCTCTCAGCAGTAATCAAAGTGATTGATCTAGAGCAAGATGGAAAGAAGTTGAACAGGACTGAACTCTCTACGAAAGATCATAGTGCACTACGCCTTCAGAATACCATTAGACCTCGCTTAGTAGTATTATCGGTATCACCAAACACGAAATACATCCTTGTTTTACAACAGCGAGCATCCTACATAAGCATGTCGAACAACTACAAAAGCGTGTCGATGTTAGCGGAGTTTTTCGTTTACGACTGTTCTATTGAAAATTGCAAGAATCCACCCATATGTCCTCAATGTAAGCAATACCACTCTCACAATCAATGTCCGAACCTAAGATTCCCGCCTATCAGCGACCAATCTCACGTTACGTATTACAACAACAGCAAATCCATACCTCCTTCCTAAAAACCAAAATCACTATTTCCATAGGCACAATTAATGAACCACTCCCTCCGTCCTCCACCCGCCAATGATGATATATTCTTTGTAGCCTTAGTCCTCCAAACCCGACCCTCTGATATCCACTATAGCCTATAGCAACGTCCGCCACTTGCTCTCTCTTTCATCTCAATCATAACCTAACCCCAAAATGAAGCCCATTACACTTTTGATTACCTCGAAACATTCGTTCTTGCCTACCCTTCAAACTATTACCTGTTTGACCAGAAGTGTTGCAGCAGGCATACCTTAACCTGCACCAAAACATGCTTTCCCTCCACTCAAATCCGTTGTGGCCGAGCGGTTCTAGGCGCTTCAGTCTGGAACCGTGCGACCGCTACGGTAGCAGGTTCGAATCCTGCCTCTGGCATGTATGTGTGTGATGTCCTTAGGTTAGTTAGGTTTAAGTAGTTCTAAGTTCTAGGGGACTGATGACCTCAGCTGTTAAGTCGCATAGTGCTCTGAGCCATTTTCCACTCAAATCGACATCATCTTACCCATCCCCTAGAGGTAATACGAAATCCCTACACTTCTCCTTAACAACTCCTTTCTCCAACCCAACCAGTCCATACTCACGTCTCCTTACGTTCAGTGAAGCTCGAGAAGAATGCACGAATGCACAGCTATGGCACACGTATGGATCCCTCTCTCAAATGACAGCACACACTATCTGACCGGAAAGTTGGAAAACGGCATACGCACTACACTACATGTCAGTACAGTCGTACGGAATAGACTGAACGGCTTGTATATGCCCTGGTCTCATATTTCTCAATAAAATGAATCACAAACCAATTATCAATATTGTTTATTTTTGGCTCGCTGAACACAAATATTGTTGTGGTCTTTAGTCCAAAGACTGGTTGGATGCAGCTCTCCATGTTACTCTATCCTGTGCATGTCTCTTGATCTCCGAGTAATTACTGCACCCTACATCCCTCTGAATCTGCTTAATGTGTTCATCTCTTGGTCTCCCTCTACAGTTTTTACATCCCCCTCCCGCACTTCCCGTCAGTACTTAATTGATGATCCCTTGATGCCTCAGAATGTGTCCTACCAACCGATTCCTTCTTTTGGCAAGATTTTACCACAAATTTCACTTCTCCCCAGTTCTATTCAGTACCTCCTCATTGCTAACATGATCTATCCATCTAATCTTCAGCATTGTTCTATAGCACCACATTTCAAAAGCTTTTTTTCTCCTCTTGTCAAAACTGTTTATCGGCCGTATTTCACTTCCAGACATGACTACATTCCATACCAATACTTTCAGACAGCACTTAATGGCACTTAGATCTATATTCGATGTTAACAAATTTCTCTTCATCATAAATGCTTTTCTTGCCATTGCTAGTCTACATTTTATATCCTCCCTACTTCGACCATCATCAGTTACTTTGCTTCCCAAATAGCAAAACTATTTTAAGTGTCTCATTTCCTAATCTAATTCCCTCAGCATCACCTGATTTAATTCTAATACATTCCATTACCCTCGTATTGCTTTTGTCGAAGTGCTTCTTATATCCTCCCTTCAATACACTGCCCATTACATTCAACTTCTCTTCCTAGTCCTTTGCTGTATGTGACAGAATTACACTGTCATCTTCAAACCTCAAAGTTCTTATTTCTTCTTCCTGGACTTTAATTCCTACTCCGTATTTTTTCTTTTGTTTCCTTTATTACTTGCTCAATATACAGATTAAATAGCGTTGGGGATAGGCTACCACCCTGTCTCTCTCCCTTCTCAACCACTGCAGCCCTTTCGTGCCCCTCCATTGTTGTAACTGCCACCTGGTTTCTGAAAAATTGTAAATAGCCTTTCGCTTCCTGTACTTTACCCTTGCCTGCTTTAGAATTTGAAGGAGAGTAATCTAGTCAACACTGGCAAAAGCTTTCTCTAAGTCCAAAAATGCCACAAACATTGGTCGTAGGGTCATCACTGCTTCGCATGTTCCTATATTTCTCCAGAATCCAAACTGATCCTCCTCGATGTCGGCCTCTACCAGTTTCTCCTTTCTTCTGCAAAGGATTTGTGTTTGTATTTACAGCTGTGATTTATTAAACCGATAGTTCGGTAATTTTCACATCCGTCAGTACCCGCTTTCTTTGGAATTGGGATCATTATATTCTTCCTGAAGTCTAAGGATATTTCGCCTGTCTCATACATCTTGCACGACAGATGGAAGAGATTTGTCATGGCTGGCTCCTCCAATGCTATCAGTACCTCTCAACGGATTGTTGTCTACACTCGGGGCCTTCGTTCGACTTACGTGTGTCAGTGCTTTGTCAAATTCTGCACGTACTATCGTACCTCCCTCATCATCTTCCTCTACGTCCTCTTTCCTTTCCATAATATTGCCCTCAAGTAAATCTCCCTTGTATAGAGCCTCTATATACTCCTTCCATCTTTCTGCTGTCTCTTCTTTGCGTAGTACTGGTTTTCCATCTGAGCTCTTGATGTTCATGCAGTTGGTTCTCTTTTTCCTGTAGGCAGCATCTATCTTACCCCTAGTGATGTATGCTTCTACATCCTTACATTTGTCCTCTAATCATTCCTGCTTAGCCATTTAACACTTAAATCAATCTCATTTTCTTGGCATTTGTATTCCGTTTCGCCTGCTGTATTTATCGAATTTTTATATTTTCTCCTTTCGTTGAATAAATTTAATATATCTTGTGTTACCCAGGATTTCTACTAGTCCTCGTCTTTTTATGTACTTGATCCTTTGCTGCCTTCACTATTTCATTTCTCAAAGCTACCCATTCTTGTTCTGCTGTATTCTTTGCTCCTGTTCTTGTCAGTCGTTTCCCAATGCTCCCTCTGAAACCCTCTAGAACCTCTGGTTCTTTCATTTTATCAAGGTGACACCTCCTTAAATTCCTGCCTTCCTGCATTTCTGCAGTTTTAATCTGCAGTTCATAAACAATAAATTGTGGACAGTTTCGCCATCTGCCCTGGAAATGTCTTACAATTTAAAATCGGGTTCCTAAATCTTTGTGTAACCATTATCTAATCAGCCTGAAACCTTCTGGTGTCTCCAGGTCTCTTCCACGTATACGACCTTCTCTCATGATTCTCAAACCAAGTGCTAGCTAGGATTAAATTACGCTCTGTGCAAAATTCTACCATGCGGCTTCCTATTTCATTCCTGTTCCCCAGGCCATATTTACCTACTACTTTTTCTTCTCTTCCTTTCCCTACTATCGAATTCCAGTGCACCATGACTACCAAATTTTCGGCTCCCTTAATTATCTGAATAATTTATTGTGTCTCGTCACAAATTTCCTGAATATCATCCTCATCTGCGGAACCAGTTGGCATGTAAACTTGTACTATGATTTATGTTTTGCCCAAACTATTGACATGCAGACAGACGGAGGCTTTTTCGCAAATTTTCGTCATTGAGATTATCAGGCAATAGTGATTAATTTAGTTTCATAATCAAATAAAGCCTTTAACAAACATTTGTTCATCGAAACACGGGCATTAATTTTGCAGATATGTAGACATAGAAACTCTTCCCGAGGAAAACTTTGCAGATATCGTGGACAGTTTTGAACTAAGATAGCTTGTCTCTTGAAAGAAGTTTACACTTAAGCTCGATCAATTCCATCTGAACATGTATAACGGCGCTTTATATTGAAACAGCAAATGATGCTGTAAACAGCTCAGAAAGTGATGTGAAAATGGTGGTGTCCTGAAAACCTTTAGAAAACTGTTCCTGTAATTCATCCACCGCCACAATGAGTTCTTCAAAATTCGCCACCGCCAATAAGCTTAGGGAAACGCATGACGTTCTGTATCAGAAGCCGTCCCTTCCACAGTGCTTTTTCCTCCTTAAATGAATCGACTTTCGTCATAAAAATAGAAATAAGTTGCACCTCCCCTTGCAACGTCTCACAGAGGACAGTATGAGTCACATCTGCTTGAAATACGAGATCAGCAATCCAATCTTTATCTTCCAATATTGGTTCCTGATTTCCTATTTCATTCAGGTATTCAACAATAGCAAGTCTTAAATCCAAAAACAGTTCCAATCAGGTCCCTTCAGCTAATTAATGTACTTCGCAGCATAACGTCTCCATATTCTTCGTTTCTTCCCTTAGAAAATGTTTGACGGTATTGTAATGCGCGCGAATTCAGAAAAATCCTACCAGCAACTCCATCACGTGTTCTGTGCCTGCAAATTTAGCACAGTGTGCTTCTTGATGTACAAAACGACGAAGCCCGTTCATCTCTCAATCCTGATTTTTTGCTCTTTCGTCTTAAACTAAACCTTTAAATACTTTGTGCATGATGTTGTAATGCTGTTCCATTGCAAATTTGCGGTGTTATTCGATTATTCGACTCGGTAATAGATTTTGAGGATTCTCACTCATCTCTTCGAAACGTAACTGTGATTCTCATTCACTTCTAAAAGACTTTGAAGGGTATCTCTACGTGATGGATACGGTTGGAGATCGGTGCTTGTGATGAAGGTGTGTGTAAAAATGATGTATCTCTTAATATGGAAGGTGGGAAGACGGTATCTGGATATACATGAAGGATTAAATAAATAACTTGGCCGTATTTATCTGTTGCACAACGGATAGCAGTAGGACGTAAAAATAGAAGTTTGCGAGGAAATACGTAAGCAGGTGTTCTGGTAAAAAATCACGTTTATCGATGACACAAATGTACAAACTAATAAACTAAACAACTAATAAATGGGTGACAGTTGATGTTCTTCATAAAACTCGCTACATTTACAACTGCTCCTTGGAGAACCCAGCCCGATTTATCATTAATTATTAATTATGGAAGGGTCAGAGGAATCTTTCAATGGCGGCATTCACGCAGAAATACACATATAATATAGATTCAGGACAGAAAAAGCTCTTTGCTACCTGGTTCGTGCTTAATAGGGTTGGCTATTCTGCCACAATTTTACTCCCACAGATCTAGATACTGAAATTAAAGATAATATACACTGTGACCGCTATAGACGCACTAAGTTGCTCAGTTTATTTTTATGTAGTTATCAGTTTGCGCCGAGAATTGAGGTTCCAGATGTGAGTACATTAAGTTAAATGTTAAGCAAAATAATGAAGAGACTTATATAGAACCCCTTCAATTTCTAACGACAGATCGCTGTCCCTTTTTGTGCAAACAGCTCTGGATCTGTGTATATCGTTTCTACCAGGACCAAATATCAAAAGATAAACAGTGCTGACACTACGATTCTGACGAGCTGAGGAAAATCGTGCCTACAGAAAAATAATGCTCCAAAAGCCAGGGGAAACAGTGTCACAACGCACTGCTAAATGGAATGTCACGCTGTACTGACTAGTTCCGAGAAAGTTCAAGTAAAACCGAGATTTGCCGCGTAGTGCCGAGTGAGGACGAGCCAACATTAGCATGCTTGCAGTACAGTGTGCATGCACGAAGTCTAAAATAGTAGAACTATGAGACTTAACATCTGAGGTCATGTCCCCTAGACTTAGAACTACTTAAACCTAACAACCTAAGGACATCACACACATCCATGCCCAAGGCAGGATTCAAACCTGCGACCGTAGCAGCAGCGCGGTTCCAGAGTGAAGCGCCTAGAACCGTTCGGCCACAACACCACGAACTTTTTCACGCTGCGGGCGACGCTGCCTTACATCGCAAATCGTACGGATAGCCCCAAACCTATTGCCAGTGTCAGAGTACCCATCGCGCGTCTTCGAAATATCCCTTCTATTCCCCATTTTTGAGTGGACTGATGTGGCCCGCCACGAAGTTCGCTACCGCACCAGAATTTTCAAAGAAGCGCTTGCAATCTACATCCACATTTATTTGCTGGATGTATTACAAAATCTGCCTTCCCCTGCAATCCTTACCCTCTACTGGTAGTTGGTACACTGGTACCAACAGCTTAATTCCCTGATGCCTTATCACATCGCATGCCCCATCTTCTTGTCAGTGTTTTCCATATATTCCTTTCTTCGCCGATTCTGCGGACAACCAACTCATTCCTTATCATTCGACCTAATTCTCAATATTCTTCTGTAGCATCGCCTCTCAAACGCATCGGTTCTTTTAAGTCCTGATTTTCCCACAGTCAGTGATGCTCTATCATTCAATGCTGTGCTCGATACATACATTCTCAGAAATTCAGATCTAAATCAAGGCCTATATTTGACAGCAGTACACGCCTCTTGGCTAGGTATGTCCTCTTTGCCAGTGCTAATCTGTTTCTTAAATACTCCTTGCATCTTCCGTCACGCTTCATTTTGTTTCCAAGGCTGCAGAACTCCTTAATTTCGTCTGCCTAGTGGTCACCAGTTTTGATGTTAAGATTCCCGCTATTCTAATTTTCCTACATTTCATTACTTTTCTGGTTCACCGTCACTCAGTATTCTTTACTCATTAGACTGTTAATTCCATTCAACAGATCCTGTAATACTTCTCAAATTTCCGTGAGGATAGCGATTGCATCAGAGAACCTGATCACTAATATCCTTTCACCGTGAATTTGTTTCCCACCGTCGAACGTTTTTTATGTCCGTCATAACTTCTTCGTTGTATGAGTTGAACATTGCAGGCGAAAACCTACAGCCCTGCTTTACACCTCTTTTAATACGAGCGCTCCATTCTTAGTCTTACAGTCTTGGTGATCCCTCTTGGATCTTGCACACATTACGTATTACCTGTCTTTCGCTATGGCTTAATCCAGTTTTCCTCAGAATTTATAACATGCATCACCATTTCATATTGTCTAGCGATTCGTCTACGTCGACAAATCCAATGAAGCTGTCTTGATTTTTATTCAGTGCTGCTAGCGTTATCAATCTCTCGTGCCTTTACCTTCCTCCTCTAGTCATACAAGAAATCCTCCGTTCTTCGGTGTAATACTCTTGTCAGCAGCTTAGATGCATGAGACGTGCCAATTGTGTGATAGTTCTTGCTCTTTTATGCCGTTGCTACCCACAGAATTGTGTGGTTGACATTTTTCCGAAAGCCTGATGCTACAAATTCTACACATCAGCTTGATTAGTCGTTTGGTTGCCACTTACCGCAAGTTTTTAGAAATTCCGATAGGATTATATATATCCCTTCTGCCTTATTTGATGTAAAGTCTTAATTTCCGAATCTAATATTGGATTCATTATGTCTTCTAAATCGTCTCTAATTTCTTCTTCTGCCACGTCATCAGACAATTACTAACACTGACAGAGGCCTTCAGTGTACTCTTTCTACCTATCGGATCTCTCTTCCACTATTAACAATGGAATTCCAATTCATCAATAAGATGGAGCATTTCTTCTCTTACCCGAGGTTTCTTTGTAGCTATCTTTCTTTTACATATGGTTCCATCTGTGAGATGTTTGTTCGTCTTCAATTCAACTGCCTAGTCTGATATTCCTTATCGCAGTATCCACATCAGTATCCAGATCCTCAGCGAACTTGAAACGGTCTCGTCATTCCTCAGAATTTCAGTATCCCACTTCCTTCCAAACTGATTCTTCCAGACGATTCTGTTAAACTTAAGTCTGCTCTTCATCAATACCAAATTGTGATCGGAGAATATATCTGCTCCTGGGCACGTCCTACAAGCCAATATCTAATTTCGAAATATCTGTCTTATCATGATGTAATCCAGCTGGAATTATCCCGTGTCTCCTGGTCTCTTCAAACTATACCTTTCTTGAACAGAATATTCGATTTTATCATCTGAAATTTATTGCAGAAGTCAGTTAGTCATTCTGCTTGCGACGTCATCGTGTATAGCTGAACCATATTTATAGTAATTGATTTGCTATCGATTCTGATGAGAACAATCCTTTCATTGAACTATTCACAGGATGTCACTCTCGGCCCTACTTTCCCATTCGTAACGAATCCTACTGTTTCTGCTGCTGCTAATACTACCCCTTAAACCATTAGCTTATTTCTGCTTCACTTCACTGGCTCCATTATGCCCAGATTGAGGCTTTTCGTTTCCTTTTCAGGTTCTGTAGCTTTCCTGCTACGTTCGAACTTAAGACATTTCATGTTCCAATGGGTAAAATGCCAAGTCTTGGTTGATTATTTCATATTTTTCTCATGGTCACCTTCCTTTTGGCAGCCTGTCCATGAGATGCCAATGAGGGACTTCGGCCACCATTGCTGACATTTTTCAGTCAAAATTCAAGCAGTTCTTGTGTTCGAATGCGAGATCCTTGATGTTCAGTGACAGTCGGTACTACCAACCATTCCTAAGTGATGCACCTGAGAACTTCCTCCTCATTATCTTTCTTCAGAAAGACATATCAACCCCTGCCGCCATCTTAATCCCCCCATGATCACTCCAACCATTACTATGTCCTAGCCGACGTAGTTAGAACCTCTACGTTATTTATAATGGCTGCCTTCCATGCCGGAAGACGGCAGTGGCATCAGTTTATCAACATACACAGTAGTCTCAATATCCACATTGCAGCCCATCCCCGTCCTGTTACAAACACTTCTACGTCACTATTTCCTCTCCTAACCTCGTGAAGTGCACTGAAATCCTAGATCCAACTGGGAGTGTTCATCTGCCTTTCCTTCGCCAGTTTTCATACCGTGTATCGTCTCACTCCGCAACATTCCTAATCACCTATCCCAACAGATACAGGATTATTCCCATGCACGCTGGAACGCATACGATGTTCAAACCCATATCAAAAATCATTACTACCACCTTGAAATTACTGGCGACTTCAAGTAGGAGGCTTATTTCCTACAACTTCAGTTGCTTTCCTATTCATATTCCACTCCCACCTTCTGTGGCCATGCTCCTCCTCCTCCCAATGCTCTTGCCCTGCTCCAAGAATCTCATCTTGTATCTCATCTTGTCTATAGAAAATCATTTTGTAATCGTATCCGGGAAGCTCACATGCAGCAGCTCCAGCAATATGTTCGAAGCTAATTACGAGCTAAACGACATCGGATCCTGCCACATGGCAGCCATAAAGCCACACAAAACAACTGCAAACTCTAAAAGTATTGGAATCCGGAAACAACCCCAGTCCCACATACAGGGTAGTCCATTGATCGTGACCGGGCCAAATATCTCACGAAATGAGCGTCAAACGAAAAAACTACAAAGAACGAAACTTGTCGAGCTTGAAGGGGCGCTTCGGTTGGCCCTGCTAGATGGCGCTGCCATAGGTCAAACGGATATCAACTGCGTTTTTTTTTAATAGGAACACCCATTTTTTGTTACATTTTCGTGTAGTACGTAAACAAATACAATTTTTTTTGGACCACTTTTTTCGCTTTGTGATAGATGGCGCTGTAATAGTCACAAACATATGGCTCACAATTTTAGACGAATAGTGGTAACAGGTACGTTTCTTAAATCAAAATACAGAACTTAGGTACGTTTGAACATTTTATTTCGGTTGTTCCAATGTGATACATGTACCTTTGGGAACTTATCATTTCTGAGAACGCATGCTGTTACAGCGTGATTACCCGTAAATACCACATTAATGGAATAAATGCTCAAAATGATGACCCCCAACCTCAATGCATTTGGCAATACGTGTAACGACATTCCTCTCAACAGCGAGTAGTTCGCCTTCCGTAATGTTCGCAAATGCATTGAAAATGCGCTGACGCATGTTGTCAGGCGTTGTCGGTGGATCACGATAGCAAATATCCTTTAACTTTCGCCACAGAAAGAAATCCGGGGACCTCAGATCCGGCGAACGTGCGGGACATGGTATGGTGCTTCGACGACAAATCCACCTGCTATGAAATATGCTATTCAATACCGCTTCAACAGCACGCGAGCTATGTGCCGGACATCCATCATGTTGGAAGTACATCGCCATTCTGTCATGCAGTGAAACATCTTGTAGTAACGTCGGTAGAACATTACGTAGGAAATCAGCATACATTGCCCAATTTAGAATGCCATCTATAAAATGGGGGCCAATTATCCTTCCTCCCATAATGCCGCACCATACATTAAGCCGACAAGGTCGTTGATGTTCCACTTGTCGCAGCCATTGTGGATTTTCCGTTGCCCAATAGTGCATATTATGCCGGTTTACGTTATCTCTGTTGGTGAATGACGCTTCGTCGCTAAATGGAACGCGTGCAAAAAATCTTTCACCGTCCCGTAATTTCTCTTGTGCCCAGTGGCAGAAATGTACACGACGTTCAAAGTCGTCGCCACGCAATTCCTGGTGCATAGAAATATGGTACGGGTGCAACTGATGTTGCTGTAGCATTCTCAGCACCGACGTTTTTGAGATTTCTCACACAATTTGTCTGCTACTGATGTGCGGATTAGCCGCAATAGCAGCTAAAACACCTACTTGGGCATTATCATTTGTTGCAGGTCGTGGTTGACGTTTCACATGTGGTTGAATACTTCCTATTTCATTAAATAACGTAACTATCTGGCGAACGGTCCGGACACTTGGATGATGTCGTCCAGGATACCGAGCAGCATACATAGCACACGCCCGTTGGGCATTTTGATCACAATAGCTATACATCAACACAATATCGACCTTTTCCGCAATTGGTAAACGGTCCATTTTAACACGGGTAATGTATCACGAAGAAAATACCGTCGGCACTGGCAGAATGTTACGTGATACCACGTACTTATTCGTTTGTGACTATTACAGCGCCATCTATCACAAAGCGAAAAAAGTGGTTCAACTAAAACATTCATATTTCCTTACGTACTACATCTACATATATACTCCGTTGGCCACCAAGCGGTGTGTGGCGGAGGGCACAATTCGTGCCAAAGTCATATTTTCCCTCCTCTGTTCCACTAGCGGATCGCACGAGGGAAAAACGACTGTCTGAACGCCTCAGTATAAGCTCTTATTTCCCTTATCTTTGAATGAAGATCATTACGCGATTTGAAAGTTGTGGTAATAATATATGTTCTACATCCTCGGTGAAGATTGGATTTCGGAATTTAGTGAGCAGCCCATTCTGTTTAGCGCGTCGTGTGTCCCACTTCAAACTTTCTTTCAGATTTGTAACGCTCTCGCGATGTGTAAATGTACCAGTCACGAATCTTGCCTCTCTTCTTTGGACCTTCTCAATTTCTTGAATCAGACCCAACTGGTAAGGGTCCCATACAGAGAAACAATACTCTAAGACTGGACGAACTAACGTATTGTAACCTATTTCCTTTGTTGAAGGACTGCATCGCTTCAGGATTCTACCAATAAACCCCAATCTAGAGTTCACCTTACCCATTACTTGTGTACTCTGATCATTCCATTTGGGATCATTTCGAATAGTCACACCTAGATACTTGACTAATGTTACCGTTTCCAAAGTCTTATCATGTATTTTGTACTTATACATTAATGGGGATTTTCTCCTTGTTATATGCAGTAGGCTACACTTACTAATATTGAGAGATAACTGCCAGTCATTACACCACGCATTTATTTTCTGCAAACCCACATTGATTTGCTCACAACTTTCGTGTGATACTGCTTTCCTGTAGACTACAGCATCATCGACAAACAGTCTAAGATCGCTGTTAATACCATCAACCAGATCATTTATGTGAATCATAAAAGGCAGAGGACCTATTACGCTGCCCTGGGGCACACCTGAAGTTGCTCTTGTTTCTGTTGACGTTACCCCGTTCAGGACGACATATTGCTCCCTGTCTGTTAGAAAACTTTCTATCCAACAGCATATGCCACTGGATAGACCGTAAGCGCACACTTTTTGTAGCAAGCGACAGTGCAGAACTGAGTCGAACGTCTTTCGAAAGTCGAGAAATATGGCATCAACCTGGGAGCCGGTATCTAGAGCCTATTGTATATCGTGCACAAAGAGGGCCAGCTGTGTCTCGCATGACCGCTGTTTCCTAAAACCGTGCTGGTTTCTGCAGATGAAATGATTCAAATGGCTCTGAGCAATATGGGACTTAACGTCTGAGGTCATCAGTCCCCTGGAACTTAGAACTAATTAAACCTAACTAACCTAAGGACATCACACACAGCCATATCCGAGGTAGGATTCGAACCTGCGACAGTAGCGGTCGCGCGGTTCCAGTCTTTAGCGCCTAGAAGCGCTCGGCCACCCCGGCCGGCTCTGCAGATGAGCTTCTCAGAGTCTAGAAAGGTCATTATGTCTGAACACAAAATATGTTCCATGATTTTACAACAAATCGATGTCAGTGAAATTGGCCGGTAATTATGTGCATCCGATTTTTTACCCTTTTTATAGATTGCTATGACCTGGGCCTTCTTCCAGTCCCGTGGAACTTTCCGCCCTTCCAATGATCTCTGATAGATGACGGGTAAGAATGGTGCTATGGTCAACATAAAATCTTACGGGGATATCGGCTGGGCCAGATGCCTTTCTGGCGTGTAAGGATTTTAACTGTTTTACAATCCCAGATACACTAAACACTATGTCAGCCATTCTTTCGTTTGTTCGATAATTGAAAAGGGGAATGATGCTGCAGTCCTCTATCGTAAACGAGATTTGGAATGCTAGGTTTAGAATTTCGGCCTTCTGTTTATCATAATCCGTTACTTTACCCATACTGTCAGCAAGAAAAGATATTATTTGTAGCGTTCATAGATTTTACGTACGACCAAATCAGATAAAATATTGCTTTCAGATTCCTTGAAAGAGTCTCTCATTGTCCTTCTGGCAGCTGCTTTCTTTTCGCATAGTTTCTGTTTCTCAGCGGGGCAGTGACTATGTTGAAAACGACTGTGCAAGATTCTCTGCTTTCTCAGCAGCTTCTTAATATGTTTTTTGTACAACAGTGGACCGAGTGCGTTGAAATGCAAGGAGCCTATGTCGAAAATGATGTTCTTGTAAGTTTCCTATTTGATTACAATACAATATTATATGTCTAGCGGGCCAACCATAGCGCCAACTGGTTTCCCCCTTCAAGCTAGACGAGTTTCAGTCTTTGTAGTTTTTTCGTTTGATGCTTATTTCGTGAGATATTTGGCCCGGTCACTATCAATGGACCACCCTGTATATGCACCCTACATAACAACATGCCAATACCTGATAATCTGTTCAAAGCCGACCACTTCACATGCTACCTGTAAGACACATCACCATCCCACATGACTCCGTTATTGGTTAATTGTTGGATCCCTGCATGTATGACCGTACCAACATAGTTATCCGCCTCTCGCTCAAAACTTTCAGTAGCATGGAAAGGACTAAACCCTCCACAAACAGGTTAACACATTACAAGAACATTTGCTAAAAAGCGAGGCGTATCACCACTTTAAGGATGCTTTTCCATCTTTTGTAATATTTCACAGGCTACTTTCCGCCATTGGCTTTAGCAGTATGTCTTTATACGAGTATGTAGACATAGATCCACGACACTGGATCGCTGAATATTACCCAGAACAGTGGACAACGTTCACTGTAGTCGTCTTCCTGAAACATGACAAATCACTCTCACAGACCTCATCCTGTCAACCTATCAGCTTCACGTCAGTTTTCAGCAAAATCCTTCAAACCATCCTTATCCAACGAATCTATCAGCACCTTGATATCTAACTAGCCATCAACAACACAGGATATCGCTTTCGTCCCAACTATTCCATCCGTGACCATCTTTTTCTCAGTATATCAACCTTATCCACCATGAACTAAATAAACGGATATCCGCCATATTTGTGTCCCTTGATATCCATAAGCCCTTGACTGAGTGCGACATTCTGGGTTGCTGTTTAAGCTACGAAACTATTCACTCCCAGTTAACTATATCCACATTATAGGATCCGTTCTTCATCACCGTCCTATGGATATCGCAATCAACAACGTTTGCTCGTGCACATTCACCAAACTGCAGACCTAGCCCAAGGCTCTTTCCTTTCACCCCTCCTTTACTTCCTGTACAAGCATTTCCAAACAACCACCCCTCATCTACCTCCTGCAATATGCTAATCACACTGTCTACCTGCACCCTTCTCCGATCCCATATATCTCTCCAATGCCACTTGAATCTCCCAGGCGCGTGGTGTAATACGTGAAGCTGCAAGAAAATCTACAGTACGGCCAAGCAGCCATCTTTGATCACAACATTCGGAGTTTCTATGGTCCAGATTTCAATTCATACAGCAAACCAACCACGTCCCTCTGATTAACACAGTGAAGTATTTTGGATTAACCCTCGACATAAAACTAACACGGTATGCACATCTCGTTACCATCAACACAATGCCGAAACCGATTACAACCACTGACAGAACGCACCTGCGATATATATCCTACCATTACTCTCGCCCATAAATTCCTCATCTCCCCCTCTTAAATTCCACCGGACTGAATGAAATCCGCTTCGCCTTCCACATTCGCATCCGTTTACCATTCCCAGCTCGCATCCTACACCACCTCATCCTCCATTTCCACATCACCTTCTCTTCCTAGAACACCTTGAAATCCAATATCTTGATCACGAAACCCATTCCTTCACCCAATGTCATACCCACTTATTACTAATCCAGGTACCCTGCTGCGTCACTACATCCATATTCGAAACACCTGACAAAATAAGGAATGGAAACTGGTTCAACTGGATCTGAGCACTATGGGACTTAACATCTGAGGTAATCAGTCCAGTTCCCTAGACTTAGAACTTCTTAAACCTAACTAACCTAAGGACATCAGACATATCCATGTCCGAAGCAGGATTCGAACCTGCGACCGTAGCAGCAGCGCACTTCCCGAAAAAGCGAGCTTCATGTATTTTATTAAAATTTATAAAATTACCACAGTCTTTAATGCCTAGCTCCAATTTACGTAAGACAGTTGAAATATGACGGTTCAAATGGTTCTAAGCACTATGCGACTTAACTTCTGAGGTCATCAGTCGCCTAGAACTTAGAACTAATTAAACCTAACTAACCTAAGGACATCACACACATCCAGGCCCGAGGCAGGATTCGAACTTGCGACCGTAGCGGTCGCTCGGTTCCAGACTGTAGTGCCTAGAACCGCACGGCCACCACGGCCGGCGAAATATGACGAAGGGCTAATCTCGGTTGTAAGTAATAACCATCTTCAGGGCACTCACAAATTAAATTCGTGTTCAACACAAAATGGGTATGCCAGTAATAATCATTATGCAGTGACATACTTTTGCGCGGTTCTAGGCGCTCAGTCCGGAACCGCGCGACTGCTACGGTCGCAGGTTCGAATCCTGCCTCGGGCATGGATGTGTGTGATGTCCTTAGGTTAGTTAGGTTTAAGTAGCTGTAAGTTCTAGGGGACTGATGACCACAGATGTTAAGTCCCATAGTGCTCAGAGCCATTTGAACTATTTTTTTGACATACTTTTGTCTAAATGAAAGAATGAATTTAAAAAAATGTCGATAACACCAACAATAAAACTGAGCGAGGCTGTACACTATACTTCTTGTACAAGACGAGGTTGAACAAACTGGATGTATCAATAAAATCACATGAATTATTAACATGTAATTGTATAAAAGGTAAGTTCAACGAAAAAACTTTAATGCAACCTTATGAATTGGTCTCTTATAAAATTACAAGTTAATTAGTCATGTGGTTTTACTGATGGAACAAGTTTGTTCAACCTGCGTCTTATATGAGAATGTGCTGTTATCAACGAATTTCTTTTTCATGTTGCTACCTGCACGAATGCATCTCGCTACTTGATGGTTATTACTTGTACATCCAATTTTTTTTAACCATATTTCATATGTACATGAAGTACAGATAGTTTTTATTTACAACCGAAATTAGCTAGTTATCATATATTAACTGGCTTATGTAAATAAGATGAAGTTATTAAAAAAATTGTGAAAAAGGTTTTTCTTTTATTTCAACGCATCCACATTACACCTTCCATGCACCTTCACGCATCACCCATTCTCTCCCACCGGATTTTCAACGAACTCCACTACCCAAGAATCAAATCCTTCCTGCAATATACCCCTGTTTCCAGTCCTAATTACAACGCTCCATCCCACACCAGCCTCCCATATTCCTCCCTCCCCTTGCTCCATGCTGCTGATTTTAAATCACTACTTTTGATTTTACAGGGCGCCTTAGTGATACTCATCACTCCACCTACATCGTAACCATTAACATTTTCATGCATCACTATTACACAATATATTCATTCACATTACCATCAGTGACAATTTTAACTGTAACATTTAAAATTCTGAAACATCATCAATACTACTACTGATGTGTTTTTAAAAAATGTTCGTTTATTATTACACAGTTTTATGCATTAATGCGTATATACTATCAATGTGTTTATGTATTTTAATCAACTTTTCTATTTGTGTAACATTTGGCTAAAGAGTGCTTTTATCCACTGCCATTCCGTCCCCTCGTGGGAAACTAAAATGACACTACAGAGAAATATGTTCGTTTCCCCAGGCAGATCTGTGGAATATAAAGTGTTACATGAGTACTGTGTTTCATGGTGGGAGAACAACAGAGGTATGTCAATTTCATTATATGTATATTTTGATTTTATTTCTTCTGTTCTCAAACCTGGTATAATTTTTTATATTGTTTTACTACCAGGTAATTTGGAAATGCCCAAGGGGACGAAACTAGCTAACAGCTGAAGCTTGAAATAACGTGATTATTTCAAAAAAATGAAAGAAAGTCTATGGAAGGAAATCACTTCCATCATGAAGGAACAGTGAAGTAGATATCTCAGCGCGTGATAGGTGTTTACGTTGGCGGCAGAGCGCCTCAGTCTGCGACCTGGCCAGGACGTCATATGAGGCTGAGGCTGGCACGGGCACGGTATCGATTGTGGCTGTCAGCCGCACAGTCGATTATTCAGGCGGCGCTGGACCGCACTTGACAGCGCTGTGACCACGCACCGCCTCGCCCGCGTACTCCGCCTGTGCGGACGTGGAAGCAGGCGTGACCCACAGACACACACACACACACACAAACGCGCAACCGCAGACGGGTGTCAGGTCCAGAAAGTAGGGTGAATGACACCATACACGCTCGCACGCTCTGCGGAAGCAGTCCGTAATCCAGTCCAGCAAACGTCACGGTTACGAGGCTGTGAGTTTAAACTAGTTCATTAAGTCAAAAGAGGAAGTTTAACAAGCCAAAACATACGTTTCTTGTAAATTTAGTGCAAAATTAACATTAAAAACAACCTGAAGATAAAAAATGCATCTGTCGGAGACTGTTTCTCATTATTCCGTAAACAGTGGAAGAGAAAATGAATCCCTTGAACAATATATAAGCTGTGCAGTTTTCTCTGTCGGGATCTAACTTATATATTGCAACATGGATAAGGAACTGGAAAGATGACGAAATGGTTCAAATGTCTCTGAGCACTATGGGACTTAACTTCTAAGGTCATCAGTCCCCTAGAACTTAGAACTACGTAAACCTAACTAACCTAAGCACATCACACACATCCATGCCCAGGCAGGATTCGAACCTGCGAGCGTAGCGGTCGCGCGGTCCCAGACTGTAGCGCCTAGAAAGATGACAAACAAACAAAATATTATGTAAGTTTGCAGGCTTTCGTGGGCGTTGTGACTGAAGTTAAAATCTTCTGGGTTTTTAGGCCGCGTCATTTTTCTTGTAAAATGCTCGACGTTTCGACCCCAACTGCTGGGATCTTCCTCAGGATCTTTTGGTGTCCACTACTGCTAGAACACTGTCAGAGACGAGTGTCGCGTCCACTTAAAAAGGAGGAGTTTTCTGGAGTTCGTGCTGGTGGAGTGATACTATTGGTTAAAATTCATGTGGCTACCATTGGTTGGCCTTAGTCATACGCTAACACGATGCCGGAAGCCTATAGCCGTCCTCTCTTTGAAATTAGATGAATTCTTAGAAATTTTAACTGCCTCTCGGACCTTTCTTCTATAAATGTTTGTTTCTTTAGCCAGGACACGTACGTTATTAAAATCGATGTCAGAGCCACAGTTCTCGTGATGTTCCGCTAATGCCGATTTTGCACTCTGTGCATGTGCCGTTAGTGTTCCTTAACGCGTTCTTTAACAGTTCTTCTCGTTTCGCCTATATACACTTTGCCGCAACCGCATGACGTCCGTTCGAATCTAGCCACTGATGACGACCAACCAATACCGGTAGCGGACACTTCAGCCAAAGACCCCTCTCCAGCACAAGTGTGGAATAGTGCCTTTCTATCCAATGACGATGGACCGGCAATGGTATCCACGGGAGATGAGCTACTAAAGCGCCTTCTGAGCGGGAATATTAGCCTATGACTATGGCCCGCCAATGGTAGCCATATGAATTTTAACCAATACTATCACTTCTCCAGCACGAACTCCAGAAAACTCCTCCTTTATAAGTGGACCCGACACTCGTCTCTGACAGTGTCCTAGCTGTAGTGGACACCAAAAGATCATGAGGAAGATCCCAGCAGATGGGGTCAAAACGTCGAACATTTTACAAGACACAGGTTTCGGGCACTGAGGAAAGTCGAATCACTGTCATCAGGGACATAGGAGCATCATACCGATATATCTCACAGACAGTTGCCTGTAATGCGACCATTGAAGAAGGACAGTTGTGTGGTGCGAAGAGTGGACACGAATTCTTCCAGAAGGCATATACCAGGAGCAGACTGTAGGACTGACAGGGCTGTCGATGACGGAACTCATCGAGTTGGCGTGGCAGCAATTACACATTTGCATGTTGTAATGGTCGCCTGGTCGTAGATATTGCTAATTGCTATAATCGCACTATTTCACTCCCATTTACGGAGCTTGTTAGCACTTGAGGTTAGGTTGGCGCCATTACAATGCATTGTAGTAATCACTGCTGCTTGCTGGATCGCTGCTGTGTCTCGATGTTGATGCTGGCTCTAAATCTGGTTGTCTAGGGTTAAAAACATGAGGTCCCGTGTTTTTTATGTGCTTTTGACGATAAAGAATGAACGAAACCAACAAATATGTAAACTTCAAATATTTATTTCTCTGGTGGCCATCTTAATTCCACTGTCCACCAAAGACTATGACACAACACAACTTCCTTTACATGTTCTTTGCATTGTTTATCCACCTCAAACAATAACACACTAACACACTGTACCAAAGTGACATTCCGACTGCCTCTCGACCCTTCTTGCTGCTCGTATTTATAACATTGTCAAAGAACTACTAAAAAGAGATATAGTTTACAAGTCACATGTACATCTGTTATCATAATTTGTGCAGAAAAGTTATTAATTTGCATCGAGTGACATAATTTAACATGTTATTAAAATGACAGACGGATTTGTTGACTTGACAGAATAATTCTTTGTTACAAAAAGTCCTTTATTTTTAGAAGTTTGTCAATTGACTTCTCTAATTTGCATAAATAAGTAATTAACATGAATTATTTAGAAATACATTGGTTTTCGTCTAAAACAGGATTGATTTCGTGAATACTAAGTGAAACCGCTCCTAGTGAACAAATAGGTTTCACTGGGTGATTTTTATTTAAGGAGATCCAAAATACCTAAGGTGTACACTATTTTTCGTACTTCATATTAATTATTTAAGATGAACTCAGTGTTTTTACATGATGACATTTGCTGTATCAGTGATCAAGTGATATTAACTTTTGTGTGGGTTAGTTATTCAGTATAATTTAATGGGTTGACTGTTTATGGAGACATGTTACGCAATCATTGTTAACATACACAATAACTTTTCTATAATCATAAATACTCGTTAAACTGGTTGAATTTGGAGGGTATCGCATACTTCGGTACAGTAAAGCCTTTAATATGTTCCGTTACAATGTGCAACATGAAACTTAGTGAGTTCAGATACAGAACGTGTAAGTATGCCGCTGATGGATGCTTGTGACTCTGGTTCTGTGCTAGCGAAGGAACGTGGTGATGGTATGGCACTGATGGCCGGGTGGCCCCACCCGAGGAAGTTCGGCTGCCGGGTTGCAAGTATTATTCCAGGTGACGCCACGTTGGGCGACTTGCGCGCCGGTGACGATGAAATGATGATGAGGACAGCAGAACACCCAGTCCACAATCGAACTCGGGACGGCTGCATGGTAGACAAACGCTTTACCACTCGTTTATAATCTCTTGTTGCCAGCGCCTTACGCTGAAACCAAGCAGGAAACATCAGATCCGTTCACAGTGTAGAGCCAGAATCAACGTGGACGTTATTTGGGGCACTGTAGTGTTCAGCATGAGCCTCACTTCTGGTTGTGGTGATCAGACGAATGTTAATGTGTCTGTATACGAACTGGTGAAAGGCCACAGGCGGCAGTCATTTGCGAAATCAATACGTCTCCAACTAATGGTGTGGCAGAGTTGTTCGATAGGACAGCTAGACTGATTTACTAATTTTTGGAGGGAAGCTCAATGCACACCTCTGTGTAAAGAGTGGAAAATCCTGTTGTCCCTTCGTGACGAGGGAAGCGAATGGTATATTCACACCACAAACGCTTAAGGAAGAGAGAGGCCTAAATGGCCTGTTTTGTATCCTGATCTGAGAATCATGAATCATTTCTGGGATGGAATGGGAAGAAGTATACTTTAATGTAGAAGTCCACTCAGCCATTTACGTAGGCTGACAATGTGTTTCAGACATGGCTAGAAATTCATCCGTTTCACACTCAGGGGGTGTTTGCTTGCACATATTGTGGAGTGTATTCGTGCTCGTAAAGGGTCACCTTTTACTAATGCCTACGATAGACATCAGTTCTGATCTTAATGAAAGTTTAGTCATTTTATATCCCTTGTGTAATAAATAAGTCAACACAGTTTTACCAACTTCTTTTCGTTTTGGTATAATTCCTAGAATTTCATAGGCATTCTTGAACTGCTACGAGTATTTTTACAACACGTTACAGCCCGATACAGGAATAGACGAAGATGACACCATCGATCTCTGGCGTTCAAAAAGCATAAAACAACAGAGAATTAGTAACGTCTTCATTAGCACCATTCATTCCTCTAAATACATTTCCGTTTCACTCATTCAGTAGGGGGGACTGTTCTACGTGGAGGATAGTGTACCTAGGGACACATGATGCTTCCTGGTCGATGACTCAATCTAGTGTTTGATTTGACAGTCACGTGGAGGAATGCGCCCTGGAAACGGCGATGCTCAGATCCCGATATTTTCGACTGCTTTTGTCGTTGAGATAAGAGGTTGTGCAGCGATTGTAAATATTATGCTTTGTATTAATTTAAGTGCTGTATAATTTGTTATAGCTATCTGGAGGATATTGTTACATTTTCAGTTACGAGATCTGTACAAAAACTTCGGGAACATTGTAATTTCGTCCCAATGGTGAGTTGTACGTCTGTTAATTATTGTTCAGAGCTCTACTGAGTAGAGAATTGTGTCGCATAGACTGCGAATTTCGAGATGGTAGAATTAGAGGAGCAACGCTTCTGCGTTACATTTTGCGTGAAACTCATGAAAATCTTTACAGAGACACGCCAAATGATGCAATAAATCTACGGTAATGAGTGCTTAAGCCGCACTCGTTGTTTAGAATGCTTCACACGGTTTTAAAATGGCCAGATGACAGTTCAAAGTGACCCTCGTCCAGGACGACTTTCTATGCCTACCGATGACGCTCATGTCAGGAAAGCCCACGAAATTGTGCGTGCCAATCGAAGATTGATTGTCCAAGAGGTTGCAGAAGAATTTAACATTTCACTTGGATCATGTCATGAAATCCTGACACAGAATCTTGGAAATCATCGTGTTACCGCTACGTTCGTCCCACTGCTCATGAGTGAAGGAAAGTATTTCTAAAGACACCGTGCACAATAAGTAAAAGGTAAGCTTAGAAAAATTTTGTGGATAAAGTTCCAGAATTTTTTTAACGGACCTCGTATTTTTAAAACTTGTTACGTAATGCGGGGACGTTTAAGCCACATTTCGTTGATCGTGCACCATTTTTTACCTTAAAACAGAAGAATGTCTTCTACCACTGAACATGACATATATGAAAATGAACAAAGTTCCTTTCATGTATTAACAATTTTCGTTGTCTTGAAAACGTAAATTTGTGTTAGCTATTAACAGCGTCTATTTGGAAACATTTTTAACTTCTAACTGGGTTTGTATAATGCTTCCTCGTAATTTGATTTCACATACTGATTATTGGTGTGTGTTAGAATAATAATATAACACATAGACTATTAAATGCACCACTGACGAGATTTTCTCGATTGCAACGCTTCTGAATTTGTGCACAACCTATGTTCCTAGTTACCTGACCGTGCTGTAACTTCGATCACTTTCTCACTTTTGGGAAGTTCTTCGTTTTCTAGAGTTATTTTAGTAATTTCAGAAAAAGACTGCAGCTCATGTCAATGCTACTACTTAAAAATGGAATAGGAGTGACATATTAAACTTCTATTGCAGGGTTATTTCGAGCTGAATGTATGGAAAGTGTTCCAAGGAATAATTCTCTCCTCTATTCTTGTGGGCTTCATACAGTTATTAAGACGATCACATTTTTGGTGGTCAATTCGGTAAAGGCAGCAGCCGTTACCACAGCCTAATACCATCAATCGACATTGAGTACTACGGACAACGGATAAATCAGTAAAGAAGGTTCTCAAATGAGTTGTCTGAACGAGAAAATCCACTCTGTTCCCCAAAATCCGAGACAAACACACACACACACACACACACACACACACACACACACACACACACAATATATCCTACCATAATTTTCAGATTGGTGGGTCTCATGAGGTGGGGGAGTCACGGAATAGCCCAGACTGCAGCAGCGCATAGTTTGGATGGGCAAGACATTCCGTCGTAACGCCTCACACTATCTTGTGTCTGTTTCTGTCCCATCGGAAATATTATCAGATATTTTTTGTTACATCTTAAGGGCTGTAGGATAATTTTTTATATAGTCGAGGCATTATAAACTTCGAAACACGGTAATATTGAAGCAGGTGTAACAAAAAAGCGGTTTTCACTGGAACGCGCAATGTAGCCCCTGGTGGAGTGCACTCGAGTTCCTCGGTGCGATGCGGCGCTGCTCGCCACTCCAGCGATTCAAATTGCTCCTCGTGTCCGGCAGATACGCCACTCGTCGCTTCACAGAGAGCGCCCAGCCCCGATAATTATTCCGCTGCCAATTACGGATTCACAGAACTGTTTTAATTACGTTAGCCACGTCACGTTTTCAAATAACGGCTTCCAATTAATGTGGCTATTCGATGATTTCCAATTTAATTTTATTCACACCAGCTACGGCTAGGTGCGACGTCCAGAGAACCACCTGCCGTGAGCAAAACCCATCACCGCGGATGTTAATACGACCGGAAAACTGCTAATGCGAAACAGTTTCGTCACGCAATTTGAGAGCACTTCACTTTCTGTGTTTTATCCAGGCAATACGTCGTTAACCAGAAAGAATATTATTAAGGATAATTTCTGAAGTATAACAGTAACATTCTACTAATTAAGATAGCCACAAGGGTCTGTTCTACAGAGAGAAAATTTACTATGGATCTATGACTAAGATGGATAAGTGAAGTCTCGCAGTCAGCAATTCCCATATTACACCAACCACCGCGGTATTCGCCGGAAAATGTTCAGCCAAAACATTCAACAACAATTTGGCCATTGAGAGATTTCAATCCCGCTGCTCCCGAAAACGTGTCCTAGTTATGGGATGAAATGTTTTACAAGAAATGCGAGTCTTATCGAAACACCTTCTTAAAGTTGCACATTGTAATTCTTCTTCAATTTCACTTATAGTTGGACAGATTGTAGACTTGTAAATTCTATCTGAAATTCTTACTATTTCTGCTGAACAAAATGCAGCAAAATATGTTAAAACCCGGCTACAGAAGATCTTTTACACCTTAGATGTTATACTATCCGTACCTCCAACATGCTGGGGTTAGAATGGATTCACAACTTTTTTGTCGTTACAATAACTGTTATGAAAACCGTCTCAAGTTGTACAGGAAGAACATTTATTTATTGATGACAGGTTTCGCTGTTTATCAGTTATCATATCAGTCATAATTCAGTCGTACAAGAGCAAATTGGCCATGAAATCAGTAAGTGTGATAATAGATAATGTGTTCTACACATGTGCTCGTGGCTAACTGTCAGAGCGAACATACATTCATTGATATCTCCATTACGATTGGCTGATTTCGTTAATGTACCATTTTTAGGTGCTACTACTATCGTCTTAATTTCACATCTTCACTGTGTGAGTGTATAGAATCGGGTGTGCCTACCATTTATATATTTTCCACTGAACTATTTCTCACTATTGTGTTTCACCACATATTCGAGGAAACGTGCTTTACATCCTTCCAGAGGTAGTTGATGTTGCTCAGACGATGAGTTCATTTTATAAAGACGCTGTGTGTGTAAATGACTTTGGCTGAGTGCCAAAACCTGTACGCCTTATGGTATAATACCACCGCCATTAATGACCCCTGGATGACATTATTCCAGCAGCTCTCATTGTAGCGTTCAGTATTTATTCCAGTATTTATCAAAATGGTCCAAATGGCTCTGAGCACTACACGACTTAACTTCTGAGGTCATCAATCACCTAGAACTTATAACTAATTAAACCTAACTAACCTAAGGACATCACACACATCCATGCCCCTAGGCAGGTTGCAAATGGTTCAAATGGCTCTGAGCACTATGCGACTTAACTTCTGAGGTCATCAGTCGCCTAGAACTTAGAACTAATTAAACCTAACTAACCTAAGGACATCACACACATCCATGCCCGAGGCAGGATTCGAACCTGCGACCGTAGCGGTCACGCGGTTCCAGGCTGAAGCGCCTTTAACCGCACGGCCACACCGGCCGGCCAGTATTTATCGTCAATAACAGAAGTACATCAGGAACTTTTTTTCGGAGTTATTTAACTGAGTTATATTTACTTGCTGCATATTTGAGATCAGTGAAATTGGTTTACTTTATCATAACTGCCGCCAATGAGTGTTTCTTTTTTGGGTAAAAAGTCAAATCGTTTGGCTTAATTGGCAGTAAAGCGGCAAGCCTCAGGTTCAGCCGCTTAATTTGATATGTTTTTCCCTTCCATCGCGTGAGGCGTGGGTTAAGTGTATATGATACGCGTAGGCGACTGTAATGAGTGGGAGTAACGTGTTGTCATGTATGCGTTGTATGATGATACTAGAAGGGAGAAGGTGAAACCCGATGCCGGAACACAGCCTACTGCTCGCGAGTAACACCAAGGGGGCACCAAGATGAATGTCCGACCCCGACGGATGCATCACGCCAAAAGTGTCACACGACTTTACTCCATAGGTCATCGACGCAAAGCCTGGTGATCAGAAACGCAACCACTCATCCTCCCCTTTTAACGAAAGGCAAAGGGAAAGCTGCCAACAGTGCGCGCCTTACACGGTCGTATATCCATCCAAGTACCGACCACGCCTTACGTTGTTCAACCTCGATAATTTGATTGGAAACAGTGTACTCAACGTGGCAAGGCGTTGACGGGTTGTGGTTACAGGCTGTATGGAAGTATTATCAAGTACCTAATGATCAAAACTGATAATCTGGAGTATAGTGCAATACGAGAATATCTTGCAATATGAAACGCTTCCAACCAATGAAATGTTCACCTTTCTTAGTGGATACAAAACTGATGTCCTTAACATAGGGAAAGAAATTATTAGCACAAAAAGTGACAGTTACAGTAAACCTGCTTTTCCAGAAACTTGGTTTATATAATTCAACGAGCACGTATTTGCTGGTGTAAGGTACATCTCAATTACCTTCGGTTTCTGATGTAGCTAAGACCTATGGTTTTCTATCATTCGTTTTTAGCTCAGAATATCTTTCACTCACATGCTATTGTTCTTCAGATCCAGTTATAAACTCTACTTTATTCAGTTAACGTGGCTAATAGTATAGTACTCGCTGATGTCACTGACCTTAAAGACGTTGTTCAATTTTCAAGTGGAAACAAGTAACTTCACCGCCAATGTCCTGTTCTATTAAAGAAGTACACACGAACATATCAGTTCTTAGGGTTCTCGATCGTCACAGGCCGCTCTAGGAAAATTAGAATATTTAACATCTACATCTACATTTACGTGATTAGTCTGCTATTCACAATAAAGTGCTTGACAGAGAGTTCAATGAACCACCTTCTCTCTATCGTTCCACTCTCAAACGCCACGCGGGAAAAACGAGCACATAAATTTTTCTCTGCGAGCACTGATATCTTTTATTTTACAGTCATGATCATTTCTGCCTATGTAGGTGGGTGCCAACAGAATGTTTTCGCAATCGGAGGAGAACTGGTAACTGAAATTTCATGAGAAGATCCCGTCGCAACGAAAAACGCCTTTGTTTTAATGATTCCCTCTCCAATTCACGTATCGTGTCTGTGACACTATCTCCCCTATTTCGCGATAATACAAAACGAGCTGCCGTTCTTTGTACATTTTCGATGTCATCCGGCAGTCCTATCTGAAGCGGATCCCACACCGCACAGCAATACTCCAGAGGAGGGCGGACAAGCGTAGTGTAAGCAGTCTCTTTAGTAGACCTGTTGCGCCTTCTAAGTGTTCTGCCAATGAATCGCACTCTTAGGTTTGCTCTACCCACAATATTATCTATGTGATCGTTCCTGTTTAGGTTATTTGTAATTGTAATCCCTAAGTATTTAGCTTCAGATTCGTGTGACTTATCGTGTAATCGAAATTTAGCTGATTTCTTTTAGTCCGTTAATATAGATCAGGAACAATAGAGGGCCTATAACACTTCCGTTAGAAGACGCTTGTGAGGAACGGTGTCGAAAGCCTTCTGGAAATCTAAAAATATGGAATCCATTTGTCATCCCCTGTCGATAGCACTTATTACTTCATGAGTATAAAGAGCTAGTTGTGTTTCACAAGAACGATATTTTCTGAATCCGTGCTATGTGTCAATAATTCGTTTTCTTCGAGGTACTTCGTAATGTTTGAATCCAGTACACGTTCCAAATCCCTAGTGCAAATCGACGTTAGTAATTCAGCGGATTACTACTACTTCCCTTTTTGGATATTGGTACGACTCGAGCAGTTTTCCAGTCTTTAGGTACGGATTTTTCTGTGATCGTGTGGTTGTGTATAATTGCTAAATATGGAGATATTTTATCAGCATACTCTGAGAGGAACCTGATGGTATACAATCTGGACCGGGGCCTTGCCTTTATTAAGTGATTTAAGCTGCTTTGTTACATTGAAGATACCTGCTTCTATGTGACTCATTTTGGCAGTTGTTCTTGATTGGAATTCAGGAATATTTACTTCGTCTTCTTTGGTGAAGGAGTTTCGGAAAACCGTATTTAATAACTCTGCTTTAGTGGCAATGTCATCAGTGACTTCACCGATTGCGTCTTGCCACTCGTGTACTTTATGTATGACCAGAATCTCATTGGGTTTTCTGCCATATTTAGAGCCAGAATTTCATTGTGTAAATTATTAAAAGCATAGTATTGAAGTACGCACTATATTTCGAACTTCTGTAAAACTTTGACTATCTTGGGGATTTTGCGTTCTTTTAAATTTGGCATGCTTTTTTCGTTGCTTCTGAAACAATGATCTGACCTGTTTTGCGTACCCTGGGGGATCTGTAATATCACTTATTAATTTATGTGGTATATATCTATAAATTGCTGTCGGTACTATCTCTTTGAACACTTTCCACACCGAGCGAGGTGGCGCAGTGGTTAGCACACTGGACTCGCATTCGGGAGGATGACGGTTCAATCCCGCGTCCGGCCATCCTGATTTAGGTTTTCCGTGATTTCCCTAAATCGCTCCAGGCAAATGCCAGGATGGTTCCTTTGAAAGGGCACGGCCGACTTCCTTCCCAGTCCTTCCCTAGTCCGATGAGACCGATGACGTCGTAGTTTGGTCTCTTCCCCCAAACACCCCAACCTAACCCAACGCTTTCCACAGCTTTCCTACAATTACATGATCAGGTCAGAAGGAGTGAAGACTGTCTCTTAAAAAGGCGTTAAGAGCATTTCTATCAGCTTTTTAAACAGATATATTTGCGTTTCATTTTGATGGCTGTAGGTGTTACGGTATTCAGCCTAGCAGCAACTGTCTTGTGGTCGCTAATCCCTGTATTCGTCACAATACTCACGACTTGTCCAGAATTATTTGTTGCTAAAAGGTCAGGTATGCTTCCACAACCATTTACGCTTCGAGTAGGCTCGTGAACTAATTGTTGAAATTAATTTTCTGAGAAACCACTGAGTACAATTTCTGATAACGTTTCATGCCTGCCACCGGCTTTAAACGTATAATTTTTCCAGCATATCGAGGGTAGATTGAAGTCACCACCGACTATAATTGTATGAGCGGGGTACTTATTTGAAACGAGAATCAAGTTTTCTTTGAACTATTCAGCAACTATAACTTCTGAGTCGGGGGGTCGGTAAAACGATCCAGGTAATAGTTTAGTCCGATTATCAGGTATAACCTCTACCAATACTATTTCACACGAACTATCTACTTCAATTTCGCTACAAGGCAAACTACCGCTGACAGCAATAAATACTCCACCACCAACTGAATTTAACGTATCCTTTCTGAACACAGTTAGATCGTTTAAAAAAATTTTTGCTGAACTTATTTCCGGCTTTAGCCAGCTCTCTTTACCTACAACTACTTGAGCTTCAGTGCTTTACCAACACAGCTATGACAATTTACAACTACAATACCAATCGTTTCTACAACTACCTTACTGTGTTTTACCTGTCCACTTTCTGTGGTTCACTGAGACCCTCTAACGTAAAAAACCGCCCAGTTCCTACCACACAGCCCCCGCTACTCGTGTAGCCGCCTCCTGTGTGTAGTGGACTCCTGACCTATTAAGCGGAACCTGAAAACACACCACCCGATGGCTCAAGTCAAGGAATCTGCAGCCTACATGGTCGCAGAACTGCCTGAGCCACTGATTCATCCTCCACTCGGCACTGCACCAAGGGATCACAGTCAGTTCTATCGACAATGCTGCAGATGGTGAGCTCCGCCTTAATCTCGGAAGCAAGACTGGCAGTCTTTACCATTTACACTAGCCGCCCGAAACCAGACAGAATCTGTTCTGATCCAAAGCGACACACGTCATTGGTATCGACATGAGCCACCACGTGCATTTGGCTCCGCCCTGTACTCTTCATGGCATCCAGAAGCACCCTTTCCACATCCTGAATGACTCCCCCCGGAATGCACTGGCTTCCTTCCCCTCCTTGGCAGCCATGTTCCTAAGGGGCCCCATTACACGCCTAACATTGGAGTTCCCAGCTACAAGCGAACCCACCCTCTGTGAATGCACAGACCTTGCAGGCCGAGAAGCTTCCTCTGGAACAAGGTGGACGACTGCATCTGGCTCAGAGATATCTTCAGCCACAGATAACGCCCGAAACCTGTTCGTCAAACGAGTTGGGGAGGCCCTATCATCGGCCCATCGGAAAGTTTTTCGCTGCCTGCCAGGCTTTGAAATGATCTCCCACTCGACCACGGGTGAGGGTTCAACCTCAGTGCAGGCAGTACCTGGGTTGGACACAGCAGCGGATCGATCAGGAGACACATGGGACGTGCTCGACGTCCCTCGCAACCCTGTGGCCGACCCCCCGCAGTGACACCCCTTGGCAGCAGCCTCAAGCTGTGTGACAGAAGCCAACGCAGCCTGGAGTTGTGAGCTAAGGGTCGCAAACTCAGCTCACACATGTACACAACAATTGCAGTTCCTATCCATTACAGCAGTCGCTCCTGTTTGAAGCTCGTAAAAATACGCAACAAACGTATGGTACGTGCCTTATTAGCAGTGGGAAATCGAAGTGCACTGACAGTCTAACCGACACTGAGCTCTTCTAACCAAAACAAACTACTATGTGCTTGATGATGATATGAAATAGACATTTTATACCATAGATATAGGATAAGATGAGCATAGACTCCAGAGTACCGACATGATTTAGAGTATCTTCATAATCTGGGGTACGATTTGATTTAAGATGGTAACAAAAATACTCTGTCTTTTAAGAATCACGTTAAAATCATGAATCACGGAAAACTTTCCAATGTAGATGGCCTAATTACTGCAAGTGGTTTCTAAGCAGATACTGCAAGATCAAAATACCATATGAAACCTTTTAACAGTAAGAGAAATAGCATAACGGGCTTGTAAAACTTGGACACAATGTCCTGAATGGAGCGATAAGTAGCGATTGTCTCTTAGTAAGGAAGGGTGAGGTTGCACACATAACAAAAAGAAATCCTTTAAATTTCGAGTACACAATAATTACACAAATCGAAAGGCTGCCAATTTGATTAAACATCTAGAAATTTCAATTAATAACGTTGGAACAATTACATAGATAATGTTGTGGGGAAGGCAAACCAAAGACTACGTTTTATTGGCAGAACATTTATAAAATACAAAAGGTCTAGTAAAGAGACTACCTACACTACGCTAGAGTATTCCTGTGCTGTATGAGATACTTACCATATTGGACTGACGGAGGGCATCGAAAAATTTCAGAGAAAGTCAATTCGTTTTGTAATATCGCGAAATAGGAGAGATAGTGTCGCACGTACGGTATGCGACTTTGCATGGCATTATTAAAATGAAGGTGTTTCTTTGCGGCGAGATCTTTTCATGAAATTTTCTATCAACAGCTTTCTCCTCTGGATGTGATAATAATTTATTCCCTCCAAACTTCAGAGAAAAATGATCAACATAATAACATAAGAGGACTCAGAGCTCGTACAGGAAGATTTAGGTTTTTATTTTTCCTACACGCAGATAGTGAGCGAAACGGTAGCGAAAAGTTTGAAAATAGTCTGAAAAACCCCCTGACAGGCCCTTAAGTATGAATTACAGAATCGTCATATAGATGTAGATTATATTCATTTCGCAATGGTTCAGTTAATAACCCTTATGTCATCACAAATCATTCCCCCCTGTGGGTTTGGGGGTTAGAATAGGCCCAAGGTATTCCTGAATGTTGTAAGAGGCGACTAAAAGGAGTCTCACACGTTTCGGCCTTCATGTGATGGTCCCCTGTTGGGCTTGACCTCCATTTTTCCAAATTTTCCGAAGAGCGAGCCAATTGGGGAAGGGCGCCTTACGTGGTGCATTGTGTCCACCGTCCACTGAGACCTTCAGCAGTCTTTATCATCATGGCTTTGCACCTTCCTTGGTGTGTTTTCCTCCCTCCTCTATGCAGTGTCGTTGTCTGTGCCAACGATGACCATGGACTTCTTTGCATCTCGTATCTAGCACGGTAGCCAGTCCATTGTGGTGGGCCCATCACATACCCTGTTGGTTGTAGCCCCCTGACTACACAGGGATCACTCCCCACATATGCCAAGGAAGAGATGCCCCTCACCCTGGGGCATCAGGATTCCCAGCAATGGCCATTCCGCCAGGTGACCTTTGCTATGGCTGGGTGGTGCGCATGGGGAGGGCCCCTGGTCACAGTGGGTGGCATCAGTGCGGATGACACTCCATGAAGCATACTACGTCATTTCTTGCTGGTGGCACAACGCCAGCAGTCTCTAATGGTCTTCAAATGGTTCAAATGGCTCTGACCACTAAGGGACTCAACCTCTAAGGTCATTAGTCCCCTAGAACTTAGAACTAGTTAAACCTAACTAACCTAAGGACATCATATACATCCATGCCCGAGGCAGAATTCGAACCTGCGACCGTAGCAGTCGCGCGGTTCCGGACTGAGCGCCTAGAACCGCTAGATCACCGCGGCCGGCTCTGAGGGTCTCTGTCTAACTTTGATGTGAGGAAGTATGAGCGCAAATCGTTCCCTTCCCTGGCCACACCATGGGAGGAACGCCAGGCTAAGGATGGGATAGAATCCTATTCGCCCTGGTATCACGTATGTACGAAAGCTAATGGGGAATCCTCCTTGTCGATGAAGCCTCAACTTTTTCTGGAGCATTTGAAGTACAATTTTTGGGAGGTGGAGGGACTGACCAAATGCGATCTGGGGCAGTCTTGATAAAAACAGCATCCTCTGCCCAGTCACTGGCACTACTTGTCTGTGACAAACTGGGGGATGTTTGTGGTTTCATCACGCCCCATAAGAGCTTAAATATGGTCCAGGATATTATATTTCACAGGGATCGTCTTTTGAAGGCTGATGACGAGCTCTGCGCATACTTAGGGCGACGAGTTGTTCATTTCGTCTGGCGCATACGTAGGGGTCCAAAGGATAATCATGTAGCTACTGGTACCTTCATTTTAGCCTTCGAGGATGATATATTACCCGAGAAGGTCAAGGTGATAGTATACCGGTGTCATGTCAAGCCATATATCCCTCCCCCAATGTAGTGCTTTAAGTGCTGGATGTTTGGGCATATGTCTTTCCGCTGTACTTCTAGTATTATATGTATCGACTGTGGACATCCATCACATCCCAGTACTTGATGTGCCCCGCCTCAAGAGTGTCAACTGCGGCGAACAACATTCCCCTTGCTCACTGATTCTCCAGAAAGAACGGAAAATCATGGAATACAAGACCATGGATCGACTGACCTACACTGAGGCTAAGAGGAATTTTGAAAAGCTCCATTCTGTGCATATGACATCGTCTTCTGCTGAGACTACAACTACTGTTCCAGCGCCATCCATTCCACCATTGACAGTTGGCCCTCAGAGCCGCAAGGATACACCTACCCCCTTGGTGGTGGGGGCACGCCGGTCGCTGTTGCTCTTGCACCACCTACTGTGGGAGCAATTCCCTCCCAACCATCCGTCATCACTTCTCAGCAGGAGATGTGTCAGTCTTCGTCGGCTCTTCTCGCTGTGGAGCGGTCCCTTGGGTCCCTCCCTTCCCAGGTTTATGCTAGTGGGAAAGATGACACCCACCAGTGGTTGAAGTGCCCAAAAGCAGTTCATTGTAGGCCTTCAAGATCCTCATCAGTCCCAGAGACTTAATCAGTGAATCGCCCCCAGCCAGAAAGTATGAGAGTGGAGACGTACCATCAAACTTTCGGGAAAACATCATACACACAATTCCGAACATAGCAGATGCATATAAGTATGAATAGTATCGCACAGTCCGCGTAACATCTCATGGGTACAATCTGCTGACAAGAATAACGTATAGGAGAATGGAAAAGAAAACTGAGGATCTGTTATATGGCGATCAGTTTGACTTGAGGCAAGGTAAAGCCACCAGAGAGGCAGTACTGACTTGGCGCTTGACAACGGAAGCTCGAATGAAGTAAAATCAAGATACACCCACATGTTTTGGCGATCTAGAAAAAGCGCTCGACAATGGGAAATGGTGAAAAAATTCTATGTTCTCAGAAAAGTAGGAGTTAAGTATAAGACGGGTGATATATGGTAGGTACAAGAATCAGGAGGGAACAATAACACTGGTACAGCAAGAAAGAACCGCTTTAGTTAAAATAATATAAGACAGTTATACCGTCCCTCGCTCCTCAATAAATATTTTGAATAAGGAATAAGAGAAATAAAACAATGTTTCAAATTTGAGGTGACACATATTAATAATAAGATTCGCTGACGACATTGCTCTCCTCAGTAGAGTGACGAAAAATTACGGGATCTGTTTAATGGAATGAACAGTCCAATGCGTACAGAACGTGAAAAGAGAGTAAAGAGGAAATAAGAATAGAGAGAAACGTAACATCAAAAGAAGTGATGGTCAAGTAAAGTTAAGAGAGTCTGCCATGACCGTCGAAGCAAGGAGAGCATAAGAAGCAGACTAACACTGTCAAAGAGGGCATTCCTGGCCAAGAAAAGTCTACTGGTATCAAACGTAGGAGTAGAATTATGAGAATGGACGTTTGCAACACAGCGCTGTGTGGTAGTGAATCATGAAGAGAGGGAAAACGGAGCAGAAGAAAATCGAGGAGTTTGCGAATTGCTGCTAGGAAAAGGACATATGGAAAACACTAACAAGAAGAAGGGACAGGATGACAGAATACGTTTTAAGTCATCAGGCACATCCGTGGTACTAGTGGGAACTATAAAGGTTAAAAATTTTAGGGGGAAAGAGGGAGACAGAGACTGCAAAACATCCAGCAAATAATTGAGGATGTAAGGTCCAAGTGTTACCCTGAAATAAGGTTAGTGCAGGAGAAGAATTCATGGCTCTCCGCATCAGACTTCTCTGAAGACTGATCGTTGTGGCAGTGCTGTACACTCATCAAAAAAGTTTTGCGTCACCTCGGTTCTGAGAGTTCCAGAACCTGTGCAGAAAATGGGAATAGAGAACAACATAAACGTCATCTCCGTCCTTTTTTTTTTTTTTTTGTTGCTCATGAACATAGCATGTTGTACCACCAGACAACGAGACCTTATGGGTGATGGATCAGATTGATGTACACATCGGTACCTCTAATACCCAGTAGCACGTCTTTTTGCATTGATGCATGCCTGTATTCATCATGGAATACTATCCACAAGTTTATCAAGGCACTGTTGATCCAGATTGCCCCATTCCTCAACGGCGACTCGGCTTAGATCCCTCAGAGTAGTTGGTGAGTCACGTCGTCCATAAACAGCCCTTTTCAATCTATCCCAGGCATGTTCGGTAGGCTTCATGTCTGGAAAACATGCCGGCCAGTCTAGTCGAGCGATGTCGTTATCCTGAAGGAAATCATCCATAAGATGTGCACGATGGTGTCGCGAATTGTCATCCATGAAGACGAATGACTCGCCGATATGCTGCCGATATGGTTGCACTATCGCTCGGAGGATGGCATTCACGTATCACACAGCCACTACGGCGCCTTCCGTAACCACCAGTGGCATACGTCGGCCCCACATAGTGCCATCCAAAAACAGCAGGAAACCTCCACCTTGCTGTACTCGCTGGATCGTGTGTCTAAGGCGTTCAGCCTGACTGGTTTACCTCCAAACACGTCTCCGACAATTGTCTAGTTGAAGGCATATGCGACACTCATCGGTGAAGAGAACGTGATGTCAATCCTGAGCGGTGCATTCGGAATGTTGTAGGGCCCATCTGTACCGCGCTGCATGGTGTCGTGGTTGCGAAGATGGACCTCACTATGGACGTCGGGAGTGAAGTTGGGCATCATGCAGCCTATTACCCGCAGTTTGAGTCGTAACACGACGTCCTGTGGCTGTACGAAAAGTATTATTCAACATGGTGGCGTTGCTGTCAGGGTTACTCCGAGCCATAATCCGTAGGTAGCGGTCATCCACTGCAGTAGTAGCCCTTGGGCGGCCTGAGCAAGGCATGTCATCAGCAGTTCCTGTCTCTCTGTATCTTCTGCATGTCCGAAAAACATGCATTGGTTCACCCCGAGACGCCTGGACACTTGCATTGTTGAGAGACCTTCCTGTCACAAAGTAACACTTCGGACGCGATCAATGCGCGGTATTGACCGTCTAAGCATGATTGAACTGCAGACAACATGGGCCGTGTACCTCCTTCCTGCTGGAATGACTGTAGCTGGTCGGCTATCGGACCCCCTCCGTCTAATAGGCGCTTCTCATGCATGGTTGTTTATATCTTTGGCCGGGTTTAGTGACATCTCTGAACAGTCAAAGGAACTGTATCTGTGATGCAATACTCACAGTCAACGTCTATTTTCAAGAATTATGGGAACCGGGATGATTTAAAACTTTTTTTGATGTGTGTATGTACGTTACATTGAAGTACTATCTCTGGCAGGTAAAGGCAGTTGCCTTTAGATTATAATTTAGCTTTGTGAGAGTATATGAGCCAACACGAGATGTTCAAGTTTGCTGCTCGCTTTTGACGGGGCTAATGGCATACTGATTTTAAGGTATGTTACACTGTAGATAGATATGCACCTTTGTCTAAATATTAGTACTGTGACGTAATGATTTGTCTCTCCTTGTTCTATAGCGCTTAATGCTGGGATTATGTGGACCCTAAACTTGTTGTGGTAAATATATGACTTCCTTTTACAAGTGGTGCGTAACATTCTCAGCACGGGTTGATGAGACAGTTGTACAATTCCTGCACAACAGATAATGGAAGATCTGTTAAGATCGGGTTTCTTCAGCAAGCTCAATGGATGTACTCATCAATCTCTGGTGGCCCACGCTACAAGAGAAGAAAAAGAGTTCATCTCAAGTTCTTCTCACGCACTAGGAAAGAAGGGTGGTAATAGTGGCTCTGTTCTTTTGTTACCTTCATATTATAGGAGTACATGTAGATGAACTTGTGTACAGACTTTGGCTGCCGGTTTCCCAGAAAAATGTTGCAGTCTCCCAATAACACATTTCTCATGGGAGAAATTCTTGTTTATATTGAATTTATCTGTGTCAGTCCCTTCCACATGGATCTAAATAAGACAGAACTCCCTTTCAATTCTTGTTATAGATCTTTGTGCACTAATTAATGCGAGTGGTAATATTTTAGCGCGTTTGTGAAGCGGGCGATGCAAGCTTAACTTCGTAGTTCCCGAAAGTTAACACGAAATTAAGAGTACAGCAGGTAATAATTTGTCCTAATCCATCGTTTAGAAAACACTAAAACAAGCAAAGCAAAAGCTTGTACAAGACAGGCAGAAGTATGTAAAAAATGTTTCGGAAGGCTGTAACGAATATCGTAAATTTTATCAGATCTCAAAAAATATAGATCCCTCGGATGTAAAATCGAAGGATGCTGTGCTGAACGATACGTCGCACCTGCAGAGGAGTTATGGAGAGCGCTGCTATTGCCCACACGCCACAGCGACCAAGTCTGTGGCTCGTAGCGTGTCACGAGATTAACGACCCTGTACGTAGCTTGGCATAAAACTCGACATTTCGCTGCTTCACTTCACTTCGACCACTACACTGGATTCCAACTGGATTCTCATACGAGAACCTTCTCAGTTGTTGGATATTCGCTACTGTTATCATTCAATGGGATTGTTTTCCTCTATTATCCAGTTTCATATCTAACTAAAGGAGCCCAGTACTTTTATTTTATGCATGTGATACCAGACAGCTGTTAAACATTTGAAGTCATATTTAATAATTGATGATGCATCCATTTGGTGGCTGACTTTGCATGAGAAAGTACGTTTACAGCATATCTGGGATATTTTAATAACTCCACCTTACTACGTCCTCCGTTATCAGTCTACTTTTTTACACCTACAACTTACGAGATAATTGTTCTTAAAATTTCTGTACTACGTAATGGACCGAGAAATCACACCGTTTCATTAATAAAAAGAAGTAAAGGAGCTTGTAATAAAATTACATATGAATACAAACATCTGGGAATTTGGAGTTTCTGTATCTGATATGTATCATATATTTTAAACCTTGCTGCTTACTGTTTTGCTCCAGTCGTGTCTAATTATTCCTTTCTTTTTTCTATGTCCTTGTAATTTTGTCTTTGCGTAATGATTACTACAATGTAAGACAGGTATTAAAATGTTAGTTGTTCCTCGATTTTCATTGCAGAAAGCACTTCTTTACCCGTTGTGACTTTTGAAGTGTTTCATGCGACGTTAGAGGCACTGTAAACCTTAAAATCTGGCCTAGGTACTAAAGGGAAATTAATACGTAAATAAATGTCTTGTCCATATTGTCCCGCTGTTAGGTGGCATGGAAGGTAAAGTGTTTATTTTAGAGGAACATTTACTTTTATTGTCAGTGCTGCTGTGTTTGAGCACATCTTCTTTGTCATCTCTCTTCTAACTGGTTAGATGTGACCCGTCACTAGTTTCTCTCCTGTGCTAGTCTGTTCATCTAAGGAAGTCATATCTGGGATCCTTAATTATTTATGGTGTACACTTTAAACTCACGCCCGAGATCCTAAATCGTTTGTTGTGCACACTTCAAACTCAATGTTCCTCTACAGTTATTAAAATTATAGTGCATCCTACTACTTCTATCTCCTGGCCTTTGCCCGTATCCTCACGTGCTCGGCATGTTCACTTGAATTTGACAATGTTAGTAGTATATAAAGTGGCCAGATGCCCTTCTTAACACCATCCCCTCCTCTCCCCCCTCCCCCCTTACACAAGTGCGCCAAGACACAAAAGTGTTCCCCAGCTGTTTTGCGTCCAGTGTTACCTATGTGAAAGTGTAAGAACGTTTTCCCTATGTTTCCGAATCGTGTAACTGAGGCGGGATGTCGGGTGTCAGTCGGATGTGTGAAACATGGCTCACTCTGCTACCATGTTTTCTCTGCCTCGTGATGACTGGGTGTTGTGTGATGTCCTTAGGTTAGTTAGGTTTAGGTAGTTCTAAGTTCTAGAGGACTGATGACCATAGCTGTTAAGTCCCATAAATTACCTGATGTGTTAACACGTATTGTGTCATCCTGTTCCTATTTCCAGCTATTGTGTTCCGTTAGCTATCAGATAACTTGAATAACATCTTGTGAAGTATTTAAATGAAGCTTGAAAAACTTCGTGGAAAGTTAGAGGAATGTCTTTGTATTCAAACGTGCATGTAACAACTGATGATTTGTAGTTCGTTGGTTTAAAAGAGGGGAGGGGGGGGGGACCAAACTGCTTGGTCTTCGGTGCCTTGTTTCTATTAAAACAATTCCACGAGGGAAGTAATAAAACAAATGATACGTACTGCACAATACCGAGAGTAACGAAAAACCACAAGAACGACAGAAGGGCAACAAACACTACAAGGAACAAAAGGGGACAAGAGAACGACAGAGACGCAAGAAACAGGTAAAAGAAATTAAAACAAGAGACCAGATCACCATGGCTGGCTGATCACGAGAATAAAAATGATTAGCCAGCCACTCTGCAACACATTAAAACCTCCATCGTAAAGGCTAAAGGCAGTAGGGGAGAGAAAACAGAGGGACAAAGGGCAAGCGCTAAAACTTATATAGAAGGACAACACCCCTCCCCCCTCCCACGCATAAAACGTAGTACGAAATCAGCAGATAAGGCGTCGTCTGCTAAAGTTAGTTGTAACGAGTCCGGTAAACGAAGATTATGACGGAGGGCAGCCAAAGAAGGACAGTTTAACAGTATATGGGCCACTGTCAACTGGGCGCCGCACCGACACTGATGGGGCTCTTCACGGCGCAGGAGAGCAGGAGATCAACCAAGTGTGGCCGCTGTGGAGGGGCAGAGAACCGCAGATTCCCGGTGAGAGGCCCGCATCCGCATAGAGGACATCCACACATTCGTAGTCTCCTTAATGGCACGCAGTTTGTTGTGCATACCAAGGCTATGCCATTCCGTCTCCCAAAGCCGAAAAACTTCGCGGCGTAATACTGAAAGCAGGTCAGGTTCAGAGATGCTGATCTCCAGAAGCGGTTTGCGCTTAGCCTATTTGGGCAGCTTGTCAGCAAAATCGTTGCCTGGGATTTCGACGTGTCCTGGGGTTCCACACAAACACCACGGAACCACTGGACTGTTCCAGGGCATAGATGGAATCCTGCATGGTCGCTACCAAACGATGGCGAGGATAGCACTGGTCGATAGCTTGTAAGCTGCTCAGGGAGTCAGTACAGAGAAGAAACGACGCGCCAGAGAATGAACGGATGTACTCAAGTGCACGAGATATGGCCACCAGCTCTGCAGTGAATACACAGCAGCCATTGGGCAAGGAATGCTGTTCAGTATGGCATCTGTGGACGTAGGGGAGGCCAACATGACCATCAGCCATCGAGCCATCGGTGTAAATCACTTCAAAACCCAGATCGCGTCAAGAATCGAGAGGAAGGTAACAGCGGAGAGCCGCGGGGTTAACTGGTCCTTAGGACCATGCTAAAAGTCGAGACGAAGCTGCGACCAAGGTCACCATGGAGGTGTAAGCTGATGGACCCAGAGGGGAGGTGGTAAAGTAAAGGACTCTAGTTCACATAGGAGGGATCGGATAGGAACTGTGATTGTAAGCCCTGATCTGGGTCACCAATGTGGCAGATGAACCGCCGTGGTTGGAAAAATGGGACGGTAATTGGGATACTCAGGAGAGCTATGAATGCGTCCAACGTAACTGGCGAGCAGTTGTGCACGCCTAATCTGCAGCCTCTACCAATACGCTGGGCACTGGACTCGTTCTAAAAGCTCCTGTCGCTAGTCGAATGCCACAGCACTGGGTCTAGCAACCGCAACGCCGAGGGCGCCGCTGATCCATAAACCAGACTCCCATAGTCAAGGTGGGATTGAACAAGGGCTCTGTAGAGTTGCACCAGTATAGAGCGCTCTGCACCCCAGTTGATATTGTTCAGACAGTGGAGGGCATTGAAGTGCTGCCAGCACTTCCGCTTAAGCTGACGAAGGTGAGGAAGCCAAGTCAATTGAGCATCGAAAAGCGGTCCTAAGAATTGATATGTCTATACTACCGTGAGTGGGTCGACATTAAGATAAAGTTCTGGTTCCGGATGAATGGTAGGCCACCGACAGAAGTGCATGACACACGACTTCGCGGCTGAAAACTGGAAGCCATGGGCTAGATCCCACGGATGCATCTTTTGCATGGCTCCCAGATGGCGCCGCTCAGCAACAACAGTACTGGAGGAGCAGTAAGAAATGCAGAAGTCGTCTGCATATAGAAAGGTTGGACCAATAGCCCTACAGCTACTGCTAGACCGTTAATGGCCACAAGAAATAGAGGCACTCAGTATGGAGCCTTGTGGGCTTCCATTGTCCTGGATATGGGGGGAAAACTGGGAGCCACCCACATGGACACGGAAAATACGGAGCGACAGGAAGTTTTGGATAAAAATTTGGAACTGTCCCTGGAGACCCTACTAAAATAGAGTGGAAAGGTTATGATGTCACCAGGTTGTGTCATAAGCTCTCAAAAAATATGGCAACCAGGGGTTGGAAATTGGAAAAGGCTGTTCGGATGGCATAATCGAGGGATGGAAGAGTATCAGTGGTGGAGCGACTGTCGTGGAAACCTCCCTGGCATGGAGCCAGTAGGCCACGTGACTCCAGGCACCAACACAACAGCCGACTCACCTCACGTTCTAGCAGCTTACAAAATTGTTGTTGAGGCTGGTGGGCCGACAGCTATCCACATCAAGCGCGTTTTTACCAGGTTTGAGGACTGGAATGATGGTGCTCTCCCGCAATTGCGATGGAAAGACGCCATCGCACTACATCTGTTTCAAGATGACGAGGAGATGTCGCTTGTAGTCGCATGAGAGACGTTTTATCATCTGACTGTGGATCCGATCTTGCCCAGGAGCTGTGTCGGGGCAATGTGCAATAGCGCTGAGGAGCTACCACTGTAAATAGGGCGTTATAGCGTTCACTGTGGCGTGTAGTGAATGAAAGGACTTTCCCTTCCATCCGCCGTTTGAGGGTGCGAAAGGCTGGGGGGTAATTCACCGACGCAGAGGCTCGAGAATCGTGCTCAGAAAAGTGCACCGCAATCGTGTTTGCATAGGTAGACAACACGCCATTGATGTGAACGCCAGAGACACCTGTTGGTGTCTGGTATCCAAAAACACGTGTTGTTCGTATCCAAAAGTACGTCTGATCTTCGTCCAGACTTGGGAAGGTGATGTATGGCACCCAATGGTCGAGACATACCTCTCCTAACACTCCTGTTTTCGTCTTTTTATAAGCAGGCGAACTTAGGCACAGAGATGTTTAAAAGCTATTAGGTGCTCCAGGTAAGGGTGCCGCTTATGTCGCTGTAGAGCCTGCCCACGCTCTTTAATGGCCTCAGCAATTTCCGGCGACAACCAAGGTGCTGTCTATCACCAGGGGCAGTTTAAGGACCAAGGGATTGCGTTTTCCGCCGCAGAAACGGTCGTCCTGGCGATTCGCTCAACCATTACATCGATGTTAACATGTGGGAGGAGATTCAGCTGTGATGGCAGAGGTGAAAGCTTCCCAGTCTGCCTTGTTTACAGCCCTTCTGGGTAGGCGTCCGTGGGCATGATGCTGGTGCAGTGACGGGAAGATGGAGAAGTGGTCACTACCATAAAAGTCATTGTGGGCTCTCCAGTGAACAGATGGGAGAAGTCCTGGGCTGGAAAGTGATAAATCAATGGCCGAATAAGTACCAAGAGCCACACTGAAATGTGTAGCGGCCCCGGTATTTAAGAGGCAGAGATCGAGTTGAGACAGTAAATTTTCAACATCTCTACTTCAGCTAGTAAGCCTGGTGCCACCCCACAAGGAGTTATGGGCATTAAAATCTCCCAAAAGTAGGAAAGATTTACGGAGTTGATGAATCAGTGCAGCCAATACGTTCAGTGGTACTGCACCACCTGGAGGAAGATATACATTACAGATGACTATTTCGTGAGTCATCCTCATCCTGACAGCCACGGCTTCAAGAGGAGGGGCACAGGCTCACTGCATACTGAGTTCAGGACAGACGCAAACTCTACATGACACTCTATTATATTCAGTACAGTGCTTGTTATGTCCCCTATAGCCACGAAGGGCAGGGGTCCACATTGCCGGAAACCAGGTTTCTTGGACAGCAATGCAGAAAGCAGGTGTAAAGCTTAACAGTTGTAGCTCAGCCAGGTGGTGGAAAAAACCGCCGCTGTTCCACTGGAGGATGACGTCGTCGTGGGGATGGAAAGGCATGAAGCGAGAGAGAAGGCAGTTTATGCCTCAGGGCCACCTGCTGCCACCGACTCAGTACCTGAGCTGTTTATATCCATTAGGTGTGAGGGTCCGGCGAGATCTAGGTCCTTAGCAGACTCCAGAATCTCACCTCATTTTGATGCAGAACTTGCAGGTAGCGGTCGTGTGGATACCACCGCAATTTCCTTGTTCTTGGGGGTCTTCTGTTTGGATTTCTCTCACTCCTTGGCAACTTGAATAGTCCTTTGGTTGACAACTATCCCAATGTTCTTCGAAATTCCGACAGGATGTTAGATATCATTTCTGGTTTAATTGATGTCATGTCTTCCTGAGCTCTCTCAAATTTTGTCTAATATTGGATCCTTCTTTCTTATCGATTGTAGTTTCATCTTCTAACACCTCAACAGGCAAGTTCTCCGCTTTATAGAGGCCTCCAATGTACTCTTTACCCCTGTCCGCTCTTTCCATTACGTTTAACAGTGGAATTTCCTCCACTGCACTCTTAATGCTAATTTCTAGCAAATTCTAAAATTTATTATTACACCTATGTTGCATGTACATCCATACAGAATAGCCAGAACACATTAAAACTTCAAACTAATTGCAATTATTTGGTGGATGACTCTCAAACAGAACACTGTTAAGGTGAGCACATAAAAGCATCTTTGTCATATCTGTCTTCCCCTTTGACACGTTGATGCATTCTTTCTCGCTTCAGACACTTCAAAATAAGGTTTAAGGAGCATAATAATTATGAGAATAGCTTATGGGAAGGGGCTAAGCACCTCAAGGACGAATACCATTCATTGTGTAGCATCTCAGACAGCACGAGAGGATTGCAGTTTAAAGAAAACGGGCTGCCGCTGTGAAATTTCGAGGAAGCAGAGATTTTCTTGTGCTTTAAGAGAGAAAAGCGTCAAGGAGATGAATGAAGAGAAATAAGTGCCTAAGGGTCATTCTTATACCCCTTTAAGTTATGTCCTCGGGGGGGGGGGGGAGGCACCCGCGAACTACTAAGTAGTAGTTTTAGTGTGTTCTGTTGGTTTTTCTCTGTGGATGCAAATTGCAACGTTGGTGTAGTGATGGTTTTTAAAATTTTCTAGGAACTGACTTTTACCGTTCAAAGATTTGGCAGTAGACAATAGAACAGTGGCTATGATGCACACGTTACTGGAGTGTACTACCTTTGATAGGTGAAGGCAGCCCGCGTTTAGTCTATAACCGAGCATTGTGAGAGTGCATGCACCAACATGAGATGTTCAAGGAAGATGTTTAGATTTCAGAATTGGCTCTTGGAGTATTACTTGTGATAGTGCGTATTCACAATGTAATTTTAAGGTATGTTGCACTATAGTCCGATATAGACAGTTTGACATTATTTTAATATGCTGGTATTCCGATGTACTGAGTTTTATTCTTCTCTTATAGTACTTGATAATTAGATTATGTTGTCCCGAAACATATCTGGTAAATAAAGCACTCATTCTGACAACTAGTACGTAAAACTCTCAGTACGAATTTTTACTTTTATTGCCTATACCTGACTGAAGCTAAAGCCTTCATCGCCCGAGGAAGGCTTAGTAACAAGCACACCGAATAGCCAAAGAAACTGGTATATTTGCCTTATATAGTGTACGTCACCGGCGAGCACGCAGAACTGATGCAACACGACGTGGCATGTCCTCGACTAATGTCTGAAATAGTGCTGGAGGGAATTGACAAGATGAATCCTGCATGGCTGTTCTTAAATCCGTAAGAGTACCAACGGGTGGAGATGTCTTCTGAACAGCACGTTGCAAGGCATCCCAGATATGCTCAATAATGTTCATGCCTGGGGAGTTTGGTGGCCAGCGAACGTGCTTAAACTCAGAAGAGTGTTCCTGTAGAAATTCCGGATGTGTGGGATGTTGCATTGTCCTGCTGGAACTGCCCCAGTGTTTCGGAATGCACAATGGACATGATTGATGCATGTGATCAGACAGGATGCTTACGTAAGTGTCACCTGTCACAGTCGTATCTATCAACAGCACACGCCTCCACTATTACAGAGCCTCCAACAACTTGAAGAATCTCCTGCTAACATGCAGGGCCCAGGGATTCATGAGGTCATCTCCATACCACTAGACTACCATCGGCTCGATACAGTTTGAAACGAGAGACGTCCGACCAAGCAACATCCAGTCATCAATAGTCCAATGTCTGTGTTGCCGGGACCAGGCGAGGCGAAAGGCCTTGTGTTGTGCAGTCGTCAAGGGCATGCGAGTGGCCTTCGGCTCCGAAAGCCCATATCGATGATTTTTGGACAACATGGTTGTGGAGATGAAGCAGCGATAAGTATGTTTAATTAATTATTCAAAAACAGTCTTAATCGCATTTATTATTATTATTATACCGCCAACCAGTTTCAACCCGACGTAGGGGTCATCTTCTGTGCGTGTACACCATTGGTCGACTGCTGGTGGTGTTACTTCTGTCTACATAACGGCAGGAAACTATAGTTATGTAGACAGGAGTGACACCACCAGCAGTCGACCAATGGTGTAAACGCCCAGAAGATGACCCCTACGTCGGGTTGAAACCGGTTGGCGGTATAATAATAATAATAAATGCGATTAAGGCTGTTTTTGAGTAGTTAACAATATCGATGATGTTTCGTTGAATGGTTCGCGCGCTGACACTTGTTGATCGCTCAGTATTGAAATCTGCAGCAATCTGCGGAAGGGTTGCTTTCTTGCAAGATCTTTTCCGGCCGCAGCGATGTCTGATTCCTGATATTGACAGTTCACTCGTGAAATGGTCGGACGGGAAAATCCCATCGCTCGTGCACCGACTATAATACCACGTTCAAATTCACTTGATGCCCTTCCATTGTAGCAGTGGTAACCGATCTAACAACTGGGCCACACACTTGTCTTATATAAGCGTCGCCGGCCGCAGCCCCTTGTTATGCCTGTTTGCATATCTCTGAATTTGAATGCGCATGCCTATACCAGTTTCTTTGGCGCTTCAGTGTAGTATCAATTTTCATAGTCTAGAATAAAGTCACACGTGTATCTCACTGCGCGAGGTGTCTGTCACTTGATACGTCGTTTCGGACGGCGTCCAGGCCTTTGCGGTATAGAGGAGGTTGTAGACCCGTAGCGCGAGCCGTTTCGGACGGCGTCCAGGCCTTTGCGGTATAGAGGAGGTTGTAGACCCGTAGCGCGAGCACAGGCGACCCGGGTGCAGCTGCACCTGGCGGGTCCGGCCCCTTCGCGATGAATCAGAAGGCGTCACTACCGCCGGCGGGGCGCCGGTTGTAAAGTAGTAGTAAAAGTAGTAAGCGGGCGCGGGAGGCGACAGGAGAAGCCAGGCCAGGGAGGCGCGGTGTGCCGCGCATGCGCAGAGCGGCCGCTGCTCGGCGGCGCGCGGCGGCGGCGGTGTGGGCGCAGTCGTGCCGCCGTACGTGTGCGCGACGCGTCGCAGCCCAGCGCAGGCGACGCCCCCCAGCAGTCCGCTGCCCGCCGAGCACGCGCGCCGACACGCCGCTGACCCGCTCCGCCGCAGGTACTGTGCGCGCACCTGGCGCTTCTTGCCACTCTTCGTTTCAGAATGACGGATATTTACTTGCTGCTTTCTCTTCTGCTTTTCTGTAATTGAATCGTAACTGGTGCACGCTTATGACTTCCGGCTTAGTTTTAACTAAACTGCCAAATTCCGAATCTGTCATTTTTCAGTAACTGTGGTGAGACGTGTATAGTCATCCTGACATTCAACTCTGTTTAGAGTGGATTTCTACAGTATTCCGATGCTAACTATGGTTGTCATAAATTTTATTGTAGACTTTCTAATTGGCTGCCAGTTATAAACATAACTGAAATAGCTCAGTTGTAAAGCTATTACTGATTTAAAATTTTGAATCGTAAGCCCATATTCAATTGGTCACAACCGCAAAAACTGTCACTCACTGGCTCGTTAAAAATACAGTGACATTAGCTGATGTTACCGTTTTAACACAACTGGTGGAATGATGATAAGACTGATTTGTACAGGGAATTTAATCTCAAAATACTGTACGTTTTAACCTCTTATAGAGATGAATAAATACTAATTTTGCAGATTGTTTTATCTCCTAGGTAAAAAACCGAATAAGGATCACTAATGAATTTTTGGGGAACGAAGAACAAAGTTTTCTCTCATTGCACGCAAGAGGTTACAAAATGCAGGATGTAGTTATCATTCCTCGAAATTGTCTCATTATAAGTTTCTAAATTGCTCTTCTCTTAAAGATAACATTTATTACCAGTTATTCGTAATCAAACCGATTTCTATTTGAAATGACTATATTCTTGGAGACTATCCATCGTAATTAATTTATCTGACAAATATGATTTTTATGTTTCCCTTTGACCAGTTAATAGCAGTTATCTGTCGTTTTTTGTACCTATATCTTTATAAAAGTCATAGTTCACAAGCTTGTCAGCCGAAGATGTGATTCCTTTAGATTTTTATCCTTTTTAATTTCCTTTTATCATGCGTAATTTGTAATACCTATGGGTTTTGATGAAGCTACCCACTAAGAGACTCAGCTTTCATTGTATCTGGTTTGTTATTTCCTATTTACATGTCATTTCTGTTACACAGTTAAAACAACTATTCCACTTTCAATGAGAGTATATTTTTCTATTTGCCTTAGTCTAGTTTTATATGGTGTTTTACGATTTCTCCAGTATTTCTTACAAGATACTGATACTAATACTGTAGGCTGCGTCGCTTAAGGTAAGCAAACAGGCTAATCACTTTCAGTAATCTACTCATTAACATGTGCAGATATATCGTTATAACTGTTGTTATTTATTGCAGCGACTGACCTGAAATTTGAATGAAATTCTTTCAGAGTTTGTACCTTTCGAAGACAAAAACGTTTGAAGGAGAAGTAAAATTTTGTGTATTTATTTGCCAGTTAGTGTTTCATTCATGTAACTGACTATTCTCGTAGACTCAGGTGCCCCAAAATCGGTCCTTGTTGAAAGACGAATATTTCGTAGACATCTGAGAAATAAATTCCGGATTCAGTATGTTCCCCGTTGTATTATGACAAGTAATCACCGCCATATACCGGAAGGTGGCTTCTGGAGTACAAAAGTAGATTTGATGTTACCTGTTAGCTAAAACATGATTTCAGAAGGAATTTTCTTGCAGGAGTAATTCTGCTGTAAGCTCCTGGTTTCTCGTTATCACATATATTACACGAGATTTTGAATCACGGCAGAAGTTCGTCGTCTGCAGCGAATGCAGAATTCAGATTATCAGTTGTATGAACCGGCCGAGGTCATACATAGTGCTGCATTGTGAAACTTTTATGTAATACTGATAAGGCTAAGAAAGTTCGTTGTTATTGGGAACAGTCTTGGATGGAAAACGCACCGGATTTATTATTGTTGTGTAGGAAGTAAGTTACGCTACTAGACGCTACTAGATAACGTAAATCATGTTCAACAAGTCATACGATGGTAATAATACATATTTAAGTGACGTAATTTCATTCAAATCACTAACAATGTTGAGCCGTGAAAGGGGACTATGAAACGCTATGTTAGAAAAATCATATCATCTGAATTATGGTTGCAGAAATGTGTAGTTTTTTTAAAACTATGGACCGTTATTCTTGGGCCTTTTTAAGTGACGTAATTTCATTCAAATCACTAACAATGTTGAGCCGTGAAAGGGGACTATGAAACGCTATGTTAGAAAAATCATATCATCTGAATTATGGTTGCAGAAATGTGTAGTTTTTTTAAAACTATGGACCGTTATTCTTGGGCCTTTTGTTAAGATTTACATTTTCATTTTCGTAATCCCTAATGGTGTTCCTGTACGTATCCTTGAACATCGTGAAGAACCTCAAAACACCCATAAACAGCATATAACGCCCAACTTCGTAAAATTTTGCTTATACTTTTTAAAATTGTTCTGAATCGCTTTTAAATACCCGGATATCTCTATCGTCTTAGTGTTCAGTACATTTCAGAATCTAAATTATGCTTGTGACATGTTCTACAAGGCCACAAATAACTTGCAAACATATTACCATAAACGATCTGATAAAGAGTGCAAAAAGAAATAAATAACAAAGTGGAGTCAAACAGCGGCAAATTTAGTTTAAGTTATTTCCTCCTCCTCCTCCTTCGAGCGAACTATCTCTCTTACAGGCAGATCTAGAATCATTTTGATTGTATGTGATAATTAAAGTCTTTCGTAATTTGCAACATACTAGCCTGCAGGTAAGACGAGTATTCTTCATATAACGAAGAAGTAATGTGTTATTCAGCTACTCTTACGTATCACAACTTAAAGTAATTGCCCTAGATATAGTCAGAGGAAACGTTATTTGCAATATTTCCCAAGTGCAGGACGCCGCTATCCCCCTTTCGTGCTCGTATATTGAATGTACGCATTAGTAAGTAACAGGTAATATTTTCCGCTGCGTAGAGGCTACAATGTTCGAGTTTCCCTTTCTCTCTAGAACGTAAAATCGTTATTTAGAAACTACTATATTATCTCTGATTGAAGCATGTATTAGGTTGTGTCTGGCATGAATTTATCTAGATTACGTCAGCTAACGTCGTTCAAGCTTTTCGCTCTAAAACATCCACGGCATTTAATCAATCGTTTGCGTAGGATTAAAGAAGAAAAATAACGGAGGAAAATAAAATCGAGCTTATTGTGCATGTCAGTATTGAAACAGTGGTAATCCACCTTTAGCTTATATGGCTCAAAAGAAATTGTTCTTTATGGCTGCATCGGTACTGATATGTACATATGAATTCTGAGAGTGTTACTGACGGATATGATTACTAACAACATCGTTCTCCACAGAATGAATTCCTGAACAGTAAAATGCCGATACCTGCAAAACCGTCATGTAATAATAAACGGAAACAGGTATAAACTGCGGCAGAACATCCATGAAGGATATCCATCAGGTAAAACAGGACGTGGTAGAAGAAAAAGAAGGATATGGACTTCACACAAGCCGGAGGAACTTTTTCAAACAAGCAAAAATATTATATGAGAGCGTGCTGAAAAATAATGTCTCTGAATTTTTTATATGAAACTCTTCTGGCGTTTTAAATAAAACATACGGTATTAAACTTCTAATCCTTATTCTTCATGTCTACACAATTTCAGCCTCTGCCACTAGAAGACTCCGAATTATAGCGGTGCATCACGGTGCATCACGTAACTATGTTGGTACGTCATAATCAGCGTACTGTAATCGGATTTCCAATTAGGAGTCCGTTCAGACATGGAGCACTCCCTTCTGCAGCATGACAAAGGCAGCTCACACAGGAGCACTCCGGCATCTGTAACAGTCCAACGTCTAGGTTTCAAAGACATCGCTCATCCACCATGTAGACGCGACTTGGCCCCATCCGATTTCCATCGTTTTCTAAAATTTAAATAACACCTTCGGGGACTTCAATTCCGTAGTAAAGGAGCGGTGCAAGGAGAGGTGAGGTCGTTTCTCCTTGAAAAATGTCAGGCAGTCTACGGTGACATTATCAACAACCTGGTCTCTCGGTGGACGAATGTGTTCATCACCAGGATGACTTTGTTGGGAAATAAATATATAGACATGAAAACAAATATGTGGAATGTTAATAATGTTGTTTTGTTCAAGAGGCTTTTGAGGTTTCACATAAAAAATATTCGGGGCATTACTTTTCAGTACGCCCTTGTAGCTATGATGGTCGCCAAAGTCTGGAATGGATAGGCACTGGAAGAATCGGAATGTTCTTAGTTTGTAAAATATTAATACCGATAAATTCACTAATTTCGTTTCGTCATGTATTAAACACGTCTTTTTGGGTGTTTATTTCACGCACAGTATTAGTTTAACATGGGTTGAAAAAATAAAAATTATTCGACCGGAACACCAAAAGAGGAATAATAAGAATAATAAATACTACACCACGTTTGGGGTACGATCATTAACTTTACTTTTAACAGAGGTTCAGTTAAATTACATAAACATTTGTCTTCCCGATAGGTCAGAATTTACGTTGCATATACTGTACTGCATTTACATAGAATTTTGGACTGGAAGGCTCTGGACTTATGAGATCAGAGGGAGGCTCCACATCTGGTCAGACCGTTCATGTTGACTGCAGATGTCTTCAGAGACTGCTCCTTCGAGTAGAATCGCTCACGCCTTGCTCCACTTTGTCCAACCTTGCTATAGCTCCTTTCCCAGTAAACCGCGTGACCTCGTGATGTTTCTAATTTTCCTGTGTCACACCTCAGGCATTTCACACCTACTTCCCCACGGTGCTGGTTACAATAAGCAGACGTTGTATTTTTGAGAACAATGTACAGATTGTAACGTTGTTTACTTGTTAATCACCTCTTTTGTAAAAAGATAGATGGAATAATGATATCTCGATGAGTTGATTATCAAATAAATAAATACAGAAATATTAAAATTTGCACCCGAATTACTAAATTCCAGTAGCAGTTACACATATTTTACAACTGATTTTACGTTCAGCTATGCTTCTTTAGCTTTAGAAAGATAGATACCTTATCATTTAGCTACAAAATAGCAGGTCAGCAACTGGAAGCAGTTAATTCCATTAATTATCTGGGAGTACGCATTAGGAGTGATTTAAAATGGAATGATCATATAAAGTTAATCGTCGGTAAAGCAGATGCTAGACTGAGATTCATTGGAAGAATCCTAAGGAAATGCAATCCGAAAACAAAGGAAGTAGGTTACAGTGCGCTTGTTCGCCCACTGCTTGAATACTGCTCAGCAGTGTGGGATCCGTACCAGATAGGGTTGATAGAAGATATAGAGAAGATCCAACGGAGAGCAGCGCGCTTCGTTACAGGATCATTTAGTAATCGCGAAAGCGTTACAGAGATTATAGATAAACTCCAGTGGAAGACTCTGCAGGAGAGACGCTCAGTAGCTCGGTACGGTCTTTTGTTGAAGTTTCGAGAACATACCTTCACCGAAGAGTCAAGCAGTGCTCCCTCCTACGTATATCTCGCGAAGAGACCATGAGGATAAAATCAGAGAGATTAGAGCCCACACAGAAGCATACCGACAATCCTTCTTTCCACGAACAATACGAGGCTGGAATAGAGGGAGAACCGATAGAGGTACTCAAGGTACCCTCCGCCACACACCGTCAGGCGGCTTGTGGAATATGGACGTAGATGTAGGTGTGGATGTAGATGTATTTGGCCACACGTTTATCACTTGCATGCGATAAATGTTGTACGTTTGAATAAATATTTGTGTTAGCAGTATTTGTTGCTACACTGATAAAAAAGTAGAGAATTTCGATTTCAGTGTAATATTTTGGTAATGACGATGCTTTCAGTAAACAACAGCGACAAGCGTATTTAATATGTTTAAGTGTTCCTCTAGTGAGTCATTTACTTAGAGTAAAGATGGAGTTGATTCTGCTAGGGAGCAATCTAAACCTCTCAATTTAGTCTGATGTTGAAGATCTCCAGCCCAACGTTGAAGACGTGGCTGTGTTTTTATGTTATTTTTGCCATCGCAGAACGAGTCCATGGGGACTTATCGATATTTAAGAGCAGATATCTAGTTTCAGACGTGGAGGTGGTTAAAATACTTGGCTATTATCCGAAGACATAAAATCAGGACCACTTTGTCAACATTTCCATAGGATTCGATATAAATTCCTGAATGGTCTATTATGGAGTGGATTTCCTTTTCTGTTCTCGTTCTATAGAAGTAATCCAACAATACCCATCACTCTAAACTTCATTCTCCATTCTGCATTCTAATATTTCGTTCCCCTGAACAGCATATCCCAAAGTGATCCCAGAAAGTCTTGCCTCATAGCACAATTTCAGTAAAACTGTCTGCACATCAAGATAGAGTTCCTGCGTCAAAAGGCTTATGCATGTGGCAATATACACTCCTGGAAATGGAAAAAAGAACACATTGACACCGGTGTGTCAGACCCACCATACTTGCTCCGGACACTGCGAGAGGGCTGTACAAGTATGAAACGTCCCCTTTGAACAATTTTACATGTGAAACGTCCACTTAGAACAATTATACAAGCCTGTGCTTAACCTGACACACAATATTATTTAGCGCAACGCAATCTGACTTTCAATAACCCCTACAAAACAATGGCCCTGACTAACTTTAACCTATACCTTTTACAAATCACTTACCTCACAAAAATCTTCGCTACTCAAGCTACTGCAAAACAGCGAGCACCACTACTGCCAGCTAAATAAAAGATTCAAACCACTGAAGGTACTAACTACTGATAGGGATAGTTAGCAAATGAAAGATATTAATAGAGAACAAACAATGTATTTACCTTAATATTCATAATTGACATTCAGTCTTACAGCTTATCAAAACTCCGCCATCTCTCTCCCCACGTCCACCACTGCTGGCGGCTCACCTCCAACTGCCCAACGCTATCTGCTGTTCACATCCAGCTATAGCAGTTCATGACAACAATGGCAGGCAACAATGCAAACTAGCCACATACTGCACACAGCACAGCCAGTGATTTTCATACAGAGTGCTATGTAACGTTGCCAATAAAAAACATAAACAGCAAACTTACATAAAGAAAACCTAAACAGCCTACTTACATAGCCCCCATGCTCCCCACAAAAAATTTTACAAAATATTTTTGGGCAGTGGCCAATAAAGATTAGATAAAATTTTTCATAATTACAATAACAAAGATATCAAATGCACACACTTATTAATACAATGTTGGTCAAAAGGTAAAATTTTCTCACAGTCCATAAAGACAGTCCAGATTGTTCATCACAATAGTAATTACAGGTTTTTGTTCACAAAGTCTCATTAGTAAAAGAAATTGCACTCAGAAGTAGTGGATTTCCATGCAGTCTTGAAGAAAGATTGCGTTGTGCAGTTGGAGGTGAGCCGCCAGCAGTGGTGGATGTGGGGAGAGAGATGGCGGATTTTTAATAATCTGTAAGACTGAATGTCAATTATGAATATTAAGGTAAATACATTGTTTGTTCTCTATTAATATCTTTCATTTGCTAACTATCCCTATCAGTAGTTAGTACCTTCAGTAGTTTGAATCTTTTATTTAGCTGGCAGTAGTGGCACTCGCGTCCACTTAGAACAATTATACAAGCCTGTGCTTAACCTGACACACAATATTATTTAGCGCAACGCAATCTGACTTTCAATAACCCCTACAAAACAATGGCCCTGACTAACTTTAACCTATACCTTTTACAAATCACTTACCTCACAAAAATCTTCGCTACTCAAGCTACTGCAAAACAGCGAGCACCACTACTGCCAGCTAAATAAAAGATTCAAACCACTGAAGGTACTAACTACTGATAGGGATAGTTAGCAAATGAAAGATATTAATAGAGAACAAACAATGTATTTACCTTAATATTCATAATTGACATTCAGTCTTACAGCTTATCAAAACTCCGCCATCTCTCTCCCCACGTCCACCACTGCTGGCGGCTCACCTCCAACTGCCCAACGCTATCTGCTGTTCACATCCAGCTATAGCAGTTCATGACAACAATGGCAGGCAACAATGCAAACTAGCCACATACTGCACACAGCACAGCCAGTGATTTTCATACAGAGTGCTATGTAACGTTGCCAATAAAAAACATAAACAGCAAACTTACATAAAGAAAACCTAAACAGCCTACTTACACAAGCAATGATCACACGCACGGCACAGCGGACACACCAGGAACCGCGGTGTTGGCCGTCGAATGGCGCTAGCTGCGCAGCATTTGTGCACCGCCGCCGTCAGTGTCAGCCAGTTTGCCGTGGCATACGGAGCTCCATCGCAGTCTTTAACACTGGTAGCATGCCGCGACAGCGTGGACGTGAACCGTATGTGCAGTTGACGGACTTTGAGCGAGGGCGTATAGTGGGCATGCGGGAGGCCGGGTGGACGTACCGCCGAATTGCTCAACACGTGAGGCGTGAGGTCTCCACAGTACATCGATGTTGTCGCCAGTGGTCGGCGGAAGGTGCACGTGCCCGTCGACCTGGGACCGGACCGCAGCGACGCACGGATGCACGCCAAGACCGTAGGATCCTACGCAGTGCCGTAGGGGACCGCACCGCCACTTCCCAGCAAATTAGGGACACTGTTGCTCCTGGGGTATCGGCGAGGACCATTCGCAACCGTCTCCATGAAGCTGGGCTACGGTCCCGCACACCGTTAGGCCGTCTTCCGCTCACGCCCCAACATCGTGCAGCCCGCCTCCAGTGGTGTCGCGACAGGCGTGAATGGAGGGACGAATGGAGACGTGTCGTCTTCAGCGATGAGAGTCGCTTCTGCCTTGGTGCCAATGATGGTCGTATGCGTGTTTGGCGCCGTGCAGGTGAGCGCCACAATCAGGACTGCATACGACCGAGGCACACAGGGCCAACACCCGGCATCATGGTGTGGGGAGCGATCTCCTACACTGGCCGTACACCACTGGTGATCGTCGAGGGGACACTGAATAGTGCACGGTACATCCAAACAGTCATCGAACCCATCGTTCTACCATTCCTAGACCGGCAAGGGAACTTGCTGTTCCAACAGGACAATGCACGTCCGCATGTATCCCGTGCCACCCAACGTGCTCTAGAAGGTGTAAGTCAACTACCCTGGCCAGCAAGATCTCCGGATCTGTCCCCCATTGAGCATGTTTGGGACTGGATGAAGCGTCGTCTCACGCGGTCTGCACGTCCAACACGAACGCTGGTCCAACTGAGGCGCCAGGTGGAAATGGCATGGCAAGCCGTTCCACAGGACTACATCCAGCATCTCTACGATCGTCTCCATGGGAGAATAGCAGCCTGCATTGCTGCGAAAGGTGCCGACATTGTGCATGCTCTGTTGCCTGTGTCTATGTGCCTGTGGATCTGTCAGTGTGATCATGTGATGTATCTGACCCCAGGAATGTGTCAATAAAGTTTCCCCTTCCTGGGACAATGAATTCACGGTGTTCTTATTTCAATTTCCAGGAGTGTATATATATATATCGTTCTCATGAAATGAAGTCTTTTGAAAGCTAGATCAGCCTTATTTCACGATATACCCATGTCATTACGGTATAGCATCAATTATGGTCGGTCGTTGTGACATCTATTGATAAACGAGGCCGTAGAGCTCGTCTGTTAGCAGCATTAATTGCCGCAACCAACAAGTCACAAAGATACACTTTCAACACCTAGCAATTACCTACAACATATTGTGAAATGTCATACGTACGTGAATTTATTGTGTAGTCGCACTTCTTGTGACACCAGTAACTTAATGGTCGAGATACCAAAGCAGAGATGGTACCGTTTCTAACGGGGGGCCCATGTTAGATTTTTGTTTATGTCCATCTACAGACAATCTGACAGCCATTGCTCACATTCTTCTGATGTCCACATTGCAACATTCTGATTTTGCTTCCTTGACTAGCATTCTACATATAAAGGGACAGTTGCTTATCGGGAAGAATGTCTTGGCCTCCTGCAGATCGGTTCCAGTTCTTCCAGCTACATACCCCGAGGCTTCTATCGCAGTGAGAGTATTTTATGTAATTTTGTTTGTATGTGATTCTTAAGGTAAATACCCAACCTCGGGTGACAAAACATTCAACTTGCGATATTACCGCAATTGAGACCTAAAATACGAAAGAAGCGGACTGATAACACAAGTAATATTACGTACTCTGTTATCCATCACAATGACATTTAAAATGTTATACAATTAAAAAAATTAAAGTTCTACGACTGATTTATGCAGAACACTGAACTAAGAGATGAAACGTTATTCTATTAAATAATACGCAAGGACACTGATGAGAAATCGAGTAGCTGGTATACGTTAATATGTGGAAAAAATTTACAAGTGTTATGTGTATTACACATTTTAAAACTTCTGAGTACTTCAAAATATATGTCACCTAATATGTTGACTCAGTTGATTAACTGATTCAATATGCAAGAAGAATCTGAAACTGCTGATTAATGGCCAAATAAATAAGTTATTTATCATAAGTTGGTAACCTTCCACTGTCAGCTTGAATAAAATCTTTTTGGTTTTTGGCACTGTCATTATGAAACACTAAAACAACTAAGACGCCGCCGATGCAATCGACTTGGAAGATACCTAATAGCCAAAATAATATTCAAGTTATTTATTCGCATATTAATTTACGTGTTTCCTTAATTTGGAGCCTTCACCCGAAAGTCACTTGGTATAGTCTTTATTTTTTGAAGTTGCCCGTGTAGAAATGTGATACATAGCCTATAGGTGACAACCAGAGGATAAACTGTAATGGCATTAAAAGAAATTAAGCTAAGGCAACAACAATCGTTTAGATACTCATGAATCCATGTCGATGTATAATGAATGATGAGGCTGTCGGTGGAAGGTAAGGAATAGAGTGAGGTCATAGGAAAAATAAAGAGCAGATGTACCTTATAAGAAGAAAACTAAAAACTAAGATTTACATACTGAAACCGTACATTAGTCATGTAGGACAGGAGAGCAATCACAGCAAATACTTTTAGCTACAACTCCTTCTAGCATGCTGTAGATTTTACAATGTTATTAATTCTGTTGATCGTGTCGAAATAACAACTATAGTTGGTTTTAAACTATTGTACTGATATTCATCGTGTGTTCGTACATATGTAGCAGCAGCATGAAGCTCACTGCCGGATGTGTGCAATGATCTATCAGTAAAGAAAAAATAGTTAAGTGATAGGTGCTCCAATATGAGATTTACCTGAAAATTGAAACACCATACAAAATGTAAACTGTTAGTAATGTGTTCATTTTTTTTCTTTTCGAGCTTCTTTCGTGTGCCTAAGATATTGTGGGCAGTTTGAGATACGACTCATTTTAGAGCTAGTTTGTTTCCAGTCAATTGTCAGCGATCTTCTTATAGTGTAGAAATGTTGCCAATTTATGGGAGAGGAATTAGCAGTTGTGTCATTTGACTAGCAAGCCAGGAAAACTTGCCGATAACCTTGGTTGGTAGCACTGTTTGAAGGAAGATTTACTTTTTCTTTCAGGGTAGCATGCTGCAGACAAGTATATGAACGCTGAGTGTATCTTTGTGTGTCTAGTAGTGAGTGTAACAGCGGAAAACCGGTAATTTGCTAGGTATGTGTAAAACGCAGCATTCTTTATCCTGTGACGTAGAAGAAACAGATGAAAAAGAATGCGTATGTGTGTGTGTGTGTGTGTGTGTGTGTGTGTGTGTGTGTGTGTGCGCGCGCGCGCGCACTGGCTGCTCACATGTTCTGTTATATGATTACATTCATAGGAATTGGGGTGGGGGGTTGGGAAGTTACTCTGGAAATATCGTATGCCTGACATGTGGTTAGATTTCAGGAAGTTCCCCTTCGATAGAGGACTGCACCGTGCTATTCATAGATATCATTTGGAGTATCAAGGGAAATCTTGACTAGACTGAGCATTTTTAGGCAGAGAGGACGCAGCAAGTTATCTTGGATGGGGAGTCGCCGAAGGTGTAGAACTTACTTTGTGTGCCCAAAGGAAGTGCGTTGTGACTCTTGCTACTTATGCTGCATGTTAATGAATGAGCTTACAGACAATATTTATAGAAACCTCAGGCTTTTCGCAGATGATACAGTTGTCTACAACGAAGTACATTCCGAAAGAAGTTGTGCAAATATTCAGCCAGATCTTATAAGGTTTCAGAGAGGTGTTATGAGTGGCAACTTGCTTTAAACGTTCAAAAACATAAAATTGTGCACTTCACAAAAAGAAAAAAAATTAGTGTATTGCGACTACAACATCAGTGAGCTATAGCTGGAATCGTCCACATCATACAAATAGCTGGGTCCAACACTTTGTAAGGGTATGAAATGGAATGATCACATACAAGGTGTTACAAAAAGGTACGGACAAACTTTCAGGAAACATTCCTCACACACAAATAAAGAAAAGATGTTATGTGGATATATGTTCGGAAACGCTGAATTTCCATGTTAGAGCTCATTTTAGATTCGTCCACCTACACTCAATGGAGCATGTGATCATGATTTCATACGGGATACTCTACCTGTGCTGCTAGAACATGTGCCTTTACAAGTACGACACAACATGTGGTTCATGCACGATGGACCTCCTGCACATTTCAGCCGAAGTGTTCGTACGCTTCTCAACAGATTTGGTGACCGATGGATTGGTAGAGGCGGACCAATTCCATGGCCTCCACGCTCTCCTGACCTCAATCCTCTTGACTTTCATTTATGGGGGCATTTGAAAGCTCTTGTCTACGCAGCCCCGGTACCAAATGTAGAGACTCTTCGTGCTTTTATTGTGGACGGCTGTGATACAATACGCCATTCACCAGGGCTGCATCAGCGCATCAGGGATTCCATGCGACGGAGAGTGGATGCATGTATCCTCGCTAACGGAGGACATTTTGAACATTTCCTGCAACAAAGTGTTTGAAGGCACGCTGGTACGTTCTTTTGCTGTGTGTTTCCATTCCATGATTAATGTGATTTTAAAAGGAGTAATAAAATGAACTCTAACATGGAAAGTAAGCGTTTCCGAACCCATGTCCACATAACATATTTTTTTTCTTTGAGTGTGAGGAATGTTTCCTGAAAGTTTGACCGTACCTTTTTGTAACACCCTGTATACTCAGTCGTGGATAAAATAGTTGGCAGACTTCAGTTTATTCGTAGAATACTGGTCGAATGCAATCAGTCTACAAAGGAGATTGCTTACAAATTACCCGTACGCCCTATCTGTGAATATTGCTCCAGTGTGTTGGACCTGTACCAAACAGAATTAAGAGGGGATATTGATGGTATAAGAGATGGGTAGCATGGATGGTGACTGGTTTGTATAATCCGTGCGAGAGTGCTACAGAGATAAAGGAAATGAACAGGCAGACTCTTGAAGATAGACGGAAACTACCTCGAGAGACAACTTACAAAATTTCAAGAACCGACTTTAAATGATAACAATAAGAATACTCTACAACCCTCTACGTATTGTTCATGCAACAATCGTAAGGAAAAGATTAGATTAATTACTGCGCGCATGGAGGCATTTAAACAGGCACTCATCCCGTAGTCCATACGTGCTCGGAGCGGGAAGAAACCTTAATAACTTTCACAATGGGACCTACGCTCTGCCCTGCACTTCAAAGTGGTTAGCATACTATAGATGTAGATTTAGCTGTTATGACTGCATAATGCTCCGTGCTCCGTCTTCGGCGAAGCTTCAAGCGCACTTACTTCCACACCCGTTTCCTATCTGATATTGTGTACCATCTTTAAATGTCTCATCATGGACGAAAAATTAACATTTGATCTGCAATTTTGTCATACAAAGACATGGTTGGAGACTTGGTTATATGAAATAAATTCTGTTTGGATTTCGTGCATGCTGAGACAACAACAGAACAGCAAGTTGTGTAGCCCGTTTGATGCAGAAAACCAGAAAACGGACGAAGTTGCGAAAATCAAATCTTTTAATTGATTTAACTGACGACTGGTTTCTGGTAACAGAACACGTTCTCGAATGACCCAAACAAACAAAAAATGGTGTATGTCATAACAGCACGCAAACCACGTTAAAACTATACGCACTCCTGTCCAAAAGAAGGCTTTCAGTGGCCAAATGTACCACTCAACACGTACGTTTGTCCTGCCAATGATCACTGAAAAACTGGCCATCAGTTAAATACAATATCGCAACCTTGTCTACCTGTATTTTTCAATAAAGCAACAGAAAACCTATTTTGGGCTGGTTGCTGTACACCAGCAAGAAATTAAAAACTTCATCTTCTTCTTAATCCAGCATCAGAATCACGAGGGACAAAAGACAGAAACGTAACAAGCGGTACAAATCTGCAAACATTTGGAGAATCAATTCGCACTGATGTACGAAGTACTGAATGAGGAATGTGTAGACGTGTGGCGTATAGTTGCACCAGTTCCGCTTATGAAGTGCCTCGGTAAGTCAAAAATGTGACAGTAGTTTTCCACAGACAATAGTCCACCATATCGCAGAAACGTGCAATTACAAACGTCGAAATTGTAAAAAACGTCTTGACATTGAAATGTAAAGCGCTGTTGACTGTTTGACTGTACGTATACAGTTTGCAAGGAGCGCCAATGAACGCTGCTCCCCATCACTCGCGCAACTGCTGGAAGAAACCGCTGTCTGACGAGGGTAACTGCTGAAAACGCAGTTACCTCCAATTACCGACTGGTAATATTATGTTTCGTAAGATGCCCATGACGGACGGTTGCGTACCGTTACCGAAGAGAGCTGTTGATGTGGGGAAGTCGCTTAAGGCTGCAATGTTTGGCAATCGGTGCTACAAAAAACGTAAACTCATCTGCTCACAGTACAGAATTACTCAGCAAATTTGTGGGTGGATACAAGAACAAAAGAACAGAATAACTACATATTCAGCCCAGCTGAGGACATTATGAAGCCTCACAGTTGGTCTTGGACCATCAGAAATCCAATTAGAGATCCGAATTCTTCGTATTGTGTCACATACATGAATTTATAACGTGTTTCTGTCACAAGAATCGTTGTTAGCCTCTTACCTCTGTTTTAACATTTTCATTTCGAATACTACAAGAATGGGCTATTCTTTACTCTTGCTGTGGGTATCGCGCTTCACGTCAATTAACTGTGTATCACTGACAGAAATTGAGTTCCACACAAACCAAATGCTCTCAATTAGAGACTATCCCCTGCTACTTCTTAGTTTCTCTTTCCTCCTGGTTAACTTACAATTGACGTATTTGCATAAAAAAAGTCTATTTCGGATTTATTCTGTGGTACACCTATTGTAAACATCTTTTTATTTGTTTAATTAATTTACAGTCTTCACTATTAAACATTAGTGTTCACAAATTAAATTATGATTTATTGAGCTGCGTTACTGTGAATCATTAGACACTATTTATCGTAAGGATTTGGAACACACTATTTCAGTAATAATTATTGCTTCAGAAACACAAATGTCCTGGCTGCCTTTCTGTGTTTGGAGTTGCTTGTTTACGTGGTAGACTTCTTTGGTGTCCATCAACTAACTGTTCACGTAATTAACTTCCATGTCTATTAACAATTCTATGATATTGTTGGTTACAAATGCCATATCGCCAATGAAAACAAGGTGAGCAATCTGTTTAGTCTATCTGCTTCTGTGTAATTTCACCTGTTCTTTAATTTTTACAGTTTTTTCCACTGACTTACGTTATTTTTTAACGACATGGTTGTGTTATAATCAAATTACTTTTCCTGTACTGAGAAGGCTTTTAAAGTTACTTCCACTACCCTCATACTTAATCTGATTTCATGTGCGTTATTGGCTCCAGTGTTGAAACCTTAGAGTAATTACTAATGATTTACGGACTGTGGGTGTTGTTGAAGTGAATGATGAGATTTTGCCAACATTTTTTCTGCTGCTTAACTGTTAGGAGCACATCAAAAACATTCTTTGGACATGGTGTCATCAACTCTAGTCAGTTTTCAGTAGTTTGATATGGAACTCATATTACTTATATTCCCATGTGATTACTCATATGAGTGTAGCTTCCTTTTTGTAATGTAAGATCATCTCTAATGAGATATCTCTACTCATCTTGTATTTAAACTTTCTGCTAAACGTGCAGTGCAGTTCCAGTGACATAGATCTTGTTTATTTGTAGTGACACTAGGATTTTTTCCATTAATACCTTCAACTCTTCCTTTTTATTTGTTGAGTCTCTTGATTTAGCTAATATTTTCATCTTTATGTAGCACTAGGACATTTGGGCTTAACATTGTTAAGCGTAAAAAATATTTCCGGCGGTTAAAGTGTTTTCATTTGTTAAGCTAAATTTCTTTTATTTAAGTCGTTTTGTCTCTCTTGATTTATGGAAATGTTCCACGTTTAGTTTTGTTCCAAATTATATTTTCTACTTACTTTGCTCACAATTCCAGCGGAAATATTCCTGCAGTGTTTCTGTGACATGTATTATAAGTGTTGCCAATTGTCCGTTTTTATATCTACTTCCTACGCGACCCACAGTTAATTTTAGTACGTTAGATTTTGATATTATAATTAGTTCATGCATAACATGAAACTCAGCTATGGACCTCACCAATCTAAAACGAAGGACGTCAAACAACCAATTATTTCCATTCGTCCGTGTTACGATACCTTAATGTGATTTAGCAGCTTTACAATCAGCAGCATTCGAATAATCATCACCATATTGCCCGGGACGTATTCTCAAGTGTTAATTTCCAGTTTACCAGTAGTTTCTTTATCAAACTGTGTTAAGTCGCCAAACAATAATTTAACATGAGTCTGTGCAAGCTTGGATACTGTTTCCTCCTGTAACGCTTTCTTTCATATTTCTCTGGTTTCATTGCTTTATTATGCAATCAAAGGTGTTTAAGCTCGTATTTTATACAGATTGCGCGCTTTGCGGTATTTTTCTGTTTGTGCATGTGAAAGTATTACGAACAATGTGCAGTTCTGTTCAAGAAGTTCGCCTAACTCTTTCATATTTCCCTGATAGCAAGTTTAGATTCCATGCAACGGAAAAGCTTGTTTGCATGGCCGTTAGTAGTAAGGAATTGGCTGTATACATATATAAAGAAATTATTCGAGATATCCTTCGTTGTCCTTAGCTATAATACTTCGTCAGAAATTGAATACTTCGTTCCAGAACACTTAAAGTCGGACACGTTCAGTGTGTTGTCTAGTAGGCTACGTCTGTCACGACGTATTCACGGCCTCGTGCAGAAACTGAGTGGAGCTACCCGTACAATTAAAATATCGTGCGCCTTCCATCCTAGACATATCACGCACCTTGCTTACTTCTTATACGTTCACTCCTCAATACGAAGTTTGGGCAACTAAGTTCGGGCGGACGCCACATGCGTTGCGTTGATTTATTAAGTTCAAGTAATTTTTACATTCACATCTCAGCCTATCCACACGCTTATATGATTCGTAGTTCGCGACGTAAAGTTGATAAAAAAGAGCTTTCTTCATCCAGCGAGCGCATTACACGGATGCTACAATACATCCTTAACTCCTCTTGAAAGTGGTATCCAACATAGATTTTCATTAGCCTTCTACAACAGTCGAAGGCTCTTATTGAGAAACAAAAGGTTCTCCAACCCAAGCCGAACACTTTTCTCACAGAAAGGTCATGTTGTTATTAGCAAGAATAACGTAGATTCGAATAACTGTGTAATTCCACAGATAACAGAAGAGTCGCATAAGTTATTTTAATATCGGATTTCAAGGTTTTTCGCAAATTAATGCAGGCAAATACTGCCTTGATTTCCATTAACGGTCCTTCACGGGTATTTTTCCCTATCCTCGCTCATTAAAAGGTCAGAAGTAAATTCTTATATTGATCGATTATTATTGTTATTATTATTATTGTTGCTGTTGTTCTCTTTAGTACTGCAGTAAGTTTCGAATTCCATAGTTTGACATTTAACTATTCCATTTGGTTTCCTTTTTAAAGTTTTCTTTTATGTCGCATTATCTGACGTTGTGCCATTAACACATATTTACCACTGAAATAAATGTAAGTCAATAAATTTATTGTATTTGTAACATAGGACACCTGAATGTGAAGCCAGAACCTTAGGAGAGCGTCGGTATAAAATCTTGCCGAGCCTGGCCAGGTACTTATGCGACTTCTTCCTTTTACTTTTAGTTTACGGCTTTAATATAATATTATAGGTTTTTATTTATTGAGGCAAGAATAAAACTAGTAAAAACATTGCCTTATCCTCTTACCAAGCGGCGTGGGGATGGTCACAAAACGTGGCTTTCAACAGAAATATTACTACCAGAATGTCTTTCCTTAACAACAGTCATCATTCTTTATATCCGGTTCTACTCTCAGTTACTCCATACACAACAGTTTGCAAAGTTGTTCAGTCTCACGTTTCTTCGCGAAGATGCACTCATTGTTTCGTTAGTTCCACATACGCCCATCTGTAGGGAGCCCTTTCCTCTAAACGTGCACCATTTCAAAAGTGACTATTAGTGTCTCACAATGTAGCCAAAATATCTTTCATACCAAATTCAGGTATTTGATACCTGCACAAGTCAACGCTAATGTATAAAAACGGAGTTGAAATCATTTTTTCTGTTTACAGAAACAAGCTTGATGTCACTCTGTCTGATTAACCAGCTCGTTCTGTTATCATCACTAGGACGGAAAATCGTAGCTGTGGCTACGTAGATCTTCGTTGATGAGAAATACCTCGCTTTTCATTAGCCTGCGAACTCTTATTAAAGTCTTACTAACAATCACCCTTCCAATGAATCATTTGCAACTGGAACACGAAAGATAGGGCGTGTGAAAGTGGTGCAACAAGTACCCTCAACTACACACCATAAGATTGTTTACGGTGTGTAGATGTAGATGTTTTTCACCCAAGAGAAGACATCGTTTATTTAACTGATTTATTTGACTTATTGAGACACTGTAAATACAGGATGTTCCTAATGACCTTTATAAATTTTATCACAGTTATTTCAGAAACAGGAATAGAAAGCTGCAGTTTGCGGCATGAAGTTGACACACATGTGGCTCTGAGCACTATGAGACTTAACATCTGAGGTCATCAGTCCCCTAGAACTTAGAACTACTTAAACCTAACTAACCTAAGGACATCACATACGTCCATGCCCGAGGAATTATTCGAATCTGCGACCGTATCAGTCGCGAAGTTCCGGACTGAAGCGCCTAGAATCGCTCGGCCACCGTGTCCGGCTTAAGTTTTGGTAGCCGTTAAAAACAGTCCAATACGTGTGCCAGCTGTAGCACACTGGATATCAAAGCAATATTCCAGTTCCTCCCAGGTCCACTCTAACATGTCCTCACTGATGTGTGTAACTGCCGCTCTGATGTGAGCTCCAAGTTCCTGAAGAAAATGTAATGGGGTTATGTCTGGAGATCTTGAGGGACAGGAAATGGGGCCGCCTCTGACAATTCAGCTACCTGGTAACGTGTCGTAAAAACCTTCCTCATGATCGAGGCCCAGTGACGATCGACACCGTCCTGCTGCAGCTTGATGGCAGGTTGCTGTTCTCTGACGTGCAAACTGTTTCACCATGCGCCATGTCGGGATAAACAGACAAGATTGTCGACGGCTCTTCAAAGGAAAACGGTCCCACCATACCGCCGTGAAGCAGTCAATACAACATACACGTTTTGGACTGCCGGGCACATTTTCTATGCCAAAGTTTGGGATCTTAGAGCCACTGACCTTCACATTGTACCGATTTACCTTCACGGACACATGAGAGCAACCTTCGTCCGTGACTGGGTCAGCGTGGAAGCAGAGTGAATCCCAGTTGCAAATGCTTTTTGCTTTGGCCCCTCATCAGGCTGAAGCGCACGCAGCTTGTAGACACGAAGCTTCAGCCTCTTGTCTAGCAGCGTAATTACCGTAACTGATCGTATCTGCAACTGTCGAGACCACTGATTGATTTTGTTGGGCTCCAGATAAACGCCCGTTGGACCTGTTCCACATTTGCATAACTCTTCGTCTTGATGACACTCGCGGCTTCCTTGAACCCCATGTACCGTAGTACGATGGTCAGACGTGATGGTGATGTACTTCTGCAACGTGTCCCGAAGTTCCGCTGGACTTGGGTGCCAGATTGGTCTCTATCAACCAAACCACACACTGTGCCATCTGTTGGGGGCTGGTCATTATCGTCATTAAATTAAGTGAAAAATCAAAAAATAAAAACAAACAAACCTTTAGATGTGTGTCAACACTATACCGCAAACCACCCCTTCCTACCCACCGCAGTTCTGAAATATACGGGATCAAAGCTGTAAATATCATTTTGAAATACCTGTAACTTAGCTCAGAACATTGGTACATAGTCAGTAGTTTCTGCGAATCAAAATCTGAAGATAACATTTTTTTCTGCTACCAAAATTTGAAAAGGGCCGTTTCTGTTCCAAGTCCTGGCCATAAGTAACATCAGAAACAGTGTTCACTCGTTTGAGGACCATGTCTTCTAATTTAGGAAACTCCTAAAGCGTAATCTCAAATGGAGATACTAGTTCATGTTACGTATGGTCATTATTTTTAAATATATCTACGAATTTTATACGCTTACTGCCTCTTCATGCATTTTAAAAAGAATTGATATATTCTTAAGTGACTCGGTTGGAATAAATACCAGATGTACAGTACGAACATATCGCATTAAAATTTCAGAGAGCGATACGACGGCTGAAAATACGGCTGCAGGACTCCATCTCTCGTCAATGAATAATGCAAGTAGCCGGGCAAAACTGCTTCAGTTTCTTCGGACGGCAGGCCCTGCTCCCTGAGGCAGTGCGTTTCTCCACTTTTTGTACCGTCGATTGAAAAAACGAGCGACGTAAATCGATTAAGTACGTTCTGACGTAATATTCAGAGAAACCGCTGACTTTCCTGACAAACAAGTCCAGTATTTCATTCTCCTAGGACGTATGTGCATTATCGTGCAAACGTCACGTTACCTAACTGACGCGATGCAGTTATAAAAATTCTTTTTTGATAAGGGCTGATATGGTAATGGTTTAAAGTAAAAGCGTTGTTTATTCTGTTCATTAACTCTGCATACGATATTCAACGGGTGTAGGTGTATAACTAAATTTAGTGCATTAAGTAGTGATACTCAACGACTTTATACAATGCAAGTTAAAACACGGAATAGTATCACGAGTTTGCGTGAATCGGTAAAGCGCTCTGAAATTGATTAAATGTGTATTGCTATCGCTGTCAGAGTCAGGGAGCTGCCTTATCTTGACAATTTTCTTCGACACTTTTCCCAGTTCTTACCCGTGTCCGCTGCCGCGCCGCTCCTCCAATCTTGCACGATCATTGCCGCTCCCATCAATAAAAAATTTTTTAAGGAAGAGTTCAAATTTTAACCTCCGCTTTCACCAGACGACGGACTGTATATTGGACGAGAATGGTGGGGAGTGGCTACAGGGCAATGTTCAACGTTACGATAACGTATATTGCCTGATGATGCACAGACAGTGGTGCGAAACAGGTCGTACATGTAATAAAAATTATTCATACAGCCAGTGCGGAATTTTCTTTGAGAAAAATTTATGCTTAAAAAAGGAAATCTGGTAATGGTAGAAGAACTATACATGGTAGTGAATATTGTCTATATCAAGTACTGCAGGCATTACAACGAGACAGGAAAAGTTTGAAATCCGTGGACACAAAAACCTTAAAAATTAAGTACAGGCTAAAATTCATATTTAAGAATATTAGTTGGAATAGGACTTTACAAATGTCCGCAGAAACTGGTGTTCTAATCTTTGTACGCACTTCAGTGTGAGATGCTTTAAATAGTTTTCTGAATAAAATCTGTCTCAAAATCTAGTCTTCTGTAACGTTTAGTAACAGCTAGACGCAATCAGTACTATCACTGTGTAATACCAATGGTAATACTACCGATTATAAACACGGATTTCCAAAATTCTTTCGTCAATGAAGATGCTGTAAATATTTTAGGATTCAAATCGAAATCAGCTGCCTAATGTAGTTTGGAAGTAGATACCCTCGGTGTGGCGACACACCTTCATTCACTTAATATAAAAACGACTTACGGTCAGATTGTATAACAGTAAGGTTCCCTTCACTGCCATATGATGATATCATAGCTCCATTTTCTGCAAACACTCGTTCGATGAAAAATCGATACCAAAAGGCTGGAAATTTCCACAAAAAAACCAACACACCCGAAATGAAATAGAAGTAATTCGCTGAACTATTGACTCATATCACTGACATACATTTGTAGTATGATTTTGGTACATATTTTGTGTACAAATATTATAAAATATCTGAAAGGAAATGATGTATTTTCGCACAACCAGACCGGATACAGAGAATATCGTTCTTGTAAAACACAACTGGCTTTTTATTCACTCTAATCATAAGTTCTGCAGGCAGGGGATCACAAACTTACTCCGTATTACTAGATTTCTAAAAAGATTTTAACATCGTTTCTCATAAGTAGCTTCTAATTAAATTGCGTATTTGTGGTCTTTCGTTTGAGTTGTTTTACTAGTTTAAGATTTCCTTGTATCAGTGAATATGCAGTAAAGGTCTTAGAATTCGGGTAGAGATCAGATAGTAATTGACAGGAAGACATCAATTGAAACCAAATTGATACCTTGGGTTTCGAAAAGAAGTGTTGCAGGTCCTCTGCTGTTCTCAATTTATACATCCACGATTTAGGAATAAACGTGAGCAGCTCTCCTATGCTGTTTTTAGATGACGCTGCAATATATCCTCAACTAGCCCGCTTAAGATCAAAACTATTTACAAATTGATAGAGTGAAGATATCTATTTGGATTCACAAGTGGCAAACAACCTAATTAGTCCTGAACAAAAATAAATATAATGTCCTTCACGTGAGTACACAAAAATTTCCGATAAGTTCTGGTTACATGATTAAGTCACACAAATTTAAAACTTGTCGACTGAACAAAATATCTGTGTATTACAGCTACGAATAACTTAAGCTGGAACATTCAATTAATAAATGTTTTATTGGCAGAACATTTAGTAGATGCAACAACTCTACTAACGAGACTGCCTAAACTACACTCTCTGTTAGGGTATTGTTGTGCTGTAGGCGATCCTTACGAGAAGGAAGTGTCGGAGGACATCGAAAAAGTTCGAAGAAAGGGAGCTTGTTGTGTATTATCTCGGAATAAGGGAGAAAGTGTCAAGGATATGACAAGCGAGCTGGTGTGTCAAAAATTAAACAAAGACGTTTTTCGTTGCTGAAAAACCTTTCACGAAATTATAATCGTCGGCATTCTCGTCCGAACATAGAAATATTTTGTTTACTTCCACGTGCATATGGAGAAATAATCACCGTTATAAAATAAGAGAACTCCGGCTTACATGGAAAGTCTTATGAGCTATTTTTTCCTAAAAAATGTAGAGAAAGATTGTGAAAATGGTTCCCTGAACTCTCTGCCAAACACTTAAAGTGTGAATTACAGTCCTGTAGATATAGATGTAGAGGTTCAAGTAACGACAGAGCGACTAGTAAACTGCAGTACAGTACATAGTGGCTGGCTCGTTGGTTGATTGAGGGCTGAGGGACTAAACAGTAAGATCATTAGTTCCAGTCCCAATCGCAGTATTTACAAGTTTTGACATTGCGTTAGTTCACTTGGTAGAGGATAGCTAACATTTGTTTCTAAATGTCCAGTGTTATTGGCTGGGTACTGCGTGGTACCCTGAGCGTCCATATGGTTCTATGTGTAACACAGGTATGCATAAAGGAGACTCCAACATACTGCTTAGGGATTTAGATTTTTAAACATCGTGCTAAAGTTATTACCATACTTTGAATTTTAATACCCTCTTTGGAAAAAATGGCAGCGCTAATTGCAGACTTTAGCCACAGCTTGTATGTTAGCAAAGAGGTTGAAGTCGCCTACTCGGAGCAAATGCGCTGCCGCTACTGTTCTGTCTGTCCGTCAGACTGTTCGTGATTAGACTTCATTATTAACGGCTAAGACTGCTTTGCAGGAGATCACAGCGTGTTTAACTTTGTCTTTATCCTTTCGGCGATCATGAACACACACTAATTTCCTTATGCCGTTTAGAAATAACTTTTATGCTATACTTGGTAGACTGAATCTTAGTAAAGAAATAAATGGATAGGGGCATGTCTGATAGAGATACGTCAGGTATTTGTTTATCTTCCGTGTTCATTTATAATCCTCTTTATGAAGCACATATTCTTCTTATAACTTGTATGCAATTGCCTATATAATTATCATGACTTTTTAAAGTAGATCATCTCGAATCAATTAGGTTGAGGTGGAACGAAACATCAATCCAAGGAGTTTTGGAGAAGAGCTTAGTGGTGATGCGACACGCAAGTTTTACACTGAGAACGTTGCTGCGCGACTTCGCAGAAGGACTCAGAACAGCTACTCAAACAGTTTATGCCTGATCACCAACTACCTAGATATTTGGCGCACAAAAACAAGTTCATTCATGCATCTTGAATCTGTTATTAAATGTTGTTAAGGAGGTGTGTTCACAAACCTTTTATAGGCAAACAAAGATCACCTTCTTCCGTGTTACAAAAGCAATACGAAGGTTGCATTTACTTCCATCTTTCCTTACTCCTCAGTCGTCATAAACATAAAGACTATTGGAAGTACATATTCCGTGTTTCATCCGTAGAGGGAGAATGTAATTCGGGTACTCTTATGCTAAACCACCGTTTCTTCTGATTCCGTTGCACACTGATGGATTTTAAATATGAAACAGTACGTATATTCCACTTTTTCTAGCTTAAAGCACTTCGTAACTGTGTCTGTGTCACACATTTTAGAAGTAATGAAATAACACAATTCCCTTCACAGTTGTTTATTTTTTGCATTGGCCACTGACCTAACAGATAGATAGCAAATAGGCTTACGGTCCCCCCCTGCAAATACTTTTCTGACGTGCACAGTGCTCCTGCACTGAATGAAGATGTCAGTAATCTCATACCATGGTAAACCGCTTTAGTGTTCCAGATTCCTCTTTTCTCATTAGTATGTGTATAACGTAATCTCCGAAAATGTTTCCATTTCACTGTAAAAACGGTCTAGTGCAGTCTAACCCTTTTGTTTAGCCTAATTTGCGTTGTACATATATGTAATCAAAGAAAACTTCGCAAGTCAGGACACGTGGACAATACTTGAACGATAATCCACAACGATTAACAGACATAACATTCCTCCCCAGGATCTTTGATAGAAATCGTCCACCGTTCGTCACTGTAAAAGAAAACTGGGAGACTGTCGCAGACAAACAGTTATAAAGTGGCGACTCGTAGTCTCATATTGTAGGCGGCCGAAACTGCAATACACTTGGCTGCGATTCGACATGTTCAACCCCAGGGTCGGCATTACAACCTTTATCATGGACAAACTAATGGAAACACATAGAATGTTGACCACTTTGATGAGCACGGCGTATTAGTATTTTACCTATAGCAGAGGTAATCCTTATTATCTGTGGCCACAAATTGTAACTAACATAGCTCTGCAGTCGCCTAAAACATTATCTATAGGACGTTTTGGTCATTAGATATCAATCCTAACTGTTCCAGCTTTAGTTACCCAATGTTCACAGCTATCTTCTCCACGCTATGTAAATGTATTGACTCTGACGCAGTTGTATATTTTGGAGCATGGGATTTCCAGATTCCTGAAAAATCATTGTAAGTAATAGTTGTATAAGTAATACTAATTATAAGTAATTGTTCTAAGTAAGCTATCATCGACGGATACCTTATAGGATTAAATTACGTGTTCTGAGTAAGGATACCTATTTCGATTTACTGCTAACCCGGCCGGCCCTGGTGGCCGTGCGGTTCTAGGCGCTACAGTCCGGAACCGCGGGGCTGCTACGGTCGCAGGTTCGAAGCCTGCCTCGGGCATGGATGTGTGTGGTGCCTTAGGTTAGTTAGGTTTAAGTAGTTTTAAGTTCTAGGGGACTGATGACCTAAGATGTTAAGTCCCATAGTCCTCAGAACCATTTGAACCATTTTGAACTGCTAACCCGAAATGAAAATGTATTTTTTTTAATTCCATATTCACCGTACTGTGTAACGAGAGATACGTAATGGAGCCCCGTCATTTAAACAAACAAATATTAGAATCTGCAATCTTCTTGTAGATATTCACTTGTCTCTATGTTAGTTGGTTTACTCATCGTATATTATTTTTAAAGCACTGTATTTTGAACAATTAGCTGGTAAAAAGTAGTGTTAATTATGAAATACGAACATCTGCAGCGTAACAAATTTGTGTAATTGACACTCGCGGAGCCTGACTTTTAATATGGAGAGTCTTTCGGAAGTGTTAATTCAATCGTCAAAGGCTGCAAGCTTCTTGAAAAACAAAATATCGGGTACAGCACACAAGGGCAACCGTTCACATATTCTGTAATTAAATATGTAATGCATAATTTAGTGACGTGTCAATAATAATTATATGAATACTGATATTCATTCAAAATTATTCCTGCTCTGAGATATTACCTTCTCCTTCCACTTCTCCATATTACTGCTTTTAAGTATGTCTGTAGTCGTATTTTAAGTGAATAATTTATTGTAGTAAATGGAAAAATACAATATTTTTTTACGGGAGAGGCAATGATCGTTGGTGGATTGTTACAAGAGACTGCTTTCAGCTTATACATCGCTCCTCCTGGAATTTGATAGATAGGAGAATCTTTGATATGCAGCGTAAATATCATATGCAATGACTGAGCAAACAGTAAGAAACAAAGGCGATTAGAAAAAAATTTTCCACATGCAGAGATTGAAAACATTGTCGAAGTAGTCAAAAATAAGTACGTTTAGCATAGACTTAACATTGGTAATTATTAATCCAGCTCACATTCTGTGTGGTGTAACAAAACCGTCTTCATACAAGCGTATTGCTCTTTGGTCAAAAGTCTATTACTAGGCATACAATTACTTTATGTAAATAAATAATGAAGGAACTAGCATTTCAAAGACTTGTGGGTCATAAGAGGGACACATAAAAATCTCCCGTGTGTATTACTAATGTGTTGAAGGTAGACACGAAACACAGCGATAAATGCCAAGGACAGTCTCCAATTCGGCTACGCATATTTATTGTTAGACACCGGAGAGGGCGCTCATAACCGACTGTTTTATGCTTCCGCCATACGTCATTCACGTATTCCTATCCATTCGTCATAGTTATGATCTGACGGCCACATAACAGGGACTACATCATGCTTCCGACTGTCGCCATGAAAATAGTTTGCAAATGAACAATCAGCTGTCAACGGCGGATTTAAGCGGACGCACAGCTCCATTTATCAGTCTGTGCCTTCAGAGTGTCAGAGTGTAGCAGTATTCGCCGACTGCCGGATGTCCCTGAGTTAACAGTGCCAGGACTTATCTACTGCCATAGCCACCAGGGTCAGACTGGACACAGTGGTAATTTAATTAGTCGTCGTTCACTAGGGTCATAAACTATATCAGTGTTTAAAGTTATTTCTGTGATAGAACTGTTTAACAACTTTGCCACTATAGTTAAGATTTATGATCATTTTTATTGGCAAATTATTGCTGAGTATATCTTAATGTGTGTTGCCTCATATTTCTGTGATGGAGCTGATTAGTTGCTGCGTGCTTAGCAAGCCACTTCAGCAACAGCAACTACTCTCTGCCTGCCAACTTTATGTTCGACGCCAAACAGAACAATACTTAAGGAAGTTCGTATCCAGAACACGCTATTCTATATCCAGAACTTCTACAAATATCTCTAAAAAGTCTTCACTCCAGCTAAAATTAAAATTTATTGTCTTTACTTCACTATTAGTAACTCGCTACCACAAATTTAAAACGAATTTACAGCTTTATATCGTTAATTTTTGGTTAGTTGATATTTCAGTGCCGTTTATCTTGTAGGAAGGAACAGCGGTTAGTTGTCCTTCGTATCCGACTTTTAATTATGTATTTAACGAAACAAGTTTCACCAAATCGTTTTATGATTTTCAGCTATCTACAAAAAATAAATATTTCGTTAAGAGACTATGTTTCATAGCAGCACTTTCAGATTGACTTACTGTATAAATAATGTGAATATTAGGTTAACCTCAAGTTTGTTTTCTGAAATACTGCGTTTCTGAATGAATTATTAATCGCTAGCCAAACAATTGGTGAGTGTCATGCGAGAGTGAACCAACCACAAATTTCGACATTTTGAGTTTGAAGTGGCATACAACGTAAAATATTATATACAGGGTGAGTCACCTAACGTTACCGCTGGATATATTTCGTAAACCACATCAAATACTGACGAATCGATTCCACAGGCCGAACGTGAGAAGAGGGGCTAGTGTAATTGGTTAACACAAACCATAAAAAAATGCACGGAAGTATGTTTTTTAACACAAACCTACGTTTTTTTAAATGGAACCCCGTTAGTTTTGTTAGCACATCTGAACTTATAAACAAATACGTAATCAGTGCCGTTTGTCGCATTGTAAAATGTTAATTACTTCCGGAGATATTGTAACCTAAAGTTGACGCTTGAGTACCACTCCTCCGCTGTTCGATCGTGTGTATCGGAGAGCACCGAATTACGTAGGGATCCAAAGGGAACGGTGATGGACCTTAGGTACAGAAGAGACTGGAACAGCACATTACGTCCACATGCTAACACCTTTTTATTGGTCTTTTTCACTGACGCACACCATAAAAGCTGCACTCTGGATTAATGAAAGAATATCATTTAGTAGGATGAGTCTTGGCTCACACTGTTTACTATTTGTGAAGGAGTTACGTCCGAAGGGCGGGGGTTCGGTGATAATTTTGGCTGCCATAGCGTGGTGTTCCATGGGCCCCACGTTTTGTCTGCAACATTGCTTTACTGTCAACGACTGTGTGACCATTTGGGCTGATCGCGTCCATTCCATGGTATAATGTTTTATTCCCCCAGTGGTGACGACGTTTTCTAATATGGAAAGGCTCCTGTTCACACAGTTCGCATCATCCAGCACTAGGATTAATTGTCGCTCCTCGCCTGGCCACCACATTTACCAGAGCTCACCCTTACTGAACCTTTGCGGTCTACCTTGGAAAGAAGGGTGCTTGATCGCTATGCACTTCCATTATTCTTTCCTGAACTTGAATTTGTTTTTCGAGAGTAATAGTACAGGATTCCCTTGCACAACAAACAGAACCTCTATTTATCCATTCAGAGATGACTAGAAACAGTTTTCAATGGCAATGAATTTCCTACGCCGTATTAGGCATGGTAATGTGTTGTGTTTTTGGTATTTCCATTAACTATAGCTACCAATCGGAAACTTGTGAAGCCATGTCTACTGGAACATTTTAACTTCTGCTGTTGTAGACTTTGACACCTGTCAGTTTTCGATAGTAATTACGGTGCATCCGTCAGATGAAATTCCCGGTTCCTGAGCACAACGTCATGTATACCTAGACCTTCTGCCAGTTACCCTTTCCGTAATAATAAGTCTGAGAAATTTTCCAATCGACGGTGCCACTACACATGGATAACCTCATATACACCAACACAACGAAGTCGATAGCTAGAGAGCAATATCATATTTTCTGTTGATCCGTAAAACCTTGTTTTTGCTACATCCATAAACTCAGAAAGAATTGTAAAATAGTTAATCCGGATACAGTCGTCGAAATTGTGAGCTGGATGAAGTTATCAAAACTGCAAAGTAGCGAAAACAAGCCGGCTAGGCATTGTTTACCAGCAGCCGTGCTGGTTGCAGTGGGCAGAGCTGCGGCTGTGTCGCCGGCGGCGGCGGCTGTTGCTGCGATCGGCCTGATTTACGCTGCGCCTCCAAAGCTGGGTTCCGATATTCGCCAGTAATTGTCAGCAAACAGGAGGAAAGCCTGAATTAGCACGCTATCAGCCGGAAACGTAATAGGGCCGGACAAACATGCATCAGTACCTCCGCACTAAGCTAATCGATGTTGAATTTGCTGATGCGTGCGCTTATCGAATACGCTCGTTTTATTTGCACAGACTGAAAGTGAGCGATACACTGCCTATTTGTTTCCGTGCGGGATTGTACCACTATCGCGTGAGGCTCTTCCGCGAATTTGTTACGTCGCAGCTTTATTGCAGGAATTAGTGCTCTTGATTTCGGTGAGTCGGATACTGGAACTTGCCAAAGACGATATAAACAAGAAAATATCAGATGAGAAAATGCGATAGGTATAAAACTCTTCCAAGGTCATATGACTTTGGGCTGAATACGCTATTTGGTTTGAATATGCTCTACACAACTTCTTCGTATTTTTCTCTTAATATAACACAAGATTAGTAAGTATTATGCTCATATTGAGGGTAGGTTTTATATTCTACAGTTCCCTGTTTTTTTTCATATCTGATCTTACAGATACTTGATTTTACTATTACCATATTTTAAGTTAGTGCTCAGAGAAAAGCATCCAACCATTAGTTTGGTTGTGCAAACAATTTTATCGATGAACATTTTTGGTGTCTCTTACATTTCATGTTGATGTTCTTCATGTGATTTATTGTTTCTAGAGGGTGACCGAAGTTTAGCCGCATTTCAGCAGTTAATTCTCATAAGTAGCAACCAGTGAGGCGGTCAGTGGTTTACCCAAGGACCCGCATTCGGAAAGAGCGACTTTGAAACCCTCTCCACACACCCAGGTATAAGCCCACAACAGATCAACATATCTCTTCCCCAAACAGATAAAGACGAAGGCCTCGATAGTTTCTATAGGAACGATAGAGCCTAATTCCTTCCTTTTTTGCCGTAAGGTACATCCTAATGACAAGGTACGTGCCAGAACTTAGAACTCTAATCTTCCTTCCTTTTCGTATATAACACCTGGTATTACTTTTATGAGCATTGTCTACGACGGCGTTTGTTCTCATTGTAGAAGAAATACGAAAAGTCTTCCTCTGTGTACTAGGATGTGATAAGGCAAGTGTCTAATTACTTTCTGTATTCGTGGATATTGATAACGCAATTATTAATAGTGTTGTTTAGCCCATGTTACTTTTGCAGTGTGCTCTGCCATATTTATGTCGAGAATTTTGTTCCGTGTAAAATCATCAGTTCCTGTAGCAACTACTGTTTCTTCCTAGCTACCGTCTGTACACATGTTACAATAAACATTATTCTTTTTAGCGGTGAAGAACTTGTTTCATTAATGATGCCACTGCGAGGAAAAGAATCGTACCTTTCACTATTATCCAGATCTCATTTATTCTTTTAACTTAAACTTTTAGCATTAAAATTCTTGTGTCTCATTTATAATTGAAGAAAGCCGTTTCGGATAGAGACAATTACTAGTTTGATGCATACTTCAAAGTATGTTTGTTTACTCTTAGAGAGGCACATCTCCAAATAAATTAACAGTTTTCTGAAGAGACAGACGCAACTGCGACTGGTAAGATAATTGTGTCCTGCTGAGTCTTATATTTCATGAAACTGTAAACTATTCACGCTGGTTACGAGAATGCTCTACGGGTATTAACATACCATGAGCTCCACGTTTGCTCGTCGGGACAAGATCCTGGTGTCCTAAAAGGCCTCTGACCGACGTTTAAGAACTACAATTTGCTTAACAAAGTTACATATGCATTTACTTGTGAACTGCAGAGTAATCATGCTTATGTAGACGTAGATGTTTGCAAATAGTGCAATTATGTAATCTAAAGAAATGTTGTACGATATATCGAAGAATTAATTGGAGATATTTCGCAACGTCTGCATTCGTTAAACACATGAACTAAGAGAACACCACATTGTTACAGCAAATGAACTCTCAGCTGCGCGAGTTCCCACGTAAGCATTTTGTGGTAACGATTGGTGATGAATTGTCGTCATCTGAAATCCATTTTTCGTTAATATTAGCAACTGAAATGTCATACGCAGACAGTTTGAACATTACCGCAATTTTATAGTTTTTGTTTTCAATCTTAGTTGTTTTCACCCTCAAATCATGTGCTGACTAGTTTCGAATACGATATTTATTTTCAGTGATAAAGATTTTCTCACGCCAAAATCTTGTAAATATGTCTGTATTTACAACTGGTTTCGACGGACATTGTTGTCAACTTTAGGTCTGAAAAAAGTTTTGTTATAAAACGTTTTCATTTCGAGTTAGAGCCTCAAGCCAAATTGTCATATTAGTGGATAATATATAGCCCCTTATGAAAAGGTTTGTCGTAATTTATGAAAAACCTTCGTATAATGTGCTACATGTAGTTCACTAACACGGGAAGGTTTCACTGTTGGGTTTTTCACACGTATTATTTCTGTCTATTCCTGAAAAGAATTTCTCGTCAGTATTTTCTACACTTTTATCACGTTGCGAACGAGTAATTATTCTGCGGGACATTGTCTATAATTAGCTCACGCAACAAAATATATCACTGTTCAAAGCGGATTCAACACTGGACAAACACTTTTCAACGCAGAATCAATAGAGCAAACAGAATTGCCGATGGGCTGTGAATTAAAGGTATACAGTTTAGTATAAGCGTTGCGCCACTTAACACTAGCTTATTCATAAAATTGTCAGAGTCAGTATATTCATTTTCACAGTAGATTCACTAAAGTCTTGCTGATTGGATGTCACCAAGTCAAACCTTCCCGTCTCCTCTATACCTCTTGCCTTCCCTTTTACAATAACCTATGAAACCTTCCCTTAGGATTTCTACCTCTTGCTTAATAACAACAAATGAAATCTTCCCTTTGAAATTTATTCTCTTTCTCAATCTTCGCATGCAAATTTAAATGCTGCTTCTTAAAATTTATTTTCTGATTATTTCGACGAAACATAGAATGTGTCGTCGTCGTGGCCCACAGTCGTTACCTGCAATAACCCAAAACTGTTCCTTACCTTTTTTACTGTTACTGGATCGCCATCTGACTGCTACATCGAACTGCGACATGAATATACTTACTCTGTTTTATTATACTCTATTAGCTGCTGGTGGGCTGTCATAATAAGTGGCTGTATTTATTACCAAAGCTGACGTTATTCTTTAATAGCAAAGCTGACGTTATTCTTTAATTAATTTGTCTGACGTTACGTAATTCATAGTTAAACTTTGTCTTGACAACAATAAAATTTTGGAAAGTTTTATGTTGATGGTTTTTGGGATGGATTATAATCAGTAATGCAATATTGCTGGCAAAAATTAATTGTATTCTGAATGAAATGATTTTACAAACGTTCTAATAGGACTTACTTTTTACAGTAATCTTACAACTACCATTACGCAAACATACCTTCAGTAGTCTTGAGTTCCTCAAAAAAATAATTCAATAATATTAGTTCCTCTTATGATAAAAGTTAGCTGATGTCTGTGTACATCCGTTTATAATCTCTTGTAAATCATAGTTGATGGCTGGCAGGCACACCGCTCCTCTCAAACTCTCGCTTCAGAACTGCTACCGACTCACTTCATTTCTCGCATACTACTGACTTCTTACGAACGCTAAAGTGCGGTCTCTCCTGCCAAAAATGCTTTCTGGTGCAGACAATCCCTTCTACCATTACAAAATGTATCAATGCGCGGCCTTTCCCACTCTTTTCTTAAAATGTATCCATACGCAGTCTCTCCGCCCTTTTTAAAATCATATCAAAGTGCAGTCTCTCTTGCCAACAATACTTTGGTGCAGACATTCCCTGCTACCACAATTATTTCCATCATGACAAATATTAATTATTCCTACTTAATCCTATTAATAAAACATAAACATCTTTCATAAATTGTGGTTTGACAATAGACAATAGAAATATACACGTCTTACAAAAGTCAATACTAATTGCTTCTTCAGCAGCGTCATATCGGAATTCTAGCAACTACCAGAGCTAATACAACGTTAATGACGAAATACTTCCAAGATATATGAGGTGTGTGAGAAACGTAATGAGAATGACAGCACTGCCAGCTATCTGGCAACGCTGTGGTCTACTTGTGTATACCGGTGACTTCATCCCTTCCACATGCTTTGTCTGAGTTTCATATCCGTATAGCCGTCACGTGATTTTTAAAGCACTGTCAGTGAATTTATTTTTCCGTTGTGTGTTACTAAAATGGAACAGCGGAATTTAGAGCAAAGTTAAGGAACCAAGTTTTGTGATAATCTAAGGATGTTTGCGAATGTGACCCTTGAAAAGTTGAAATAGGTCTATGGGGAACATTCTTTGTCAAGAGCATATGATTTTCGCTGGCGCAAATCAGTTTTGGAAGTCTGAGAAAACGTTGCAGACAAACCTTGCCCAAGGAGACCTTCAGCTTAAAACACCGACGAAAATGTCGAATGTGTACGCGCACGTGTGAGATCTGAACAACTTTTAACAATAAGGATGGTGTGCGATCTGTTACAGACTCCGGAAAAGGGCGAATCGAGTGACACCGGGCAACGTAGGAAAGTGGATGTTGAAACATGACAACGCCCCATGTCACACGAACACTTCCATCACGGAATTTTTGACCTCAGAATGCATTCCTGTTGTTCTCCACATTCATCTGATTTGAGTCCTTGTGACAGGTTTCTTTTCCCGAAACTGAAAAATGTCTTATAAGGACGTCATTCTGAGACTCTGGAAGTCATTCGGTCATTCAAGAGAATGTGACCGACTTGTGAAAGCCGTAGCAGTTGAAAAACTCATTCAGCGCTACTACCGACACTGGAAACAACGACTCTGCCAGTGTATAAATGCGGAAGGTAACTACTCTGAAGGGGACAATATTGTGTTTTAAAAAATAAATATTTTGGTAGATAAAGATCAGTATTACTTTTCTCATACACCTGCTATATGGGTTGGTGTTCTTTCAGATGTGGCAGAACAAAATATATATACCACTGCAGGTCTGGGAGAGTGTTTTACTTTGGAGCATTTTTCAGACTTTCGCACTAACCAGCCATGTAACATATTTTCTTATTCCACACTGATATGATAACATTTACAATAAGTGTGCTGCAGCCTTTTTCTGAAATTACAAAAATTATTCTGGGAACGTAGGGTTTTCCCAATGCGAAAACGTGTTCCAGCGTACAACATGCTCATGTACCTAGGAACAAATATTCCCTTTGAATTCAGAAGCGTTTCTATCGAGAAAATCTTATCAGTACAGTATTTATTGGCATATGTGTTACTTTATTACTGTAATGCATCCCAACAATAAAGTGAAATCAAATTAAAATGAAATGTTAACAAAAACAAGTTACAAGCTATTGGCAACCTACAAAAATTTCCATTTTCAAGACAAGGGAACTCGTTAAGACACTAAAGAAAATCAGTTACTTTTCAGACATCTTGTGACCCATGCGAGAAGGCCTCCTCTCACTTCAAAGTACAACATGAGGCACGATCGACAAAGTTTGGTTTAACCATCCACACGTTAGGAGGTAACTAGTTTTCAGAAATTTAGGATTTTACTGACCATAAAAACCTGTAAGAGTGGAATTAACAGTATCCACCAAAAAACTTTAACACATTATTCAGAATTCAAATATGCAGAATTCGTAATATTTAAAAACTGCACAAGACGCAATCTCAAGACTCACAACAACAAAAACTCTAGAAATCGCCGGAAAACTGCTTATGGCGGTTTCTAACGCGCATTCCTTCATACGACTCCAAAATCACTGTACTGAGGCACCGACAAGTAAACATCGTCTTTTCCTGGGTACATCATCCTTAAAATACAATAATCACTTTTACACTTGATGTTTTCTCTATGTGGTGAAAGAGAAAGGAAGACGTTGTCTGTACCATTTGAATTTTTGAAAACCTGGCAATGACAATGTAATTACTGTCTTGTATTTGTATTTGACATGTTTCTGTGTTATCGCGTCAGACTTACTTCACCTATTGTCGTCGTGACACAATGCCTTCTTGCCGATGAGTTCAGAGGTCCTCTCACTTATGGACTCGTTTGATATGAAAAGTTATTGTTTTCTGAAATCACCTATAACATTGCTTCGGCGGGAACCTCGAAGTTAAGCTAAATTAATCGTAATTTATGCGGAACACTTGCTGTTAATTCTCTAGTAATGCTTTATTGAAAAGTAAATTCTGTACATTTATGTGCATGGTGGGTGTAAATAACTATTAGAGGTTTGTTTTTTTGGTCTACCATATGTTATCATCTGGCGTTTTTCATTTTATTTTAAAATTGTTTTCACCTTGTAAACTGTTTCTCCTTTCGTATCGCTTAACTGAGGCTGCAATACTTCAGTCCACAACAACCTAACACAAGTTCCATGAGAGCCACGAATAATGTGTGTCTTGTGCATGCACAGGGCGTCTCAGGAGGAATGGTCAGTATTATTGGATATGACAGGAACGAATAATCTCAAGCAAAACAAACTTTGGCGTCTAAATGCTTACCTTAAGAACTATGAGCACTCGTTCATCTTCGCTTCTGTTGAACACATCTCATATCTGTTAAGGTATGCAATTTAGAGCCCATGTTTACAAGACAATATTTTCTTGTCCACACTACCTCCTTCTAAAACTTGGAAAACAAAGAGCTTCAGATAGAAGAGATTTATTTGGCAATACCGCAGGTGAAGAAGTGCTCATAGCGCTCTTAACGTGTGCATTTTAGAGTCCGTGTTCACTAGAGTTCTTTGCTTCGAATGGTGGTTCTTGTTATATCTATGAATATCGACTGTTCCTCCTGAGATACCTTGTATGTGCGCTGCGGCCAAACCGGAAAACATCAGTAAGACTTATATGTGATGCAGGCTTTCTCGGTGTACTCCATTGATGGAATCTTCTCGGGAAATCAGCCGAGTGGTGGCGTCGTCTTCTCGAAACGTGTCGATGATTAATTTCAAATTTTCCCAAAGAACACACACCTTATTTAATTCTGCACCCACTATGGATCAGGGCAGAAAAGAATTGAACAAATGATTTGCCAGGGAGCACTGATTTAATCAATGGGTTAAGTCCGAAGGAACAGATACCATAAATATAATCTTACCCCTACTGAGATAAGCCTCTACATCCTTACATTTGTCCTCTAGCCATCCCTGCTTAGCCATTTTGCACTTCCTGTCGATCTCATTTTTGAGACGTTTGTTTTTCTTTTTGCCAGCTTCATTTAATGCATTCTTATATTTTCTCCTTTCATCAATTAAATTCAATGTTTCTTCTGCTACCCAAGGATTTCTACTAGCCCTCGTCTTCTTACATACTTGATCCTCTGCTGCCTTCACTACTTCATCCCTCAGAGCTACCCATTCGTCTTCTACTGTATTTCTTTCCCCCATTCCTGTCAATTGTTCCCTAATGCTGTCCCTGAATCTCTGTACAACCTCTGGTTTAGTCACTTTATCCAGGTTCCATCTCATTAAATTCCCACCTTTTTGCAGTTTCTTCAGTTTTAATCTACAGTTCATAACCAATAGATTGTGGTCAGAGTCCACATCTTCCCCTGGAAATGTCTTACAATTTAAAACCTGGTTCCTAAATCTCTGTCTTACCATTATATAATCTATCTGATACCTTTTAGTATCTCCAGGATTCTTCCATGTATACAACCTTCTTTTATGATTCTTCAACCAGGTGTTAGCTATGATTAAGTTATGCTCTGTGCAAAATTCTAACAGACGGCTTCCTCTTTCATTTCTTGGCCCCAATCCATATTCACCTACTATGTTTCCTCCTCTCCCTTTTCCTACTGTCGAATTCCAGTCACCCATGACTATTAAATTTTCGTCTCCCTTCATTTCTATCAAAGTGATGTATTCGAACTCGATTGCAGCACGCTCTTTCTTACTCACCGAAGTTACACACTGCCGAGTTCTACGCTTCAATTAGGAACCCAGTGGTGGCAGAGAGTTGGAACTTGCATCAGAAAGCGAGAAAGTCGACCGAGTTATATGCCTGACATACACAGATTTTGAGGATAGAAATAAAACTTCGAAGGCTTTAGTTTTCAGCACGGCCTTGTACGAGTCCCAGTATTCCCCGTTTTACATTAGTGGACCCGACTGCTAAGAATTCTTATTTCTGTGACTTCCAGTTTTCAGTCAAATATTTTATGTTAACGACGAAACTGTATAAAAGTTTTTATGCTGGTTGATCTATATATAATTTTATTTCTTATCGCATGCGTCTCGGGTTAGTCTCAAGGCTTATTTCAACAAATTCGTTCTGGAATATTTACATTTCTCAGCTCTCTTTATCGTGGTCCAGTGATATCTCTTTATCATACTGCTGTGGAACCTGAAACTAGTTCGCAATTGCTGAACATGTATGGGAATTAGGTGTACGTCCTAATCTTTGGGAACTGTGTCATGACCCAAATTTTCGTTCCTCGTGACGACTACGCCCATTTTTAAGCACTCTAACTCAAAATTATGGAACATCATATTAAAAATGAATAAAAAGATTACGTTTTCATTTTTAGTTTTTAACTTCTTTTTAAATGTTTTGTATACAATACATTTACAAAACTTTAGAATATACAAAATGCCTTTTGCTAAGCGTATGAGCTGTTTTTTCTGAACTACCAGTTCGTGAAAGTCCAACATACAGCTGGCCAGCCGAAAACTTTGTCTAATTGCTGCTACTGTAGTTAAAACCGATTGCAAAGAAGAAAACAAAACGACACTTTTTCACAACGCATATATTCTATTATGTATATTGTTATGTACACAATTGTTGTTTGAAAGATATACAGCCTATGTCCTACTAGTATAGACTAGAGCGGGTGGCAGGCTAATAACGATCAGCGAGCCAAATGCAGCCCGTGAGAGGTTTTTGCGTGGCCCGTCAAGACAGAAGAGTTAGCCTTGAACTAAGATTTCCTTTTCGTGCTCGAAAGAGGATTTTCAATAGGACGGCCACGACAACATGCATGTGCTCTACACTGGCGGCATGTATGTCGATTTTTTCTTTTCTTTGCTGAATAGAACCTCTAGCTTCCGTTAAGTCGTAACTCTGCTCTCTGGCACACCTATCGCTGTAACACTGAAGGTACGCATACACTAAGAACATTGTTGTACGATAGCAGGATGTGTTTGTTGCATGACATATTCTTATCAGTTGTCGTTTAACTTCGGAGATCCCACTTCTAAATTCATAGTAAAATGTACAATGGATTATGGCGTGGAAAAAAGTGGTTCGATGTCGAATTTTTGAACAGGATGCAGGCGTTGAGCCGCTACTATGACGCAAATTTCAAATTTGTGATAGCTCGACATGCAGAAGCAACGCGCAGTTTGGCGGCTCCGAGGAGTACGGAGTCACAGAAGCCAATGTTCTGGGATGGCGAAAGGAGGGAGACGTCTGAAAAATGAGACGTCGACTAGGAAATCTTTCATTGGCCCACAGATTTGACGTTTAGAAAATACCGAAATGGTAGTAGTTGCATTTATGAGCGAGAAACGTAAAGAAGGAATGGCACTTTCTCGTGAAGTCATACGAAATGAAATATGTGAAATGGCACTGGAACAAGATGACGAATTTAAAGCCAGCTTTGATTGGTGTGCAAGGATGATGCGATGCAATGGGCGTAATGCTGCGACCTCGAATAGCTCTTCCTCAGCGTCTTCTACCATCGTATGTGAACATGTTGCTCAAGTATCAGAGGCACGTTAGAAATACGAGAAAGAACATATTTACCTTGAATGAGACTCCTGTTTGGTTCGACATTCCATCCAGTACAACAGTTGAAGAGAAAGGCGCCAAAAGAATATTGGTTCTAATTAAGGCCAACGAGAAATTTCGAATAACCGTGATATTGTGTTTACTTGACGATTGAACAAAGATGCACCTCTGCGTCATCCTCAGTCGTAATGCCGAAGGAAAAGATGCCGTCTGGTGTCATAATTCGTCGCAACGTAAAAAGATGGGTGACGAATGAGTTGGTTGTAGTCTGGCTCAATACAATCTGAAGCAGGAAGCAAGGTGCTCTTCTAAACTATCGTGAAATGTTGATTTTCGGTGCTTTCAAGAGGCCCCTGGCACTAGCAGAAATATCAGATTAAAGAATATCTTGTCGTCGTTCCAGGAGGCTTGACTGCGCAACTACAAATGTTAAATGTTGTGGTGAATAAGCAGCAGTACAGCACTATCTTACTTCAAACAGATTAAGCCATGACTCCCACCGCGAAGTTGATAGATTAACCGGTCCAAGTATGTGGTCGCCAGGAATCCCTGCCCCCAAACTGATGCTCAACCGATGCCGATGAGTCATCTCAACCACTTCCCGATGATTGTCTGTAGCCCACGGATGACGATTACGCAGATTAATTATTCCAGTACTGGTAACGGTTGCTTCGTCGGTAAAGAAGACTCATGACGGAAATCCCATAATTCTGAAGATTCTGATGAAAAACCGACAAAATCCTTCAGGTAGAGGGCAATCCACTGCTGATAATTCTTGCACTCGTTGCAGGCAGTACGGACAGTAGCGGTTGTCATGCAGGATACGTATAATTTTCGTTTGCCACTTGCCTGTATCTTGTACTACGGTTCGTCTTAATTCCTAATGAACCTGGTCTTCCAAATCTGGTGTGCGCGCAGTCTGCTGCCCCCTGCATGTTCGTCTGTTTCAAAGAACCGATAAGCTCAAAAACGCCCAAAAAGGGTTTGAAATGTTGTGGTTGGTGTTTAACAGGGTACTTGTTTTGGTGTAGCTGTTCCTAGCTGCTTGGCGGTAGACAATCACCATCTCGGCTTGTTCCCGACATGATTACCGAACCATTCTGCAGCTTTCGGCCCGCTGTGTCAACACGAGTTTTTATTCAGCAATCTTATCCGTTGTCGAGAAACGATTGTTTATAGTGGAGCTAAACGTAGAACGTAAAATTCTTTCTTACGTGAATTTTTCAAAGGGGCAGAAAGATGCAAGTAGCTAATGGTCGTCCTTTTGTTTCGGGAAAGCTCCATCCGTTGCCATGTAGCAACGTATTTCGACAGACAATAAGAAAACCTACCTGTACACCTGATCAGTCGTTGCTCGAGGCAACAGAAATCTACATTGGTTGCCAAGCTTTGGTGGTCTGATGTCAAAATTCTGCTAGAGTACAAGTTGAGAACCAGAATGAAAAATGCTCCTATCACAGCACAAAAAAAAGGGAATATGTCCTAGGCAGAGCTAGGGATGTAAAACAAGGAAACTATCTTCCCGACTTATCTGGCAGCTTCAAAGAAATTTGAATCAAAAAATCGTGACATACTCGCACTTTTTTACGAGAAAACCCGACATCCCCTTGTACTGAGCTCTTTTAGCTGCAAGGTGTTGGCACACCTGAGTCTTGCTTTTTATAGGCTACAGTCTCCGATCACGTGCCCAAAATCCAGATATGATGGAATGCGTTATGTTATACGACATGACATGTGCTATATTACTTTACTTGACACGATGCACATTACCTGACTCGTGTAATAATACTAACACAACCTGTGTAATTTCAACTGGCTGGTTCCTTTTCTCTCACGATTACCTCAATAAGGCATTTGAAAAGGAATGGGAGAAGCGTTTAAACTTGTGTCAGACCTGCTTTAATTTCAAAATCATCTTACCTCTCAAAATTTTACTTTGTAACGGGTATCATTTACGCTTTGCAGAGTGAATATGAATGATCCTTTGTCATCGGAACTTCGTGGGCTAAAGGCACGGACACTTCTTAAAGTCAACAGAAGTGACTTCTGAGCTGCAGTCTCTGATTTTGGCGGATGCCGGTAATTTTTTTTTTTTTAATTTACTTGTCTGTATAAGTTAAAAGATTTGCGTGGCGCAGGATCGACTGGCCCCCTGGTATCCCCAGCTTTGACTTTAAAGTTGTTTTCTGCTCCTTTATGGGTTGTCGTACAGTCCTGGGAGAAAGGAAATCCCTCTACAATTCCACAATTGCTCACTCGTATAGATGGTCTCATTAAATTGGCAAATCGTTTCTTGTGGCAAGATACAATCCTCTATATGGGAACCAACATAACAATGTCAAAATCATTACTTAATTACAGGTGTCTACATCCATATCTATACTTTGCAGACCAAGGCTAAGTACATGGTAGAGGGTAATCCCCACTGTACAATTTGCTTGAGTTTCTTCTCGTGTCATTCATTACGGCGCAGGGGAAGAATCACTGCTTACATGTCAATCCTGCCCGATTTTTTTCACCTCTCTTTTCCGTCGTTACTTGTATCTTATTTGTTTTTAAGTTTAGTATGTTCTTCTATAATAGATTGTCACTTTTATTATATATTTTGTATATCTTGATTTGTTTGACAGGCTTCTTCACAGCCCGTAATCTCTTGTTCTAGACACAGAACATCCTTCATCAACAGCCACGGCGAACGTAGCGTGGCTTAATTAGATAATACGAGAGAACCACCTTCCAGGAAAATGAACGGCTAAGCTAATTATTGCGTACCACGAAGCTTCTGTAGTCCAGCAGGTCGCTCATTCTACTGTTGCACAAAGGAAACCTTGTGTACCGCGCATCAACCTAATTGCACGTTTCACTGGAAGTTAGCAATTCCTCATAAACATCAGAACAAGGAGAATTTGTACTACATACATTAGTTGAGCGCCGCTTGGCAGCTCCACAAACGAGCGTCTATCTACCAACACGAAGTATCCTCGTTTGATTGCCGTAATGTATGGATTTTTGCGTGATACTTCTCTCGCCTATCTCAAGTGAAGAATGTTGCATGCTCTTTCGGATCTACGTGAAAGAGCAAGGTGGAAGAAGGCTTAAGTCTTAGTAAGTTGCCTCTCACTTACAGTTTCCCATGGTGTTTGTAATAAATCGGGGCTAGTCATGAGATGAGTCTTTAAACAAAAATGAGTCACTTGGGGTATACTACTCCTCTAACGGAACATGAGCCTTATGTAAATCACATGTCCTCTCCTTTTACCCAGCAGATGGGGAGGTGGAGCACTGTGTTCCTACACCCTGTAGTACCGTAGAATTATGCGTACTGATTCGACGCTGTTATGGGCGGTAACCATTAGCCCACACACTTTTTATGTTGCAATAATACACGTGCGGCATTAAACCTCATTGTTATCTCACTTTACATTGACTGAACGTTGGAGAAAGCGTTGTGTGTTGTTGCTATCCCAAGATGAAATAGGATATGATTTTCCCGTTTGGACCGCACCAGTACTTATATGAATACAGTTTCTTGCCCTGTCGGCTCTAAGATCAAGTTTCGATCAGTTCACAAAATATTTCTGATTAAAATTTACATTGGCTTTCTTTGTCTTTCTTCGTAATCCGATAGGTGGAAATAACGTTTTACAACAAAATGGCTTCGTGAAAAGTGTGTTACAGGCCTGCAACGGACACTGAAATTGATTCTCAAAGATCCACACTTCTGAGACGCAGAAGATAAAACTCATACTGAATTCATTCCAGGTACTGATGAATCAGTGTCTGATGCCTCTTCAGGTGCACTTCCTGAACCCAGCTAATCCGGATTAAAACTTACATTTACTCTGGAAAATGGCCTAATTCAAAATGTTGTAAAATATGCAAGACACACATGCAGACTAGAGTAAATATTATAGTTTACCTTGCAGGCATGAAAAGTGTTGTTATTAACGTTGAGCCTGAAAATACCTTGAAGACAGGTATTCGTTTGTATCTGTTTCCTTGGTAAATATTACATTTTGCTACATAAATGACAAGTGACACCAAATAGAGAACCGATTGAGGAACAACCCACATTTCGGACAAAAGTGATGGGCGTTTTGAGCTAAAGGGTTTTATTTGACTGTTTTATATTTCAGGTTCCTTGAAGTTGGGTCATGAAAATGATGTCTTTTAGTATCAAGACGAAACAGAAGGAGGCGAACGGTAGAAGTTTCTGCCATACCGGGCATACCTGGCGAAAAAGCATCGATAATGAGAGGCTCAGAGGAAGTTAACACCACAGAACAGCTTTTATCCTTTACGCGTGAGCGTCTACTCCACAATGTGAAGTACTTTAAAAATCTCACAAAGACTTACCATAGAAATGGCTGAAAGTTTGTCAGTAAAAATATCAGAACACGCGTTAATAATATCCAAGATGCACTCCCGAAGAATGATGAAATAAGTGGCAGAGATTTCGTTTCCCAGCAGTTGGGACACGTGTCTTCCCCGGAACTTGCAAAGAATCATGTGCACAAGTTTGTGGATAAGTAAGCTTCAATCAAGTTTCATTGAAGAAGTAGAAAGAAATTTAAGATGTGAAATGTGCTCGAGACGTGCATACAGAAAAATCTAAAAACCTTTGTGAAATGTACTGTATTTATATTTATCCCTTAACGCCCATTTTACGTGGGAATTACAAGACTATTATTTCAGTCATGGAGTTTGTTGTGTAGTTTTACCCTACGTCACTTTATAAACAGAATTTTTGTGAGACTAAATCAGCACTCAGATCTACGCTTCTGTCTCTTTAAATGATATCTAAAGAGCTTCCAGTTTCTTCCTGTCATCCCTCGCACCTAAATTTCAATAAAATTTGTAAGAACAGAAATTTTTCGTAGATAAGGTACATACTAGATTGCAAGATAGCGTCACAACGCCTCTCCAGTTCAGCGAGGATATTTTCCCACCAGAAAGAGTAGTAGGTAGACCCGACGTTGCCAGTGTAGACGACTATCTTTATAGGTGTCCACGTATGGTTGTAGCTGGAAACCTGTGCTGGACGTTATTGGTGTCACTTGGAATTTTCTTTCATAAGTTGTAGGAACAAGAAAGATCACATCTTTTTTCTCAAATTTACGAGAGAGTAAGAGACAGTCATGTATCATTTTTTTTTGGCTTTTGCTTGCTTCTTCGGTGTGATATTTATTGAAACGAAAGAAAAAGAAGAGCCCAGTTTGAGGAGGGGATGCAAAGCCGTCCGAGGCCACGAACAGCTCCGTCCCGCGAGCGAAGGCGGCGCGACTCAGCGATTATTATTCTGCGCTAGGCAGCACCAGCGCTGCCAACATTTGCATAATAAACACTGCCAAATGGCGCGTGAATGGTGCGCGCACAGCGTTGTTTAACGCGGTAATGAGGCCGGACTGGCGCACCCATGTTCGCCGCGACGCCTGCGCATGCGCTGTCGCCTCCCTGGGTGCGGGCGGGGTAGGTGCCACGCTCGGTCCCGGACTTACGGCGAAGAGCGCCGAGACAACGCCGCCACCAGTTTCTAATTTCAGATGCAATTTCCGAGAAACGTGACACTCGCTCCGCTGGGACTAACAGTGCCACGTGGAGGCATCCCGGCCGTTCGGCTCCGTGCAAACAGGGAAGAGCCGAGAAGCCCTTAGCGCCTACTACTTAGGGACACACGTCGACAGAAACTTGGTACTCCATACGCGACGTCCCCTGGCAAACTCCACTTGTGCTGTTAAATATTATTCCACAGCCATCAGAATGGAGTGCTGAGGGAATAACAAAGGTAACTTAATTCAGTCTCCAGTAGGAGGGATTCCATTGAAATGATGCATTCCATTGAAATGATCTCCTGTAACCAGACTGTAATATGGATCTAGAATAGAAGTACGATGCCCGGAACTTAACGCCCGGTGAACTACGTGATCAGTAAAGGAGGACAGATCTTGAGTTCACTTTTATAGCAACTCCTGAAGCCCCTTACTCGGTCACAAAGAATCCGCACATTCACGATCTCCCAGCATACTTTCTTTCACTTTCTTTTCTTACGGAGTCCTGATTTCATATCTAAATGATGTTTGGCGGCTGATGTAATCACTAATTAGTGCGTCGGAGGGGATTCATGAAGCATAAACGGTCAAAGTAAATACAATACAAGGAAGGACACAACTGATGGAGTGGTTATATTTTTATATATTATTCCACACTGCTGTATTGATGTCTTCGAGCACATTCAGTATTCTCGCAATCTGTCAGAATTACGTCTCTGCACTGTTATCTCGTATGATATCCACATTTACATACGTACTCCGCAAGACTGAGCGCGGTGCGGGTCGAAGTGTACTCTGTACCACTACTAGTCATTTCTGTTCCTGTTCCACATGCAGAGTGAGGGAAAAACGACTGTCTTAATGCCTCCACATCAGCCTTAATTTCACGTATCTTATTTTGGTGCTCTGCACGCTAAATACATATTGCTGCCAATAGAATCGTTCTGCAGTCAGTTTCAAACGCCGTTTCTCTAAATAGTGGTCCTCGAAAAGGACGTCGCCTTCGCTACAGGGATTCCCATTTGAGTTGCCGAAGCATCCCCATAACATTTTCGTGTGTTCGAGCCTATCAGTAACAAATCTAGCAGCCCGTCTCCGAATTGCTTCGATGTCTTCCTGTAATGAGATACGGTACGGATCCTGAACACAAGAGCAGTAGTGAAGATTAAGTCGCACCAACGTTTTATATGCGTTCTCTCCTACATTCGCCTTCCCTACCACAATCCACACATGTTCCTTCCACTTCATATGGGTTTGCAATCTTACGTCCAGATTTTTAAACAACTTGGCTGTGTCAACCCGGACACAACAAAGGCTGTATCCGAAGATTACGGACATGTTTTACCTACTCTCACGCATTAACTTTTTTTTTTCTTTTAGAGATAGCTTGGCTTGTTTCCTACAGCCATTCAACTTCGACGCCTTCCCGTACACCGCAGCATAAGCAAACAATAGCATATTGCTGGCCACCCTATCCGCGCAATCACTTGTGCATATAGAAAATAATAGCGCTCCTATCACGCTACACTGAGGCACTCCTGACGTTATCCTTATTTCTGTTGAACACTTTCCATCGAGAACAACATTCTGTGTTCTATAACTCGAGACGTATTCGAACCACTCACGTATCTGGGAACCTATTCCGTATATTCGTACCTTCGTTAACAATCTGTAAGGGGGCACAGTGTCAAATGTCTATAAATATACAATGTGTCTGTTGCCTTTCATCTACAGTTCACAGTATATCATGCGAGAAAAGGGCAAGCTGAGTATCACACGAGCGATCCTTTCAAAGTCGAGCTGATTCGTGGACATAAGCTTTGCGGTCTGTTGGAAATTCGTTATATTCGCACTCAGAATAAGTTCAGGAAATCTGCAGCAAACCGGTGTTAAGGATATTGTTCTGTAATTTTTCGGTTTCGTTATTCTTTTCATGTCGTATACAGGGGTCACCAGCGCTTTTTTCCAGTCGCTTGGGACTTTGTGCCAGGCGAGAGCTTCGCGATAAATGCCAGCTAAGTAAGGGGCTAATGCAGTAGAGTTCTCTTTGTAAAACGAAACTGGGCCTCCATCCGGAACTAATCACTTATCTGTTTTCAACTCTTTCAGTTGTTTCTCTACCCCAGGGATGCTTATTACTATGTCGTCCATACGAAAGTCCGTTCGACGGTCGTACCGCTATATGTTCGTACGATTCTTCTGCGTGAACGTCTTCTTATACGCAAAGTTTAAAACTTCGGCTTTCGTTTTGCTGTCTTCTACTACCTCACCACAATGCCAAAGAAGTGGCTGGAAGGAAGTCATAGACCCGCTTCGCAATTTTACATATAGTTGGAATTTCCTTGGGTTCTCGGCCAGACCTTTTGCTACTGTATGACGGTGTTAGTAGTTGAAAGCATCGCGCATAGATGTTTTCACAAAGACACGAATCTCTACTATCAATGGTCAGTCATCATTTGTGCGTTCTTTTTTGAACCGAGAATGCGACAGCCTCTGCTTCCTCAGCGTTTTCGAATTTCTTTGTTGAACCACGGTGGGTCGTTTCGGTCCTTAATCCACTTAACTAGGCACATACTTGTCCAGAACACGATTTGCAGTCTCTTTAAACTTTACCGAAATTTCCTCTGCGTCAATCATACTCTAACTAAATGATGTCAATTCATTGTGCAAGTGAGTTGCTAACAACTGCTTATCTGATTTTTCTAGTAGATGCACTCTCCTAGCCTTCTTGTCTGATTTATTAACTTCCGTTATCATAGTCGCTACGATAACATGATAAACTCGACAATTACTGTAAAGGTCAGCATATTTTCCATATGATAATACAAGTTACTCTTCACCTGGAGGAAGATGTACGAAACATTTCCAACTTAAATTGGCTTGTTTAACTACCCATGACCAGGTTTAATCTCTGTCTCTCACCGTTGTTTACTGCCGAGGTTTGCATATAGCTCTTCGTCTTCTGTTTCTGACAAAGGCTTATATACTGAAATAATGTTACATGAAATGTTGCGAATGCGGACAACCTTCAGCTGTGCAAGGGAATGAGGACAACGAAACTTTGTGAAGGACCGGGACTCGAACCCAGATCTGAGCTTTACGCGAGCGGTTGCCTCAGTTGCTTTGGCTACCCGTGCACGATTCATGGACAGATCCACACCTCCACACGTCGCCTTTCCTCTTTCGCAGCCTTTACCTGGACGAACATTATGTTCAAATGGCTCTGAGCACTATAGGACTCAACTGCTGTGGTCATCAGTCCCCTAGAACTTAGAACTACTTAAACGTAACTAACCTAAGGACATCACACACACCCATGCCTGAGGCAGGATTCGAACCTGCGACCGTAGCAGCAGCGCGGCTCCGGACTGGAGCGCCTAGAACCGCACGGCCACCGCGGCCGGAGAACATTATTTAATTCTCTTCCAAGGGAGGACGTTTTAATTGAAAATCACTACCTTGCATCGGCGGATATATAAGATATTGTAGTGATAGTGATGTTAAGAGACATGCTATGTTACCTGAAACTTGCATTCATATTGTATTGAGCTAATGTTGTTGACGTTTATTTTCTGTCGATTCTGATGAGCCCGCATCTCGTGGTCGTGCGGTAGCGTTCTCGCTTCCCACGCCCGGGTTCCCGGGTTCGATTCCCGGCGGGGTCAGGGATTTTCTCTGCCTCGTGATGGCTGGATGTTGTGTGCTGTTCTTAGGTTAGTTAGGTTTAAGTAGTTCTAAGTTCTAGGGGACTTATGACCACAGCAGTTGAGTCCCATAGTGCTCAGAGCCATTTGATTCTGATGAGAATATCCTATAACTGGACTGTTCGTAATAGCTCACACTCTGTGCTACTCTCTGTATTCATGAAGAATTCTATAACTTAGCTTTGTCGTTGGAAATAATTCCCCTTCGAATAGGGCTACTGTTCTTCGTATCAGACTCAACTGACTGGCTGAAGCGAAGAGCGCCCTGTAAGCAAACAGAAGTTTCGTACTGCTCGTAAAGATGAAAAATGCGGGCAGTTTGCTCACAGGCGGGTAGTGCATGGACTGTGATTGCGGCTGTAATTAGCGCAACTTCACACATTTGCATGAGATTGTCTTTGGCCATGGATGACCTCAGAGAGACATTATGAGAACAGCTGAACTTAAATTGCCATTCGAGTAGCAAGCGAGATAATTTCGTTTTAATGGCCTCACTGTCCCAAATTCCGCATGTAGCGACGAAACTTCCATTACTAAGTTCTCAGCAAGTGACCACTCATGCCAAGAATAAATCAGTTAAAATGATTATTAATTTCCCTCCTTCCCGGATTAAAAGTTGAGATTACATTTATACTGACGGTAGACAATAGTGCGCAAGTTTTATGATTCGTTTCACATTCTCTTGAATTTATCATCGATATCTTAAATGCGTTTGTGCCGCACATCATTTCTCATCGCGTTTTGCAGGTCCTCTCCCTTCTTTCCAGCCAAGAACTAAGTTCTACTAAATTGGTTTTCCGCACATAACACCTTCGATAATTCTCTTTATCATGTGGCAATTTCTACTTGCACTTTCCACTGATCTTTTAACCAGTCAGTTATTTGTGACTGTCTTACGCAAGGCGCTGTTATTTGTCGCACGTTTTCTCCGTAGACTGTTTTACTACCTAACCAGTCAATTTAACTCGTCTATGCCGATGAATGCCGTGCTGTACTTGCAAATCCCACTTCTGAAGTTTATGTTTCTTCTTCATATTTAATTGTGACTCAATTGCTTCAGCTTATGCTGTTCTGTCATAATTCGTAAACGCTAAGAATTTAGTACACTTAGTTCATCTTTTCTTAGCTTTCAAATTTAACACTCCGATGCTGGCGCCCTTAAACTCACACGGATGCTGGTGCCGGATATGTGAGATCCATTCACTCAAATTAACAGTACTTTAAAAATATCACGTATGTATGAGCTCCAGGATCGTGTAAGGTACTATATTTATTTTTAACAATTTTATTAGAGAATTATTTCATAAAAATACAGCATAGCAATAAGGAACTACGGTAGGAAAAATATAATGTTGAGGAAATGTTTTACATGGTATGTACGACACGCAAAGTCACGAAAAGTAACTTACAACTAGAAAGGTAACAAATAGGAGACGTTATCATGTTTCTTCTGGAGGAGCAACAAATTCACATCCTTCACGGCACACAACATCTCAGTGTTGAAGGCACAGATATTGTCCGCACGATTTCAACGAGTATTTCGTCAGTCGGCTTCTACTAGTTGTGAGGCATGGTATGCAATGCTTCCTTCTTGGTTGGTTGGTTGGATTGGAGAAGGGGTCAAACTACGCGGTCATGAAAAATGGTTCAAATGGCTCTGAGCACTATGGGACTTAACATCTGAGGTCATCAGTCCTTTATAACTTTAAATTACTTAAACCTAACCAACCTAAGGACATCACATATATCCGTGCCCGAGGCAGGATTCGAACCAGCGACCGTAGCGGTCGCTCGGTTCCAGACTGAAGCGCCTAGATCTGCTCGGCCACACCGTCCGGCCGCGGTCATCAGTCCGCTCCCTTCTTCCTTGATTGGTGTCGGCATTGCCAGTTCTCTCACCAACAAGACCTAAAGGCCGGCGATTTTGCGGCAGAATTTCAATAATGCGCAAAGTCAGTGTCCGGGGTAGATCGGAAGCAGGATTCGTTTTACCAATTGACCTTCCAAGAGTTCCCATTCGAGCTGACGAAGAAACTGCCGCTGGCGAAGACTTTAGTTGCCACTTTCCATATAAATTATCTGGAAATTTATGCCAGCAACATTCAGTATCGAATAAAATACGATCATGGGCCATCGTCGTGTACCCCTCTGGACGTTGTAGGCAGAGCGCAATTTGTCAACCATATCAACTCCAATTCTGTGTGTGTTATAATAAGTTATCATAATAGGTTTTCTTTTATCTCCTGTGTTTTCGTCAATTTTAGCGCCATGATCCATACTTGAGATCAATGAAACATCTTTTTCGTTATTTTAATTTTGTGGGACATAAGAAGCGATCGAACATTCTTTTCTGTAAGCAAGTATGCTAGAATTTTACAATCCTGGTTTTTATGTCCTTCATTTCTTTCGGTATCTGGCTTTTTTTTTTCACGATTCCAACAGATGACAGCCGGTGCTTCTCTGACAAATAACGGAGCAGATTTTCATCGCTGAACCACTTGTCACCACAGACATTGCGTCCTGAATTAGTGAGAGGGGACACCAAACGTTCAACCACGTCACTGCTTTTATTACTAAGCTGAACTGGGCGATCTGGCTGCCTGCCAGTATAGGTCTCCATGTTGCAGGTGTAAAACAGTTTGGAATCAACTGAAGCAAATACTTTTAACGACGGAATGTATTGGAATAAGAGCATCGTTCTATGAAGGCCTTTAGTTTCTCGTCAGTGGTGAGGTTTTGGCTTACAACGTAACAAGACTGGCAGTTCTTCACAAACTTTCGAAATAAATCTAGAATTGCTGCCAGACGGTCCACTACTCTGCGTTTACTACGTGATTGTCTATCATGAAATTGCAGCGCTTGTAACAGAAAACGAAACCTGAACTCACTCATGGTCAACCGAAATATCTCGATTCCGAACTCCTTGGAATACCGCAAATGTTGAAGTCTTTTCCTTGCCGCCTTGTGCGTTCCAGCTATGTATAGAAGTCCAATGAAGGCTTTTATCTCGACTGTGACAGTTGGGTGAACGTTTCGTCATCGGTGGTAATTGCTTCCGGTAATATCAATGTATTGGTTCGTGTTCTTTACAATCATTTCCAGCATTTACTGGTCAAATAAGCATTCCCGTGTTTTTGAATTTTTTTCAATACTGTTTGCTTTCCCTGTGACACCAGGTGGCCCTATACGGAGAATGTTGTGTTTTTGGATTACCCTGCGGTTTGTGTATGATGTCTTTCCAGTGAAATTATTCGATTATTTTCTTTCCTCTCCTCCTATAACAACGATACATATCGCCATCTTCCTCACCTGAATTTACGTCTGTGTCACTCTGTTCGGTCTCTATGTCGTCTCTTTCTTCAACGCTTTCAATCGAGAATAGGAGCCCTGTGTGCGAGATGTCCACCCTCGTCATCGCTGTCATAAAAAAAAAATCTTGAAAATCTGTAACTTCTGGATTGTGTGTATCCCTAATTTCATTTGAACCCTTGTACAGTGAAACAACAGACCTGTAAACAATGTTACCATTCTATATTTTCAAAACAAAGCAAAAAAACAGGAAAAGAGTAGTTGAGGCCATTGAAAAGGAATGAGGAAGACTAGAACGTAAATGCTGGCGCATATCCAGTACCAGTTTCTATTACATAAGCTCACAATAATAATTCCCGCTTCACATCCAGAATGCTTGAATGTAAAACACAAAGAGACATTACACTGAGGAAAATTCAATGAATCAAGAATACTCACGGGGATGCAGGCGTAATATCTGAGCGATCTGTCGTTCCTCCTTAGCTAAGGTGTTGCTCTTGCGCAAGTAAGCACACTATTGCCTGTTGTGAATGCCCGAGTCAGGGGGCCGGCCGCTGTGGCCGAGCAGTTCTAGGCGCTTCAGTACGGAACCGCATTGCTGCTACGGTCGCAGGTTCGAATCCTGCTTTGGGTACGGATGTGTGTGATGTCCTTGCTCAGAGCCATTTTAACCATTTGAACCGAGTCAGGAGGATAGGCGAGAGGGGGTATTTAACACCGCAGGCGTTGAGACGTGGGCACAGAAACACTACCTAGTAGATCTGTGCGATCCAGCGCCAGCATAGGAGTGTTAAGAGTATACAACTTTCCTTACGTAGAATCATTCTGTATCGCGTATCTAGGAACGCATCAAAACTCTTAATTAATTTGATTTCTATCCGGGTTGGAATATCGACGACTGTAACACTTATTTTCACACATAGTATCCGCCTTCTTCTCATTTCCTTCATACTTTATTGGAAAAGTGAAGCGGAAACCTACCTTTCTTTATTGATTTTCTTCTCAAGAACGCTTTCGTGCTTACAAATATTTATTCAATTATTGAGTCTCTACGACGGATTGGTTCTGCTCAGTTATACATTTTATCGTGAAAATCTTGTTCTGTTTTGTACAGGCTTTCATAAAATCATTTTCACGAAGACCAACTATGGCTCTGGCGTGACATTTTCTCTTAGAGTTACCATTCTCTGATACTGTTAAACAGTAAATAAAATGTTTTGTTATTACCGATGACATCGCAATGAGATATAGCTACTGAGTGAAACTATAAGTTTCAGAATAGACATTTTGTTTAACTTCTTTGTTGGATTAGTGACATACTTATTTCGCCGCTCATTCGCATAGCACAGTGTTCAAGCTAAAGGTTTTTTTGTGTTGCAAACATCCAACTTTCGTATTATTTTTAATTCTTGGCGGTATCACCATTACATATTCTTAAATAATCTAAGTGGTGCCACTGGACTCAGCTACACATTTTACAACTTGTTTACAGCAGATAACCATCTTTAAACATTCATATATCATACAAGAGGTGGAAAGTAGAAACTTCGTTATTAAATCCACATGGGACAGTTTCGAAGAAAATTACCGATGATTAAGTGTAGTATGTAACTCAGTTACCGAAGTGATATAGATATAAACTGAAGCGCCAAAGAAACTGGTATAGACATGCGTATTCAAATCCAGAGATATGTAAAAGACAGAATAGCACGCTGCAGTCGCCAACGCTTACGTAACACACGTGTCTGGCGCAGTTGTTAGATCGGTCGCTTCTGCTACACTGGCAGGTTATCAAGACTTAAGTGAATCTGAACGTGGTGTTAGAATCGGCGCACGAACGATGGGACACAACAAGACAGCGATCAAGTGGGGATTTTTCCGTACGATACTTTCACGAGTATACCGTGAATAACGGGAATCGGGTAAAATATCAAATCTCCGGCATCGCTGCGGCCGGAAAAAGATCCTGTAAATACAGGACCAACGATGACTGAAGAGAATCGTCAACGTGACACAAGTGCAACATCTTATGCAGACTGCTGAAGATTTCAGGGCTGGGCCATCAACAACTGTCAGCGTGCGAACCATTCAAGCAAACATCGTCGATGTGGAATTTCGGAGCCGTAGGCCCACTCGTGTACCCTTGATGACTGCACGTCACGGAGCTTTACGCCTCGCCTTGACCCGTCAACACCGACATTGAATTGTTGATGACAGAAATACGTCTACTGGTCGGACGAGTCGGTCCAAATTGTATCGAGTGGATGAACATGTATGGGTATGGAGACAACCACAGGAATCCATGGACCTTGCATGGTGGTGGCTCTGTAATGGTGCGGTGTGTGTGCACTTGAAGTGATATGGGATCCCTGATACGTCTAGATACGATAGGTGACACGTACGTAAGCATCCAGCCAGATCTCCTGTATCCATCCATGCCCATTATCATTCCAGCAGGAAACTGCCACAGCCCATTCGTCTTTAAGTGCTACAGAGTGGCTGCAGGAACTCTCTTCTGAGATTAAACATTTCCACTGGCCACCAAACTTCCCAGAAATGAACGTTATTGAGCATATCTGAGATGCCTTGTAACGGGCTGTTCAGAAGAGATATCCACCAACTCGTACTCTTACGGATTTATGGACAGCCCTGTAGTTCCCTCCAGCTCTACTTCTGACATTAGTGGAGTCTATGCCACGTTGTGTTGCGGTACTTCAGCGTGCTCGCGGGGGCCCTACACGATATTAGTTTCTTTGGCTCTTAAGTGTATGTTCTCTAGAACACCACAATAGCTCCGTGTACTACGGCAGTTGTCAGACACTGTAGGAATACGCTCCACAAAATTTGCTTTCATGACCTTCTATTTCAAACCAGTAAAATGTTTTACAAGAACACTATCAGTCTTGTTTTGAGTTTCTTGGGCAAGGGTTGCTTCTCCATAAATGCAGCTGTCCTGAGTGAAAGTGAAATAGAATTACATGATCTGCTGAACGGAATGAACAGTCTAATGAGCACAGAATTACATGACCTGCTGAACGGAATGAACAGTCGAATGAGTATGGGCTGAGAGTAAATCGAAGAACGACGAAGTTAATGAGAAGTAGTAGAAATGAGAACAGCGTGAAACTTAACATCATGATTGATGACCACTAAGTAGATGAAGTTAAGGAATTCTACTACCTAGGCAGAAAAATAACCAATGACGGACAGAGCAAGGAGGACATTAAAAGCAGACTAGCTATGGCAAAAAAGGCATTCCTGGCCAAAAGAAGTCTACTAATATCAAATATCGGCCTTAATTTGAAGAAGAAATTCCTGAGAATGTACGTCTGGAGTACATCATTGCATGGTAATGAAACATGGACTGTGAGAAAACCGAGACAGAATAGAATCGAAGAATTTGAGATGTGGTGCTACAGACGAATGTTGAAAATTAGGTGTACTGATATGTAATGAATGAGGAGGTTCTATGCAGAATCGGAGAGAAAAGGAATATGTTTGAAACACTGATAACGAAAAGGGACAGGATGTTAGGACATATGTTAAGACATGAGGGAATTAGTTTCATGGTACTAGAGGAAGCTGCACAGGGCAAAAACTGTAGAGGAAGGCAGAGATTGGAATACATCAAGCAAATAATTGAGGATGTAGTGATGTGTCGGCACAGCATGGAATTCAGCTTTTACACAACGACACAAGCTCAGCACAATACGCTGCGCAGTGATAGGACTGGACCAAGAGACACAACAGACAATCACCATCGACTGTTGCAGTGAACATTTATTTGGCACATTTAAACAAAGCAAATAATAAATAAAACCATCAACACATTTCTAAAATTACCATTTAGGTGAGAGAACGTTACTTCAAAATTTAAACATTCATAAGCCACGGCACTTATGGCCTATTACACATTTAGTAAAATGAGTTAAAAATTATGTACTCAAAAACTATGATCAACCTGAAGAACAATTTACTACAGTTTAACAAGGAAATGTAGTCTTTAGTTACTACAGTGATTGATATTACCAAAGTAATTCAGAGTACAGGCAACAACATTCATTGACAGAATCAAACTATTTAAACACACAATAACAAGTGCCCTCTCAGTAACTTGTAGGAATTTATGAAACTACTCATTTAGAATCAGCCACGTGTCTCTCAGACACACTACCACTTCAGACAGAAACGTAACAGAGCAATTCGCAGCAAAATACATCCAGGGACAATTTTATTCATGTATATCTATAGCAACTGGCCAGCTTAACTCCGTCGTGTGATATAAATACAAAAACAAGAACATGCCAAACTGTTTTTAATGGCGGTTAACACTGATATTAGCAATCTACAAACAGAATGTATCAGCACTCCAGGCGTTAGTAAATGTTAATCATCACATCACTACAGTTCTCACTAGAACCTTGTGTACAAAGCAAAAAAAAAATGGTTCAAATGGCTCTGAGCACTGTGGGACTTAACATCTTAGGTCATCAGTCCCCTAGAACTTAGAACTAATTAAACCTAAGTAACCTAAAGACATCACACACATCCATGCCCGAGGCAGGATTCGAACCTGCGACCTTAGCAGTCACGCGGTTCCGGACTGCAGCGCCTAGAACCGCAAGACCACCGCGGCCGGCCGTACAACGCAAATTGACGTTAACACATTCGAGGACAGACTCAGTAAGAGTAGCAACGGCCGGCCAAGAAAATGAAGTCCACAGCACTGAACCCAGTAGTCGATTCCGGCCACAATTTACAGCACAAGCAAGGCCCTTACCCTCTTGCTTCTTCGACGAAGCCAGCCACCGCAGATCCTGGTGCCAGGAAATATGCAGGAAGTGAAATGCACCAACGGCTTCCCAGTAACGTGACTGCTTCCAAGCCGATGATTAAGCACATAAAGATGTATCGATTATTCTACGTCGTCTCTTTTAGTACGTTTATACGCCTTGCACTATATTTCTTTGCGTTCAGAAACTAACAACAGCAAACCAGAAATAGTGAAAGTTACACTAACACCTATGTATCCATTCAGTGAATAGAAATGTTTAAATAATAAGGAAAGGACTTATATCCACATTCTAGATAAATGCAAAGAGTTACACTGAGTGCTGCAAGACATGTGGAACAAACGATCAATGTAGACATGTCTTCCTTCACACTGTGTGTATCGTGGGGAACGCAAGCGGAATCCTACAGACCAGAAGCACGATAGAGCTTTTGTAACGCCGCAGTTACATCTACACTCCGGAAACCAAGAGCCAGTGTGAAGTGGAGGGTAATGGTGGTACCACAGTCACTGCTCGATTCACGAATGGTGATTAGGCAGGAGGGCTAGGTGAGCTCAACTTTCTCCGAATATTTCGCAACAATCATTTCGCGAGAAGCATGAGGGAAGAAGTTTTATGAGCCTAGCCCTTCTGGAAACCTATGCTCTCTGAGCTACAACAGCAGTCTTCTCCAAAACTGCAGCATCTTCCACTGGAGTCTGATGAGCATCTCCGTAAGGCTATAGCTGTATACAAAAATGGTTCAAATACCTCTGAGCACTATCGTACTTAACATCTGAGGTCATCAGTCCTCTAGAACTTAGATCTACTTAAATCTAACATAATGACATCACACACATCCATGCCCGAGGAAGGATTCGAATCTGCGACCGGAGCGTCGCGTGGTTCCAGACTGAAGCGCCTAGAGCCGCTCGGCCACACCGGCCGGCAGCTTTATATACTGAAGCGTCAAAGAAACTGGTATAGGCATGGGCAGTCAAAGACTGAAATGTGTAAATAGGCAGAATTCAGCGCTGCGGTTGTCAACGTCTGTATAAGACAACGAGTTTCTGGCGTAATAGTTAGATCGATTACTGCTGGCACAATGACAGGTTATCAAGATTTAAATGAGTTTGAACGTGGTGTTACGGTCTGCGCACGAGCGATGGGACACAGCATCTCCGAGGTAGTGAATAAGTGGTGATTTTACCGTACGTCCATACGTGAATATCAGAAATCTGGTAAAACCTCAAATCTCCGACATCAGTGCGGCAGGAAAAAGAAGCTGCAAGAACGCAACCAACGATGACTGAAGAGAATCATTCAACGTGACAGAAGCGCAACATTTCCGTAAATTGCTGCAGATTTCAGTGCTGATCCATCCTTCGGAGCCGAAGGCCCATTCGTGTACCCTTGATGATTACACGACACAAAGCTTTACGCCTCGCCTGGACCCACCAACACCAACATTGGACTGTTAATGTCTGGAAACATGTTGACTAGTCGGATGGTCTTGTTTCAAATTGTATCGAGCTGATGGATGTGTACGGGTATGGAGAAAACCTCGTGAATCCATGGACTGTTCAATCTGGTGGAGTCTCTGTAATGGTGTGGGGCGTGTGTAGTTGGAGTGATATGAGACACGTGATACGTCTAGATGCGAAACTGACAGGTTACATGTACGTAGTCATCGTGTCTGATCACCTTCGTCCATTCATGTCCATTGTGCATTCCGACGGACTTAAGCAATTCCAGCAGGACAGTAAGACACCCCACATGTCCAGAATTGTTACAGAAAGACTCTTTTGAGTTTAAACACTTCTGCTGGCCACCAAACTCTCCAGACATGAACACGGACTTGTGAACAGCCCTGCCATTCCTGCTGTGTGCTCGCGGGGGTCCTATGCGATATTAAGCAGGTGTACCAGATTCTTTGGCTCTTCATTGTAACTGGTAATGGTCACAGACAGGTGCTCATACTCAGGGATATGTCGACCAACTGTTTTGTAGACGTCTGGTGTTGCCTTTTCAGTGGATGATTCGGAAATAATGAAAAGAATCTGATTTATTGAGCCTCTGAAATAATTTTAGGTAATCAAGTTTACTGAAAGAGTCAGTTATTGTTCCCACCTCGTGTAGGGACATCTAAGGAAATAACAGTTCTACTTAAGAGGTCAGGAAAGTCAAACGTTGGTTGTCTGATTGGTTTTATTACGCCAGAGAAGATGAATTATGCTGTTAGTCATTCAGTAAAGAGCATAGTACGTCATCTCTGTCGCACTAAATCCAATAAGACAACCAATGTGTTACGTTATCCAATTAATAACTCATTTGCGTTCACTCGATTCTTGTAACTGGGTGATTAGGTTAAGGCAGATTGTAAAAACTCCAGTATGTCAACGCATTGATTAGAATAGTCGGGCCGTTTGAATCCGGGAGAAAATACGCCACATTAGGAGGCTAATATTTATAATTCCGTTTTTAAATAAATAAACTTTACATCTTTATGCTACTTGAAGGCACTCTGGTGTAATTCAGTCTATAAAACGTTGTGTCAACCAGTGTTATTGAGTTCTATGTGCCTAATAGCCGGTTGTCGGAATGAAATTGGTCCCGAAATTACGCATGAAGTACTAATTTTGACGGCTGTTCAAGACATTTCTGGATCGTAGTGGTGCGTGTTCAGTGAGTTCAGATGCGTGAAGAAGCTGAAATAGCCCGCATTCCAAATGGATCAAAAAGCCTTGAAACCACGCCATTCAAAGACCAGCGAAAGAGTGCAAGACGTGTAATTTGGCATGGACGTAGTCACTCGTGTTCAGCAAAAAATCAGTAAAGTAGGAGATACATGTTTTTTTGGCAATGTTATCACATAATGATCTTGCATTCTCCGTTTGCACAGGTAAACGGCGTTTCCATTTTATTGGACTTGTCGGTAGGTGATCGTTCAGTTAAGAAATGACTTTTGACTCGTTTTTGGTAGTTTCATATTAATCGTATCGTCGTTTAGATTATGTTGTCGCGAAATACCGAAATCACTTCGATGCAATTTTATTGTTTGCCGCTCTTTAGGAAATGCTGTCTAGAATAGAGATAGCAGTACTCATATTTTTCCCACACCTATAATTGATTTCTGCGGTTATATTAATAAAATAAGTAGACACTCTCACACGCCATAGAAACAGCTACAAGTTATTCACAACTTGCGTCGAAAATTTGTGTCAGCGTGCACTGACCAGAGCCCACGAGCAACGCAATTCCGTTCTGTGTATGAAACAGGCCGAAGCAAATGTGTCACACCATCAGCCAAGCGCAACCCGATATTGTATGTGAGTAATCTACGTAGCGAAACTGTTTCCATCAAAATCCGATTATCACCGTACCACTACTGTCTCCAAAAATAGTCACGTTCAAAAGGGAATAAAAAAGTATAGCACCCAAACATTGCTGGAGAGAACAGATGGATTTATTGTTCGAGGAGACAGAGATATGCGGAACTGCGTGTTCACAAGTGATGATTGCAATCGTAACCAGTCATCTGGAAGACAGATTGAGTGCCGACACTGACCAGAGATTAGTAAACGAGAGGTATCACATTTCCATATGAACAGTACTGTGAAAATATCTGCATCGTACCTCGCAGTGGGTACACTGGTGGGAAACGTTCAAAACTAAGAAATGTACAGTACGTAATAACGCAGAAACCTCTGAATTTACCACTGATTTCCGGTACTCTGCTCACCCATATCTCCTATGCAGGACTCATTTCTTCAATTAAATTTGAAGTGGATCACATTATTTTACATAATTTTATTATGTCTGCGCACCACAGAAAATCATACGTAATTCCATAACCAAACAATGACAGATTCAGATTTAATACAGGAAAGAAAATTTCTAAAAAAATGAAATTAATTAATTATATCGAATGAGGCAAACCCAAAGGACATCTAAATTGTAGTGAAAGCAAGCAATCTATGGTTTATATTCTTCTTGTCACGTGTTGGAAGTCGTCAACGGCTCTAAACCACTGTCAACAAAATTTCCAAAATTTTTCTTTTTGACCTAAATAGTCGTGGTGGTATAGTACACTCAAATATATCTCAGATTAACCTAATTAACTTCAATCTTATGGTTTATTATAAAATTTAATTTATGTTTCTTGACATCGGTTAGAATATTTATATATCTGTAATTGGCTCGAATATCAAACGCAAAATTTCACGCATGCTCCTTATTATCCTCAACGCATCTTACAAAAATTTTGTGGTTCATACATAAAACTATCGTTCTGAAAGTTCATTTGAAACAGGAGATATGAGATCTATGAGAAGATAGGCTGTCAAGTATAATCTTCTTGAGAACAATTTTATTATGCCATTGGTCGAAATGTCATATTCGCACAATAATTAACGGTTCCACCATACACCGACCTATTCAGATCTCTGCAACGCCAAGATTCAATCTAACTTACCAGGCATATGTGGTAGTCAGGCACCTGTTTTCGGTACTTGAATAACTTTTTCCACGGGAATAGTCAGAAGGTGGACCAAGTTTATCAGAAGTTTTTAAAATACGCTTAAATCTACAACTACATTTATATCCTATAAACAATTGTTAAGTTCTTGGCAGTGAGCACATTTAATTGTGTCAATGGAGGTTCTCAGCAGTTTACGAATGGAAATTTGAAAGAAACTTCTCGTATGGCTCTGCGCGACCAGTTTTAACCCCATGGACCTTAAAAACGCAATTGTAGAAAGCTCATCTCTTAGACATCATTTTATATTCTTTTTATTACAATTCACACAAGCCACGTATGTCCAAACAATTGGCGATGCCCCTTGAATGTGTTTGATGTCTCGTTATCCATCGATATAACAGTGACACAGTCCAGGAATCAGTTGTTTATCTCACCTAGATGTATTTTATTTAGCATTTGTCCAAGCGGTACTTGATTGAAATCTCACTAGAAATTTAGAACTACCGAATATACGATCACGCATTTTTCAACGAACTAAAATCAATGTAAATAAAATATTTGGTTGCACACCCATTTCCGGTTTACAACCGCAGTCGGTGTCACCACTTTGAGACCTGAATAACTGAGGAGCCAGGTGCTTCCATTGCATCCGTCTAAAAGCCGTATACATGCATCCAACATTTAAAATTCTGTGGCACAATTAGTATAGCAATCAGATGGGTGTGGAAAAACTTTATTTTTAACCTCATTTTTCCACTTTCTGTCATGCGATTCTCGATCTGTTCCTCATATTGGACCAAATTGTTTGTCTGTACAGAGCTAAAAAGGTCCGCACCTTCAATAGCTTTACTTATGCATTCTAAATTCTGGCCCTACGCTCGTTGTTCTTGTTTTCCAGTGAGCAGATAACATATATTGAATGGTTCAGACGCATCTAAGATCTCAAGATACTTCTGTAGCTCTTTTTACTCTGTTCTTTTTGGTTCGCAATTAATATGTCTGCTTAATATTCATTATTGTGTAGCTCCATGACTGAAATCTTTGCAGTTACCCGTTGTCCGTTTTTATCGCCTTCCGCATATATTGCTCAAACGTACAATTTCAGAAACTTCTTTCAACTCACGTCAACTTGTCACATCATAAGCCTATTTTAAGGAGGAAGCTTTCCACTAGTTTCACATCATCGGTGTCCTTTCAGTAACCAGACAGAGTAAATCTTTCATATCTTCTAAAGCAGGATCTTTGCCTTTATATTAACTACTATGCTTCTTTCCACCGCTACCCTGTATATCTTTCGGCTTCCCTTTGATTATCCTCAAGGCTATATTAAGCGCGTTCACCAGCTTTTCCAAGATATTCTTACCTTTGGCTGGAAGAGAGATGTCTGCTGAAAATAAAATAAGATTTTAAAAATAATTGTGAATATTCGTTCGTACTGAAACAGTTTTGTTACTGAAACCTTGTAACAGTGCACAGCAGTCTGAGTGATACAAAAGGAATTGTCATACAATCTTAGGTCATATTTTCCTGTCTAGTACTAAGTTACTGAATGATGTAGCACCTACTGAATGCATTATTATTTGCTAAAAATATGAATTAGAGACTATTTGCTGGGATATGACTTCTCCATTAGTGTCCTTATATTCTTGAACACAAGCCTGTTCGAAACTCACGACACTTTACGTGGCATAGAGTACATAAGTACACAATAACGTAGACAGGAGTGAAAAGATTTTGTTTGGTGGTGTCAGGGACAAGGGAGATTATGTTAGTAATGGAGATATTAGCACTGAGTGCTCTACATAAGACTCTCAATGTGATGTTGCTAAGAAACGTTAATCTTAGAAATTGGAGACATTTCTCTCAAACACTATTTTAAATAGTAGCAATAGAAGGTTGCTGTTCCGCCACGCCAAGATGGAATGGAATAACTTTTATGTTTCTCTCAAAGATTAATCGGCCTTGTTGCAATAATAAATTGTAAGCTTTACAGTATTAAAAAATACGTCCACCTCGTCTTGAATTACTTGATAGTATATTTATTAAATCACATACATTTAAAAACCCATTAGGACACAGGAAAACATAATTATGAATGGACGTTTAGTTTAAACACCTTTCATATTTAGTGATACTGAAATAAGTGGCAACTTTTTGATGTAGCCATACATTTCGCATGCAGAACGTACAGATAATTTATGGACGGAAATTAATCTGCAGTTTATTTGTTTGGTCAGCTATTTAGTCAGTAATAAACGTCAAAGATAATTTTTATACAATAATGAGTATCTTTACGTATATGTCGGACGTCTTGAGTTTGTATTGACAATATGTGGTGATACGTTCAGGGTAATGTATATAATATTCGCTTCGCGGTATTGGTCAAGTACCTCTCCCAGACATCACCAAGGCAATACAGGGCCTAGAAAAATACTATCCTAAATGTGTGTAGAACTGCAGTTAAGCTAGCTAGATCGCATAAAAAGTCATACAGAAGGTATGGTCACAAAGTACGCATGACATTTTTTGGAATTATTTCCATCTTCAGGAATCCAAGTGAAAAGATAACACAAGGACAAGAGGGTTATCACTTGTGCACGTAGCACGAGGTGACAGGTATAACTTTTAGTGCAAACTAGACAGCTTAACTACAGATCTACGCATAGTTACTAGAATAGTCGCTAGCCTCCTGTGTGAACTTTTGCCACACTACTACTAACTACCCTGTTTCCTTTGGCTCACTAGTGAAACGTTCCGTACCTTTTACGACCATCCTTCTTCATTAAGATGAAGCAGCCCCATGAAGTATTCGTAATGTAATAATTTTGCTTATGGATTAGTTATGCTGATATCGCCAATTGTCTTCTGTGAGCTGCAGAAAAGAACTAGAACTTCAACAAACATTCAGTTGTGTGAAAGAAATGGTACCTAAATTTTCGATTTATTTCAGCTTTACCTGCATGTCGTTAGATTTTCTGAATACATCGATTTGGCTCATTGCGTAAATTGCCGAGGGAGAGCTGAACCCAATGACTATCTCCAGCAACCTCCTAATAACAACAGTTTGTCACGATGTTTTGGTTGTTCACCGTAGCGTACGAGGTTGCCTTTTATTTTCTACGTCCTACCACTTAATTCCAACGATTCTTTAAAGAATCGAGCTTACATGTATAGAACAGCTTCAGATTTTTGATTTCTTTACAAATGAGTTAATGTGTTTAATATTTGACGTTAAGCATTACGCAAGAAAAAGTTTAGGAAAGGTTTCAAACTATGTTCATATTTGTCGGAAGTCACTAAGCTCTCTCATTATGAAATACTGAATGAGTGTACTATGGGTAATTTGCTCTCCGTTTTAAGAAAAAGTTTGTTTGACACACATCGCAATGTTTATCACAAATCTCCAAACTACGAGGGGTGTTCTATAAGTAATTTAACATTTTCTTTTCTCTCTGCCAATTTTGGTTAACAAAAATGCGGAATTTGTTGTGGAAAATCGTAGAATATTCTCGATTCAGCCCCTATAGTGTCATAAAGTTCTGATAGGCGACGGCGCTATAGCGTTCAAAATGGCGTCCGTGAAGGAGGTTGGTTCCAAGCATATATTCAAATGGCACTGTCAGAATGTCTACGTAAACCTGACAATGAACAAAGGCAACGGTGAGTCCTTGGACATGGCATCCAACTTCATAGCAAGAAGGCGATGCAAAAACCTGCCCGACCTCCCGTGTGCCAAACCGGCCGCGCACAATCGTGACTTCTGCATCGTTGGAACGTGCGGACACGCTCATTTGAGGTGGCAGAGAGCTCACAATAAAACCTCGCTGCTCAACTGGACGTCTCTGTTTCTAGTGCTGACCCTCGTCCACCAGTTGGAGTAATCAAAATGGTATGCCCCACTGTGTTCCTCGTCGCCTAACAGAAGACCATTAAGGGCAACAATGGACCATCTCTATGAAACTGCTTGCGCGTTTACAAGGTTGATCGTGACAATCTTTTGCGGAACATCGTCACAGGCGATGAAACATGAATTCATCACTTCGAACCAGATGCAAAACTGTAATCCTTGGAGTTCGCTGCACTACCTCTTCTCCGAAGGCTACGCGGGATATCTGCGCGGTCTCAGGCGCACTGGTCGCGGTCCGCGTGGCTGCCCCGTCGGAGGTTCGAGTCCTCCGTCTGGCATGTGTGTGTGTGTTGTCCTTGGCGTAAGTTAGTTTCAGTTAGATTGAGTAGCTTTGGGACCGATGACCTCAGCAATTTGTTCCCATAAGATTTTACCACCAACTTCCAATTTTCCTTCTCCGAAGAAAAAATTAAAGCAGCACCCTCAGGCGATTAAGTCATGGCGACGGCCCTTCTGGGACTGTGAAGGGGTTATTCCGTTTGATGACCTCCCTTGGCACGCAACGATCAGCTCGAAATGTATTGTGCTACCCTCGGCATAATGAGCAAAAACTTAAGCGTGCTCATCCAGAGAAATGCAAACGAATTTCTCCTTCTCCGGGGTAACGCAAGGCATCACACACGTCAGTGCACCGGAGAGGAGCTCACAGTTTCATTGGATTGTTCTTCTTCATCCACCCTAGAGCCAGGTTTGCGTATCTTCCAAACTTCCATCTGTTTGGCGCAATGAAGGGTGCACTCCGCGGAAAGCCGTACGTGGATGATGGGGGCAAGTGAGCGGGGCTGCTGATGCAGCAAGACGCTGGCACTTACGTCGACCTGTAGAGTGGTACACATACACATACTGGCCCTCCCAGCAACGTGGCGTAAGGCTGTCTTGTTTAACGGAGATTATGTTGACAAACAGTGTTTTGTGACAAAAAGAGTGGGGAATAATATATTATACTGGACTCTTGAATAAAATAAGAAAAGTGGTGTTGCATTACTTATTGTACGTGGCTCGTATGTGTCGTGCATTGATATAATTTTTCAGGCTCATTCAGTATAAGATGTAATAAGTGTGTAAAATGCATTGGAATATACAAGGAATAAATTAAAACGTCGTACCTGACGCGATAGTTTCATTGCATGATGAGCTAAAATGTACAAAGAGATAAACTTTTTTGTTGCATAATTTTTTTTGGGGGGGGGGGGGGGGGAGGTTGATGGCTCTGAGCACTATGGGACTTAACATCTATGGTCATCAGTCCCCTAGGACTTAGAACTACTTAAACCTAACTAACCTAAGGACATCACACAACACCCAGCCATCACGAGGGAGAGAAAATCCCTGACCCCACCGGGAATCGAACCCGGGAACCCGGGCGTGGGAAGCGAGAACGCTACCGCACGACCACGAGATGCGGGCCGGGGGGGGGGGGGGAGGTTAAGGGGGAATTACCCTAGTTTTGTCTGCGATATTCGAAGCTTCCAAATATTGACTGACTCGACGGTTGGAGGTCACATGGTCATTTACATGGAAGAGCTGTCAGATGATACAAAGGTGGTACTGGCATGAGGGAAATTTTCCCTCTGTTCGCAAATGTTGCCCACTACGCCAAGCGCCAATTTCATGTACAGAATACTTTTCTTTGCACAGCTTTTCAAAACAGTCTTGCTGTGTTTGTTTCATTCATAGTAGGAAAACTGAATATCGTGCCACAGGGAACACTTTGCAATTGCCGATTAAAGGAGCTTGTAATGAGAAAGAATACGATATGTTTTACGAGAGGAAATGACTATGGGGATATTTTATGTAAGATATTAAAGTGAAACAAATGTGAAAACAAAGTGACGAACATTGATTGCTTCATTTCGAATAGATCCAACAGCATGTTTGATTTGCTTTGACCTGTAGAACAGATTTGCCAACTCACTTCGGGTCGGGAATGAAATACAGTCAAAGGAGCGTACTGAAGTTTTTTCACTCTGCAGAGAAAAAGGCGAGGTGCTTTCCATATGCTGAGGAAGTACACCGTCGCCGTTTTCAGGAATACAAAAGGGATGTGTCTTAAATAATTACCTTAGAAATGGTAATATCTTTCATCAGGATAATGAAACGCCTATGAAGATGGTTTATCTACCTGTGGAGTTTAATTACGAATTGTTGTGCCATCCCCCTACTCAGCACATTTGGTATAATTTCAAAGTCTGTACTTGGGAATTTACTGTCTTTCATGAAAATAACCAACAGCGATGAAATGAACAGAGTGAAAAAACCTTTGATAAAGTGTCTTGGAATAACGGACGACGAAGGCTAAGAACAACACGGATATAAGCCGTGAATAAAGTACTAGTCGGTGGTGACATTAACCTACCAAGTAGCAACTGAAAAACTACGTACGGTATCGGCTGCAAGGATAGTCTTCTAATAGCCTCCAACAAATAGTCTGATAACCTCAAGACGAAATAAATTTTTGTAACTTTCCTGAATAAAACATCTTTATTTGTTGTGAATTAACCCTGTACTGGTTTCCTAACTCACTCTTCGTGTGCCTCTATTGTAATGCTGAACAATGCAACTGGTGTACTTACGAAAACGCTATCTGCCAAAAGAGCCACCAAATTTCTGGAATTATATATCTGTACATCTGTGCTGTAACTGGTTCTGCCCAGTTAATTAAAAACGTATAACTGTATATAAAATAAGCTGTCCTGTGAAATTCTCTGTTGTGCAGTGCATATACAATACATATCACAATACCTGACCTGCAATTCCAACACACACACCAACAAAATGAAAATGATATATAGAATTTACCAGTCGAATTTTGAAAGAATAAATATCCGAAATGTTTCCACTACAATGCCCTGTGAATTTACTTGCGCAAACTGATTAATTAAAATATTAAATATTAAATAATGCACAGCACTCTAACAATAAATGTTTCTGCATAAGAACTAAATAGAACCTGACAATAATTTTGAAAAGGAACACATAACTAGGAATGATATTATTGTCTTGACTGTATTGTAACTGGCCCTAACAAATTTTTAGGACTTACATGTGGCAACGAAATACCAGTACTGCTCGAAGTGATGGAAAAAAATATAGTGGAGCAGGAAACCAGTTATATGAAAGAAAACCCTTCAGTAATGCAATGCAAGGACGTGAAACTATTCTAAGTACATCAAGCCTTATTTTTAGCCCCTGTGTTCCGCACAGTGACGCACAGAGTTTAAACTTGTTAAATAATTGAAAAGAAACTAACTTTTAGAAAACTGTTGTATATGCTGAATCTCATTCTTAGAAAGTTAAAAAAATTATTTTTGTAAGAAATATTACTCAGCGGCAAGATTATTAAAATGGTAAGGCCACGTGGATAGATAAAATTGTTTAATCACGTTTTAACAATGAAATTAATTAACCAGAACCAATAAAGCAAAAAATTCCACTAAAACTTTTCTTTTTTCAAACACAAGATAAATTACGTAAGCTGTGCTGACCCAATAGTACTACTCCTCACTTGTCAAATTAATCTTTCCTAATCTTTACCAGATCATAATTGCAAAATTCATCATCCTCTGTATCTTTATCTCTGTGCTCTACAAGCTATTTCTACATCGCTCAGTAGCATGGTCAACACCCAAGTCACTCACTAGCTTTTCTTAGAATGCTACATTAGCGACAGTGCTACTAGCAGCCAAAGATCACAGTGCCTGCACTCAGAACTTCTGTGGGATAACTTATCGACTATTGAAAACCTCTGTTTCAAAAATATTCAGTATATAGATATGAAGCATGACACAACGAATGAAAATGGAGCTTACATCACTTTTCTTGAATATAAACAATATGCTACAAACCATAAATATTCCAGACTGCCTAGACGCAATCTTCTCGAGAGCGCCACCAATAAGAGGGGAATTAGCGATCAGACGCTGTTTGGGAACAATGGTCACCAAAGACAGCAAAGTCATCAAGAGTATTTGTGTTTTGCCGACCTCCGACCCAACAGAAAGTCACAGTCACATTATTAAAATAAAAAATAAATCAATAAAAAGAGAGAGAACATTTAGTTCAGATAAGGGTAAACAAGGAAAATTGTGGTCAAATTTGGAAGACGTTGTAGCACATGATATGGGTAAGTACCTTCCAGATAATATAATAGAGGACGGTAAAGACATCTTGGTTTAGTGATACCATTCATACAATGTTACGAAATCAGATTGATGAAACAAATAGATGAAAGACTGTAGTAAACAGCAACTCATGCATCTCTGAGAACGACCACGCTACTACTGGTCGTATGTAAAGTCTCAAGACAGCAGATTGAAAGCAAAGTATTTAACTTAGGCTTTAATCGATATTAATACCCCTGATATTGAAAAAAAAGCAAAAGAGGTAACATGTCCTCATGCAATTTCTGTTGGATTTTAGGTTGAATTCATCGAGAAATTAGCTCCTTTGCTAGCTCACATTCATCGCGAATTGCGTACACAACGAACAGTTCGGTGTGACTAGGTAGGAGGACAGGTCACTCTTGCTTGAAAAAGGGTAGCAGATAGGATGTATAGAGCTATAGACCATAATGATTAAAGTAGATCCCTTTGAGGGTCCTCGATCATATTCTGAGATCATATTCTGAAATTATCACATTCCTGAAGGAAAACAAGGTTCTCATAAAGAACGGATACAGGAAAAGGTACCAATCTGAAACACAGCTTGCATTACTCACACACGGATTCTTGGAAATTGTAGATGCTGGTAAAAGATAGATTCCATTTTCCTAGAGTTTAGAGTGACTCAACGGTATGTTACATCCTCAACTACTCACCAAAATACTTGTACTGGAAAATTCCGCATGTATTTGACTCGAAGGATATTTAATAGAATCGAGTACGTTATACAGCACCATGATTTTTCTAAGAAACGAATTTAAGAATTAATGTGCCCCAAGGAAGCGTAATAGAGATGTTTACAATATAAAAATCGATTTTTCAGAAATAAGGAAGGCGAATGGGAGACAGATTTATTGGAATTGTCCAGGGAACCTGCAGAACATATGTAAAGGAACATATTTCTAGCACGACCGATTCTGAAAGGTTGCTCCAATGTTAGGAGTCCTTATCATGTATGTGTGGTAACAAAATTCAGAGACGAGCTGCTAGGATCGCAACAGGTCGATGCAGCCTACACCGAAGTGTAACAGTGATGGTCGCGAACTTAAAAAGCAATTTTTGGAAGAAAGTTAACAGTTCTCGCGATACCGCATCGTTTAAATTCATGTAACTTTAAATACTGTAGCTAGCGAAAATACGGGGTTGGTAAGGTCCCAGTTCACAAAAATATAACATGTAATTCAGAAAAGGTAATTTATTAACAGTTTTCTGCAAAGTTCCTATGAATTACTTTCCTGAGACGTGAAATTGAAGAAATTTGTAGAAGAAAGAAATTATCAACGAATGGTTAACATTATTTTGGAATTTAAATGATTTTCAGTGAAGCTTTGGAAGCGAGGAGTTGCGTCGATTTTTATCAAAATAATATCAACAAGGTACAGACTGAAGTTTCAGCCATTATAGAAGACGCAGACAATTTTGAGTTAACACATGTTCCAAAGAAAAATGCATCAACAGATAACACAATTGAGACCTCCTATAAGCCCAGCAAATCAAATAACCAATGGCTAACAGTGACATGTAATCCATAGCTGAACCGCAAAAATAAGTGAACTCTTTAAGTGAAGCACAAACGACTGAGGCTGCTTGCATACAACAAGATAACGATAAAATTTAAGCTATAACGCCGACAACACTTCCACTACAACAACAAACAATTACAATTACGCCTGCGTACCACATTAAACGACAGAATGGAAGCAGAAATATCGATAAATTAAAAACCTTGCTCAAACGCGGGAGACCAGAACTATTGGGCTATAAACAAAGAGCTTTTGCAGTGTAGTTTAGCCACCAGTAAAGAATCAACTTAACCCAAACCTAATACAGACAATATTATAGTCCCTACAATACAGCAGATATCTGCGAATGTTCGCACACATTACTGACCCCACCAGACCAGCGCATCGGACTCCAGTGACTATGATTCAATAAATCTGAGAACTCTGTAGCCATAAACAGAAGATTAAGCTCCACCAAACCCGAGCTAAGTGCTACTTGGGAATACTAGTTGATACAATAGTGCTTCCCACTCGCTCGTAATAATATTCAGTTCCAGAAATAGCTCACAGGGTACATGTGGCACCTCCAGCTGCGGTGGCAAGCGACTAGGGCGGGCCGCCGGAAGTCAGTGCGGCAGAACGCGCGGGTGCGCCCTGGCGAGACGCGGCAGCCACACTGTGCTACCTCAGCAAAATGGCGCTGTGCAGCTACACGGACTACTCTAGCACGCTTCCCTCTCCAGTCTCAGTTCCCATTACGCCTCAGCCTACTTCGTATACCCCGAACTCGAACAGAATTGCAGAGCGTCTCCAACTGTATTGGACTAGCTTTCCAGCATCAACGAAACGGGGTTCCCTGCCAGAAACCCAGGTTTCAGCCTGTGCATATACAAAACAGAAGTTAAAAACTTAAAAAAGATTTCATTTGATTAAAGCTCCTGTGCCTTGGTTTCAGGTAGGACCCTCTGTTTTGTTCGATGCTGGGATGCTATTCCAATACAGTTGGAGTGTCTCTGAAAAGCTGTTCAAGTTCCGGAGAGTACAAGGTGGGCTGAGGTGTGAAGCCTACAATTATGGCTAAAGGGATGTAAGGTGAAAGGTTAGGGCCGATATACCAACACGTGTCATTTCCTGTTACTACCTTATTGACATACTTGTAAATACCTCTGAAAAAAGGTGGGTCTTTGGAAAGTACAATTTCAATTAATTACAACACAGACTGAGTTAGATATCAGATCTCAATAATAGGGCAATACAACAGGGATGAATTGATTAATAAAAGTTTCAGGAAACCCAAATTATGATACAGCTCCTAATTTAACTAAAAGGGAACAGATATTCCTTCAATAAAGACGCCTTCAGTTAAGTAAAACCACTAAATAAAAAGAGACAGGCATTCAATAATAACATATTCAGTTAAGTAACATTACCATACACAAAAAAAGGCAGGCCTCCAGTGATAACAGCTTCAATTAAGTAAAATTATCAAATAGTAAACAGGCAGGCCTTCTACGATAACAGCTTCAGTTAAGTAAAATTACCAAATAAAACGCGTCAACAACCACCAGAATATATCGGTTCCCCTTCAAGGTACGAGGACGACGCCCTACGAAATCGATAAAGAGTTAGTCCACAGAGTTCTCCTCGCGCTTGGATTGTAACAACCCCTTCAGAGGACTATAGCTGGGTTTAACCTTCCTACAGGCTTCACACTCACCCATTTAGCATTCTTACATGCTTCACACTCACCCACTAATCTCCTGATATAAAAAGTGTGTCATGTGAGATGAGCTTTAACTTTTCCCAAGAGTTTATAGAGGCCCAGATCTCTTTTCACAAGAGAAGTGTGAAAGAATGAAAAACGGGAGGCACCAACTCATGAGGCAAACAAATTTTAAAGTTCCCATCTTCAATAACGCGATTAAATAGTACGCCATTCCTGATGGTAGTCGCTAGCCTCACCACCGGATAACAGTGACTTTCTTAATGGACCTCACAAGGGATCTTGATCTTGTTTGGTTTTAAGGTCCATAAACAACTGGGGAACTTCAGCTAAAACGGTACACACAACCGAAGGAGATTCACTAACGCCCTTATGCTCGACACTCCCCTCCTGCTGAAACATGCGCCTAAGTGTATCGGTTACTTGGTTGTCAGATTCTTTTATGTGGGGCAGCTTGAAATGAAACGCAGAGATGCGGTCCGCCCACCTCGCAAACGTAACAGTTTTTCTGGGTCGAGCCAACACCCAACTTAGTGCTTGATTGCCCATCTCGAGATCAAACTCCTTATGCTCACGATAGAACTGAAACTTCTCTAAGGCGGAAAGCACAGCTTGTGCGTGTGTGACAGTCGCAGATTCGAATCCTGCCTTGGGCACGGATGTGTGTGATGTCCTTAGTTTAGTTAGGTTTAAGTAGTTCTAAGTCTAGGGGACTGATGACCTCGCATAGTGCTCGGAACCATGTTTTGAACTTGAGTAAAACTACCAAACAGGAAGCACGCAGACCTTCAATAATAACAGCTTTAGTTAAGTAAAATTACGGAATACAAAACAGGCTGTCCCTCAATAATAACAGTTTCAGTGAAGTAAAATTAAGGAGCAGAAAACAGGCTGGCCTTTTTTAATAACAGCTACAGTTAAGAAAAATTACCAAATAGAAAACAGGCAGGCTTTCAACTATAACAGCTTCAGTAAAGTAAAGCTACCAAATAAAAAACAGGCTACAACAAGAGGACCGGAGTTCCAAGGCGCCTTTTGTTGGGTGCAGACGGGCAAATGAAGTAGTAACACAGCAAAGGTTAATTACTTGAAAACAACAATAACTATCCAAATGGCACTGAGCACTATGGGACTTAACATCTATGGTCATCAGTCCCCTAGAACTTAGAACTACTTAAACCTAACTAACCTAAGGACAGCACACAACACCCAGCCATCACGAGGCAGAGAAAATCCCTGACCCCGCCGGGAATCGAACCCGGGAACCCGGGCGTGGGAAGCGAGAACGCTACCGCACGACCGCGAGATGCGGGCAATAACTATCCAAACTGTATACCTGCTTCACTGTCGCCTCTGCAAAGAAGGCGAAACGCCAGAAAGAGACATAGCCTTCGAAACCCAATTCATAGTCTCAACAACTGCAAATTTTGAGGCGGCCGCTGTGGCCGAGCGATTCTAGGCGCTTCAGTCCGGAACCGCGCTGCGGCTACGATCGCAGGTTTTAATCCTGCCTCGGTCATGGATGTGTGTGATGTCCTCCGGTTAGTTAAGTTTAAGCAGTCCTAAGTCTAGGGGACATGACCTGAGATGTTAAGTCCCATAGTGCTTAGAGCCATTTGAACCATTTGCAAATTTTGACTCACAGGCACCTCCTAAGCCAATATAATAACAGAGCGCTAACGTCTGCAATGCCCGAAGGTATCTCTAACATCTCTAACCGGCACCCCGATGCATTACAAGAGAAACGTGTCCGGTGTTCGAAGGCGTTTGACATTGAGGTCGGCTAAAACCAACTACCTCGCTTTTATGTGACGAAGAGGGGTTGCGGGGGGGGGGGGGGGAGTGTGGGAGTCCAGCCACAGCTTACTTAGAAGAAAGACGTTATCTCTCTGGCTCAGGAAACACCAAAGGCTTACACAGTGTAAGACATCATATTAACAACCAAGGCCAGTATAGGCTCAGGAAGAGCAAACGACCTTTAGGTATCAATAAGAAAATAACAGTTAAGGCGTAAAATCCAAAGCTTAACTGTTGATGAATTGAAGCTGGATCAGTTTCAAAGGGAGCCCAGAATTCAGCACTGCGAAACTGGTATCAACTCTTATTAGTGTGCAGGGTCCCAGAGCTGGCTGGCCAGGCTACCACGAAGTCAGCCACGGGTTCAAATCGGCCCACAAATACGCCCAGCCACCACTTGCTAGACTCCGTGCCAAAGACGCTTGTGGAAGTGGTCGCCTTACTCGCCGGGCGGACCTCTCACACCATCCTCCTCGCTCTATTGCCATTCCCCAACTCGCCATGCTACAACATGACCCATCCCCATCCACAAGCTCGACCAAACATCTTAGTCGCCTCAAACCAGAGGGACATCACACAACAGATCAAGCCAGGCCAGGAATTCGAAAGGAGACGCCAGCAACCAGCCACGGCTCAAGGTGCGAATGGGAATTTTGACTGAGTAGAGCGACGTGCTATGGAGGTCCGTGCAGTTGCACTAAGCCATTGTACCAGGTAGCAAAGTAGCTAGGACATCTGCCAAATGAGCTAGAGTCCTGGGTTCGAGTCTCGGCCTTGTTTAATTTTCATTCTTTGCTTCAGTCTTAACATATAAATCAAAGATTTTTGAGACCTGAAAAGGTATCTCCAATCCTATAGTTTCATTTGACTCGTGGAAGAATATGTGACCTTTCTACTTTCGATCACGAATGTGGCCATCTGCAGGAAACATATGCTGCTCTGTGTATCTCCCGTATGTATCAAGAAGTACGACGCCTAATCTGGAACGTATTCATTTTTGGCTCGGGAAATATGTGAATGGAACAGGAAGGAAACGAAGTGCCCAAAGTGAAGTATTATACAGTCTTTTGCAGAGTACATCTATGTATCCGGCATAAATCTTTCAGTCTGCCGTGGAGAGAACATTGTTTTTATACTTATTCGATGTGTAAAACTTTGTGCTGGAGCGAGACTCAAATCCAATACCTTGCGTAACATGACTGATATGGGCGTTGACAAACATAGCCAGGGAAAAGTGAAGCGCCCTCATGACCGTGCTTCCGCATGTGAATCTCTCCTAGTTTTCATATTTCAGAGAACTTCTCTTGCACATCTTATGAGGAGTAGAGCACCTGGGAAAAGATTATTAGGGGGATAAATTAAATGTAAATCCACATGTAGATGTTGGTGAAGATGTAGAGGTAGTGTTTCCCTGTCGGGAGAAGAACCTTCGACATTGCACTTTGAGGAGCCATTCCAGTATGGAGAGAAGCATCTATCTCAGGTGAGCGCCCCGCCCTCTTGGGGCGTGACCGGCCACCGCCGGCGGGCAGCTGGTGGATGCCACACGCGGCTCACGCTGCCAGTTGCCAGCCGCTATCTGCATGCGCGGAGGCGTCGTCTATCGTGGTGATGGCGGCGGCGGCGGCGGCTGGCGCCATTATTTAGTGCCCTATAGATCGCCGGCCAGCCAGCCAGACCACAATGGGCGCCCCCTGCACCCCACGTCGCTGCCACGTTTTTTCCGCGCTGTCCCGTGCGGTGGACCGCATCAATCACCGGGGCCCTCCCCGCAGCATGGAAAAGGACGAGCCCTTATTAGGAAGGCGGGCTGACACTGCCGGTCTCATTAGATGCGACGGCAATAGGGCTGGTACTGGTGGACGCGTCCCCAGCCCAGGGCTGGTCTCACCCCCTCCCCGTCTCAATCCCTCTCCACCCCCTCCCACCGCCGCCGATCCCCTTCGCTTTGTTCCCCGGCAGCGAGCAGATTTACTGCAGCCGGAACAGGATTAAAGGTCTAAAATCCGTCTGGATCGCTTTGCCAGTGGATACAAATGAAGCACACGTGTTGCCTATCGCATGGAGTGGGTAACGAGGCCAGGTATTCTGGATGAGGTGAAATATTACCTGACGTGTTAATGCAACGATGTTTCTGTTCTTTATTTCATAAATGTGACGTCTCCGGGAAACATATGCTAGGTTAATTGATTTTTGAATGTTCCCTTGTTCCGCCATAATATTAATTACCAACTACCTTAGATACTGATAACAAAATTATTCTCTAAATTCTTTCAAGTGTACCAAAGAAGGCTGCTAGTTAGTACGCCGTCAGAATGCAGTAGGCGAAGGAATTACCAGTTCACTATTTACCTTCGTAGGCTATGCAGCTGACACAATGGAAAGCCAAAGGCTTTACGACTAAACATAACAGCACGTAAGAGCGTCAATCTGTTAGTGTGTGTTTACAATAGGCAAAAAATCTGCACTGTTGTGCCTTTCCTGTTATATATATATATATATATATATCGCTGTGTAATGACAAAATTTTTCCCCACGCAAAAGCTAAAGTTCATTATTCTAAGAGTTTCAGTAAATTACTAAGAATAAAAATAATGTATTCAGTTCTCATACCCATTATTGACGTTAATAAGATATGCATTTCTGTTAATCATCAAATCAGTTATCACCCTTCAATAGTATCATCAGACTACCGATAACAAGAAAATACTCGAAAAACACTTTCGCTCTATTTTGCTTATATAATTCAGTTCGTTTTTAAAAATGGAACACAAACAAAAATATTTAAAATAAAAAGCATTTAAAATTGTACCTGAACATTCAAATTAGATGAGCTAGGCCGGGGTGGCCGAGCGCTTCTAGGCTCTACAGTCTCGAACCACGCTTCCGCCATGGTCGCAGGTTCGAATTCTGCCTCGGGCATGGATGTGTGTGATGTCCCTACGTTAGTTAGGTTTAAGTAGTTCTAAGTTATAGGGGGCTGATGTTGAGTCCCATAGTGCTCAGAGCCATTTGAACCAAAATAGATTAACTGACATTATTTCAAACATAAAACGGAATTTGATTAATCACACTTCTTAGAAAAGACGAACATGTCAAAGTTGTATAATAGAGATAACAGCGCAAAACTACGCTTGTAAAAACCTTCCATCGCATCTAGCGTTATACACAATCCAGTACGTAAGACGCAGACTCAAGCGTCTTGAAGAACGAGGAGGGGAGTGAGGGAGGGAGATCGGAGAGGACAAAAAAATTCTGATACTGTCCACTAATAAAATATAACGAAGAACTATCTAAAAGGCATAACACAGTTAATTTAATATTAAATGGGAAAGTAGATAATATCGTTAATACGTGACACCCCTCGTTAAAAGTTATAATTAAAAGTTTGACGTAAAACACAGAGTCCGTAAAGTTTTCACGAGAGGGCATCTCAGATCTGTTTACTGCTTGGGGTGAGTCTGCGTGCGGCCACGCTGCCACACACCCACACTGACAGCAAGTGCGGCTGGCCGATAAGGCCCTGTACTGCTTAGTGGAGTTGTAGCAAAGCTGGAGAGTCCTATGTGAGTCATCAAAATTCTTGAGATACCAGAGATTATTTTGCCTGCTTCTTTCGGGCGATGCCCGTACATTTCATGTTCTTCCAAAATGTATAAAGAACGTCCCTTTGGTGCCATGATAAAAAATAGAGGTGACTCTCCTATTGGTCATACTTTGTTTCATTTAGATGACCTCCAAATGTTATCTTGTTCTTTCGTAGCGTAGTATGTTCTTTAAGCCAGGTCTCAAAAGATCTGCCAGTTGACCTATATACCACCTGTAACAGTTTCAGCGATATACTTACAAGCTACTCACCCAGTGCACTAATTTGCAGCTTGATTTACTTGTGTCATGTTTCACGCTCAAACGAAGAGTTTCACTTGTGCGAAAGCGTATTCTTAATCCCGTTTTCCGAAGTCGTTGCGCCATTGTACCACCTTTCCTCTGCATCCTAGAAGAACGTACATTGATTTTTGAGCTTAATATTGATATTCTAATGTAATACAATCTGTTCTCCGCGTGTACTTTGTTTTCATTTTAATAACTGCTTCCTTGGAACGAATGCTAACAGCGACCTGCTTAACCCTGCATTGCTACTGGTGGGTCTCCCGGACCCTGACTTGTGCGAGCGATTCGTTTTCGTTAGGTTCACAACACTACACACGAGCAACGTTCCTTGTAGCTTCCTACCTTACACAGCTGTGCCATTTGCTCGTCAAGTGACGGCTGAGGTCCACTGTCTAGCAGTGCTTGTAGCCTGTTTGGGTCTGCCAGACCGACCATAGCAAGTAGGTAAGTACTTGTTGGGGCTATAGAACTTACAGTAGCAACGATGGTATCGTTTGTCCCAACACAAATGCGTTTGTAGCACACATTAAAATTGCTGAATCAGCCTATTTATTTCAGACAAAGGCGATAATGGATGTAACAGAAAATCTGTGTAACGATGCACTGCGAAATGAAATCGTTAGTGACGAATCAGGTGACGAAGGTGTCGAACTGTGTAGTGAACACGATACGGAAAGCGACAGAAGTGATGATGACAGTGATAGATATCAGAACAATAAGAAATATTTTGTTATAAGAACAAGCGTAGTAAATGGGTGAAAGACATGCCTACTCCTCGTATCAGAACGATGTCGCATAATTTTGTGTCACATATTTCTGGTGTGAAGCGAATGGCAAAGAATAAAAGGACAAATGTAGAAATACTCTTCGCCTCAGACCTTCATTCATGAGATAAAGGGGAAATTGAAGCATTTCTAGGTCTGTTGTATTTGGGTGGAATCTACAAGGTTGGTAGGGTTAATTTAGAAGAACTCTGGGACAGAGATGGAACAGGATTGGAATTATTCTACTCTACAATGACCCTACAGAGATTCAGCTTTCTGGCACAGTATCTGAGATTTGACGATAAGTCAACGAGGTCCGACAGGCGAAAAGAGGATAAATTGGCTCCTATACGAAATATATTTCATTTGTTCACTAAAAGCTGCATAGCACACTATTCTCTTGGAAAATATGCCACTTTAGATGAAATGCTTGTCAAATTTCGAGGACGATGTAGTTTTCGAATGTACATTCCTTCCAAACCTGGCAAATAATTAATAAAAGTGTTCAATCTAGCCGATCCAAGAACGGCTTACACGTCAAATTTGGAAGTTTATTCAGGTGAGCAGCCAGATGGAACGTATAAGTTGAGTAATCGTGCAGCTCATGTCGTCAAAAGGTTGTGTAATCATATTTCCAAAACACCAAAGAACATAAGGATGGATAGCTGGTTTACGAGCTATGAACTGTCCCTGTCACTACTGAGAGACCGTAAATTATTACTTTTGGGAATAGTAAGGAAGAATAAATTCCCGCAGAATTCGTGAACACAAGAGGTAGAAATGCTTTTAGAAGTATCTTTGGCTTTCAGAAGTGAGTTATGTACCAAAGAAAACAGGTTCCTACTTCTAAAGAGTACCATGCACCATGAAAACAAAATAGATGCAATAACTGGGGAAGAAATGAAACCGGATATGATAACTCTGTATAATTCCACTAAGGGTAGAGTAGATTCAGTAGATCATTCATTTGCCGCCTATGATGTAGCAAGAACAACTACAAGGTGGCCGTTGGCCTTAATCTTTTGCTTACTGAATGAAGCAGGCATAAATAGTCTCGTCATCTTCAGAGCTAACAACCAGGGGAAGTCCAAGAGGAGAGACTTTCTGGAATCGCTTGGGAAGGCTCTTGTCAGAGGCCAATTACTACACAGGGTTGGCAGTAAGCATATCAAACGACCTCTCAAAAATCTGTCAACCGACTGGCGGGGGTAGTGTGAACGAGAGTACGGTGCCTAAGACAGGACGGTGCTATGGGTGTGAAGATAACAAAACGCAATATATTTGTTACAAATGCTCTAAGTTTGTATGTCTCAAGAACTCTCAAGTTTAATTTTTTTGAAGACTGCATTTAGTGGCCTGGTGTGGCAAAACGACTTGTGGAAACAGGGAAACAGTACGTTCAAAAGACATTGTGGAGACCCTCCGTTTACTTACAACGTTTTCGCACATGTTTTCTACTCATCTGTTCCTACCTGAATTTGGTTTTCGTTGCTTTCATTGTTCTACTTTGTGTGCTATGGCACACGACAGTCACATTGTGTAAACATTTTGTCCTGTACGGTATGTAAATGTTAGGATCACTGTCTAATTTGTTTACGTAGTAATAAAGGACAACAGTTTACTCAAACCCAAAGGAAAACGTGTTTGTTTACTTCATCTAGACAACAGGCGTGAATGTGAAGCCCTTTTGTGTTTCCTTTCCTTAACAAATCAGACTGATACGCAGATCTGGTCTCTGAGACCACTCGTAGCAACGGTGGTTCAAACGAACACAATAGCAACACATGGTTAAGAGCGACTATTTCATTTTTCCTATCTTGTTCACTCAAAGCAAAATTAAGCAGCCTCTTAATGGGTGCTTATTCTTACACCGGTGAATGGCTTAAACAGATTTTTGTTGTTCGTGGGCAATGAAAACCACTGGTTTAAGGACACATAATATGTATCCACAGGGCATGTGGCTTGTAATGGTCTCTCCATTGGCAAAAGACTCCGGAATATTCCACCATTCGGATCTCTGGGAGGGGACTGCTAAGGGGGAGATGACTATGAGAAAATAACTGAACAACCAACGAAAGGATAACGTTCTGTGAGTCGTGGCATGAGCCGGCCGGAGTGACCGAGCGTTTCTAGGCGCTACAGTCTGGAACCGCGCGACTGCTACGGTCGCAGTTTCGAATCCTGCCTCGGGAATGGATGTGTGTGGTGTCCTTAGGTTAGTTAGGTTTAAGTAGTTCTAAGTTCTAGGGGACTAATGACCACAGATGTTAAGTCCCATAGTGCTCAGAGCCATTTGAACCATTTTTTGGGCCGGCCGGAGTGGCCGAGCGGTTCTAGGCGCTACAGTCTGGAACCGCGCGACCGCTACGGTCGCAGGTTCGAATCCTGCCTCGGGCATGGATGTGTGTGATGTCCTTACTTTAGTTAGGTTTAAGTAGTTCTAAGTTATTGGGGACTGATGACCTCAGATGTTAAGTCCCATAGTGCTCAGAGCCATTTGAACCATTTTCAGTCGTGGCATAGAATATCAGAAGTTGACGATGCAGGAAAGCTAGAAAGGGAAACGATCAGGCTCAATCTAAATGAAGTGTGGGCCAGTGAAGCGAAATGGAAAGAAGACAAGGATTTCTGGTTAGATGCGTACACGGTAATATCAACAGCGGCGGCAGATTAGGAAGTTAGGACAGACTGTGAATTACTGAGAACAGGGGAGGGACAGGATTATTCTCATCAGAGTCAACAGCAAACCAACACCGAAAACGATAGTTCTGGTATACATGCCGACATCGTAAGCACAAGACTAAGAGACAAAGAAAGCATATGGAGATGAAAATCTAATAGCCATGGGAGATTGGATAGCTGTTGTAGGGGAAGAACTAGAAGAAAGGGTTGTAGGAGAATATGGGCTTCTTACTAGAAATGAGAGAGGGAAAAGACTAATAGAGTTCTGCAATAAATTTCAGCTATTAATAGCGAGTACTGTTCAAGAGGAGGAGGAGGAGGAGATTATTGTTTAACGTCCAGTCGACAACGAGGTCATTAGAGACGGAGCGCAAGCTCGGGGTGAGGGAAGGATGGGGAAGGAAATCGGCCGTGCCCTTCCAAAGAACCGTTCCGGCATTTGCCTGAAGCGATTTAGGGAAATCACGGAAAACCTAAATCAGGATGGCCGGAGACGGGATTGAACCGTCGTCCTCCCGAATGCGAGTCCAGTGTGCTAACCAGAGTACTGTTCAAGAATCAAAGAGGAGGAAGTATACTTGGAAAACACTGGGAGATGCGGGAAGATTTCAGTTAGTTTGTGTCATAGGCAGAGATCTCAAAATCAGGTATTGAATTGCAAGGCGTATCCAGGAGAAAATATAGACTCAGATCACAATTTACTAGTGATGAAGAGTGGGCTGAAGTATAAGAGACTAGTCAGGAAGAAGCAATGCACGAAGAAGAGGGATGCGGAACACTAAGGCATGAAGATATACGTCTGAAGCTCTCTGTGCCTCTACATACTGCGATAAGAAACAGTTCAGTAGATGGCACAGTTGAAGAGGAATGGACATCTCAAAAGGGCAGTCACAGAAGTTTGGAAGAGAAATATAGGTACAAAGAAGGTAACTGCAACGAAACCATGGGTAACAGAAAAAATACTTCAATTGATGGATGAAATTGGGAAGTACAAAAATGTTCAGGGAAGTCCAGGTATAGGGAAATACAAGTCAGTTAGGAATGAAATAAACAGGAAGCACAGGAAAGCTAAGGCGAAATGGATGGATGAAAAATGTGGTGAAATCGAAAACGCAATTATCGTCAGGACCGAGTCAACATATAGGAAAGTCAAAACAACCTTCGCGGAAACTAAAGGCAAGGGCGGTGACATTAAGTGGGAATACCACTGTAAAATTCAAAGGACAGAGCGGGTGAGTGAAAAGAATACACTGCAGCTCTCTCTAAGTGGGAGGCCTTGTCTGATGGCATGATAGAAGAAGAAACAAGAGTTAATACAGAAGAGATAGTGGGTCCAGTATTAGAACCAGAATCAATAGGCTCTGGAAGACTTAAGATGAAATGAGGGAAAAGGGATAGATAATATTCCATCAGTACCTCTAAAATCATTGGGGGAAGCGGTAAGAAAACGATTATCCACGTTGGTGTGTACAGTGTATGATTCTGGCGGTACACCATCTAACTTTCATTCAACCCTTTGCCAGGCGCTTTATTGCGAATAACAGAGTAATCACGTAGATGTAGATGTGACTTTGGTAAAATCATCATCCACATAGTTGCGAAGATTGTAATAGCCGACAAGTGCGAGAATTGTCGCACAATCAGATCAACAGGTCATGCATCCAAGTTGCTGACAAGAATAATATACAGAATAATGTAAAAGAGAATTGAGGCTGTATCAGATAAAGATCAGTTTGGCATTAGAAGAGGTAACAGCACAAGAGAGGCAATTCTGACTTTGTGGTCGGTAATGAAAGCAAGACTGAAGAAAAATCAAGACACTTTCATAGGATTTGTCGACCTAGAAAAAGCGTTCGACAATGTAAAATGGTGCAGCATGTTCGAAATACTGAGAAAAATAGGGGTAAGCTACAGGGAAAGACAGGCAATACACAACATGTTCAAGAACCAGGAGGGGATAATGAGAGCGGACGACCAAGCATGAAATGCTCAGATTAAAAAGTGTGTAAGACAGGGATGTAGTCTTTTGCCCTACTGAAATGAAATAAAAGTTCGGGAGTGGAATTAAAATTCAAGTTGAAAAGATATCAGTGAGAAGGTTGATGGATGGCACCGTATCCCCAGTGAAAGTGTAAAAGAGTTATAGGATCTGCTGAACGGAATGAACAGTCCAATGAGTACAGAATATGGACTGAGAGTAAATCGAAGAAAGACGAAAGTAATAAGGAGTAACAGAAATGAGAACAGGGAGAAAGTAAACATCCGGACTGGTCATCACGAAGAAGATACAGTTAAGGGATTCTGCTACCTAGGCAGCAAAATAACACATGACGGACGGAGTAAGGAGGACATAAAAAGGAGGGCTGGCAAAAATGGCATTCCTGGCCGAGTGAAGTCAACTAGTATGAAACAGAGACCTGTGAATTCATGTTTGGAGCACAGTATTGCATAATAGTGAAACATGCACTTTGGGAAAACCGCTAAAGAAGAAAGTCGAAGCATTTGAAATGTGGTGCTACGTAAGACTGGTGGACTGACAATGTAAGTATTGATGAGGTTTTCAACAGAATCAGCGAGGATAGGAATATGTGGAAAACACTGACAAGAAGAAGGGACAGAATGACAGGATATCAGTTAAGACATCAGTGAATAACTTCCATGGTACTAGAGGGAGCTGGAGGAGGTAAAACCTGTAGGGGAAGACAGAGATTGGAATACATGAAGAAAATAATTGAGGACGTAGGCAGCAAGTGCTACTCCGAGACTCATCAAACCAGTCGGGAGAGTGATGACTAAAAAAGAAGAAAAAACGGTAGGCATGGCATACGTGTCACCTGTCCAATCGAGTCTCGTGCTGACAGCATAGAACAGTCGGCACACCAATTGCAATAGCTTAGTAAGGCCCGTGGAAGGATTTGCAAGGCTGTGTGGCCGTGACGAAACTGGGTGTTATCCAAAATGAAGTAACGTTAACTTCTCAGGTCTAGGTGCACAGTAATGTAGATTTTTTTTTTATTTTCGCCCCAACTGGCTCAGATAATATGTAAACTGTCCAATAGTCTTAATTCTGATGCTGGCATGTACATATGTCTGAAGATTTTAAATTTTGCAATGTGCAGCAAAAAAATCTTCTGCGGCACCACGTGATGAAGACCTTAAGGACGAAATGGCAACTGTGAAATAAATAATCTCTTTAGTCAACGGTGGATACGATGTCTTTTAATGATATAACATTAAGTGGTACAGCAGCCGCTCGTCACTACCTTGTGTGTAACGACCACAACCCACCTGGGCGTTGTGGGTTCGATGGTTTGGCGACGGCTCCAGGAGTCCGTCAGAAAATTAAGGTGGCTCCAGCAAGACATATGACATTCTGAAAAACTCTTTATTGTTCCACCAAACTTGAGCAGTATCAATAGTATGAGCTTCTCAGGTAGAGCATCCTGACATCAATACACGATCTGCATGTTTCATGGACATGGTCAGGCATCGATCTCACGGACTTCAGTAACTAAGCGTTGTTGTGAAAATATCAGTAGCTGCTACGCTCGTCGTGATCCGAGGCCTGAGCGACCTTGCACGGTAAACAGTCCTGGCAGTGCTGCAGGAGGTACTGGCTCGGAAGTCTTACTCTGCCGTTAGTGAGGCGGCAGGGACGTGCCCGGCACTGGCGAGTGACACAGCGGTATGAGTGCGGGAGTGATCCCCAGCCTGGCAACTGGCTGGCTGGTGGGGATCTCAGTGGTTAGCAGGACCTCGCTGGACGACCAGTACTTACATGCAACAAAGTAAATTTCGTGTGGTGGTCGCCGCTATAACATTACGTAAGCCACGTGCCTAAGTGCCCCTAGGTTTAGCAACTACGAGAATTAGCTGTCTGTCCTAAAGAACCAGGATGTTTACGTAGCCAATTTAGTTTCTTCAGAAATAAATGCAAATTACGCAAAATGATCAGACATGAATAGTGTTACATTAACAGACATGAAAGTGGTCGAAATAAGGCTCAAAAAATTTTGCACAAACTACTGTTGCTATGAACAGATGTGAGTGTTTGACACTTGTTACAGACTCGTCGCGATACTCAGCTGTTTTTTTTTTTAATTATTTAAACGTCGCCTAAGCATAGGGAAGTTGTAGGACACTGGTAAATTCAGAATGTAAGCCAGATGAATAATACAAAGTTTTATTTAATCGAATCAAGTGAACAATTGACAATAAAAAAACAATATTCTGAATATTTTATCAAACTAAAATGAAATGATTCTAAACTCTAAGGGACGGGCAATTAATTGGTAGATTGCAGGAAGCAAAAACGAGTAATATTCCACATTTGGGCAGCTTGCACATAAATGAGACATATTTTTAACATAGATAACTGCTCATTTAAGATGCATAACCAAATGAGTTTAGTGTAAGTGTATTCAGAAGAGGGATTATGCTACTGCCTGAACGAAACTTACGTTCTTCAAGTACAGCGAGAGGATGCCGTCAGCAACTGCCGAGAGCCGGTAAGTGAATATGTTCTTAAAAGTCATTTACTCTCCATAGCCCAACAGTTACCAAGCTCCACTTCGAGGGGAGATGAATGCTGCTGCCAATCGGAAGAACGAATATGTTCCATTTTCTACGTAAAAACATGTGAAATCAACAGAAACATCTCACTGAACCGTTGGAAAAAGCCTCATTACAATTGTGGTTTCGAACAATCGCTCTCTATTGGTCAGCACCAGCCGCACTCTATCTGTTGTCGCGGGCATTACTTTGGGCTGGACAGTCCGTAATTTCGGAGGGAAACAGTAAACTTCATCACACCAGAAAACAGAAATGGGCGACGTCCTCCATGATGCGCAACAGAAAGGAAATTCCACGCTCAAGCAACACAGGGGAAAAGCTATGTTGACGGGTGGCATCCATGCCTGGGGCAAACGCCTTAGTACCAGGAACTGCCCACATAAGGATTTCGGTAAATTACTGTGAAATTACTGCGAAAACCGGCTGCCACACAGGAAGTGCAGGTTCCCTGCTGAGAAAAGCATTTTGCCGACCTTACGGAACTGCAGACCTTTCCAGATCTACTCGCTGCTGGTGAGAAATCGAATATTTGCCACTCCCATCAAATGTAACAGTGTACGTCTGCAGAGTTCGATTTATTCACGAAATATCCCCCAGCCTGTCGCTAAGTCATGTCATAGTATTGTCTTTTCTTCTAGATGTTCCAGGCCCTTAAATTTCGCAGGAAAACTTCTGTGAGGTGTAGGAGGTAGGAGATGAGGTGCTGGCGGAAGTAAAGCTGTGAGGACGGTTTCTGAGTCACGCTTGGATAGGTCAGTTGGTAGCGCAAGAGGCGAAGTTCCCGAGTTCGAGACTCGGTCGGGCACACACTTTTAAACTGCCAGGTAGTTTCATATTAGTGCACACTCAACTGCTGGGTGGAAATCCTTTCTGAAAATGTAACAACCTCACACAAGTAATTACCACACAATGAAACGAAATAGGAGAGCAATGTCTGACAGCCATGTCACAACTAACCAAACACCGACAAGCATGCGGGTGGCGGTGCCTAGCGGGCTCTGTCTCATAATTCTGTACTAGCGTATTGCTGCCAGAGTCATTTTTATGGCATAGAGAACTCCTGCTGATGCTTTGGCTGCCACTGCTGGAACCATACATTCATCACTACAAAATGCCGTACCCTATGAGAGTCAAACATTTGGTGCACATGTACCTACCACACAGTGGCCTGCGAAGTAGAGATGTAAATCCAGGTATGGAGCCCACTTTCCGTGACTAATCATTCAGCGCCGACTAATGTGTCACATTCTGATATTTCACCATTTATCACGATGAACGACTGTGACGATTCAACTCAGTTACAGTTTCGTTTGAAGACTCCTCTCAGTCTTGACTCACTGTAATTCTACAAATTATGTCACACATGACGAGGTCTTCTCTAAGATATCCCTGTCTGGTATACTGTTTTACACATCTTTCGACCTTGAATTCATTCTACGTAATGTTCCTGTGTTTACAGTTTGCACATACTTAAGTGTGTATAATATCTTTTATTGAGTAGAGAAGTATCCAAGCAGATATTATTTTAGGTTTTTCTTCTTGATGCAGAATGAATGAGCGATGATGAATCGACAGAAAAGAAACATTCTGTTAAAAATATTGCGTTACATTGGATCTAGTCTGAAAACAAAAATATAAGAACTAAAGATGAAAATGAAAGTGAAGGGCAAATATTACAAAAGTATCTTTAGCAGCTTCTTAGCTGCTCATAAGAAATACTGCTTCATCACTTGGTCCACAAACCTAATTTCACGCACAGAGAGCTGTCAAATTGCAGAAACCCGCTCACATTTTACGGACATAGTGTTGATGGAAGGGAATATTCCTACAATCTTGTTTGCCTGGAAGCTTTCAGAGGCGGCGTTCGTAGGACGGCACACAAAGCGGTGATAGAGGGGTCTTAACTGCTGCCTCGAGTGTTTTGTTTGTAACGTCGTTAGTCACTCTGCTAGTGCTGCCACTAGAGTAGCTGGAGCAGCAGCCGCATCCCTAATAACCCTCTGTATTTCCCGGCTCTTACGCGGCAATTTCCCCGACGTTTAGCGCGCCGCGCCGCCTCAGATATCTGCCGCGGCTCAGGCGGGCACACACCCCAGTTGTTCGGCTCCTCGCTTCCCCGTCTGCTAGTCGCCCGTCTTTCACAGACGCACTGTGCAGTGCGGCTCATCCGGCTTTTAATGCCGCTTTGTGAGCCCAGCTGACAGTCTAATAATCTGGATCGTCTGCAGCGCTACGCTCAGATACACACACACACACACACACACACACACACACACACACTATACTTTCCAGGAGCTGCTCTGAGAGACTGGTTTACACAATGCGACATCATAGCTTTCATAACTGCGAGATTCAGCCTTTAAATGCTCACCGGGATTCCAACAGCTGTGGAGATGCCAGTTATTGCTACTGTGCTCAAGTAGGATTTGCCGACCTAGTAGACGCGTTCGGCGACATAAAATGTTTCAGCTTCTCAGAAAAATAGGCGGACATTATGCGGAACTACAGGCTTTATACAATACGTAGAAGACCCAAGCCGGTGCGGTGAAAATGGAAGATCAATCGAAAACCTTCAGAATGAATATTTCACTCTGCCACTGACTGTGCGCTGATCGGAAACTTCCTGGAAGATTAAAACTGTACTGGTCTGAGACTCGAAATTGCCTTTCTCGATCAAGTGCTACACCAAAGTAGCATTAAAGTATGACTCATGACCCGCCCTCAGATTCCGCGCCGCGCAGAGTGGCCACGCGGTTTGAGGCACCATGTTACGGAATGCGCGGCGCCTCCCGCCGGAGTTCGGTCCCTCGGGCATGGGTGGGTCTGTGTTGTCCTTAGCATAAGTTAGTTTAAGTAGTGTGTAAGTCTAGGGACCGATGACCTCAACTGTTTGGTAACTTAGGAATTCACACACATATAAACATTTTTTTTTTTTTTCAGATTCCACCGCCACATATTCTAATTTGCAGACTACTCAGTAGTTCTCGTGCCCACTGGCATACCGCTGCAGAGTGAAACCTCTTTCTGGAAACGATCCCTCAGACTGTGTCTAAGCCATGTTCAGCAACATCCTGTACAGGAACGTATCCTACAATAATCGAGGATAAGTCCTCTCAGATGAAGACGTCAGCGTAGAGGACAAGCAGTAGCGGGCGGCACCAGTCCAGGCAGAAGCATGAGGACGCAAAAACATCGAGTAACAAAGCTTTTGACAATGTTGACTGGAATACTCTCTTTCAAATTCTAAAGGTGACAGCGGTAAAATACAGGGAGCGAAAGGCTATTTACAATTTGTACAGAAACCAGATGGCAGTTGTAAGAGTCGAGGGACATGAAAGGGAAGCAGTGGTTGGGAAGGGAGTGAGACAGGGTTGTAGCCTCTCCCCGATGTTATTCAATCTGTATACTGAGCAAGCAGTAAAGGAAACAAAAGAAAAATTCGGAGTAGGTAGTAAAATCCACGGAGAGGAAATAAAAACTTTGAGGTTCGCCGATGACATTGTAATTCTGTCAGAGACAGCAAAGAACTTCGAAGAGCAGTTGAACGGAATGGATAGTGTCTTGAAAGGAGGATATAAGACTAACATCAACAAAAGCAAAACGAGGATAATGGAATGTAGTCGAATTAAGTCGGATGATGCTGAGGGAATTAGATTAGGAAATCAGACACTTAATGTAGTAAAGGAGTTTTGCTATTTGGGGAGCAGAAAAACTGATGATGGTCGAAGTAGACAAGATATAAAATGAAGGCGGGCAATGCCAAGGGAAGCGTTTCTGAAGAAGAGAAATTTGTTAACATCGAGTATAGATTTAAGTGTCAGGAACTCGTTTCTGAAAGTATTTGTATGGAGTGTAGCCATGTATGGAAGTGAAACATGGACGATAAATAGTTTGGACAAGAAGAGAATAGAAGCTTTCGAAATGTGGTGCAACAGAAGAACGCTGAAGATTGGATGGGTAGGTCACATAACTAATGAGGAGGTATTGAATAGAATTGGGGAGAAGAGGAGTTTGTGGCACAACTTGACCAGAAGAAGGGATCGGTTGGTAGGACATGTTCTGAGGCATCAAGGGATCACAAATTTAGCATTGGAGGGCAGCGTGGAGGGTAAAAATCTTAGAGGGAGATCAAGAGATGAATACAGTAAGCAGATTCAGAAAGATGTAGGTTGCAGTAAGTACAGGGAGATGAAGAAGCTTGCACACGATAGGGTAGCATGGAGAGCTGCATCAAACCAGTCTCAGGACTGAAGAAGCTTGCACAGGATAGGGTAGCATGGAGAGCTGCATCAAACCAGTCTCAGGACTGAAGACCACAATAACAACAACAAATAAAGTATGTATCGCACTGGCAGGATTGCTAAGGGAGAAAATAGAGAGTATAAACAACAATTAATCGTGTCAGTATACGTGCAAAAAGTAAACATTAAAGTCATTAAAGGCTCATTTGGTATTATCAGGTGTACTCAAATCGGGATAAAACACAGCATTAACGATAATTACACATTAGATGTACTAGTATAGCTCCAAACGAAGAATTTATGTTTTTAAACGTAACAAATATTCGAAATTTAACGGAAAACTGTCACAAGTACGCAGCACAAATAACAATATTACCTAGTGTAGATAACGCTGACAGAAAAGCTGTAGACATAGTAATGAGATATACTATTGACGCTGTTGTTAGTTCTATAGCTAAAACCCAAAGTAATATCTGTAGGCCGCGTGGGATTAGCCGAGCGGTCTCAGGCGCTGCAGTCATGGACTGTGCGGCTCATCCCTGCGGAGGTTCGAGTCCTCCCTCGGGCATGGGTGTGTGTGTTTGTCCTTAGGATAATTTAGGTTAAGTAGTGTGTAAGCTTAGGGACTGATGACCTTAGCAGTTAAGTCCCACAAGATTTCACACACATTTTTATAAAAAATCTGTAAAAAGGGTGATGGAAATAAATATAATAACTATAGTCATATAATCCTCGTGGAGTGGGTGTATAAATTATATGCCGAAATCCCGAAAGCAAGTCTACAAAATAACATAGAAAAACTAACATGTGATGAAGATTCATATTTTAGAAAAATACAAGCAACTACTGACTATGTTTTTACACTACAACTGGTTATAGAAAATGGGCGAGAGTTAATCAATAATAGTAATTAATAATAATCAAACACATTTCATAATGTAATGCTATGGAATGTGTTGGGTTAACCATCTTATCCGTGTCATCTTACCAATACTATTACGAGTCTGTTCACAAACACCGAAAAAATTTGTTATAGCTGTGTTAATATTATCAGAAAGCTAAGGAATACCGACATAGGGTTAAAACAAGGATGCTGTATTTCTCCCACACTCTTCAATACATACATAGTCAAACTTATCCGTAAATGGAAAACATTGAAATAAGTGTTTATTTTTAAATCCTGATACTAGAATAACCGAAATTTTGAATCCAGATGACAGAACTTTTATTGCAGAGAATGATCAATATCTTCATATGGGAGTCAGTAAGTTGCTGTAGATAGTCACAGATTACAAACTAACATCGTCTGTACTTAAAAAAAAGTTATTATATATAATAACATACAACCAATAAGATAAAAAATAGTCATGAATAATAAAATACAGTAGAAGAAGAATGGGTAGTTTTGAGGGATGAAATAGTGAAGGCAGCAGAGAATCAGGTAGCTAAAAAGACGAGGGCTAGTAGAAATCCTTGGGTAACAGAAGAGATAATGAATTTAATTGATGAGCGAGAAAATATAAAAATACAGTAAATGAAGCAGGCGAAAAGGAATACAAACGTCTCAAAAATGAGATCGACAGGAAGTGCAAAATGGCTAAGCAGGGATGGCTAGGGGACATATGTAAGGATGTAGAGGCTTATCTCACTAGGGGTAAGATAGATACTGCCTACAGGAAAATTAAAGAGACCTTAAGAGAAAAGAGAGCCACTTGTATGAATATAAGAGCTCAGATGGAAACCCAGTTCTAAGCAAAGAAGGGAAAGCAGAAAGGTGGAAGGAGTATATAGAGGGTCTATACAAGGGCGATGTACTTGAGGACAATATTATGGAAATGGAAGAGGATGTAGATGAAGATGAAATGCGAGATATGATACTTCGTGAAGAGTTTGACAGAGCAATGAAAGGCCTGAGTCGAAACAAGGCCCTTGGAGTAGAGAACATTCCATCAGACTTACTGACAGCCTTGGCAGAACCAGTCCTGACAAAACTCTACCATCTGGTGAGTAAGATGTATGAGACAGGCGAAATTCCCTCAGACTTCAGGATGAATATAATAATCCCAATCCCAAAGAAAGCAGATGTTGACAGATGTGAAAATTACCGAACTATCAGTTTAATAAGTCACAGCTGCAAAATACTAACGCAAATTCTTCACAGATGAATGGAAAAACTGGTAGAAGCCGACCTCGGGGAAGATCAGTTTGGATTCCGTAGAAATGTTGGAACACGCGAGGCAATACTGACCCTAAGACTTATCTTAGAAGAAAGATTAAGGAAAGGCAACATACGTTTCTAGCATTTGTAGACATAGAGAAAACGTTTGACAATGTTGACTGGAATACTCTCTTTCAAATTCTGAAGGTGGCAGGAGTAAAATACAGGGAGCGAAAGGCTATTTACAATTTGTAAAGAAACCAGATGGCAGTTATAAGAGTCGAGGGACATGAAAAGGAAGCAGTGTTTGGGAAGGGAGTGAGACAGGGTTGTAGCCTATCCCCAATGTTATTCAATCTGTATATAGAGCAAGCAGTAAAGGAAGCAAATGAAAAGTTCGGAGTAGGTTTAAAATCCATGGAGAAGAAAAACAAACTTTGAGGTTCGCCGATGACGTTTAATTCTATCAGAGACAGCAAAGAACTTCGAAGAGCAGTTGAACGGAATGGACAGTGTTTTGAAAGGAGGGTATAAGACGAATATCAACAAAAGCAAAACGAGGATAAAGGATTGTAGTCAAATTAAGTCGGATGATGCTGAGGGAATTAGATTAGGAAATCAGACACTTAATGTAGTAAAGGAGTTTTGCTATTTGGGGAGCAAAATAACTGATGATGGTCGAAGTAGACAAGATATAAAATGAAGGCGGGCAATGCCAAGGAAAGCGTTTCTGAAGAAGAGAAATTTGTTAACACCGAGTATAGATTTAAGTGTCAGGAAGTCGTATCTGGAAGTATTTGTATGCAGTGTAGCCATGTATGGAAGTGAAACATGGACGATAAATAGTTTGGACAAGAAGAGAATAGAAGCTTTCGAAATGTGGTGCTACAGAAGAATGCTGAAATTAGATGGGTAGATCACATAACTAATGAGGAAATATTGAATAGAATGGGGGAGAAGAGGAAATTGTGGCACAACTTGACCAGAAGAAGGGATCGGTTGGTAGGACATGTTCTGAGGCATGAAGGGTTCACCAATTTAATATTGGAGGGTAGTGTGGAGGGTAAAAATCTAGAGGGAGACCAAGAGATGAATACACTAAGCAGATTCAGAAGGATGTAGGTTTCAGTAGGTACTGGGAGATGAAGAAGCTTGCACAGGATAGAGTAGCATGGAGAGCTGCATCAAACCAGTCTCAGGACTGAAGACCACAACAACAACAACAACAATAAAATCTTGGAACAAGTTAAACATTTCAAATATCTAGGTTTCGAAGTATGTGAATACAACCACGATAGGGACCAAAAATTAAATCAATATACTTTCATATATAGAACGATCGGATAAATTTGCAGTATAAAGCCAGAAAAGGATCCCTCCAGGATTTTTACAAAACCCAGAAGTACCAACACTTAATTATGGAAATGAAGCATAGTTGACGACAAGAAGACGCCAAGAAGATAAAATACAGTCTCAAGAAATTAGGTTTGTAAAAAGAGTAAAAGGATGCACAAGAGAAGACTGTAAAAAAATTAGCATATAAGCAACGATTTTGAAATACATAACCTAAACAAAAAAGTACAGGAAAAGCAGGTTAAAATGGAAGAAACATGTAGACCGTATGGGTGGCCTCCTCACGTTTCTCAACGGAATCGCAGAGAGCAGCTTTACGGCTCCCGAAATTAATTCAAAACAAACTCAGTGGGTTTCAGGTTCGGGGAATATGAACTCAGTTGTTTGCTGTCGAAAAAACTGGTCAGTAAGATCATACCTGTTAGTTTCAGGTTTTAGCCTTGAAGAATGAAACCCTCACATGCTGATACCGTATAAAAATATAAACATCGATAAATCTGTGTAAATGTGCGCAGTCACAACTTCATGTGGAAAGACACTTAGATGGGTGCGTGTATCTGAAGAAAGTATCCCTTTTAGTGGATTGTTCCATGTTCTAACTTCTTGTCACATTATAACAGCTCTGGTGTAACTTCTCAAGTTCAACCTATCAATAGGTCGATCTCCTTTCTTCTTCTTCTTTTTCTTCTTCTTTTTCTTTGCCTTGTCCTATTTCTATATGGTACTGACATTGTTATACAGAATTATGGAATGTTAGTATTAGTTGGTGGCCGGATGCCCTTCCCGAAGCCACCACACCCCACAGGACGCAATGCTTGCAGACTGTCTATGTGCGTCTTGAATAAATCTCATGTTGAAGTGTGAAAACATTTGTCAAACGTTTGCATAACTTGTATCTGAGGCAAGGTGTGGGTACCAGCCTGGTATTCACCTAGTTGGATGTGCGAAACCGCCTCAAAACCACATCTAGGCTCGTATGCTCACCATCCTTCGTAGTTAATCCACGAGGCGGATTGCGTCCGTGACTGGTTTGCCTTTACGAAACACGGAAGCGCTGAATTAACGCACCCGGCTATACGAGCGGAATATCTCGACCTCTACTGATCTGAATTATTTACACATTGGACTCCCTCTCACAAAGGCTCGGCCCTGTGTCAAGCCAGGTTTCTCTGGTTGTTTTAAGCGAGTGTGACTCTTCAACCCTATTCACCAGTGCTGTACGGCCGTAATGGTCTGACCGATGTATGACACGTAACAACTCCAGGGGATACGGTAAATGATATTTGAATGCTAAGCAACTGAAATCACGCAGCCAATATACATGCAGTACCTATTACTTAACTGTGGCGCAGTATCTGTATCAACAGATATCAGCGCATTCACCGTTCAGGGTTATAGCCTATTACACGATTTCTACAATGTATTCCCCACTTCTTGGCTTAAAGTGAGAAACATACAAGCTATGCAGAAAGCAAACTCCGTTAACCCTCCAATAAATAACTGGAATTGTTAAAGCAAGCCCATTACAAAACTCTTTACACCTTTGTATTAATTTTCTAAAGAAACAGTCAGTACTTCCCAATTATTTCAATGAGTTAATTGATTCCGCCTGCGTAAGATACTACCTCCTGAGATTGCAGCCACCCCGTGACAGCACCATGAAGTCGGAATCAAAGTATAGACAGTCAAGAGACTCTATCATGTAAATGATGAAGTGGATACCTCTTGGAGAGGACTCTCGTTTGTAGGTTAGATGTTGAAAATATTTCATTTGAACAGATTTAACAGTTTCTTTATTTATCTCTGTGTGTGTGTGTGTGTGTGTGTGTGTGTGTGTGAGTGTGTGTGTGACCATTTTAATGCAAAAATCATGATACCATTAGTCATGAGACCGATTGCTTCATCTGAATAGCTCCTTATCTGAATAGCTCTTTATGATTTTAAATGTGTCACATTAGGCCTCATAACTGATTGATCTGCCACACACCGTATAATCCACAACCAAAATTTCATTAGCTTACAAAATAATAGTAGCCGTATCATATCTGGCTTACAGAGCCTGGTATATATTTCGCTGTAGCGTAAAGAATTCGTATTTCTCGTCACTCTTCAATTATGACGGGCATTCGGCGTCCTCTGGCTTCTTAGCCGTCTCGCTGAGTTGAAATTAGGCGTAAGTGCCGGAGGCTCAGCAGAGGTGTTGTCGTGTCTGCCACGTGCAGGCAGGCGAGTAAGTTGTGTTTCAAAGTTTTACCGTATTTTATGGTGGCAGTTATGTTGATATTTAAACTAAATGAATACTAAAGAACACCTTAAATAATTTAATTTTGATACTGAGGAGGAAAATGAAAGGAGATGAGAAAAGCCTAGATGGGTAAAATATAGAAAGGAACGCCACCATCAATGCCTAACACGGATGGCATTTCCTGAAACCTTGTGGCATACGATTCACACTGCAATGTAACATCTTACTCTAGGGAGGGGATAGCGCATTAGGTGTCAACTGTTGTACCTAATCGGTCCGTGCACGGCAGTATTTTCCAAAAAGTCGCTCACGAAAATACGTTTTTCAGAAGGTCATGTCTCGGGTTCTGTTGATAACAGAGATAAAGGGTCAGTTGATTTGGATAGCCCTTGACACAGAGATCATTTGTATACATATCTCAAGAATGAGCATACTGTAGCTATGCTACAGTACAGGGTCAAAATTAAAACATTCCTCCAGCCCATGCTCAGTGAGTAATGAAGTTAGTTCAGCATTACGTGTCGTCTACGGTGGATCTCAGGCGGCTTATAAAATCACCATTTGCTCTTCGGTGGATCCTAAGAGGACCTTTACAATACTATGACTTTTAGGGATGTAAAGTACCAGTAGTGGGGATGGTCATTTCTAGAATTACTATTCATTGTAGATAGTAGAAATTTTTATCATATGTACTCAACGTGATGTTCTCGAGGAATGTCGAAACTTTCTTCCATGCCATCATCTGCTCCGAGATCCAGGGATTCAAAGTTGCAATAGTTATGCAGTAAACTGCAAAAAATGTATTCTAACCGTATATGAAATGTGAGCCGCTTCTATTTAAATAACTAGCCATAGAAAATGGCTCAGATTGTGACTGCACATTTTTAGATATTCATTTCCAAACAGCATTTTCTCGTTTTCGGAAATCTGTACCCGTTACCAAGATACGCCCGAAAAAACCACCATTTTTGAATACCAAAATTACGAGTTGTGGTGGTGGCCACTTATGTAATTTCTAGTCATGGCAAATCTCTGGAATTTTTTACCGTATGTACTTAAGATGATATTCTCGGAAAACCCTTAAACTTTTTCCGGTATCGTTTTCCGTTAACTAACTACTGTACTTCTCCAGGTGAAGTATGCACTCAACATCTTGTTTGGGGAGTAAATGTATTAGGCTGGTGCATAAGCTCCTAGTCTTTCTCGATAACTTTAATAAACACAACATATACACGTAACAGAGAATTTGGCTATAATATACTCTCCTTCACTATTTACAAAATTCTGGAAACGTTGAGATAATTTTTCTATTACACGACCGTAGAAATAATCAATCTAGCAGAATAGGAAAGGGCGTAATCGTGTAGTAGCTCCACTTCACTCAGTCTTCCTGGTCGTTGCTCTTGGACTGCGTCTGCAAGGCGTCTCATTCAGCAGTGATAGATACACATCTAGAAAGCAATTCGTAATACACCACACCGTTGATTTTTCACCACACTCATAACATTATCTTTTGTGGAAACGCACAGGTTTTTGTTTGGTCTCAATCATCCCTTTCTTTTCCTTGCGTTAGCATAAACACACCATTTCTCGTCATCATATACGATACAGGAAAGGAGTGATCCGTGTTGTTCAGGAGCCAATTGATGTTGGGCAAGCAGAAATGCACATATGGACACCCGCTGATTTTTGTGCTGCTATCTTAGAACGTACGGTACCCGTACATCCGATTTTTTAACCTCCTCCATTGCGTGCAAATATCGCACGATAGTGGAAAGATCACAGTTCATCACTTCTGCCAGTTCTCGAGTACACTGCCGTGGATCGTTGTGCATTAATGCGTTTAAATGATTTTCATCAAACCCCGAAGGTGTTCCTGAAAGTGGAGCGCCACTAATATGAAAACGAGCCTTCTTAAAACCAGAAAATCATGTTCATGCCGTGCTCTGTCCACAACACGGTGTAAATGTTTATGGCTGTATCCGCTGCTGTCGCCCCTCTGTTGAACCCAAAGAGAAAAATATGTCGCAAATGTTCCGATTTCTCCAGTTGACACTCAATATTCAAGCGTCCACAACTTCACTCATTATCTCCAAATGATAATATGTAAAATTAAATCCCAACATTGAACTACAAAAAAAATGGCCAGTAGCACAGGTATAATGCAAAAGAAAAGCAATCCCTCTTGTGCGCCAACCTAATAGTTTCAACTGACATACTCTATGTGATCAAATGTATCCCGACTCCCCAGAAACATACGTTTTTCATATTAAGTGCATTGTGCTGTCACCTGCTGCCAGGTACTCCATATCAGCGACCTCAGCAGTCGAATGGTTCAAATGGCTCTGAGCACTATGGGACTTAACAGCTATGGTCATCAGTCCCCTAGAACTTAGAACTACTTAAACCTAACCAACCTAAGGACATCACACAACACCCAGTCATCACGAGGCAGAGAAAATCCCTGACCCCGCCGGGAATCGAACTCGGGAACCCGGGTGTGGGAAGCGAGAACGCTACCACACGACCACGACCTCAGCAGTTATTAGACATCGCGAGAGAGCAGAATGGGGCGCTCCGTGGAACTCACGGACTTCGAACGTGGTCAGGTGATTGAGTGTCACTTGTGTCATACGTCTGTACGCCCGCTAGGTCCACTGTTTCCGATGTGATAGCCAAGAGGAAACGTAAAGGGACACGTACAGCACAAAAGCGCACACTCCGACCTCGTCTGTTGACTGACAAAGACCGCCGACACTTGAAGAGGATCGTAATGTGTAATATCCAGATATCTATCCAGACCATCACTCAGGAATTCCAAACTGGAACAGGATCCACTGCAAGTACTATGACAGTTAGGCGTGAGATGAGAAAACTTAAATTTCATGGTCGAACTGGCTGCTCATAAACCACACATCACGCCGGTAAATGCCAAATGACGCCTCGCTTGGTGTAAGGAGCGTAAACATTGGGCGATTGAACAGTGGAAAAACGTTGTGTGGAGTGACAAATCACGGTACACAATGTGGCGATCCAATGGCAGAATGTGACTATGGCGAACGACCGGTGAATGTCATCTGTCAGCGTGCGTAGTGCCAACAGTAAAATTCGGAGGCGGTGGAGTTATGGTGTGGGCATGTTGTTTTGCATGACGCTATCACAGCACAGCCCTACATTGATGTTTTAAGCACGTTCTTGATTCCCACTGTTGAAGAACAATGGCGATGGCGATTGCATCTTTCAACATGATCGAGCACCTGTTCATAATGCACGGCCTGTGGCGTAGTGGTTACACAATAACATCCCTGTAATGGGCTTGCCTGCACAAAGTCCTGAGCTTAATCCTACAGACAACACCTTTGGGGTATTTTGGAACGCCGACCGTGCCAGGCCTAACCGACCGACATCGATACCGCTCGTCAGTGCAACACTCAGTGAAGAATGGGCTGCCATTCCCCAAGAAGCTTCCAGCACCTGACTGCAATATGCCTGCGAGACTGGAAGCAGACATCAAGGGTAAGGTTGGGCCAACACCATATGGAAGTCCATGATTAGCGATGGAGGGTGCCACGAACTTGTAAGTCATTTTCAGTCAGCTGTCCGGATGATTTTGATCATTGTCAACATCCTTTCAGCCCATAAAAATATATGATACGCTGTCTCTGTATAATGGACGGTTTATGTCTAATCGAATACGCCCAAAGTGCTAATGCAGTGACAAAAAGTGGGCTGTAAATGGTCTTAACACGCCTGAAAAGAACTTAAAATGACTGCCAAAAGTTATGGTCTTCAGTCCAAAGCCTGGATTGATGCAGCCTCTCTATAATACATTATCCTGTGCAAGCCTTTTCATTTCCGAGTAAATACCGCAACCTAATCCCTCTGAATCTGTTTACTGTAGTGGTTTCGTGGCTTCCCTCTACGATTTTTACCCGACACGATTCCGTCCAATAGTAAATACGTGATCGATGATGCCTCAGACCATGTCTTGCCAATCGATCCCTTCTTTTGGTCAGGTTGTACCAAATTTCTCTTCTGCCCAATTTTATTCAGTACCCCCACATTAGTCATGTGATCTACCCCTTATAATCTTCAGCATTCTTCTGTAGCACCACATTTCAAAGGCTTCTACCGTCTTCATGTCTATACTGTTTATCGTTCATGTTTCACTTCCATACAAGGTTACTCTCCATACAAATACTTTCAGAAAGGACTTCCTGACAATTAAATCTATATTCGATGTTAACAGATTTCCCTTCTTCAAAAACGCTTTTCTTGCCTTTGCCAGTCTACAGTTTATGCTATCCCTACTTCGAACACATAAGTTATTTTGCTGCCCTAATAGCAGAAGTCATTTACTTCTTTAAGAGTCTCATTTTCTAATCTAACTCCCTCAGCGTCAACTGATTTAATTCGACTATATTTTGCTTTTCTTGATGTTCATCTTGCTTCCTCCTATCAAGAGACTGTCCATTCCGTTAAACTGCTCTTCCAAGTCCTTTTCTGTCTCTGACAGAATAACAGTGACATCGGCAAACGTTGAGGTTTCTGTTTCTTCTCCCTGGATTTTAACTCCTTCTCAAAAATTTTCTTTTGTTTCCTTTACTGCTTGCTCAATATACAGACAATACCATCTGGAATAGGCTACAACCCTGTCTCACTCTCTTCCCAACCACTGCTTCTCTGTCGTGTCCCTCGACTCTTACAGCTGCCATTTGATTTCTGCGCAAATTGTAAATAGCCTTCCGTTCTCTATATTTTACACCTGCCACCTTAATTTGAAAGAGAGTATTCCAGTCAACATTGTCGAAAGCTTTCTCTAAGTCTACAAATGCTATAAACGTAGGTTTGCCTTTCCTTAATCTGTCTTCTAAGACGAGGAGTAGGTCAGTCTTGCCTTGTGTGTTCCTACATTTTACGGAATCGAAACTGAGCTTCCCCGATGTCGGCTTCTACCAGTTTTTTTTACCCACAAAAACAGAAAAGGAACATATTCTATGTTAATCTCATGTGTACTTATTTTTTGTTTGTGTGGATCAAAGTATATAAGTGTGTGGAAGTATATAAATAAACTTTCAAAAACTGCGTGACCGCTACGGTCGCAAGTTCGAATCCTGCCTCGTGCATGGACGTGTGTGGTGTCCTTAGGTTAGTTAGGTTTAAGTAGTTCTAAGTTCTAGGCGACTGATGACCGCAGACTATGTCCCATAGTGCTCAGAGCCATTTGAACCATTGAACCAAACTTTCAAAACTTCACTGACCTATAGAAGTTGTTTTATACACTAAAAATCCCAGCATCAATAAATAATAAATGTAGAGTAATGAAATTTTGGGGCGTATAGGTGACATATTTCAGAGATTAACATCACAAAACCACATGTTAATGTAAGTGCGAGACAAGCCGTAGTAAATGTGAAATGCTGGTATATTAACAACCGGTGTAACCGCCAACATGTTGAATGCAAGCACGCAAATGTTCATGAAGTGTGGTGTACCTGTGCCGGATGTAGGTTTGTGGCAGGGAGTTCCATGCCTGTAGCACTTGGTCGGTCAGCAGAGGGATGATTAATGCTATTTGTGAATGGCGCAGAAGCTGTCATCAGATGATCTCCAACATGTGGTCGATTGGCCACCGATCTGGTGATCAAGCAGGCCAAGGCAACATGTCGATAGTAGAATATGTCGGGTTAGAATCGCGATATGTGGGCGAGCGTTATTCTGTAGGGAAGCATCCCACGGAATGCTGCTCATGACTGGAAGCACTACAGATAGAATAATCAGACAGACGTAGAAATTAGCAGTCTGGATGCGTAGAGAGTGCTTCTACTGTCATGCGAAATCTAAGCCCGACCATAACTGCAGGTGTAAGTCCACAGTGTCCAGCACAAAGACAGGTTGCTTGAAGGCCCTAAACTGGCCTCAGTCTAGCCAAAACACCGCGATCACTGGCACCGAGGCAGAATCAGCTTTCATCAGAAAACTCGTCAGACCTCCACCTTTCCCTTCAGAGAGCTGTCGTTTCATACCATTGAAGCCGTATATGGCGATGGTTTGGGGTCAGTGGAACGCAGGCTACACCAAGTCTGGCTTGGAGCTGTCCTTTAAGTAATCGATTTGTAGCAGTTCGTTGTGTCACTATGGTGGCAACTGCTGCTCAAATGCCTGATAGAGATGTGGTACGATGTGCCTCAGTCATACGTCGAACACCATGGTCGAACCTGTTGATAGTGCCATATGGCCGTCCGAAACCCAATCTTCTTGAGACCGTACATTGCACTGACCGCCGCTGCAAGCAGTCATGTACAGTGGTTGCATTCCTGTCAAGTCTTCCTGCAATATTGCAGCCCTATTACACGACCTCGTTCAAATTCAGTGAGGTGTTGATAATGGTGTCTTTGTCGCCTTAAAGGCATTTTTGGCTAACATCAGCTCACCACGTCCAATCTCAAAGGTAACTAACGTTCACAAACTTTACAGAGTGTGTTTAAAGCAAACTTCATTTACATCCTTAAAGTGGCGCTACTAACACGCTCTTATGCGACTGGTGCGAAATTCGAATAAATGTCATATTCCAGACGTACAAACACGCTAACCGACTTTATTTTGTGTCGCACAACACCTTCTTAGCGTTGCGGTCTCTTTTCCGTCAGTATATATGCAGGACACCCTGTTGTACAGGGGAAAAGATGGGAACCAGCAGAAAAATGATCTTGTTGGAGCACAAAGAAGACGAATCTATACCTCTTGAAAGACGCTGACAGGAAAGTGGGGAACCAGGTACCTCAAGCCTCATTACACCTTCCTCATCAAAAAGTTTGAAGTTCGAAGACATTCGCGCTTTTTGGAGTTAAAGAGAGTAGTAGAGAGACAGCGGCAGTAGGAGGGAGAGGAGACAGTGCTAGTAGGAGAGGAGGGAGAGAAAGAAGGAGGAGGCAGTGATAGTGGGAGAGATAAAGTGACAGTCAAAGAGAAAGACGGATGAAGACAACAGCAGATAGAAGCAGTGGTAGCAGAACAGAGAGGAAGCAGTGGAAATGGAAAATACAGATTAATGGAAACCATAGATGGGCTTGGAGCTAAGCCACACGGTTTTCGCAATTCTGGACTGCCAAGTTAAGGATGTGTATACTTACTTAGCGTACTTGTGGGATTCACATTCACATGTTCAGTGGCTGAAGAATTACAAAGAACTTTTTGCTAATTTTCTGAGAGCAGCGTTCCAACATGGTTACGCGAAGGCGCTCAATAATTGACACCAGGAATACTCCATCGAATGGACTGAAGAGGATATATATATCAATTTTTATTTTTCTTTCATTTTTGTTTGGATTCGACCCACGGGTTTGGCTGTGTCGGTGATGCTATTTTGCGCTACAAAAGTAATATTTCTTTTATTTATCTCAAAGAAGCGATGCATTTAGTTTTCTTACTTGGAAATGACGATAAATTTACTTTCATTTTATTTCCTTCGTTTCACCAACTCAGAGTGATTTTTTATTTTGTATTCTACATGCGCATCTTGTTCTCCAAGAACAGACATGGAGCTCTTTCTGTTTTAAAGAAGAACTTTCGTACGACTTTTATTTACTGGTCGCCTGTGGCTTTTTTTAGAATTTGGATATTTTATTTTGACGTTTTACCGTTGAAGAGGTACAGTGTTTTTTGTTTTTATTTTCATTCCGCGTGCCCGCATCTCGTGGTCGTGCGGTAGCGTTCTCGCTTCCCACGCCCGGGTTCCCGGGTTCAATTCCCGGCGGGGCCAGGGATTTTCTCTGCCTCGTGATGGCTGGGTGTTGTGTGCTGTCCTTAGGTTAGTTAGGTTTAAGTCGTTCTAAGTTCTAAAGGACTTATGACCACAGCAGTTGAGTCCCATAGTGCTCAGAGCCATTTGAACCATTTTTTCATTCCGTGGAGTGGATGGATGCTTTACTTTTGCAGAAGAAGATAAAATCAGTCATTTATTTTAACATCATGATCCAAGAGAGAAGCCGTCAGCGACGAGCGTCTACCACGACAGAAATTATTGCGTTGAAGCTCGCCGAAGAAGGTATTATTTGGTGAGAGCGAGGAGGGCTATAAGGGCAGTTGGGAGGCCCTAAAAAAAATCAAAACTAATCACCGCAAATCAATACACACGTTAAGACATTTATCTCACTGGGAGACGAGACGATCAGTTTCTTTTTCGAAGTGCATCCGCTGTCGGGTGCACAGCTGCACCCACTCTAGCACTTCCTCCTCCGACTGCAACCTACATCCATACATATCATTTTTCAGGTTGCCAAAGTGTGAACATCACACAGTGAAACGCGCAGGCTGTAAGGAGGATGTCTCAGTTTTCCCAACCAAATCGCTGAAGCGATTCATGCGACTGGTAGTGTCAGTGCGGGCGTTATAGTGCCACAGGATGATTCCGGCTAACAGAACTTCTAGGCGTTTTAGACTTAATGACACGTCGCAGTTTCTGAAATTGTATTCATAGCGCTGCGCTTTGATTGTGGCTTCACGCTCGAGGAACTTGACGAGCAGAGATCTCTGTAGTCGAAAAAGGTCATCATCATTTGTGTGAGCAGCTTTGGATTTCTTCGGGGGAGGGGGGGGGGGAGATATGAATTCCTCTGTTGTCTCGGGCTGTCGAAATGCTGTAGGATGGAATCATCCTGTTCCACAATAACGCTCGCACCTCCCCCCTCCAAACATTTCCAATCGAACGAAAGCTACGCTTCAGCGATTTGGTTGGGAAACATCGCAGCATCTTTCTTACAGCGCGAATCTTTCACTGTGTGATTTTCGCATCTGTGCTGACTTGTCGAAAGACAATCTGAACGTCGGCTTTAGTCGGACGAGGAAAAATGCAAGTCTGTGTGCTGTTGTGGATGTGTCAGTAGTCAACCACGTCCTACGATACAGAAAATGATCGTCTCGTCTCCCAGTGGGGTAAATGTCTTAATGCGCGTGGTGATAACTTTTAAATGTAGCTATCCCATGGTCCCATTGTGGCGGGTATTCGATTTTCATTTGATTGTCCCTCATAATTTCCCTTAGGCGCTGACGCTTAATAGCTTACGAGAAAATGACAGTCAAAGTGTCGACGCCACTTCATCAGTCCGCTCACGCGTTGTAAAATCAAATGAGACGGTAGCGCAATATCTAAGCGAATTGTTTGGAGTTACTGCGTCCCGCTTTCAAACATAATTTTAGGTTTTCTTTCCGTCTATGTCATGTAGATGTAGAAGTATGTGATATTAATATTTTTGTGATACAGTAGAAACCAATGAATTTATTGATAGAATGCATACCCATTTGAAATCTTACTAAAAATAAATTTCATCATCACAAATCTTTTTTGTCTCGTATAATTAATATTAATTGACAGCCGAAAAGAGTGGCCGAGCGGTACTAGGCGCTACAGTCTGGAACCGCGCGACCGCTATGGTCGCAGGTTCGAATCCTGCCTCGGGCATGGATGTGTGTGATGACCTTAGGTTAGTTAGGTTACGTCGTTCTATGCTCTAGGGGACCGATGACCGGAGAAGTTAAGTCCCATAGTGCTCAGAGCCATTTGAAGCCATTGATTGACAATGTAAAGCATGACAGTTATAGCATTTCAAATTTTCACTATACCCGACTTATTCATCTTCTGAGAGTCAGCAACTGTATAGATATTTAAGATAATTGTAATTTATTGTTCAGTTTCAGTTGCACATTTTTAATTAGACTGCATGTTTCGATGACTCAGAATCATCTTCAGATCCAACCATATTTAGTCTTACTGTATTTTAGATCTGAAGATGATTCTCACATATAGAAACATGTAATCTACTTAAAAATTTGCAACTGATGCTGAAAAATAAATGATACTTACCTTAAACTTCAAATTTCGCTTTGATTTTTACTTTTCTACTTCACGAGAACAAATACGTTCCACAGGGTGACCTGCCATAAAAACATTTAAAGCTTGAAAATGGGATCCTCTTGTGTTACAGGAGAATGCACATATGTCACAGTGACATTTTCTAATGTAATTAGGAAGCGCAATGTCTTTTACGTTAATAAATATATCGCAAGCTGGCCATATTCGTGGCTCACCTCGAAATTCGAATATTTGTATGGTAGGCGCACTCATACAGAAGCTCTGACATCGTAGTTTTCAGGAAGCAGTATTTCAACTCTACACACACCTCAGGGACATCTACAGAGATTCCAATTAGAATATGAGAATATGATAGGCTCTAGAAAGAATTATATTCTTTAAAGAGTCAGATGATGCAACAGACACAGAGACTAAGCCATTGAGAAACGAGCTGCGAACTATGGAATTAAATGAAGCTCAAGATAATGCTTCTCTGGAGAAGTTTACCGAAGAGTTGGAAGGTTTCTTCCAAGAAACTACGAGAAGAACTGTTCAAAAATTCTCAATCTCATTCTCAAATGTTGCTTTACAATCAGCATCAACATTTCGACATGATCGGTCTGCTGAACACTACGAACAACGTCTTCTTTCCTCGTTATACAGTAAAGAAAGAAAGAATGGAAGTTAGTAGCTGGAGAATGGTTTTTGATTATTCATAAAGGGGAAACGATCCGCCATCACCAAATGACACTTTGCCCACAGGACCCAATCTGTTCTATTTGCTGAAATGCTGTCAACATTAATTCGCTTCAGGATTTTCCAGAAATCAATCGTTAGAGATGGCATTCAAGGGCATAGAAACTTCAGGAGTTTCTTCTGATTTCGCTTTCAGGAAAATTTGCAAAACTGCGAATGATCCCATTACGTTTACCTGTTTGCCTCAAATGCACCCATTTGTCTCCTGTAATGTTGCGGGAATTGGCTACAAGACTTGGGGCAGATATCCTAATGGAGCTGAACTTCTGAGTAAAGGTATCCTCATGGACAGCTTTGTAGCCTGTTGCCAGGAAGACAATGACGTAATGATCATATACTATCAGCTGAAAGGTCTGCTGCAACAGATGAAACTTGGAAAATGGGCTACGAATTCTAATATACTAAAGGGTATATTGAAAACGGAAGGGCGATCAGTCAAAGAACGAACTACAGTCTCAGGTATCGATTGATACGAGAGCCAGTCTTGACATAAAAGTTCTCTGAGTATCATACCACGTCATAATGAAGAAAATTATTCTAGAGAAACCAGCGTTTTGGCAACGGTTACAGTGGCTTCCTTCTGGGTCTACTGAGATTCAGTCTTCTTCGATCACCGTCAAATTAACGATAAAGTGCACATGACAGCAAGATTCTACGATGCTTTTGGTTTCTTTCTACCAGTATGCATCACACGAAAAATTCCCTCTCTGGACCGTGATGTAGAGGCATACAATAGGTCGCAACCTTGCCTCCACAATTAGCTTCGAGATGGAAAATTTGGACTTTATGATTCACACGATTTTAGATTCAGGTTGATGACGGATTTTGTGATGCCCCAGAAAGAGCTTACGGAGCTGTGTTGCACGTTTGAACTTTCGAGACTCACATTTATTCGTCTGATCGTCAATAAAAACATGGTATTTGTATGAAATGGTGACACATCTGTAGCGTTAGTTATTAACTGCCTTACTGGACTCAGGAATTCTGAGGTCTTTCTGAAAATTTCTATATTTGCTGTCACAAACGTAGTAAAGAAAACGCCTTCGTATTAGCACTGGACTGAACGATTGAAATCCCTGGAACGTTTATTTCTAACGTTGTAACCGAAATTCAAAAGAGTTTGGCACCATTTTAGTGGCGGTAATGGCCTACCACAAGCAATCCAGACGTGATATAGGGTAGGATAATCAGCAGGGAATGGTGGCTGGTTACTAAACAGGCTGATTTTTGATGTCAACAGAAAATCTGTAACGATTATTTTCCAGAAACACATGAGATATACCAGCAACATTTGGCTATTAATACATGTGTATTTTCCATTGGTGCGTCAGAATGTTGCTTTCACTAGAAAATATTATACATAATGCAGTGGATTCTCCGTTCCGTGCATAATGTTGGGCGCTCAGACTATCCGTGTTTTATAATCAGAAATACATTATTGGATATAGATAGCCAAGCAAATAAACTTCTCGGCTGGATGCCACCCGAACAACACTGCCTTTCCAACGAAATCCAAGACTGAGCGTTACAACTCGTTCCTTCAGAATGGGCTTACATGACTTGGAGGATGACTTTTCTGCACAAAGCTGAATGCACAAGAAGATGAGTCATTGCGTTTCGAGTTGCTGAAAGAAGACCAGGACGGGACGGAAATGCGTGAACCTTAATTTTTTCAAACACCTGACCAAGATATATTAGTCGGCCTTTGTAACTTGTCACTCGACTTGCGACTGACTGGGATGGGGAGGATGTGTATGATTTCAAATTTCTTCTTTATTTCTGTAATGTAATATCCTTCGTTGTAGAAGTAATAAAAAAACGTGGAAATTACTCTTGGTGTTTTGTTCGTTAATCCATGAGATATTGCTGACTCAGGAATCTCACATGACTCGTGTTATTGTGTTCATTTTATGGAATCTGTTAACGTCTTTCGTGAACTTTCTTTCTGGATAGCCACCTATGTACGCCAAGTTCGCTAAGGTTCCACAGCGGTGTCTACCTACAACGAAAAGCACAGTGGTACAAAAAGCGGAATTTTTTGCTCGGGTACTTCCAAGAAACTTCACTGAACGGTCCGAACAGTGAAGCCGTTAGAGGCGAACCTGGCGGTGAGTTGTGAGATAAGTTGCGCAGCGGCCCACTGGACGCGGCGAGCGCTACTGTCCGGAGGAGGATCCCCCAGACAAGCAAAAACCGGGCGGGCCAGCGCTCAGCCCAGCTCAGGACGGGCTAATGGAGCTCCGGCCTTCCGGCGTGGCCGCAGCGGCGACGGCGGCGGCACAACTTCGCAGCGGTTATCGGCTGGGTGCTGTGCCCTGCGCCAGCTCAGATGCCGCCTCTCTGCTCAGGAAGACGCGCCAAGACGCCAACTCAAAAACTCCCGAGCCATAAATAAAGTAAAATTGCCACTTTTGCGCAAACAAACTGGTGATAATAGCATCAGGTTCGTAGATTTCGGTTGTCTAAATGCCCGTTCATCACTGAAGCTGTCTTCAAAACACAACCGCGCGGAGTGGCCGCTCGGTTTAGGGCGCCATGTCACGAACTGCGGTGCCCCTCCGGCCAGAGGTTCGAGTCCACCTAGGGCATGGGTGTGTGCGAGTTGTTCTGAGCGTAAGTTAGTTTAAGTAGTGTGTAAGTCTAGGGACCGATGACCTCAGCAGTTTGGTCTCTTAGGAATTTACACACACACACACACACATACACACATTCAAACACAGGGCCTTGTACAAAAGTAGTTACCACTTGACCTTTAAACTCCAAAGTCGCTTCAATTACTGTCTGCAGGCAGCCACCATAGCTCATGGCTTGCCACGGGAATAGAAAATCGGTTTAAAGAATCTATATTCTACAAAAATCAAGTGAAAAAATTCTAATTCACATACGCTGTATGTCTCAGTAGTGTCTCTCAGCATGTCAAAAGTCTGTTTTTAAATTTATTTTGGGAAAGAGTTATGTTAAACTTTTCGAAACACATTAAATTTTATTGTTCGTAAACAGCTTCAAACTTATCATACCATATCTCAAAAACTGTTACTCTCGTAGCAATATTTTTTCGTAAACTACAAGAATATCTCGCTCGGCGACGAATTTTCATACTACATTGCGTTTCCTGTATACTGGGTGTCAACAACGACAAACTTTAGGGACAGGTTCCTTCTACAATGCATACCTTGAATAGGCATGAGTGCTTGTTTATCCTTGATATATACGAGGTGTGGCTAGAAAAAAACTGGACTAGTACTGGTGAAACAATAAAACGAATGCAATAAGGCTGAAAGTCGTGTGGCCTGTCAAGTGACTCTCGCTCCGCCTACTGCTCGAGTTTCATCTGCCTCCTGCACTCAGTCTGCCCGTGGCGTCTGTTTTAAGTAGTTGACGTTTTGTCTGTGCGTCGGAAAATGTTGAGTGTACAGAAAGAACAGCGTGTTAACATCAAATTTTGTTTCAAACTAGGAAAATCTGCAAGTGAAACGTTTGTAATGTTACAACAAGTGTACGGCGATGATTGTTTATCGCGAACACAAGTGTTTGAGTGGTTTAAACGATTTAAAGATGGCTGCGAAGACACCAGTGATGAGACTCGCACACTTTGTTCATGTTGAAACTTTCATGAAGAATCTGCCTAACAGTTTCCTTGTCAATTCCTGTTAACTGAGACACTGCTCTGATTGTTAAACGGCGATCTTGTCGAACAAGTTTACCGATTTTTTCAATGTTTGCATCAGTTTTTGCTGACAATGGTCTGCCAGTGCGAGTGTCATCACTGGTGTCTTCGCGGCCATCTTTAAATCGTTTAAACCACTCAAACACTTGTGTTCGCGATAAACAATCATCGCCGTACACTTGTTGTAACATTACAAACGTTTCACTTGCAGATTTTTCTAGTTTGAAACAAAATTTGATGTTAACACGCTGTTCTTTCTGTACACTCAACATTTTCCGACGCACAGACAAAACGTCAACTACTTAAAACAGACGCCACGGGCAGACTGAGCGCAGGAGGCAGATGAAACTCGAGCAGTAGGCGGAGCAAGAGTCACTTGACAGGCCATGCGACTTTCAGCCTTATTGTATAAGTTTTATTGTTTCACCAGTACTAGTCCGGTTTTTTTCTAGCCACACCTCGTAAAACAGACCTCTTCTACTGCAAGGTTTTGCTTTCCATGTTTTGGGAAGAGGAAGCATTAACCAATACAAGAAAAAGGTCTAGTAAACGTGGCATCTAAAATGCATCCCTTAAGAGCTATGAGCACTTGTTCATCTTTGCTCTTATGCGTTTTAGAGCCCATATTTACTAGACTTCCTGTCTTGTTTTAGTACATACTACCTCTTCCCCAAATTTGAAAAGAAAAGAGCTTGCAGTAGAAGAGATTATTCCATAGTATCGAAGATGAACAAGTGCTCATATCTCTTACGGTATGCGCTTAAGAGCTCTTGTTTACAAGAATTTTTTCTTCCTTTGGTGTAAGGAACCTATCCCTATAGCTCATCGGTGTTGTATTTTTTTGTTTTGGTATACCCTGCATATGTTTCTGAAAACGACTTTTTTACTTTTTGTATGCAATTGTGTGGGTACTTAACTCACAACAAGTAAGAAGTTTAAAGTCTCTATCTCCTGCAAACATAATCCTAAAATTCTAAAACATACATGTAGTATCTTTGTTATTGCTATCTCTAAGCAGGTCAAAATCTTTTGTTAATTTTAGTTAGGGCCGGTGCTACATTGGTTCTTAAAATAGCAGAATTTTTCGGCTGGGGAAAAGTTTCTTTCTTATTATTGCCTATCTCGAAATGTATTACGTACATGAAAGAACGTCTTGGTGTCTACACAAAATGAAATGTGTTTAAAATGCAGTATGGATCGCTATAAGATGATGGCAGTTGGTTGATAACTAATCCTTCGTCTCACAACAGGAAAGAGAAATCGATGAAAATAAATTCAGACACACAAGATTTAATCGTCGTAAGAAGCACATTAAAGTACAGTATACACTGCACGCTAATCAGACAACGGGGTACAGTACTTAATTCAGAGAGTCAGTGGAACTATCGCTGTCGCTGCACGATGTGGTTGATATCAAGTCTTCGACGCACTGTGGTAACACACCATTATTCCGTGCTTCCTGTACAACTTCTTTCACATGACCCGCAACCTTTTTCCAGTCTTCTGGTGCCACTTTTTCAACGGTCAGTTTTTCAACTTCCTACTTCAAAAGGTATTCCATTCGGTCCAGTATATTTTTTTTTATTTTCTGTAGCAATATTGACGTATAACTTGAGCCCATATCAGTCGTATTGCGTTTTAAGTGACAATGATACGGAGGCAATCTAAACACCTTGTGCCCGTATTTTTTCGCTGTTTCTTCCATAATGTAAAGTTGTTCTTCAGCTTGTGTTGCGACACAAGTTCTAATAATTCTGACCTTGCCAGGCTACTGTCAAACCATATCCTACGTTTCTCTACCTAACAAACAATATCTTGTTTCTCCGTTGGCTTTGAAGGCACCTTATCTTTTACAACCGAATGACATGGAGCGCTATTCACAACAATTATAGAGTTTTTCGTTAAGTTTCGAAGCACGCTGGTACTCAGTACAGCACTAGCGGCTGCCGCATCGCGGTCGCGAAGTGGGGCCTAGGCAGTCCGAGATAAGTTTTATAGTCTGACGATGATTTATGGATTTGTAGTTTTAGCTTGACGATATCCGCTATGGACAAACGGTAGTTACTGTTATTCTGAAGAAGGTTGGGTTATCCCGACTGAAACCTAGGTAAGTTCTAGGTAAACGGTGCAACTGAGGCTGTTAATTATTAAAATTAAAATTAATACTTACACAGTTGCTGACAGGGCCGCGAAATGTTGAAGATGTTTAAACAAGATTTTTACTCTTACTAAGCGAACAGATATGACTTTCTTTCTACCGAAATAAGTCTCTCTCGTGTACTGAAGAAACGAAGATACCTTTGATTTCTTTCGTCCAGTACATATTATGAAGGAGAAGAAAAAAAAACGATGAGTTATTTTTACATACCTACTGTCTCATTCCCACAACTGTGAGTGCGCGTGTATCTGTGCGTCTGTGTGTGTTTCATATTAGCAGTGTCAACTAACAATAGTTATGTGCTTTACTACACCGAATAGACGCTGTTGGTGCAAGCTAGCCATAGCATGTCGATACTTTGCTATTGACCTGAGAGTCTTGGAAGCCTGCGGAAATTGCAGTCAAACTCTGTATACAAATGACTGTTGAAATGAACGCTCTTGAGATGAACTTCTTATAGCACATCTAGGGATATAAAAGAGATTGGGCTACGGGTGATGCGTTATGTAATTGCCGCCCAGGAGATGTGAGTTCCTTTTATCACTAAATTTTATTCCATTAAACTATTACGTGAGTCCCGCATATATAGTGACTGCCGACGTATTTTGACGCCAAAAATCATTTTATTGGTTAAGAAAGATGACTGATTAGTCGAAATAATGTATGAGTGAAATTGAGTGTAAAACTAAGTTTAACGCCTCCAGGGATGAGATGGAAAGGTATACAGTATTTAAAACCATTAAAAACTTTTGTTAAAGTTGCCTAACAAGTCTTCTGAGCTGACTAGTTAGTTGATGGTATACCTGGAGATATCTCTATGCCCACGTTTAATTCAATTGAACACACAGAGCTCTTTAGAGCCTTCCCGAAATTTAAAAAAAAAGGGATTCATTGGAAAAGAACTAAATGTGCCATAAAACATTTTCCTGACCATACGTTCCGAGAAACTGGGTACATAACTAACCAGATAACTAGGCTAATAGGGTAGTGCACAAAAAAAGAGATTGATTGAATACATATTGTGAAAAGTTTGCTAAAAATTAGAGTTATAAAATGAAGAGAGTTCTGTTGTGTACTCATCGATAAATACTTGTTCCATTTCGAAAACAAACAAAAGAAAATAAAGATTATGACAAATTGTTAGATATTCTGGATCTCTCCCTCATTCCTGCACCTCATTTACATTACAAAGTAGAATTTCCTTCAGATTCTCAAACAGTACCTCTTATTTCCCCTCATGTACTGGAGGATTTAAAAAAAGATGGTGAAATATAAGGAAAAATGAACAACACGACTAAAAATGTAAATAAAATATTCACATGATGTTCGTGAATTTGTAAATGGATCCCTGTTTTAAGCAGAAATTGATATCATGTAAATGTAGATTGGTGCAGTGAATTATATTCATCGAATATAATTCTGCTCTGATATCAAAAAATTTAGTGCCGTTTTACAAATATTTCCATTACCCTTGTAGAGGCAGCGCTTTAAAACTCGTCACCAGACGATTGCAATTAATTCCTTAAAAATTCACAAGTTTACTTAACCACAACATTGGATCACTGATTGAAAGCGAGTGGCAAGTTGGGAGGAAGGGTGATTCTTCTTCTGAGTGATCTGGAAGAGGCTACCCTGCTCAGTGACCCGGATGTGCGCTGGCGCCTCAAGTGACGTGAACCGTGGTGTCGCGTCGGTCGCCCTGCGGAACTTCCGGCCCCTGACGGCGTACAGGATGCCAGCCCGCAGCGCAAGTCGTGGTGGCTCTGGAATGGTGAGGCTGTGTACTGTGCCAACACCCTGAGTATTACAAAATACATCTGCTACAACTGTTGCCCCCCCAGAGGCATGCAAGCCCTCTCCACAGGTTAGCTTCGGTAATACTTATAGATCAATGTCATTTCCTCATAATGACAAATTATACACATGGAAACGCGGGGCTCTATTTTATATTGTTAGTCAGCTATCGCTGTTTGAATGGCTTCGTATACAGTTATGGCATATTGGTTTATTTTTTGGAAATATTATAGACATGCAACAGCAGAAAGCAATTATAAACACTTAGAACACAAAAAATTTCGATGTCTTCTACAGCTGTCATCAAGGTAAGAAAACAATAATGTATGAACTGAGTCTCTCACAGCCTGATATGGGTTTCAACGTTATACTTTGAATCGCATTTTCAAATTGGGGCTGATACGGAATTATTTAGGTCATCCGTCGTTGGCATTCGAGCGACTGCGTGCGCAGATGAGATGGCGAACGAAGTCAAACTGAGTTTTCTTAGGACTCTGTGGAAGGAGGCAGCACAAGATAACTCCGATGTCAGGATAATGAGGTAGATATACTGTTAATATAGAAATGAGACTCTGGGTCGGTTTTTGAACCTCTTTTAATGATTCTCCACGTGTTTATATAAACATGCCGAAGAGCACAGGTAGTGGCTTATATGTTGAATCCTGTGTAAAACACAGAATATTCTTGTAATCTTAAAAAATCAATAGATTCTCAAACCAGTTACCAGAACCAATTATCACACCAGCCTATAGCTCTGTCATGATTAAGGTACTCACAGTAAAGATGGTTTTCAGACCAAGAATCATCAAAAGAAGGAAACGACGAACCACAGTTGAGATGTATATACATGCAATTGTTTCAAGTACGTTTTAGTTTACTAGCTTAAATGAGTATAAGTTTTCTCACTCACATAATTTGGTCATAATCTGGGGCTCTGGTTTCAAAGTGCTCCTACGTTAGGGTCGAACTTTGCTGCTGGCTGGAACTATGTTGTGCTTATCGATTGATGTCCTATATATGCTGCATTTGGATTTGTTTGTCTGCAGATGACGCGTGACTGCATCACCTTTCGTGTCCATTTCGCTGTCGCCGAGCGTGTTATCTGCGATTTCTTAATGTTCACCTATCGAAATGGCGAAAGTGACTGGCGCTGTATGTCTCCATCTAAGTTAGCAGCCTTATTCCTAGCATTCGTACTTGGACTTTTTTAAAATTTTTCTGGCAACCGTTCGTGCCACGATCACTGTAAGTTAAATGCTTGTTAAATAGCGGAATTAAATACATGTGAGATACAACAAATTGACATCATATACATGAATACCAAAAGCTGACTCATAATTATCTGTTTCTCCATAGTAACCAGCAACCTATGAAGGGACAAGAGAATGTTACACAAGCATTACATTAAAACAAAAACACATATAACTCTCCATACCATAAATTCTGAAGCGTTACGTAACCAACTACAACCTTATTTCGTATTACAAAAACATCTATTAACGAAGACCTACAACTATGTACATAAGACAATATAACTCAACGTTTTTTTAAACTGATGAGACGGTGGATCTGGCAGAATTTCATAACCGTGCCTTTGAGTGAGAACATTTCCAAACATACCATACACCTAACTGATCAAGGACCAGTAGTAGTTAACCAGTTTCTCCACTCCCATACTTATACTGAGATCTTCGTCCTCCCACTTCATTTTTCCAACAGGACAGATCGAAGATTCGTACACAGGAACTCATACGACGCATGCGGGGTGCAGCACTTTACTGTAGCACCTCACTTGCAATGTCATTAGTAGAGCTTCTGAAACCGTAAAAGTTCCCAACACCACGCCACCGTCCAGTGTTCAAAAAACAAAGTGACAATAGGAACACAACTCGTATCAACCACTGGCCACAACCAAAGGTATCCACGACAGTGTCAGTTCGCCTTCGAGCTACATTTCTAATATCCACGTATCATATGATTTTATACAATTTCGGTTCTCTAATATCACACCATTCGGTGTCTCGCAACAGTTTACTGCAGCAAAATATCACGAATTCACTTAGGGAACTCAACAGCTTCACCCAGTCCCCAGTTAGTAGCCACAGAGCGGCAAACAAGCTTTCTTAAGTTGTCACTCCGCTGCTTCTTTCCTCACTGCCCCGTCTCGCGGCTCCGTCTCTGAGGAAAAAGACACTAGACACCAATCAACAGCAAAACCATAGTCGATTCACAGAATCTTATCAACCGCAAGTTTTATGTGAAAGCTTTTATGCGAGAAAATAATTTCTTAGAATCGCTCGCAGAACCCGTAGAATTTAAAGTTCAGCTCGTAATTAAAAGCGCCGATCTTTATACACATGCGACAAGTTTTTGTATCGGATGAAACATTACAAATGGTTTAACAATGGTTATTGTAATACAAAGTGTAATTTGTCTCTTAATTATATAATCAAATATTGTAAACTGCGCAAAAGTGATGGTAGAAAGTGAACATGCAAATCACTGTATACGAATGAGCAGTGGTTGAAGCATGACAGTTCAGTACAAAAATCAACTATTCATCCATAATATTACATCTGTATATTCTTGACTCAAATGCTTGTGTAATTCTTGATTATCACTTCACGATATCACCAAAAGCAGTTCTAGAAATAACTTTAGTAGTTAACCAGTTTCACCACTCCCATACGCAATGAAAGTGAAGGTTGGGTTCCGACGGTTCGTTCCGGAATAAAACAGTGTTTTTCTTGACATCTTTTGCTGTCGGGTGTTCTGCCGGATATCAGCGTCGTACTTGCACGATATTTCGGTAGCGTAGCTCGTTACCTTCATCAGGTGCGACCTGAGAGTCAGATGGCACCTGATGAAGGTAACGAGCTACGCTACCGAAATATCGTGCCGATATCTGATATCCGGCAGAACACCCGACAGCCCAACATGTCATTAGATCTCCGGAAAAGCCTGAAGAATTACAGTGTGTTTCTTCGTAACGATTAATTTGACGTGTCTCCGCTCTTTCCAAGATCATCCTCGCATTCTGTTAGCAAATAAAATCTACATCTTCCTAACGACATCACCAACAAAGTCACTCTTTCTTGTAACGTGCTGTATCAACCCAATGTGCATTTGTATCCAGTTAGGTGGCCACACAGTTAACAATCTGTACTGGATAGTTGTCTTTTTTGTTCTTGTGGAGCGAAAAATGTTAAATTTCCTAAATGTCATTTCTTAATTTCAGGTACGTACACGGAGGGCAAAGGAACTGTGCCACTGTTGTCTACAGAGAGAGAGGAAATGTTGCCATTGTCATGGTAAGCCTCTTCAAACACAGATACACTTCCATATGACCACTGCTTGAAGGATTAAACTAGAGTCAAATATGTGCGATTACACGAAAACTACTCTTGCAGTTCTTAAAAATTTAAAAAAAAGCGTCAGACAAACAGCGGAGAAGTCCATTTGCTTATTGAGATACATTCAGGGTACATGTTTTATACTGAATAGAAGGGGTTCCTGAAATGGTCCATCCGAGTACTCAGAATACCGTAGACCGAGCGGTGAGAGAGGTTCTATGTAAATTCTTCCACGAGCAGCCAGGATACTGAGGACGCCCCGTTCAAAGGACCTGAACGAGGCCGCAAGGAGAGCTACTTACTTCATCAATCCCCCTTCATATGAGGGGGATTCTTGCTCAATCGCCTTACCGCAGAGAAACCGCTTTCTTTTCCTTCTGCCGTCAGCTTTGTACGAAGCAGCTCAGTGAGTTGCAGAGCAGATTAGGATGTCACAATAAAGGCTTATAAGCTAGTGCGCTCAATTGGATTGAAAGGGGTAAGATGCTGAAACTATATCAGAAGTATGAATCCAGATTCTCAGTCGCACAGCCATCTTTGACGACTTGCGGTAGCTTTTTGTGCATATAGATGTTGCACTACAGCGAAGACCTTAGCGATAGTGTCGCATTACTCCTTTGTACATTCGTTTCTCCGTTCGACCAATCACACGCATTACTTCTGTAGCGTAGTATGAAGATAAATATAAATAACAATTAATGTCGGATCACAAAATGTATTATTTGCTATTGGAATTGTGGTATAGAAAAATACTGTATTCCACAACACATAACTAACTCCTTCAGACTGAAACACCAGGTATGATAGAAATGTGGCGCGAATAATTAGTCTTAATATATTCCCGAGATGAGTGTAACTTTATCCCGGTTATATCGAAGCACAAACGCCTATGCGCATCTGTATCACAAGAACGCTACCGATTAACCGGTTTATTAACCGGGTTCACTCCGATAATACGCACAGCGCTTTAGCGACAAGACAACCATTGTCAAGAGGCAAAGAGTAATTTTTACTGCTGGATACGGCTTAACAAGTTGTTGCTGCATGACTGCCACTACTCGTTAGCCAAATAAACAGTAGACTTAAAAATGGTAAAAAAATAGTAAATAACGTGATAGGATCGTTCACATACTTCCAACTACGTCCACCTTCATTCTAATTGAGTGTTTTCACTTGGACCTCGTTCTGTAGAAAGTTAAATACATATAATATGGAGACTATAAAATCTGAGTCTATATATTTTTGTGGAATTAAAATTTATGCAACAAATATTTCTTTATTTACTTTTTTATTTTGCCTCCTATCAGCCACGATTAAAATTACAGTGTAAACCATTTAAAGTGTTGCACAGAAGTCTTGTGCAGTGTCGCTAGTATGCCCCTCTATCGCATCTATCACGTCACGTCGCTCTTTTCAGTTCTGAGCGCACAACGAAAACGTGTCTAGAAAACTGTGTCTCCCTCCAAGAATGTGGTGCCTGCTGAGAGGTTCCACCTGATTTCATACAACCCACGTCTCTCACTGTCAACGTTTCTCGGCCACAAACTTAAATCATTTTGACAAAGACAACAATCTGCAGACCAGAGTAGTGAGTTGGTGGAAACAACAGGTGGCTGCCTACTATGGCGAGGGTACTGGGAAGTTAGTACCACGTCTTAGCCGGAGCGGCAATTATATAGAGAAGTAGCTGGAAAGTGTAGCTAAACGTTGCAAATAAAACATTTTTTTTTATTTTCACCGAGGTTTCCATTTCGCAAACGATCGAGTGTAATAAAAAGGTAACTCTAGTATATCGTATCTTTATTCTCTACTAGACAAATGAGGTCTTTACAAAGTTAACTGATGTGTATTTCCATGAAACTTGCCCTCACGGAACTGAATCGGTTGTTCCAGAGACAACACACCTGTCAGCACTTACTGAGTGAACTGTCTTCAGAGTTGGGAATAAAGTATTTTTCCGGCTCCTAACAAATTATGTGTACTGTAGCGCCGTGAAGGACAATCTAAGTAGAAGGTTACTTACGCAGGTTTAACATCGGTTATTTTCGTAACTACGATCTAATACATATTACGTGAACTGGACATTTCAATATTTTCGCCACAAACACTGGCGTGAGCGAGGTAAAGAAATAGCCTATGCTACACATTCTGAACATTCTTAAAAGTGAAAAGCGTTGCTGCAAACATAAGTGAATTCAAACGTGTAATTCTCTTCATCTAAGGAATGTTGTACAACACATGCAGCACGTACCAATCTAGGTAGACAGGGAAGATATGGGCCAATTTCTTAAGACATCAACGTATAGGAGCGCAGTTTACATATATAAACATTAAATAAGAGGGACATTATAAGTAGTTAACAAGTTCGTGGGTTTATAGCATGTTTCCATAAGAAGACAAAAATTTTATTCCTAAAACATGTCATCTGTTTACGAGCAAAATTTGAAATTTAAAATGTTATGTTTATTAGAAATCTCCATGACGCGGTACAGTCCTTCCCCTGCGATTTGTCCGAAACATATTTCTTTGCAAACTACTGGTAATCATACTTCTAGTCTGTCGTTATGGCATTACTCTTATATGCATCATGTTCGTAATATTCTCCGTGATCCTGCCTCCCCTTTTCCACGCTCCAGTCATGCAGTGGTTAGCACACTGGACTTGAATTCGGGAGGACGACGGTTCAAATCTGCGTCCGATCATCTTGATCTAGGTTTTCTACGATTTCATCAAAACGCTCTATCATTGAAACAATCCGAACTTGTACTCCATCTCTAACGACCTCGTTTTCGACGGGACTTTAAACCCTTCCTTCCTTTTTCGTCTCAGTGCTCTTTATTTCCACTATCATGTTTTGCTTCATGTATAGTCATATTTGACGTTTACAGTCCATTTTCTTTGAATATTACATCCTTGTTATCACTCACTGAAGCGTCAGCCGTTCACTGTGACCGGGCGGTTTTAGGCGCTTCAGTCCGGAACCGCGCCGGTTCTACGATCGCAGGTTCGAATCCTGCCTCGGGCATGGATGTGTGTTATGTCCTTAGGTTAGTTAGGTTTAAGTAGTCCTAAACCTAGGGGACTGATGACCTCAGATGTTAAGTCCCATAGTGCTTAGAACCATTTGAACCATTTGAAGCGTCATTCAGTCCTTCCATTCAAGTTACCTCTCAGTCTGAAAACAAATAGTGCATGTCGATTGTTCAAAAATTCTTGATGATTCGTTCAGAATATAGGCTTCGACTTGTTTGCGTAACTGAAGTGAGTCTGTGGAAGAAAATGCTAATCTTCGATTTAGTGAGAATTAATCTGATCAAAGCAATTTGTTGTGCTGACAACAAGTAGTACCGTTCAAACTACTATAAAACATTTGTCAATTATAATGCCGTGTCATATAACCAACTTGGTAATTACGCAGAAATCTCGTAATCGAGTAAGGAAATTGACGTTATCGGACAATGTTAATGACGACAGTGATTCATTTACTACTGACAATGATCAAGAGCCAGATTTCGCACCAGATGGCGATGCCACCTAGTCATTCATTCACAGAGAAACAGTGAACAAACTAATCATCTTGTCGCAATAGTGCATGTGTTGTTTCGCGTCAGGTTCAATTTGGTCTTCCAGTACGACCAGAAACAGGTGTTTCTTGAACCTGGTGCAGCTGCTGCTACTGATACAAATAATAGCTGCCTAAAACAATCAGCCACTCTCAATAAACATACAAAACGGCTGTTAAAAAATTTTCAGTGAAAACGAAATAAACCGTCTAAATTTATCTCTATACATTTCATTATTACAGAAAAATTTGTATTTGGGAAATTTTGCATTCTTCATCTATTACACTACAATGTAACTGATATCTTGTGGTAACATTATAGTTCACATCTTTGGCAATGATAATTAGATTTTGCCGTCACTCTTTAACTGAAACTAAATACTGAATTTTTATTAGTAACCAATCAGAGAACTTAAAAATTAAATGTATAACAATGTGCGTGTTGTAGTGTATTAAATAATGCAGAACATTGTGCTTTTTGTTTTGAAAAAAGCTCTTCCGCCAATGAGTGGTGGAAGCATCAGTTAAAAGAGAGAAAAAGTGTAATTTATAACACGAGCGCACGAGAATATTACTGCAACTGCAAATATTTACAAAGCTGCCAATGACGAACGCAATAAATTCCGCAGTGAACATGTATATATATCCGGAACGCTGGTCCGATTATAGTGACGTAAATTCAGCTGTCATATGAAACAAACAACGCTAGCAGTGAAATGGTAAAATTATACATTTATTAATTCACACACGGTTTCAATGACTTTGGCCCAGTTGTGTACAAATACCTGCCACTACAGCATTAGCAGCTTAATATACATGGAGCTTTCGTAATTTCATTTACCAAGGAACTATTTCAGTAACTATACCATGTATGCGAGTAATTCTACAACGGGACGATTAAAAATAGCAGTTCGTGACAGATTGCATCCATATAAGAATGTGTGTCCATGACTCAAGCCATTACGACAACTGATAAAGAACGTCGGTAGCAAAACTGGCCCTTTGTGACCAACATCACGAAAGTTCTGCGAGTACAACAGCTAAAGTACTTTTAATAGTGCAATTGCAAGCAGCTTTATTTACAGAGCCACTAGCTACATCAACCTTAAGTGTGATTTGCAGAGCTTCCATATAGTTGTAGATGTAGATGTTGACTCATTACGGAAAAAGATTGGAAAATACATATTTATTTTACTTATTATAAAACTTACATCAGTAATAACATAAATGTCCTGTCAGTCCTACAACACATATTAAGTTCATTCCCATCATCAAACTGCCAAACTTCCAGGTGAATGAAGGATATCACCTAGGTCTCAGTGCATATGGACGAAAATTAATTGATATTAATATACTGAATTCACGACGGAGACATATAATGAGATAAAAGAATATTTTAATGTTAAATAATAGTTAAGTTTTTTTTTTTTTTAGCTATAAGTATTTCGCGTAGGTAAATGTTTTTGGATGTTAGACGCAACATACTCCTCTGGAATGGTTTATTAAAGTACATCGTTAACATATTTTATGGAGGAAAAAACCTGTAATCTGCGTATTTAAATCTTGTTACTTCTTAATACACTCCTGGAAATGGAAAAAAGAACACATTGACACCGGTGTGTCAGACCCACCATACTTGCTCCGGACACTGCGAGAGGGCTGTACAAGCAATGATCACACGCACGGCACAGCGGACACACCAGGAACCGCGGTGTTGGCCGTCGAATGGCGCTAGCTGCGCAGCATTTGTGCACCGCCGCCGTCAGTGTCAGTCAGTTTGCCGTGGCATACGGAGTTCCATCGCAGTCTTTAACACTGGTAGCATGCCGCGACAGCGTGGACGTGAACCGTATGTGCAGTTGACGGACTTTGAGCGAGGGCGTATAGTGGGCATGCGGGAGGCCGGGTAGACGTACCGCCGAATTGCTCAACACGTGGGGCGTGAGGTCTCCACAGTACATCGATGTTGTCGCCAGTGGTCGGCGGAAGGTGCACGTGCCCGTCGACCTGGGACCGGACCGCAGCGACGCACGGATGCACGCCAAGACCGTAGGATCCTACGCAGTGCCGTAGGGGACCGCACCGCCACTTCCCAGCAAATTAGGGACACTGTTGCTCCTGGGGTATCGGCGAGGACCATTCGCAACCGTCTCCATGAAGCTGGGCTACGGTCCCGCACACCGTTAGGCCGTCTTCCGCTCACGCCCCAACATCGTGCAGCCCGCCTCCAGTGGTGTCGCGACAGGCGTGAATGGAGGGACGAATGGAGACGTGTCGTCTTCAGCGATGAGAGTCGCTTCTGCCTTGGTGCCAATGATGGTCGTATGCGTGTTTGGCGCCGTGCAGGTGAGCGCCACAATCAGGACTGCATACGACCGAGGCACACAGGGCCAACACCCGGCATCATGGTGTGGGGAGCGATCTCCTACACTGGCCGTACACCACTGGTGATCGTCGAGGGGACACTGAATAGTGCACGGTACATCCAAACTGTCATCGAACCCATCGTTCTACCATTCCTAGACCGGCAAGGGAACTTGCTGTTCCAACAGGACAATGCACGTCCGCATGTATCCCGTGCCACCCAACGTGCTCTAGAAGGTGTAAGTCAACTACCCTGGCCAGCAAGATCTCCGGATCTGTCCCCCATTGAACATGTTTGGGACTGGATGAAGCGTCGTCTCACGCGGTCTGCACGTCCAGCACGAACGCTGGTCCAACTGAGGCGCCAGGTGGAAATGGCATGGCAAGCCGTTCCACAGGACTACATCCAGCATCTCTACGATCGTCTCCATGGGAGAATAGCAGCCTGCATTGCTGCGAAAGGTGGATATACACTGTACTAGTGCCGACATTGTGCATGCTCTGTTGCCTGTGTCTATGTGCCTGTGGTTCTGTCAGTGTGATCATGTGATGTATCTGACCCCAGGAATGTGTCAATAAAGTTTCCCCTTCCTGGGACAATGAATTCACGGTGTTCTTATTTCTATTTCCAGGAGTGTATGTTGCACGCATCAGTCTCGTGTGATCGTAATATTAATAGAAAAGCGGCTCAGAAGAAACCGAAATTAATGATCTGAGATCAGTGTCGAATGCAGAATGTTGAAACTTATTGCTTTCCCGGCATCATTGGCGCCATGGTATCAACTCTACGTAACATGAAGCGCGTTCTGTTTAGAATCCCTGGATATAATAAAGACAGTGAAATATACAGCGCCCCTCGAAACCGCCCATATTTTGTGTAAAGTATTGTAACATCTCTTACATCACTAGGCCCACTACTGAGGAAACTGGAAATAGTCTGGAGTAGACCTGACTGCGTCCAACAATATAACCTCTGTAGTGAGAAATGAAAACTGCAATAATAAAACAATAATAATAATGATAATAATTCAGTAGTTTAGGTAAGACCTCCAAATAAGAGAAGAAGTATTTAAATAGAGGCTTTTAGTGAAAATGTATTGAAACAGGAAGCATTCCAAGACAGGAGGGAAAGGAAACTATCACAAAGTGTTCTGAAGATGGCAAAAAAAAAAAAAAAAAAAAAAAATTGGTTCAATGAAAGGATACAGGAAGAAAAGGAAAAAACAACAACGCTAAAATTTGAAACAAGAACGTGGACCCTTTACTGCCTTAACCCAACAGAAAGAAGTGTATCAGTGATAATTGAGCATAAAAGTTCCTTTGTTAGCATTTAAAGCAGTAGTTTAAAACAAAAAATGGTTCCGCCAAATGAAAATCGATTTAAGCAAAGTAAGCAAAAAATTTTATCTGAGTTTCTTTTTAGTCACAGTCACAGTTCTTGATTCATCACCCTCATTTGATGTTCCAAATTTCTGCATCAGCGGAAATGATGTTTTTTAAAAAGGTGGAAACTCGTAACCAGATAAGCGATGGACACACCACTTTAAAAGTGTCTTATTTGTTCATTATGGTAATAAGTTAAGAAACGGATTCTTTTAGATAAATATTTATCTTATTGCATTATAGTTCCGTAATGGACGTAAATTAATCGTGTGAAATTTAGATAGAATGCCTTAGATGACGTTGTCTCATATTAACGTACACTTCATTGTATATTTGAGTTAGGATTACTCAAACCCTTAAGAAGCTTCATCATTTCCTTCAATCATGATTTCATTACTGATACAGCAACGCTGTTTCAACGCTCTACAACAACTTTTAAAATGAAATAAAATTACATTTACACACCCTGCTAATTGCAGTATAGTATTACAACGGAAAAATAAATATTCAGCAACATGAAAAAGAACAGTAGTTAATTTTTTTTGTTGCAACATCGGTACTTTATGAACAACGCACAGAGACCAAACAAATTTGTAGTGATACTAGGTAAATGGCACATTACAGTTTTCGCTTTTTAGCGTACACTAAAGCACTAACTCTGTCACTGGTCCATGTCCTCATACATTTCAGATTGATACATACTCATTGACTTGATATGACGAAGATCTGCACTAAGAAACAAATGCCTCTGAGCACTATGGGACTTAGCTGCTGAGGTCATCAGTCCCCTAGAACTTAGAACTACTTAAACCTAACTAACCTAAGGACATCACACACATCCATGCCCGAGGCAGGATTCGAACCTGCGACCGGAGCGGTCGCGCGGTTCCAGACTGTAGCACCTATGACCGCTCGGCCACACCGGCCGGCCTGCACGAACAGCTGCGGTCTGGAGGTGATAATGCCCACATGTTATTCCTCAACATGCTCACACATGGTGGTCTGTAGAATGTGTGTATTTGGCGACATACCATCTGACTTCGGAAAAAAGGTCATCCACACAAGTGCGAAGACTGTAAGAAGGGACAACTGCAAAGATTATCGCGCAATCAGCTTAACAGCCCGTGCATCGAAGTTTCTGTCAAGAATGATATACAGAAGAATGGAAAAAATTGAGGATCTGTAGATGACGATCCTATTGGAAAGGTAAGGGACCACAGAGGCAATCTGAAATGAAGGTTGTTATGGAAACGTGACTTCGAAAAATAAAGACACGTTCACAGAAACGTCGGCATGGAAAAAGCGTTTGACAATGTAAAATGGTGCAAGATACGAGAAATTCTGAAAAAAATTGGAGTAAACTGTACGAAAAAACGGGCGATATAGAATATCTGCAAGTACCCAGATCCCGCCTGGATAGGCGGTGGGTGTGTCTGCTCCCGTGAACTGCTTCTGTAATATAGGCCGAGAGTGAACGAAGCGAGTAGAAGCAGGAAAGGTGGAGCACTTCGGTACTGCATGTAACTTTAAGACTTTTAATAGAGTCAAAAACACAAATAAAAATCAAATGCTTACATAACTTTGGCTAGCATGAACACGTAGGTGTGAAGCCATAGTCCATGTCTAATCCTGTGAAGTTAGGATGACTGTTCTGTATAATCTCAAAACTAACAAATACTCGTTGCTGTCCAAACTTCAACTGAATGTAACTAATACAAAGTCTCAATAGCAAGCTAGTCCACTCGGTAGTAGAAGCGATAATTCCAGGCCGTCTAAGGAATGAGCAAAGAGAAGAACTTAACATCAGGATTAGTGATCACGAAGTACATGAAATTAAAGAATTCTGTTACCTAGGCAGCAAAATAACCCATGATGAACGGAGTAAGGAGGATATAAACCAGACTAGCACAGGCAAAGAGAGCATTACTGGCCAAGAGAAGCCTACTCGGATCAAACATAGGATTTAATTTGAAGAAGAAATATCTGAAAATGTACTTTCGGAGCACAGCATTGTATGGTAGTGAAACATGGATTGTCGGAAAACCGGAACTGAGGAGAAACGAAGCATTTTAGATGTGGTGCTACAGAAGAATGTTGCAAATTAAGTTGACTGATAACGTACGGAATGGATTCTCCGTAAAATCGACGAGGAAAGTAATATATGGAAAATGCTGACAAGAAGAAGGGGCAGGATGATAGAAGACGTCTTAAGACATTGGGGAATGACTTCTATGAAACTGCAGGGAGCTACAGAGGGTAAAATCTTTAGAGGAATTCAGAGACCGACAGAGATTGGATTATATCCAGCAAATAATTGAGGAAGTAGGCTGCAATTGCTACTCTGAAATAAAAGTTTTGCACAGGAGAGGAAGGAGAGGAAACCGTGGCGAACAGCATCTGTCCAGTCAGAATACTGATGACAAAAGAAAAGACAGCGTTTTTTATTCGCAGTATTCTATCTACTTCGCAACTTCATTAAATACCCTTTACACAACTAAAAATTTCTATCTTCGGTATTGTTAGATTCACGGAGGGGCGACTCCTACAGGGTTAGAAACTGTCTCACGGATAACGACTACAGCTTGAGAGCTACCCGTCATAGACGTGGTTTTAGGAGGATTCCCACACGCCACTAGTTCAATACCAGGCTGATATTCAAGTCCTCGTCTCAGACAATGCTATGCGAACATTTAGGAAACAGTGTGACTCTTTCAGGTGAGATTTATCGTGGACGCAGACAGATAGAGCACACAGACCTCGTCCTGGTCGGGGGGGGGGGGGGGGGGGCTGGAAAAGAGAGTGATGACTTTACTCTCTTTAAACTATAATAGTGATATTAATAATCATAATCGTCATCGCTATATTCAACATGGTGTGCCCTATGGCCAAGACCATAACTAGAAATTTGTAATGACAATTCTCCTTTCTCTGGAATTAGTGCTTCATTTGAGTGAAGAATAATGGCCACGGTGTTTCCCGGTAGCGTTCATAAAATGTACACCTGCGATACACACTATCGTAAACTATTTCCTTCCAACGATACACTTCACATCACATAAACAAGGTTCTTTTCCATATAGAGCACAAACGTGGAAGCTATTCCAGAGCTTTTCGGAAGTACAAAAGTAACGAATGTTCTTGCTTATCCCTATTCATAACATTTTCCGCAACCCGATATCATGAGATAATCAGCACTCCAACGAGTCACCATGCACAGGTCATATCGCCTACACCAGTAAACCCCGATTCTTTAAAGAATCTAACTCCACGTATAAAGCAGCTTCAGATGTGCGACTACTTAACAGACGAGTTCATGTGTTAAATACTTGGGACTAAGCTTGTAAGCGAGAAAAAGCGTATAAAATGTTTGAAATTATGTTTAAAGTTTGCTGGAAGTTGATAAACGATCTCATTGTGAAATACTGGGCGAATACAGTTTGGGTAATTTGCGCTCCATTTCAGCAAAACCCTATCTTTCACGCATATTAATGTTTATAACGTCACATCTTCTGAACTGTGTGTCGTACAACGAAACAATTTTGCAGGTTATGTGTGGATACTCTCTATACATTGTGTTGCGAATAAAGTCTGCGGTAAAGAAGTAGTGAAATAAAATATCGCTGATGCTGAAGTTTGATGGTATGAACAGAGAACATGTAGTAAGAAACAAGCTCCTTTCCTTTTATCATTTTGTGGTGGGGCGGGGTTCTTCACCAAGGAAAAGTTTCATAAAGGCTTGAAACTATATGCAAAGTTTGTCGGAAGTCACTAAATGATCTCATTCTCAAATACTGGATGAATATAGTCCGGGTATTTGTACGCTGTCAGTTACGCTGCCTGAAGACAAAATTACTGTTGCGAAATGTCATACTTGTTTTATTGTGTTAAACTTCTAACACTGATTACGCTTCTTAAAGTTTAGATCATAAGAGCATCTTAAATTTTTAAATCCGGTGAATTAGTACGCGAAATACTGAAACACAAACCTTCACTGCCTCTGTAACCCGTTAGGTGGGCAACCTGGAAGTGGGAAAGTGTTCCGGATTAGTCGCTTAGTAATATACAATGTCCAGTCACGTTTATGTGACCACCTGTCAAAGGCTCAATAACCACCTTGTGCAGCGCGGATGTGACATTCAGGAAACAGTCTTAACTTTCATGTGACACTCACTGTAGACGCAGACAGATGGAGTACACAGATACCGTCCTGCGCGGTGAAACAAGAGAGCCGGCTGGAGTGGCCGAGCGGTTCTAGGCGCTACAGTCAGCAACCGCGTGACCACTACGGTTGCAGGTTCGAATCCTACCTCGGGCATGGATGTGTGTGATGTCCTCAGAGCAATTTTTTTTAAGAGAGTGACGACGTTACTGCCTTTAAACAGAAGAGACTCAACGAGATTCTGGAAGGAACAGTCTGCGATGTGGAGCCGTGCCGCCTCCAGTGCTGTGGCCAGCTGTGCTGGGTTTCTCTGTTGAGTATGCACGGCAGGTACATCTCTATCGATTGTTTATAAATCCGTGGGGGGGGGGGGGGAGGGGGTGGTTTGGTGGCCAGGGGAGTACGCTAGACTAATCCTGGTATTGTCCAAACTACGCACGTATACTGCCAGCAGCGTGACACATTGTATTCCCCTGCTGGTAGATGTCATCGTACAGAGGAAAAACAAACTGCATGCAGGGGTGGACAAAATTACCAAGGATAGATGAAAACTTGTGTCTATCCATTGTGCCTTCCCAAATGACGAGATAACCCACGGAATGCCACAACAACAACCACAACGCCTGGACCCTTCCGACGATTGTTGCAGGGTGTTTGCTTTCGGACGTTTCACGACGTACTCGCCAGCGGACATACGTAATCTGAAAAGGTCGCCTCTCGCCACGTCCAATTGCGGTATTGACGTCCAAATTGCAGCCTTCGTCACCGATGAAAGGCAGTCAGCATTGGTACATGAACGAAGCACCTGCTGCGAAGGCCACACGCAGCAACGTTTGCTGAACTCTGGTTGAGGAGAAACTGTTGGTCGCCCCTTGGTTCATCTGGGCAATCACTTGCTCGTCTATTCCCTCGTACACACCTCCGTAGGCGTCGTTCAGCGCTGCATCTACGGCCCGTGGTGCACCACATTTGCCTCGGCACTGTTTTTCAATTGCGCGATTTTCCCTTGCGCGGCATAATTTACACGGCGGCGCATGAATCATTTAGCAACTTAGCTGTTTCGGAAATGCTTCGACAGTTGATCCGAAAGACAATGACCATACCCTTTTGGACGTCAGATAAAACGGTCCGTTTCCGCATTACAATTAGTGCATTGTTACCCGCGTCCCCCAACGCGCCTTATACAGGGTGAGTCACTAAATATTGTCACCAAGGATAACTCAGAAAGTATGATAGGAGGTGGAAAGTTTGTGTGACAAATGTTGTATGGGGTGACGGGGCCCATAATATGATGTTGGTTTCTTGTTGTTAGGTGGGGTCGCTTCAGAGATAAGTAGGCCAACTTTGGTTTTCTTTTTATGTGGGATGCTATAGTTCGGTGATCGCGGCTATAGAGACGAATCCAATGATGTGTAACAGTAAGGTCTCTGAAGGTCAACGAAGGTCACAAACATGGCATGAACGTTCGTTATAGAAGGTGTTCGAAGTGATGACCATTGGTATAAATGCAGTGCTGCCATCTTCTTATCATGGATTGAGTGGAATTCCTTATCACATCGGCACTTATCGAAGCATAAGCTCTGACAATTATCTCTCGTACATCTTCGGGTGTAGTTGGAACGTCTTTCTAAACAATTTCTTTTACCAATCCCACCAGGAAAAATCCAGAGGCGTCAAGTCTGGCGAATAAGCTGGCCACGACACATCTCCTCCGCGTCCAATCCAAGGACCTGGGAATTGTCTCTGCAACTAATTTATAGCCATCAGTGAAATCTGTGAAGGACACCCATCATGTTGATACCACATTTTCTTCCTTGTTCCTAAAGGTAATTCTTCCAAAAACAGACCTAATGTTTCTTGCAGGAATGTGGTATACTTCCTTTCATTAAGATTTCTTTGGATGAAGTAGGGGCCTATAGTTCTGTCCTCAAGAATCCCACAGCACACATTAAACGACCACGGTTTCTCGTGTGCAACTTGCCGCAGCCAACGCGGACTTTCAATTGCCTAGTAACGCATGTTATGCAAATTAACATTTCCATGTCTCGTGAATGTAGCCTCGTTAGTAAAAAAAAATCAAATTACACTACTGGCATATAAAATTGCTCACCAAGACGAAATTCAGATGATAAACGGGTATTCATTGGACAAATATATTGTACTAGAACTGACATGTGATTATATTTTCACGCAATTTGGGTGCATAGATCCTGAGAAATCAGTACCCAGAACAACCACCTATGGCCGTAATAACGGCCTTCATACGCCTGGGCATTGAGTCAAACAGAGCTTGGATGGCGTGTACTGGTACAGCTGCCCATGCAGCTTCAACACGATACCACAGTTCACCAAGAGTGGTGAGTGGCGTATCGTGACGAGCCAGTTGCTCGGCCACCATTGACCAGACGTTTTCAATTGGTGAGAGATCTGGAGAATGTGCTGGCCAGGGCAGCAGTCGAACATTTTCTGTATCCAAAAAGGCCCGTACAGGACCTGCAACTTGCGGTCGTGTATTATCCATCTGAAATGTAGGGTTTCGCAGGGATCGAATGAAGGGTAGAGCCACGGGTCGTAACACATCTGAAATGTAACGTCCACTGTTCAAAGTGCCGTCAATGTGAACAAGAGGTGACGGAGACGTGAAACCAATGGCACCCCATATCATCACGCCGGCTGCTACGCCAGTATGGCGACGACGAATACACGCTCTCAATGTGCGTTCACCGCGATGTCTCCAAACACGGATTTGACCATCATGAAGCTGTAAACAGAACCTCGATTCGTCTGAAAAAATGACGATTTGCCATTCGTGCACCCATGTTCGTCGTTGAGTACACCATCGCATGCGCTCCTGCCTGTGATGCAGCGTCAAGGGTAACCGCAGCCATGGTCTCCGAGCTGATAGTGCATGCTGCTGCAAACGTCGTCCAAATGTTCGTGTAGATGGTTGTTGTCTTGCAAACGTCCCCATCTGTTGACTCAGGGATCGAGACGTGGCTGCACGATCCATTACAGCCTTGCGGATAAAAAGCCTGTCATCTCGACTGCTAGTGATACGAGGCCGTTGGGATCCACCACGGCGTTCCGCATGACCCTCCTGAACCCACCTATTCCATATTCTGCTAACAGTCATTGGATCTCGACCAACGCGAGCAGGAATGTCGCGATACGATAAACCGCAATCGCGATAGGCTACATTCCGACCTTTATCAAAGTCGGAAACGTGATGGCACGCATTTCTCCTCCTTACACGAGGCATCAGAACAACGTTTCAGAGGCAACGCCGGTCAACTGTTGTTTGTGTATGAAAAATCGGTTGGAAACTTTCCTTATGTCAGCACGTTGTAGGTGTCGCCACCGGCGCCAACCTTGTGTGAATGCTCTGAAAAGCTAATCATTTGCATATCACAGCATCTTCCTCCTGTCGGTTAAATTTCGCTTCTGTAGCACGTCATCTTCGTAGTGTAGCAATTTTAATGGCCAGTAGTGTAATAAATGTGTCATCCCTCTGAATCTGAAGTTGAGCCCATCGGCAGAATTCAATGCTTAAGAATTCAAGAACAATCTTAATCGAATTTATTATTGTTATAATACCGCCAACCGGGATCAACTCGACGTAGGGTTCATTTTCCGGCTGTTTACACTATTGGTCGACTGCTGGTGGTGTCACTCCTGTGTACATAACGGCAACGCCCAGGAGATGACCCCTACGTCGGGTTGAAACCGGCTGGAGGTATTATAAAAATAATAAATACGATTAAGACTGTTCTTGAATTATTAATTAATCATACTAATCGCTGCTTCTCTCCACAACCATGTTGTCCAGAATTCAATGCGACGCATACAATTCATACCAGTTAATTCTTGGTGGAGACTGATATGGTAAAGACGATATTTATGGCGATGCAGAACACGAACGACACTACTCTGGCTCATGCCAGATTCCCTTCGGATTTTGAGACAAACCAACACAAGAATCTCCAACCACAGTGGCAAGAGTACTAATTTCCGTTTCCTCGTAAGTAACTTTCCTTTGCCGCACTATTTCCGCTGCATTAAAGATCCAGTTGGTCTCAATTTATCATACACATATTTAAATGTACGACATGTAGGGTAATTACGTAGAGGATACCTTTCAGCGTATAAGTCTCTAGCTCTCACTGAATTTCGTTAGCATTCTATGTAAATGAGAAGCATAGCGACTTGTTCTTCGAAGGAATACATCATTCACATTCGTTTGATTCGATCATACTGATCTTACCTCTCCTATTAGTGTTATATTGCGAAACCGTTGAATGGTGTTTACATGTCAATGGCGTATTGGATGGATACGTCGTATATTTACTATTTGCACAATATACGAGAAAGAACTGTCAGAGCAGATGCTTCGATAAGTGCCGATGTGATAAGGAATACCACTCAATCCATGATAAGAAGATTGCAACACTGCATTGATATCAATGCTGATCACTTCGAAACACCTTCTGTAAATGGACGTTCATGCCACTTCTGTGACCGTCGTTGACCTTCAAAGACGTTACTGTTACACATCATTGAATTCGTCTCTATAGCCGCTATCAGAAAATAAGTACCAAACTATAGCATCCCATTAAAAAAAAAAACTAATATGACCTTCATATCTCTGACTCAACCCAACCTAGCAACAAAAAACCAACGTCATATTATGGCCCCCAGTGTCCCATGAAACTTTTGTCCCACAGACTTTTCAGCTACTATCATTCTTTCGGAGTTATTCGACGTGGCAATAGTTAGTGGCTCACCCTGTACAATCTCCATTACTGGTGCTGCCATCTGCCATCTGTGAACAGTTATTGCACGTTGACGTCGAACATAGGCGGTGCTCACACTACTGTGAGTGGACCGTGTAGATTACGACAGTCTCCATGGTTCCCAGAAGCTAAGAGAATCGATGATGTAGTGTCTGCGCCTACCGAACATGAGTCAGGAGCCATAAACATTATACCACCACCCTGCTTGCTTCCAGTTTCAAACGTACGAGCATATTAAATGACAGAGCCGCTAATTTGACGTTATTTTAAGCGAAGTATGTTTTCGAATGTCTCCATCTGGGGTTCCACAGAAACGCTGCGTGCAAGTGGAGTAGCTTGGGTATCAGAGAGCGGTAGCCAGCTGTCAGCGCGGTATGTAAAGAAGGCTTTGCCCTCACCGCCACGCTCCCCCGGCGCGCCACTCGGCGAGATGGCCGCGGCAAACACGTCCCGACCGACACAAGAAAGATGCGCGCGCCAGATAGCGCCCGCCTCCGTCAGCGGTGAATGGCCGCTCTGAATGAGGAGCTGATGTCCGCGCGATACCGCGGAATTACTCGCCAGTACACAGCTCGCTGTCTCAGTACTCGGTCCACTCCACCGGCCGCTGCCGGCGAAGCGCACAAAGCCCACACCATCACGGCCGTCATTAACATCGATTTTTATCGGTCTCTCGGCCCGCGGCGCGCCTACTGTGGCCCCTCGTCGCGTAACTTCGCAATTTTTAATCACACAATCTGTCAAGCTGACGACTACCGTCTTTGTTTCGTCGGTGGCTCCCTCTTCTAACTCTTCCACGATCAGATCTCACGACTTATCTCTGTCGAGTGGTGCAGAGGGGGCCAGCGAAAAGAAGAACAATACAAGGGAGTAACAGTGTACTTCAACTGTCGTTCCTACCTTTCGCATACGGCAATGTTGTTGGCAGCCAGAATAAGAAGGACGAGACAGAGCTGTCTGCAGAGTAACGGATTTATTTGGTGGACGTGTACGAATTTTGTCAGGGTGTGATCTCGTTCCAGATGTTCAGTGTTGATACAGATCAGGTTCAAGTATGGATGCGAATCTGCCTCCCCTTAGGGTAGCAGAACAGTGAGACACGAGGCATCAAGGTGAATTAGGGTCTTAAAGCGTGTCGTGAGGTCTTTAGCGACGGCACGGCTAATAAAGTGAAGTGTACTGTGATAGTGAGGGATTCCCGAATAATGTCTTTTCTCTTTTAACTCGCCGTTTTGTAGACAGACCGGAATGTTCGAGTAATAGCGCGTGATGTATGTATGTATGTCTCTGTGTGTGTGTGTGTGTGTGTGTGTGTGTGTGTGTGTGTGTGTTTTTGAGACGCGCCCTTAAAGGCACCTTCAATAGTGAAAGATACGACAAAGTGTTTTGACAATCAAAACTTTCATTAAGGCCAAGCCGTTCCTTGATACGAAGCTACATATGATTCGACTTATCAAGTGACGCCGTCGTAAAGGCGATTTTAGTGTCAGCTATGATGGTGCGAAGCCAATAACAACACAACACCTAGTCCCTGATAAGAGAAAATCTCCGATCGGTCAGGGAATCGAAGCAGGGCCCCTTCGGTTAGCAATCAGCCGAGCTGACTGCGCCGCTGCCGAGGCGGACATATGCTCAGTCTGGGACTTTTCACCGAAATGCACTCAAAATATTTTTAAATATTGGGACTATATGTTCCACACAAATAATGAAACCCATCTGCATCTGCTTCTAATCATAAGCAAGAAATACGATGACTTTCTCGACATGTGTAGAGTACCTATGTCGCTGTAATCGTTTGTTCCACAACTGAAATGTCAGTCATATAGTGTCGATCTTATACCCATTAACCTGTGAGCTATGACTGAAATTTATGTTGCTAATGGCTGTGTGGTTCAACATACGGTTTCATCAACACTGCACATACAAATGGCTGATTAGCAAACGCACTAGCGAATAATAAAACAGCCCCGACATATAAGTAACGACGGCGGTAGTAAACCGTCATGTTATTACCTGCTCGCGCTGGTAAGTCATGTATCAACGCTGACTCTGAAAAGCCTCACCTGTCATCCCCTATTTCGATACAAGTAAATGAAAAAAAAGCGATACGAGACTAAGTGTGGAACGGATATTGCGAACTTTCTATTAACTCCCTCTTCCATCCTGCGACGTCACGGGTACTTATGGCAGCACTGAATGACTTAGATTCCTATAGCAGAAATGACATGGGATTTGACTGGTAAGTGTACTAAGAAGGCTGCAAGTCAAATCGCTAGACAATCGGTAGCGTATTACAGTATAATAATGTGCCACATCAATTCAGAAGTTAAACCTGTCAGTTTAAAGGACTGCCTTTACCTCACATTACGTAAGGAATGCCTCAAAATGGTACAAACCAAAGTGAACATCACTCGTCCACTCAGCATTTATTCCAAATTTCCGTGTATCTGAGAAATCGTACCACAAGTCAGAGACAAGTTTTAATGAATTTGTCTGTAATTTCGGAGGAATAGGGCTCTATTACACGTTACAAGTCTTCTACGGTTGGTTCCTATTGGTGCAACTTGCTTTCTAAATCCACTTAATCATCCTTCACCGGATTTTAATCATCTTGTCTAACTACCGTTAGAATGAATATATGTAAAATGGAGAAAAGCAATAAGATCGCTTCAGATTATAGCTCGATGTTGCCGGACCTCAATGTATTTAACACAGGGTAGGAGCGGGTATTCTCCCCGATTAGTTGTGAGGCCAAGGTCATTTTAAAAATTTGAAAAAGTAAAAGAAATTTTATTTCTGTAGAAACTGTGTGGTACCGCGAGTTGTTTAACTCGCACCCAGCGTGCCGTGCTCTCTCTTTACCAATTCTAACGTCTTTGATCTCCCTCTGTCGTAGGAAAGAAGAGGTGAAGCGAACGAGAGGCCGACGGGCTTGTTCCCAGACGTAACGCTTGGAAGGTCAATTGTAATTCGTTAGTATTTAATGTCTCTGATCTTTTGCAATTCTTTTAAAATTGTGAAGCATGTCTAAATCGTTTCACATCTGGTATTTGGAGTTTCATAATTTTTGATAAACATATCTTTAATACATTTATACAGGGTGTTTCAAAAATGACCGGTATATTTGAAACGCCAATAAAAACTAAACGAGCAGCGATAGAAATACACCGTTTGTTGCAATATGCTTGGGACAACAGTACATTTTCAGACAGACAAACTTTCGAAATTACAGTAGTTACAATTTTCAACAACAGATGGCGCTGCGGTCTGGGAAACTCTATAGTACGATATTTTCCACATATCCACCATGCGTAGCAATAATATGGCGTAGTCTCTGAATGAAATTACCCCAAACCTTTGACAACGTGTCTGGCGGAATGGCTTCACATGCAGATGAGATGTACTGCTTCAGCTGTTCAATTGTTTCTGGATTCTGGCGGTACACCTGGTCTTTCAAGTGTCCCCACAGAAAGAAGTCACAGGGGTTCATGTCTGGCGAATAGGGAGGCCAATCCACGCCGCCTCCTGTATGTTTCGGATAGCCCAAAGCAATCACACGATCATCGAAATATTCATTCAGGAAATTAAAGACGTCGGCCGTGCGATGTGGCCGGGCACCATCTTGCATAAACCACGAGGTGTTCGCAGTGTCGTCTAAGGCAGTTTGTACCGCTACAAATTCACGAAGAATGTCCAGATAGCGTGATGCAGTAATCGTTTCGGATCTGAAAAATGGGCCAATGATTCCTTTGGAAGAAATGGCGGCCCAGACCAGTTTTTTTTTGAGGATGCAGGGACGATGGGACTGCAACATGGGGCTTTTCGGTTCCCCATATGCGCCAGTTCTGTTTATTGACGAAGCCGTCCAGGTAAAAATAGGCTTCGTCAGTAAACCAAATGCTGCCCACATGCATATCGCCGTCATCAATCCTGTGCACTATATCGTTAGCGAATGTCTCTCGTGCAGCAATGGTAGCGGCGCTGAGGGGTTGCCGCGTTTGAATTTTGTATGGATAGAGGTGTAAACTCTGGCGCATGAGACGATACGTGGACGTTGGCGTCATTTAGACCGCAGCTGCAACACGGCGAACGGAAACCCGAGGCCACTGTTGGATCACCTGCTGCACTAGCTGCGCGTTGCCCTCTGTGGTTGCCGTACGCGGTCGCCCTACCTTTCCAGCATGTTCATCCGTCACGTTCCCAGTCCGTTGAAATTTTTCAAACAGATCCTTTATTGTATCGCTTTTCGGTCCTTTGGTTACGTTAAACCTCCGTTGAAAACTTTGTCTTGTTGCAGCAACACTGTGTTCTAGGCGGTGGAATTCCAACACCAGAAAAATCCTCTGTTCTAAGGAATAAACCAGGTTGTCTACAGCACACTTGCACGTTGTGAACAGCACACGCTTACAGCAGAAAGACGACGTACAGAATGGCGCACCCACAGACTGCGTTGTCTTCTATATCTTTCACATCACTTGCAGCGCCATCTGTTGTTGAAAATTGTATCTACTGTCTTTTCGAAAGTTTGTCCGCCTGAAAATGTACTGTTGTCCCAAGCATATTGCAACAAACGGTGTATTTCTATCGCTGCTCGTTTAGTTTTTATTGCCGTTTCAAATATACCGGTCATTTTTGAAACACCCTGTATTTGTTACGTGGCAAAAAATTATTGATGGTTGTACCTTGTTTTAGAAAAAAGTCTTTTTTTTAATACATTTTTAGAGGAGGTGCTTAATAATAAGTAATGTTCAATGGTTTACAACAGCCCCTCTTCTAACCTGACTGTGTCTTCTAACTAGGTACATACCTTGTTGTCTATAGCACAAGCCTTTACCTAATTTTTAGATGTGTATTGAAAGGCTACAATTACACTGGTAGTCCAAACAGGGGCATACTATCAGTTACTCAGGGTTAGAAGCCCAGTCGACCTTATAATCTTTGCAAGCCTAAAGTTACTGGAGCACATGAGATGTAGGGACGTAATAGCTTACTCGTCTGCTCTGACTCCCGAAGTCTCCTACACGCCATTTAGTAGATGTTCAAAGGAAAGTGGTCAAAACGTACAAGACACCTTTACGTCGTAACGTCAATGGAAGGAAGTGTCGTTCTGGTGGGTTCCTGTGCAATGAGCAAACTGACACTGCAGAAAACTACTTGTAGAGTGACTATGTGTTGCACTATTGAATGCTATTACCTTGTTGGTGCTGGGAGAGCTGTGTGTCAGTGGGAAAGTGTGCGGCTGGAGGTACAATATTGCAAATTAAGGATGGTGAAACCTAGAATTTTGCCATGGCTAACATCGTTCCACAGATGGAACAGTGGGCTTAACATGAATGAGAATGGTGCATCGTCCACTGACACACAGGAAAGTCCTCCAGCAAGAAAACTAGTAAGTGGTGCTTGTGGCGTACCGGTGTTGGTTCGCCCCGCCTTAACTGCATTCTATTTTCCGACAAGAGCGTATCAAATCTTCTTGATACCCGTTTGTACGGCCTCCTTCCTGAATTATTGAGCACATTATTATACTGTCGCTATTTCATCCTTTTTTAATGTTCAGTCCAGCCATGGGTATCTGAAACATAGTTTTACAATTTTGTATTCATTTCTACTTCTCTTGTAATGTGTGTTTTTAACCGAGATCACGGTTTTAATGTAAGAACTTGAAACCTCCAACTACAAAACTTTCAACCAACATTTTTTTCTCACAGTAGCTGCTTCTTTCTCTGTTTTTATCAATGGTCAGCAAGGCACATGTAACAGAGACTACCTTTTAGCACTTTTTTCAAACAGATTTAGTTTTATTTGGTATGTTATGTCGTGATTATAAGCAACCACAGCCTGTGCTGTCATTGCCAGACTGTCGCGAAGGGTCTCTAACATGAATCTGTGGGTTACTGCCCCGGCGAAATTGCTCACAAAGAAGGACTTTAATCTCACTAATTATTTACTTCATATTCTGCAAGGGCACTGAGATCCCCGTCACTGAGTGCCCTGAAACAAATATCATCATCGTTATTGTAATCATCGCCGTATCCAGCTAGAAACTCTCACATAGACGTGAAAGGCTCAGAAAAGGTTTTTGAATACATTTGATTATGTAGTGTAATTACACAAGTGAAATACTAAATTGCATCTTCCAGATCTAACGAAAAAAAAAATTAAGTGAACGAGCAAGTGCAAGTAAGGTGCCATGATGAATCAACAAGTTCTACATTTAGAAAAGGATATACAGGGTGAGTCACCATCACCTAAAATAACTCCTAAAGTATGATAGTAGCTGAAACGTTTGTGGGACAGATGCTGCATGGGACAATTGTCAGAGCGTGTGCTTCGATAAGTGCCGATGGCGTAAGGAATACCACTCAATCCATGATAAGAAGATTGCAGTACTGCATTGATACCAACGGTCATATCTTCGAACACCTTCTGTAAATGAAAAATTCATGCCACCTTCGTTGAACTTCAAAGACCTTACTGCTACACATCATTGGATTCGTCTAGATAACCGCTACCAGAAAATAAGTACCAAACAACAGCATCGCATTAAAAAAAAAGTAAACCTTCATGTCTCTGAAGCGACCCCACCTAGCAACAAAAAAACACGTCATATTACGGCCCCCGTTGCCCCGTTGTCCCATGCAACTTTTGTCCCATAAACTTTTCAGCTCCTATCGTACTTTCGGAATTATTCTTGATGGCATTAGTTAGTGACTCACCCTGTTTATCACATATAAGCAGCGGATTTGCATTTTTCTTATGTAATCTGGGAAGATATCAGGTCGTTTATCAACAATCCAACACAAATTAAATTTCCGTTTCGTAATGACTTTCGTGCTCCGTGTAGAAGTAAAATCATAGCATAAATTTAGATACAAGGTTCAGACATATTCATTTAAGTGAGAAACCTATCATCATATGCAATTGATATTTGTAGTATCAATATATTTTCCCAAATTCCAAATAAAGAAGGGATAAGAAGCTATAAATTCCGTTTCCTTCTATTTTTTGTATTCCCTTTACGTTTTGTTCCATGACATTGTCATGTTATTTATGTGTCAAACCTCTCAAACTTGTTTCATTCTATTACATAACCTAATTTATTTTTCACATCTCCAATCGTTTATGAAATCTGCCGTTTACATAACAAACAGACAAAAATATTTGGAGTCCTGTTCGTGACATTACTTCTATCTATAGAGGATCTCACACTTCAAGCAATTAATTTTACTGACTGGCCTACTCCTTTTCTAGGTACTAACATGAAAAGTTCTCTGCTCGCAGTCGAAGAGAACGAAGTGCCTTAAGGTATTTCCTGTAACATTAACTAACATCGACGTTACAGTAATGTTAACAGAATGTCGTCCGTTTTCAAGAACATCTAGAAGTTATCGGAGAAACGTTCCACAATCTGAACTATTGACAATATTTTCTGACTGACTTTGGCACCACCGAAAGCAATAACATGAATACTACCAGCCCATGATTGGTACAAAACAGTCTGATGCAGCAGTAGTTGTAGTGTCCTCTGCAAACGGGGACTCATTGGCCCATTTTGGTCAGTAATCAGAATTTGTAGTACCTTGTATCACAGGCGCAACTTCTTTGTATTCACTTCCCTACAAGAGCTTCACAACAGCAGAAGCTGCTGCGGCTGCACCAAGAATGTTTGTTTACACGGCTCCCGTTGCACATTTATCTTACTACGGCCAACAGACCTCTTCGATACCCTGTTGTACCTACAAGTAAATTTCGTTTTTCGTCCTCTATCTCGTTTGTCAGTAGAAGTTTCCAGTTCCTGTACGCTGTCCAAGAACAACATTCTAGATTTATCTACGTTGTCACGAATATATCAACAGTCTGTCCTCGTTTGAGATCTGGAAAGTCGGCAAGGAAGTAGATCATCAGAATAGTGCAATAGTCACAGACGTACTGGAGGCTCAGAATGCTTCAAGGTATGTCCTTATACAAAGGCGGAGGTAACATGGCCAGGAAATCGTATAAATTTTTCAACACTTGTTTAACACACGATATTTAAGTCCGGCGCCATTGACAGATATGTTGTTGCTGTTGTGGTCTTCAATCCAGAGACTGGTTTGATGCAGCTCTCCATGTTGACAGATATAACAAGTGCGTTTGCTGACCTAACCATATCAGTAATACATTTATGTGTATTTACCTACTTGTTAAATTCAAATTTTTTTGTTTTCATAGTCAAGTGCTCTCTACAGTCAGACAGCTGTCTTCATATAGAGGTACCATCTCTCAAATAGTCTCCGGGAAAAGTAATCTTCGGATTTTTCGAGAGCCGGCTGAGAAATTTACTCGTTTTCAAGAGATCGTATTCTGGTTTCAAATCCACTAAGGAAACGAGAAAATGAAATGGACACATATTAATTCTCTGCCTCGTCTCCTATATGACAATAGCAAGAAAAATACCTCACTCGGAATACGTCCCACAGGCACTGAAATTTTTATCGGAAATTCTGTTCATGCTTTGTGGGACCCACATGTAAACTACTGGAGCGGTATGAGCATATATAACATTGCTGATTCCATAAATGGTACAGGGATAATTAGATTTACACGTGGATACATCAATAAAAGGGCCTGTGGCGTGTTGTTCTGTGAAGTAACATATGCTGCCAACTAACCTTCGGTCGTCTCTGTGATACAATATTTCAGTATGGATACCTAGGGGAACATGAAAGACATCTATTCGCTTTCGAATATCTTTAAACTTTAATGAATAAACGTAAAATTTCTGTATTGTATTTGTATAATCTTGTTACAGTTCAAAACAGATTTTGAAAAGTTGTTTCACTGAAAGAAAGGGAATATTGTAATCTGTTTTCAGGAAACTAGTACGAAAAGGAGATACTGAAAGTAAGGTTTCCGGAGGCAGACACGATCTGAAAATTTATGTCAAGTTTCTGGAGTCATATCCGGTGGGAGATGAATTAAAGTAGTGTCTGCATTCTATTGCATGTACTGTCGGTACAGGAAAATTTCTCTTCATCTTGTATCACTCAATTTTTAACAAATAGCAGAGAGCAAATAACGCTGCTTATGCAAGTGCTTACAACTATATGTAAACGTCTGAAGAGCTTAAGTGTGTAATTTATTGTCAGTTAATATCATATTCGACAGGTATAACTCGCGAATATTTTCCAGCTTCTGTCACTGAGGAGTTCGGAAGTTAAAAAGAGAAAGGATTAGCGAGTATCTTATTAGCATTCCTTTTTTTCTTTTGCACTTCATCCATTCAGTTCTGGACTATATTTGTATTATTTAGTGTAGACTTTCAAGCGTTCAGTAAAATAATTATAAACATTCTCCGTCCGGACGAGACTGTGTGCCTATTCGTAAAACTATTTGAGTTAGTCCCAGCATTGGAGATACAGGGTGAACAAAAACTCCAGCGACAAAAACATTTCGAAGGCTGCTCAGGTATATTTCCTGAGTATTTCGTTGTGAAGGATCTTTTGGCTCTATTGATTCCCTTTAGAGTAATTGCGTTTAGATTGATTTATCGACGTCATTTCTCTTTGCATCTGTATTGTACTTAAAATACCTGTACCACAGTACCAATATGGATGGTATGCGCTGCGTGTCTTTCTCCAAAACAGATCTATTCCATTTACTTATTCTACTTGATGTTGACATCAGTAATGCCCAATGTACTGCTCGTTTTTGTCTCGGGTTTATTTTCCATGCAGTGTCAGTTGTAAGTTGACAGTGACACACAGCAGTATGGCTAGATTTACTGAGAAAGAGTTGGCCGACATATGACTCACGTGTGGGTTCACTGAACCTAATAGATGAGCTCCGCAATGACGTCTCAGTACCGACGGAAATTTTATTAAAGAACTTTTATACACTGAAGTGCCAAATTGCCTGTATATCTGCCTAATATCGTACCGAGCCCCCCGAGAGCACTCAGAACTGCCGCAACACGACGTTGCATGTTCTAAACTAATGTCTGAATCAGTGCTGGAGGGAGTTGACACCATAATCTGCAGGGCTGTCCATAAATCGGTAAGAGCACTAGGGGGTGGAGATCTCGTCTGAACAGCACGTTGCAAGACATCCCAGATATTCTCAATAATGTTCATGTCTCGGGAGTTTGGTGGTCATCAGAAGTATTTAAACGCGGAAGAGTGTTCCTGGAGCCACTCTGTAGTAATTATGGACGTGTGGGGTATCGCATTGTCCTGCTGGAATTGCCCAAGTCCGTCGGAATGCACAATGGGTGCGAATGGATGCAGGTGATGAGACAGGATGCTTACGTACGTGTCACCTGTCAGAGTCGTATCTAGACGTATCACGAGTCCCATATCACTCCAACTACACACGCCCCACAGCATTACAGAGCCTCCACCAGCTTGAACAATCCTCTTCTGACATGCAGGGTCCATGGATTCATGAGGTTGACTCCATACCAGTATATGTACATCTGCTTTATAAAATTTGAAATGAGACTCGTCCGACCATGCAACATGTTTCCCGTCATCAACAGTCTAATATGGTTGTTGACGAGCCCAAGCGAGGCATAAACCTTTGTGACGTGCAGCCATTAAGGGTACACAAGCGGGCCTTCGGCTCCGAAAGCCCATATCGATGATGTTTCTTTCAATGATTCGCACGCTGACACTTTTTGATGACCCAGCATTGATATCTGCTGCAATTTGCGGAAGAGCTACACTGCTGTCACGTTGAATGATTCTCTTCAGTTGTCGTTGGTCCCGTTCTTGCAGGATCTTTTTCTCACCGCAGCGATGTCTGAGATTTGATGTTTTACCTGATTCCTGATATTCATAGTGTTGTTGTGGTCTTCAGTCCTGAGACTGGTTTGATGCAGCTCTCCATGCTACTCTATCCTGTGCAAGCTTCTTCATCTCCCAGTATCTACTGCAACCTACATCCTTCTGAATCTGCTTAGTGTATTCATCTCTTGGTCTCCCTCTACGATTTTTACCCTCAACACTGCCCTCCAATGCTAAATTTGTGATCCCTTGATGCCTCAAAACATGTCCTACCAACCGATCCCTTCTTCTAGTCAAGTTGTGCCACAAACTTCTCTTCTCCCCAATCCTATTCAATACCTCCTCATTAGTTACGTGATCTACCCATCTGATCTTCAGCATTCTTCTGTAGCACCACATTTCGAAAGCTTCTATTCTCTTCTTGTCCAAACTAGTTACCGTCCATGTTTCACTTCCATACATGGCTACACTCCATACAAATACTTTCAGAAACGACTTCCTGACACTTAAATCTATACTCGATGTTAACAAAGTCCTCTTCTTGAGAAACGCTTTCCTTGCCATTGCCAGTCTACATTTTATATCCTCTCTACTTCGACCATCATCGGTTATTTTACTCCCTAAATAGCAAAAGTCCTTTACTACTTTAAGTTTCTCATTTCCTAATCTAATTCCCTCAGCATCACCCGACTTAATTTGACTACATTCCATTATCCTCGTTTTGCTTTTGTTGATGTTCATCTTATATCCTCCTTTCAAGACACTGTCCATTCCGTTCAACTGCTCTTCCAAGTCCTTTGCTGTCTCTGACAGAATTACAATGTCATCGGCAAACCTCAAAGTTTTTACTTCTTCTCCATGAATTTTAATACCTACTCCGAATTTTTCTTTTGTTTCCTTTACTGCTTGCTCAATATACAGATTGAATAACATCGGGGAGAGGCTACAACCCTGTCTTACTCCTTTCCCAACCACTGCTTCCCTTTCATGCCCCTCGATTCTTATAACTGCCATCTGGTTTCTGTGCAAACTGTAAATAGCCTTTCGCTCCCTGTATTTTACCCCTGCCACCTTCAGAATTTGAAAGAGAGTATTCCAGTCAACATTGTCAAAAGCTTTCTCTAAATCTACAAATGCTAGAAACGTAGGTTTGCCTTTCCCTAATCTTTCTTCTAAGATAAGTCGTAAGGTCAGTATTGCCTCACGTGTTCCAACATTTCTACGGAATCCAAACTGATCTTCCCTGAGGTCCAACATTTCTATGGAATCCAAACTGATCTTCCCCGAGGTCGGCTTCTACCAGCTTTTCCATTCGTCTGTAAAGAATTCGCGTTAGTATTTTGCAGCTGTGACTTATTAAACTGATAGTTCGGTAATTTTCACATCTGTCAACACCTGCTTTCTTTGGGATTGGAATTATTATATTCTTCTTGAAGTCTGAGGGTATTTCGCCTGTCTCATACATCGTGCTCACCAGATGATAGAGTTTTGTCATGACTGGCTCTCCCGAGGCCATCAGTAGTTCAAATGGAATGTTGTCTACTCCCGGGGCCTTGTTTCGACTCAGGTCTTTCAGTGCTCTGTCAAACTCTTCACGCAGTATCTTATCTCCCATTTCGTCTACATCTACATCCTCTTCCATTTCCATAATATTGTCCTCAAGTACATCGCCCTTGTATAAACCCTCTATATACTCCTTCCACCTTTCTGCCTTCCCTTCTTTGCTTAGAACTGGGTTGCCATCTGAGGTCTTGACATTCATACAAGTGGTTCTCTTCTCTCCAAAGGTCTCTTTAATTTTCGTGTAGGCAGTATCTATCTTACCCCTAGTGAGACAAGCCTCTACATCCTTACATTTGTCCTCTAGCCATCCCTGCTTAGCCATTTTGCACTTTCTGTCGATATCATTTTTGAGACGTTTGTATTCCTTTTTGCCTGCTTCATTTGCTGCATTTTTATATTTTCTCCTTTCATCAATTAAATTCAATATTTCTTCTGTTACCCAAGGTTTTCTATTAGCCCTCGTCTTTTTACCTACTTGATCCTCTGCTGCCTTCACTACTTCATCCCTCAGAGCTACCCATTCTTCTTCTACTGTATTTCTTTCCCCCATTCCTGTCAATTGTTCCCTTATGCTCTCCCTGAAACTCTCTACAACCTCTGGTTCTTTCAGTTTATCCAGGTCCCATCCCCTTAAATTCCCACCTTTTTGCAGTTTCTTCAGTTTCAATCTGCAGTTCATAACCAATAGATTGTGGTCAGAATCCACATCTGCCCCAGGAAATGTCTTACAATTTAAAACCTGGTTCCTAAATCTCTGTCTTACCATTATATAATCTATCTGATACCTTTTAGTATCTCCAGGATGCTTCCAGGTATACAACCTTCTTTTATGATTCTTGAACCAAGTGTTGGCTATGGTTAAGTTATGCTCTGTGCAAAATTCTACAAGGCGGCTTCCTCTTTCATTTCTTGGCCCCAATCCATATTCACCTACTATGTTTCCTTCTCTCCCTTTTCCTACTGACGAATTCCAGTCACCCACGACTATTAAATTTTCGTCTCCCTTCACTACCTGAATAATTTCTTTTATCTCGTCATACATTTCATCTATTTCTTCATCATCTGCAGAGGTAGTTGGCATATAAACTTGTACTACTGTAGTAGGCATGGGCTTTGTGTCTATCTTGGCCACAATAATGCATTCACTATGCTGTTTGTAGTAGCTAACCCGCACTCCTATTTTTTTATTCATTATTAAACCTACTCCTGCATTACCCCTATTTGATTTTGTATTTATAACCCTGTAATCACCTGACCAAAAGTCTTGTTCCTCCTGCCACCGAACTTCACTAATTCCCACTATATCTAACTTTAACCTATCCATTTCCCTTTTTAAATTTTCTAACCTACCTGCCCGATTAAGGGATCTGACATTCCACGCTCCGATCCGTAGAACGCCAGTTTTCTTTCTCCTGATAACGACGTCCTCCTGAGTAGTCCCCGCCCGGAGATCCGAATGGGGGACTATTTTACCTCCGGAATATTTTACCCAAGAGGACGCCACCATCATTTAATCATACAGTAGAGCTGCATGTCCTCGGGAAAAATTACGGCTGTAGTTTCCCCTTGCTTTCAGCCGTTCGCAGTACCAGCACAGCAAGGCCGTTTTGGTTAATGTTACAAGGCCAGATCAGTCAATCATCCAGACTGTTGCCCCTGCAACTACTGAAAAGGCTGCTGCCCCTCTTCAGGAACCACATGTTTGTCTGGCCTCTCAACAGATACCCCTCCGTTGTGGTTGCACCTACGGTACGGCCATCTGTATCGCTGAGGCACGCAAGCCTCCCCACCAACGGCAAGGTCCATGGTTCATGGGGCACTCGTTAAATGGTAGTACGGGAAAATCCCCACTTCACCTCAGAGATGCTGTGTCCCATCGCTCGTGCGCCGACTATAACACCACGTTCAAACTCACTTAAATCTTGATAACCTGCCATTGTAACAGCAGCTACCGATCTAACAACTGCTCCAGTGACTTGTAGTCTTATATACGCATCGCCGCCAACAGTGTCGTAATCTGCCTGTTTATACATCTCTGTATTTGAATTCGCATGACTGTACTAGTTTCTTTCGGGCTTAGGTATCTACAGTCGTGCTCAGAAGTATCCGAACGACCTGAATTGCATTTCGCCTGATTCGCATGCAACCGGCATAACACAGCTGTCTAGCAGGTCCTCTAATCGCTCCTTGGTACAGTCGTTTGACTATTGAAAATGGTTCCAAGTCACCACTAGAAAACACTGCTCTGAATCGCAATAACTCAAGATGTAAAGTAATACCGCGATACCACAAATATCAGGGAACACCTTATCACAGATAAGACTGTCCTTAAGGCTTGTAAGATCACATTTATTACAATAAATGACATACCTGAAATGTTACCACTCTCATTATTACGTCAGATAGGTAATGCACGTAGTAAGTTCGCCGTATTCATGATTTACTCTTGGTACTAACATACCGTACTTATTATTTAACACAAAATGACATTAAAATATAAGTTATTCACGAGCAGCTAGTTGAGAATATGTATGAACTTCAAATGACACGACGAACAGTCTAGTTCTGCATATGGATTCAAACCTAGGTCATGCAGACTAAGCAAAGATTTCGTTACTGACAAAAACTAACAGCCATTCCTGATTAGGCATACAGAGAGCGATATACCTCGATTTTAGACAGTATCAGTTAACAAATATCAACTTTAAATTACATAACGCAGACATTTTTAAAGTACGCGAATTCCTACCCAGTCACTGTTAACGAACTACGAGAGATGTTAAATATTGCTTCTTCACAAGTAACTTACTTGAAATGCCATGAGGTAAAGCTTTGTGTTGGACAGGGATTCGAACCCAGAACCTAATCGGATTGATATCGAAGCACAATCAACTGTAACATATCGGATTTTCGCGGCAGTAGCTAGATGTTTTAACTGAAATGACGAGGCGAAACATTAATTTTTTCCTTCCCAGGACTCCAACCCGGCACCTGTCGCTGTTATATTCTAGAGAAAACGAACGTTAAATATGGATTTGTTGCAACAGCAGCGACATGTGAGCATGTTTGAACTAGAAATAATATGACGAAGAGTTCAGTGCTGACTGGGAATTGAGCCCCACACATATCGTTGTTGACTACACACAAAGAGACGTCAGCTACCGAATTTTTCTCCACCAGCAGCTCGGAATAACACCTTGAACTTACAGTGATCTCACAAATAGATCTGTGTCTCACTGGGAGCCAAAAACGAAGAATCAATGTTGACAATCAATGAGAATACATTAAATATCAAAATTACACTCCTGGAAATGTGTCAGACCCACCATACTTGCTCCGGACACTGCGAGAGGGCTGTACAAGCAATGATCACACGCACGGCACAGCGGACACACCAGGAACCGCGGTGTTGGCCGTCGAATGGCGCTAGCTGCGCAGCATTTGTGCACCGCCGCCGTCAGTGTCAGCCAGTTTGCCGTGGCATACGGAGCTCCATCGCAGTCTTTAACACTGGTAGCATGCCGCGACAGCGTGGACGTGAACCGTATGTGCAGTTGACGGACTTTGAGCGAGGGCGTATAGTGGGCATGCGGGAGGCCGGGTGGACGTACCGCCGAATTGCTCAACACGTGGGGCGTGAGGTCTCCACAGTACATCGATGTTGTCGCCAGTGGTCGGCGGAAGGTGCACGTGCCCGACGACCTGGGACCGGACCGCAGCGACGCACGGATGCACGCCAAGACCGTAGGATCCTACGCAGTGCCGTAGGGGACCGCACCGCCACTTCCCAGCAAATTAGGGACACTCTTGCTCCTGGGGTATCGGCGAGGACCATTCCATGAAGCTGGGCTACGGTCCCGCACACCATTAGGCCGTCTTCCGCTCACGCCCCAACATCGTGCAGCCCGCCTCCAGTGGTGTCGCGACAGGCGTGAATGGAGGGACGAATGGAGATGTGTCGTCTTCAGCGATGAGAGTCGCTTCTGCCTTGGTGCCAATGATGGTCGTATGCGTGTTTGGCGCCGTGCAGGTGAGCGCCACAATCAGGACTGCATACGACCGAGGCACACAGGGCCAACACCCGGCATCATGGTGTGGGGAGCGATCTCCTACACTGGTCGTACACCACTGGTGATCGTCGAGGGGACACTGAATAGTGCACGGTACATCCAAACCGTCATCGAACCCATCGTTCTACCATTCCCAGACCGGCAAGGGAACTTGCTGTTCCAACAGGACAATGCACGTCCGCATGTATCCCGTGCCAACCAACGTGCTCTAGAAGGTGTAAGTCAACTACCCTGGCCAGCAAGATCTCCGGATCTGTCCCCCATTGAGCATGTTTGGGACTGGATGAAGCGTCGTCTCACGCGGTCTGCACGTCCAGCACGAACGCTGGTCCAACTGAGGCGCCAGGTGGAAATGGCATGGCAAGCCGTTCCACAGGACTACATCCAGCATCTCTACGATCGTCTCCATGGGAGAATAGCAGCCTGCATTGCTGCGAAAGGAGGATATACACTGTACTAGTGCCGACATTGTGCATGCTCTGTTGCCTGTGTCTATGTGCCTGTGGTTCTGTCAGTGTGATCATGTGATGTATCTGACCCCAGGAATGTATCAATAAAGTTTCCCCTTCCTGGGACAATGAATTCACGGTGTTCTTATTTCAATTTCCAGGAGTGTATTATCCACCAGCACATAGGTGTTCTCATGCTAGAGCTTGATAATACATAATAAAATCTTTAGTGCCGGACCAGGATTCCAACCCATTCACGCGCAACATGTGGACATGTTGAGGAATCTGCAGTTTTGAACAAACAACAAATTGTAGCCGAGCTGTATTGTCACGAAGAGATCAAATTCCGCGTTAAGGGCAATCTGAGTTGCATTCCCAGTTCAGAATCATAACTTACAGAAGTTCAAATAAGAGATGGAATAAGTGCCCTGTGACCCGACATAACGTTTGTTTCATCACTAGAAATAAATATCTAGTATAAGAAAGGTTACTGGTGACAGAGTTTCTACTGTCGCCACTCCAGACTTTATTGTGGTCAAACTAACGTCTACTTGGTAGAGAAGGAATATCATTTTTAATGTGAATTTCAGACAACAGTGCCATTATTTCTTCTTCACTTGGTGTAGCCAGAAGAGAATGGAATCTGTCTCTCCCTATATAAGATCATTAATAGAAGTTGGAATCGAATCCAGACCATAGGTCATAGGTCATAGACCATAGGTCATCAGTCCAACAGACCACCAAATCCTGTTCTCTGTGACTCATTTTTCTATCGTAATGCCGTTACGCCACACTGGATGAGAATACTGACACACAGGCTCCCTGTAGTAATTTGCAGTATGATCAGTAAATTCATTTACTTGGTTGACCGAATCACCATGAACTAGCTGCCTCGGCTACCCAGTGCATACATTCGACTCCATTTTGTAATCACCGAAATAAAATCACGTAATTGCCACCTACACAGAACAGCCAACAGTGTAGGATGCAGAAATTTAAATAGGAATTGGTCCTTTCCGCTTGAACTACTCTATTGCGCTTTCCGTTTGTTGAAAACGTCGTGCAGTGCAAAAGAAAAGCTGTAACTGTTTGTCTCTCGGAAGTCTAGACCCGGCCATATGCATTATTTCACAGCGCAGTGGAATGCAGAAGTTCTGGGGGAATTGTTGAGTACATGGTAAGTGTCGCGCACTGTAGATAAGATGTCGTGAGTTCGAGTGCATGTAATCAATAAACTGCATGTGCATTGTCAGACTGTTATAGATAACCTCAGAGAATTCGCATACATACTTGATGATAAATATCTCTCTCACGTTTACTATTGTTTTAACCACACTAAAGGAAAACTTATGAAAATTGTGCACTGTATTATAAGAAATGAAGTAAAACTACCCACGATAACCTTACGACGACAGTCTGTTTTATTAAAACTGAGTATTTGTACACAAGCGTGCCTCTATCGACACGAATTAGTAAAATACTACTCATTTAGATTTTGATTGGGTCTGTGTTTAATTGGTATTCTGTGACATACTCAAGGGGTATACAGATGTGGTATTTCATAAATAAAGTTACATATTCCTAGAACCCAAAATTTGCTTGCCAGCAGTGGTAAGAGGCGTTACCTGTTGTGCAGCATTGTAACTTTTTCACTATTGCACTATGAGCCGAAACTATTTTCTTGCGATTTCCTTATCGATGTTTGATCTGACTGCTTGTAGCTCTTCCACAGAAGGGATAAAAACGTTGCAGTCAGTGAGACTGGAACTGGGAACCATAACATACGCTTTTTCACAGGTCAGCACGTTACCCAATAGCTGGCGAAGAAGTATGTGTCTTAGCTTCGTCTTACGATGCCAATGGTTCCTAGAACTCGTGAACCGCTATGTAAAGGACGAGATTACTTACGATTTCCACGTGCAACGACTTTACTGGGCTGAAAACCGTAAATTTACAATCTTTTATTACACCTCAAGCGATAATAACTCAGGTTATTCAATGGAAATGACAGGTAAAGTCAAGTGAACTTTGAGGCTTATTTCCGTGCACACCAGGAACTAACTCGTCGATCACAGATTTGCCAAACATACCCTGCCTTGTTGCCTAATCTCAGTTACAGTACCAGAAGGCAGAAGACGAACCGATGTGATCCTACAGTGGGCTGGGAAGTGACCATAGCTGCCGTCTCAAAGACGCGGCTGCTACGGCCTGGAATACGTTATCCGTCTGATTCACATTTGTGTAACTGGGTTTAGGGACTGGAGCGTAGTTACTAATAATACTCAAGTACTGACTTCTAACTAAGCTTCATAAATCAGTAACTCTCATAGTTGTTTTTATATTTCTTTCGTAAGTGTACTCAAAACTAAGAAAATCATTGACGAACGTTTTCGTGCCTTGCCGATAGTCGAGCACAACAAACAAATAAAAATAAAAAAACACTGTGCGTGTGTGTGTGTGTGTGTGTGTGTGTGTGAGAGAGAGAGAGAGAGAGAGAGAGAGAGAGAGAGAGAGAGAGAGAGAGAGAGAGAAATAAAATAAAAAAAGAATGAGAGAGAGAGTTAAAAATTGTTGCAAAGAAAGTGAATCATGGTATGTAAAGAAATCTTTCATTAAAATAACACGTTCCACTTCATTACGAAATGTCGTATTTATGATCTATGGAACAAGAATTAATCTAAGGGTAATCTAATCTAATTATGTCATATTGAGAAATAGCAATGAAGAGTCATGAATTACCGAAACTTTTGCCAATTCCAGTAACCAAATCTAAACTCGACAATAAAAGACGACAATTTTTGTAATAAACCGGGACTCCTACCAAGACCCTTTCGTCCCTGTTAACTAACGACGAAAGATGTCTGATATACCTCCATTCTGAAGTAACAAAGTGTGCATGCATTTAAAGATGAAGTGCATGATATGGAGTTCTGTGACGGAGATACGAACCCAACACATAATCGGATTGTTAACTAAGTAAAATCGAATGTTACATACCGGTTTTTTTACCAGCTGCTAGGTGTTTGAATCTAAAATAAGGATACAAACTTTTGTGCCTAAGCGACAATCGAACCGCTCACCTACCGTGCAACCACAAATGTAGCATAAGTATCAGCTGCTTACTCACCAACAGTAATATGTGTGCGTGTTTGACCAGAAATAACGGTACCTAATGCGATTGTTGTCAACACATGAACTGACATTAAAAATGCACGTTAATTTACACTAGCAGGCCGGTAAGCACGTGATAGGCTTGAAATCATATTATGAATATTTTTATACTGGATCAGGATTCGACCCACATACTTACCTTTGGAGGAGACCTAGAGAAGACTGCAGTCTTGGGAAAAGGAACTAAATGATTGAACTATATTGTTCCGAGAGATTCAGATCCTCGAATGGGGGAGATACAAATTCAAATCACAGTCCAGCACCAAATTTTTCGACATCTCTAGTTCAATCAAGTACCGGTAAAATAAGAGTCTGTTCCTTTAAATGGCTATCGGTTCATCAAATAAAATAAAATTTTCTAATGTAAGTTTACTGGCGACTGTATTTCTGTTTAACGTGACTTCCGCTATGTCATTTCATAATGTAAACCTGCTCTGCCCAGTTGGTAATGAAGGAAAGTGATGTTTAAGGCGGATTCTGGATTATAACGTCTTTCTCTTGGTGTACCAGAGGTAAAGCAAATCTGTTTGTGCCTCTTAAAAGTAAATGCCTGAACCCACGCATTGCATCTTTGATAGTTCCTTCCACCAGACTATTGTGGCCACATTTCCCAACCACAAGAGTGTGCTGTAACAGATGATGTGCTTACCTTACAAAATTAGTCACGGTGGAAAAAATGCGAGTCTATTCAATGGTTAAGTAGAAGCAAGTGCCCGCATCTCGTGGTCGTGCGGTAGCGTTCTCGCTTCCCACGCCCGGGTTCCCGGGTTCGATTCCCGGCGGGGTCAGGGATTTTCTCTGCCTCGTGATGGCTGGGTGTTGTGTGCTGTCCTTAGGTTAGGTAGGTTTAAGTAGTTCTAAGTTCTAGGGGACTGATGACCATCGATGTTAAGTCCCATAGTGCTCAGAGCCATTTTTAGAAGCAAGTTTCTGACGCGGAGATTATGCTGTTCTCATGTCAGTAGTATGTGGGTCGAATCCTGATCCAGTACAAAAATATTCATAATATGATTTCAAGCCCTATCACGTGCTTACCAGCCTGCTAGTGAAAATTAACGTGCATTTTTAATGTCTGTTCATGTGTTGACAACAATTGCATTAGGTACCGGTATTTCTGGTCAAACACGCACACATCTTAGTATTATTGATGCACGGTAGGTGTGCGGTTCGTTTGTCGCTTAGGCACAAACGTATGTATCCTTGTTTTAGATTCAAACACCTAGCACCTGGAAAGAAAAACCGATATGTAACATTTGATTTTACTTAGTTAACAATCCGATTATGTGTTGGGTTCGTATCTCCGTCACAGACATCAACATCATGCAATTCATCTTTAAATGCATGCACACTTTGTTACTTCATAATGGAGGTGCAAGCAGTCAGATCAAACATCGATAAGGAAATCGCAAGAAAATAGTTTCGGCTCATAGTGCAATGCTGAAAAAGTTACAATGCTGCACAACAGGTAACGCCTCTTACCACTTCTGGCAAGCAAATTTTGGATTCTAGGAATATGTAACTTTATTTATGAAATGCCACATTTGTATACCTCTTGAGTATGTCATAGCATATCAATCAAACACAGACCTAATCAAAATCTAAATGAGTAGTATTTTACTAATTCGTGTCGATAGAGGCACGCTTGTGTACAGATACTCAGTTTTAATAAAACAGACTGTCCTCGTAAGGTTATCGTGGGTAGTTTTATTTCATTTCTTATAATACAGTGCACAATTTTCGTAAGTTTTCCTTTAGTGTTGTTAAAACAATAGTAAACATGAGAGAGATATTAATCATCAAGTATATACGCGAATTCTCTGATGTTATCTATAACAGTCTGACAATGCACATGCAGTTTATTGATTACATACATGTGGAAAACTTGTTCTGAATTAAAGCTGTCAAACCAGGTTTGAAGAAGAGTAAAATGCCACTACCACACGACAGCTAATGTAGAACATACTTTTCTGGCGTATTTTGGCTCGATGCGCTCTCCCCATACATAACACAAAAGTTTCGAGATGCATCTGCTGGCTGGCTGCCTATTAAACCTGAAAAGAACAAAATGTCGCAGAAGTTAGCCCTTTTTTGACATGCGACTATTATGGGTTGAGATGTGAAGGGAATTATGTTCAAAGTTCCATTAGATTGATAACTTTAGCAGACAGCAGAATTGTGTTTATAAAAAACGTAGGAATGAATGCACTCGAACTCACGACATCTTATCTGCAGTGCGCGACACTTACCATGTACTCAACAATTCCCCCAGAACTTCTGCATTCCACTGCGCTGTGAGATAATGCATATGGCCGGGTCTAGACTTCCGAGAGACAAACAGTTACAGCTTTTATTTTGCACTGCACGACGTTTTCAACAAACGGAAAGCGCAACAGAGTAGCTCAAGCGCAGAGGAACACTTCCTATTTAAATTTCTGCATCCTACACTGTTGGCTGTTCTGTGTAGGTGGCAGTTACGTGATTTTATTTCGGTGATTACAAAATACAGTCGAATGTATACGCTGGATAGCCGAGGCAGCTAGTTCATGGTGATTCGGTCAACCAAGTAAATTAATGTATTGAACATACTGCAAATTACTACAGGGAGCCTGTGTGTGAGAATCCTCATCCAGTGTGGCGCACGGCGTTACAATAGTTACATGAATCACAGAGAACAGGATTTGGTGGTCTGTTGGACTGATGATAGCTTCATATCCCTACGGTCTGGGTTCGATTCCAAGTTCTGTCAATGATTTTATGTAGGGAGAGACAGATTCCATTCTCTTCTGGCTACACCAAGTGAAGAAGAAATAATGGCACTGTTGTCAGAAATTCACATTAAAAATGATATTCCTTCTCTACCAAGTAGACGTTAGTTTGACCACAATAAAGTCTGGAGTGGCGACATGTAGAAACTCTGTCACCAGTAACCTTTCTTATACTAGTTATTTATTTCTAGTGACGAAACAAACATTACGTCAGGTCACAGGACACTTACTCCATCTTTTATTTGAACTTCTGTAAGTCGATAAACATGGTTCTGAACTGGGAATGCAACTCAGATCGCCCTTAACGCGGTATTTGATCCCTTCGTGACAATACAGCTCGGCTACCATTTGTTGTTTGTTCAATACTGCAGATTCCTCAACATCTCCACATGTCGCGCGTGAATGGGTTCGAATCCTGGTCCGGCACTAAAGATTTCATTATGTATTATCAAGCTCTAGCATGAGAACACCTACGTGCTGGTGGATAATAATTTTGATGTTTAATGTATTCTCATTGATTGTCAACATTGATTGGACGTTTTTGGCTCCCAGTGAGACACAGAACTATTTGTGAGATCACTGTAAGTTCAAGGTGTTATTCCGAGCTGCTAGTGGAGAAAAATTCGGTAGCTGACGTCTCTTTGTGTGTAGTCAACAACGATATGTGTGGGGCTCAATTCCCAGTCAGCACTGAACTCTTCGTCATATTATTTCTAGTTCAAACATGCTCACATGTCGCTGCTGTTGCAACAAATCCATATTTAACGTTCGTTTTCTCTAGAATATAACAGCGACAGGTGCCGGGTTGGAGTCCTGGGAAGGAAAAAATTAATGTTTCGCCTCGTCATTTCAGTTAAAACATCTAGCTACTGCCGAGAAAATCCGATATGTTACAGTTGATTGTGCTTCGATATCAATCCGATTAGGTTCTGGGTTCGAATCCCTGTCCAACACAAAGCTTTACATCATGGCATTTCAAGTAAGTTACTTGTGAAGAAGCAATTTTTAACATCTCTCGTAGTTCGTTAACAGTGACTGGGTAGGAATTCGCGTCCTTTAAAAATGTCTGCGTTATGTAATTTAAAGTTGATATTTGTTAACTGATACTGTCTAAAATCGAGGTATATCGCTCTCTGTATGCCTAATCAGGAATGGCTGTTAGTTTTCGTCAGTAACGAAATCTTTGCTTAGTCTGCATGACCTGGGTTTGAATCCATATGCAGAACGAGACTGTTCGTCGTGTCATTTGAAGTTCATACATATTCTCAACTAGCTGCTCGTGAATAACTTATATTTTAATGTCATTTTGTGTTAAATAATAAGTACGGTATGTTAGTTCCAAGAGTAAATCATGAATACGACGAACTTACTAGTGCATTACCTATCTGACGTAATGGCTCTGAGCACTATGGGACTTAACACCTGTGGTCATCAGTCTCCTAGAACTTCGAACTACTTCAACCTAACTAACCCAAGGACATCACACACATCCATGCCCGAGGCAGGATTCGAACCTGCGACCGTAGCGGGCGCGCGGTTCCTGACTGTAGCGCCTAGAACCGCTCGGCCACTTCGGCTGGATAGGCGCTAATGTCTGGAACCGCGTGACCGCTACGGTCGCAGTTCGAATCCTGCCTCGGGCATGGATATGTGTGATCTCCTTAGGTTAGTTAGGTTTAAGTAGTTCTATGTTCTAGGGGACTGATGACCTTAGAAGTTTAGTCCCATAGCGCTCAGAGCCATTTGAACCATTTCTGAACAAACCGGATACATCGTAATTACAGTATTAAAATGCAAATGCCTGAAGAGCGACTGAAGTGTTGTCGGCGGATTTTGGTTACACCCTGTACTTTATTTAACGGCCATATTAGACAAAAGGAAAACTTTATCCTCTTAAATTTGCTATAGTTCAATTTCAATTTGATTCTAAATAACGGAAGTATTTACGTAAACTGTGGATAAATTCGCAATATGCATTCCAGTAATCGTAATTCTTTGTGGTACGTGCTTGAACAACATCTGCATTTCATCTGTTGTTTCTTTCCAATGTATGCACTAATTTTACTAATGTTTCATAACAGTTTCGCTGAGACATGCCGTTGATATAGATATGAGTGAACAATCACTAAATGAAAATGTATGTTGTTTATGAACTATTAATGCTTTAATTATAAACTTTCTCCATCTGGACGAGACTGTGCGCCTGTTTCGTATGCTTTTAATTAACTTAGACATTTAATATGTGGAGTTCTGTTTTTCCGCGTACGTGGCAGATTATTATTCCAAACTCTTGAGCACGTTTCGTTCAGTTTCAGAACATGTGCAGCGGGTGTTACAAACAACTTACGTGAGTGTGTTTTGTAATTAACCCACGGCAAATGCACTAAATTTTCTAGGTTCTCTGTACTGAAAAGATAAAAAATTCACGAAAGCGTGAGTTTCCTCTTCCCAGGAATCATATTCCATTCTTATTTGGTATTGTCATGTTTTCATGGGTTAAACTCCCGTTAAAACACTTGTGTTACATTAACTGAATAACTCAATCTGTAGTTGTAGACAGTGGTATACTACACTTTCACCTGCATAAAATGATTATAAAAGTCCGCAGACACTGGTATTTCTAAACTACTGTATTATTAACGGTATTTGTTACTATCTTTTTCAGTAACTTTCCTGAAGACAATACCGAAGCAAATACTAAAGTTTAACGAAAGGATTACTCTAGCTGTTACTCTCTCTCTCTCTCTCTCTCTCTCTCTCTCTCTCTCTCTCTCTTGTACTCTTTCTTTCATCATTAAAAGTATCTAATATTTCCGTGAAGACAGGGTGCTGTTACTGATTTCTCATTTGTAACAGTGCATTACTTGGATTACATCACTAAACACCCTGCTTTCACATGCCGTCATGTCTTCATTCACTTCAACATTACCCTCGGTTTGTCCATCCTCATAAACAACGTGTCACGTTCTCTATGTACTGTCCTCCACACAACACGATATTCAAATTTAAATATCCTGGTTTGTTCTGCCTAATTAGCGACGGCGTAGTCGGGGTCGTAACTTGCCACGAGAAACCAAATGTTTTGTAAGATATCGATAATTTCTTTTCCTAAATGCCAGGCCTACCTCAAAACTCGTCTCAAAATTCAGTATAACCTTATAAATGTAAGTTTTCATTTATATTAAAGTTCTTTCCTTCTTTTCGTTTCTATTCCCAAATTCTTCATTCCTTCATTCTTTTTTTCTTCTTTTTTAATATCATATGTGTAGGCTGCAATTGCCACTGTTTCATTGGCCATCCAAGGCTATTGGAAATTTTGATTTTAATATCTCATTCAGTTGGCCCAAGTGAACGTGAACCGCATACAATACGTTTTATCTACGCCTAATTCTTCATAAGTAGATTATTCAATTCCAATATTGTTTGAGACAATGTTTATTCCTCGAGTATTCCCAGGAGAGATAAGTTAGAAGCGGAGTGAAACACCTGGAAACAATAAATCAGTGATAAGTACAAATTAATTGTAATTTCTTCTTTCTTTGAGTATGTATTCTTCACTTAACCCAAATAATGGAAAAACTATTGAGTAGATGATTAGGGAAACTTTTTATCAACATTTTTAACATCGCTAGTATGGTTCTCTATGTCTTTTCCGTTCACTATCTAGTTCAAGATGTCATGCAGATACATCTAGTGCGTATGCATATTTCATTTGTTGTATTTTGTATTGTTATTTTGATATACTTGTGTGTTAGTTCTTGTTCTACCCGTTGAATGATTTAACTTCAGCCACTAACTATCCAGTTAATGCTGCGCTAGAAAAAGAACTGATTTTGTCATTACATTCGTATTCACTGGGATGCATTGTTTATTTAAGACAAATTGCAGTTCGTTATAAGAACTGGATATTTTAGCCTGATCGTCTCGGATCGCTTCACATTTACCTGAAAAGAATAGACCACTGTATACAACTAACCTATCGGCATATAACATTTTCATTCATGAAGCTTGAAACGTTTGTATTTACTGAGAACAATAGTAATCCAATCACGCTTCTTTGAGGGACCATTCCTGTTAGCTTCACAGATTACAGTGATAAAAGCCATAAAACTAAGACTATTAGATTAATGTGTTGCCTGAGATTTTCCCGACTAGCTAGTTGTAGGTATGGCTCTCGGGCGAGGCGTCGAATGTAGTTGTGAGATTTCTACAATATGTAATCGACACAACTGACCGAAATCTTCAGGTGCGGCGGCACACACTGTTGAGGTTGTAATTTTTTTCCTTTATTGTAATTTCATTCCCCTGCCCCATATGAGCAGGAGAGGGCTGGCAGTAGCACAGTCCACTGCTCTTCAGCCAAATGGCTTTAACAAAAATACAAGGGGAACTCTGATATAAAAACGGGGGTAAAAAGGGGGACATAAGAATACAGTAAATGGAGATGATGGGAGTAAAAATATACACAGTTGAAAAGTCGACATAAAGTTAAAAGAACACAGCTGGCAGTTCGTTGTGTACTTAAAATAACTGGAGTCAAACAGAAGGTATATATATATATATATATATATCGGGGAACATTACATTAATTAAAGCTCGTCCGACTGCATCACATGCTGCGTCGAGTAAATATTCTGTAACGAAAGCAGTCATATTTTTAAAGTAAGACTGCTTCTCCTCATTATAAACCTGACGAAGCGCTGCGTGCCTCAATTTTGTACAATTAGATCCACGTCATTCTTAGAAATAGATTTTTCAGATTGTACATTAATCAGATGTGTTTCCCCTGGTTGCTTCGTATGATGTAAATTCGTTAAACCTAATGATTTTAGGAGGAGTTTAAAATGTGCACTGCAAATCTACTCAAACCCAGTACTTAGTTTCAACAGTTTCATCAGTTGTTCTTGCTCGGTTGATTCAGATGATAAACAGAAAAATAAAAGAGGAAGACCTGGATTCAGTTACTAGACAGGTCCACAGTTCTTACTTTCTAGGGAAATTTACAGAAAAATTTTAACTTATTTTCCAGCATATCGTTAAGAGGATGAAACTTCATATTCTTTAAGGAATGACCTGGCAGACTGCGATAATGGTTCCACATCAATTATAGAATATTTCAGAACAAATGAAAATTTGTGCAGGATCGGGACTCGAACTTAGGTTTCCCACTTGCCGCGAGCGGCCGCTTTAAAGATTTTCCTTCTAGGAAGAACAGAAACCTATATTATTCACAAAACTATAGTACGTCCTTATACATTATAACTGTTCTGGAAGGAACCTCGTTGCTGACCTACCATGCAGCATGAAATAACAACATATTCAAAGTGGGGCCACCTCCGGCACCCTTATAAAGGTATAAATAGATATTAAAACAAACTTCAAAGAACCATTCCATTGCTAACTGTGTAAAAGTTAGTTCTTCCTTGGACGCATACTCGCGTAGTTTTCCTTAACTGATCACTTTACTTGGTCGGCTGCACAACGATGGCACCGTCGCTCATCTTTGTGCACCCGGCACACCCTAAGTATATGGCGGATCCGCAAAACCCATCCTAGGAATTTTGCATACCAGTCCTTGTACTTTCGTAGCCGTAACAGTTTTGTGTGGCCATCTTTCAAGCATTGCCAGCAATCCAGTACTTCAGACGTGTGTGTCTATACATGTGATCCACGCCACTGTGTTCGCCTTATGACGTGGAAAATATGTTTCCTCTGGAAAAAATACTATGCCGAAAGATATTGCTGTACATATAGTGCGCCGCATGAACGCTGTTACCTTCCTTGCTAGAGTCCAGACAGCCAACGCCTCACCGCTGACCAGCTGGTGGTCGACCGTATCCAGCACGCCACGTTGCTGACACATGGGCCAGTCCGCCAAATGTAATGCGTACTTTTTGTCATTCGTTGGGTATTTCCGATTCACTACAACGTACCATGTTTACCTGACTGATGTAGGTAGGTGCAGGTTGTGTACCGTGTGCCACATCACGTGCCAATTAACGGCAGCATGTTTCCGTTCCATCCTGTTCCGGGCGATCTGTCGAAGAAGCAGATGGTGCAAGTCCTTCGATGTCGACTGTCGGGACATCGGTAAACGCTCTCGAACGTAACTGTGATCTACGATGAACGTGCGCACATACATAAACGGGAACGATATATGGCCAACACTGACCGGGGTAAGATGCAGTATTGGTACTAGTTCTTCGATGATCGTACCCGTAAGCGAGTGATTGCTGTTGCGCCACGGTTTTAGCACAGTATTAATATACATGGCGCGCACCTTCTCGTGCACGTTCACTTCCCGCTGTCTCCTTATCAAAGATGATACCCAAAATAAGAGGGTTTGCACCACAGGTAACGGTCCTTCCCTTCCTGGTTCTAGTCCATGCTCCACGTGCATGAATTGTGATATTCGGACGTTGATCTTGCTGCCAGCTGCCAACCAGTACTTTCCGTAGCCAATGCAGTGCTGATCGAGTCTCCCCCTCATTCCAGACGAGGAACACAATGTCATCCACGTGTGCTCTACATTTGAATGACAGATACCGCAGGGAGATCCCGGTAAGACGGCGGCGAAGACCTGCGAGGCACGGCGATGGCATATAGGAAGATCGACAAGGGGCAACCCTGTCAGACTCATCTTAAGATCTTAAAATACTCTGCTCTCCCTCCTTTGATCACCAAAGCTGATCTGGCGCCGTGTTACAGCAGCATCACTGCAGTGGTCAATAATGGCGATACACCAATCCTATTCATCACCGCCGCGAGGTACACATGATCCACTCGCCGGAGGTGGCATGCAGCCTCGAGGGCGACTACGTCACGATAGTCTCCCAAGGCTGTGTGGTTATTAGTGATGGCGCCAAGACAAGTCTGATCGGCATGTATTCGATCCGCCAGCGACGTTTCCATACGGCTGCCCAGTATGCTCATAAGTATCTTGTAGCTGCTATTAAGGAGGGTCAAGGGACGATAATCACAAGGTTGTTTGCCACCACGTGGCTTGGGTATAGGGATCATGAGCTCTTCCGTGAATTTTATGGGAACCAGTACTTCTTGCCGCAGAAGCTCATATTTTGGCTGTCACAGCACGCCTCCAGGAGCGGCACAAATCTCCCTTTGTCCTGGTGGCTTCGCTCCTTTGTGCCCGCACAACATTAGCTTGATTCCCACACAAGGAGCAGTAGTATACCACGCCACAGCGAGACAATGACGGAAGAAAACAGTGTCTCGACCCGTGCGGGTATGACGCTAACAGATAGTGTGAGCACAAGAGAGTAAAGGCACCAGGACCCATGGAGATTTGGGCCGCTCCTGGAGGTATGCTGGTACAGCGAAAAAGGTTAACGCGGCCGCTCGCAACAAGCGGGAAATCCGGGTTTGAGTCCCGGACCGGCACAAATTTTCATTAAAGATAAACTCTGTGTTCTGCCTTACAGCAGGTCTTGTCATGGGCGAAGCCTCGTCAGAGAGGTCCACCCCATGGGAGTCTAGGGAAGTGATTCCAGTGGTGGTTTTTCATTAGTTATGAAATATTCTACAACTAATTCGGGAGTTCGTAACTGAATACGCCTGTTAATCGTCAACGCAGTCTCTCACACTGCGCCGCAGTCTCATATTCTCCTTCGCGTATTAAACACATTTATGCCTGCTAGGCCTGTCGGCGTACTGAATTCAGGTGAGAGCGTTCACTCTTAGACCGCTGTGCGTGATGTACGGGGAGATTCTGCTCTGGCAGGTTACTCGCTGGTCGGTGCCCCCTGCACCTGGCAGTTGCGCTGCTGTTGACAGATGTGTGGGACTCAGCTTCTGACTGCAGGTATGAAGGAAGACAAATGCCGGCCTGGTCGGGACAGCTGCTGCTCATCCCCGCGGCCTACTTGCAGCCTACATGTTCACCGATCACGAGAAGTCGACGAGATTACCAACACGACATTTCACGACGTGATTCTTTGCTTCGAATACATCTGTATCCCAAATAACAGAAAAAAATGCGCATAAACTCGTTTTTCGGAGACGACTTTTTTCAGTCGTTCCGACCTTGGGTATTTGTGGTCTCCCTGAATTACTCCCTACGAACCCAGTTTCCTCAAGATACATCGCCGATTTCTTTCCACAGTCTTGTTCATTTTTTAATCTACTGTTGAACTATTTTGACGGACGTTACCCAGACCCGAAGGAATCTAATTCATCGTTACTATGTACTCGTACTAAATCTTGTATTATGTCTCACTAGCCCGTGCCAAGGACGTTAGAGACAAATGACTCATTGAAGTCGATATACGAGACCCAGTCACCGATGTTCTGGTCCACTTTCTTCGGAAAATTTCTAATGATGATGTGAAGAGCAGAATGAACGAAATAATGAAGAGTACTGCAAAACAGAAATAATTTCGAGACGGGAGAAGAGCATGTCAAGAAAAGCAGGTGAAGTTGAATTATGAGATGGAGACCTTGAAATATCACAAATATTAAATTATTCAGTTTTGACGTTATTTCACAGTATTTTATTATGAAGCCCCAGGTTCGATTTCATTGCAACCAATAAAGTCGTCTCCGACACGTGGTGACCGGACGAACGATGTCCTTCAATCCATGCTGGATGTTGTTTTGGTCTCAAGTTGTGCTAGGGTCATTCCGGAGATTTTTTTGATGTCCGCTATCTACTATCTACTTGTTTTCCCTCTACGTCTTCAGTTTTCTTTGCTTCCGAGCATTGCCACTTTTTTAGTGAGTCTTATGCTCTCATGTTATGCCAAAAATACCTTAATTTTATCTGCCATATTTTGGCCTCCAAACATATCAATAAGTTTTTTTTTTCAAAATTATGTTTTCCCGCATTAACTGACTTCTATTGGACCACAAATGTTAATAAAAATGTTAGGGCTGCAATAATTATTTATGTTTAAATTCTATAGAATTATTTTACTACGTTATTTTCCTTAAAATCTGTCCGGAACGTCAAACTGCTCACGTTGAACTAACACTCAGGAAAATCTTTTATTATGCTCGTAACATAGTATTAACGCTTCGAAGGGAGATACATGATATGCACCCGAGCTGAATCTCAACTAGCCAGCTATCTGGAACTGATCATTAAGTTCTCAAGTTGCACCCGTGGTCTAGGGGTGGCGTCTTTGTTTCATAATCAAAACGTCTTCGGTCCCGCGTTCGATCCCCGCCACTTGCTAAATTTTGATAAATAATCAGCATTGGCGGCCGAAGACTTCCGGCATAAGAAGTCAGCGTCATTCTGCCAACAGCCCTGTCAAAGAGGGCGGAGGAGCGGATAGAGGTTCAGCGCACTCTCTTGTCCTAGGGGTGGGAAATTGCCCCTAATGGCAGAAGAATCAAAATGATCAACGACATGAGGATGCAGAAGGCAATGGAAACCACTGCATTAAGGACACGTAACGTGTATCCACAGGACATGTGACCTGTAATTGAAGAAGCGTCATTATGATCTCTCCATTGGCAATAGATTCCGGAATAGTCCCCCGTTCGGATCTCCGGGAGGGGACTGCCAAGGGGGAGGTTACCATGAGAAAAAGATTGAATAATCTACGAAAGGATAACGTTCTACGAGTCGGGACGTGGAATGTCAGAAGCTTGAACGTGGTAGGGAAACTATAAAATCTGAAAAGGGAAATGCAAAGGCTCAATCTAGATATAGTAGGGGCAGTGAAGTGAAGTGGAAGGAAGACAAGGATTTCTGGTCAGATGAGTATCGGGTAATATCAACAGCAGCAGAAAATGGTATAACAGGTATAGGATTCGTTATGAATAGGAAGGTAGGGCAGAGGGTGTTACTGTGAACAGTTCAGTGACTGCGTTGTTCTAATCAGAATCGACAGCAGACCAACACCGACAACGTCAGTTCAGGTATACATGCCGACGTCGCAAGCTGAAGATGAACAGATAGAGAAAGTGTATGAGGATATTGAAAGGGTAATGCAGTATGTAAAGGGGGACGAAAATCTAATAGTCACGGACGACTGGAATGCAGTTGTAGGGGAAGGAGTAGAAGAAAAGGTTACAGGAGAATATGGGCTTGGAACAAGGAATGAAAGAGGAGAAAGATTAATTGAGTTCTATAACAAGTTTCAGCTAGTAATAGCGAATACCCTGTTCAAGAATCACAAGAGGAGGAGGTATACTTGGAAAAGACCGGGAGATACGGGAAGATTTCAATTAGATTACATCATGGTCAGACAGAGATTCCGAAATCAGACACTGGATTGTAAGGCGTACCCAGGAGCAGATATAGACTCAGATCACAATATAGTAGTGATGAAGAGTAGGCTGAAATTCAAGACATTAGTCAGGAAGAATCAATACACAAAGAAGTGGGATACGGAAGTACTAAGAAATGACGAGATACGTTTGAAGTTCTCTAACGCTATAGATACAGCAATAACGAATATCGCAGTAGGCAGTGCAGTTGAAGAGGAATGGGCATCTCTAAAAAGGGCCATCACAGAAGTTGGGAAGGAAAACATAGGTACAAAGAAGGTAGCTGCGAAGAAACCATGGGTAACAGAAGAAATACTTCAGTTGATTGATGAAAGGAGGAAGTACAAACATGTTCCGGGAAAATCAGGAATACAGAAATACAGGTCGTGGGGAATGAAATAAATAGGAAGTGCAGGGAAGCTAAGACGAAATGGCTACAGGAAAAATGTGAAGACATCGAAAAAGATATGATTGTCGGAAGGACAGACTCAGCATACAGGAAAGTCAAAACAACCTTTGGGGACATTAAAGCAACGGTGGTAACATTAAGAGTGCAACGGGAATTCCACAAATGCAGAGGAGAGAGCAGATAGGTGGAAAGAATACATTGAAAGCCTCTATGAGGCTGAAGATTTGTCTGATGTGATAGAAGAAAAAACAGGAGTCGATTTAGAACAGATAGGGGATCCAGCATTAGAATCGGAATTTAAAAGAGCTTTGGAGGACTTACGGTCAAATAAGGCAGGAGGGATAGATAACATTTCATCAGAATTTCTAAAATCATTGGGGAGGGGGGGTGTTTTTGGGGAAGGAGACCAGACAGCGAGGTCACTGGTCTCAACGGATTAGGGAAGGACGAGGAAGGAAGTCGGCCGTGCCCTTTGAAAGGAACCATCCCGACATTTGCCAGGAGCGATTTAGGGAAATCACGGAAAACCTAAATCAGGATGGCCGGACGCGGGATTGAACCGTATCATTGGGGGAAGTGGCAACAAAACGACTGTTCACGTTGGTGTGTAGAATATATGAGTCTGGCGATATACCATCTGACTTTCGGGAAAGCATCATCCACATAATTCCGAAGACGGCAATAGCTGACAAATGCGAGAATTATCGCACAATCAGCTTAACAGCTCATGCATCGAAGCTGATTACAAGAATAATATACAGAAGAATGGAAAAGAAAATTGAGAATGCGCTAGGTGACGATCAGTTTGGCTTTAGGAAAAGTAAAGGGACGAGAGAGGCAATTCTGACGTTACGGCTAATAATGGAAGCAAGGCTAAAGAAAAATCAAGACACTTTCATAGGATTTGTCGACCTGGAAAAAGCGTTCGACAATATAAAATGGTGCAAGCTGTTCGAGATTCTGAAAAAAGTAGGGGTAAGCTATAGGGAGAGACAGGTCATGTACAATATGTACAACAACCAAGAGGGAATAATAAGAGTGGACGATCAAGAAAGAAGTGTTCGTATTAAGAAGGGTGTAAGTACATCGAGGAAGCAATTATGGAAATAAAAGAAAGGTTCAGGAGTGGAATTAAAATACAAGGTGAAAGGATATCAATGATACGATTCGCTGATGACATTGCTATCCTGAGTGAAAGTGAAGAAGAATTAAATGATCTGCTGAACGGAATGAACAGTCTAATGAGTACACAGTATGGTTTGAGAGTAAATCGGAGAAATACGAAGGTAATGAGAAGTAGTAGAAATGAGAACAGCGAGAAACTTAACATCAGGATTGATGGTCACGAAGTCAGTGAAGTTAAGGAATTCTGCTACCTAGGCAGTAAAATAACCAATGACGGACGGAGCAAGGAGGACATCAAAAGCAGACTCGCTATGGCATAAAAGGCATTTCTGGCCAAGAGAAGTCTACTAATATCAAATACCGGCCTTAATTTGAGGAAGAAATTTCTGAGGATGTACGTCTAGAGTACAGCATTGTATGGTAGTGAAACATGGACTGTGGGAAAACCGGAACAGAAGAGAATCGAAGCATTTGAGATGTGGTGCTATAGACGAATGTTGAAAATTAGGTGGACTGATAAGGTAAGGAATGAGGAGGTTCTACACAGAATCGGAGAGGAAAGGAATATATGGAAAACACTGATAAGAAGAAGGGACAGGATGATAGGACAACTGCTAAGACATGAGGGAATGACTTCCATGGTACTAGAGGGAGCTGTAGAGGGCAAAAACTGTAGAGGAAGACAGAGATTGGAATACGTCAAGCAAATAATTGAGGACGTAGGTTGCAAGTGCTACTCTGAGATGAAGAAGTTAGCACAGGAAAGGAATTCGTGACGGGACGCATCAAACCAGTCAGTAGACTGATGACAAAAAAAAAAAGCAATATTCGCTTTAATAGTTACAATAAAATTACACTTTTTAACCCTGGTTTATGTTGCTCACATAGACATGTTCACAAATATGTAGTGAATTAATCACTCATCGATAGAATAATGCACCCCCCCCCCCCCTTCGTACACGTACAACCGCCCAGATGCAACCAGACACACAGCTTACGTGGATTGCAGGTACTAAATTATACTGAAGAAATGCAATTACTCTAGGTGTTATTTGACGTCTATCTTGATTTATTTTCGAATAATGCTTGTTTCACAAGCGTCAGACTCTGCTGGTAGCACTTAATAAGAGTGACAATTTTGTCTCTCTTTACCTAAATGTAAAGACTGATAAAGCATAGGTAGTTAGTAGATTTAGATCACCTGCTAAAACACAAACAGTGTGCTGAGGACAGTACCCATTCTTCCAGCCAAACAAGGAAAAGTAATTAATACGAGTACAAACATTTATTCTCACAACGAATGACTATGAATAAACTTCCCTGTAAAGCTTCTTTACTTTAATTGCTTTCCTAGCTGCGTCTTTCACAAGAAATATCAGAGGTTTCCGATCTGTGTGGCGTACATTTTTAATCCATGAAAACAGAATTCTTCCCTTACTGTAAGCAGCAAGTAGTTGATATGGTCTATTACAGAACAGATACGTTATTTGGCGTGCTTCCTTCTCGACCCCTCCACTGTTCCCCTACAAACCCCCTTCCTCACATAACTACGGTGCAATGGGAATCCCACAGTTAAGTACAGAAGAGAGAGCGGATAGGTGGAAGGGGTATAACGAAGGCTTGTATGATGACATGGTAGAAGAAGGAACAGAGGTGGGAGATTGAGTATTATAATCAGGACATAAGAGATTATTTATGATCAAATAAAGCACAAGGGATAGATAGTATTCCATCGGAATTACTAAAATAATTGTGGATGTGGCAACGAAAAGACTATTCACACTGGGGTGCATAATGTGTACGATAAGCGATATACCTTCAGAATTCCGGAGATGTCAAGAAACAGTGTGAGAATTATTACAAAATCAGATTAACACCTCACCCATTCACGTTGCAATAGTTAATACATAGAAGATGGAATAGAATGCTGAGGAGCTGTTATGTAATGATCAGTGTGGCTTTAGGAAAGGTAAAGGCACCAGAGGGGCAGCTCTGACGTTGCGGTTGATAATGGAAGGAAGACTGAAGAAAAATCAAGACACGTCTATAGTATCTGACGACCTGGAGAAAGCGTTGACAATGTAAAATGGTACAAGAAAGCGTTGACGATGTAAAATGGTGCAATATTTTCGAAATCCTGAGGAACAGGAATGTAAGCCACATTAAAAAACGAGTAATATACAATTTGTACAGAAACAAAGAGGGAACAATAAGGCTGGAAGAGCACGAACGAAGTGCTCGGATAAAAAGGGGTGTATGCCAGGGATGCAGTCTTTCCCCCTCTGTTCAAGATATACATCGAAGAATTAAAGACGGAAATAAAAGAAAAGTGCAAGAGTGGGGATTAAAATTCAAGGTCAAAGGATATGAATGATAAGATTCGCTGATGACCTTGCTACTCTGAGAGAAAGTAAAACCGAAGCACAGGATCTGTTGAACGGAATGAACAGTCTTAGCAGAAATGAGAAGAGCGAGAGACTTAACATCAGAATTGGGGCTCACGAAGTAGACGAAGTTAAGTAATCCTGCTACCTAGGCAGAAAAATAACTCGTGCTGGACTGAGGAAAGAGGACTTAAAAAAGCAGACTAGCACTGGCAAAGAGTGCATTCCTAACCAAGATAAGTCTGATAGTATCAAACACAGATCCTAATTTGAGGAAGAAACTTCTGAGAATGGATGTTTGGAGTGTAAGCGTAGCGTTGTATGGTAGTGAAACATGGACTGTGGGAAAGCTGGAACAGAAGAGAATCGAAGCTTCCGAAATGTGGTGCTAAAGAAGAATGTAGAGAACTAGGTTGACTGATAACGTACGGAATGAGGAGGTTCTCCATAGAATAAGTGAGACAAGGAATGTATGGAAAACGCTGGGACAGGGTGATAGGACATATGTTAAGATATCAGGGAATAAGTGCCATGGTAATAAAGGGAGCTGTAGAGAGCACAAACTGCAGAGGAAGAAAGAGGTTGACACAGTGGAGGTATTCGTGGCGGTTGCATCTAATTAGTCATAAGACTGACAAAAATAAAATGAAGTAATGAGGCCAATTGTCGTTAAATGTGGTCACACAAAAGTATGAGAGTGCTGTATCACCTTATACTACTGAAGTGCATTGACTTCATATTACTCTATAATAGAGACGTGCTGTTATGTCCATGAACAAACTATTCCTTATCTTGCAGGGACCCAGTTTTCACTTCATTATGTAGACAATAGGAGTTCTAACACTATGAACTCTTTGCTGAGTTTATTTATACAGTTGAACATTTCGATGAAAATACTTGTACAAACACATGCAGTCGTAGTTATACACATTGTACCCAGTATAATATTTCATAATTTTCAGTTAACATTTTTAACAGAAAACTTTAATTACACAACTTTCTCTCGGCTGTCTAGCCACTATATTATCACAGAAAGTAAAATATATTACTCAGAATTATCAGTGCATTAGCAATTAATGTAAAGTGGAATTTATTTTGTATGTACGTCTCCCGATAGTCACCAGCAGACCAAAACCCTCAGTGTCTCAAAGAAAACAGTGTTGCTTTATGAAAATTGTCAGCTAGATAAATAAAATATGCATTAACGTCATATAAACGGTAGACAGTTCCATAATAGAATAAATTCTGCCACCTATTCATGTTAGATCAGAATAACCCAAACAGGCGTGATAACTGGGTAGCTGACCCATCTTTTTATAGGCCCATAAAGGGTGACATTTGTTGAACTATATAAAAAAAACGTAAATTAGTTACAAAATACGGAGTGCAAACACTTTATTTATCATGTAAGTGTCATTACAGATATTTTGATTTAAGTTATGCCATGTTCGTTATGCCTGCCTCCATTGGCGATGATGTGACGGAGACAAATAGCGAAATTCTGCATGACCCGCTGAAGTGCCGGAACACCGATGCTGTCGATGACCTCCTGTGTGGCTGTTTTCAGCTCACTAATGGTTTTGGTATCATTGCTCTAAACCCTGTCTTAATATAGCCCCACAAAAAGGAGTTACATGTATTCAGATACAGAGAATATGGCGGCCAATCGAGGCCCATGCCAGAGGCCTCTGGGTACCCACAGCCAGAATGCGGTCCACAAAGTGCTACTCCAGGACATCAAACACGCTCTTTCTTCGATAGGGTCGAACTCCGTCTTGTATGAACCACACCTTGTCGAAATCAGGTTCACTTTTGATAATGGGATGAAATCATCTTCCAACGGTTTTGGAAGATGACTTCTTCGTAGTCATCGTACCATCAAGGAATATCGCACCGATTATTCCGGGACTGGACATTGCACACCACAAAGTCACCCGTTGAGGGTGAAGAGACTTCTCGATCGCGAAATACGGATTCTGTCACCCAGATGCACCAATTTTGCTTATTGACGAACCCATAGAAATGAAAGTGAGCTTGATCTTTAAACCAAGCCATGCATGCTCATACTGATTCCCATCACGCCCCGTGGCCAACCGTGCAGTTTGAACGCCCTATTGCAAACCGTTCAAAAGCTATGACGATTTTATCTCAATAATTGTCGCCCTTTATATAAAAGACAAGTTCAGCCTAAGAAACGACCAAGACTTCAGACAAGACACAATCATTCACAACGATGTTAGGGAAACGAGATTAAATTTAACACGTAACCAGAAAGACCTACGAACGAAATAGTCGAATTTGATGAATATTGGAACAAAGCAAAAACGGGAAACATGAAATGAACTGTAGGTGTAAAAATGTTATGAATGTGGCTTAAATCCTAAAAGAAAACCGTTAGAATGATGAATTTTTTGCTCTGAGTTTCAAGGTAGCATGTGGAATAATAGTGGAAACTGAAGGCTGAAGGCAGAATACAGGCTCATAGGAAAAGAATCAAATATGTACACAAGGGAAAGACAAACAACGTTTGTAATTGCTTGTCATAGTCCTAAGTGAATTTATTCGTATAAAGTGATTATTATAATGCTAGACCTACTTCGTAAAAGATTATATTATTACATTTAAGGTCTGTCCGAAATGCAGCTCTAAAGAAACCAAGTAAATGTGTTTCTACATCCTTCCTGTACACAATAGCGAATTCCGGCAACCCAATAATTGTACTAATCACAGCAGAATGTTAGTTTCAAATTGATACAGTGTTGCACTTTGTTTGGAACAACTTTTTCTTTTTTGATCATACAAAAGCAAGATGAAAAACAATCGCCACCGAATTAGGAAACATATGCCTTTCTACCAATAAATGAAATCTTGGGTATTGGCAATATAAATGCTCCAAATCTTAGAGTTTTTCTTACCATTTAAACGTTTTAAATATCTTGATTAGTTTGAACAACTGCCCTCACATCCAACTCTCTACAAGAGTGCAAAAAAACCTATGAAGCAAACAGTCGAATTTAATGACGATAGAATAAAGCAAAAACAGAGAACATGAACTGGACTGTAGGGGTAAAAATGGTTTCAATGTGGCTTAAGGTCCACAAGATTCTAGATGGTTTTTATCCAAGTAGGACGATTATTTTACATCAAGTTCTTTTATGGTCCGTAACTTTCCAAGTGTCCGTTTTCTTCTAATATTTCTGTCTGCGAAACAATTGGCCTTCGAAATTGACCACCGGTATGTCCATCACGTTGTTACTTTCGTGATCATGTGGTCCTGGAGTATCGAAGGTGGAGAATTCTGTGCTTCTAATAAGTTGAATTATTTGCCAACCGTTTCATAGTATCTCCAGTGCCGTAAAGCTAAACTGTTCGTTTTAATAGCACTTATTGTGCTCTGTTAAGTCTTTGGGTCCTTTGTCTTATGTAAGCTTTTCTCTGTTTTTAATTATTCAAATAGTACTTCACTTATATGGTCACTGGCTGCAAACTTTCTACAAAAAAAGTCTTTGGAGTTCGCAGCATAACATCCGCATTATTCGTGTTTTTTAAGTCCCACAATCATATCCATTATAATCAGGACAGTGTCAATCTCCTTCACCTGTCGATAATTTGACTCTCATATTTCTTGTGAATGTCATCAGAGAATGACTACACTGTTCTACAACAGAAAAACTGTTAGGAATGAAAGCTGATTACCTTTGCCAGAAACGTGAGCTGAGAGTCATCAGTGTGGAAACCAGTTTGAACAATACACTGGTGCAAGGTACGAAGTTCAGTACAAAACCTTCAAGAGATACACACTGCATGCATTCTTTTTGCAGAATGCTGTGGGTGCCACCATTTGTCTTAATGGTGTCATGCAAACGTTATGGGGGTTCGAAATACGAAAACTGGGTAGCGCATGGAAGTCTGCAGGATTTCGTGTCTGTTGTCAGTGCAAGTTCTAGGGTGTTAGGCCACGTTACATTCTACACGATCGACAATTCCACCACTTTGCTGAGATCTTATTCAGCATCTTCTGGTGTTCATCTTTAGCTGGTGTTCGGCCAATGCCAGGAGATCCCGAAGAGAATCCCAGCAGATGGTCGAAACGTCGATCATGTAAATTAAATTGAGTGTGACATGACCTAACACCCTACAAGATTTTACCTTCAAATTACTTAAAGTCTACAATTACAAAGTAATCTTATTTTATGCATAATAATAATAATAATAATAATAATAAATTTGACTTGTGCAAGGTATTGTGCATAAAAATTATATATTAAATAGAGTATGAAATCAAATTTTGAAAATGCATTGTGTTCCAGAAAAACTCCATTATACACTTAATATCTTTTGCACATTCTAGAAAGTGTGAAGAGACGTTCGTAGACGATGTTTCAAACAGAAAAATGTGTCCCGATGCTTCCTATGTTCCTTTTTTCCCTGTCCAATAATTTTATATTAGTTTCATCCTTTTCTCGTATACCTTGTCCAGTAACATAAAGTCATACCCTTTGTTAACCGCCACATGCCCTAACATGTTGAGTTGTGTATGTTCTCTTAGACAGGGGTCCTTACGTTATTGGGTAAGCTATAAAAGAAAAAAGAAAGACTAAAATAAAAGCTCAGCCAACAAGAGATCACATTACAGAAAATTACAAATAATGAAAACCCTAAGTATGTAGTCTTGCCATATTTAGCAAAAATCTCTGATAAAACGGAGTAGATTTTCAGAGAAAGTATTTTAAAAGTCGCTTTTCAAACAGAAATTAAGTAAGGAAAATGGCGATACATAAAATAAAGAACGAGACCAGCTGTGGCCAGTGTGACGGGATATACGTATGACAAATGCGAAGGAAACTTAGGACGAGATTCGGAGAACATCGTAATCCCAGAAACAAATCTGCTTTCAGTGAGCACCTTGAAACACATGAACATATAAGAGAGGACGTACAAGAAAACATAAAGTATAAAAGGTATTGAAACGAAACTACTCGAAGAGGTGGAGATATATACCAATCTCAAAGTTCATCCTGACATAGTGCTTAGCAAACACAAAAAGATGTAGAATACTAAATATTTTGGTAATTTTTCTAAAGTTTTCGCTGGCGCGGTGGTTTGATTATACCCGATGATAAAGGACAAGTTTATACTTTAGGACTAATAATTGTTGACTATGATGTGTGCACAGACTATGACAAATGTAATCTGATTTATTATGTTGGCTCACACGTTAATATTGACAATGGAGCAAACAAAATTTTGCTTCAAGTCGGTTAAACACAGGGCGACCACTATTGAACTATAAGAAATAAAATCATCATAACTTCTGAATGATTTACCTTAGGATTTTCAAACTGCACGGTTGGTCACGGGGCGCGATGGGAATTAGTATGCGCATATGTTTTGGTTTAAAGATGAAGCTCACTTTCATTTGGATGGGTTCATCAATAAGCAAAATTGGAGCATTTGGGGGACTGACAATCCGCATTTCACGATCGAGAAGTCTCTTCACGCTCAACGGGTGACTTTGTGGCGTGTAATGTCCAGTCACGGAATAATCGGTGCGACATTCCTTGATGGCACGGTGAAGATGATTTGGAAGATGATTTCATTCCAATTATTCAAAGTGACCCTGATTTCGACAAGATGTGGTTCATGCAAGCCGGAGCTTGACCCCATCGAAGCAAGACAGTGTTTTATGTTCTGGAGGAACACTTTGAGGACAGCATTCTGGCTCTGGGGTACCCAGAGGCCACTGGCATGGGCATCAATTGGTTGCCATACTCTCCGAATAAGAACACATGCGACTCCTTTTGGTGGGGCTATATTAAGTTGTAGAGCAATAATATCAAACCATTTGTTAAAGGCAAGGTGTACAGCAATAACCCCAAAACAATTTGTGAGCTGAAAACAGCCTTTCATCGATGTTCCAACATTTCAGCGAGTCGTGCAGAATTTCGCTACTCGTCTGTGCCACATCGTCGCCAATGAAGGAAGCATGTCGAACATGTCGTAACCTAAATCCTAATATCTATAGTGACAGTTACATGTTGAATAATGTGTGTGTACGCCGTAGTTTGTATTTAATTTACGTTTTTTTCATATAGTTCAATAATTATCAGCTGTATTTTCGTCCCAAGACTTTTCTCATATTTCTTCGTTTTCTCTGTTTACCATCTTCACTATTTGAGTTCCAGTTGAAAATTAGTGTTTTTGAGGGACAAAGATAGTTTAGTAACGAAACTGCAGTGTTTAAGTTTTATAGGTGTGTAGATGCAATTTTGTTGTAAGTATTTTGGATGAGATGGTTTGCTGTTTCCATTTGTTTTCGCGTCTAATTTTACGAGAGAGTGATGAGAAATTATCACTCCGAATTTTTTATATGAAAACTCACAAAGAATTTTAAATAAAACAAACATTATTAACAATCTGTATCTTTCTTCTTCGTACAAATTTATTTCTCTACCCAGTCACTTTGACAACGAGTACGTTTCTCCCAAGAAGAAATCAAGTTGTTCATACAGTCAATGCAGAATGTTTGAAATTGTTGACGGAGCAACAACTTCAACTCTGCTTGCACCACTTCATCGCTATAAAAGTGAAGTTCTCGAAGTGTTTTAACTTTTGGAAAGCAATGAAAGTCGAATGGGAATAAGTCAGAATAGTACAAAGGGTAATGGATGACAGTGGATTTAAGGAGTCGGGTTGCTGCAGATTTCGCAACACATTGTAAAGGAGAGAGTGCTCCTTGTGTGGACGATTTCTTTGAATTCGAAATACGATTACGATTCTCTGCATCTCGCGCACCGCCGTAGCCATTTAACACACTGCCATATAACATGCTACAATTCGGATCCCCTTAGCGGGAGAGAGCTGCAGATATGTAAACAAGACGACCAAAGATTTATAATGTCAATGACGTTCGTTTTATTTAGAAAGCCTCAAGAGTTTTCACACAAAAAAATAATAATCGGAGGCATTACTTTTCCGTACGCTCTCTCACTAGATTTTTATGGATTCCACTTCCCTTAAAATATTTCACTACATTATTTAGATTGTTTGACTGTTTTCTCTTTCGGTTTCATTTTTATTCCATGTATTATTTTCGAATGAAATGTGCAGACGTCTTTTTTATTAATGTTGTGAATTTGTTACGCTCACGTGCTCCAAAGTCGTCATATCTTTTACTCCCAAGGTGGCAGGGGTGAAATACAGGGAGCGAAAGGCTATTTACAATTTGAACAGAAAAAAATGTTCAAATGTGTGTGAAATCTTATGGGACTTAAGTGCTAAGGTCATCAGTCCGTAAGCTGACACACTACTTAACCTAAATTATCCTAAGGGCAAACACACACACCCATGCCCGAGAGAGGACTCGAACCCCCGTCGGGACCAGCCGCACAGTCCAAGACAGCAGCGCCCCAGACCGCTCGGCTAAGAAGAATAACAGTTTAAAGCATAACACTGCAGATTTAAACTTCAGCGGTTGCATGAATTGAAACCAAATTGCTTTCACCTTGTATTTAAAATGTTTGCAACAGGTGTTTAAGAGATACTGAGTGTAGTTCTAGTTTTGTAGGCCCGGGGTTTCAGGAGTTCTCTGGTTTTATGCCTTCAGCCACTACTTCCTATTCTGTTCCAGCCTCTTCATCTCAGAGTAGTACGTACACAAAACGTCCTAAATTATCGGTAGAGTTTATTCCAATCTTGTCTTCTTTTGCTGCTTTTATTCTCTACAGTTCCGTTCGACGTTATTCCCGGATGTCTTAAAATAAACCCATGATTGTGGCCGTGCTTCCTGTCAGTGTTCTTCCCTTGCTCCTGTTCTCCCTCATTCTGCGTGGAAACTCCTGATTTCTTATCAACTCACGTAATTTTCAGCGTCTCTCCACAGCACCAAATCTCAAGCGCTTCGATATTCTTTAGTTCCGGTTTTACCACAGTCCTTGTTTCACTACGTTTCGCTGCCATTCAACGCTGTGCTCCAAACGTACATTCTCATGAATTTCTACCTCTAATTAAGGGCAATGTTTTATACTAGTATACTTCTTTCGGCCTATCCTAGTCTCCTTTTTATACCATATTTGCTGTCTCTATAATACATTATTTTGCTTCATAGATAGTTAAAATTATTCATCTACTTCGTGGTCCCCAATTTTAATGTTGGATTTATCATTAACTTCATTTTTGCTACTCCTCATTACTTTCGTCGTTCTTCGGTTTACTCTCAGTCCTTATTCTGTACTCATTGGACTGTTCATTCCACTCAGTATGTCCAAATTCCTCCCCGTTTTCACTGAGACACAAGTGCCATCAGCGTATCTTATCGTCGTTATTTTTTCATCCCGAATTTTAATACCAGACCTGAGCATAATTTTTGATTCCACCACTATTTCTTCGATGTACAGATTAAACAGTATAGGTGTAAGTCTTGCACCCATTTTTAATCCGAGCACTTCGTCCTTGGTCTTGCGTTCTTACTGTTTGATATTTTACGTATTGTACACGGCACGTCTTTCCCTACAGCTTAAAAATACTTTTCTTTGATTTTCTAACATCGTGTACCATTTTATATTGTCGAAAGTTTTTTCTTCCGTAATGTGTGGGTGGTATTTTTCTAACAGTCTGATGCTGTATTCTCAGCATCACTGATTCTACACACCAACTTATGCAGGCGTTTGATTGCCTAATGTTTTTACACGTTCCGAATGAATGTTAATTATGTCATCTGCCTTATTTCATCACAGGTCTTACAAAGCTTCGTCGGACTTGACAGTAATGTTGGATCCCCTGAGGCTTCCAATTAAACTTCCACTCCTTCTTCCACCTCCTTCAATGTAATCTTCCCTTCTATCCGATCTCTCCTTTTCATCTCACAGCGGAATCCCTCCTGCACTCTAATGTCGACTTTTGCTTTTAAGTTCACCGAAGTTTGTTTTGACTTTTCTATGCACTGAATGTGTCCTTCAGGTGACCATCTCTTTTCGATTTCGTCACATGTCTGCTGCAGCCATTTCGTCTTAGCTTTCCTGTCTATTTCGTTCCTCAGAGACTTGTATTTCTGTATTCCTGAATTCCCCTCGACTGAATTAGGTAGTATTTACAACTTCAGTGATCTTCTAACGAGTCTCATCATTCCTCAATACTTCAGTATGTCACATCTTTGCATATTGATTCTTCTGGATGATTCTCATTAAGTTTAGCGAACTCTTCATCATTACTAAATTGCGATCTGAGTCTACGTCTACTTCTGGGGGCGACTTACAAGCCATTATCCGATTTCGGAATCTCTGTCGGACCATTTTGTCATCCAGCTGGAAGCTTCGGGTGTCACTAGTCCTTTTTTGAGTAGTGTATTCACATTACCAGCTGAAGTTGTCCTTTTTGTCTCTCAGTTCTACTACCGAGTCCGTTTTCTCCCGCAACAACGTCTTCAACGCCCTCCTCTATGACAGCGGTTCCAAGATTATTATCTCCCTCTACGTACTAAGTTTGCCATTCAATACTGTCATATACACTCTCTGTCACTGAATTCCATTCTTGTGTCGTCAGCATGAATACCTTATCTTTTTCTCTCCTTCTCTCTGTCCCACCAAGCCTAGAAAGCCTCGGGGATGTGGATATGGAGAGGTATGTGGTCAACACACCGCCCTCCCGTCCGCTGTCAGTTTTCGTGACTGGAGCCGCTATTTCTCAAACTAGTGTCTCCTCAACTGACCTCATAGATGCTGAGTGCACTCAACACGGCAACAGCACTCAGTAGACATGGACGGTCAATCATCCAAGTGTATACCTTATAGCAAAGATAAATTAAATCCTCATTTACATTCAGCATATTTCACTATGTCTTATTTTTGATTACTTCTTTAAAATATTCAGTCGGTAAATAACTGTCATAAAGTATTAGCCAGAATCATGTGGCTAAAACACGGTGTTTCTGCAGTTTTCTGCAGATTATACAGGATGATTTACCTGCCCCTAACTATGAGCCTTCAAAGACCACGGGCGATATTTTCATATTCTCTCGCTTCCTACATCCAAACTACCAGTCCTGCAGGAAACAGTGAGCAAGATCTCTTTGTAGGACACTTAATGCAGTTCAATTTTCTACTGGAATACGTTTTTCCTGGAGAGCACGGTTCTCGAGTCATTCAAGAAAAAGCCGTTTGAATGTCACTTATGTACGCTTTTGTCCAATAATTCAAATACTACAGCCTGTAGAGAAAACGTATCCTAGCACAGAATTTAACTACATTGAATTTCTTACAAAAAGGTTAGGTTTATTTCTTTCTGTGAGACTAATTATTTGCATCTAGCGAGCAACAAAATATAAAAATCTTGCATGTAGTATTTGAAGGCACTGTGGGTTGCACAAAACCCTCGGTTCTGAGGGGGGGATAGCTGAATCACCCTGCCTAATATGCCGTATTCAATTTCTTGCAAAATATTCTGTTGTCGCTGCAGTCTCCTGTCTTAGGACTGGTTTGATGCTGTTCTCCACAGTGGTCTATCTTATGCAAGCCTCTTCAAATATGTGTGGGAATGTCAATGCGAAACTGGTACAAACATTATCGTCACCGAGCACGCTTCTGATATCGAAGAGTTAAGTGCTTTGAGAATATCAGTAAAATATACAGTCAAAGAAGTGCAGTTAAGTTTCCTATCCAAGCTTCGGTGAGGAGCACCAACTAGCATATGCAGTTACAAACATAAGCATCGATGAATATTTGCGCACAAAAGGAAAGATGTTTTGTGTTGAGATAGAACAAGGCATATTTGGCCATGTTCGAACTCACAGGGCCAGCCGTTGTGGCCGAGCGGTTCTAGGCGCTTTAATTTGAAACCACGCGACCGCTATGACCGCAGAATCCTGTCTCGGACATGGATGTGAGTGATGTCCTTAGGTTAGTTAGGTTTAAGTAGTTCTAAGTTCTAGGGGACTGATGACCTCAGATGTTAAGTCCCATAGTGCTCAGAGCCATTTGAACCATTTGATTTGATCTCACAGGGAAATTTTGGTCTTAGTTGTGTTTTCACACTGATTAATGCCTGACACAGTAGGAGTAATAAAAATGGATCATTGTGCAACAAGATGGGTCTCGCATCGTTTGCGTATGAGCTGTTCGCCAAAGCGCCACAGAAAAGATGACGTGGATGTGTAGACTTCCACTGGCACTGTCAAAACTGACCTAACATATTATACCAGACACGAATAGTTTTCTCACTGCGCTTCAACCACTTCCATATCGGTCTTATTATTTATAAAAATCGTATCCAGAACATTTCAAACCAACGTAGAAACTTCAAACGTTTTCCTTGAGATATTAATACGTTTTATTATTTATCTTGTGTTGTTATAGTTGAGTCTTATGAAACAGTCTGCTAGATTAATTCATTTTTTCTTTCACTCATTCACTCACCCACTTTATCATCCTGTTCCACAAGTCCCATCATAAAGGAAAGCCTTTAGAAATGTGTAACAAATTATGACTAGCACTAATCACTCATACATTCACGGCAATTATTTCTAGATTACTTTCGAGATGCATTTTTATATTATGAGAGCTTTTCTTCTTAAACTACACAACAGCTATTGTTATCTAGGACAACGAAGAAGGTATGTAACACAGAACACCATGAGTTGCGTATCTGCTAGCAAGTACAAGATTTTGTCAATACAGAAATTACTGTTAAGAGCAATTAACATTCCTGTAGAACAGTATTCCGATATACCGTAGAGAAGTGGCGAATGAGGCATTGTGTTACTTTGAATTTGGTCTGCTGGGGGGGTGGGGGGGGGGTTCAATTTCTTGCCTGACAACTAAGAACCACTTGGTCTATAGCCTATGTAAATTAATTTCACTTCGAGTATTGTGGTTTTAAATTTCATAGTTCATCCTAGAGTCATACTTATTATTAACCAGAAACACTATTATAGGAAGATTTCGAAGATCTCTCAAGAGTTTTTTGCAAGATATTAGTTATCAAGTTCTGTGAACCAGTGGTAAGCCTATTCTGTAATTCGCTTGGCTGTGTGTGGTGTGGATCTGCTTAAGCTCTCTGTAAGTTTTATTATATCTTTATCAAACTTCATATTTCTTGAAGACACCTCCAATGTCTTGGGTAAATAATATTTGTAGGTAAAGAAAAGCAGTGGGCCAAGCTCCGAACTTTGTGGGACAAAATTCGTAATATTTTCCCGCTTGAATGTAGTCTCACTCTTGTCGCATCATTTGTGAATGTGACGCTCTGTTTTTTTCTTTTATTTTTAAGACTTGATGTCATCCAGGAGAAGGCCTACAGTGCCATGCCATTTTAGTTACCCTTGGAGAATTTGTGATTGTAGTTAAAAATCAGGTGTCACATTACGACTGGAACTGTTGCAGACTTTCCCAAGTCCTGATTAAGTTCAAATATTACGCTGCAAATCAAAAGTAAGATTTTTGAGGGTTGTGTGGGTTCACCTGCGCCAGATATAATGTTATATAAAGGGCGATCAGAAATCTCCGCTCGAAGACCACACTAACCCCTTGCCTACACGTCGCTGCTTACATATCCGCATCGGTGTCTCGCTCCGTTGCATTTAGGCTGCAGCAACGCCCGTAAATGGAAACTTTTTGATGCTGGCATGCAAGGAAGTAATATTCATTTAATTCTCAGACTAACGATTTTCTGTTGCAAAATTATGTAAACCAGAGCCTTGCTATTGTTATGTAAATATCTCAACGCAGAAAATGGCTCTTCAACATGGATTTGAGATGCTGGAATTTAAAACTGACGTCTACTTATACTCCCGGACATATAACCATCGTACAGAAGTACATTTCATTACGGGGGCGTTCCCGGAGGTTTCTTTTGTCTCTTGTTTATTCGGAAATCTGTACAGTTTCTCCTGGGAAATCTGCATTATTTGATCTATTTCTAATCTGCTATTATCTATGCAGGAATTACATAGTTGAACTTCCGGGAAGCTTGAACAGAAGTCTATATAAAATCCATGAATTAAGTTCGCAAGTCAGTCCGAATGACTGATTATTATTAGTAGTAGTATTATTATCATTATTATTATTATTCCAGAATGAGATTTTCACTCTGCAGCGGAGTGTGAGCTGATATGAAACTTCCTGGCAGAAGACGAGATACTGGCAGAAGTAAAGCTGTGAGTACCTGGCGTGAGTCGTGCTTCGGTAGCTCAGGTGGTGGAGCACTTGCCCGCGAAAGGCAAAGGTCCCGAGTTCGAGTCTCGGTCGGGCACACAGTTTTAATCTTCCAGGAAGTTTCATTATTATTATTGTTATAATTTGGACTAGATCTTCAAGGCAATATTGCTAAGTAAGACTTATGTCTACTTTACAGTCCCAAAAAAAGATATTGGATTGTTAGGTTCACTGGTTATTTTACAACATTGCGATATTCTATAGAGAGAATTATGTCAGAAACCTTACCAACTGCGCAATGTTACAGTTAACTGAGAATATGTTCTCTGTAGGCTAAGTGAGGCACAGATTCTTCTTAAACGAAGAAGAAAATCTCTGAAAATGCTGAAATATGATCTTAGTGCAGTTACAGGGATGTTATTGTCGTGTAACCACTACGCCACAGGCCGTGCATTACGAACAGGTGCTCGAACGTGTCGAAAGATGCAGTCACCATCCCCGAATTGCTCTTCAACAGTGGGAAACGAGAAGGTGCTTAAAATATCAAGGTAGGCCTGAGCTGTGATAGTGCCACACAATACAACAAGGGGTGCAAGCCACCTCCATGAAACACACAACCACACCGTAACACCAACGGCTCCGAGTTTTACTGTTGCCACTACAAACGCTGGCAGATGACGTTCACCAGGCATTCGCCATACTCACATCCTGCCATCGGATCGCCAATTGTGTACCATGATTCGTCACTTCATAAAACTTTTTTCCATTGTTCAAGTGTCCTATATTTACGCTTGTCACAGCAAGCGAGGCCTCGTTTGGCATTTACCGGCGTGATGTGTGGCTTATGAGCAGCCGCTCGACCATGAAATCAAAGTTTTCTCACCTTCCACCTAACTGTCACAGTACTTGCAGTGGATCCTGATGCAGTTTGGAATTCCTGTGTGATGCTCGGACTGTCGGCAGTCTCTTTCAGTCAACAGATGAGGTCGGACTGTAAGTTTTTGTGCTGTACGTGACCCTTCACATTTCCACTTCACTATCACATCGGAAACACTGGACCTAGGGATGTTTAGGAGTGTGGAAACCTCGTATACCGACGTATGACACAAGTGACACCGAATCACCTGAGCATATTCGAAGTCCGTGAGTTCCACGGAACGCCCTATTCCGCTCTGTCACGATTTCTAATGACTACTGACGTCGCTGATATGGAGTACCTGGCAGTAAGTAGCAGCACAATGCACCTAACATGAAAAACATCTGTTTTTGGGGGTGTCCGGATACGGTTGATCACAAAGTGTATATCCCGTAACTTACACAACAAATTGGGGGTGTCCGGATACGATTGATCACAAAGTGTATATCCCGTAACTTACACCATAAAACTGAACGTAACAGTTATCAGAAGAAATAATTAGCTTCTTCTCGCTGGATCTAACGACGCCACAGTGTACCTCATGTGACGGAAGAGCTGCATGTCATCTCCTCCTTACGAGGAAGGCCCCTAGTGTTTATGCAACCCTGAGCACGGTGCCTTGTGTAGGCAGATGAGCCCGGCAGTGGGCGGCTGGGTGGTTTTTGCCCACTAGGTGAGGCGCCTGCTCCGTGGCTCGCTGCCAGAGCGGCGCGCTATGATATACAGCGACGTTATTTGACTGGAGCTCGCCGGCTGTCGGCAAAAACCTGCCTCGCGGAAATAATTCCGCGTGCCCCCCCCCCACCATACACGGCACATTATGAGAATATTTTGAAAGTGAAATTGTCTCCTCGTGGCTCCCACCTCATAGGGGAGGGGTGGAAGCAGAGGAAACCTTGAAGTATCCGGCGCGGGCTCGTGGTTGCGGGGCTATCGATATTCACCTCGACCAGAGCGTTCACGTCACTTTCCATCGCTTTCTTTCTTCACAAAGCAGCTGTAATTTATGAGGGAGGTCCGTAATAAAAACGTAGCTCCGCATCCATTGCGACCCCGCATTCATTCTCTCTCGGTTTCCCGAGAAGCCATTGTAGATCTCTACCATTCGTTTTGCTGTAAACAAGGCACTCGTTTAATTTGATTTCGTACATAGGAAACAGTGCTTCGACCTCACGAAGAGGGAAATAAAGGGATTCTTTTAATGTATTACGGTCCATTAAAGAAATATATGGCGTCCTGCAAGTTGTTCTCTCCCATTCCCAGTTAAGTTAGGAGGCCGAAGGTCAAATTCATTTGCTAGTGAGAAGCCCACCGGTCTCGTGTATATAAGACGCATATGACGTAACTTAAAAAGAAAGTGAGGCATAATGTGAGACAGAACACACACACACACACACACACACACACACACACACACACACAAACACATACACACACAAAGACACACACATGAAACCGAGCGCTCTTCTTCGAAGACCCACAATTTTCAGCATTGTACAAGAACATACAAGTGTAATGAAAGCGGCATTTAGGATGTTTATACTGTCTTGGCAGCCAACGTTTTTTAACGAGAATTGTGAACGATAGTAAAATAATGCTGACATATAAGTGTTCGCTTTGACAGCGAAAAAAAAAACACAAAGCAGAGCCGAAATTATACTTTGCGTTGTATCCTAGAACGCAGGCCAACTGCGGACGCTGCGGATTATAATCACTTAACAATGAATCAATGAATTTACAAGTAACAAAGAGAAGAAGTCGGGGTCTATAGAAAAATACTTCACTGCTTAAGATTATCACTGTACAGTAACGGAAACTTATTTCCTATAACGGACGTGGCCTTGATAAATGAACTATCCCTCTTCCAATAACTGTATTATAATTTATGTTGTTTAATTATTATTCACTTTAGCCATTTATACCTACGATTTATACTACTGCAACTGAAGTAAAACAAAAAAATTTCTTCTGTCTCAAAGAATAAAATATCTTTACAGTATTCAAGGACAAAGGTATCCTATAACCAATACGACATCGCGCAAAAGGCCAACACATTATTTATTAGTAAGGTACGCTTAAAATTTGCGAGCAGTTACTCTTCACTTCCTGGGATAGCATTACTCAAAAACGATATAATATCAGCCAAGGACCTCCCGCATATCTATCATGTTCAGACTAACACACAGCGTGCGTTGCGCAGCGTTTCACCACTGTATATTCTTTATTGATGTGCTACCGAGGCGTAGCATGTTTGATTAATAATCAAAGCGTCACCCGTGTTATGTTCGAACCCCACCACCGCTTAAATTTTGAATAAAAATGTCAGAAATGATCGAAGAAGCCTTCCGGCCTAAGAATTCACCTTCATTCTGCCAACGGCCTTGTCAAAGTGTGGGCCGAGGAGCGGATAGAGTCCAGGGCAGCACTCTCTTGCCCTTGGGATGGGAAACTGCCCCTAAAGACGGAAGACTCAGCAATGATCAACGACATAAGGATGGAGAAGGTAGTGGAAATTGATACATTAAAGATACAATGTGTACCCACGGGATATGTGACCTGTAAATCAAAAAGTGTCGTGATGATCTCTCCTTCGGCAAAAGATTCCGGAATAGTCCCCCATAGGGATCGCCGGTATTGGAGTGCCAAAAGGGAAGAGACCATGAGAAAAATATTGAATAACCAACGAAAGGATAATTTTCTACGAGTCAAGGCGTGGATTGTCACAAGTTTGAACGTGATAGGGAAGTTGGAAAATCTGAAAGTGGAATGCTACAGCTCATTATATGTACATGGACTGGGGTCAGTGAAGAGAAATGGGAGGAAGGCAAGGATTTCTGGTCAGACGACTCTAGGTTAATGTCAACAGTTGGAGAAAATGCTATAAGAGGAGTAAGATACCTTACGAATAGCAAGACACAGCTGAGAGTGAGTTACTGTGAACAGTTCAGTAAAAGGGTTGTTCTCGTCAGAACCGACAGCAAGCCAAAGACGTAGAAAATAGCCCACAGATACATGTCGACGTCGCTAGCAAAAGATGAAGAGACAGAGAAAGTATGTGAGAATCCTGAAAGTGTAATTCAGTACGTAAATGGGGATAAAAATCTAATATTCATGGGGGACCGGAATGCGGTGCGGTTGTAGGGAAGGGATTTGAAGAAAAGGTTACGGGAGAATACGGATTTGGGAGTAGAAACGAGAGAGGGGAGAGACCAGTTTTTCACAGTTGTCTTCCTTGAATCTACAATTTCCTTTCCACCTTCTGTGATTGCCCGCTTTAGAGATGTCCATTCCTCTTCAACTCTTCTTCCTACTGGACTATTCATTAACGCAGTGAACGTAGCCTGAGAAAAATTCAAATACATCTCTTCATTTCTTGGTACTTCCGTATTGCACGTCTTTGCTCAATGATTCGTTCTGACTAGTCTCTTACACTTCAGCCTACTATTCATCAATATCAGTTAGTTATAGCGAATTCTCTAGCCGGCAGGGGTGGCCGAGCGGTTCTAGGCGCTACAGTCTGGAACCGCGCGACCGCTACGGTTCCAAGTTCGAATCCTGCCTTGGGCATGAATGTGTGTGATGTCCTTAGGTTACTTAGGTTTAAGTAGTTCTAAGTTCTAGGGGACTGATGACCTCAGATGTTAAATCCCATAGTGCTCAGAGCCATTTGAACCATTTGAACGAATAGTCTGTTCAAGAATCATAAGAGGAAACGGCTGGGAGAAACGGGAAGACTTTTGTTAGATTATATCATGGTCAGACAGAGATACCAAAATCATATATTGGAATGTAAGTTGTACTCAGGAACACATATAGACTCAGCATCACAATTTAGCGATGATGAATAGTAGGCTGAAGTGTAAGAGACTAGTCAGAACGAATCATTGAGCAAAGACGTGCAATACGTAAGTACCAAGAAATGAAGAGATGTATTTGAATTTCTCTCAGGCTACGTTCACTGCGTTAATGAATAGTCCAGTAGGAAGAAGAGTTGAAGAGCAATGGACATCTCTGAAGCGGGCAATCACAGAAGGTGGAAAGGAAATTGTACATTCAAGGAAGACAACAGTGAAAAACCCATGGATAACAGATGAAATACTTCAATTGATCGACGAAAGAAGGGATTTCAACAATTTTCAGAGGAAATAAGGAACACAGAAATACAAATCACTTAGTAACGAGATAAATAAGAAGTGCTGAAAGCCAAGACTAAATGGCTCCATCAAAAATGTGAAAAAATCGAAAAAGAAATTATTGTCAGAGGGATGGATTCAGAATATAGGAAACCCAGAACAACCTTCCACGAAATTAAAAGAATGGACGGTAACACTAAGAGTTCAGTGGGAATTCTACTGTTAAAGCAGGGAGGAGAGGGGATGGGTGTAAAGAATAGATAAAGGCCTGGCCTCGATGATGAAGAAGACTTGTTTAATGACGTGACAAGAAAAAACAGGAGTCAATAGAGATGGGGGATCCAGTACTAGAATCAGAATTTAAAAGTGCTTTGAAAGGCCTAAGAGCAAATAAGGCAGAAGGGCTAAATAGTATTCCACCGGACTTTAAAAAATCATTGGGCGACAAAACGACTGTTCAAGCTGGTAGGTAGAATGTATGGGACAAACGACATACCATCAGCCTTTCGAAAGAGCATCATCCGCAAAATTTCGAAGACAGCAAGACCCGACAAGTGAAAGAATTATCGCCCAATCAGCTTAGGAGCTCATGCATCCAAGATGCTGACAAGAATAATATATAAAAAATTTATCATCTTTTAGATGACGATCAGTTCGGTCTTAGGAAAGGTAAAGGCACCAAAGATGCCGTTCTGATCTTGCGTTTAGTAGTGGAAGCAAGACTGAAGAAAAATCAGGACACATTCATAGGATTTGTCGGTCTAGGAAAAGCGCTCGACAATGTAAAATGGTACAAGATGTCCGAATTTCTGAGAAAACTAGGGGTAAATTATAGGGAGAGACGGATAATATACAATATATGGAACAGCCAAGAGGGTATAATAACAGCAGTCGATCAAGAATCAAGTGCTCCGATTAAAAAGTGTGTGTACAGGGATGTAGTCTTTCACCCCTGCTGTTCAATCTATATAGCGAAGAAGTAATGATAGAAATAAAAGACAAGTTCAGTAGTGGAATTAAAATTCAGCGTGAAAGGATATCAAAGATAAGATTCGCTGCTGACATTGTTATCCTCACAGAATGTTAAGAAGAGTTGCAGGACATGTTAAATGGAATGAACAGTCAAAAGAATATAGAATATGGATTGGGAATAAGTAGAAAAAAAGACCAAAGTAATGAGAAGTAGCTGAAATGGGAACAGTGAGAAACTTAACATTATAATTGGGGATCACGAAATAGTTGAAATTAAGGAATTCTGCTACCTAGGCACAAAAGTCACCCATGACAGATGGAACAAGGGCGACACAAAAAGCAGTCTAGCATTGGTGGAAAATGCAATCCTGGTCAAGAGAAGTCTATTTCTATCAAACATAGGTCTTAACATGAGGAAACAAATTCTGAGAATGTACGTTTGGAGCACAGGATTCAATGGTAGTGATATATGGACTGTGGAAAATCCAGAACAGAAGAGAATCGAAGCATTTGAGATGTGGTGCTACAGTACAATGTTGAAAATTAGTTGGACTGATAAAGTACGGAGTGAGGAGGTTCTTCGCAGAATCAGCGAGGAAAAGAATGTATGGAAAAAACTGAGAAGCAGAAGGTACAGGATGATAGGACATCTGTTAAGAAATCTGGGGAAAGCTTCTATGGTACTAGAGTGATCTGTAGAAGGTAAAAACTGCAGAGATTGGAATATATACAGCAAATAATTGAGGACGTAAGGTGCAATTGCTCCACTATGATGAAACGTTTGTCACAGGAGCGGAATTCGTGGCGAGCCGCTTCAAACCAGTCAGAGGACTTTTTTTTCTTTTTTGTTTGAACCTTCACTCAGAGGACTGATGGCTCAAACAAAAAACAAAAGAAGTTGTTGTTTCACATCGTAAACAGAAACAATCACACCACAACATATGACAATCAGATCACAAAGACAGCGAACTTCAGAAAGATGTAGGAAAGAAAAAGAAGAAAAATATATAATATAAGTAACTTCCAGAACAATAATGCAATTCAAAAGAATCTAATTCAATGACAGAAGAGGAAGATAACTCCAACAATTAAAGATTTATAGATTAAAATGTAATAGCTGCAAGTGCGTCATAAATATATGTGAAACGCAGTAGGAAACTCATTACTACAGAGCGTAAAATGTAATTTAGGTTACAGAGAGACGTACTGCCATGTAATCAGCTATGAACATATCTATAGTACGTCATAGGACTAACATACGGATGATTTACTTGAAGAGAATGAAACACTGAAAAGGAATGTGATTATAAATCATAAAACGTGAAATAACATGTATTAAACATATGTTCTTCTGGGCAGAACTTAATTTTATGGAGTCTTGGAATGTAACTTCCTTCTTTAAACTGGTGGCAAAGTGTGTGCCAAAAGTAACAGTGTAGAGGAATCTGGTCGCAAGGTGTGTTCCATAAGTGAGTGTAGAGAAAGAAGCGGCGACACTTTCCGCAGGACCCGCCCATTGTTTTACAGGGCAATGCTCAGGCCCATACGGCGCAAGTTTCGATTGATTTGTTCGATCGATGGGGCTGGAAAGTGCTGCACCAGCGACCACGCTCTCTGAACATTTCCCTTGTGACTTCAACTTGATTCCTAAGGAGAAGGTAGCACTCCACGGCATTCGCTTCTGAACTGTTACCGACATCCACTCGAACAATTAACACAACTGGTGCTGCTAAGGGTATCCTACAACCATATCTCACTGGCAACATTGCTGGTGACTACTAAGATCAGTAAAACTTCTGATCTGGTATCTATTTTGAATAAGCCAGAGAGAAATACTTGCCACTACGAAAGTTATGACTCTCTTAAATTGTTTTCGATAACTTGGACGAATCTGCTAACTGCGTAAAGGCCTCGCAATGTGTGTGTGTGTGTGTGTGATTGTGTGTGTGTGTGTGTGTATGTGTGTGTTTGTATGAATTCGTAATGGGTCAAACTGTTGAACTTACCGGTCCCTAGACTCACACACTACTTAAACTAACTTATGCTAAGAACAACACACACACACGCCCGAGGGAGGACTTGAACCTCCGGCGGGAAGGCCAGAGAAATCCGTAACATGGCGCCAGAAACCGTGCGGCCACTAAGCGTGGGTCTCACACTGTCCTGTCAAAGGTAATGGATAGTAGCGAGCTATGTCTCATGGTACGGTTTCGCCTCAGCTCACTACCAGAAATGCAGTAATTCATTAACACCGATCACTAGTGCACTCCGGTCTACATAATACCCAAAAATGTCTCTCATAATGTATGGATTGGAACATAATCTTTTTATAGACATATTCCACTTTTAATTTGGGAATGGACTGAAATTGTTAATTGTGGTGAGTTGGATAAACGATCCGAAAATTCGTAGGGGAGAGTGTAGCAACTAGAGGATAGCGTAGTGTACTAAGGGTACTAGGGGCACACGATGTATTTTGGTTGGTACTTCAGTCCACTGACTCATATTTTAATCAGATGGGGGAATTCACACTAGAGATCGCCATAACAAGTTTCCGCCATTTTCTATAGCGTTTGATGTTCTTAGAGATGAGGCAGTGTTTCATGCAGAATTTGTAAATACACTGCGTTCTACACATTTAAGTGCTGTTTAGTATGTTAAAACTATTTGGAATATATTGTTAATTGTTCTCGTACGGAATATTATAGTGAGCAAAATGCCATATACTTTTAGAATTATTTATATAACATTTTGACATTTAACCCATACTTTGTCAGTCGTGTATCATCTTATACCTTGGAACAGAAAATTTTTTCTCATGGAATGTATCATATTTGTAAATGAACTGAGTTACATTAATGTCTTAATAATTTTAACTGTCTTGAAAACGGAAATTGGTTTTCGTTTCCAACAGCTTCTATTTCAAAATGTATTTAGCATCTAACTGATTTTTTGTACTCAGATGAAGGAAACGTCCCGCGTCCTGTTGCTATACAGGCCAATCGGTACCGAGCAACCGCCGTGTCATTCTCTGAAATAGCGTCACTGGATGTGGCATGGCGCAACATGTGTTGAACATACTCCTCTACAAGACGTTGTAAGGTTTCTTAACTGTGGATCCGTTACTAATCGGCGGAGTAGCTAGTAGCTCCTCAACTGACGGCACGAAACTAAATGCACACTGTACCAGTCCTCCCACTGACGAAACATCCTTGGCAGTACCGGGAATCGAGTTCGGCTCGTCTGCATGACAGCCAGTCGTGCTGACCACTGAGCTAAGTAATCGGACTGTTTTTTTATAACAGTTCTGATACATTTGATTTCACATACTGATTATTGATGTTATGAGAGCAGAAATGTAAGAGACAGACGATTGAGTAGAATAGTGACGAATTTTTTCGATTGCAACTGTTTTAAATTTCAATAGAATATTTGTTCCCAGCACATGATCATATTTTACCTTGGACTATATTTTAAAATCTGAGAAAACGTTAATTTTTCGGATTAATTTTTGTACTCTGAGGAAAAAGAGCAGCATATAAAGAGGTACAACACTCTCCGGTACTACAGGGTGTCCCAAAAGTCAATGACGGGATAATATCGCGAAAATGATAAAGACGCAGGGACGGGGTGGGTAAGGATATAAGCGAAGGGCATGGAGGGAACCTTTTTGGGAACCTGCGAAAATGCCCGACATCTTGGTATTCGTCATATTGGATTGATCTCACATTTGTTCATTGGGAAGGGGCTCATGTGATGCATGTTTGAAGGGTATAATTTGACAAGAAGACAATGGTGAAGTTCGTTTTGCAGTATCTTAGAAATGTAAAATGTTATGTATCATTTTTGTATCACATGTAATTCGGCATGAAACACGACGTGAATGGCATGTAACAGGAATGTGTTCTACTTGCTATCCATGTATCTGAATACATTTCTGGATCTGTCAGAGAAAGTTTGCATGGGCATGACGCAACACAGCAAGTTTGTCAGTATAACAGGCCTCCGTAATCCCCTGTTCCAGGTGTAGCACGCCACGAATCTTCACGGAGTACACCACTGACTTCAGGTATCCCCTGAAGTAGAAAACTAGGGGATTTCAGATCAGGTTAACAACCGGATAACAGCGTATTGAGCCTTTTCCGTACACAGCCACCGCAATGGCGTGGCGCACTATCCTGCTGAAAGTACGAAGGAAATGTCCCGACCTCGTTGAAAATCAATGACATGACCATCTCTCCCAGCGTCTCCAGATACATCGCAGCATTGAGGGTTAACGTTAGAAAAATAAAGCCAGTGAGGCACATTTCAAAAATGTTGCATCATACCATCACTCTGTCGTGTCCTTCAGCCCTAAATGGAGACGCCCACCCTGGACTGCCCTATGACCAGTATCACAGGTTGCTCTTGTTGACCTGCCCATTGACGTAAAAATTCGCCTCGTCAGTTGGAGTATGTTGCAAGCAATATCATGATTGGTGCCATGTTGTGAACACATTCACTCAGAAAACTGCGTCCTCCAATCAGGATCTTCTTCCGCTACATGTTGTCGGAGGAGCGTTTCCAATAGCTGCTATTTGTGCCACTGTACAATTCGGTGGATACTGCTCTGCGGAACGCCATTGGGCGAGTAGCCTGATACCTTGGACGGGACTCGTCGCCACTGCTGCTAAGACTGCCGACGGCGGTAACTCTTCCGTTGCTGTGTGAAGATGGCAGGTACAGGGCTTAACTGCCACAGATTCCGTTTCTAGCAACTTTCTGATGAGCTTCCTGATTGCACTTTCCGTGCCAGGTTGCCGCTGGTTGACGTCCCTGGTAAATGCTGTGACGTTCTGGTTCAAAAATGGTTTAAATGACTCTGAGCACTATGGGACTTAACTTCTTAGGTCATCAGCCCCCTAGAACTTATAACTACGTAAACCTAACTAACCTAAGGACATCACAAACATCTATGCCTGCGGCAGGATTCGAACTTGCGACCGTAGCGGTCGCGCGCTTCCAGACTGTAGCGCCTAGAGCCGGCCGGAGTGGCTGTGCGGTTCTAGGCGCTACAGTCTGGAACAGAGCGACCGCTACGGTCGCAGGTTCGAATCCTGCCTCGGGCATGGATGTGTGTGATGTCTTTAGGTTAGTTTTGTAGCGCCTAGAACCGCTCGGCCACAACGGCCGGCGACGTTCTGGTCACCAGTTAGCAGCATGATTGCGATCCTCCCTTCTTTTTCTGGTCACCAGTTAGGAGGATGATTGCGATCCTCCCTTCTTTGGCCAGAGGCACGTTGTCCTTTCCATTAACGGCACAGCTGTAACGACAGGAACAAAAGGTGATCAGATTTGAGCATCCTATATGACCAATTACGCATGTCATAACAAATGACCCATCAAAGATACAACAAAATGGATTTCTCCACTGTCTTTCTCTTCAAATTCTGTCCTTAAAACATGTATCACAATTGCCCCTGCCATTGAAGAAATGTTAGCTGAGTCCAATATGGTGGTACAAAGACGATATACTGCTCCCCATGTCACCCAGAAAGTTCCCCCAGCACTTTTCTTATATCCATTTTCATTCCCTCCCTGCCTCTTACTAGTTTCGCGATATTTAGCCCGGTCCCGGCTTTTGAGGCACCCTGTACATTGCCTTTACTTTGCTATGTCCGCAGCTCGTGGTCTTGCGGTAGCGTTCTCGCTTCCCGCGCACGGGGTACCGGGTTCGATTCCCGGCGGCGTCAGGGATTTTCATTGCCTTGAGATGACTGGGTGTTGTGTGTCTTTCATCATCATTACATCCTCATTCACTCGCAAGTGGCCGTAGTGGCATTAAAGCACTTTTGGAGCGGCAGTCGAACCGCCCCGCGAGGGGTCTTCCGGTCACCAATGCCATACGCTCATTATTATTATTATTACTTTTGCTATCTCTGTAGACAAGTTTGTTTTATTGAAGAAGAATTACTGTGGGCATATTTAACAATTTCAAGAGACTGCCTCTAAACTGGTCAAACTTCAGTCAGGGGACTTACTGTACTTACTTTACCACGCAGCCGGCCGGAGTGGCCGTGCGGTTCTGGGCGCGACAGTCTGGAACCGAGCGACCACTACGGTCGCAGATTCGAATCCTGCCTCGGGCATGGATGTGTGTGATGTCCTTAGGTTAGTTAGGTTTAATTAGTTCTAAGTTCTAGTCGACTGATGACCTCAGAAGTTAAGTCGCATAGTGCTCAAGGCCATTTGAACCATTTGAACTTTACCACGCAAGTTTTGCCACAGTGCCAAACAAAATATCATTGATATCAACTATCTCGCCGTGCTACGCCGGGCAGCGCTCTGGTAGCAGTGCAGTGCTAAACATCGCATCACAGACCGATGGGCTATAGGCGTGAGAGTTTGCGGCGTTACTTAGCGCAGTGGGGGTGCGCTGGCCGCGCGCCAGCCGCGGCGCCTCCCGCCCGCCGCCCCGTAGCCCACGCCGGCCGGCCGCATCGCGTCGCGTCGCGTCGCGTCGCGCTCGCCGCTCTTCCGCGCTGCCGGACACCCACCGCCGCCAATATATCGCCGCTGCCGGGCGCTTACTCAGCTGCGATAGCCCGGCGCGAAATAAGAGCGGAGCAGGGCGCATCGCCTCCGGCCGCGGCCGCCAGCGGGGGCGGCGGCTCAGACGGCCGTTTCTCTCCGCTCATTTCATTAACTCCAGAGGGAGTAGCGGCTCGGAACGGCGCAAGCCCATCATCGGCTTAGCGTCCGGCGCTGCGTCGCCGTGCCCCCACCGGGAGAACACTCTTAATCCGCTGGCTGCCGCGACTCTTTCTGATTACACAAGCACACGCCTCCGTTTTTCGGAATTTCTGCTGAGCCTTACACGCTCCGCCTACTCACAAAACGTCCCCTTCAACTGATTCGGATGTCTCAGTACGTTTACACACTCGTTACCGCGAAATAAATCTCTCTGTTCGGAGACAGAGCTTTGGGATTTTATTTTTTTACCGTATATTGTATTACCAGTCAAATTCAACAGACTTGTCGCTACTACCATTCTTTTCTGTTTTGTACTCTCCTCTAAAAAACTATATTATGTTCACATTTTCTCGGATCTGATAGATTTTCAACCATTTTAACTATTTTTATTGCGTCGCTTTCTTGTCTGACTGTCTGTTCGGCTCAAATTTTGCATTTTATTTTGAATTAACTTCCCGAAGAGCAACAGACTTGAAATTTCAAACGTAGGACTGAACGAAAATGCAATATTAATTCTCTTTTTCGTTGGTCTGTTCGGTAGTGGCGAGATTGGGGGTGAAAAATGTTGGTAATGCTCGACATCTCAGCTGCCCTACGGGTTCAGAAAGTTGTGTGGGTCGTATCGGAATGCTTCCCACAAGTTTGACGAGCAGACAAGCAGAGCTGAGCAGAGTGAAGATGAAAGAGGAGATTGAAAGAGAGAGGAAGGGGTGCAGGAGAAGGAGGAGGAGAAAGAGTTGGAGGAGGAGGAGGAGAAAAAGGAGGAGATGTGTGTAGTACATGACAATACACGTAAGCAGGCAAAGCTGCATGTAAAAACTAGTATATATAAAAATAATTTCATAAATAAAACATATAATCTGATGAAAATGTTTGAAATACATTGAGAAATTGCACACACACAAGACTAAAAAGCAGAAATTATAGTTAGCAGATAAATAGTTCATGCATCAGTTATATACTGCATGCACCTTACGTTTTCCTTTATAAATCTAGGAAGTGTTGTCATAGCTATCAATAACTCATAATCATATATTTTCAGGACTATCCGTATGGGCATAGGAGTCTATGTCGGACTAAAAGCAATTTTTTCACACCTTTTAGTCCCATTTAAAAACGTGTTATATTAAAAAATTATTTTTATTTAAAAAATCAATCAAAATTTTCGTTCCAGTATACAGAATGTATCATAACTGGTAGTGAGAGCTAACACAGGTAAATACATACGATATTTGAAACATAAACATTCCAGTAAAACTGAATCTATCAATGACTCATTTGAGATATAGTAACAAAAGCCCTGAATTACAGGGTGATCAAAAAGTCAGTATAAATTTGAAAAATTAATAAACCACGGAATAATGTAGATAGAGAGGTAAAAATTGACACACATGCTTGGAATGGCATGGGGTTTTATTCGAACCGAAAAAAAAATGTTCACAAAATGTTCGACAGATGGCGCGTGAAAGATCTCTTGCGCGCGTCGTTTGGTGATGATCGTGTGCTCAGCCGCCACTTTCGTCATGCTTGGCCTCCCAGGTCCCCAGACCTCAGTACGTGCGATTATTGGTTTTCGGGTTACCTGAAGTCGCAAGTGTATCGTGATCGACCGACATCTCTAGGGATGCTAAAAGACAACATCCCACGCCAATGACTCACCATAACTCCGGACATGCTGTACAGTGCTGTTCACAACATTATTCCTCGATTACAGCTGTTGTTGAGGTATGGTGGTGGACATATTGAGCATTTCCTGTAAAGAACATCATCTTTGTTTTGTCTTACTTTGTTATGATAATTATTGCTATTCTGATCAGATGAAGCGCCACCTGTCGGACATTTTTTGAACTTTTGTATTTTTTTGGTTCTAATAAAACCCCATCTCATTCCAAGACTGTGTGTAAATTTGTACCTCTCTACCTACATTATTCCGTGATTTATTCAGTTTTCAAATTTATACTAACATTTTGATCACCCAGTATATAGAACTGTTCTTATCAGTACAAATTCGTTTGTAATGTAAACTTTAAGAATAATTTTTCATCAAATTGGGTCGAAGGTTAACCCATGAAGTACCTTCACAAGGAACAGAATGCTGCCTAGCAAGTTGATGATGATGATCATGATGAAGTCCCGTACTCCTTGACAGAGCGGAAGGGAGCGTTGCGGAAGACCCGCATCGCCGTAGTAGCCAGGATCCCAGTGGAGGTGGTTTGCCATTGCCTTGCTCCGACCGTAACGGGGATGAATGATGATGATGAAGACAACAACACCCAATCATCTCGAGGCAGGTGAAAATCCCTGACCCCTCCGGGAATTGAACCCGGGCCCCGTGCTCTGGAAGCGAGAACGCTATAGCTAGAACACGAGCCGCGGACTCCAGCGAGTTAAGTGCTACAATTTGCTGTCGACTCGTCCCTTATAAATAAAGTGTCGTCCTTTCATTTATGCACTATAGCACTGGGCACTGTGATAGTAGTTCCTTCAAGTGCCTGCCCCCCCCCCCCCCCCGCCCCCTTCTCCGGATCTCGTGAATACTGAAGAAACTGAACAATTTGCTGCTCCTCTTCAACCATACCAAAGGGAATGCTGTAAACCCAGACTGATGTGACCTTGAAGGACATAATACGAACCATATTGATGCGCTGGATATCGTCAGCCTTCTTGTGTAAGCCAGTACGATTTCCACTCCTTTGCTAATTTCTTCAGCGCAGAGCATCATCAACACCCGTTTTCTATTTTTCGTTGCATATATTTTAATCTCTGTCTTACCGTGCACTCTAGAAATGCAGAAGTTTAATTCGATGTTTCAACTTTTACTATACTATCCCCTCGTCTCTTCACTGTTTCTTTTCCTGTCCTCATCGATTTTAGTGAAAACCTCAACTTTTATCTCACACTTGCATAACTTTCAGCGTTTTTCTGTAACAATGGATGCTGAAAGCTGCGATACTGTTGTTTTCCGGTTCTACCACAGTCCATGACTCACACATTGCTTTCTGCAGGAGCACGTTCTCAGAAATTTGTGGCTTCTTTCTGCAAGTGATTGCGTATTAGCCAGAGCTAGTCCGCTTCTTCTAATATCCTTGCTTCGTCCATCCAAACTAGCAGAATTCTTCGCTTCTACTACAATTTTGACGTTAATTTTATAACTGATGTCAATTTTATGACTGATGTCGTTCCTACCAGCAGAAACTCGTATAATCCTAGCTCACTTATTTGTTACATAGTTTAATTCTTAATTTCTTTGCGTGTTTTTGGTACTTGCATTGTCTAATTCATAAATTTCGGGCATATTATAGTATTTGAGAGTTGTAGCATCGCGTTTTAGTACCTGAATAGTGTAAATGCGCGTAGTCGTCTGTCTTCTGTTTTTGTTTTGAACGGCCAGTGTCGGTTGGTCACAGCCAGTGTGCTCCCTGCCGCCGTTGGATAAGCAGCTGCCAGCAGAAAGTCGTATACTCCTAGCTCACTTATTTGTCACATAGTTTGATTCTTAATTTCTTTGCGTGTTTTTGGTGCTTGCATTGTTTAATTCATAAATTTCGGGCGTATTATAGTATTTGAGAATTGTAGCATCGCATTTTAGTACCTGAATAGTGTAAAACCGCGTAGTCTTCTTCCGCCGCCGAGCAGTGTGTCAGCAGTGCGCAAGTAGCAGCATTACTGCATTTACTAGGCAATCTTGTATTTTAATAACCGTTTAAATTTTTTGTCGATTTGTTTGTGCTCTCTGTAGATTAGTTCAGACGTTCTTTGCACAACAGTTTTTGGCATGGATAGGGACTGCAACTGCTGTGTTCGGATGCAGGCTGAGTTGGCATCCCTTCGCTCCCAGCTTCAGGCAGTGTTGGCTTCAGTCACACAGCTTGAGGCTGTTGCCAATGGGCATCACTGTGGGGGTCCGGATGGGGGTTTGTCGGGGACGGCCAGCTCGTCCCACGCATCCCCCGATCGGACTACGACTGTGGTTGCCCGGGATACTGCCCGCATTGAGGCTGATCCCTCACCTGTGGTAGAGTGGGAGGTCGTCTCAAGGTGTGGCAGGGGGCGAAAGACATTCCAGAGGGCTGAACGGAAGGCCTCTCCAGTTTGTCTGACGAACCAGTTTCAGGCTATGTCTCAGGCTGATACTGATCTTCGGCCTGACATGGCTGCTTGTCCTGTTCCAGAGGTTGCCCCTCAGTCTGCAAGATCCGGCCCGTCGCAGAGGGTGGGCTTACTGGTAGTTGGGAGCTCCAACGTCAGGCGCGTAACGGGGCCCCTTAGGGATATGGCAGCAAGAGAGGGGAAGAAAACCAATGTGCACTCCGTGTGCATACCGGGGGGAGTCATTCCAGATGTGGAAAGGGTCCTTCCGGATGCCATGAAGTGTACAGGGTGCACTCATCTGCAGGTGGTCGCTCATGTCGGCACCAAAGATGTGTGTCGCTATGGATCGGAGGAAATCCTCTCTGGCTTCCGGCGGCTATCTGATTTGGTGAAGACTGCCAGTCTCGCTAGCGGGATGAAAGCAGAGCTCACCATCTGCAGCATCGACGACAGGACTGACTGCGGACCTTTGGTACAGAGCCGAGTGGAGGGTCTGAATCAGAGGCTGAGACGGTTCTGCGACCGTGTGGGCTGCAGATTCCTCGACTTGCGCCATAGGGTGGTGGGGTTTCGGGTTCCGCTGGATAGGTCAGGAGTCCACTACACGCAGCAAGCGGCTACACGGGTAGCAGGGGTTGTGTGGCGTGGACTGGGCGGTTTTTTTAGGTTAGATGGCTTCGGGAAAGTACAGAAAGGGCAACGGCCTCAAAGGGAGTGGGGCAAAGTCAAGACATGCGGGGACCAAGCAGCAATCGGTATTGTAATTGTAAACTGTCGAAGCTGCATTGGTAAAGTACCGGAACTTCAAGCGCTGATAGAAAGCACCGAAGCTGAAATCGTTATAGGTACAGAAAGCTGGCTCAAGCCAGAGATAAATTCTGCCGAAATTCTTACAAAGGCACAGACAGTGTTTAAGGATAGATTGCATGCAACCGGAGGTGGCGTGTTTGTCGCTGTTAGTAGTAGTTTATCCTGTAGTGAAGTAGAAGTGGGTAGTTCCTGTGAATTATTATGGGTGGAGGTTACACTCAACAACCGAGCTAGGTTAATAATTGGCTCCTTTTACCGACCTCCCGACTCAGCAGCACTAGTGGCAGAACAACTGAGAGAAAATTTGGAATACATTTCACATAAATTTTCTCACCATGTTATAGTCTTAGGTGGAGATTTCAATTTACTCGATATAGGCTGGGACACTCAGATGTTTAGGACGGGTGGTAGAGACAGAGCATCGAGTGACATTATACTGAGTGCACTATCCGAAAATTACCTCGAGCAATTAAACGGAGAACCGACTCGTAGAGATAACTTCTTGGGCCTACTGATAACAAACAGACCCGAACTTTTCGAATCTGTAAGTGCAGAACAGGGAATCAGTGATCATAAGGCCGTTGCAGCATCCCTGAATATGGAAGTTAATAGGAATATAAAAAAAGGGAGGAAGGTTTATCAGTTTAGCAAGAGTAATAGAAGGCAGATTTCAGACTACCTAACAGATCAAAACGAAAATTTCTGTTCCGACACTGACAATGTTGAGTGTTTATGGAAAAAGTTCAAGGCAATCGTAAAATGCGTTTTAGACAGGTACGTGCCGAGTAAAACTGTGAGGGACGGGAAAAACCCACCGTGGTTCAACAGCAAAGTTGGGAAACTACTGCGAAAGCAAAGAGAGCTTCACTCCAAGTTTAAACGCAGCCAAAACCTCTCAGACAAACAGAAGCTAAACGGTGTCAAAGTTAGCGTAAGGAGGGATATGCGTGAAGCGTTCAGTGAATTCGAAAGTAAAATTCTATGTACCTAGGAAGTTCTGGTCTCACGTTAAATCAGTAACTGGCTCGAAACAGCATATCCAGACACTCCGGGATGATGATGGCATTGAAACAGAGGATGACACGCGTAAAGCTGAAATAATAAACACCTTTTTCCAAAGCTGTTTCACATAGGAAGACCGCACTGCAGTTCCTTCTCTAAATCCTCGCACAAACGAAAAAATGGCTGACATCGAAATAACTGTCCAAGGAATAGAAAAGCAACTGGAATCACTCAACAGAGGAAAGTCCACTGGACCTAACGGGATACCAAATCGATTCTACACAGAGTACGCGAAAGAGCCCCCCTTCTAACAGCCGTGTACCGCAAGTCTCTAGAGGAACGGAAGGTTCCAAATGATTGAAAAAGAGCACAGGTAGTTCCAGTTTCCAAGAAGCGTCGTCGAGCAGATGCGCAAAACCATAGGCCTATATCTCTGACATCGATCTGTTGTAGAATTTTAGAACATGTTTTTTCTCGCGTATCATGTCGATTTTGGAAACCCAGAATCTACTCTGTAGGAATCAACATGGATTCCGGAAACAGCGATCGTGTGAGACCCAACTCGCTTTATTTGTTCATGAGACCCAGAAAATATTAGATACAGGCTCCCAGGTAGATGCTATTTTCCTTGACTTCCGGAAGGCGTTCGATACAGTTCCGCACTGTCGCCTGATAAACAAAATTAGAGCCTACGGAATATCAGACCAGCTGTGTGGCTGGATTGAAGAGTTTTAGCAAACAGAACACAGCATGTTGTTATCAATGGAGAGACATCTACAGACGTTGAAGTAACTTCTGGCGTGCCACAGGGGAGTGTTATGGGACCATTGTTTTTCACAATATATATAAACGACCTAGTAGATAGTGTCGGAAGTTGCATGCGGCTTTTCGCGGATGATGCTGTAGTATACAGAGAAGTTGCAGCATTAGAAAATTGCAGATAAATACAGGAAGATCTGCAGTGGATTGGCACTTGGTGCAGGAAGTGGCAACTGACCCTTAACATAGACAAATGTAATGTATTGGGAATACATAGAAAGAAGGATCACTTATTGTATGATGATATGATAGCGGAACAAACACTGGTAGCAGTTACTTCTGTAAAATATCTGGGAGTATGCGTACGGAACGATTTGAAGTGGAATGATCATATTACATTAATTGTTGGTAAGGCGGGTGCCAGGTTGAGATTCATTGTGATAGTCCTTAGAAAATGTAGTCCATCAACAAAGGAGGTGGCTTACTAAACACTCGTTCGACCTATACTTGAGTATTGCTCATCAGTGTGGGATCCGTACCAGATTGGGTTGACGGAGGAGATAGAGAAGATCCAAAGAAGAGCGGCGCGTTTCGTCAAAGGGTTATTTGGTAACCGTGATAGCGTTACGGAGGTGTATAGCAAACTCAAGTGGAAGGCTCTGCAAGAGAGGCGCTCTGGATCGCGGTGTAGCTTGCTCGCCAGGTTTCGAGAGGGTGCGTTTCTGGATGAGGTATCGAATATATTGCTTCCCCCTACTTATACCTCCCGAGGAGATCACGGATGTAAAATTAGAGAGATTCGAGCGCGCACGGAGGGTTTCAGACAGTCGTTCTTCCCGCGAACCATACGCGACTGGAACAGAAAAGGGAGGTAATGACAGTGGCACGTAAAGTGCCCCCCGCCACACGCCGTTGGGTGGCTTGCGGAGTATAAATGTAGACGTAGATGTAGATGTGCCATCCGCAATGCTTTCGTCTTTCTTTGATTTCCTCCTCACTAGCCCATTGATCCCTTTCAACAACTGTAATTATGCCCCACGTAGTAGATATCAGACTAATCTTACCAGTTCTATTATTTATATCTTTCACTTTAAATTTTAATTCCACTTCCGAAAATTTCTTTCATTATTTTCATTTCTTGTTCGATATGCGTACTGAATAGAATTCGAGAACTTCTCTCTTACGCTTCTATTCTTATTGACCTCTTCTTATTCGTTTATATTTTGTATGTTTCTTGCCTTCCCGTAAAGCGTATACCTACCTCTCTGAGGATGTCAAATATCTTATGCTGCTTTACATTATTAAATGCTTTCTGTTGGCGATCAAACCTGTGAAAGTATCTCGATTTTATTTACAAGCGTAATGTCAAACCTGTTTCTCTAACGTTTCAGACTTTCGAATACGATTGTCTTCTTACAGCTTTTCAATTTTCTTTTCCTCTACTCCATATATTACTACAGTCAGCACCTAAGGCAATTTGCTGTCAATTTGATGGCGTGATAGTTCTCACACTTATCAGCCCTTTCTATCTTCAGAATTCTGTGGTTGAGTCTGATTGATTCCTCCAGTCGCATAGAATCCACACATTAACTTGAGTAATCTTTTATGTTTCACTTCCCTCCGTCATTTCAGAAATTACCAATCTACTTTATTTGATCGCGTGTCTCCGAACCTTACTTACATCTCCTGTAATTGAGAAGCTTCCAGAAGATTGCGAGAAGATGTTTCCGCAACAATACTGTTTTTGATGGAAGGATGTGCAAAGTGAGCCTGAGACTGCCTTATACATGAAAAAGAATTTGTGTACTGTGTCATATAATTTAATCTTATTTGTATGGAAAACGTAACTAAGGAAATAATGAATGTTTGTTACTTAACTAAAACCTGAAGAAACTCAACACTGGAAGTATCTTCACTTCCTTTCGCTGATATTTATTTCACTGTTAGCCGACATTGTCGTTTGGAATATCGTACGCCGCTAGTACCTATACTTCAGCAGAGAAGTGTGCAACAATCAGTTTTTTAGAATTAGCAGAGAGTTTAGCAGTACCAGTTCTGATAGAAAATTAGAGGAATAAACAATAAGAGTTACTGGGTAACTAATTGCTGTCAATTTTCAGGTATCGATAACAGTAACGATGTTTTACCATACTGTTTGTAAATAATTTTACTCTCACTGAATGTTTTTCTTTTAATTATGCTTATACATTTGTAGAGTGAAAAGAGAAGAGCATGTTTATGCTAGTGTTGAGTACTCTGAAACACAACACCTTTAGCAATCTTTTTAAAAAGTTTCAAAATTGTTCAGAGAAGTGACATTGTCATCGTTCGACGTCCAACTGCGGTAGTTTTATGCCTGCCACCTGGTCGTTGTCAGGCAAACTCTGTCGTTCAGTGCACTGCTCAGCTGCAGCACAGCCGTCAAGGCATAACAGATAATATACGCTTTCATAAAGATCAGAGAATTAAAGCAGGAGCCACTAACCAGCATACTTTGTAAGCCACTGTTCATTGTGTCACCATTGCGACTGCTATTTTAACAACGACATACACATTGTCGGTACAGCGATACCAGTGTACTAGTCAAAACAGTTGAGAGTAGGTGGATAGAAAAAAGTTCCAGGTTTCAGCTAAAAATACCTAACCACTGACGAGCCCCGATTCACTCCCATTAGAAATTAATCAAGGGATTTCACCTCCCAGATTACTGTGAGGCTTTCGAGGTTCTTATCTTTTTGGGAGGCGACAAGCATAAATCTAAAGACACAGAAAGTGCAAAGAAATTGCCATCGAATCGCTCGGCAGTTATCACCATCGAAATCGGTCAACTTCCTTTGAGCGATATACCGCCTACCCCACACTTCGGGTAGGGACAGCTCCAAAAACTAGCAAACTGAAAGTAAGGAACAGAAGCACAGCATTTGCGTCTATCAAAATTCCTTGAGGCCTCATAATATTAAGACAGACCGTTAGGTGGAGACATGTCTCTGGCAACCCGATTGATGGTATGCTAGGTAATGTACCCCTCTCCCTGTCCCCCAAGTTCCTTAACGCTTGATGAGAACCAAGCATCGCTTTGAACTTACTAAGGCGTCTCCAGGACAGCACAGAGTTCCAAGAAATGTGCTCCAGAGTCTCAGAAGTCTACAGAAAAATATTGCACTACGTTTGTGACTCGTACCGTCTAACCCACCTGATGTATTTTGTGAGCGCACTTGTAACAGTATTCTTTATACTAACATAAAAAGCTGTGCCTTAAATTTGCTACGGTTTTTCGCTCTTTTTAAAGATGGGCTTAGGATGAGAATGACTCTGTAGTCGGAGGTGAATAACACAAGGTACTCCTTGAAGTTATTACTGGAAATATTCTTTCTTCCTTTTTACATAAAAACGCATCAATCACGTTTTGATCTATGTGAATTTTTCAGGTCATCCTTATGCACGAAGAACCGAAATAATGTCTGACGGCTGACGGAGGTTGTGGGGGTTGGGATGTTTTGAGGGAGCAGACCAGAGAGCGAGGTCATCGGTCTCGGAGTTGGGAAGGACGGGGCAGGAGGAAGTCGGCCGTGCCCTTTCAAAGGAACCATCCCGGCATTTACGTGGAGCGATTTAGGGAAATCACGGAAAATTAAATCAGGATGGCTGGACGGGGGATTGAACCGTCGTCCTCCCGAATGCGAGTTCAGTGTGCCAACCACTGCGTCACCTCACTCGGCGAGGTAGTGATGAAGTAGGAATATACAAAAAAGAACGAAACGATTTTCTTTCACAACCGGGCGTAAACGGTCGCATCAAAGTTCTCAAGTTGTGTCAACTGGCTTTGTGTTTTGGGCCTAGATTTGTAAACTGCCAGGAATTTTAATGAATAAGTAATTCAGTGCTGAGGGTGGATAACTATCAGCATTGTTCCTACTTGTAAAGAATCCCACTTAAATACCAGAGTGAGGAAAGAGCACAGGGAACACATCTGCAATGACAAACGGTGAATGTTAAAAAACATACAGGCGAGAGCAGCCTTTGCTGGCAAAATTAGCTACTGACATAATGTGAAATACAAAGATAGTAACCAATGACAGCAGGGATCTATGTAATTATGAAATGAACGTAAACAACGATTGGAATTTAAAATTCAGAAGGGAATTCAAATGACACGAGAAACCTAACATATTACAGAGAGATCCGAAACCGTGGCTTAGCGACCGAAGCGACTACAAGGAGTGGTTGCGATGCTGGCGTCCCACAAAGCTACGTATGTCTTCACACTGCAAGAGCGCAACATTCTCACGCTTGATGATTGTAAACGATGGTGCCTGTAAGCTATTGAAAATCTTTCCTTCTGCTCAAGGTAATGAGGAAGCAAACATTAGTCTGATTGAAGGAGGAAATCGTCCAGAGTGTAACACGTGTGTGTGGAGCCGCTGTGCTGCATCCGCTGCTTTGAAGAGAAATTGGCAAACGGAGGCTGAAGTAGCTCTATAGTTTATGACTTTTGATGGTCGGCACATTGACGTGCTGCCGATCTCAAAAATATGGGCTAGGACCAAACACTGGCAGGGGTGGACCGCTGATACTTCTACGTACCATCTATTATCCACAGAGCTTTCCCCTCATTTCTTGACTCCACCCGTCGAAACACAGTCATTTTTGTAGCACTCCGCCTCCTCTAGAAAGAAAAAGAGCTGTTTGAATTTTTGTCGTAATTTAACGGCAGCCTCTTTCCTTAGCACATAATCGATTCCACTTAAAATAATTTATATTCTGACACAGTATGTCAGGTATCTGTGACAGTCTCTCTTCTCTCTGGATGTCCTGTCAGGAGGTTATTGTCACGTAATACTGGAGGACCTCGGAAACAAAACTGATAACGTGATAACAAGTACACCAGTGGGTCAGTCGTTAAAAACTGTTCCAGAATTAGCAATGATATGTACTGATTTTTGATTATTGAATGTTTCATTCTTTGATAATGGTCTATCAAGAGCGCACACGTAGGTTTCCCACATCCCTTACCGCGGATGTGGCGTCGCAGTTACACATCGAGGAAACGTTATTTGATGGATAATTTAAAAGCATTTGTCATCTTGTACGCGAACTCGGTTTTTCAGCTTTAACAAAAGATTCATAGAGGATAATATAGTCATGAGATTCCTCGAGAGAAACACTGTGGAAGTGGTTCGACCTATCCTCCCTTAAAATAGTTTCTGCCTCGGGCTGGAATAGTAAACTCTTTTCGTATTATTTGGCTACGTTGACCATGAATATTCCCGTTTGTTTTATTCATACAGGAAGACCCCTTTAGGATACTAATATGTGATTGGAATTCGCCCAGAAATACGTCAAAGTTTACCATTCTATCAGGTCACTGGCTTGTCGACAACTCATTTCTCCTATGTGCCTGTACAACAGGAATTCGAGTGTAATTCAGTACTGTGAGCATACTGCAATAACCATTCGTTATTTCACGTCTCGCGGCCATAAATTTGTTTCCGGCAGCGGCGAGGACTAAAAAATGGCCTTTGTGGGCTGAGGCGTGCGCCACAAACTCGGAAGCGGCGGCCATCGGCGCTGGCAGCGCTGGCCGGGCGCCAGTGCAGTGGACGGCTGCCCTGTTACACGGCTGCCTGTGGTACCCGCCTGCGCCTGTTACATAGCTGCCTGTGGTACACGCCTGCCCCTGTTACAGGGCCGCTTGTGGTACACGCCTGCCCCTGTTACACGGCTGCCTGTGCACAAGGCTCTCCTGTCCGACCTTTTCGCTTTTTCTGTCATGGACGACACCAGTGCCTGGAATGATTCTCCGGTCTGTGTATTTACACGATAGGCAATCTTCATAACTCTGGCCCCAGGTTCCTAATTTCTATTGTGATCTAGTGGAAAATGTTTCTGAGGGTGTAAGTTTCTGGTATGTTGTAGCCATCGTACGGAAATTTGCTGACCAAGACGCCATTTCAATTAGAAGCAGCCTCATGAGGTAATTCTCATTATTTTAATAAATTATTTTGTATCCAAAAACATTCTGATTTATTCCATTTATGTATGCACACCTCACAGAAAACTAGGAATGTTGTTGAGTATAGAATAATGGTTCTTGCGAAAAGGAGAATTAAAATTTTGGGGAAATAATCATTGCACAAATTCAGTATGAGTACAAGATTTTGTGTCATACTGCCTGCACTGTACGCTCCACACAACGGGTGGATTAATAAGTCTTTCAGTCCCAGCGTCCTCTAAATTCGTTTCTCTTACAACATGCTTAAGAGGAAGACTGCCGGTTGTCGAAGGCATCGAAGAAATGCTGCTTAGGTACAGTGATACGAACAATTGTTAGGAAAACAATGTTTGCAGAAACGATGAGAATTTTTTTCATACCCACTCACCTAAGCAGTTCACATAACTGAGAGTGCCTCCAAACTATTCGTAGTAACCGCTCTTCGCGCAGACAATGACGACAGCGGCTAATAAGGCAAACTATTGACTCGGATGTGATGCAACAATTAACTGACTTAGATCTATCTACTATGTTTTGCGCAACATGACCAGTACGCTTCTCTCATAAACTATGGTTTATAAAGCGTATGTTCCTTAAGAAAAAAATACTGTGGGCGACCTCAAAATTCATTTCTGAAATGCCTATGGATGTCTGACCGAGCAATCCGGCGCAGCGACTAAAGGTAATGATGCGTCGTTCGGGAAGAGCGGAGTTAAAATCCCTGCTCTACCAGTCACGTTTAGATCTTCTACGTTTCCGTTAACATCTGAAAGCAGATGCTGTCACGGTTCTTGTGAAAAGGATATGGCCGACTGTCTTTCCAATTGATGTCCCCTTTGCGTCTTTAATCACCTGACCGTCGATGAGGCATTAAGACCCGATCTTCCTTCCAATATTCCATTACCAATATTTGTACAGCCGCTGGTGGAAATGTGAATTCGTCAAACTCGAGATCCCTGAACATATGTGACGCCAGCAGCATAGGTTATGTGCTGCATTAGGTTACATCCTTCTTATATCTGTAGTACAGCGACACACATGTTTCATAACACAGGTGTTTTAATCATCTGCATAGTTTCACTTGAAAATCTGATATGAAATCCGCCGGAGAATAGTCAAACTGAACACTAATACAACCAAAGGACTGTAAATTTAAAATAGAAATAGATGAAACAAATCATTTTATGAGTATGTTCATCCCGTATACACTTCTCATTTTAGTTAAGTTTTCTTGCCTTTAACGAGTTTTTGTCTATCAATTTGTACAGATTGCACTTGATGGTGCACCTAAAATGCTGCGCAGCTGGTCGTGCCCTTAAATAAAGGTCTCAGAGCTAAAGTGGTCTTCTGTTTTCAGTATGATGTATCCAGGATGTAGCTACCTTGACTACAAAGTCTGCGGAGAAAATAAAGAAGGCCGTGTGAAACATGTTTTCACCCTTGAACCACTGCAAAGGGATTTGCGAGTACTCTGGCTAACAGTCAGGTAATACGAAACCACTGACCACCTTTCCATTTTCCGACGAGTAAAAATAGCCAAAAGTTTTCTGTGTACTGTGACTTTCTAGCGACTAAGGCTACAGAGAAAGGCCCCTTCTGACGTCAGCTATGTTACAGGTGTGCCACTTAGGTCACCTATTAATAAGAGTAAGTTCAGTCCAGTGAGAGACAAAATGAATGAGTTAATGCACTTACCCGGCCAAGGTACGTCATTTAGCTGTTACTGATAACCACGATAACTTCCGGTTGCTAAGTAAAATCCGTGTAAGCTTTTTCCTGGGAGTGTGCCCCACCTAGTGAACTGGCTGACTTAATAAAACTGGCAGCGCGATAGCGAGTGATACGCGCCGTCCACTGCAATGAATCAGCGAGCTGGCGTGTCGCCTTCATGATGCAAGATAAGGTTAGCGAGCTGCCCGCTATACGCTGCCCGCTGCCCGCTGCCCACTGTCAGCGACGTATTCGACTCACGCTGCTCAACGTGCTATTTTCAGAAGACCACTCGCAGCTACAACGGGAAAAGTAACGCAGGGGAACTCTATCCCGTTAAGTGAAACAGGTAAATGTGTATATACTACTGGTCTAAAATACTACTAACTGAAATCCTCAGCTGCCGACAGGTGTTGTTGATATACCTCGATGTGGACAGCTGGAAATGTGTGCCCCGACCGGGACTCGAACCCGGGATCTCCTGCTTACATGGCAAACGCTCTATCCATCTGAGCCACCGAGGACACAGATCAATAGCGCGACTGCAGGGACTTATCCCTTGCACGCTTCCCGTGAGACTCACATTCCCAACTGTCCACGAGGTATATCAACAACACCTGTCGGCAGCTGAGGGTTTCAGTTAGTCATCATTTATTCCAGGGAAAAGCTGCACGGTCATCAACAGTATTCTGTTCTTTCTAGAACAGTTACTGTCTTCATATATAAAATACTATTTATTGCTTTAGTTACTGAAACAGCCGATTGTGACGGTATTAATAAATTTACAATTGTTTCTCTGATAAGCAGGAATACCACTTTTGTTTTTTATGCCGGCAAGCTTGAGGTATAAGCTCACAAGTGAGTAATAGAATGAATATATACCGATCCGCCAGAACATTATGACCACCGTCCTACTATCGATATGAATCCGTCCAGGCGATAGCAGCGTCATCTGGCGAGGGATGGTTGATAGTCAGTAAAACGCACGATGGATGTAGTACCAGTGACAGTGCTGTCCATTATAGAATGGGAAGACGCACGATCTACCTGAGTTGTCCGAGGGCAGATTGTGATAGCCCAGAGGTTCGGCACGAACATTTCAGAAACTACATGACTTGTCTGGTTTTCGAGGAGCGGTGTGGTGAGTGTCTTCAACACATGGCGAAACCAGGATGAAACCACTTCCAGACGCCGTGGTGTTGGGCGGCCACCCCTCATTACGGATGTCGGACGTCGTAGGCTGGGCAGACTAGTAAAACAGTACAGGCGACAAACTGTGACGGGACTACCATCAGAGTTTCATGCTCGGCAGTGAGCAAGTGTGTCTGAAAACACACTGCACTGGACTTTCCTAACGAGTGGGCTCCGCAACCGACCGTCCAAGCTTACACTAATGACTGAAATGAGCACGTGACCATCGGCATTGGACGTTGCCGCAGTGCAAAGCGTTGCATGGGCTTGCGAATCCCTATATCTTCTTCTTCATGCCGATGGGAGGGCTCGAAACCGTCATCTTCCGGGGCAACAGCTCCTTTACACCAGTCCTGGGATACAGAGGCAATCTAGCAGCGACTGCTTTATACTCTGGGGAAAATTTACTTGGGCATCCATGGGTCCACTGGAGCTCGTGTAAGGCACCATGACAACCTACGAGTATCGTACACTGTTTGCAGGCCACGTTCTCCCTTTCATGACAAACACTTTTGCCGATGGCACAGGCATTTTTCAACAAGATAATGCGTCATATCGCAAGGCCAGGAGTCTGATGAAGTGGTTCGAGTAACACAGTGGTGAGCTTGGATTGATTTGTTGCCCCCCCCCCCCCACCAACTTGCCAGATCTGAACCCGATCGAACACGTCTGGGACGTCATTAAACGTGGCGTCAGAGCTCATCAACCCCGTCATCAGAATTTACAGGAATTAGGTGATTTTTGTGTGCAGATGTGGTGCTAACTCCCTCCAGCGACCTACAAAGGCCTGATTGCTTCCATGCCAAGACGCGGTACCGCTGTTATACGTGCCAAAGGTGGACGTACCATCTATTAGCTAGGTGGTCATAACGTTCTGGCTGATCAGTGTATATCAATGGCCCACGAGACATTCATCTTCAGAATGTTTAGCTACCTTTAGTCAGCTGTGAACTTACTCTTCCGATCTAAACAACTATAATTCCAATTCACCATAACTTTTCCAACAGTAAATTGATACAGGATCCGTTTGTATAAATATTTACAGCTAGTTTCCCTCCGCGCCATACTTGTAATCAAATAGTTCAGTTCCTGCTTACTTCCAATTTGACTGATTACATGTTAAGAAATGCCTGTTCTAATGTAAAATGAACTTGGAAGTAATATCGTTATACAGAAACCTCGAAGATGTTAGCCCATGACTTAGTATGAATTATTTGATATTGCAGATGACGGATGATACACATATTTGACTAAAACTGTTTATGCACAGGCTTTAATGTAATAGCCGTACAGTTAAGTCATGTTTGGTTCATTTTTATAGTCAGAGGGTTCATACTGCGATTCGTGAATGTTTCTTTTAGATTGATAAGATTAACTTTATAGAGGTGGCATACTTCCCTGGCATGTGAGGTAGTGGCAGGTGAGGATGTGGCAGTTGTGGTTGTGGCAGTTTGTGTAATGAACTGCTGGAAAGAGGCTAGAGAAGAGAACGCAGAAGACATAGAATTTGGGAAAGTCTCTAATGCATATTATGCAGTTGTTGTTTTTTACAGTTTCAGACATTACTTCGGCAATTTATGGCAGACTGAGTAGCATAATGTCAAGCGAACGAGCGACTCGAACGTCTAATACAAATGCAGTAGGTAGTGTAGACTCTTTGCCTGTCTTTCCAGAAGCATATTAGCCGGTAAGTGATAAAATAGTTGGAAAAACAAGCAGTTTTTTCTAAGAATGGAAGGTCTTTGTATTTACAGATACTGCATTGGTTTACAAAATTTAAGAACGAAAATAACTTTTGCTTATTGTGTCACTGCCACGTAATGCAGCATGAGGTAACTTGGACCACATATAGAAAGTACTACAGCATGCGGCGTGGCAGGTTAAAAGTCGCGTTGCCTTGCGTAATTGTTTGATTGCTGTCTCTCGTTGTACTGTGCACTACCCAAGTTCCACCAGCTTCAGTACGGCGTATGATCACCAGCCCGTTTCCCTGCATACGTAGATAGTGTCCAGACGATGTTAAAAGCAGCGTTGAAGAGAAACACACTCAATACTTACGTTTGAAAACTCCATGTAAAATCTGATAGCTAGCTATCCTGTAATATATTATAACAAATTTCGGGTGGAGGGCGATTGCTTCATCTCTTTAGAAAAATGGCAAAATTCTGCAACGAGTTCTTTTATTTCTTTAGGTTCAAAATTAAACTCTTGCCATCAGCCCGTATTTAATTAACGAATAATATCACTGTCCTCAGCTCACAGTTCATACAAGCCAGTACACACACAAGGCAGCCAGGAATGTAGTTAAGTCCGACCCGAATTATTACACGTTTTACAGCCATTACTCTGCTACAATATACGAGTTTCACATTCGGTCCTTTTTCAGTGGATTTCTATTAAAGAAATTGCTTCCCAAACATTCCATAGACGAATATGAAACATGCCGCGCGGAATTTTACAAAAGCCGAAAGTTCACAAGCATTTATCTGTCTAATAAATCACTTCACCGATCTCAGATTTCACAATCTGTCTGTAAATGCAACTGTTTTAACGGAAACGCAATCCGGACGCCTTTTGTCAAAACTGCTTATATCAGTGGATTTCCGCATTTGCGGCCCTTATCCGCTTACATTCTTTGCTAACTGCATCACGTGCCCGCAACATCAATAGGAGACATTCATCCTCGCGATGGGCAGTGGTTATAGTGGTTCAAATGGCTCTGAGCACTATGGGCATTAACATCTGAGGTCATCAGTCCCCTAGACTTAGAACTACTTAAACCTAACTAACCTAAAGACATCACACACATCCACTCCCGAGGCACGATTCGAACCTGCGACCGTAGCGCTCGCGCGGTTCCAGACTGAAGCGCCTAGAACCGCTCAGCCACAGAGGCCGTCAGTGGTCATAGTGTTTTGGCTCATCAGTGTATGGCTAACATTGTAAATTATGTAAACATGACGACCTGCTCTAGATATTAAGATGGTCCGTTAGTGAGCTGAAACTAGTAATCAGTAAAGGAGTTTTAGCGATCTTGACAGGATTTTCTTATGCATGCATTTTAACATAAGGTATCGTCATGTCCGGGAATTTTATATTGCGATAAGCTGTCTGGTTGACGACATCTTGAGGCGGTAAGTAATCTCGACACAGTTCCTGTTCTCGCGGAGATGGGGTGGTCCGCCTCAATTCCACTGAATTGTTATCACTGCATGATCGTTGAAGATTGTAGGGACCAATGTCAGTCTTGCGATTCACACGCTAGAATTGTCTTCCTCTTGGTACAGAATCATTGATAGATTGTTACCTACTAATGGACGTCTAGACCGAACTGGACTTAGTGACACGGCTGCGTGTTGTCGATGTGGTTCCTTGGAAGCGCTTCCACACAGATTTACCTGCGGTGGCAACCTGACGAACTGGTTCTGGTTGCGAATCACCTTGCTTTCCTCACCAGGACATCCATCACTGATTACACCACTGACATTATCCTACTGCCGGATTCCTCCTGTATTCGTAAATCGAAGAGAACTTATGTGATGTGGTGAATTGCTCATTCTGTAAATTTTTTGTTTCTGGTATGGGATGGGGATGATTTGTTGGCGTTTGAGCACTAAATGCTTACTGCATGTTGGGACACCTCGCAATTACCCCGTTATCGGGGCAATTTTTCTAACATGCTAAATCTCGGCGTTTACCAGACAGAATGTTAGTTACGGTGGTCAGCGGGTGTGGCCCTTATCCGGTGGAAATGTTGATGCGCCCGATTGGAGCATACAGCCATTAGCATTTATCATTTGTACCTTTGGTAATCTGTCTCGATTACTGTGTTCTTTGTTCTATGTAAGGGGGGATTTGTAGAAACGAGGCCGCGAGTTCAGTTCACACCTTAAAAAAATACGAATCGGTTAAGACGACCACGTGTCAAGGAAAGAAAGATGGTAGAAAGCTACTTCGCCATGCAGCATGCAGGTGACCTAACTTCCATTCCAGTACGAGAAAAGTAGCCGACGTAAAAAATGGTGGTTAACGCGACCGCTCTCGTTAAGTGGCAGATGCTGGTTCGAGTTCCGGTCCGGGATGGATTTTCACGTGTTACCATTCATTCATTTCAATGCCCAAATGCTGCTGACCTCGTTGAAAAACTTCGATTAGTATTTGTATGCCCACTGAATCACATTAGGGGTCCGTTCTTTCGGACATGTCCGAAAGAACAGACACCAAATTCACGGATTTTCTTGTTAGAAGAAAGCAGGTATTTATAGTTCGTTGTCTTTTTCATAATGACACAAGAAGATATCACCATTATGCTTGGTGTGCATTCACCAACATCCGGAGTATTGTACGAGACTTTTCCAACAGAAAGAAGCCATCTGTTTCTACTTAGTTCCACATAAAGCTAACTCCCTTTTGACACTCTCAGTTGTACTATGTGCACAAGCCTGTTCGTCTTCCTATCCTTCATAAAAGGTTAAGCTGACATCATTTCAAAGATTCACCTCTGCCATTCTCTATTATTGGTCCTACGACATGTGGTATACGCTTGGCTTCCTCCAACCTTTGAACTGCCTTATAGAGCCAACTGTAGAGGTATCCATTGTTTATCTTGGCACAGTACCCGCTACATCTCGTCATTAGCGTTACCAAATACGAGGAAACGACAAGTGATAAGAAACCTAGCCCTCAGTGGTGAAGTGCCAGTCCTAGTATTAGTATGCCTCTCCTAACAATTCTTTCACCTTTCTCAGTTTTTCTTGATGCGAAAAATGCCAAACTACACAGTGTGGAGTGGAGGCCAAGAAACAATGTAGCTCTTCCTATTGTTGGCATGGCAAAGTCAGTACAAATGTCGGAGGAAGGCAAAGGCACACCACATCCATTAGAACCATACCTAATAAAACAATGTGCTATTCAAACGAACCTTCAGGTTGATGACAGCTTTACCTGCTCCTCATAGCCGGCCGGGGTGGCCGAGCGGTTCTAGGCGCTACAGTCAGGAACCGCGAGACCGCTACAATCGAAGGTTCGAATCCTGTCTCGGGCATGGATGTGTGTGATGTCCTTAGGTTAGTTAGGTTTAATTAGTTCTAAGTTCTAGGGGACTGATGACCTTAGAAGTTGAGTCCCATAGTGCTCAGAGCCATTTGAACCATTTTTGCTCCTCATAGCCAACAGACATCAATTGGAAGAAAGAATTGTATTACTCTTTCCGTCGACGTCCATGCCATCCGAGACTGAGCCGAGGCTGAGAGCAATGGGATTCATAGAATTTTTTAATTTAAAGGTTTATGAAAACTATGCAAACCTAATTCAGGATGAACTGACATGTTTCAGTGTTTTGATGAGTGCGAAAAGTCGTTCAGTTCGTCATCGGGCCAAAGTAGGCGCTCATTATGAGCTACTAGATTGCATTTCTCAGCTGTTGCTGCTATTCAGTTATAACACAAGCTGAACCAAACAATATAAAAAAATTAGTTCCGCCTGGAATGTTTCAGTCTCACAATTTTAACCGTCTGTTCAATTTAAAATATTTTCAAAAGTTAGTGTTTTTAAGCATTGAGATTCACAAATGGCTTTAGTACATTAGGTAAGAAGAAGTAACACAGGCCACCAAACTAGCACATTTTACGCCAAAAACGAAGTGCTCGGATCAAAAAGAGTGTAAGAAAGGGTGTAAGACGGGGTTGTAGCTCTTTGCCCCTACTGTTCAATCTATATAACGAAGGAGCAATGACGGAAATAAAAAAAAGGTTCAGAAGTAAAATTAAAATTCAGGGTAAAAGGATATTAATGATAAGATTCGCTGATGACATTACTGTTATCAGTGAAAATTAAGAAGAATTACGGGATCTGTCAAATGTAATGAACAGTCTAATGCGTACAGAATGTGGACTGAGAAGAATTCAAACTAAGACGAAAGTAATGAGAAGTAGCAGGTATGATAACAGCGAAAACCTTAACATCAGAATTGGGGATCATCAAGTAGACGAAGTCCCTGTATTCTGCTGTGTAGACAGCAAAATAACCCAAGGCGGACGGAGCAAGGAGAACATAAAAAGCGGACCAGCACTGGCAAAAGGGGCACTCATGACCGAGAGAAGTCTACTAGTAGCAACCACAGGCCTTAACTTGAGGAATGAATCTCTGAAAAAGTAAGTTTGGAGCACAACATAGTGTGGTAGTGAATCATGGACTGTGCGAAAACCGGAACAAAAGAGAATTGCAGCATTGGTGCTACTGATTGTAAATTTGTCCTCCCAAACATCACTATTAAATTTTTCTTAGTCTCTTCATTATTTTCAAAAGCTTCGAGAGACGTAAGGTATACAAAAGGAAAACTTTTTACTTATCTTCATTTTCTCTTCTTGTTGTTAGCTCCAATTCCTGCGTCTAAGGATACATTCTAGATACCGAAATTTTGATTTAACGTCGTGGGTTCCTGATGACTAAATTACTGATGAAGATTTGCTAACATATTTCTTGAATTTTATTCTTTGTCACATTATTAAATATCACACCGTCTTTACAGTTTCCACTTCTATCACACCATAAATTACATTATTAGTGACGCAATCAAAAACACGTCAGAGGCATACCCACTACTACTAACATTCTGCGGTACTCACAATATTCCAAAGAGTTAACAAAACAAAAGAGTTTACAAAGCAAAAGCGTATACAAAATTTCTTGACAAAATAAGAATCTTTACTAAACCACATCACTATTTTATATATGAATCTACAAATAAATTTAATAATTGGCGTTAGATTTCGCAATTAATAATATGAATTTTAAATATGCCCGAAATTTCCTAATTCCAAATGTTTCTGAAAGAAGAGTAACTCTAACTGCACGTACAGAGTACTAACAAATTAATTTCTTTTTATGAATTTTAGGCTGAAATACAATACATCGTATGCAAAATCATATGAGATTCTTTTAGCTAAACGACTGAGATAATGTTCACCTATACAAGAATCGATAGTATAAATGGTATCGGTTATTTCTACAAAAAAGGGTAATGTTAAAGAAGTGTGTCCAATTGCAAGATTTATGTTGAAAATTCGGCGTACTGATAAGGTAAGGAATGAGGAGGTTTCCTGCAGAATCGGCGAGGAAAGGAATATATGGAAAACACTGACATGAAGAAGGAACAGGATAATAGGACACCTGTTAAGACATGAGCGAACCACTTCCATGGTACTAGAGGCAGCTGTGGGGAGTAAAAACTCTAGTGGAAGACAGTGATTTGAATACATTCAGCAAATAATTAGGACATCGGTTGTAAGTGCTCTTCTGACATGAAGAGGTTGGCGCAGGAGAGGAATTCGTGGCAGGCCGCGTCAAACCAGTCAGAACAGTGATGAATCGAAACAGATGTTCGGTAGTCAGGTACCTAAGTGACGAGAAAAAACTAAACCGATTGACTAAACACAACTAAGAATTTTTTGGTACAATCGTGATATGACAACAGCTTTTTGCCTGTTAAGACAAGCAGTCTCGATCAAATACCAGAGCTTCTTCAGATACACACAAGAAAAGTTTTGCATCACCCCGGTTCCCAGAACTCCTGAATATAGACCTTCACTGTAGATATTCTATCTCAGACACAGTCCCCTTCGCCGGCCGCGGTGGTCTAGCGGTTCTGGCGCTGCAGTCCGGAATCACGGGACTGCTACGGTCGCAGGTTCGAATCCTGCCTCGGGCATGGGTGTGTGTGATGTCTTTAGGTTAGTTAGGTTTAAGTAGTTCTAAGTTCTAGGGGACTTATGACCTAAGATGTTGAGTCCCATAGTGCTCAGAGCCATTTTGACCCACAGTCCCCTTCACTGTTCAGAGATGTCACGAAACCCGCCCAAAGTTGTAAACAATCATGCATGAACAGCACCTATTAGACGTAGGGGGTCCGACAGGCGATCCGTTCCAGTCATTCCACCAAGGAGGTACACGGCTCGTGTTGTCTGTAATTCAACCACGCGTAGACGGTCAATACCGCAGTTTAATCGCGTCCGCATTGTTGCTTTGTGAGAGGAAAGCCTCTCAAAAAGGAAACTGTCCAGGCGTCTCTGAATGAACCAAGGCGATGTTGTTCGGCATTGCAGAAGATATAGAGAGACAGGAACTGTCGATGACATGCTCGCTCAGGCCGCCCAAGGGCTACTCCTGCAGTGGATGACCACTACCTCCGTATTATGGCTCGGAGGAACTCTCATAGCAACGCCACCATGTTGAATAACGCTTTTCGTGCAGCCGCAGGACGTCGTGTTACGACTCAAACTGTGCACAATAGACTACATGATGCGCGACTTCACTCCCGACGTCCATGGCGACGTCCATCTTTGCAACCACGACACCAAGCAGCGCCGTACAGATGGCCCAACAACATGCCTAATAGACCGATCAGGATTGACATCACGTTCTCTTCACTGATGAGTGTCGCATGTGCCTTCAACCAGACAATCGTCGGAGACGTGTTTGGACACAACCCGGTCAGGCTGAACGCCGTAGACACACTGTCTAGCGAGTGCAGCAAGGTAGAGATTCCCTGATGTTTTGGGGTGGCATTATGTGGGACACACTTACGCCGCTGGTGGTCATGGAAGGCGCCATAACGGCTGTACGATACGTGAATGCCATCCTTCGACAGATAGTGCAACCGTACCGGAAATATATTGGCGAGGCATTCGTCTTCATGGACGATAATTCGCGCCCCCATCGTGCACTTCTTGTGAGTGACTTCCTTCAGGATAACGGCATCGCTCGAGTAGAGTGGCCAGCATGTTCTCCAAACATGAACCCTATCAAAAATCCTGGGATAGACTGAAAAGGGCTGTTTATGGACGACGTGACCCATCAACCCCTCTGAGGGATCGACACCGAATCGCCGTTGAGGAGTAGGACAGTCTGGATCAACAGTGGCTAAATTAACTTGTGGATAGTATGACACGACGAATACAGGCATACATCAATGCAAGGGGATGTGCTACCGGGTATTAGAGGTATCGGTGTGTACAGCAATCTGAACCACCACGACTAAAGGTCTCGCTGTATGGGGGGACAACATGGAGTTGTGGTCTTCATGACGAATAGATAGGGAGGAAATGATGTTTATGTTGATCTCTATTCCAATTTTCTGTACAGTTTCCGGAAGTCTCTGAACCGAGGTGATGCAAAATTTTTTGATGTGTGTATTAAAAACTGCTTGGTCTGCTTGATTGAAAATAGCTTTAATGAAGTGACTTGAAGCTCTTGTGGCAAACCGAGATTTTTCAAAAATAATTAGAAGCTGTAAATCATCAGATCCTTAAAAATTGTCAAACACCTGAGGCTGGCGAATCGGAATCCAAATTCCGCCGACTCACTTCAAGTTCTACCTGCATTAACATTCCATTAGCTGAAGATGTTAAGAAGCGTTGAACTGGTAGATCGAGCCCCATGGGATACAGTTACTGAGGGACGGTTACGTACGGTCCTCGTCCTGTGCACCAAGCTGCGCCGCGCTCCCTCGCGCAGGAAGTTTTTCGCCGCGCGGAGAGTTTAATGTACTCCGTTAATTGCACGTGGTCGCGTCGCACCCAGCGCTGCGCTGGCGTTAACAACACCGCCACCACCAACAACAACAACGATTAAGTCCGCTTTAATGGAACTAAAACGACGCCAGGCGTTTCGTTCCTTTTCTTTCCTTTCCCGCTAGAACGAGACTACACAATTGCGCCTGCAGTCTTCGATCCTCGATTAAAAGTCTCGAGCGAAAATGACGCCGTTAAATGACCGCGAAAACAGTGCCGAGAAACGGTCATTTCCGTTTCCGCACAACATTCCAGAAGGCCATTAGTTTCACTACCAAAATGTGACTTTCTTTCCGAGATAACAGTCACGCCGGATTCATTTACAGGCATATGCTTCGAGCTACCGTCGGTCACAATTTTTGTAGTTACTCAGTCTCTAGACACGGCCACCCGTCATACGTACCTCACACTATTTTATCCTAGCTCAGGCTGTCTTTCCTTTTTCGTTGTGGTTTCCAGTCCACGTTCGCTCTGCCGAACAAAAGGCCTCACGTAGACGTGCTTTCCGACAAAGCGAGAGAAAAATTCTATTCTTGATTCATTACCTGTTATCTACATGTACAAGCGCGTCTACACCTAGACACATGCCGGCCGGGGTGGCCGAGTGGTTCTAGGTGCTACAGTCTGGAACCGCGCGACCGCTACGGTCGCAGGTTCAAATCCTGCGTCGGGCATGGGTGTGTGTGATGTCCTTAGGTTAGTTAGGTTTAAGTAGTTCTAAGTTCTAGGGGACTGATGATCTCAGAAGTTAAGTCCCATAGTGCTCAGAGCCATTTGAACCCACACACATACCATGCAAGCCACCATACGATGCGTGGTGGAGTGTACCCTGTACCGCTATTGGTCGTTTCCTTTCCTGTTCCACCACAGAGAGAGAGAGGGAAAAATAACTGTTTCTACACCCATTTGCGCGAAATATATGTGGGCGACAGTAGGATCGTTCTGCACTCAGCCTCAAATGCCGTTTCTCTAAATTTTCTCAGTAGTGTTCCACGAAAAGAACGTCGCTTTCTCCCGATGGAGTCCCATTTCAGTTCCCTCAGCATTTCCGCAACACTTACGCGTTGTTCGCACCTACCGATAACAAATCTAGCAGCCTTTATCTGGTTCGAAGTCTTCCTTTAATCCGACCTGGTGCGGGCCCCAAATGCTCGAGCAGCACACAAAAGTAGGTCACACTGATGTCATGTATGTGGTCTTCTTTACAGATAAACCACACTTCTCTAAAATTCTCCCAAAGAACCGAAGTCGACCATTCGGTTTCCCTACCACAGTCCTCACATGATCATTCCATTTCATATCGCTTTGCAACGTTATGCCCAGACCTTTAAACGACGTGACTGTCTCAAGCAGGACACTACCAATGGCGTAACCGAACACTACGGGTTTCCTTATCATTCTCATCAGCTGTAACTTACATTTTTTCTTCATTTCGTGTAAGGTGTCATATATCATCTTACAGACATTCGTTTGGGACACCTTCCCATACGCCGTAATATAATCATTAAACAAACCGGTGATTGCTGCTCACTCTGCCCGCCGGATCATTCATCTATATAGAAGATAGTAGCGGTCTTATCACATTTCCATGGGGCGCTTCTGACGATACCCTTGTCCCTGAGGAGCGCTCGCTGTCGAGAACTGGGTGCTATTACATCATAAGTCTTCGAGCCACTCACATATCTGGGAACCTACTCCTTATGCTCGTAGCTTCGGTAGCAGCTGCAGAAATCTAGGAATGTGGACTCTGCCTGCTACCCTTCGTCCATAGTTCACAGTACATCATGTGAGGAAAGAGCAAACAGTTCCACACGAGCGATGCTTTCTAAAACCGTGCCGATTCGTGGGAATAAGCGTTTGAAAAAGTAATTTGATATAACGAAATTCAAAGTTGCAAGCGAATCAATTCCATGGAGCTAGAGGGAGATATCAAAGGTGAAAACGCGGTTTGCAAGTGCTACTCTGAGATGAAAACTCTGTTGCAGGAGATGAATTTGTGGCGGGACGCATCAAACCACTCACAAGACTGAGACACCCTGTGAAAAAGAATCTGCAAATAATAACATGGCTGATAACGTTTCGTAAGTGACTCCCCTACAATACACACTGGATACTCCATACTGAGTTCAGTGCAGTTTACAACATGTATGTCCATGTATCTGACTCCTCTCTGTATTGATGTGAAGCTTTTATAGTCTATTAGCAGTTGTCTACAAACCTATTGTTAAAATCAAACTTTGCACCAACTTTGATATAACTATTGGTAATACCAAGGACATGCGGAACATCAGACGGTCAATATACCTGAATTGGCTCACGCAACGTATTAATTTCTTTCATTTCTTCATGGCGAATCATGTGTAGCTACGGTTTCAAATACTGAAATCTAAAGGCTTTTAATTACTCTTACTACAGAATTTCTATTCACCAATTCAGGAATTAAGCTCTCTGTAGTGGAAAAAACTGAAAGGTATTTACTAATTGTAATGTATTCTACTGTTTTAATAGGTCATGGTTTTAAACTACAAAAGTTATTGAGAATTACTGAATTCATCTACGTTCAGTGACGATCTATTTGTGTTGTACAACCTGCTGATATTTTCAGATATTTCATTAACCGCATTTTCAGTAGCAGGATTTTTATTGTTTCTTATTGTAAACCTTATATTGCACACAAAAACGAAAATAAAAGTTAAAGAATTCTGCATTTTGTTTAGAGGTAGTTACACCATGCTGCCTCGTGAATTTATCGTCTTTGACCACAACTAAGAAGAATTTGATGTGACTTCCAAATACAGCACTAATGCTGGCACTACACATTTAATACAGATATGTTTGACAGTTCAACACAACACAAAGAAGCGTGAAAGTGAACTCCAGTCCAAGGTGTTTATAGTTCAATATCTACATATTTTACTAACTGGATGCTCGAGCATTACTTCCCTTGTCGGCAACACAGGCTGTATCACAATTAATGGCACAAACACGTACAGATGAAAGCACACGATACTAGAAGAAAAAACTTCTCATTAAACGTGGGCTCTAAAACGTTAACTTATGAGCTATAAGCACTTATTCGTCTTCGATAAAGAGAAACGAGCCTCATCTAGGACTGGCTCTTTCCTTTCCATAATTTGGAGGGAGGCAGTATGGCCCACAACAAGAAAACAATGTCCAGTTAACATGGGCTCTATAGGCGTACTTTAAGAGCTACGAACACTTGTTCAGTAAAGCAGATATGTTTCACAGTAGCGAAAATGAATGAGCGCTCGTAGATCTTAAGGTATATTTAGAACCCATGTTTACTGGGCATTTTTTCCATACTACTACCGCTCGAAATATGGAAAGCAGTGAGCTTGCAGTATAAAATATTTGTTTCATTGTATCTAAGATGGAGAAGTGCTTTTAGCTCTTAAGGTATGCGTTTTGGAGTCCCTGTTCACTGAGATTTTCTTGCTACTGGTATCGTGTACTTTCAGCTGTATGCGTTTATGCCAATGTGATGCACACTGTATAGGCATTTTACAGAGCTTACTGCGTCTTCGTAAAATAGTACTGGCTGCCAACTAAGGAACGTGTGGTCGACTCCAGAAGTACAGGCGTCGAGGCCTATAAAACCACACTCTTAATTTTTCGTTTTTTTTTTTTTATATATGATGTATTCACATAAAACCGTAGTGGCATAAACAAATAGCTCATGATATTCTTTCCAAGCAAGGTACTGTAGCAGTTACAACAGGTTTCTCGGGCATCAAAAGGCCCGCTGAAGTCCTTCTTGTTTATCTGCAGACAAATAGTGGATAGCCAATGGAGTGCGAAAGCTTTTCAGCTTTTTTTTTTCAGTAAGGAGAAAGCAGTAGCATGCAGCACATCCGACAGAATTGCATGTGTCCGTGGTATTATATGAGACTGTGCGGTTACAGATGTTGAACAACACTAACATTAATAAAGACATTTGTGTAAACGTAGTTTGCTTCGAGAAAGACTGAATCATAGAGGTATATTTTCTCGTGATTTTCTGAATAATTTCGCAGTTAACATTATTTCAACACAATATTGACATTATAGTATTAAGATAAACTTTCCGTAATCTCGTTATCAGTTTTATGAGTAAATTACATATCCAGAGGACACGGAATGAGTGTGTTATACTTCCAGTGCATGTTTTGTGGTTTTTCCATACCTGCTGAACATTCCAGCTGTACGTTCGGAAGTACTACCCATATTCTGATAGTAATTTGATTGACCTTGGTTCCATCAGCGAGAAGCGCCTCCTTTCGAAAGAAGCATGGAAATTTTTCTTCATGCCCTCAGAACAGATATCCGGTGACTTTAAACTTCAGCCTGAACCTGTGCTCTTTCTCTACGAATCTACAAAAACACACTTGTGACAGGGAAGAAGGAACGCTGTGTGGAACGCTTACTGTTAAATGTAGGACTGATTCTTGCAGAAGAAAACTTCCTATTAACATTTTTTATAGTATTCTGAGGTAGGAGCGTTTGAATATGTCACTCAACAAAAACTTCGTCAACAGAAACTACATTATGTTGCCGACTAGTACAATGCAGCACGTTCCATGTTTCCTCAACTCATGGCAATTAACTCTTACAAGACAACCTGGAAAAAACAGCACTTTCATGACAGCGTTTAGTTTCTTGCCGTCTTTGTAATTCCCTGTTTCCCCTGTTGCGATTCAGTAACGGACATCTTTTTTTTTTTATTTTCATTATTTTTTTTTCAGACGTCAGCCTTCTGACCAGTTTGATGCGGCCCATCACGAAGTCCTCTCCTGTGCCAATCTCTTCACATCAGAATAGTACTTGTATGTTCTCAATTATTTGATGGATGTATTCCAATCTCTGTCTTCCGCTACAGATTTTTCCCTCTACAGCTCCCTCTAATGCCATGGAAGTCATTCCCTGAGATGTTAACAGATGTCCTTTCATCTTGTCCCTTCTACTTGTCTCATTAGACTGTTCATTCCATTCAGCAGTTCATGTAATTCTTCTTCACTTTCACTCAGGGTAGCAATACCATCAGCAAATCGTATCAGTGACATCCTTTCACACGTAATTTAAATTCCGTTCTTCAACCTTTCTTTTATTTCCACAATTACTTATTTGATATACAGATTGAACAGCAGGGGGTGAAAAACTGCACCCCTGTCTTACACACTTTTTAATCCGAGAACTTCTCTCTTGGTCATCCACTCTTATTATTCCCTCTTACTTCTCGTACATATTGTATATTATCCGTCTCTCTCCATTTTTCTCAGGACTTCGAACATATTGCACCATTTTACATTGTCGAACACTTTTCCGATGTCGCCAAATCCTATGAACGTGTCTTGATTTTTCTTTAGTCCTGCTTTCATTACCAACCGCAACGTCAGAATTGCCTCTCTTGTGCCTTTATTTTCCCTAAAACCCAACTGATTGTCATCTAAAACATCCTTAGTTTTCTTTTCCATTCTTCTGTATGTGATTCTTGGCAGTAACTGTAATGCATGAGCTGTTATACTCATTGTGTGATAATTCTCGCAGTTGTCAGATAGTGTAGTCTTCGGAACTGTGTGGATGATATTTTTCGGAAAGTCAGATGATATGTCACCAGATGAACATTCCACACACCATCCTGAATAGTCGTTTCGTTGCCACTTTCCCAAACGATTTTAGAAATTCTGATGGGATGTTATCCATACCTTCTGCCGTATTTGATCTTAAGTTCTCCAAAGCTCTCTTAAATTCTGATTCTAATACTGGATCCCATATCTCTTCTAGATCGCCTCCTGTTTCTTCTTCTATCTTATCAGACAAATCTTTCCCCTCATAGAGGCCTTCAATGTACTCTTTCCACCTCTCCGCAACCTCCTCTGCATGTAACAGTGGAATTCCCGTTGTCTCTCAATGTTACCACATTTAGATTTAAATTCACCGAAGGTTGTTTTGACTATCCTATATGCTGAGTCAGTTCTTCTGACAATCATTTCTTTTCCGATTTCTACACATTTTTCATAGAGCTACTTCGTCTTAGCTTAGCTGCACTTCCGATTTTTTTCATTCCTCGCTGGTCTGTATCTCGGTATTCGTGATTTTCCTTAAACTTTTTTGCACTTCATTCTTTCATCGATCAGCTGAAGTATATCTTCTGTTATCCATGGTTTCTTCGCAGTTATCTTTTTGTACATATGTTTTTCTTTGCAACTTCTCTGATTGCGCTTTTCACAGATGTCCATTCCTCTTCAACTGTATTACCTACTGAGCCATTCCTTACTGCTGTATCTATAGCCTTAAATAACTTCAAGGTAACTCGTCATTTCTTATTACTTCCGTATCCCACTTCTTTGCGTATTGATTATTACCGATTAATCTCTTAAAATTCAGCCTATTCTTCATCACTACTACATTGTGATCTCAGTCTATATCTGCTCCTGTGTACGCCTTGCAATCCAAATCTGATTTCGGAATCACCGTCTTACCGTGATGTAATCTAACTGAAATCTTCCCGTATCACCCTGCATTTTCCAAGTATATCTCCTCCTCTTGCGATTCTTGAAGGGAGTATTTGCTATTACTAGCTGATATTTATTACAGGTTTCAATTAGTCTTCTCCTTTCTCATTTCTTGTCCCAAGGCCATATTGTCCTTTAAAGTATTCTTCCACTGCTTTCCCTACAACTGCATTCCAGTCGCCCATGACTATTAGATTTTCATCTCCCTTTACGCACTCTATTACAATTTCAATATCCTCTTACACATTGTTTATCTCTTCATCTTCAGCTTGCGACGTCGGCATGCATACCTGAAGTATCGTTCTCGGTGTTGCTTTGTTTCGATTCTGACGAGAACAACCCTATCACTGAACTGAACTGTTCACAATAACTTACTCTCAGCCTCACCATCCTATTCATAAAGAATATTAGTCCCGTTAAACGATTTTCTGCTGCTGTTGATATTACCCTTTACTCATCTGACCAGAAATCCCTGTCTTTCTTCGATTTCACTGCATTGACCCCTCTTGTATCTAAACTGAGCCTTTGCATTTCCTGTTTCAGATTTTCTTGTTCCCTACCACGTTCAAGCTTCTGATATTCCACGCCCCGCCTCGTAGACTCTTACCAAAGCGAAGGGAATATTCAGAAAATTTGTTAGCAAACTGTGCTCCGTAAACAACTGAATCAAAGGGAAATGAAGATGAGAATATGTGGAAAGTAACGTTGGTTTCCTGTCAAAGATAATCCAAATAGGCACGTATGTGTAGTGACCTTTTTTTTTACGAAGTGCCACTTCCGCAACAAGCCACTGAGATTCGTGTTTTTGTGAGTTCCCCAAATTTACAAAGGAAAATTTTGTGATGATTTCTTACAAAGTCGCGATGATATCCTTCCGCATTTATGTTCGTCTCGTCTCACTTGCTTGTCGGTGGGACGTTAAACCCTAAAACTCCTTTCTTCCCTTTGATTATATCTACAGAAAAGGGAATTCTTACAGAAGGGCCATCTTCGTTTTCAGCATAGTTCTTGGCATAGCGTTCCATTATTTTGACGATAATATTAATAAAATCAAAGTGAAAACTGTGGAATTTATAGATTTCTACATTTGAGGTTGAAATATATTTCGCTCATAATGTAGTGGCCTACTACTTAAAAAGTGAACGAGAAACCATTGTTTTTAATCTCACATAGAAGAATTGAATAACTGGAAAGATACAGCGACTCACCTTTACACGCCAATATTAATTCACGCGTACTTTAAGGGCTTCTCCACTTTTCACCAGTTACCCTATATTCCCATTTGTGAATATTCACGATCATTGTAGTCTTCCTCTTTCACAACTCTCTTCCTGATCATTCCGATTATTCCCGCTTATGATGCTATCCTTGGCCGTCCGCGTTCCTCCCTTGACGGCGGTGAGTATTCCAGGACTGTTGTTGGTCATCGTTGTCGCTCGATTCGCGGTACCATGGAAGAGCTCTTTTTCAGTTGTTCGCACGAATGATTGTTACATATGCATTATTACTCTTATTTCCTCAATTTTTTTCCTTTCTCTTCTAGAATTGCTGCCTGCCGTCCTTATTCCATCCATGTCAACTTCCTGCGCTCTTCTACTCTGCCACTCACTCTGGGTCCATGCTTCTGCGCCATACGTTCATATGCTTTCAAATACTGTCTGCAGAATCTTCTTCTTTGCTTCTTCTGATATTTCCCTGCAGAAATGAGCTACATTGAGCGTCTTAATTCCTTATCCGCTCCAAGAAATATCATGATATATGTTCACACTAACCAGAATGAGTGGGCCCAAAGCGTGGTGCGAAAACCGCCCTCACGGCAACACACAATCGGAACCCAGCAGAACGCGCTCCACACACCGTGTGCTTAACGCCTGACTGGGCTGCCAGTGCACTCCACGTGCTGCATCGTTTGCAAACTGGCAAAATTACGCATCACTGGACCACACTTCACTACTTATCCACCGTGCTTCTTCTGTGTTGCTTGGTCTATTGAAAACGAGCATTTTTGTGATCCGCTGTGAGCTATGCCCCTTTTTGAGGCACACAGATGTCCACTGCATGTCCCAGCTAGTTGAGAAGCATGTGAATCCACTGACAGCAGAAATTCCTGTTGGATTCTAATCCCATTGTGCCCAGTCTGTCAGTTAGGGCATTGTTACGACCACTATTCTTACGCCGTATCACATGACCACGAATCGTACACAGTGGTATGTACACACGTCGGACAGTGCGCACTGTTACAACAAACTGCGCATCTTCATTCACAGATCAGTGAAGATCACCTTTCTGCCGTTTCACTCACACACGCACGCACACACACAAACACACACACACACACACACACACACACATATATATATATATATATATATATATATATATATATATATATATAACACTTTATTATAATCACTTATGTCATGGAGGGCTTGCGAACTAACATCCCAAAGATGATCGGGCTCACATGCGGTTCCTCTTCATCGAAATGTCTTGGCTCAAACTCGTCTAGAGGTTGAACCGCACGTGTCGCATTACACGCCCTAATTAGACACTTGTGACCCATTGGTTAAATTGTCTGGCTGATGGCAAGTTTGCGAAATTGTATGAAGTTAATGTGACATATAATAACAGTAATAGTAATATCGGGAACTAAATTAACGACCCATAAATGATGTAGGCCACACAGTTGCGAATAATGTTTATTCAGATAGCAAACTAACAGAGAATGTGCTCGTATTTCGAATTAATACTACACTCTAGCGCGTATCCATTTGACACAGTTCGATCGATCACAGTCTCATCACGAAATACCTCGTTAGCTACGCGGAAAGTTAGTGGTCACACCAGGCACGCAGCTGCTCACCGCTCAGTCTTAGTTCCGTGATGCCACACAACTTCCTAGCTTCCTAAAGACCAACTGTTCACTTTCGCGTCTGCAAACGAACTGTACACTTTGGTGTCTCCAGCCGAAGTGTACTCTTTGGTGTCTGGATCAGAACTGTCTGCTTTCGCGTCAGTACCAGCGCTGTCCAGTTTGGTGTCTCCTGCCACACTGTCCCTCTGCCGGTAACCGGCCGCGTTTCCCGCGTGCCGAATATCCTCGCTCAATTGACTAAGGCAGTTAGTTCCCTTTCCTAAAGCCGTCCATCTGATTGGCTACAGCTTATTCTACATTATTTTACATTTTAACATATTCAAATAATCAAAGCTTGACCACTTTCACGTTCTAAATAGAGTAACAATAATATCCATTACACAATAAACGTTAAATTCTTTTGCATAAAACCAATACAATTTCCTTTTTAACTTTGAATGTTACGACCAGTGACCTTGCACCAATGTTCTTTCTGATAAACAAATAAAGAATAAAAGCAACTATTATGCATTAAACTTTACAAAAAATATTCTATTATCCAATGATTCAATAAGGTGTCATGCTGTCATCGTTCAATGCGTTTTGTGAGGAGGAAATGCTGATCTGATGCTTAACTGAAAATACTAATAATTTAAATTTACTACATCTTTTAATCGAGTTACAGAGTTGACATTTACCACATTTGTTATTTTAAAGATCGTTAAGATCTACCAGAGCGTTCAGATTTTTGCATTGAGGTCTTTGTTACAAAACTTGTTAATTTCACTTTAACAGTAAATCCTACACTATTATAGATATGATCAATATTCAAGTTTTATTGGGATCAGCATGACAATTTAGGGAGGATGGCAAATTAAAATTACTGTGGTTTGATTCCTTGCACTACTACAGAATTATGGAATTATATAGGTTTCATAAATGTTTCCCTTTATGGCCGATCTTAGGTCCTCCATTTTTAACACTGCTACGTCTCCTTGGCCACAAAAACCTTCTACTGGGTTTCCCTATAACGTAGGTTCTCGTCTGTCTCACTCGCACACTGCAGCACTTAGGCCTCAACAGACAATAAACGCCTATGAATTTCCCCATCTCTTGGTGAATGGGCGCCCTTTGTGGCACGCGGTCTTGGACGACACGATTCGTTTCAAATTCCTGTAGGCTGACTTTTTCGGCCATATATTTAAATGAGAGCGCAATGCTCGTTAACTCATAGGCTGCACCACCATCTCGTATCAATTCTACACCTTTAAGTGCTCGAAAGCAACCAGTGTCGTCATTTAGTCAGCTGAACCTATTATTGAAAATCTTGTTCCGTTCTTGAACAAAAAGTAAGTAATTTGACAACTTTAAAATATCAGTACTCCGTGATTGTTTTTCTTAGATTTATTTTACTATCTCTTTTGGTTCTTTCTACTATGTTTTCCACTTAAATTTTCTACATGTACCTCCTCTTCTATAGTTTCTTGTAACTCCCATAATATATTATATAATATGTTATTCGAAACAACCGTATCAACATGTGGGCGGGCTGAGAGTGCTTACACCTCCTCTAGTAAGTCCCTATTCCCTCCTCAAGTGACTTCCACATTTTTGGAGCCCTTAAGAAACATACTCGTGGTTGTCGATTTGTTTCAGATGAAAAGGTGCACGCTTGGTTATAATCATGGTTCCGTAGTGTAAAACGCCTTTACTATAACTTATATTTTTGTGTGCAAATTTTTTTATTTCCTTCTGCAGAGGACTGCTGAGGACCAAAGCGTCCATATGGCATTATTTATACTATCTGTACCAATAGAAGAAAAGGCGTGTCCTTCAATTTTTTCTTCGAGGATATTTAGGAGACGCCCGGATGCTCGCTTTTGTCTTTTACTATACTGATATTATCATATAAGTATGATTGTCTGTAGCTCTGAATAATTTCAAATATTAAGCTCATTTTCATTCAAGATTAGAATATCGGTCCACATGATTATGTTAATAATCACTACGCTAATAGTTCGAGTTTCCACGTTTTTCTTTCGTAAGAGCAACACCTCGGCGTGACATCTGCCCACCGTTGGCGTGACTTTGTTACTAATTTTGAAAACCTTTTTATCTTATCGTACAACCTGAATCTGCAGTCATTCGAAGAAGAAGTCCGAGAATTTTAACTAATCACACAGGATAGAATGATTATCAGATCACCATTTGCTATTTCCATTTTCAAAATTCCGTCGGTCCACATCTTTAGTTGCCATTGCCAACCCCAATGTGGGACAGTTACAACGTGCATTCTTAACTGTTTCGGAATTCATTTAGTGACTGGTGCTGAAAGCCAAGCCACAATAGGGAACTGCAAACATTTTTTCCATAAAAGCACTGACCATCTTGTCTCACAGTGGTATAAATTTACTAACGGTTAAGGCTAAATAATAAACATATTTCTTACATTTTTCCGTCTGTCTCGTTTTCATTGCACTGGCCATTTTAATAACATCAAACTAATCCTTTCAATGCTTTTTTCTTCTTTTACTGAAGTTTCATTACAATATACACTAATATAGACACTGCATGTTCTTGTTGTTACAGATAAAGTATACTGTACGTAAAACTGCTGATAAAAGCCAACTAATACTCTTAATTGCGAATTAGTGTTCTCATCGCAGTTTTTTTTTATCAACGGCACATCTCATTCCACGACCCACATACAGGATAACGTTGTGGCTTGGCCACAATGTAAGTAAAAACAAATCTTGGGACAACCAACAGTTTCATCTCTTTCAAACATGCATACCTTTTTGGAGGAATGACGTAATGGCCTCAACTTGCAGACTGGTGAAACGCAGTTTTAAGATTTCATCTGGTAAAGCTTGCAGACTTTTTTATTTCCATTCAGTAAAGTGCTGTTAAGTGAACAAAATCAAACGATATGCGGCCGGAATGGCCGAGCGGTTCTAGGCGCTACAGTCTGGAACCGTGCGACCGCTATGGTCGCAGGTTCGAATCCTGCCTCGGGCATGGCTGTGTGTGATGTCCTTAGGTTAGTTAGGTTTAAGTAGTTCTATGTTCTAGGGGACTGATGATCTCAGAAGTTAAGTCCCATAGTGCTCACAAGGGAACCTCCCCATCGCACCCCCCTCAGATTTAGTTATAAGTTGGCACAGTGGATACGCCTTGAAAAACTGAACACAAATCAATCGAGAAAACAGGAAGAAGTTGTGTCGAAATACGAAAAAAAAATTAGTAAAATATACAAACTGAGTAGTCCATGCGCAAGATAGGCCAAATCAAGGAGCATGTGATCTCAGGAACGCTGAGGTCCCGTGGTTAGCGAGAGCAGCTACGGAACGAGAGGTCCTAGGTTCAAGTCTTCCCTCAACTGAAAATTTTACTTTCATTATTTTCGCAAAGTTATGATCGGTCCGTTCGTTCATTGACGTCTCTGTTCACTGTAATAAGTTTAGTGTCTGTATTTTGGGACCGCACCGCAAAACCGTACGATTAGTAGACAAAAGGACGTGCCTCTCCAATGGGAACCGAAAACATTTGACCGCAAGGTCATAGGTCAACCGATTCCTCCACAGGAAAACACGTCTGATATATTTTATACGACACTGGTGACGGCATGTGCGTCACATGACACGAATATGTTGTCATTGGCGAATGGGTAAAAAGATTCTTCTACCTTGCCCGCTTTAGGTTTTCTTGTGGATGTGATAATCACTCCCAAAAAAGTGATGAAAACATAAGAGTTTGTCACATAAACTGGAAACAAAAAATTAAACTTTTCACTCGCGGGAAGACTTGAATCTAGGACCTCTCGTTCCGTAGCTGCTCTCGCTAACGACGGGACCACGGCGCTCCTTGACTCCCGTTCTCCTTGATGTTGCATATCTTCGCATGGACTACTCAGTTTGTATATTTTACAAATTTTTTTCATAGTTCCACACAACTTCCTCCTGTTTTCTCGATTGATCTGTGTTCAGTTTTTCAAGGCCACTGTGACAACTTATAACTAAATCTGAGGGGCGTGCGATGGGGAGGTTCCCTTGTCAGAGCCATTTGAACCATTTTTCAAACGATTTGTGTGGAACACATTGGTTCCATTCTACTAAACATACTACAGATTTAGTTTCCATGTTACAGTATGTATTTCAATAATTTTAAGGTTGACACTTCGGGTTGACAATTCGAAGCTTTTTGGGGACAGGTTCTGAAGCAAAATAGTATCCAAAGAATCGCATATTAAGGTGTAATTCCCCTTTAATGCGTGGTATGTGACAGGAACTAACTAATCGGAATGCTACATTATTTTGGCTTAAGAACTTATAATATCTCAATGTGCTATACGTTAGATAACGAATCCTTCAAAGCCGCCAATATTATCATCCGGAAGTTTGGAGTTAGCACCGTGTACTGGGCACCAAATAACGATATTTGCAGTATTTTTCTCGACTCAAATTTCCGTACACTTCTCAAATCCAAAGACCAGATACAACCGGAAACCCAGTATTGATTCACGCACACTCAGATATATTCAGAACTGCTGCTGAGAATGTATATCAGTGAAACAGTTGAAGGAAATATTTTGCTATGTTAGCGAGGAAGCAAAATAATGCAAACACCGGATATTTGAGCGGAAAGTGGAGACGGACTGTGGCAACACGGCGTTATTTAATCTGCAGAGCCGCGCACGGCGTATTGTCTCGACGTATCGGCTTCCGGCGCGGCTAGCTGTGTTCCGCCGCCGCAGCCCGCGGCGCGCTGGAGCGCTGGAGTGCTGGATGCGTGCATGCAGGCGCCCGCAGCCAGCGTCTGCGTCTCTCAGTAATTGAGCGCGCCGTTACTATGGATACTGCGGGACCGCATCCGCAACCCCCGGCTGCGTTTCAATTAAAGCACGAGGTGCAGACACTGTGTGCTGCGGGTACAGAAATACACACTGGTCCCGTCTGGTTATTGGCGGATTCGGTTCGGCTGGAGTGACGGATCTGCTAGGACAGTTGCATGCTGTGCGTATTCCGTCAGTGTGTACATCTACGTCGACAGGCATAGCGATCGGTGGAGTATGATTCGTGTGTCACGCGCGTTAATGGGACGGGTATTTTCTGAAGTCAGATCTCCTTGACGCAACACCTGAAATCAGTCACGGAGTTATGTGCTTAAAAAAAAACGGCAATAATGGTTTCCTGGAAATAATTTTATTTATTCGTCTGCATCGACGTTGCCTCGTTCAGAGTAGTCCCCTTTATGTGTCATACACTTATGCTAGCCCTTTTTCCAATCCTCGAAAATGTTGGAGAACTCCGTCTTTGAGATAGCTTTTAGTTCTCTCAGTGACGCATTTTTAATCATATCTATGCTTCCAAAACTACTACGCTGTAAGGTTTTTCTTTTTGGGATTGAAAACAATCTTTGCCTAAAAAGAAAATTCCCTTTATTTTACGACCGGTTTCAGTCTATGAGATCATCATCACATATCTGTCTTCCCAATCTAATAAACAAAACATTTATCATTTAAAACAAAAAACAAAAATTCACATGCTGTCATGTCTGGCGAATATAGACACTGATGTATCCTTACAATGAAGTTTGTGACAAAAACGTAACGAACAACCAACGGAATTAGAACAGGTACCTTATCCTGTGCTATTTTCCCAATTGCTTCGCGTAAATAGCGTTAAACGTTGTGGGTAGTACTGCTTATTGATCTGTCTTCCTTGTGACTTGAGCTCATGCTGCACTAAAATCGACAAACACAGTGAGCATAATCTTCACATTCGAGCGTCTTTTTTTCGATGTTGGCCATTCAGAATGCTTGCACACGGATGGTGTGGCCTTAACATAGAAGTGACACCAGCAAACCCATGCATAATCACCTGTTATGCCACATTTCAGTAGTTCTGTGTTGCTGCTGACTTCATCTAGCGTTTCATGAGCATCTTGCCATCGCTGCTGGTTCTTCGACATATAATAGCTTTGGAACAATTTTAACTATTACACGTCATCTAAAACAACTTTATGGCATGAGGCAATTGATATATCACCATCATCAGTGACTTCTTAGATTGTAATTCGACGAAGTTCATAATCGTTTCATCCAGGTTTGCCACGGTTTTATCGTTTTATGGTATAATGGGGTATCCAGGGCACTCGCAAACTTCACCGTCTTCACGGCCTTCTTGAAAACGCGTACACCACTTGCAAACCCTTGTTTTACTCATACCAGAATCCCAAAAAACAATATTTAACTTTTCTGCACCTTACTCCTTTTTGGAGTAAATTTAATACAAAATCCCTTATCCATTTTTAAACAAAACAAATAATCGTCGGTACTACCAAAACACAGGTAACTTTTTAACGGCTGACAACAGGCTAAGTATCTTTGTCTGACAGTGACGTAATCTAACTGAAATCTTCCCGTATCACCCAGCCTTTTCCAAGTATACTTCCTCTTCTTGCGATTCCTGAACAGGGTATTCGCTTGTACTAGCTGAAACTTGTTACAGAACTCAATTAGTCTTTCTTCTCTTTCATTCCTTGTTCCAAGCCCATATTCTTCGCAACCTTTCCTTCTATTCATTCGCCTACGACTACAGTCCAGTACCCCACGACTATTAGATTTTCATCTCCTTTACATATTCTGACAACGGACTTGCAGCAGTGGATACGCCGGTTCCCGGCGGATCACCGAAGTTAAGAACTGTCGGGCGTGGCCGGCACTTGGGTGGGTGACCATGCGGGCCGCCATGCGCTGCTGGCATTTTTCGGGGTGCACTCAGTCTCGCGATGCCAATTGAGAAGCTACTCGACCCAACAGTAGCGGCTCCAGTCGAAGAAAACCATCGTAACGACCGGGAGAGCGGTGTGCTGACCACACGCCCCTCTTATCCACATCCTTAGCTGAGGATGAGACGGCGGTCGGATGGTCTCGATGGGCCACTTGTAACCTGACGACGGGGTGCTTACATACTGTATTACCCTTTCAGTATCTTCATACACAATCTGTCTCTTCATTTTCAGCTTGCGACATCGGAATATATACTTGAACTATCGTTGTCGATTTTTGTTTGCTGTCGATCCTGGTTAAGATTAATTCTATCACCCAACTGCTCACAGCAAGACATTCTTTGCTCTACCTTCCCATTTTTTATTCTTGTTGTTGTAAAATTTTGGAACACGTATTATGTTCGAGTATAATGACTTTTCTGGAGACTAGTAATCTACTCTGTAGGAATCAGCATGGGTTTCGGAAAAGACGGTCGTGTGAAACCCAGCTCGCCCTATTCGTCCACGAGACTCAAAGGGCCATTGACACGTGTTCACAGGTAGATGCCGTGTTTCTTGACTTCCGCAAGGCGTTCGATACAGTTCCCCACAGTCGTTTAATGAACAAAGTAAGAGCATACGGACTATCAGACTAATTGTGTGATTGAAGAGTTCCTAGATAACAGAACGCAGCATGTCATTCTCAATGGAGAGAAGTCTTCCGAAGTAAGAGTGATTTCAGGTGTGCCGCAGGGGAGTGTCATAGGACCGTTGCTATTCATGATGATGATGTGATGATGTTTGGTTTGTGGGGCGCTCAACTGCGTGGTTATCAGCGCCCGTACAATTTCCCAACCTTTGCTCAGTCCAATTTCGCCACTTTCCTGGATGATGATGAAATGATGAGGACAACACAAACACCCAGTCATCTCGAGGCAGGTGAAAATCCCTGACCCCGCCGGGAATCGAACCCGGGACCCCGTGCTCGGGAAGCGAGAACGCTACCGCGAGACCACGAGCGGCGGACCGTTGCTATTCACAATATACATAAATGACCTGGTGGATGACATCGGAAGTTCACTGAGGCTTTTTGCAGATGATGCTGTGGTGTATCGAGAGGTTGTAACAATGGAAAATTGTACTGAAATGCAGGAGGATCTGCAGCGAATTGACGCATGGTGCAGGCAATGGCAATTGAATCTCAATGTAGACAAGTGTAGTGTGCTGCGAATACATAGAAAGAAAGTTCCTTATCATTTAGCTATAAAATAGCAGGCCAGCAACTGGAAGCAGTTAATTCCATAAATTATCTGGGAGTACGCATTAGGAGTGATTTAAAATGGAATGATCATATAAAGTTGATCGTCGGTAAATCAGATGCCAGACTGAGATTCATTGGAAGAATCCTAAGGAATTGCAACCTGATAACTAAGGAAGTAGGTTACAGTACGCTTGTTCGCCCACTGCTTGAATACTGCTCATCAGTGTGGGATCCGTACGAGATAGGGTTGATAGAAGAGATAGAGAAGATCCAACGGAGAGCAGCGCGCTTCGTTACAGGATCATTTAGTAATCGCGAAAGCGTTACGGAGATGATAGATGAGCTCCAGTGGAACACTCTGCAGGAGAGACGCTTAGTAGCTCGGTACGGGCTTTTGATAAAGTTTCGAGAACATACCTTCACCGAAAACTCAAGCAGTATATTGCTCCCTCCTACGTATATCTCGCGAAGTGACCATGAGGATAAAATCAGAGAGATTAGAGCCCACACAGAAGCATACCGACAATCCTTCTTTCCACGAACAATACGAGACTGGAATAGAAGGGAGAACCGGTAGAGGTACTCAGGGTACCCTACGCCACACACCGTCAGGTGGTTTTCGGAGTATGAAAAAAAAATGCTATGCACGTTATACAATTTTCTGCTGCTGTTGATAGTCTCCTATACTCATCTGAACAGAAATCTTTGTCTTCCTTCCATTTCACTTCAGTGGCCACTACTACATCTAGATTGAGACTTCGTATTTCTCTTTTTAGGTTTCATAGCTTCCCTACCACGTTCAAGCTTCTAACATTCGAGGAGAGAGCGGATACATGGAAAGAGTACACAGAAGGCCTCTATGAGAGGGAAGATTTGTCTGATTTGATAGAAGAAGAAACAGGAGTCGATTTAGAAAATATGCGGGATCCAATATTAGAATCAGAATTTAAGAGAGCTTTGGAGGTCTTAAGAAGAAATAAGGCAGAAGGGATAGATAACATTCCATCAGATTTTCTAAAATCACTGTGGGAAGTGCCAACAAAACGACTATTCACGTTGATGTGTAGAATGTTTAAGTCTAGCGGCATACCATCTCACTTTCGGCAAAATATCATCCACACAGTTCAGAAGACTACGTGACCTGACCCTTGCGAGAATTGTCGCACAATCAGTTTAACAGCTCATGCATCCAAGTTGCCGACAATAGTAATGTATAGAAGACGAAAAAGAAAATCGAGGAAGTGTTAGATGATTATAAGCTTAGATTTAGGAAAATGGTTCAAATGGCTCTGAGCACTATGGGACTCAACTGCTGTGGTCATCAGTCCCCTAGAACTTAGAACTAATTAAACCTAACTAACCTAAGGACATCACACACATCCAAGCCCGAGGCAGGATTCGAACCTGCGACCGTAGCAGCAGCGCGGCTCCGAACTGGAGCGCCTAGAACCGCACGACCACCGCGGCCGGCTTTAGATTTAGGAGAGGTAAAGGCAGCAAACGGGCAATTCTGACGTTGCGGTTGACAAACGAAGCAAGACTAGAGGAAGATCAAGGCACCTTCATAAGATTTGTCGACCTGGAAAAAGCATCCTACAATGTGAAACCAATGTAAGACGGTGCAATATGTTCGAAATTATGAGAAAAATAGGGGTAACTTATAGGGAGAGACTGGTAATACACAATATGTACAAGATCAAAGAGAGAATAATAAGAACTAATGGCCAAGAACGAAGTGCTCGGATGGAAAAGGGTGTAAGACATGGATGTGACCTTCCGCCGCTACTGTTCAATCTGCACATCGAAGAAGCAATGATGGAAATAACAGAAACGATCAGGAGTTATATTAAAATCCAAGTGAAAGGATATCAATGATCCGATTAGCTGATGACATTGTTGTGATGAGTGAAAGTGGAGAAGAATTACATTACCTGGCTGGAATGAACAGTCCAATGAATACAGAATATGGTTTGAGAGCATTTTGAAGGAAGACGAAAGTTATGAAGAGTAACAGGAATAATAACAGCAAGAAACATCAGGATTGATGGTCACGAAACAGAAGAAGTTAAGGAATTCTGCTACGTAGTCAGCGAAATAACCAATGACGGACGGAGCACGGACTAGCACCGACAGAAAGGGCATTCATGGCCAAGAGTAGTGTATAGTATCATCATAGGCCTTAATTTGAAGAAGAAATTTCTGAGAATGTACGTCTGGAGCACAGTATTGTATGGTAGCGAAACATGGACTGTGGAAAAACCGGAACGAAAGACAATCAAAGCATCTGAGATGTGGTGCTACAGATGCATGTTGAAAATTATGTGGACTTGTAAAGTTAAGGAATGAAGTGGTTCTGTGCAGAATAGTAGAGGAACAAAATATGTGGAAAACACTGACAAAGAGTAGGGACAGGAATATAGGACATCTGTTAAGACATCAGGGGATGAGTTCCATGTTACTAGGAGGAACTGTAAACGGTAAAAACTGTAGAGGAAGACAGATATTGGAATACATCCAGCCAATAATTGAAAACTTCGGTTGCAAGTGCTATTCTGAGATGAAAAGATAGACACAAGAGAGGAATTCGTGGTGGGCCGAATCAAACCAGTCAGAAGGCCGATGACTCAAATCAGAAGATATGGGATCGCTATAATTGGTGCAAACGCCAGAGCTTCCTTAAGCGTTTCGAAAGCGGCTTGATGAGGTTCTCCGCAATTAAAACTTGCGCCTCATTTTTTGGAATATGTTCAGGGGCATTACTTACTGAGTAAAATTGGGAACCAATTTTCTAAAGAAAAAAAGATAAATAAAACAGACCCATAAACTCTGCCGCATTCTTTTGATTCCTCGACGGTGGACATTCCCTTATTGTATAAGTTCAATTCGGTCAATTCTAACACCACCTTGGGACTCCTCACGCCCATCTCTGTAAACGCAAGTTTGTGAGATTTCACCGTTAAACCCATTCTCCTTAATCGAGGAAACGCAACCCTCAGATGACTTAGATGCTAAACCTAATTTTGGCTGAAAGAACTGAGTCGTCTACGTAGTGGCATACATACTTAAATTTGATATTCGAAAATCTGAAGTCCATCAACTGGGCCAAAATGGTGGCTCCAGTCGCGAAGCCGAAGGGCACTCTATTGAATTCCCACCAGAGATCCAGTCAGTAGCGGAAGTTTGAATCTCTCTTCAAGCGGATTCGTATAATAATCCTCGTTGAGATCTAAAGTCGTACAAACCTGCGCACCCGCAAACCAGTCAAAACAGTTGTGCGTATCAGACAATGACATAGACCTAAGGAACACCTTGTTATTTATATATGAAGGTAGTATCTGTTCCCGAAAGAACAGATACCATTGATGACCGTGCAGCTTCTCTAGAGTGAAATGATAATTAAATCGACACCCTAGCTGAAAACAGGCTTTGATATACATCATTGGGGACATGTTGAAAATGTGCGCCCTCGGTGGCTCAGATGGATAGAGCGTCTGCCAAGTAAGCAGGAGATCCCGGTTTCGAGTCCCGGTCGGGGCACACATAAATATAAATTCAATATAAGATCGGATTCATTTAACATCATAAAGCAAGGAAGATTAGGCTTTAATGTTCCATCAACACCGCGGTCATTAGAGACGTAGCACAAGCTCGGAATACGACCGAATGAGGAAGAAAATCAACCGTGCCATATTTTAGAGGAACTATCCCGGTTTGTAATATCCCTCCAGTATTTTTTCGTAACAATAAATCTTTCTCTATCCTCTTCACTACAACCATGCTATTTCTACCCTCTTATCTCAGTCTTACCTAAAACTACTCCGCTTTCAAAAGGAGGGTAAATATGTTCTTCATCTTCGGCATACTTTCCCTTTCTTCATATCCCAGCTGTTTTTACTTCCGTCCAATAGGAAACTGGTTTGTTTATGATACTACTAGCTATTCATACTTGTCTCATGCCCATTTCTGTTTCTTTCTGTGACGTAACTCAAAGGTCTGAGTTAGGTAGTGAGTTACCATAATTTTAAATCTTTTACTTAACAACAAGACAGAGATTTTACATTAGAAGTATTCTTAAAAAATACGCACATCAAAAATGTTTTACATCACCACGTTTCCCAGAACTCCTGAAGATAGGCGTTAACTGTGAATATTGTATCACAGACACAGCCCTTTTGACTGTCCCTTTGACTGTTTAGAGATGCCACTAAACCCGCCCAAAGATGTAAACAACCTTGCATTTACCAGCGCCTATTAGACGAAGGGGTTCCGACAGCCGCTCAGTTCCAGTCATTCCACCAGGAAGATGTACATGGCACGTGTTGTCTGTAGTTCAACCATGCCTAGACGGTCAATACCGCCGTTCGATTGCGTCCGAATTGTTATTTTGTGCCAGGTAGGGCTCTCAACAAGGGAAGTGTCCAGGCGTCTCGGAGTTAATCAAAGATATAGTATTCGGACACGGAAGAGATACAGAGAGACCGGAACTGTCGATGACATGCCTCGCTCAGGCCACCCAAGGGTACTACTGCAGCGGATGACCGCTACCTACGGATTATGGCTCGGAGTGACCCTGACAGCAACTCCACCATGTTGAATAAAGCTTTTCGTGCAGCCACAGGATATCGTGTTACGACTCAAACTGTGCGCAATACGCTGCATGATGCGCGACTTCACTCTCGACGTCCGCGGCGATGTTCATCTTTACAACCACTACACCATGCATCGCGGTACAGAAGTCCGAACAACATACCGAATAGACCACTGAGGATTAGCATCACGTTCTCTTCACCGATGAGTGTCGCATATGCCTTTAACCAGACAATCGTCGGAGACGTATTTGGAGGCAACCCGGTCAGGCTGAACGCCTTAGACACATTGTCTAGCGAGTGCAGCAAGGTGGGGATTCGCTGATGTTTTGGGGTGGCATTATGTGGGGCCCACGTACGGCGCTGGTAGTCATGGAACGCGCCGTAACAGCTGTGCAATGCGTGAATACCGTCTTCCGACCGATGGCAACCATATCGGCAGTATATTGGCGAGGCATTCGTCTTCATGGCCAACAATTCAGGACCCCAATGTGCACATCTTGTGAATAACTTCCTCCACTATGACGACATCGCTCGACTAGAGTGGCCAGCTTGTTTTCCAGATATGAAAATCATGTATATGAAAGTTTCTTCCGAATGATAGTGTCACAGTCTGTCCCAAATAGCGCAGTGAAAAGAGATTACAAATATATTAAACGAAATTAATTTCATTGCGATTGAAACTTACTGTACAACGGGATGAGAAAACGTTTCCAAATAACGTCCTAAAATAGTTTTAGCCTTGTACTTCAAACCTGCGTTATGGGCAACAGCATTAATATTAATATTGAAGATTCATGACAATAATTGCTCAATGCAAAAGGACTGAGAGGTAATTACCACATAGGTCAAAGGCTCCAAAATATGCCAAGAATTTACTTTATTTAGAGGTGTTTACAGCACTTGGCAGAGCTACAATAACATAACCCGTTGGTTTACTTGGTACTATTGCACAATTGGCCAAACTTATTATAATACAAGTATTTAGATGTATAATCTACGCCGGCCGAAGTGGCCGTGCGGTTAAAGGCGCTGCAGTCTGGAACCGCAAGACCACTACGGTCGCAGGTTCGAATCCTGCCTCGGTCATGGATGTTTGTGATGTCCTTAGGTTAGTTAGGTTTAACTAGTTCTAAGTTCTAGGGGACTAATGACCTCATCAGTTGAGTCCCATAGTGCTCAGAGCCATTTGAACCATTTTTGTATAATCTACCAGCAATAAACAGTCACCCTCGCACAGACTAAGATCATATATGCACACCAATAACATTGTCTGCTCTTTCCTATAAGTACGATATCCCTCTTGTAAGGCAGAGAGCTAACTACAACTTGCGCCAGAAATGAGGGAAGCGCTGCAGGACAAAACAGTCAGACAGCTCCAGGCACTGCCCCAATTCGTGCTCTCCTGGAATCGCCAGGAACAGACTGTTGTACGGCAAACGGCTCCGGGATTTCCGAATTTCCATTGTTCGGACACCCCACTCTTCTTGTTGGCCGCAGAAAGACCACGGTTACCTAGGTATCTGATCAAATGCGTCCTAAATGTGATTTGAGACTTTCTCGGCGTATTCCATTCGTGAAATCTTCTCGAGTGATCAGCCGAGTAGAGGCGTCGTCTTCTCGCAACGTTTCGAAGGGTTTCGTACCCATCATCTTCAAGCGAAGTGTCGAGATGCTCTCTCTCTCTCTCTCATCTTTTGCTTTCCCCTCTTTGGGGAAGTGTGAGGGGGAGTCTGTAGCCTTTAGGCTTTTACTCCCCTGTGAAAATGTATGTGTGATTTTTCTGTAGTTTTTGGTGTCTGTGATTTGTGATGGTTGTTGTGAGTGTGTCTGGTACTTGCCTGAGGTGGGCGAGAAGTTTGTTGTTATATGGGAAGGAACAGGATGATGGATTTGGTGTAGGGATTTTCTCTTCGACTTAGTCGTCGAAGATCGTCATAGGGCGCTTGTGCTTATCGCGGGACATGTCATACCGACCTAGGGAGTGGATGAGTGCGTTTCTGGATCTGGAAGAACCCTCATAGAAGGCCCTTGCCAGCTCCTGGAAACGCCCTTCTCAGGAGTGGGATTTCGGCTGCGGCGTGCAAGTCGTCTGTAGGGAATCCAAGAGGAAAGCGCAGAGCCCTTCTGAGGGCGCGGTTCTGCAGCCTCTGGAGTTTGTCCAGGTGCTGCTTCGCCGCGTATCCCCAGACAGGGCACGCATACTCCATTACTGGCCGGATCAGGGCCTGATACACATTTAATGCTCGTGGGCAGGGAAGGGAGCTTGTTGAGTTCAGGATAGGGTATAGGATGGACATTCTGGCGCAGGCCTTCCTGTGGACCTCGTCTATGTGGGGTTTCCACGTAAGACGAGAGTCCAAGGTTACGCCAAGGTACTTGGCGGTTCTGCGCCAGGGGAGTTGGGTTCCATTTAGGTGAAGGTGGAGGGGGGGACGTTGAGGAGGATCGCGCCTTCCGAGCCTGCGGGTAATCAGCATTGCCTGCGTCTTCTCAGAGTTAATGGTGATGCGCCAGCGACGGGCCCAAGTTTCTGTGTTATCTAAAACCTTTTGTAGCCTACGGATGACCAGGTCCTTGTTCGCGTTTCTCGTGTAGAAGGCTGTATCGTCAGCGTACTGTGCGGTGTGCACCAGGGGGGCCGTTGGTGTGTCCGCAGTGTACAAACTGTACAATACGGGCCCCAGGACCGATCCCTGTGGCACCCCAGCACGAATACGCCTTCTGGTGGAGGTGGCAGTTTCTACTTTGACGGAGAAAGTCCTATTCGTGAGGTAGCTCTTGATCAGCTGAACTATGCTCCCGGGAAACCCTTGTGTGTACAACTTGTAGAGTAGCCCTCTATGCCATACTGAATCAAAGACTTTGGCTACGTCCAGTAGCACTATCCCGCAGTAGCCTCTGTGGTTGAAGCCCCCTTTTGCTGCTTGAACCATTCTCATGACCTGTTGTGGGGCAGAGTGGTTCTGTCGGAAGCCAAATTGGAAATCCGGCAGAATTTGCTCTCTGGTAATATGTTCTTGTATGGGTCTTAGCAGGAGGCGCTCATAGATCTTGCTGAGAGTTGGCAAGAGGCTAATCGGCCTGTAGTGCTGCGGGAACAGAGGGTCTTTCCCTGGTTTGTGTATCGCGACCACCTCCGCATGTTTCCAGCAAGCTGGGAAAACACGGGATCGAGTAATCTCGTTGAGGACGTTCGCGAGGTGTGTGATCGCTGTGGGTGGGAGTTTTTTGACTAATTGATTTGTGACACTGTCGTGCCCTGGCGCCTTTTTTGTGGGGAGAGACCTGATTACTCTTGCCACGTCCTCTGGGGCAAAAAGTATGGGTTCGTCCTCTGGGTCCTCCTCGGCATTGAGGAAGACAGCCAGTTGACGACGGACCACTCTTTCATGCTCGTCATCCTGGGGTTCTGCCGCTTGGAACTGCTTCTCGAAGGAGTCGGCGAGGGCGTTGGCCTTTCCAGCATGGCTGTAGACCAGTCCCCGCTCGCCATGCAGTGGCGGCATCCTAGCGCGTCGTTTTGTAAACTGTTTTGTCGCTTGCCATAGTGTGTGGTCGTCTACTTTGAGAGCTGTGAGGCGGTTTTGCCATTGCTGGTTTCTGTGCTTATTGAGCGCTACCTTCAGTTCTCTCTGTAGACGATTGAGCAGCCTCCTGGTGGCCTGATTTCTAGTGATCTTCCACTCTTTTGCTACTCTGTTCTTATGTCGAATTTGAGCTAGCAAGTGTTCCGGGAGCTGTATTTGCGGTGGTTGTTAGGTCTTGTTAGGTCTTGTAGCGCTTGTTCTACTGTTTCGGCAGTAGGTGGCGGAGCGCGAGCGATATCAGAGGCGACAGTTTCTCGGTATCGCTCCCAGTCTGTACGTTTGTACGACGTCTGGTACCGTGGGAGTGCTACCCATTCTCCCGCATCGACCTCCAGAATCACTGGGTTGTGGTCGGAGGACATTCTGTTGATTGTCCTTGCGGTCACAAACCCTGCGATCCTCCTAGTGAGAGCTATGTCTAACACATCGGGCCTGCTTCCGTTTTTCGGAAAATGTGTGGGCTCGACTGGACCCCATGTTTCGAAGTGGTGGGTGCGCGCTAGTTGTTGCAGTTTGGCGCCTGCTCTGGATGTTACTCTAGAATTCCAGTCAGGGTGTTTGGCATTGAAGTCTCCCCCTATTACGAGTTTGCCTTCAATTTGCCCTAGAGCAGCTATGTCTCCCTCATCTATCTGGTCATGTGGGGGTCGGTAGACTGCAACAATTGTTAGGGGTCCAGTGGCAGTGGTTACTTCCACCGCCACTGCTTCAATTTTGTTGGTAGCTGGTAAGAATACCTGGTGGTGGGGGATCCCTCTTTTTATGTATATGGCCACCCCTCCGCCTTGGGTTGGCCTGTCTTTGCGATAGCTAACATAGTTGGGGACTGTCGCTTTTATTCCCGGTTTTAGGTGGGTTTCCCCCATCATGCATATGTCGATGGAGAACTCCTTCATGAGTTCTCTGAACTCGACCTCTTGATTAACAATGCCATCTGCGTTAAAGACGCACATTGTCAGGCCTTGGATGTTTGGTCGTCTATCCATGATGGGGTTTTGATACTACTGAGGAAGTCGCAGAGGGGAGCGACTGCTGGACTGTTGCCTGAAGGGCAGCGAGGATCTGTGTGTTCTGCTTTTGGGCTTCCCTGAATTCCTTCATCATTTCCATGACGAGGTTCATGGTCTGCACCATTACACCTAACAACTGATCCATGGGGGGGAAGTGTGTCTGGGGTTTCCCAGGGCCCTCTCCGTCAAGGTGGACCTGGTCGTTGTTGCTGTGTATTTCCCGGTGTTGTTCTTGTGTTGGTGTCTGAAGTTGTGGTGGTTGGGCAATGCTTTCGTGGTTCCTCGGGGGAGAAACCACTTCCGCATATGTTGCCCTTGGTGTGTCTGGCCTTGGTTTTACCCAGGCCTTGTCTGTGTGTGTTGTCATGTTTTGGTTTCTTGTGTGTCTGGATGGGTTCGTGGTGTTTTCTTTTCGTGTGTGGGGGGCGGCCTTTGCGCCCTTTGCCTGCTGTGTGTGTATTTTATGGACCTCGCAACCTTGGTAACCCGCTGTGTGGTTTTTGCCACACAGCGCGCACCTTATTTGCGGGTCCGTGTGTTTTATGTTGCACGTTCGTGTGTCATGGGCCTCGGCGCATTTTCTGCACCTCACTGCCATTGAGCAGTGTGCCGCAATGTGGTTGAGGCCCTGACATCTGAAGCACTGCACCGTCTTGTTTTTGCGGCGCAGTGGTTCAGTGGTCACAGGGACCGCCAGGATCGTCTTAATGTCCCTTTTGTTCTGTGGGACGTCTGGCAGTGTGACCTGATACAGGGGCCATTTGCTGCCTATGTTTCCCATCTGTTGGACCGCCTTGACGATGTACCCCTGGGCAGTCAGGCCTGTTTTGATCGCCTGGGGGGCCACTCGTCTCGGTAGGTCTCTGATGACAATGTTTCTATTGCGTGTTTTTGTTGTGGGGAAAGTGTAATGGGGTATGTTTTTGCTGTTGAGAAGTGTTTTTATTGTGGTGTAGTGCTCGAGTGTCAATAATGTTATTTTTATTTTGTCACCACCAGCAGGTTTTGCTTTGAAATTGCCTCCCCCGATTGCTGTTTTTAACATTTCGAAGAGTTCCTCGTAGTTCCGAGTGAACTCCGCGACGATCGGAGGGAGGTGGTGGGTGACCTGATTTTGTGTTTGTGTTGTTGTGTCATGTGGTGTCTCTGGCTCATCGGCCACCGCCTGGAACCTGTTCGGGGTGGGTTCCACTCCCCGGGCTGGCGGGAGCCTCGGCTGGCGAAAGGTTTTCCTCGCCAGCACGAAACCATCCGAATCCTGCCCGGTTACGCGGTTCCCTTCCAGTGCCAGTGTTTCCTGGTCCCCTCCTAGGACGACGACAGGTGCTGTCGGGGGCGCAGGCTCCTCAGAGGGTGTGGAAGTGGCTGGGGTGGTGGTGGTGGAGTGCTTTTTTCCCCTGGAGTGCTTCTCCTTCTTGTCCTTCCTCACACGCCGCTGTTTGGATGTGGTGGACTTGAGTGGGGGGGATTTAAGGAACTGGGATCGGGTAGGGGGTTGGGTGGCAGTTGCGGGTTTGTCGGTTGACTGGGCTTCTGCTTGCCATTTAGGTTGCGGATATGGTCAGCAAGGAGGCCACAGCTGTTGGCAAGCAGGAGAGGGCTGAGGAGAGGGGAGGGAGGGGCGGGATCGCAAATACTGACGATGTATTTGTTTGTTTGCTTATTATGTGGTTTTGCCATGTCGGTCGCGGAAAGGGGGCTTGCTGCCAGGTTATTGTCAGTTGCAACTTTGCTGCTGTGTTGTGCGGTCCTATAAAGGCTCCTGGACCAGTGACTGATCCCGGGCGCCGACCAATCAGGTACCTGCGGAATCGGCCGCCGCGCCAGTGGTGGGGGGTTCGCGGCGCGGACCGGGCGTCGAGTCCCTGCCGGTTCCTACTACGTCTTTGACCGCTACCGTCTTCGTGCCGGAGCGTTCTCTTCTAATTTTAGTTATTGCGGGATTCCAAGCTGTACTAAGTTGGAAACCAGTGTCTCGATTGATCAGGTTGCTGTTCAACCGAATTTCTACAGCCTCTTTGAAAACCGAATCCCAAAATCCTTTAGCGTCACACAGCTTCTTCGTACCCTCAAAGAGGAAGGTGTGTCCTTCGTTAAGGCTATGTTCCACAACCGCCGATTTTTCTGTCTGACCAAGGCGTACATGTCTAATGTGTTCCGAGCGCCTCTGCGTGATGCAGCGCTGCGTTTGTCCGATGTATTTCGTACCACATTCACATTCAATACTGTATACGCCCGGAGTCTGCAGTCCTAGGTGGTCTTTGACTGAGCCAAGTATGTCTTTAATTTTACTTGGGGCATGAAAAATTGTCTTGATGTTGTGTTTCTCCAGAATGCGGGCAATCTTGGCTGTTGGCGGTCCCGCGTATGGTAGAAATGCCAGGCATCTGGTCTCATCTTCTTCTTCCGGTGTGTCTACCTTCCTGCTCTTGTGTAGGGCGCGCGAGATTTGCGTCTCATTATAACCGTTGCTGCGGAAGGTCTTCCTTAGGTGTTGTAACTCTGCAGGTAGGCTGTCATCATCACAGATAGACTTGGCCCTGTGCACAAGTGTGTTAAGCACTGAGTTGCGTTGTGCCGGGTGGTGGCAACTCTGTGCATGAAGGTATAAATCCGTATGTGTCTTCTTCCTATACACAGCGTGACCCAAGGTGCCATCAGGGTGCTTCTTGATTAGAATGTCAAGGAAGGGCAAGCTTCCGTTTTCTTCCACCTCCATAGTGAATTGTATGTTGTTGTGTATGCTGTTCAGATGTCGCAGGAAGTCTTGCAGGTTCTCTCTGCCATGTGGCCACACGACAAAAGTGTCATCCACATATCTGTGGAAGGCTTTAGGTTTCAGTGGGGCGGTGTCCAGGGCTATGTCTTCAAAGTGCTCCATGTAAAGATTAGCGATGCCTGGAGCTAAGGGGGACCCCATGGCTACACCATCCACTTGTTCATAAAATTTGCCTCCATATTTGAAGTGGGTGTTTGTTAACACATGCCGGAACAGCTTTATTGTGTCCTCACTAAAGCGTGTTTCGAGCAGCGCTAGGGAGTCTTCCAGCGGTACTCGTGTGAAGAGTGAGGTGACGTCAAAGCTGACAAGAAGATCTTCTTTATCCAGGCGAAAGCCTTGTAGTACCTTCACAAACTCCGCCGAGTTCTTGACATGGTGCTCACAGTGACCCACGATCGGTTTGAGCAGTTGTGCTAGGTACTTGGCTAAACCATATGTCGGTGAGTTGATGGTGCTCACGATGGGTCGCAATGGAACTCCGTCTTTGTGGATCTTAGGGAGCCCATATAGCCGTGGTGGTGCCGGTGCTCTGGGGTACAGCTTCCTGATGACGTCCTTTTCCAGTCCAGAGTCATTGAGCAAGGCGATGGTCTTGCGAGTCACGGAGGCTGTCGTGTCCTTGTCCAGTTGCTTGTAGGCAGTATCTTGTAGCAGTGAGTTTATCTTCTGCCAATAATCTTCTTTCCTCAGTATCACCGTGGCATTGCCTTTGTCAGCAGCTAGAACGACAGTGTCCTCATCCTCACGTAGGGCCTTAAGAGCCTTCCTTTCAGCAGACGTTATGTTGTTCTTGGGCATTTTTGCCTTCTCCAGGACCCTGCACGTTTCTCTCCTAACTTCCTCAGCTGCCTCCGTAGGGAGGCCGCGCACGGCTTGCTCGATGCTGCTGATAATGTCTCGCTTAGGTAGTGTCCTGGGTACTGGAGGAAAGTTAAGTCCTCTCGACAGCACTGATATTGTGGTCTCGTCCAGTTCTTTGCCTGCCAGATTGATGACAGTCTTGGCATTACTTGTGTGGTCGGCATGTTGCCGGGCTCCAGACAGTCTGGTGAACTTGCCACATTGTTTTTCCGTGGCTTTTCTCTTGTGGATCTCACTGCTTGCATATGTGTTTCCGTCGATCCACTCCCATGTGTGTGGTGGGAGATAGGAGGCCAATCCAAGGTGTTGAGTAAGCAGCATCCTTGCGTTCTTATCTAACTCCTGCCTGGTGACCCGTATGTGTTCGCGCACCAGGGCCGCACCGGCTCGTTGTAGTATGCGTCTGGATCTTGTCGTGCTAACAGGGTGCCGCAAGTTGGCAAATTTCGGCAACACTTCTTTGTCTCGACACCGTTGTAAGAAGGCCAGTCTGCTAAGCAGCCTGCCCGCCTTGAGTCGTAGTTTCTGTAGCATCTGGTAGCTACGATGGATATCCTCCCCGTAGAGGTATGTTAAATGTGATTTGAGACTTTCTCGGCGTATTCCATTCGTGAAATCTTCTCGGGTGATCAGCCGAGTAAAGGCGTCGTCTTCTCGCAACGTTTCGAAGGGTTTCGTACCCATCATCTTCAAGCGAAGTGTCGAGATGCTGTGTTGTGCGGTCCTATAAAGGCTCCTGGACCAGTGACTGATCCCGGGCGCCGACCAATCAGGTACCTGCGGAATCGGCCGCCGCGCCAGTGGTGGGGGGTTCGCGGCGCGGACCGGGCGTCGAGTCCCTGCCGGTTCCTACTACGTCTTTGACCGCTACCGTCTTCGTGCCGGAGCGTTCTCTTCTAATTTTAGTTATTGCGGGATTCCAAGCTGTACTAAGTTGGAAACCATCACCGAATTCTGAAATCGTCATGGATGAAAGATCTCTATTGTTTTATAAATCGTCTGGTCATCGTCAAATGGCGCGAGATGTCAGACGGATTATGTGGGTTTGTTAGCATTTACCTTTCCAGTAGTATGCAACATTTTGACTATTTTATTGTACTCAACAAAAATTAATTTTTTCAAAGCTAGTCACTGAAAAGACGCGGGGACGCGGCCAGCTACCTCGCCGGTAAATGTGGGTGTGAACGGCCATTTGAGAGCGCGGTGCAGCTCGAGGCGGCAGGGCGGAGTGGCTGGCTCTGCAGTTTAGGAGGAGTATCATTAGCGCCGGCCGCGCAGCCATCGACGCCTCTTCTTGCGGGCCGGGCGAAGCGACGAAGCGAGGCGCGGCTGCGCTCGCGCTGGGCACGCTGGGCGGGGCAGGGCAGGGCTTTTAGCGAGGTGCTTTTTGCGGCGCCTGCTCAGGAAACAATGCTGCCCGTCTCAATCGGCTGCACGCACACACGCACCGGCGCGCGCACGCACTTAGCGCAGCCCGCTAATGCACTCGGCCTGCGCCCTTCCATAAGGCACAGAACCTTCAACGAAACCCACCCTTACCAAGTGACATGACTACAGTCTCCTACAACGGCACGTCAACAAAGGCTGCATAAAATCACCCGAATAGCCGGGTAATACCGCCCTTGGCTTATATTTTAATCCTATACAGCCTGAATCCTATTTGGAATCTATGACAAAGAAATTGCAAGCGCAGCCCTTATTCGGTTTTCAAATACAATCACAATGGCCCTATAGTAGTAATATCTGGCAATTCCGGCGGTCATCGAATGAAAGTTACACACCTTTCATACTGATCAATACAGTCGGCGAAATTTCCAGTCATGTTTCTTATTGTTTTATTTTGGAATATGCTGTGTGGATGTGGAAATAATTCCTGCAGTCTTCATGGACATGCTCGCCTGCAGTGTGTCATAAAGCTTCACAGTCCCCTCTCCTTTCACTACGTCGAAACGACTAATCTAAAACCACAAAACCACCACCTAAACCTAAGGAACGTGGTCCATGCTTCACAATTGGGCGAACAGTATATTGATTGGACACGTCTGGTTGTTTTCTATACCCAGATCCTTAATTATAGGTTTCCATCTTTCAAAATCTTGTTATCCTTTCACCATTGGAAAGACGCAATTAAAAAACAATGTATTGCAAACTAGTTTCAAATACTTTTCTGTTGATTGCTTGGGATACGTCGAATTTTACCTAAAATGTAACATGGTGAATATTGGATGCTTTATACTGACGCTACGACCAGCCACTTTATAATGAATTTTTATTCTTGCTTCAGCTAGCTTTCGAACAGCTGGACTCTCATTCTCTGATGATTTGTATTTACTGGGATTTTACATTTTATGCCTTGTACAACTAACGACTGGTATCGTGACGGTGGTCAGAATAGTTGCAATTTGAATGGATTTCGCAGTTTTATTCATAAATAAATGAATGTGGTGCTACTTGGTTACTAATCTACTATGAAATTGTTCCATTTGTAATTATGGCACTTTGAAACTTTCGATTACAGGCTAGCAGTGATATCACAGATCTTCGCAATGTGTTTGATAACTATACACATTCGAATGACATTAAGAATGGTTAACTTTGAAATCTGGCTCTTTGCAACATCGAGTTCTTTGGCATATTGAAGCCAGTTGGCGAATTGTTTGATGTGAGCTTAAGGCAATATTATCTCTTGTATACAAAGATGAAAATAAATATAGTGGTGTGACCCAAAATGTACGGGCGTTTACAGTATGGATAGTTCTACACCCCTACAATAATGTTTAGCATAAAGAAACAATAAGCTTGACTTTTAACTGTGTAATCGAGAGAAGCATGATCTAATCGAGCTTAGGCAAGTTTCACCGGGGTGTCAAGCGAAGCAGTCGACTATCGTCTCATCCTGCTGTGCTTTTATTAATTTATTTCCTATTTTCTACTCCCACTATGTAAGCAATCATAGCAGCTCATTTGGAAAGACACAGGTGAATATAAAAGGAGTTACACCTATGGATAACGAACATGGTAGACATAACAGATATAAAGCCGTTTTAATGCAGGATACGAGTAACTTTGAGGTTACATAAAACAACAAAGTACAAACACTCCTTTACTTATGTGCATAAAATGGACCAATCTATATACATTCAATTTATTTCCGCCAGAACCACCATCCCCGCGACTAGCTCCACCTTACATAAAACATGAAGTAAAACATAAAGCCCATCATCTGATGATGAAACTGTTGTGGTTCGAAAGCTAACTATTGGAAGAGTGAATGTGTTTTTAAAAGTGACTAGTTGCAGTATCATACAAAGGAGTATCTGTTTTAACTACAGTCGCATGTTCATTGTACATAACGAAGAAAATAAAAACTACAAATTTAACAAAAGGAAATTTATCCACGAATAGATAGATAAATAAACCATAAAAATCCAAACTGATCAGTAAGAAACAGCCAAAATACAAGCTTAACGAAGAGCCCTTTCACCAGTTAAAATAGCACACGTTCGCTGACATTAAACTTAAGTTGACTGACGTTTGATGTAAACTACAGAAGAAAAGAATTGATAGAAAAAGATAGAATGTTAATAAAATGAAACTGTTTGTACACTTAAAGTACATATACGCGTGTTACGATTGCTCATACACTTTCCAGCGCTGCGTTATAAACACATGAGGTACTTCGCAGCTGCAAAGAGTAGAACTCTTTGTTAATTGTGGAGTTACCATTGAGAGAAGAATGGGGCCACTGGTGGCTGAATTGTTGGAATAGTGATAGTCTGTGCCTTTCCCATTTTTAAGCGACTAGTAGTTCGTTGATGACTCTATCCTGTTGGGTTTATTCTTGTGCTGCGAATGTGTACCGGCTATCCTTCATGGTTAAACCTGACGTTGCGTAAGTACTTGATACCAGTCATCTGATCTGCCGAATATTGTATAGCCAACGCTTAAGTGGAATAAAAAGATAAATACGGTCTGCTCATGAATAACGTAGATACCTCCCACAACCTTCGGAAACCTATCCCTTTTATCAAACCATATGATTCTGACGGTGAATTCCTGTGACCAATTAGAGAGCCTCGTTTTCTTTTTTCATAGCGGCTCACGCTACAACGCGACGTGAACCACTTCGTATATCTCAGTGCATGGATCACACTGTGATGCCTTGCACTATTGCTTGATTTAGAAATACACTCCTAAAATACTATAGACAGAAGGTCTTACATCTTATAGGATGGAACCAGCATTGGAAACCTTAAGAAATCCCCTAAATTTTTGACCTCCTTTATGGGTATAGCCTGAACAGAAAGAAAACTGTGGTTCCTTCGACAGTTTAAAAGGAGGAGGACTCGGGGTTATCATCGCGTTGACCAATTACGTCATATAACAGCACTGCATTGATAGGGCTGCAGCACGAGGTCTCCGCTAGGTAATTATGAGCGTACAAACGACAAGACTTCTTCCTCACACCAACGAGTCATTAAAGATACCATTGGAGTATTCTATCCGTGAAAGATTTCGGGACAGCTAGCGCTACCACACCGTATTTTTCATCACAAAGCGCTTGCTGTACTGTTCAGCGCTCCACACCCGACTCACTTTTCAGGAAACTTTTAAACAATGCCGTTTTTTAAATGGACAGTAATTGACCGTTTCTATACACAAGCCTGTCAGAAATAGTCTCAAAACCTTGTAAGGGTATTACATGGTAGACTGTGTTGAGAAATAATTGTTAAGAAAAAACTTCGATACCTTGCGCTTTTACAAGTTAGCAAATCAGACCATTGCACAAGCAGATTCAAGCGACCCGCCAGAAACAATTAGTGTTGCTCTCATAGGGTCGACGATAGGGCACGAGACTTATCAGCCTTTGGGTCGGATTCGATCCTTACTAAGGTTTATTTTCCAATTTTTATATCGCTGTATTGTTCGGTTTTAGGAAACCAAACGAGGTACACGTTTCGTGACACCATCTCTGGCGGGCAATGGCCTGATTGGCTAACTTCAATGCTAATTAACTCAACAACTATTTCTCAGTGCAGCCTATCCTACAACACCCTTATAAGCTTTTCACATTGTTTCTGACTACTCCGTATATTACACGAATATCTGAGATAATACCGGTAATCTGATTTCACATGACTGTATCTTCTTATGAATTGAGCTAGAAACTTCGGGTGTATTTTAATTGCTCATCGAAACCTTGCGCCAGGTGTAAGTTGCTGGATCATTTAGGTGACCACAGAGGTCTGCTGTTCCAGCTGTCTTGCTCCGTCGTTCATTATGTCCGACGAGTCGAGCTGGAGAAGACACAGCAAGGACTGGTGTTTTACGTTATTCCATTCAACAGGTACAGTTCTTCTTCGTTTCAACAGGGGCATATCAGATCCAACTGTGCAGCGTTATTTTTGAATGCACAGCACCGCCTGCCATGGTAAAATACTCCGTCTGTGTTCCTTCTTTTATAATACCGCATAGCAACAAACGTGAATGCCGGATGCTTGTTCTGCGTCCGACGGAGGGTACGTTGAAGATTTGTATAAAGTAATATAAAACCTTTACGTGAAAGAAATTATAAAAACCATTCAAGCGTTGTACGAGCTTGCATGTGAAAGATATAGCAACCTTTGTAAAACGGAATGCTTATTTTGAAAAAAAAAATCCCTTTTTAATGCTCCGCATAGATTAAAATCGCCCGAACTTTCTGTCTTCATTTATATAGAGGGACTGTGAAACCGAATGAGTCTTTGTCAAACTCCCTGTAGGCCTGCATCGATAAGTAGTTTTCAGCCTTATTACACTTTAGATTACGAACATTGCGAGGACAATATATATATATATCATCTTGTGCAATTAACTGCTTAATATAAAAAGAAAACTACTTGATTAAAGGAAACAGAAACTATGAGAAATATTACAAACTACTCAAATTGCACTAACAACGGAAAAAGAAAGAAGCAAAATACGTCTGTAGCTGTGACAGTCTCATCAGGCTAAATTTGTCACGTGTGATAGCTTGAACGTTTTACATAATCAAGAAAAATTCTGTAGAAAATAATCGGCTGATAACTGCGAGCTTTATTGTATTGTACCAAATGAATGAAAGACTGCCAACGACATACTTGCAGTTCGTTAGTGACGAATAAAAACTTTTTTTTCTACTTCCGATACTGCGAGTGCTCAGAATAACTCGTTTGCCGAATTACCCACTTAATGTCCGGTGTAGTTCATCCGTCATCCTTCTTACTTTTCTGAAACTAAATGAAAGACAAACTTTTGAATACATTTCTTCTGTGACAAACCCTCTCTTTCGGACCGAAGTCTAAATGTTCAGCAGTGAATTTTAAAAAGACATTAACGAAATTTATCACCGAAGATTTAAAGGAGCAGAAAAGGAAACAAGTTTATGAAAGGTACAAACACCGAATGAACGGGAAACAGGCGCTGATAGTGAAACGAAACTGCAAAGGGACGCAACAAAATTTCAGTTAGGATTGCTTGTTCCATGTTTTCTTTGTATGATAAGCCGCACACAACTACGTAGTGCCTAAAATCCTAGATCTAGTTGACCATTTTAAACAGTTTTTAACAGTTGCCTTCTTTTCATTTGAGAGATTTATGACAGTTAACCAGTTTCGTTTCTAAGACTCATCATCAGATCCAGTACCTTGTTGTAACACGTCAAGTTGTCTTGTAGCACTCACTGTAGAGAGTTAACGTTGATTTCAAGTGAGAACAATAACGAGTGTATAATGTCTTGACGTGTAAGTCCATGCGGCTTTTCGCGGATGATGCTGTACTATACAGGGAAGTTCCAGCATTAGAAAATTGCAGATAAGTGCAGGAAGATCTGCAGCGGATTGGCACTTGGTGCAGGAAGTGGCAACATAGACAAATGTAATGTATTGGGAATACATAGAAAGAAGGATCACTTATTGTATGATTATATGATAGCGGAACAAACACTGGTAGCAGTTACTTCTGTAAAATATCTGGTAGTATGCGTACGGAACGATTTTAAGTGGAATGATCATAAAACATTAATTGTTGGTAAGGCGGGTACCAGGTTGAGATGCATTGGGAGAGTCCTTAGAAAATGTAGTCCATCAACAAAGGAGGTGGCTTACAAAACACTCGTTCGACCTATACTTGAGTATTGCTCATCAGTGTGGGATCCGTACCAGGTCGGGTTGACAGAGGAGATAGAGGAGATCCAAAGAAAAATGGCGCGTTTCGTCACAGGGTTATTTGGTAAGCGTGATATTTAGCAAATTAAAGTGGCAGACTCTGCAAGAGAGGAGCTCTGCATAGCGGTGTAGCTTGCTGTCTAGGTTTCGAGAGGGTGCGTTTCTGAATGAGGTATCGAATATATTGTTTCCCCCTACTTATACCTCCCGAGGAGATCACGAATGTAAAATTAGGGAGATTAGAGCACGCACGAAGATTTTCCGGCAGTCGTTCTTCCCGCGAACCAAACGTGACTGGAATATGAAAGGGAGGTAATGACAGTGGCACGTAAGGTGCCCTCCGCCACACACCGTTGGGTGGCTTGTGGAGTATAAATGTAGATGTAGATGTAGATGTAAGTTTCGTACGAAGACTCTCTTTCTGATGAATACCTATTAGCGGCGAAACGGATGTCACAAATCCCCGGAGTGAGAATAAAGAATTATATTTTATTTTAAAATATATCGCTTTCCACAATTTGACTATTTCAGATTTTTTCCCCAAACAACATTAGCCCTGAAAACGATCCTTGTGGAACACAAGGCTATGCCTTTTTTTTTTTTCCCCGGAGACATAGGGCGTATTATCCGCGCGAGCGACCTTTACGGCCGACACGTTGGACACCGACAGCCTGGAATAGCGACCAGTGACCGACCAGTGGGAGGATGTGGGCGGAACGTCGGTGACGCGGTCACAGCGCGGCGCGTGCACGCCCCGAGCGTAGGCCCGCTAATTAATTCATCGCGGCGGGACGTGCGCGCGGCGGCCGGCGGCCAGCGGCCGGCGACTTCATGCGTAATGCACGCCGCCGCTGTCCCGTACGGCCAGCCAGCTCGTTTTTTTTATCGCGGCTGAGTGCCGCTCTGGACGCTAGGGATGGCAACCAGGGAAAGATGGCCAGTGGAATTGCAGGAACCGTGAAAAGAGGACAGATTTTGTAAATCGTTACTTTGACGAAAAACTAAGTGCCGCCATCCACTTCATCTCCCTCACTCCCTCTCACCATCCTTCTCTCTCCTTCCCCCCCCCCAATCTCTCTCTCTCTCTCTCTGTGTGTGTGTGTGTGTGTGTGTGTGTGTGTGTGTGTGTGGTGTAGTTCCTGTCGATTGTGTTTTACTGACTAGCCGTTAATTCGTTTAATGAGTAGCATGTTACTAAATAAGTGAATTGCGCTGAGTAGTTTGCGAAATAAAGAATCATCCCTCAATCAGTACAATACAATTGTAGCCGTTCACTGCCTCTGTGGCTGAATACTGTTTGCAGTTAACATTGTGATTATTTCATTTCTTCCTTTCAAGTCCTTGCAGCTAACTGAACGGAAGGTATCTGATAGTGGTACGTGGCGTTACTAAAGATAATTCACATAATTCTGACTAAAAACAAATGAAATCACATGGGAAGTGGACTTGGCACAGAATATACACACGCTGACAATGCAGCGCTGTCGAATGGAAACTTTTGCCAGGTAACCTTAAACTGGAAAATAATGAGTTTTTTTTCTGTTTTTTTTTTTTTTTTTTTTTTTTTTCAAGCAACTCTCAACAGGATCGATATTCCTGGAGAAACGCCCGATGCTCGCTATGCTGTGCTAAAATAATTTATCCACTACCGGTTTTGATCGTGGACCATCTTCACAGTGGAAAAAAATCTTGACATGGTATACATGCTATTTACCGGGAAAGTATACACCACTGCTGGCTTGCTTACTGCGTCAAGTATCAGTTTTTGTACGTTTTAAAGTCAGAAATGTCGTATAGTTTCCTTGGTACAATAGCATGTATCTCATGATAAATTGTCGCAATAGACATTTTTTTCACTGTGACGATGGTCCACGATCGAAACCGGTGGTGAATAAATGTGTTGCAAGATACCACAGTGTGTATCATGCATTTCTCCCAGACTTTTATAACTGTTTGAAGCACACTGACAACCTGCTAGCGGTAGTTCAACATGCCCCTCTGTAATGTGATTTTAAAGAAATGTTACATCAAATCACGAACTGGAAATCATACTCTGCTTAAGTCCAGTTCTTTCACAATTTGTGCCGTCTGCGAGGTCTAACCTGAATTCTAATTTGTGTCATACTTCACACGACTTCTCTGCAAAAAGAGAGATTGAATATGGCCTTTTAATCATTTTTGTGGCGAGAGAGAACGCCAAACCTCTCGGTAGACACACTGAGTCTAGCACATCATATGGATTCTTCGATTTTCTGTGGAGTAGGTGCTTCTTCCTTTAGGGCGTGCTCGTTTTCGCTCAAACGTGGAAGAATCTCGACTCAAAATTGCATGAATTTTGGTCTATTATCTTGTATAAGTATATTGTTAGACAACGTCGAGCTTAACACGTTTTGGGGGTATACTTTGCCTTTTTATGCGTTCAAAATTCTTCTGAGACTCATTTATAAGCTTAACACTGGAAAATCACTAACAGATGTACGGTTTCTCGTCGAGTTGATTGGCCAGTATGATGTTGCGCACTCACACTGTTGCTTACACGAAGCTCTACCAGTACGATGCTGACAACTGAAACATTGGTACTTTTCCTTACTGTGCTTCTGAACGTGTCTAATCATGGCACGTTAACTGAAGTTATATTCAACATACACAATTTTCTCCTTTTCCTATGGCCCTGGAAAGATGGTGGGCTCGAACATACTTCTCTCCGTCTTGTATCCGCAGCTCGTGGTCTAGTGGCTAGCATTGCCATCTCTGGATCACGGGGTCCCGGCTTCGATTCCCGGCCGGGTTGGCGATTTTCTCTGTCCGGGGACTAGGTGTTGTGGTGGCCTCATCATTTCATCATCATCCTCATCATTCGTGACAGTGGGCTAGATTGGACTGTGACAAAAATTGGACTGTGAAAAAATTGGGACTCTGTGCGGGCGCTGATGACCGCGCTGTTGAGCGTCCACAAACCAAACATCATCATCATCCCACTTGCTGCTAGTCCCTTGATGTTTCCCTACCCAATAACACCTGTAACTTGATCCATAAATTCCTGTCTCGGTCATCCTCTCTGACTTTAGATCATGCCTTCAATGAAATTAGTGCACTGATATGAGTGGCAAAGTATGTGGCTAACCGTGTTCCTCCTCCTAGCAATGACTGTTTTGAGATGGCTCCTTGTCGCTATGCCATTCGCAGCACTTCTTCGTTTGAGATTGTCAGCTCATCTTAACTTCAATATCCTCTTCCAGTGTCACACCTGGAGAGATTGCATTTTTGTCCCTCCTTCCTCAATGTACAAACTTCTGTCTCATACAGGTGTATGTTCCAGATGCAGGTCGTAAAAAACATTCGTTTTCTGATCCTTAAGGAGCCCTGTTTGATGTCAGTACCGTAATACTGGATAAATGATTATCGATAGTGGGCTATTCTAACTTTAAGATCAGTTGTAGTTCTACTTTTCTCTGAGATACAACTTTCGAGGTGCTGGAAGGCAGTCACCTGTACCTGCCTCTCTCCTTTAGAGTGATCGACAGTGTTCTGTTTCTCTCTCTTGGGCAACTCACGATTGTCGTTTTTCATCTGTTGACCTTCACCTTGCAACAAGCATTTTTAAAACTTGACAAAAATTTTGATAAACCATGACGAGTTTTCCTATGTTTATTGGTGCTCACATTGTTGCAAACAAATACTGTGAAGTACGAGGGGCGTTCAATAAATAATGAAAGCACATTCGTCTTATTTAGGATTCCAATATATCATATTATTCCCCAATCTTTTGGCTAAAAAACCCTATTTTTCAACATAATCTGTATTCAGTGCGAAGGCCTTGCACCACCTTCCTGGAAGGGCTTGTACGCCTACCGGTTGACATCGGAACCAACGCCTTGCTGCATCGATAAGCTACGCATCAGCCACGTACTGGCTCCCACGGAGTGCATCTTTCATTGGGCCAAACAAATGGGAATCGGAAGGTGCGAGATCCGGGCTGTAGGGAGGATGGGCAAAAGTTGTGTGTGGCCTTGCGTTATCTTGGAGAAGGAGAAGTTCTTTTGAATTTTAGTGGCGACGAACACGCTGAAGTCATTTGTTTAATTTCCTGGGAGTAGCACAATACACTGCAGACTTCACTGTTACAGCCTGAGGGAGGACATCTATTAGAATGACCCCTCCAGAGTGCCAGATGACTTTTGCCATGACTTTACCGGCTTAGGGCGAGGCTTTCAGCTTTTTATTCGGAGGAGAGGTAGTGTGGCACCACGACTTGGAATGTCGTTTTGTTTCCTGTTCGAAGTGATGAACCCATGTTTCACGGCTGATAAAAATTTTCTCTATCAGCCTCGAAACGCTCAACTAATTTCGCACAGATGGTCGTTCGTTGCTCTTTATGGATTCTTTTTGGCGGCGAGGAACACAGCGTGCACACACCTTTGAGTACCCAAGCTGGTGGATGAGTGTTTCAGCACTTCCAACAGAGACGTCCAGTTCTACAGCGAGATGTTAGATTGTGACTCCTCGATCACCTCCAGAGAGAGTGTCCGCACGTTTCAACACTGCAGGAGTCGCAGCTATGTGCGGCAGGCCAGCACGTGGGAGATCGTGCAGAATTGCGCGGTCTTGTTGCGATGGTGAATAACGCGTCGCCCATCGACTCATCGTGATTTTTCTCGCTGGCAGGCTTCCGCAGACATTCTGAAAGCTCCTATGAATATCTGTTATGCTCTGGTCTTCCACCAAAAGAAACTCAATGAGAGCTCAACCGAAATTGGCCGAGAAGAAAAATATGTTGATTTTCTCATTGAACGCCTCGCGTATATTTTGGGGCACACTGTTTTTTTAGACTCCGATAACACGAATTTTAAAAACTGTATATGGATGCGAAATGTTTCGTGTTACACGCTTTCCTTAGCAAGATGCCTGTGGAAAGCTCCTGTTTAACTTCACATCCGGTCTCAATAGATTGACTGGCCTTATTTAGAACTGGACGAGGAGGACGAAGCATGCAATTGCCGGTAGGGGGGCCGCAGGGTGCTGGGGGCGGGAAGCGACACGGCTGGCTGCGGCGATAGGGCCGGCTTAACCCGCTCCGTCGCCCCGAGCCGCCCTTATCGCAGGTGGCGCGCGCCGCAACCCATCGCGGCAACGCCAACTTCCGGCTCGGCGGCGCTGCCAGAGTTTCGGCCCGGACTCTGCCGCCTGATATGGGGACCCTGTTGCTTCGCAATCCCGGCCTCCGCTTCCCTTCTCCGACCTACATAGGGACGTCTGTCCCCTTCCGACAAAATAAGGCCACAGTTATATGATCATTGGAATGTTCTCCATAGTGGGTATACAATAGTTTCATCAAGTTTCTTTCGACCTATACAGCAGGGACGATCGAGTATTCCGCACGCATGCAGTGTTCTCGTTCGAGTGTGAAATTCTGTCGTCTGGCTCCACATTGTTCCATTATCACGGCACACAGTCTGAGCGGGAAGAGGGGGAACTGGGAGACGATGAGGAAACCACGAACGCGCTGTTCTTAGGTGACAATGAAATCGTGTAAGGAACACTGAACGTCTTTCATGGAGCTTGGTTTCATATTTCATAACAACTTTGACCACAAACAAAAAATTTTTCAGTATTATTGAATTATTTTTGGTGCGCTGAAGACAAAATGTAGAAATTGGTACAAACTGTCAGCATATAGACGGGAACAGATAATTTCACATATTTTTGTCACTTCGGTTGCCACATAATGGTGACTCAATTACTTTCTTAGTACAAAAAAGCATTTCGCACACATTAGTCCATAGAAACGTTCGCAACTCGTTATGGAGAGGTGAAAGCTCTTCGTGAGAGAAACAACTTAGAAGTGGCTGATGGCTCTGAGCACTATGGGACTTAACATCTGTGGTCATCAGTCCCCTAGAACTTAGAACTACTTAAACCTAACTAACCTAAGGACATCACACACATCCATGCCCGAGGCAGGATTCGAACCTGCGACCGGAGCGGTCACGCGGTTCCAGACTGAAGCGCCTTTAACCGCACGGCCACACCGGCCGGCAACTTAGAAGTCCTGAACAGTTTAATCATAAGAGAATTAGTCCTTAAAATGGAAATTGCACTGCAGATCTATTGGTTCCATCTGGACATTGACAGAGGCGCTTCCATCTAAAGGATAAATAGTCTCGAAAACAGTTTAAAAGATTGGCAGTGTTCTCGAACCGCTCAGAAAAGACCTCCTGTAATCCTTTCAATGCAACAATGAATTTTTCGAAATACTCTAAATAAGGAGAAAAAAATGAACATTGGTCATCTAAGGGATATGGACGGTTCTGTTTTTGTCAGAAGATGCCTCTTCCACAAGTCGATTATCTTTTTAAATACACCCTGATGAGAAGTAAATTGATTCTCACATCGCAGTGCCTTACTCTTTGCAGTGCGTAGTCAAGTCTGCTTAACGACACAGGTCTGCAATTCATTCTAGATGTTCAGATTTTCGTTCCCCCTTTCAGTTTTCTTTCTGAAACTCAATAATAGCACGTCGTATTTGGGAAAACCGTTCCAGGCAAGCCCCTTAACTTAATGAACGTTCTTTTTTCAATATATAACGCCTCTGTACTCTTTGCTCAGTTCCATCGAAAGCAACTGACGATGGAATAATGCGTGCGACCTCAGTAAATTTACTATTCGTACCATTAATTTCATCACGTGGACCATGCCTATTAATTCAGCACGAAGAGCTTCTTGATATACAGAAAAATGATCCCGGCACAAATACTCTGTCGATTGTAATAATATTTTGTTCTTTAATAGTCAGCTACACCTTTAAATTCTTTTTGCATTGCATTGTAATGCTATTCAATAGCAAATCCACAATATCCGTTGATTAAGGGACTATACAATACACATTGAGAACTCTCGTCCTTCCCTTCTGTGATCCCGATTCATTTTTAAACGTTGGGGCGATAGATGGAACGATAGTTAGCTGGATTGCCCGTTTTCCTGCAAACAGCCATTAGACCTATGAACTAACTTTATACCAAGAATAAACGGCGAAGGAGAAACAGTGCTGACATCACGATGCTGCTGAAATGATGAAAGTTATGTCGACCGCAAAATTCCACACCAAAGGCTGGAAGAAACAGAGTCTCATGACACTTCTTTCCGAGGAGGACCGAGTAATGCCGAGATATGCCGAAATAGGTCGAGCCTTGGACCGTGTGCAGCATGTCATACACGCTTGAAGTTTTGCACACTTTGGCAGACCCTGCTGTAGAGGTAAGACAGTATATAAAATTTAGCTTATGAACCTAAGCGGAGCAGGAGAAGCAAATAGCCACCCTCGGAAGACATCACTGTAAATACCTGGAGTACCACCTGTAGCCTTAATAATGACGTCATTTCAGTGAGAACAACACCCGACAATTATCTTCATGTAAACCGCATCCAGCTGAAACTTCTCATAGACGGTTGCATCGCGTAGTCCTAACAGACTAGGGGGATACTGACTGCTGTGTTTCATCTGATGTTCCTATTAATCCCAGACATTTTCTGCGGATTAAGAACGACTGAATTAGAACGCGAATAGATGTGTCATTCGGTGCCTGAGTTCCCATCAAACTACGATCGTATGTGTGCACAACTGTGAAAACAAATGTTGTCCACTGTGAAACTACAAGTGTCCATAGCATACCTATTGTGAATATGTAAAAGAAAGAGTGTTACTTCGCCACCGAGAATGCGAAAATAAACATCTTGGTTCATGATCATGTGCACAGGACGAGTTGCTATAAATACCCACAAAACGTTACAGAACCACATGCAGCCTCCAAAACCTGCTGGTTAAATACCTCTTTGGGCCGTCGGTGCACTCGACGTCCTGCAATGAGACAAAATCATGACCCATTGCATAATACTACATACGTCAATATGAATTCATGACGAACTGCATCAAACCAGTCAGAAGACTGAAGGGGTTGTGAATTCCTACATAGCTTTGAGTTCAGAACGGATTTAAATATGTTCATTTTTAAAATACACACATATTTCTCGCTGAAGGGGTTGTGAATTCCTACATAGCTTTGAGCTCAGAACGGATTTAAATACGTTCATTTTTAAAATATACCCATATTTCTCGCTTTTGAAATTGTTTCCAAATCTCAGAACAATCTCTACTCTGTGCATACCGTCCCAGAAAAATGGTGTAAAGAGGGTAGTCCTTTTAATGTTGATGGAGAGACCCTGAAGTAGCCAATACCAGCTTAAGTTTCAGAATGGCCAGCGACTTCCGCTGCTCGCAAGACAGATCAGCTTTATATATATATATATTCCCCTGATGAGGATCGGAGCGATGAGAGGGGCGGGCAGGTGAAACGCTCAGGTGCGACACAGCATTAGGCTAATTCATCATCACTGGGCCACGCGGGATTTGCGAGTAGCGAGTGCACGGTATAAACGTATTCTATGCTTTACAAAAACTGCTCGAGATAACGACGACCATGATCGTTGCATAAACTGTATTGCACATTACACATTGGCAGAGTCAAAGAAATTACACGGTGTACTACGAAGCACATATGCCACAACTGCGTAACCAGATCAATCGAGAACATGACACACTAGGTGCTCGTGTCATATAAGCACCCATTCGTAGCATGCTAAATAAGGTAATAAGTGCACCTATCGTATCCGCGGATTATCCGCTGATTACTGCTTCTGGCAACGGTCCGCATGACGTGAGAAGCGAACACAATGAAGTGTGTGTGAGATGTGGGTGGCGAATCACATTCATCGATCGTCATTTCCTATGCTTCCCAAATGAAGTCATTCCAATTTAAGCCGAGTTATTATTCCTGCACCAACCCTCACCTCGGCAGTCATGATCTATTACACAGGTGGCCCTGGTGGCCGTGCGGTTCTAGGCGCTTCAGTCTGGAACCGCGTGACCGCTACGGTCGCAGGTTCGAATCCTGCCTCGGGCAGGGATGTGAGTGATGTCCTTAGGTTAGTTAGGTTTAAGTAGTTCTAAGTTCTAGGGGACTGATGACCACAGATGTTAAGTCCCATAGTGCTCAGAGCCATTTTCTATTACGCAAAAATGGCGAAACGTTTCTAATATGATAGTAAAAATATGCAGTAACCCTTGCTTTCAGGTCCCAACCTAAACACAATCTCGAAACTAGTGACATATACGGAAAAAACTAGTCAATTTTTTGTTTACTATCAAGATTATAAACTTCAAGAACGATTCTCGTTGACTACCGAATTACCGAATACTATCACCTAACTGTCTACGATCAACGGAAACGAACATCCAGCTGCAGCACGCACCGGAGCAGCCGAGGACACCGTAAGCGCAAATTAGCTATAAACACGGGTGTCCGTAAGAAACATCAATTGTAGCGTGCGAATTAAAAACGTGAGCCAATTCGATTTTGTTGTAACATAAACTTTTAAGTGAAAGAATGTTAGGAACAGACAACAAGCCCCTACATATCGCACCCGTAGGAGCTGTGAAGAAAATATTAGACTAATTAAAACGTTCAACCAGGCATTTAACAATTCTTCCCACGCTCCATACGCGAATGGAAGGAGACGAAAAATTACTACGTGATGTATTGGGAAGTACTCTCTGGAATTCACTTCTCAGTATTTTGTGCACTTGTAGATGTAGAAGACCTCATCTACAACAGTGCGAAACTCAATTGGAGATATCTACGCACAGTACAGTCGGCGAAAGACGGTCCCTGACAGCTGAAGTTGGCTCGGCGTGGTTGCTTCGTCCAGCCCACCTTAACCTTAGAGCATCTGCCTCAGTCAACCTTGTAACGCTGTTTTCTATACGTCTCTATGGCAACGCCTCAGTGTTGTTGCAACTCTGCTGACGTCTATTGTTTTCATCTAAACTGTTTGTGCTTCGCAGCGCTGCCGGCTGTCAGAGATCTGTTTTCGCCAACTCTCCTGCAGTAATGCGTAACATCAACACAATGGCGGCGCGGGTAGGTCATTGCAGGGGCATCTCATGTCAATGAAAGCATTTGTGAAACATCGTGGTCCTTGAACGCACAACTGTCACCCACAGCTCATGGAGGTCGTTAGGGGATGGGTGAAGTCACACACATATCGCTCCATAGCGTCACGTTTGTGTTTAGTAGGAAAGTTGTCATACGACCTTCGGGACTACAAAAGCAACGTCGTACCTGAGGGGGATTTCCTCAACCAATTATGGCACTGTTCGGAAACTTAGGGATTATGCATTGTTTGTTGGAAGTGCAGGTGACCTTCGGGTTGATACAAAGTACTTTACCATTCTCCGGTGAGAGACAGTGGCAATCACTACATATGAACATCGTACGCACGAGCGTGCCTCAATTGCTATAATGATGTCCCTGTAACCTGAATGTAACAAGGTTAATACATCAACCCACGTAGCCATTTTCAGTGCCAAGCGTAACAACGCTAAAGTTGACCTCTGTGATCTCTATCCTGACTTCTGTACTTCAAAGCGAGTGAGGTGGCGCAGTGGATAGCCCACTGGACGGCATTTGGTAGGACGACGGTTCAAATCAGCGTCTGGCCACCCAGATTTATGTTTTCTCTGATTTCCCAAAATCGCTCTGAAAGGGCACGACCGATTTTCTTCACCATTACTGACACAGTCAGAGCTTGTTTTCTCCGCAGGCAGCTCGACAGGGGTACCTTTAGCCGGTTACATCAGAGCCTAAGAGGTACCGGGATTCTCACACATCATGTACGAGATGGTCGACCAGGATTCATAATACACGGTGTTGAGGAAGAGGTGTTACGCATTGTACACGAACGTGCGAGTACTTCAACAAGAAGGATTACTACCCAAGAACGTGTTCTTAGACACAGCAGCGTGTAGTGGATTTTACACCGGCAAGTACTCTGTCCATATCATCTCCAGATGTCCAGCAAGTTCAAGCCCTCAACCTCGCAGACTTCCCTCCTTGAGAGATTTTCTGCCAATGGGTGCAGCAACAGAGTACCCTGAATCCCCTGTTTGTAAGCAGTATTCTGTTCACATATGAGACTGGATTTACGCGTAACTATTTTTAACTACCATAATTATCACATTTGGACGGATGTCAGTCCTAATGCAACACACGTTTCACGACATGAGCGACGTTATTCGTTGAACATCTGGACAGGACTTTTAGGAGACCGCATAATTGTACCACACTTCCTACCACAGAGACTAACCGGACAGTAGTACACCCGGTTTCTGCGGACGGTACTTCCAGATGTACATGGTTATGTCCCATTGAATCAACGTCAGAACATGTGGTTCTGCAAGGCGGTGCTCCAGCTTCTAACTCGGACGTATGGTCAACATTGGGTAGGTAGAGGAGGGCCTGAGCCATGGCCTGCAAGATCTCCGAACTTAAATCCCATGGATTTCTCTGTGTGGGATCATGTGTAAAGCCCGGTCTACGCTACCGAGGTCAACTCTCTTGAGGAATTACGCTTGCGGATTCAAACAGCCTTCCAGCATTTATAGAATTCCCCAGAACGGTCAGAGAGGATTCACAACTCATTTCAGAGACGAATTCAATGTTGCATTCAGACGCATGGACAACCTTTAGAACACCTACTTTAACGTTTTGAGATGCCATGTGCTCCTAGACACTGATCAACAGCAACAGAAAATGTGTAGTATCTCGACAACGGTTGATTTATGGACCCATGTTTATTGGAGCTGTTTAACTACTTTTGGGCTGTACTTCCCATGTGTGAATTATTGACCATCAGTTCTGAAACGCCCTGTATTTCAAATGATTTTCTGCATTATAGCGTGACTGTCACCTTCTCCACGACATCAAAAGATTGAGTGACCCATCTACCGACACCCACGATTTTGTTGCGATAAATTGCTGTCTTGTCACTCAACTTGTTCTTTTCTCAGCTGAATTTCAGGTTGAAAGCCAGTAGAAGATCAAATAAGATCCCATTGACCTGATACGTCCATATGTTTCATTAATAAAAAAACTGCTTCACGTGTCTTACACAGAAAACACCATTAGGCACTTACCTTATCGAAAAAGAGCGAGTGGCCTCTGGTGAATGAATGAACTTTTCGTTTTGTAGCCGTCTTGAACTGAAGAGCAGGGCCACCCAAATAAACTACTGGTCTTAATTTTTTGGTGTTCAGGTCGCAGTCGGTGCATCTAAATATTTTTCGTAGATACGCTTAAGACCGTTTACCCACATACATAAATGGCAATGAAACGCATTGAAATTCTCTTTCGGACCATCAAGGAACAGATCAGCTGTGAAAATGTTTTCTTCCAGCCTCTAGTGTGACACTTCCCACGATTGCTGTTAATATTTGGCGACGCTGTCATCGTCTAGTTACTTCCTGGAGCCGCCTTTACTTATATTGCTAAATTCATTAGATATTTGCTTACCATTTCTGTGAATATTCTGAATGATTCTGCCATCAGGAATGATATCGAGTATGCAGATTCAAGTTTTTAATTTCAGAAGGATTCTTGTATGCAGTATATACTAACATAATTATTCACTACTCGAACTCTCCAATTACTTTCCTTAGCTATGACTAGGGCAATGAGAGCAGAGTAACCGTTTATCTCAATGGTAATGTAGTCGCTCTCTGAAGTGTGGCGTGTCTAAGCTGTCAGTTTAAATCTAGCTAGACAACAGGTGTGAATCAAGCCATATTCCACCATATTTTTCTTTTTTCTTCAATTATACATCAAGCTTTCAGAGCGGAATCCCGGAAATACCGGTCTTACTGCTGTGTTTATGTAGACTAAATAATGATATTTCAAGAATCTTCAGCCCACGTTTTCACTATGACAAACGTCCTTCCTTGTCGTTACATCCCGTAATGGCTGTAGCAAATACAACATGTTGTGAAGGCCATACGCCGGATCGCGATTTGGAGGGGGTGTCTCGTTACTCGATTCCCGCTTGAGCTAAACATGTAGGATAAGAAGCTTTTGCTTTAGCCCGGACCAGCGGCCATTTGTATAGCCACCAAACCTCTATCCTAATGTAACTATGTTACCGTGCATCAAGCTATGTTTGAACGACGAACCGGAGTTAGTCCCGAGGCAAACTGTGCAAATCGATTACTTCCTCTTGAAAAAGATTTTAATTGGGCTGAAACTAATGCCCAGCTAATGGTACCACTTTTGTGTATACCTTTCGGATTTTACGTGCAAACACAGTCACCATTAAATAAATCTGGACTAGCCAGAGACTGATGGTTCTACTTTGGTCCACCGTTGTCTCGGACTTTGGTCCAAGTTTTTAACTGTTTGAAAAATAGTTTTGTTTGAATTAGAAGTGCAAAGACTAGGTTTTTCTAGAATCTTTCTAAAGCGCGCTACTTGTATGAATCGGCTCAAACTTTGCACAAAGGTTGATGGGTGGATAAACCCCAATCTAACTACTTTTGTCCAATAACCTTTACCCGTTGTCGAGGTACGCCGGTTTAAAGTCTAGCTAAACATAGCACGTAAAAAATTTATTCTTACGTCAACTGAATGCGTGAAAGTGGTTTAAAGTGATCCAGATAACTAGAAAATGTATTCTTACAATGAAATTGTAAAGTCGCTTTCTGAAATCTCGATTCACCGGACAATATTTGCAAAATACACATGAGTTTCTTTTTCTACGTTTGGAGAGGTATGACTGCTAGTCATACACACGCACAGTGCGTGTAGTATCAGTGAGTGTGCTGTCCGTGTGTAGAATGGGGAACGAGTGATCTGAGTTTGACCGAGGACTGATTGTGATGGCCCGGAGATCGGCACTAACATTTCGGAAACTGCACGAAGTGTCGGATGTTCGAGACTGCTGTGGTGAGTGTCTTCGACATGAGGTGAAACCACCTCCAGACGTCGTGGAGCTGGGGGGTCGTCCCTTATTACAGCTTTCGGACGTCCAAAGCCGGGCAGACTGGTAAAAGAGGACAGACGGCGAATTGTGGTGGAACTAAAATCAGACTTTAATGCTGAGCAGAATACATGTGTCTATGAACACACAGTGCAACGAAAACTCCTAACGATGGCTTCCGTAGCCGACGACCCATGCATGTGCCAACGTTAACACCACGACATCGGCAACTACGACTGAAATGGGAACTTCACGAGCGGCACTGGACGTTGGCACAATGGCAGAGCGTTGCAATGTCTAATGAATCCCGATATCTTCTTGACCATACCGATGAGAGTGCAGGAATCCGCCGTCTTCCAGGGGAACAGCTCCTTGACAACAGTACTGTGGGACGGAGAAAAGCTGCTGGCGGCTACATTATGCTCTGTGGAACATTCACGTGGGTATCCATGGATCCAGTGGAGGTCGTGCATAGAACCATGACAGCCAGGGAGTATCGTACACTCGTTACAGACCACGTACACCTCTTTCATGACTGTCCTTTATCTCGACGGCAGTGGCATTTTTCAGAAATGTAATGCACCTTGTCTCAGGCCGGGAATGTGATGGAGTGGCCCAAGAAACACAGTGGCTTATTCCAATTGATGTGCTGCCCGCCCCCCCTCCAACTCACCAGATCTGAACCTCATCTAACATATCTGGGATGTGATTGAACATGGCGTCAGAGCTCATAGCCCCCTTCAACGGAATTTACGGGAATTAGGTGACTTGTATCTGTAGATATGCCGCTAGCATCCCCCAGTTACCTACCAAGGCATGTTTACTCCCATGACACGATGCATCGCCGCTGTTATCCGTGCGAAAAGTAGAAATACCATCTGTTAGATAGGTGGTCATAATTTTATGGATGATCAATGTGCGTATTACTCACTATGGCTGGCGAATATTCTAGATTTTGAACACAGGATCAGGGACTTAATCTATAAATTACAACATGCAGTTGTGCCAGTACTTTGTAGCTAAGAGGCTCACTGGGAAGGGGAAACAGGGGTAACTCGTAAAAAATCGTGAATATGTCAAGATGTCTTGATTTAAATGTCTCTGGAGCTGACAGAGATGTGGAAAAGCTTGTTCCCTTCTTTTAAATCCATGACTCTCCCCAGGACATGTTCGTATTTTTCATTCTTGTTAATATTATTATCGTCATTATTATTATTATTATTATTATTATTATTATTATTATTATTATTATCAATCATGGCATCCATATAATTTGAATTAAATACAATTAGAAACTTCCAGCTGTTCTGGCACCAGTTACTACACGCCTCCTCAGCTTTACTTTTTCTAATACCTGTCTCCCACTTTCCGCTCTTCACAAGGGCTCTTATGCTCACTATTTCAATGAGGGAAGTTTCAAATCTGCACACACTCTGCTGCAGAGGGAAAATTCATTCTAGTGAAAATACTTCTCAGTGTGCAAACGGTTTAACACTCTCAAAAAGACCTTCTTTACGTTTGGAAACATTCGGCGAAGAGCCATGAACGCCATTGAAGTCCAGAATCCACGATTAGCTGGTGTAAAGCTGCTTTAGGTCGGGTATATACGGAGTCAAATGACACAGCACTTTTACATTCTGTCATCCGTAACCATTGCTTCTACACGAAATTACTATTATAGCGTAGTCACCGAGCCAAGTAAGTCAGTTACGTATTTTTTGTGAAGGGATGTGTCAGCACATCACAATCTTCGGTAAACCAGCTTACTAAGACGGGTATTCCAAAGTGTTACAAATTTTGTTTGCAGAAGAAGTTTGCCACTGCGGGGGATGTGAAATTTCCAACATTGCTATGCTCTTATAAATCGTCGGTACCAGATTTACTCTAAATCTGCGAGAATGTCGTGATCATATTCCTACTGGTTTTTCATCTTGAATCACGCGGGCAAGTACTATTTCAGTTTACTGCCAAGAAAACAACCAAATTTTTGCAATATTTTCTCGGTTTGCATTGCTTGAAATAGGTGACATCGCACATATCGGATATTTTATGTGGTAATATGATGACCATAACATCGAACAACAAAAATTTACATTTTTTTTACTAAGCATTCCATTTGTAGACTTAGAGAAAGTTTTTGACAATGTTGACTGGAATACTCTCTTTCAAATTCTAAAGGTGGCAGGGGTAAAATACAGGGAGCGAAAGGCTATTTTCAATTTGTACAGAAACCAGATGGCAGTTATAAGAGTCGAGGGGCATGAAAGGGAAGCAGCGGTTGGAAAGGGAGTGAGACAGGGTTGTAGCCTGTCCCCGATGTTATTCAATCTGTATATTGAGGAAGCAGTAAAGGAAACAAAAGAAAAATTCGGAGTAGGTATTAAACTAAATGAAGAAGAAATAAAAACGTTGAGGTTCGCCGATGACATTGTAATTCTGTCAGAGACAGCAAAGAACTTGTAAGAGCAGTTGAACGGAATGGTCAGTGTCTTGAAAGGAGGATATAAGACGAAAATCAACAAAATCAAAACGAGGATAATGGAATGTAGTCGAATTAAGTCGGGTGAAGCTGAGGGAATTAGATTAGGAAATGAGACACTTAAAGTAGTAAAGGAGTTTTGCTATTTGGGGAGCAAAATAACTGATGATGGTCGAAGTAGAGAAGATATAAAATGTAGACTGCCAATGGCAAGGAAATTATTTCTGAAGAAGAGAAATTTGTTAACATCGAGTATAGAATTAAGTGTCAGGAAGTCGTTTCTGAAAGTATTTGTATGGAGTGTAGCCATGTATGGAAGTGAAACATGGACGATAAATAGTTTGGACAAGAAGAGAATAGAAGCTTTCGAAATGTGGTGCTAAAGAAGAATGCTGAAGATTAGATGGGTAGATCACATAACTAATGAGGAGGTATTGAATAGAATTGGGGAGAAGAGGAGTTTGTGGCACAACTTGACAAGGAGAAGGGACCGGTTGAAAGGGCATGTTCTGAGGCATCAATGGATCACAAACTTAGCATTGGAGGGCAGCGTGGAGGGTAAAAATCGTAGAGGGAGACCAAGAGATGAATACACTAAGCAGATTCAGAAGGATGTAGGTTGCAGTAAGTACTGTGAGATGAAGAAGCTTGCACAGGATAGAGTAGCATGGAAAGCTGCATCAAACCAGTCTCAGGACCGAAGACAACAACAACAACAACAACAACAACAACGCATTTATCACCTGCTTTAGGGTTATCCAAGCATTGGTTACTAAGCAAAAATATGTAAATGAAGTAATGTAACCCAGTTTCTCGCCTCAGATAACATTTTCCCAAATGAATTTAATTTTAATGTAAGTAATGTTTTCATTGTCAGATGAATAATTAGTTATTTTCGTACCTTCTGAATTGTCAATTTTGAAACTAAGAAACTGTCAAATCGGTGAAATCTTTTACCTACTTCTCAATTCCAACACATATTTTTGTCTTTATTTATCCTCAGCTGAAGATATGTACAAGTTAACATGTAGAATTTTGGTTAATGTAAACTCCGTTATATCTAGAAGAAATCTTAGTCTCTGGCTATTTGCCACAGAGTAGCTTACATAACTTTCCATTAATTCCAAGTAATAATATTCCTGCCACGTTATTCACCATCGCATGTATAATGTACTATCGTTTAATCACAAATCCTTTATTTTAATTCTTTACCTCGTCAATTCTTACTGTGTCTTTAGTGTGCTTACCTCTCAAATTCCTTTTGTATTCCTTCACAATATTCTGACAAACATCAACGCTATGGTAAGTCAAATAATTGACCTTATTCATTCTTGCCTTACTTCCTCTGATAACTATCTACTAATCACACTTGTCCTAGACTAAAATGTGTGTAGTTTCCCTTCTGACTTCTTTCTTTTGGAAAGCACATACCGAATAGAGTAGACTATTCCTTAAAACTTTTTGCTGGGTTCGTACGTTGTTAATCCTTTCACATTTAGGGCTCACTTCAAGTGCAAATGATTAACTGATTCTCTACCTTTTCTTCCACCAATTTCTTGACAAATATATCTACTCTTACCAGAAATCTCAATTTCTTGAAGTGTGCACGTCATATTTCATGGTACTATGTTGCTTAAAAAAAGTAGAAACGCCAGATTGTTCCCATTATTCAGATTACTCTGAGAATTTTGGGAAGGGTCTTCGGTACAACGTTACGTGTAAGACAACCGTCTTCCTTTCTTAAAATACCTCCTCTCATTTCCAACTAACTTAGGCCCTTGTTCAGTGCTTGAGTTCTGATTGAAATGAACGATGATGGTAATTGAGAATGGTTTTTTGTCGTTGCTAAGCAAACTTTTTTCAGTTTCTATGGGAAACAGAACTAGAGATAAATATATTCAACGTTGTTGATCAATATCAAAGATTAAGAAAACGAAATATTGGCTTAACTTCTGATGCAGAAATCACGAAAGCTGCTCTGCTTGGCCTTTGTCGATATACATTTCAGCACGCCTTAGATAGTTGCGAGAATCTTTCTCAGGCATTGAGCTTTTCCACGAACACAGACTTCGGCGAAACTTTTAAAAGTGTAATTACCGATTCACGGTCTGCTTCATAACTCTGAAACCAGTTTCTCTGGCTCAGAGCTTTCTGAAGTGGGCGACTGTATCGGAATCTGAAGTCTGTGCAGCTGAGAGAAGTAATTATGAGCAGAAACGTAGAGAAGTTTAAAATACAAATACTTCTTCTTTCTCACTTAATCTTTTTATCTAAGATGGGAGCCTGGTTGTTTTACTTGATCACTCTCAAGAACAACTCCTGTTATACGTGATGAATATAGCGAATCTATAGCATGAATTTATGACACAATTGCTGTGGAAGTTGATATTAAGTTAATATGGTATAGCTGGTTTTAAAACGTAATTTTTGCATCTAGGTATTTAATCGAAGTCACTACATTGATAAATTAAAGTTTCGTCACGGAGACATACATGTTGCATTACATCGTACTAGATGAAGCGGGATGTTTCCATCCATGATAAAGCACGTTGATCGATGCTGGGTCGTGTTAATAAATCCTTTTGGATCAGACGGAGGATAATTGGGAGTCGTCGGGCTAATTGGGTGGGCGAAAGCTAATTAAAACGCAAGAGTTAATTGGATACACGAGACGCAGTTGATAAAAAGCAGAGACCTGAAAGTATAGGTTTTCCCTGGGGGAGGAATTTTGACGTGCAAGTGAAAGTGTTTATAACAGGTGAATGGAGCAGCTATTTTGTTACAAATATTATACATGACGTCACGATCTTACTTACTTTCCAGTAAAAACAACTTCAGCGTAACTTTGGTGGATAACAGATAAAGAGAACATGAAGAGTGTTTAAAGAAAGATTCAGCGCAGTGATATTTATTTTACTTTCGAGGTAATTTCTACTATACTCACTGCATTTATTCCTTCTCTTGTTCAGATATCTGCAAATATGCATCACTCCACGTATTCAGGATTTCAGTTCCGCCCAATAATGTAATAACGCGGCCACAGAAGACAAAGCAATGCAATGTCGAATCGAACAATATATAGAATCGGATGCAAGGGTAAGGAGTTGATTATATAAATGATGAGTGGTTTGAGGTAGGTATTATTCCACGTATTACTCAAAATTATTAGCAATTTATATGAGATTCTTGGAAAGATTTCGTCAATAATAGCTGTAACAGGTAAGCAAATTCTCTTTTGAAAGACCTGGCTTTTGGAACATTAGCATATGCACCCACTCATTCAATTTTGTAATACTCGTTTGGTGGCTCGGACCGAGCGAAATGGTGCAATCGCTAAGACGCTGAAATCGTGCCGGCGATAATTCAAAACACCGTTTCACTCATAGAGATGTGTGTTTCGCGCGATTTTCCGAGATTACTAAAGGTTAATGCCGGGACGGTTCATTCTGAGAGCAAAAGGTGGATTTCCTTACCCATCCCTGCGCTGTCAGAGAGTGTGTTACATCTTCAATGACCTCGTCGCTGACGAAATATAACAGCACAATTCTTACCACCTTTTTTCTTTCTGCCCTTCTCTCATTTAGACGTTAGCCGCTACATAAGCACCACATTTTTGTACAATTTCAGCATTCAGTATTGCCTCATATAATATACTCAGATAGACAGTGTATCTGGACTTACATGAGCATTTAATTTAGTAAAATCCATCGATCGTACACCAGCCAGCCGGTGAAGTTGTTCAACATTACTATGGGAGAAATATAATTCCGACTGAGGGCCTCGTTTGTACTAGTTTTATGGTAATGAGAAAGGACACGATACACTGTTGGATACGTCCGTACGATTCCTGTATCACATGCTACGACCCACAGCCACGCCATTTTAGTTCCGACAGAATCTTCTTGAAGGAGTCAACTTCCCTCTTACACATGCACGAATAATTTTCATGGGGCCTTGATGCCATAAAATGTCAATTCCTTATTCATATTGCTTTCCAGAAGCATTTACCCAAGCATTTTTGATTGGTTTCTGCGCTTTTTCCTAGTAAAATACAATGGCATATTATCGTAATTGTTTACCCCCCTCATTTGAAGTAAATCTAATTCTTTTCGGCGTTTCGAATGAAAAAAAATGATGTACTACTCGGTGATAAGCAAATTTTGTGATTTTCATTTAAATATTTACAACACAGAATAACGTGATTTTCTGTCTTTCGCTCTACTTGTGTACAAAGCCACATGGAAATCACTAGAAAAATAATGACTTACCCTAGGCGATATGCTGAATAGAACCAATGTCGAACGTAACGGGCATGAAACTCTGCTGTCTACCCAGTGGCGAACAGGATTTCATGGCCGCCTTTGGCGGTAAGTTTTTGACGATGTGAAAGTTAACATATTAAAGAGAGAAATAAGACATACTAAATCTGACTCGTACCTTCTTCTAAACTTTCTACCTTCTTGCATGATATTTCATCATTTATTATTGCTTAAACATTTTCAAAAATGGACACTTATAAGTCACTCCAGTAAAAATTATAAAAAAAATTGTGATCTACAGTTTAACTCCATCGTTGTTGCGATTAAATCAAATGAATGTTGCTAGAGGATAAGTACTCACACTAAATAGGGAAATAACTAGAATATCTCCTACAAAGAGACATAGCTTTCTAAAAGTTCTAAAATCGATAAACAAACATTCATGTGTAACAACAGTGCAATATTTATTCGTGTTGTATATCAGGATACGTGTGATTATTCCAGTGAAAGTGAAAATAAGCCAGCAAGTTTAGTATTAAAGCCAATTATTACTGACAATCGATCATAAAGTCGCATAGAACAAATTAAAATGCCACCACAGGGGATTTAAATCGATAAAACTAAACCTGTATAGTAAAACCAGCACCCGTTATTAGTAACTGCATACACGAATTTAAAAAATTTCAATAAATTATTCCAGTTAAATTTTCGTTTCGAGCCCTGTATCTTCATTCTCCCTTACAGCTTCAACATGACGGTTATTTCCTTGCTTTGCACGCCTTCCTGTCTTCCTGCCAAGTATCATTTCCACTAGATAAATATTTGCTAATGTGAGAATTTCTGACGTATTAGATATTTTTGGAATTAGTAACGATTCATATCATTCGATTATCAGTCACCCTCGTCCTTAAATAAACAATCGTACTTGGCTTTTATCGTCTCTTGTAGTTCCGTTTATCTGTTGATCGCTCAGTTTGAAGTCATTCACTGCATCTAAAAACTTTCACACTAGATTTATACACTTTTCCTACGAAAACCATTCAGGGTGTGTGATATAATTAATATTTATTGATACTCTTTCAGAACCCTTGAATTGGATATTATACCTCTTGTCAAAAGTTTGTGGGCGAGCAGCCACAGTCATAAAAAGCTCGCAAGACCATTCTACTCCATGGACAGCATTCCTCTGGATAACAAACTTGTATTTTTCATGTTTATATGATTTCCCAGCGCTATCATCATAGACTTCGAAACAGTGTTATTTCTTCCATCAGTTCTATTCCAATGATCGATTTAAACAAATTTACTCCGGGGCTTTTAATTACTTACTAAGGATCGTTGTTGTCTTACAGACTTTTACAGATATTGCATAATTTATTAAATGAGTGTTTTTCAGTACTACACTGAATATAGTGTACTATAATGTATATATTACCAGTGTATATCTATAGTACTCATTTTGGCGCTCGTGTGACGATTTAAAGGAGGCACTACTGTGCTTCACTTGTAAGAATGCAATAGTGTGAATTTTTACTGTCTGCCCTCTCTGCTTCCCAGTCTTAAACGTGACACTGCAGCCGCACTGGTTAGGATTTCAGTACGCGTCGCAGTGTAATAGTTGTTACAAGGTGTAAGTTGTTTATGTTAAGAATACACTAAGTATTAATTTTCCAATATTAGTTCGTTATGTCCAAATACGTATAATTTTGACTCTTAAGATCTGTGATACGCTGTATATGGTCTGCAATACCGACCATCATGTGACAGAAGGGGACTTAACTGACACCCCTTCAGAATGAATGTGAATTTCCCTTCATCATTATACCGAAATGAAATATCAAGGAAAATCTCCAGCAAAAATTGATGTATTGTCTTTTCATGAAGAAATTACATAGCCAGAAGGACAGAAGTGGCAGTTTGTACTCACATTAAATTCCTCTGGGCTTATGTGAAGTAGACTTACACTGTTATTAAGAGATTCGACGAACAATGGCACTAGACTTGTTGCCGCCGGTGACCTTACTTGTGGGTCATAGATACTCGGCATTTCCTTCCCAATACAAAATCGAGTAACGAGAAGGTATGTAGTCTCTTTTAAATCAGAAATTCCCATGTGTCCAAATTAACAGTTAACATTTAAAATACATTATCGGGTATTATATGCAAGATTTCTATGAGATGAAGGAAAGGAAAACAAGTTTCTCTTCAGTTCCATTAAGTTTCGGCTGTGCAGCCGCAAGAAATCTCCTTCTTCTTCTAATATTTAGGCTGTATAACGTTCAGCCATCTTCAGAGCGAGCCGCAAGACTGCCGCTCCAGTTTTTTTTTTCCTTTATTGATTTTCAATTCCCCCCGGAGGGGGCGGGCTGGCAGCAGCTTAGTACGCTGCTCTACAGCCTACAGACTTTTATTTTAAAAAACGGAAGAAGAAAAGAAACAAGAAAAACAGGCGATAAAACGGTGACGTCAAGTGTGAAATGGCGGAAAAACGCGGAAAGTTAAAACAGAAAGCAAAAGGGTTTGGCAACGTTAATAAAAGACACAGGAATCAGGCAAGTAACATAGTACACACACAATTAAAAAAAACACGGCGACAGTCTGGTTTCTGTTCGCAAGAGATAAAAGGCACACCCAGCGACAGTATGATGGCCGTTCGCAACACTTCCCAAAAAACACAACACGGAACACTCACTGTAAAACACTCACTGTAGAGCACTCACTGTAGAACACTGCACGAAAGTGGCGGCACAAAGATGACACTCCCAAGCCAAAGGCAGATGGGGGGGGGGGGACCTGGAGGAGGGGGAATAACAAGGAGGGAGGAGAAAAAAAAGGAAAAAGGGGGGGGAACCAAGGAGGGAGAGGACTAATAAAGAGGGAGAAGGGCAGACGCGAGAGGGAATGAGAGGAGGCAGAGGAGGGAAATGTAAAAGGACTCGGGGGAGAGAAGGGGGCAAAGAGAGGGGAGGTGGGGAAGAAAGAGGATGGAAGGGGGGAGAGGGAGCCCGGGAAAAGGACAGAGGAAAGAAGGGGGAGTGAGGATCAGAGTTGATAGGAGGGATAAATGGTGAGAGAGATTGCATCATCCGGGAGGGCGAGTTGATGGAAGCCACCTTGGGAAAGGAGATGTAGGGTGTAGAGATGGAGGGTAGGGGGAACACAACAGTGAAGACGTGGCAGGGGGCGGGCATGGGAGAGGAGAGGAGCAACCAGGGGGTGAGGTGGTTCAAGGCGGCAGGAGGTGTAGAGTATGCGGATATGTTCGAGGAATAGGAGCAGATGGAGGAAAGGATTGAGATCATAGAGGATCCGCGTGGGGGATGGGAGGCGTATATGGAAGGCGAGGCGGAGTGCATGACGCTCAAGGATCTGGAGGGACTTATAGAATTTGGGGGGGGGGGGTAGAATTTGGACGGGGGTGGCGGCGTTACAGTGCTCGCTTCGTCCCTTTATACTCGTGTACCGCGCGACTGCGCATGCGGCCACAGATGCAAATGCGCCAGAGACGTTGGTCGGCGGCAGAGACGCGCATAATGCGCGAGTTGTATCTATGACTGCGCAGTTGATCTGTGTTGGCATATCGATATATCATTGTGAGCTGCACTGTGACGATGTATTTGTGAGTTTATTACAGCAAGTGCCGGATTCCATGATTTATCAAGATTGAAACCTCTATCTCTATTAATTAAATTCGTCGTCAAGCGAATTTCAATCGCCTCCTTCACTATCGAGTCCCAAAAGGATGATGTAGTTGCCAAAATTTCGACGTTGTCATACAACATACTGTGGCCATTAGCAATGCAGTGCTCTGCCACTGCCGACTTATTAGGTTGTAAAAGTCGTGTGTACCTCCGGTGTTCTGTACATCTTCTTGGACAGTACGAGTTGTTCGTCCGATGTAAGAAAGGCCACATTCACATGGAATTTTGTAAACTCCAGATTTTCGGAGCAGAAAATCATCTTTCACGGAGCCCACGAGTGCAGCTGTCTTGGGTGGAGGACGAAAAATCACTTTTACTTTGTGTCTGCCAAGGATGCGTCCTATTTTTGATGAGAGGCTACCCACATATGGCAGGAAGGCCATCGATTTAAAGGTTTCTTCATCTTCTTCTGCGTTCTTTGTGGCCTCTTTCGGTTTCATTTATAGTGCCCTCTGTATTTGTTGTGGAGAGTACCCATTGTCTTCAAACACTCTTTGTAAGTGTGAAAGTTCATCTTGCAGACTGCTATCGTCAGAAATTAGATGAGCTCTGTGGGTCAAAGTTCGGAGAACTTTATTTGTCATCTGTACATGTTTGTATCTCTGAGTTATAATGTGTAACATGGCGGTGTGTAGCGTAACTATGATGGCGCGTGGAAAGCAGCATGTTGTAATCGAAGTTGGAATTCAAAGAGTTCGTCGACGCATGGAGCACCCAACCATCAACATCATAATGCCAGCTTAGGTGCACTGCAATCGATCATCGTTCCGTATAGCCCCGACTTCGCTCCATCTGAATTTCACAAATTACACAAAAGGATCATCTTCGAGGACTTCACATTGAGCCGGCCGGATGGCCGAGCGGTTCTAGGCGCTTCAGTCTGAAACAGCGCGACCGCTACGGTCGCAGGTTCGAATCCTGCTTCGGGCATGGATGTGCGTAACGTCCTTAGGTTTGTTAGGTTTAAGTGGTTCTACGTTCTAGGGGACTGATATTAAGTCCCCTAGTGCTCATAGCCATTTGAAACATTTGAACTTCACATTGATAGTGATGAAGCGGTGTAAGGAGAGGTGAGGTTGTGTCTCCGTCAACAAAATCAAAATTTCTACAGTAACGGCATCAACAAACTGATCTTTCTTTTGGAGAAATAGGTTCGTCTCCAGGGTAACTATACTGAGAAATAAGTATGAGGACATGAAGTAGCTTTAAGAGTTTTGACAAAAATTCGGAGGCATTATTTTTCCGCACACCCTCGTATTTTGTGTATCAGTCACATTTTTAGCAGATAGTTTCCTAAACCACTGACAAGTTTAATATGAGAGCAATGATATTGTAGATTTTTCGGACAATGGGAATAAATAATGAAACGAGTACTGCAAGTTAGAATGTTACGTAGATGAGTGTCTGTGTTTTTTTCTAAAGTTCCTTCGTGAGTAACCCATATTATTTTCTTAACGTGCCAGAGATTTACAGTACTATTTGAACAGATGAACTAGTCGCGTGGAATCGGTAGTTCGGAACGATCATGATTATATTAAGCAGGCGTATGCAGTGATACATTAGGCCGCCGCTTTGTGAAGTACTGAATTAAGAGGAGTACGATGATGATTAATGCCTACTGCAGAAGAGAAGCGTTGGGAACTGTGAACGCGGAAAAGTATTAAATTTCTAATTCATTTGGTTATTGAAGTAAGCTACAGACAATAAAGCATTGAACATTGTTACTGCCAAGAAAGTGCTACTAGAACCACATTTCTCATTTTCTACTTTACAAACTGGCGTCCTATCCCACAACGAAAGAAGTGTCCTAAGGATTAGACATAGTGTACGCATAATGACGATTAGAGTTGACTTAAATTTCGAATTTAGTAAATGTAGTGTTCTTACAGACTGTTATGACTTGTTATCGATACTAGACATGGTACAGTGTAGGACAACACGATCGTTTAACGTCGAGCCGCACATGATCTACGACAGTAAGCTCTCATTACACGTCTGTTTCTCTACCGTGTAATCAGCAAGTAGAACGGCGGGTTTAAAGTGTCTAAGTTAAACCAACATCATATCGATTATATTACCAATAGTTGGTGGGCGACAATATATACAGATATGTGCTAGAGTCTGGTATCAAATGTTAATTCTCAAATCAGGAAACTTTCTAATAGATTAAGACTTGATCTAGTAGTTGAAACTGTAGTCTTGTTTTTCGCTGGCATTCCTTTTTACCGTCTAGAGTGTGCAGGCACGGGTCTTGACTTCCATGAATTCCGTGACGACTTCTCTCTTACGTTCTTGTCTTTGTAGTAGTTCTCCCTTTTACCTTTCTGAACTAGAGCGAGTGACGGTAACGGCTTAGACACACCCCGAGGGTTATTTCCACACCGAATCTTTCATCTAGTGTACGTTTCAGCGGTTCAGCGGTGGTCACTCCACATCAAATAACCTCTTCTCTGTAATTTAGTTGCGAAATCTAATTAAAGTCTTTGCAAATAAAACTTCTCTCCACTGAACTGCTGGAAATGTCCGGTTGATTAACTGAGATAACAGTTTTCTTTCAGAGAAAAACGTCAAGCCTGTGTACCAGAACACGGTGAAATGCTCATTTTGTCAGTGACACAACTGCAGTCGTTTCAGCAAAACTAAAAATCGGACACTTAATTCCGAGCGAACATGTTAAAAACGTATTTACCGAGAGCATCCATGTGAGAAAGGGTTTTGGTAGGACAACGAACGCACAGTGTATCCGTTCTTTAGATTTTTTGTGCTACCGGAGACGCAATTATAAATTAACACTTGCCACTGCTGCATTGTGGAGGAAGGTAGCGAGTTATTTACGGGCGGAGATAATCCGCAGTACTTCTTTATCGGACGCAGCCGCGGTTACCGTTGCTACAGCGACAGTAGCGGCGGTAGCGGGGCATGGGACGAGACGGTGGCGCGGTGAGGGTGGTGGGGGCGGCGGGGGCGGCGCTGATTTATCGAGTGTTGCAACGGCCAGCTCCAGGGGACGGAAGCGGCGGCCCGCTTCCGGAGACAGGCGCGGCGTCGTGGCTGGAGGCTGGAGGCTTCCCTGGAGCGTAGGCTAAAAGCCGGCGCTGTGCGGGGGTGGGGGAAGCGCCGGCGTGGAGGAGGGCAGCGGTTGCTTCTGCTGCGCGACCCGGCAGCGCAGGCCAGGGGACACAGCGGCCCGCCAGAAAACTTGCCCTCAGTGCTGAGAGTGCTTATACTCTGCATACACTCCGTACATGGTTAGCTGCACAGCAGCTACAATAATGGTTAATGCGATGTCCATCCTATGCGTTGGGTTTTCACATAATGCAGACACTATTAATATCTTATAAATGTTTCCGGATATCAGAACATACACTGCAGACCGCGTTTACAACATCGTTAGCCGTCTACCAAAACTCAATCTCCATGTCTCTCTATCTGTACCCGTAGCTTCTGTGAAAGACAATTCCCTAGAAAACTACAGCAATTCCCTCTTCTGTCTTCTTGTAGTCTCCATTGTCACTCTTTCTAAGTTATTTTTTACTCATGTGGCCATGTGATTTTGTTTTCTTCTTATCCACTGTAGCGATGTTAGATCTACTTCCATGTCTACAATCCTTACCATATCTGTTACTGTTGTTGTGGAAGACCTTCTCCAGAATATCGTTTCCATGACGTTGAGCTTTAGTTTCATTTTCTTTTCCATTGTCCACAATTCCTCTCCATATGACATAGCGCCTTCCCCAAAACATTTATGTTGCTGCCTCTCTGCAGCCTTGGACACTTTCTATCGCATAATAATACATATGGCTTTAGTTATGACCTTTAGTTTTCTTATCTCATTTCCCTCATCCAGCCGTTCTAGATGTACTTATTCGACGTTATTCTTTTTTCTTTAGTAATAACTTCCTCGGTACTTAAGTCATTCCCCTTCCGCACCTGTGGCCATATATTGCGTATTTTCGATTTTTACTTCAACGCCTCACTCCTCGTATTCCTCCTCAGAGTTCTCATACTGACAAAATGGAGAGAGCGATCTATATTAATTTGAAAAAAAAACCTTTTGTACCAAAGATAGCATTAAGTAATATTTATTATTGATGAATTATTTCGACAGTTGAAACTGTTATCTTTTGATTTTCAAAAATATGTTTTGGTTATGAATCGTGTCCTACTACGACTGACAGACTCCTTCGCCCACAAAAGCGTGCACTGAAAATATACTTTTCAAGAAATCGCAAAACGGCTACGTACGCTGAAAGAGAATTCAATTTGGAATGCTGGCATCAAATTCCAATCAACATCGTATGCACTGTTCTCTAGTTGTGCTCCCCACCAATTTGGAGAAAACTTTTTCGAGAAAAACGCGTTAAAATTTTGTGTTAACTTTTTATAGTTAGGTTAAACATACCTCTAGTCTGCAATCCCTGTACACAAATCCTTCCAATTCCAAAACGAGGTCCTCCTCCATCTTCTTCGTGATCATGGTGATCCTGCCGGCCTATTTGGCAGTTTTTGTCAACCGCTGCTCTGTTCGCTCGATACACATTTCGCCCGCTTTTTTGCAGAAGTAGTAACAGGCTGGTCCGATGTCAAGTTAGAAGACGTTCATAATATCCATAATGCCTCCAGAATGAAATTCTTACTCTGAAGATGTGTGCTGATATGAGACTTCCTGGAAGATTCAAATTGTGTGCCGGACCGGGACTAGAAAGTAGGAGGTGAGGCACTGGTGGAAGTAAAGCTGTGTGGACTGCTCGTTAGTCGTGCTTTGGGTAGTTCGGTTGGTAGAGCAATTGCCCGCAAAGGCAAAGGCCCTGAGTTCTAGTCGCGGTCCCACACACAGTTTTAATGTGCCACGAAGTTCCCTAATGTCTGTCAGGCAGTCACTGAAATTACACGTCGACTATTTTTTCTTGGTGTGAAGGTTTTCGGAGACTCTTTTTCACGCATCACCTTGTAACTCGATAACGAAATTTCTGGCGAACTTGGGGTGAACACTACAATAAAGCAAACATCCCAGAGAGCATTGTAAACAAAACATCCGTGTTACTGAAATTTTCACAGAGGACTACCACCTTAAACAATGTGCAAAATCCTTATATAAATCCACTGTTGATTGTGAACCTCTACGATTACTAATTTGACTCCAACTTTTTTCATGAATATAAAGTTATTTCATTGTACTGAAGAAAATTTCAGAAACTTTTTATTATTCCGTTGCATCTCAAAATTTTTGAATGGAAAATTACTTTTCGAAACAGTTTAGTTAGCATAAGTAAGAACTTACTACTTGGTTAACACTTCTAACACTGAACTCCGGAAAAACTCCAAACAGCCAAGATCACTAGTGAAGTACCTGTATAGAGTACCGATTTCTGTAAGACTATGTTACCATCTTCAAACCCTAAAGGACAGAACCAGACGGACAACGTAATAATTTTACAAAAGGTGTAACCAAATACAATTGTCTTGTCCATACTTTACACCTCATACAATCTTCGCCCTCTGTCCTTTGTATCGTGTCACATCACATATATATGTGTAAAGATAGTGGAAAACACTGTATGTTGGTAACTTATGATTAAAATAACTGTATATGCAGTGGCGCTGCGTTGCACTCAAAGACAACGTGAAGGTCCCAGTCCCAGAGAGCCCATCTTTTACCTTCATATTTCACACTTTTCTCCCTCTAAACGATCGTGTCCAGCTCGACCACAGATCAGCACCGAAAACGCAGCCATAATCAGCATAATTTTTCATGGAGAGAGTGAAAACTAAGAAACCCATTGCACTTGCTTAAGCTGCGGTATTTCTCGTAGTAGGCGGCAACGTTAAATTTGGAGTTTACTGGTGTCGCAGACAATGACTGCAGAAATGTGAGAGAATTCTATAATGGTTGCAGAAGGGGGCGAGTATTCCTCTTGCTCCTCCCCACTTCGTGGACGCCTATCGTAACCACATGAAATTGGTTTCTCGTAAAGCAAAGGATTAGACGTGGCTGTAACACAATGGACCACTGGGAATTCAGAACGGAAATTTAAAGCGAATGTTGTGAAGGTGCGTTTATAATTCTGAACTCCTCGACGAAGCGTTTGCAAGATAACTGTGAATCTGTACCACATATCTTTCTCAGTGATCGTTTCTGTGAAATCAGTACATTTTTCCTAACTGTTGAGTGTCTCCAAATATTATACTGTGATATTTTTTATTTACCAAGTCACCAGCCTTTCCTCCAGAGTAATACAGTCCAGCATATTTTTATATCTTGTGCTAATTATTCGTCACTACGTAACTTGTACACCCAACATCCCGTACAAGTTTTGCATATTTGTCTAGTCGTACCATTTTCCCCTTCCAGATGTCACTGTCCGCGATTCCCTCTCATGCAATGCTGCACTCCAGAACTACGTTTTCAAAAACAATTTCTGAAATTAGGCTCTTTGTATGGTACTAACAGACTTCTTTGTCATGGGACCGATGATTTCTGAGAATGCATGCTGTTATAGCGTGATTACCTGTTAATACCACATTAATGCAATAAATGCTCAAAATGACGTCCCTCAACCTCAATGCATTTGGCAATACGTGTAACGACATTCCTCTCGACAGTGCGTAGTTCGCCTTCCGTAATGTTCGCACATGCATGGACAATGCACTGACGCATGTTGTCAGGCGTTGTCGTTGGATCACGATAGCAAATATCCTTCAACTTTCCCCTGAGAAAGAAATCCAGGGACGTCAGGGACGACCAATCCACTTGTCATGAAAATTGCTATTGAATTCCGCTTTAACTGCACGTTTGCTATATGCCGGACATCCATCATGTTGGAAGTACATCGCCATTCTCCCATGCAGTGAAATATCTTGAGGTAACGTCGGCAGAACGTTACTTAGGAAACCAGCATACATTGCACCATTTAGATTCCTTCCTCCCATAATGCCGCACCATACATTATGCACCATTTAGATTCCTTCCTCCCATAATGCCGCACCATACATTAACCCGCCAAGGTCACTGATGTTCCACTTGTCGCAGCCAACGTGGATATTCCTTTGGCAAACAGTGCATATTACACCGGTTTACGTTACCGCTGTTGGTGAATGACGCTTCGTCGCTAAATACACTACTGGCCATTAAAATTGCTGCATCACGAATAAGACGTGCTACAGACACGAAATTTAACCGACAGCAATATGATGCTGTAATATGCAAATGATTAGCTTTTCAGAGCATTCACACAAGGTTGGCGCTGGTGGCGACACCTACGACGCGCTGACATGAGGAAAATTTCCAACCGATTTCTCATACACAAACAGCAGTTGACCGGCGTTTCCTGGTGAAACGTTGTTGTGAAGCCCCGTGTAAGGAGGAGAAATACGTACCATCACGTTTCCGACTTCGATAAAGGTCACATTGCAGCCTATCGCGATTGCGGTTTATCGTATCGTGATATTGCTGCCCGCATTGGTCGAGATCCAACGACTGTAACGTGAATATGGAGTCGGTGGGTTCAGGAGGGTAGTACGGAACGCCGTGCTGGATCCCAACGGCCTCGTATCACTAGTAGTAGAGATGACAGGCATCTTATCCGCATGGCTGTAACGGATCGTGCAGCAACGTCTCGATCCCTGAGTCAACAGATGGGGACGTTTGCAAGACAACAACCATCTGCACGAACAGTTCGAAGACGTTTGCAGCAGCATGGACTATCAGCGCGGAGACCATGGCTGCGGTTACCCTTGACGCTACGTCACAGACAGGAGCGCCTGCGATGGTGTACTCAGCGACGAACCTGGGTGCACAATGGCAAAACGTCATTTTTTCGGATGAATCCAGGTTCTGTTTACAGCATCATGATGGTGGCATCAGTGTTTGGCGACATCGCGGTGAACGCACACTGGAAGCGTGTACTCGTCGTCGCCATACTGGCGTATCACCCGGCGCGATGGTATGGGGTGCCATTGGTTACACGTCTCGGTCACCTCTTGTTCGCACTGACGGCACTTTGAACAGTGGACGTTACATTTCAGACGTGTTACGACCCGTGGCTCTACCCTTGATTCGATCCCTGCGAAACCCTATATTTCAGCAGGATAATGCACGACCGCATGTTGCAGGTCCTGTACGGGCCTTTCTGGATACAGTAAATGTTCGACTGCTGCCCTGGCCAGCACATTATCCTGATCTCTCACCAATTTAAAACGTCTGCTCAATGGTGGCCAAGCAACTGGCTCATCACAATACGGCAGTCACTACTCTTGATGAACTGTGGTATCGTGTTGAAGCTGAATGGCAGCTGTACCTGTACACGCCATCCATGCTCTGTTTGACTCAATGCCCAGGAGTATCAAGGCTGTTATTACGGCCAGAGGTGGTTGTTCTGGGTACCGATTTCTCAGTATCTATGCACCAAAATTGCGTGAAAATGTAATCACATGTCAGTTCCAGAACAATATACTTGTGCAATGAATACCCGTTTATCGTCTGCATTTCTTCTTGGTGTAGCAATTTTAATGGCCAGTAGTATAGAACGCGTGCAAAAAATCTGTCATTGTCCCGTAATTTCTCTTGTGCTCAATGGCAGAACTGTACACGACGTTCAAAGTCGTCGTCATGCAATTCCTGGTGCATAGAAATAAGGTACGGGTGCAATCGATGTTGATGTAGCGCTCTCAACAGCGACGTTATTGAGATTCCCGATTCTCGCGCACTTTGTCTGCTACTGATGTGCGGATTAGCTGCGACAGCAGCTAAAACATCATCATTTGTTGCTGGTCGTGGTTGACGTTTCACATGAGGGTGAACACTTCCTGTTTCCTTAAATAACGTAACTATCCGGCGAACGGTCCGGACACTTGGATGATGTCGTCCAGGATACCGAGCAGCATACATAGCATACGCCCGTTGGGCATTTTGATCACACTAGCCATACATCAACACGATATCGATCTTTTCCAAAATTGGTAAACGGTCCATTTTAACACGGGTAATGTATCACGAAGCAAATACCGTCCGCACTGGCGGAATGTTGCATGATACCACGTACTTATACGTTTGTGACTATTGCAGTGCCATCTATCACAAAGCGAAAAAAGTGGTGCACCTAAAACATTCATATTTCTTTACGTACCACACGAATATGTCATAAAAATGAGGGTTCCTATCTAAAAAAAAAACGCAGTTGATATCCGTTTGTCCTATGGCAGCGCCATCTAGAGGGCCAACCATAGCGCCATCTGGTTTCTCCCTTCAAACTAGACAAGTTTCGTTCTTTGTAGTTTTTTCGTCTGACGCTTATTTCGTGAGATATTTGGCCCAGTCACTATCAATGGACGACCCAGTATACCTGGCGCACGAACGTCCGAGTGCCTTTCCGCGGTCATTTCCGGTGTGGTTCTCTTGCTACCTGCGACGGTCGTTCGCTGCAGCACAAGAAGCCAGCATCCGTTTACCTTGAGGCTTTCATCTTTCTTGTTGAAGCTGTTTTCGTATTTCTGTATTCCTACAACTTCTCTTAATCGGGTGTGATAGTTCTTCTCTACAATCAGAACTTCCGTGACGGCGAATTTTACTACGTGGTCGGTCTCAAGCAGCGCGTGTTCTGCCACAGCCAATTTCCCCATCTGCCCCAACCTGCAATGTCGTTTACTTTCTGTAATCCTGGTGTTGATCGATGGTCCAGTCATTCCAAAATAGACTTTTCCGCATGTGCATGGTATGCGCTATATTCTGACATTGCAAGTGGGTACCTTTTCTCCTTTGCCTGTCTGAGAAACTCTTTGATTTTCATTGTCGGTTTGTAAATAGTCTTTACGCCGTGTTTGCGCAATATACAGCCGATTCTGTTCGTCACTCTCCTGACATTTCTTTTTCTGATTTCTCACTTCGCCGAGTGTTTTGCTCTGTCAGTAGACCGTTCTCTTGGAGATAATTTATGATGTTATTCCCTGAGTATTTCTGTAGTCAGCAATGTGGATGCATGAGCCGTCTAGCTGATGGCAGTGTAGTTCTCTTACCTATGTGCCATCCTTGCGAGTGCTGCCGCGGATCCGGGACGTGCACGTGCCGGCTCGGCAGCGCACCGCTCCTGACGGACAGCGCGTGTCGGGCGCCGCGGTGCGTTAACAGTAGCATGCGGGTCCGCGGCTGCGGTCTGTCGATACGGCGGCTGACACCTGCCATTGTCGGGATTCAATTACAAATAGCGCGCGTGCCTCGTGGCGCGCCGCACGGCGGCTGCCGGCTACCTGCTGCCTGCTGCCAGCCGCGGGCCCAGCGCTGCTGGCGTGCCCCGCATTCACCTGCCGTTTTCTCCTGCTCCGCATAGTCCGGCCGAGAATACCTCGCGCTCTGAAATTTGAGGTTCGATGCGAGGGGTTGTAATGTGTAGAATCGAGTAAAAATGGTCCACAAACATTGTTTTCTGCACTGTGGTGATTGCCACTTGCAGTAGTGGCCGATGCTCTACATCTACATCAACGTCTGCATCTACATCTACTGGGTTGTCTCCTAAGTTCGTTCACTTATCATTACAGTGCAGTCACAAAGAACGCCTGTGAATACACCTCCCCGCAGTGCAACTACGACAGAGTGGTTGCCGGTCTGTATGCTTACATACTTCACACAAAAAGTCGTGCACTATAAACCAAATAAAGCCGACCAGTTTTGTAAACAAACTATCGCTCACCGATAGATCTGTACCTCCAGATTGGAAAAGTGTGCAGGTCGCACCAGTGTTTAAGAAGGGTAGTAGGAGTAATCCATCGAACTACAGACCTATATCATTGACGTCGGTTTGCAGTAGGGTTTTGGAGCATATACTGTATTCAAACATTATGAATCACTTCGAAGGGAACCATCTATTGATACGTAATCAGCATGGTTTCAGAAAACATCGTTCTTGTGCAACGCAGCTAGCTCTTTATTCGCACGAAGTAATGGCCGCTATCGACAGGGGATCTCAAGTTGATTAGATTTCCGGAAAGCTTTTGACACCGTTCCTCACAAGCGACTTCTAATCAGGCTGCGGGCCTATGGGGTATCGTCTCAGTTGTGCGACTGGATTCGTGATTTCCTGTCAGGAAGGTCGCAGTTCGTAGTAATAGACGGCAAATCATCGAGTAAAATTGAAGTGATATCAGGTGTTCCCCAGGGAAGCGTCCTGGGACCTCTGCTGTTCCTAATCTATATAAATGACCTGGGTGACAATCTGAGCAGTTCTCTTAGGTTGTTCGCAGACGATGCTGTAATTAACCGTCTAGTAAGGTCATCCGAAGACCAGTATCAGTGGCAAAGCGATATAGAAAAGATTGCTGTATGGTGTGGCAGGCGGCAGTTGACGCTAAATAACGAAAAGTGTGAGGTGATCCACATGAGTTCCAAAATAAATCCGTTGGAATTCGATTACTCGATAAATAGTACAATTCTCAAGGCTGTCAATTTAACTAAGTACCTGGGTGTAAAAATTACGAACAACTTCAGTTGGAAAGACCAAATAGATAATATTGTGGGGAAGGCGAGCCAAAGGTCGCGTTTCATTGGCAGGACACTTAGAAGATGCAACAAGTCCACTAAAGAGACAGCTTACACTACACTCGTTCGTCCTCTGTTAGAATATTGCTGCGCGGTGTGGGATCCTTACTAGGTGGGATTGACGGAGGACATCGAAAGGGTGCAAAAAAGGGCAACTCGTTTTGTATTATCACGTAATACGGGAGAGAGTGTGGCAGATATGATACGCGAGTTGGGAAGGAAGTCATTAAAGCAAAGACGTTTTTCGTCGCGGCGAGATCTATTTACGAAATTTCAGTCACCAACTTTCTCTTCCGAATGCAAAAATATTTTGTTGAGCCCAACCTACATAGGTAGGAATGATCATCAAAATAAAATAAGAGCTCGAACAAAAAGGTTTAGGTGTTCGTTTTTCCCGCGCGCTCTTCGGGAGTGGAATGGTAGGGAGATAGTATGATTGTGGTTCGATGAACCCTCAGGCAAGCACTTAAATGTGAATTGCAGAGTAATCATGTAGATGTAGATGTAGATGTATTTATTTCCTGCAGTATACACCATTATTGTCGACAGTATATTTGCTTATAAATGCCATTCTTCCAAAATATAGTGGTTTCCAGGTTGATGAACTCTTTGAGCTTCAGTCTGTAGCCCCCAAGGAGGTGAGGCGTTTGCCATTTATGAAATTCTACAGGAAACGGAAAAGATGAAAGTCAGAAGCGTCAATGTCTGGCGAATACGGCGACTGGGGTAACACTCGCCACTCAAAAGAACGCAGCTTCTGACCGCTCACTCACAGAGGTCTGTGGTCTGGTACTGCCATTGTGAAAGACAATATCGTGTCCCAAATACGGTCGTTGCTCATTAATGGCTCCCTTGAAGGCGATCCGACTGCGAAGACTATTTCTCGGAAGTGACAGTCTCATTCGAAAGAAGTTTGTAATACAGGACGCCTTTTCATCTCCACCAGATGTATGACAGAACCTTTGTCAGATGCAGGCCTGGTTGAGGAACCGATAGCGGTGGCTGCCCTGTCATGTGCCACGATTTACTCCTGCTGACGTTGTTTTACACGATACACAAGTCATCTCAAGTTAGCAGCCGTTCCAGAAGAGGAGCGCAGGAGTCGAATTCGCGATGCCGAAGAGCGAGGACGATGCGCGCGCGGCCGGGGCAGCCGCCTCGGACGCGCCGGAGTCGGCCGCTGGTCGGTCGGTTGGGCCTGGCCCGCCCCACTGACACCTCAAGCTGCGCCTCCATCAACCACCGACAAGCTGCAGGCACAAACTTCTAATGCCGCAGAAGCCGTGGACAGAGACAAGAATGTGCTTCGCAAAGTGCCCCCCAGTCACAATTTATTACACAAAGGATTACGTTCACCTCAATGAAACGCTCAACGGACTTCTAGAGGGCACCCTTAAAGCTATATACCAAAAGGACCGCATCAAATACCACTTTGAGTCCTTCGAAGACCAAAGGCGTGCAATAAAATACTTTACGAACCACAGCTTCTCCTATTTTACGCATCAAGCACCAGACGACAGGGAACTGAAAGTAGTTGTCAAACGCCTTCCGGCGGAGGTTACCGAAGAACAACTTAACTATGCCCTCAAAGAAAAAGGCTTCAACGTGCTACAAGTCTACCAATTTAAGGAACGCGACGAGAAGACGAAACAATTGATACCGCAACCTGTGTACCGAGTCACCCTCCCATCCGGAAAAGACAGTGACAAGATATATGATGTCAAATACCTGCTCTACACACGAGTGATAATAGAAACCTATAATAGTAAAGAAGGACCAGTCCAGTGCCGACATTGTCAACGTTTCGAGCATACAGCGAACTACTGCAGCATGCCAGCACGCTGCGTCCGCTGCGGTGGATCCCATAAATCATCGAATTGTACCCATCCTAGGACGGCGCCCCCAAAGTGCGCCAATTGTGAACAAGAACATCCAGCGACCTTCCGTGGCTGCCCAAAATTTCAAGAACTCCTACGGAAATATACTAGAAGGACACCAAAGAAGTCGACCCCACAACGGCCTATAATTGCTAAGAACTCGGCCATGGCAGCGATTCCGGCCACCCAACAACAAGCGGCACCTCTCCCTGTGGAAACAATCGCCTCTCGACCACAACCGGCACCCAGAGTGACTCTCCGACAGACAAGACAACAGCGCTCGTACTCCGAAGCAATACGTGCCCATCCACCGACGCCAACACCAGCGGAGACACCATCTGCCTGGTCGACCACTTTTACACCAGCGTTAACAGATATTCTTCAACTACTCACCGCCCTCCAGCAGAAGCTGACGTCTATCCTCTCGCTTGTAGAAAGCGTACTGACAGCTTTTCAAACACCCTAAATGGATAGACGGCATCACACGAAGCATCTTAACTTCTGCATTTGGAATGCCAACGGCCTGAAACTGAAGAAAATAGAATTCACGGACTTCTTACATCGCCACAAGATAGACGTAGCATTTGTCTCCGAAACACATCTCCGCGAGTCAACCGACCTCCGCTTGAGGAACATGCACATCTACCGGACGGACAGACGGAACCAACGGGGTGGAGGGACCGCAGTTCTGATCAAAAAAATGTATTCGTCACCACCAAGAACGTTTACCCCCACTCCAGACTTTAGAGGCCACGGCAGTAACAATCCACACGACGCTCGGAAACATTACCTGTATTGTGGCTTACCTTAGCCCAAAGAAGCCTCTCCACCCAGAAGATCTTTACACCGTTACAGAGGGTTACGACAAGATCCTCCTTGGAGGGGGTCTTAATAGTAAACATGTTGCCTGGAATTCCCAAAAGGACATATGTTGTTTGCACTGGCTGAGAATTTACATATTTCCGTCCATGGACCACGGGAACCGACGAGGATACCTTACGTCCAGACACAAGACCCTGATGTTCTAGACATCGCCATAATCAAGAACATCAACCAGAATCTCCATCTGCGGACGCTGGATGATCTTTCGTCGGACCACAGACCGGTGTTAGGACTCATAGAGAGGGCTACTTTGCAACTCCCACTGCCGACGACAAGAACTTACGACTGGCAGCTGTTCCAAGCGTACCTCAACAACAATGTGCGACCAACCCAGGTTGTTACTACCAGAGAAGCGATTGATGTGGCAGTCGCAGTACTCACAAAGAAGATTAACAATGCGAAACAACGAGCACTCACGGAGCACCTGCAACCAGAAGTCAATTATGACGAGTTTCCACCACCACTGCAGGAACTTAAGGCAAGGCGCAATCGATTTCGGAAACGATGGGTCCGCTACCGCCATCCGGACGATAGACGGGAGACTCACAGACTAACCCGCGAACTCCGGCGGAAGGTTCAGGACTGAAAGCAACACACGTGGGAACTCAAAATGGACAACTTTCTATTACGCACCAAAGATGAATGGCGAATAGTTAAAAGTCTCAGACAACAACAGCCCCCCAAAAGGGCAATTCGAGGACCCCATGGCCTCTTGTACGACTCACTTGCGCAGGCGGAGCTGTATGCGGATACATACCAACAACAGATGACTACGCCCCCCACGGAGGATGGAGATGATGCACTCCACCGTGCAGAGGAGGACACAGCGGCGGAATGGGAAGCTATTCGGGACGCCCCGACTACCGCTATGCCCCGGCTGACAACGCCGGAGGAAATTAGGAGGATTATCAGGTATAGCAAACACACCTCACCTGGAGCAGATAGAATCAGCAATACGGAGTTGAAACACCTCCCGAGAAAGCCTGTTGTGCTTCTCACCCGGATAGTGAACAGCTGCCTCAGGACTGGATACTTCCCAGAGGCATGGAAGATTGCCAGAATAGTGCCAATACCAAAACCGGCCAAGGATCTCTCACACCCTGACAGCTACAGACCCATAAGTTTACTGCCGACACTGGGAAAGGTACTGGAACGTGTCCTACTGAAACGCATGCTGGACATCCTTGTGGCACACAACATCATCCGGCCGGAGCAGTTTGGCTTCCAGGCGAAGCTATCGGCTGAGTTACAACTACTGCGCATCACGGAATCTATCCAAGACAATTTCAACAAGAAACGACATACTATTGGAGTCTTTCTCGATATAGAGAAGGTTTACGATAAAGTATGGCGACGCAACTTGATCGTCAAGCTCCGACGTACCACTCCCCTACCAGACTGCTATTTAAAACTTCTCGACAATTTTCTTCAGGATCGCAGATTATATGTTCGCATTGATGACAAGAATTCATCAACACGGCCTGTCCTTGAAGGACTTCCACAAGGATCGGTCATCTCTCCACTGCTGTTTAATTTATATATTAACGACCTCCCGACGGTGCTACATGTTACTGCCAGTTTCTATGCCGACGACACAGCGCTCCTGACTGCAGGCACCAGGATGGACCACCTCGTCACACGGATGCAGCGCCAACTAGATTTAGTGGACCACTGGACCCACATGAACAAAATAACGGTCAACGCAGAGAAAACCAAAGTTATTGTCTTCACACGTCGGAGACCCATCGTCAATGAACGCCTACGGATATCAGACCAGCCACTCCCCTGGGCAACAACTGTAAAATACCTGGGAGTGCATCTGGACGCCAAACTGTTGTATAGTCATCACATTATGGAGAAGAAGACGTCTGGTCTCAAAATGCTGGGTGCTCTCCTCCCATTTCTGAAGAGCTCATACCTCAGCCAACGCACGAAACTCCAGTTGTACCATGCCACAGTCGAACCATCTATTTTGTATGGATCGACCTCTTGGGGTACCACGTGTGCCACTAACTACAAGAAGTTACAGGTTGTACAAAACAGATGCCTTCGATGGATCACAGGAGCCCAATGGTGGATCCGAAATCATGACATTCATCGAGCCTTAAGCGAATCTTACCTCTCAGACAAGGTCAAGGAGAAGGCACGAACCTTATTTCGGAAGTTGGACATGCTTCGTGACAGTACACCACAACTCACCACAGTAGGTACGGTAGAACCCTTACGCAACCACAAATATAAAGTACCGAAGGCGATAGTATTTGAGCCTCCGTAAATGATATCCCTACGTACTTCTCCATAATTTAATGACATATCGTCCTTTAGCACTTCTCCACACATGTTTTCAAATACACACCAAAAGCAGCGAGTTAAAGGACCCTTCTGTGTGCCCAAACTAAAGCTGAAAGAAGAATAAATAAATAAAGAGAAAATTTTTACCCCTTCCATTCCCTACAGAAGTAAAAATCAACGAAGTTGATCAGACTTCAGCAGCACCACCACATATATATATATATATATATATATATATATATATATATATATATATATATATATATATATATATATATATATAAAGAAGAAGAGGAGCACTCTGACTGCATCTCAATAACGAGTCACAGATATACAGGCGCTTAATCAAATTCGCTTCACTCGGTTCATGAGGAACCCACACATCGCGAATATTTACGTAACCCAGCGTCTTCAAGTTCCTGGCTAGAGTAGCACGAACGACATTGAGCTCTAATGCCAACATTCGCGTTGTCGTACGTATATTGTTCACTGTCATGTTATTAAGCCGTTCCAGGTCCGTAACCATTCGCCGTCCAGATCGACGTTTGTCTGTCGTGGCGAAATTCCCAGCTCGAAATCGACTAAAATACTACGTGCTCGAAGCATTACTACATAGTCCGCGTATACAACATAAATCTTCTGCCGGCGTTGTGAGGCGCTTTTCATCTCACGACGGTAAAACAACATAAGATGTTGCTTCTTGCTTTCCATAGCTTGCAAGTACACGTTCACGTTGTTTCATCCCACTCTAGACAGAAACACACACTGACATACCCAATGGTGAGTGAAGTTGTTGACCACTACGTGGGTTGGACAACTATGTTAGCCTCGTGGAGGCAGTTGGAAGGGGGGGGGGGGGGGAAGCACGGCGGTTGAATGGCTTGCGGGCTCTACAGATGGAACGTGCGAGCAAAAAGAACGAACTTATCTTATAACCCAATACATTGCAAACCACTGTTCAGTGCATGGCAGAAAATACTTCTCGTGTTACCAGTTATTAGGGCTTCTTCCCGTTCCATTCATGTACGACGCGCGAGACGAATGACTGTACGGATGCATCTGCCGCGCTGTAATTAATCTAATCTTGTCCTCATTATCCCTACTGGAGCGAAATGAACAATTCAGTAGTATATTCTTAGATTCATGATTTAAAGCAGGCTCTCGAAACTTTAAAAGATGGTTGTCTCGCGATATTTTGTTTCCGTCTTCAAGAGTCTGTCAGTGAATTTTCTTCAGCATCTGCGTGACGCCCTCCCATGGGTCAAAAAACTTCTGACTATTCATGGTGCCCTTCTCTGTATACATCCAGTATCCCCTGTCGTCACAAGCTACGACATGGTCACGAATACAACAGTAATCCAGAGAGGGTGGAATAAATTTCTTTACTTTCGTCTACGACCACAAAATTGTTAGGTCCTTAGACTACCTGTTTGGGTCAGCAATGACCATCTTCACGTCCCAATACCTTCTGGATCACGGTTCTATTCGCAACCATGTTGCAACTTGTGAAACTAGTGCCATGTCTGGCTTACGACAGAGTCAAAAGGCGCTGTAATCTGAAGCAGCAAATCAATGACGAGATCTTAAGATGGTTATTGCTGACCGAAAACAGTAATCTAAGCACTTAACAATTTTGTGATTACAGACGTAAAGAAAGAAATTTATTCTCTCCACTGTTATTCCTATTTGGTACAGGCCCCTACAGGCCCTACACTCAAGAAATATTCTAGCACGAGCTATACGAGTGATTTATAAGCAATCTCTTTTGTAACCCATGTGATCATTTCACTTCTTATGTCTACAGAGAGTTACACACAGCCAGGCCCTATCGCAATTAAGACTCGTTCAGACTGTAGTCATAAGACACTATTTGTTTTGTTTGGTGCAGTCCACCTTTCTACATTTCTGAACATTTAAAGCAAGTTTCCAATCTTTGGGCCACTTTAAAATCTTATCAATGTTCCACTGATTATTTGCGCAGCTTTATTCAGACACTACTTCATTATAAATAACTGCATCATTAGCGAAAGGTCTGAGGTTACTGTTTATATAGTCTGCAAGCTCATTAATATACATGGGTCCCAACTCAAATCTTTTTTCCAACCAAATCTTTTTTTCAGTATCTATTGACAACTCTGCATCCAAGTTGATATGCTGCGTCCTCCCTGCCAAGAACTTCTCAATCCAAATTTCACTTTGTACCCCATACGAATATACTTCTGATAATAAGTTTACATGTGGTACTGAGGCAAATATTTTTCGGAAATAGATAAATACTATATCTACTTAACTCCCTTGATCCATGGTTTTCAGGATGCCATGTGAGAAGTGAAAGTTGGGTGTCATATAATCGATGTCTTCGGAATCCGTACTAGCTGTCATAGAAGACGTCGCCTGTTCGATACATCTCATAACGTTCGAGCTTAGAATATGTTCTAAGAGTCTCCAACAAGTCGATGTAAAGCGTATTGGACGTTAGTTCTGGAACCCTTCTTGCAGGCGGGTGTCAACTGTGCTTCTTCCAACTACTGGGCACTTTTTTCCGAGGGATCTACGACAGATTATGGTTAAAAGAAGGGCTAACTTCAAAAATGACTCGGTTACTCGCACGGAAGGTTTGTTTTTGTGAAAAGCGAATAGTGGCGTATTGACCTTGACAATTTTATCTCTTACTGAAGTTACTGCCTCTGAAATAATTTAGGAGCACTAGGTAATTAGTTTCGTGTACCAATGATAATTTGTACGATAGATCGTAATTATGCGAAAAGAGTCATTTTACATTCACATGATAAATATATTTGTAAATATAGCTTCGTGCTAGCCGGAGTGGCCGAGCGGTTGTAGGTGCTACAGTCTGGTGCCGGGCGACCGCTACGGTCGCAGGTTCGAATCCTGCTTCGGGCATGGATGTGTGTGATGTCCTTAGATTAGTTAGGTTTAAGTAGTTCTAAGTTCTATGGGCCCGATGACCTCAGAATTTAAGCCCAATAGTGCTCAGAGCCATTTGCACCATTTTTATAGCTTCGTGCTGAACATTCAGGAGGCTTGAAAACACAGATAAACACACAGTTGTGAGTTGGTAATTCCTACCCACCACCTTTGACACATGACAATAATAGAAATTCTTCTATGGAATGGGAGGAGTTGCCGAGGAGAAAGTTCATTTTGTTTTCAAATTTTAATTTGCGGTCTTCTAGACATTTTGCCGGCCGCGGTGGTCTCGCGGTTCTGGGCGCGCAGTCCAGTACCGCGCGACTGCTACGGTCGCAGGTTCGAATCCTGCCTCGGGCATGGATGTGTGTGATGTGCTTAGGTTAGTTAGGTTTAAGTAGTTCTAAGTTCTAGGGGACTGATGACCACAGCTGTTAAGTCCCATAGTGCTCAGAGCCATTTGAACCATTTTCTAGACATTTTATATCCTTGTGTAAGTTACCAAAAATTTTTCTTGCTGCATTTTGACCTCTTTTTGTGCTTAAAACAGCCTTAATGTGGAGGGATGAATGTCATTTTTCTTTCTGGTACTATAGATATGTGCATCATTGTTCCTTTTGAACTGCAGTGGACTATTTACTACAAACTTCGTGATGGTCTAAATATTCTGTAAAGTAATAGGATGCCCAACCCCTTTAACAACTGTTTACAACATTATTACACCACGTTTTTGAGCGATGAAGACTGTCTTGAAGACGGACACCGAAGAACATTATTCCACGTGAAATTATTTACTGAAAACACGCAAAATATGTCATCTTATTGATTTGTTTCTTCCCAAGGTATCGTACAGTTTTAATTAACGCGTCGAAAAAATCAAGCTTTAAGCAGGAAATTTGATGAATGTGTTCGTCCTTCTCTGTATATTAACCTTTCAGTGCGACTTTGTAGCCAACATGGGGGAGATATTATTTGCGGAAGCCTGTCTTTTGGCTGCTGATAAAACTTCCATCTCACAAACCGCCTTGTTATCGCTCTTGAAATGCCTCTTCCGTCTGAGGAAGAGGAAGAAGTGACTGGGCCCCATGTCACAAGAATACGGGAAGTGACACAAAATTTCACAGCCCAGAATAAGCCATAGGGGATGAGGGGTTGGGCATAGAGGGGTGCGGTCGTGGAGCAAGCACACTATCTTGGACAAGTTCCCGCACCGCTTTGACTTATCAGTCTCCGGTAACCTCGTTGGCAGATTTCGGTAGTATACTCCGGTAACCGTTTTCCCCTTATGGTCATAATGTAATAACCACACGCGAAGGCAGTATGAAAAAACCCCCAATGCCACCTTGCCCTATGATGGTTGTAAATTCGCCTGTTTTGGCAGTGATAAAGCCACATGTTTCCATAGCTTTCTGTTCTCTTCCATGCACCAGCACTCATCATGGTGACTATATGACTAAACAACTATTCTGACACAGCGCAACGTTTCCGACGCTGGTTCGGCTTGTGGCCTTTTTGAATGAGTCTCAGAGGTAACGGCACCAAGCGGACAGCGATTTTTGTAGTGCCAGATATTGAAAATTTATCCAGGACTGATTTTCAGTTTTTCCACTGTCGCCTCGACTGTAACAAGCTGTTCTTCGAGGACAAGTCTTTCTCCACTGCTCTTGGCGATTCGTGGTTCTTCACACAGACGTGGTCTGCCACCACCTTCTGCGTGATACAGACTTGTTTGACCACACCGAAGCGTCTGCGACAACTAACCATTCTGTCACAAGATGGTGAATTGTTGCTGTACACTTACACGAACTCAGTGTGGATTTTTACTGCAGCCGTTCGCTGTGGCCGAGCAGTTCCAGGCGCTTCACTCCGGAACCGAGCTGCTGCTACGGTCGCAGGTTCGAATCCTTCCTCGGGCATGGATGTGTGTGATGTCCTTAGATTAGTTAGGTTTAAGTAGTTCTATGTTCTAGGGGACTGATGACCTCAGATGTTAAGTCCCATGGTGCTCAGAGCCATTTTAACGTTGCTTTTTTCCCAAACTAGTAGACTGTGACCTTACTGTGCGCGGCGATTTCATGGTGTACCAAGAAGTTACTGAAAAGAAATTAAAAATTAATTTCACAACTATATTTTCCTTGTGATTATTAAATCTCTGTGGTCAACTGCCGTACTGAAACCAGAGACTACTACACAGGATTATCGGTTTCAAATGTGGCAGGGTTTTCGGAGACCCACGTAGAAGGTAGTTCCTTAAAATAAATTGTCGTCCTTACCATCAACTGAGTGGTACTAAGCTATGTAGCTCGCAGTAAATATAACTTTGGTCAGAATTCTGCATCGTCCTGATAAAAGTCTGCTGTTCTCGAATAACTGTTTCTTTCCTAAATCCGTTGTAAGCATTTGTTCTGATTTACTTGTATTTCATAGACTCTAGTTTTACTCGGTAGGCCACAGTCGGAGCTACCAGTACTGTATTTTCGATAATACTGAACTCGTGTGTATTCCCGTTTTGGTTTTCACACCTTAATTCGTAGTTCTCGTTGAGGGGTGTAAGCTTCTTTGCTATTGCCTGTGAGTTCTTTCTAAGGTCCAGAACTTGTTTGCGGAACAAAGCAAGGAACCGGTCGGGTGTAATTTTCTGGTATACTAGTATACTCCTGGATTTCCCTGAACAGGTTCTCCTTGCACACTTTATCACAGGCACTCTCACTGTCCAAGAAGACGGTGCAGTTCAACTTGTTAAGAAATGTTTCTTGGTGGTGAGCTCAGTCAGGCGTAACAGTTGCAGTCCTGCGAACTCATTTGTCTGGAATCCGAATTATTCTGGTTGTAATGTTGCCTCTAAGAAGGAGGTGAGTGGGATCTCCTTGTTTGCGATACTTTTGAATACTTTTCTAAGGTCGCTTACCAGACTTTTTGGGTAGTGGCTGGCTACGTTTGTGTGTCTCAGAGTGTCAGATACTGTAGAAACTTAAGCTAAAATCGCATCTACCTCTGCGTCTTCAGTTTTCACATACACAAATATGATACTTTTATTAATCTAATGGAGTCTTAGGCTTCTTTTGTTGTGGAGTTAACACAGTGAAAATGTTAGTTCTCATCCTAGTACCATAGATTTGGAAAACATATGGAATGGGCACAGTGTACTGCGCATGTCAGTGGTATCAAACTCAGAGTGTGACATGAATTCGGTATAACACTATTTGCTTAAATTTTGCGCTAAGCACGAAACTTCAAAATTACACTTATTCCGGCTTTTGTTTACACTTTTTATTAGTTACAGTAATGATCCAAGCTTTTTCCTGCTATAAATGCAAACAGAAATTGTGGTTGAACAAAATTATGGAAAAACCAAAAACACAGTATATTAGGATCCCCACCACGGTGTAGCGAAGCTCCTGACTTTCACAACACCTTCTCGTCGAATCTGAATGAATAAATAAAATACAGGTCATGGTTTTCAGAGGTATACCATTCTTCCTGCATAATAGTGAAAATTTCAGTTAACGATGATGGACCTGGATACAAATCGCGCACCCATATCTCCATAATAGGCCACAGAGGCTGGATAATATTGAGATCTGCTGACAGTGGTGACCACGGGATATGCGACAATCCATCCTGATGCTTAAAAAAAAAAAAAGCTTTGAAAACTTATCGCTATTATGGAATAAACATTCTAAAGTGGGCTGAACCAGATCAGCCAATGGTCACCACATAATCTTCACTTATAATATCCGGGCTGATAGGCCGTGGTCGAAGTATAAAACTCTCCCCTGACGTTTCGACTGCGGGAGACATCCTCAGAGGTAAAGCGGCGAACTGCGAAGAGAACTCGAGGAAGCGCTGATTATATAGACAGTACAGGGGGAGCCACTCTGTACTGTCTATATAATCAGCGCTTCCTCGAGTTCTCTTCGCGGTTCGCCGCTTTACCTCCGAGGATGTCTCCCGCAGTCGGAGACGAAACGTCAGGGGAGAGTTTTATACTTCGACCACGGCCTATCAGCCCGGAAGTGTTAAGTGAAAACAATACCAGCCGTGAAACCTTACATTGTATGGTCACCACATAATGTTTGTAAACAGCGCGACCTTGCTGAGTAACGATGGGGCAACTTTATCATCTACTATAGGTATTATTGATAGTCTACATTTTTGCTTCTGCTAATGATGCATTACGTACGTCCAAAAGACGCCCGTGTGTTTTAGCAACGATGAGAGACTGCGGAAGCCGAGCGTCGCCTGCTCACAGCGTTCGGTAGCGCAGGGCGTGGTCGCTAGCGTAATTGCGCGTGGCCAGGACACGGGGCTGAGGGGAAGGGTGGCAGTGGTGGTGGTGGTTGCTGCCTGCCGCAAGTTGGTGCGTCGCGTGCTGACGGCCGTGTTTAATTACTCGGACAGCAGCCACCCCTCCGCCCCCTGCACCACCCCCAGCGCCGCCGCCACCGTCACCACCAACAACAGCAACAGCACCAGTGGCTCCCACAGCGGTGACACTGCCGGCACAAAACAATGCGTCACCACAACGATGGGCGAATAAAACGCTAAACCCGCCAGCTGCGTATTTTGCGCACTTGTCACACTCTAACATAAACAACAGATCTATCCAAAATTAGCCGAGCGGTCTTGGACGCTGCAGTCATGGACTGTGCGGTTGATCCCTGCGGAGGTTCGAGTCCTCCCTCGGGCAGGGGTGTGTGTGTTTGTCCTTAGGATAATTTAGGTTAAGTAGTGTGTAAGCTTAGGGACTAGTGACCTTAGCAGTTAAGTCCTATAAGATTTCACACACATTTGAACATATTTGCTATCCAAAGATGGCTCTGAGTACTATGGGATTTAACATCTGAGGTCATCATTGGTTGGTTCAAATGGCTCTGAGCACTATGGGACTCAACTTCTGAGGTCATTAGTCCCCTAGAACTTAGAACTACTTAAACCTAAGGAAATCATCATCCACATCCATTCCCGAGGCAGGATTCGAACCTGCGACCGTAGCCGTCGCGCGGTTCCAGACTGAAGCGCCTAGAACCGTTCGGCCACAGCGACCGGCCAGATCTATCTATACGGAGGCCTACATTTGTGTTTACCGTATCTGAGGGGGACTCGATATACGTCGTAAACAGGAATATCCGTGATAATTTTGTAGGACACAGATTTCGGCTCCTCGTTCCGACATCGCCCAATTTGAAGGCGAGGAACATTTTTTTTTTTAATTGTTCTGTGGGACCAAACTGCTGAGTTCATCGGTCACTAGGCTTACACACTACATAATCTAACTTAAACTAACTTACACAGATGCCCAAGGGAGGTCTCTAACTTCCGACGGGGGCAGCCGCGCGAATCGTGGAAGGCGCCTAAGACCGTACGGCTTCCCCGCGCGGCGGCGTGGAACTCGAAAGTGTGTCGACCGTATCTGAGGGGGACTCGATATACGTCCTAATCAGGGGTATCCATGGGAAATGTGTCGGACACAAATTTCGGCTCCTCGTTCCAACATCGCCCAATTTCAATGCGTGTAACTCCAACCTTCAATATATCATATACAATATGAACGTAAAAGACATACTTGTTTTCTGTTTTGGTTTTCATTTGTTACCTTTTTAGACAATTTTTGTACATAATACAATTAGAAAAATGTTGTGATGATAGTATGAACTTGTTTTCTGAGCAACCAATTTATGAAAGGGCAAAATACAATTCACCGTGCGAAAAACACTCTGATCGTAACCAAACTGCAACATATATTATGTCTGATCTTGAATCTTGCTTATTGTTATTGCAAACGAAATCTTAATTGGAAACCGAGATAAGTTAAATTCAATGCGGAAATCGATTGGGATAATTGGAATACGGCGTATAAGAGACTTCTCCAGCTGCTACATCTGTGAGAACAGTTGCTTCATTCACATTATTACGCATAGTCTCAATCCGTGAAAGACTAACATTAGAAAGTTTCAGAAGATTCAGATTTCCTAATACACAGATTTTCTGTTAAAACCGAGGAAGAAAACAAAACAGCAGGTTATTGGGATTAAAGTTTCCGTTTGAAATTGTTGTGGTCTTCAGTCCAGAGACTGGCTCGATGCAGCTCTGCATGCTACTCTATCCTGGCAAGCCTTTCCCTCTCCAAGTACCTAACGCAACCTACATCCTGCTGAATCTGTTTAGTGCATTCACCTCTTGGTCTCCCTCTATGACTTTTACCCTCCACGCTGCTCTCCAGTACTAAATTGGTGATCCCTTGATGCCTCAGAACATGCCCTACCAACCGATCCCTCCTTCTCGTCAAGTTGTACCACCAACTCCTCATCTCCCCAATTCTATTCAGTACCACCTCTTTCGGTATGTGATCTACCCATCTAATCTTCAGCATTCTTCTGAAGCACCACATTTCGAAAGCTTCTATTCTCTTCTTGTCTAAACTATTTATCGCCCATGTTTCACTGCCATACAGGCCTACACTCCATACAAAAACTTCCTGACACTTAAATCTACTTTCGATATTAACAAATTTCTCTTCTTCAGAAACGCTTCCCTTGCCATTGCCAGGCTACATTTTATAGCCCCTCTACTTCTATCGTCATCAGTTACTTTGCTCCCCAAATAGCAAAACTCATCTGCTAACTTAAGTGTCTCATTTCCAGACGCGAAAAACCAATGTTTATGGGAGAAATACATTGCGTAAAGGGGCCCTCATACGCACAGTGTATACTATGAAGTAATATTGCATCAGTATATTGGACGAAAGTGCGAGGCTAAGTACGGCACGGTATCGTTACGCAATATTTTTGCCTGGGACAGTCAGTTAAAACTCTGTCCTCGTAACGAATGTGACGCTGCTCGGTAATGTACTGAGTAGGTATAATTAACGTGCAGCTACTCACAGAGGTCCAGAGTGGGCCCACTCTGGACTGTAACAATCATATGGTAGCGGAACTCGGAAGGTATTCTAATGCTTTAATGTAGAACCGATTTACGCTGGAAAAAATTTACTCCCACTTTTTGCCGCCGGGTGCAAATCTGACGCTGTGAATGCAAGAAAGGCGTATGGAAATGGATTCTGAACTGGACGTGGGCATAAAAGATCAAACAAGTGAGAAATGTTTTATAACTGATTTTATTATTAACTACTGCTTACAAAATTTGTTCAACATGAACACCAGAGACGTGACCAACAGTTGCTCGCAGTAGTTCCGATGGAATCTGAGCAATGTATTTCTGTATGTTGGCGGTCGTATAAGGTAGAGATAGGCGTTTCACTGGTAAAGGGGTTCATTTACATATCCACCGAGCCAAAAGTCACATGGACTCGGATCAGGTGATCTTGTAGGGCATGTATCTTGTTAATCTCTCGAGATAACACGTTCGTGGAAGGTCCCATTAAGCAGATGTTTTAGTGGGTGAGTAACATGAGGTATTGCTTCACATTGCATGAAAACAGCAATTTCCATACAGTTACGCTCTTCGAAAAAAGGAACCACATGCTGTACAGGCAGGTCTCAATACGTGCAAACGTCACGGTACACCTGACAGCCCCTCTGGGTTTATTGTCTTCGAAGAAGAACGAACCGAGAAGGAAGGTGCTTGTGAATCCACACCATACAGTCACACACGACGAGCACAATGGCTCTTCGTGCACAAACACGTTGTTTAACAGTGCCTCAAGTTCAGCAGTTCTTCGTGTTCACTGCACACCGTAGCGTAAGGTGTGCCACATCAATCCATAGAATATTGCCCTGTCACTTGTCATTAACTTCGAGCCATGCCAAGAAACCAAAGAGCAAATTCACAACGTTGCTGCGGATCATGAGGCTTCAGTTGCTGCACTGTCTGGATCTTGTACGAACGCCAGTGTAAAATAAACATCAAATCTTTCCGTACTGTTGTCCATAGGATGGACAATTCTCGTGACACTGCACGAGCACTACCACTATTCAGGGAACGTGCTATGTGTTCAGTTACAGCAACAGCAATCTCGTGTATAATTTCCTCCAGGATAGGACGCCTTCTTCTTCTAGGTGACACGCCAACGAATTTCATTATCGTCTTGGTGGTGGTGGTTAGTGTTTAACGTCCCGTCGACAACGAGGTCATTAGAGACGGAGCGCAAGCTCGGGTTAGGGAAGGATTGGGAAGGAAATCGGCCGTGCCCTTTCAAAGAAACCATCCCGGCATCTCCCTGAAACGATTTAGGGAAATCACGGAAAACCTAAATCAGGATGGCCGGAGACGGGATTGAACCGTCGTCCTCCCGAATGCGAGTCCAGTGTGCTAACCACTGCGCCACCTCGCTCGGTCATTATCGTCTTCTTTAACTCTTCCTGTCATCGGGCTTCTCCTCAGACCTTTCAGTCGGCGATACTCTCTCAATGCAACACAGTAATTGCTGCCATTCACATAAAAAAGTTTCACTAACAGCGGAGGTCTCTCATTTCGATAGCCACATTGTTCACTCGCGTTATGGTTTGTTAGAAAACAGTACGGATATCATACCACTATACAAACGGGGTACAGCGCCAAATTTGCACCTGGTGGCGACAATTGTAATTATTTATTTCCAGTGTATATCGATTACGGATTAGCTTACTCACCAAGTTTTGCAGCCATACGATAATTGCAGCCCACACTGGAACTCTGTGAGTAGCTGCACGTTAATTATAACCACCCGGTGCAGTTCGCACGTATTGCAATTGCAGTCGATAGTACTGCCAAAACAAAAGCCAGAGCAAGTGACAAAGGCCGAAAAAGTCGCTTGAAGGCGTTCTACATATGGCCGTACTAACTTGCTAACGGAACTTGCATTAGAGCCAAATGACTATTCGAATTTTTTAAAGGATGGACGAAGAATCTTTCTACGAATAAGTAAACTTCGATACAAGGTTATTGACACAGAAAAGATACTGATCATATTGTCGGATTTCACTTCCCGCAGTGCTGGAAGCCACCTGTTACGAGAACGAAGTACGATACATTATTGTAGACTGCGGAGGATGAGTGGCTTGTGGTGTTATTTATTTCTGCAATAAATAATTCAAGCTTCTGAAACGAATAAATAAGCAGTTGCCGGCCGGTGTGGCCGAGCGGTTCTAGGCGCTTCAGTCTGGAACCGCGCGACCGCAACGGCCGCAGGTTCGAATCCTGCCTTGGGCATGGATGTGTGTGATGTCCTTAGGTTAGTTAGGTTTAACTCGTTCTAAGTTCGAGGGGACTGATGACCTCATATGTTAAGTCCCATAGTGCTCTGAGCCATTTGAACCATTTGAAATAAGTATTTACCGTGTCATTACTCTGCGCTTAACACTTTTCTCGAAGTTTCTAAAGGTAATTACTTAAGGAATATTGAATATGTAGTCAAAATATTCCCCCGAATGCACTTTAACGCTCTCTTTCCAGGTGTATTCATATTCATATGCAGTCGCTTTATTAGCTATGTACACGTTCGCATACCACGAAGTCTCATCAGGAACCGTCGTGTATTGCACAATTCCGTCCTTCCGAGGTAAAATATGTTGTGCAATATATTGAACGAGCTCTGCAGCCTCCTTCAATACATTGCGCAAACTGTCAGTACCGCTCTCAGACGGTCATTCGGCAATACATTGAGCGTCTGAAGGCCCTGTAAATTGCGGAGACCACGATGCGGTAGAAGGAGCGGTTCGGGAGACTACATAAACAACAGGTCTGCAGGTAAACATAGAAAATGCGAGGATACGCCTGGAGAATATTCAATGTCAACAGAAGGATTAACATTTAAAAAACGATCAAGGTGTTTCAAAAGCTGGAGGCTGACCGTTCAGTCATAGAATGATTTCTAAAAGACAGTAACTGTGCGACATGAAGGAGACTGATTTGGAGACCTTTGAGCTGTCGTTCATAAAAGATTATAAATGGCCTTAGGAGACGTAGTGCAGGTTGCTTTTTACAGCCGCATTTTAAGAAACAGCGTTGATGCACTGATCAAACTGTCTCCTATAAAGCACAGACCAAAATTACGATGAAATATGAGACAGGTCCTTACCGCTCAGGCTGTAAAAATTCAGACACAGGTCGAGAATGACTGATTCTCTTCTCTCTCTCTCTCCAACGATCATTCACTCTCACCAGGTGGAGACCCAGAAACGTTTGAGCGACCGTAGAGATCTGCGTTCCCACAGCCTCTTAAAATGGTTTAAATGTCATGCATCGGTACGTAAAACGGACTCTGGGAAAGGAAACGAAACCGCACACTTGCACAGATCAGCATAGCAGTTTCTCTGTCGCAGTCTTTTCAGCAGGTGACTGTTGTTTAAAAACTATATGTAGCTTATATGTCAGAATGTTTATTAGACTATAGTGCCAAATTTTTAGGTAAATTGATCAAGACTGTTTATTAGAGTAAACTGCCGAATTTTGAAGTAAATAGATGAAGAACTGTTGGAAATTTTTGCTAAAAACTTTTCCTCGTCATGCCTTGGGTATATATTTACATATATTAACAAAACTGCGTACATCCAATGTCTGTCAGAATGTTTGCTAGAGGGTCGTGTAAAAAGATGAGGTAAATCGGTAAAGAACTTTTAGAAATTTTTGGAAATAAAGTTTCCCCTTTGTGTACTGGTATAGGAGAATTCTGTAGTGTGATATAGTAATTGCTGTGAATATTTAGAAATAATTGAACCGTCTCTTAATCGCACTGCGTTGAAAGTTTATGTACACAGCCGATGGTTTACAAAACCACAGAATTTTTACAGCCTGAGCGGTAAGGACATGTCTCATGTTTCATCGTAATGTTGGTCTGTGCTTTGTGCTTTGCAGGCGACAGTTTGTTCTGTGCATCAACGCAGTTTCTTAAAATGCGGCTGTAGCTGTAAAAAGCAACCTCCACCATGTCTCCTAAGGCCATTTACAATCTTTTATGAACGTCAGCTCAAAGGGCTCCAAATCAGTTTCCTTCATGTCGCACAGTTACAGTCTCTTAGAATTAATTCTATGACTGAACAGTTGGCATCGAGCTTTTGAAACTCCTTATCGTGTTTTAAATGTTAATTCTTCTGTTGACTATTCCCCAGCCATAACCAGGCATTTTCTTTGTTTACCTGCAGCTGTAATCTCTTTTCTGTTGTGTCCTCTCGGCAGTGACCGAGGGCAAATGCAAATAACGCAGCAGAACCGCCATCACAGAGCAATATTCTGAATATTGTTCACTCGAACCACCTTCAGAAGGTGCGGGCAGCATTGCTAGTGGGCGGGGAAAGTTCAGTTAACTACTGTATTCCTTTGTGATGCCTCTTAACGTAATATCACAACTCATCAGTTTGAGTTCGGCAATTATATGAAGGGCAGGCTGAAAGTAGCTTCAGGTTTTGTGGATTAACTGTGTGTTTGCGGTATAATAGTGGTTCTCTGCTCCTTTATGTTACTGTTGGCTTACAGAACATATTTAAGATTCTGTTGAACCTAAGGCTACGCTCGAAATCTGTGGATGACGGCGCAATAGTGCGAGATGAGAGGATGGCCTTTTCACTTGATTGGAGCCAATGCCAACAAAGACGTCACTGCTCACTCTTGGTCACTGTTGCTGCATCGTAGGAGAATATATCCATACACAAAAACGCTATGCTCTGAAGATAAAAGGGCCTGCAGTCACGACGTCATTTATACTAATCTGACCCCTCATCGGCGTGGGCGTCGTTTGAGTTTTGTCGGAATTGGATAGAATGGATGGATAACATGGATGGTTAATGGATGAGGACATGGCGGTTGTAACAAATGAAAATTTTTTGCCGACTCAGATAGTAAACTCATTAGAGCAAAGAAAACTGTAAACTTATGTGTTGAGGACACAGACCTGTGTCTTTCTTTACGAAACAGTTTCGAAATGCCACTTTGCAACAAAATTACATGCATCCAGGCAATGCATATTACACTCACCAGGACTGTCTTTGAGCTGTTGAGATACTCATTTAGCCTGGCAATTCATAAAGCTTGAGGTACGTAACAAATTTGAGTGATCAACAGCTGCCAAACAGATTGCTATCCAACAAACTGTAACCGCACTACCAAGTGAAGCATCTGATAACTGATTCCGTTTGTGTTATTTTACAAAGGTAAATTGTAAACGTAAAAATCTCAAAGGTAAATATCAGGACAGTACAAAAAACTTATGCCTGACTTTTGGGCCCAATATCATCTGATCATTCTTCTGTTTTGTCTCTGAGAGGTATCTGAACATCTATCTCCTTTTATTTTGGTATATCGAGTGTCAGTTATTACAAATAGACCTGGTAACCACAGTTGATCACTCAACGTTTGCAGGCACGCCATCGCTCAACGAATCAATGCATTTATAAGAGCTAGAATTCATCGAAACAGAATACTAATGAGTAGAGTTCAGCTGTATAATTTTGCCTCAATAAACGACTCATCCGCTACTCTCTAAGTAGATCTGCATTCACTTTCTATGTATTCTTTCGTATACAATCTGTTTCTTTCTTACTTTCTTTTTGTGATAGTGTAGTGTACTTTGTTAGGCGACTCTAAGAATGCAATTCCTGACGTGCTCAATTGATTATGCTAACCATCTTGTGAACCTAATGAACATTAATGGCATTTGTTAATTCCACTTGTGGACCTAATGAACATTAATTGCATTTGTTAATTACAAACAATGCGCCTTAAATGGACCAACTTCTTGTCTTTGTGTAGACACAATAATCAATGAAAATTCCTGTCATGTTTGTCTTTAGCTTTCCCCACTGTGTTCTAATGGTTCATTTTTATGTTTTAGTTTCCCTCTCATGAGCATATTGTGTAACACAGCTTTCGTCCCTTCAACAACACATATTTTCCAACGGTGACCAGGTGAAGGCGTTGTAAGTATATAAAAGTGTCAACATCTTTGTGTGTGTGTGTGTGTGTGTGTGTTTATGTGTGTGTGTGTGTGTGTGTGTGTGTTGGGGCGAGAGGGCAGTGATATCGATGGCTCGTAAATATCAGTATATACATGCAGACGCTAGCAAAGTAAATTTCGATCGATATAAATCCGCTTTCTGTAATACCTGCTCCTCCACTTGTGTTGCAGACATGAGTACGGCGCACGCCCGCGTGGCTGGCCTGCTGCTGTGCTGCTGCAGCGTCATCTCCGGTAAGTCGAGCGCTCGAAGTATCGATTGCTGCTGCCGCTGATTAATGCGATGCTGCGCCGAGCTGCGCGCCGTTACACGTCAAACTCGTTTATCTCTGATGAGCGCAATTACGCTGACCAAGATCCGCGCGCGCGCGCGCCCCGCCTCTGTACTGACGTTTATTCCCTGATGGAAAACAACAATCGAATTATGCACCGATGGCGCGGGCCGCCTGCGTATTGGCACTGGGACCGCCATGACATTCGAATCCTGACGTATTGCTGTCCCGAAATGGATACGCGAGTGCCAGCCCGCCTGTCTTTCTTCATCCGATGACACGCATCTGTCATGAGAGCGGTGCCTACATCATTTGCTAACAAATTATCCATTTTTTCCAAAAGGTAGGAAAAAAAATTGCATGTTATTGGTTTTCTGGCGACTTCAATGTACACAAGTAAGTACAGTTTAAAATGTTTCAGAGAGACAAATTTCCATCTCGGCGAAATTTCGAACTATTCCAGAACGAGAAATTCGAAGATAATTTTTGCAAACGAATCAGTAAAAGAGTTATCAGAACCTAGAAGTAAATAAAAAAATATGATTACTCAGTTGGCTCTTCTAGCAAAGAACAGTTATTGAGAATGATTCGTTGTGCCTACGTTTATACATCCACAGATATTTACTGTAACATCATAAATCTAACGTATCTAGAAATTTTGTATGTCAGCCGCTACTAAGCCAATACTAGTGCCCAGCTGCAGCCTCATCACAGTTACTTCGTTCATAGTCCCCTAGACGCCTGTGACAATTGCCAACCCAGCAGTAAGCCACACGAATCCTGAAAGTCAGGACCGCTCTTTGTCTCTTCTGTGATTTCGACATTCTCGTGCAAGTCCCAGTACACCTCACTAAGCATTCTCCTCTCAGGATGCTGAGTTTCGACAGTTTCTTGCTCATAAATAGTATGCTGTTGTGTATGCCGCTATGAATACAAGTATACGCTCAAGTCTGACTGACGTATACGTAGACTGACGTATACTTTGTATACCTTGACTACAAAAAATGCAATAACTATGAGCCCATTAAATTTTGCTGTACATAAAATAAATCTTGATTAATTTATTACGTTAAAGACACACTATGGTTTCGTTGCAACGATAGAAGATTTGCCAGAATTTTAACTGACTAATTGCGACTGGTCAGTTTGGCTTTCGTACCCGTAGTCTCAAGACATGTCTACCAAACTATTTCTATACACATATGTTCCTTAAATACACATACACGAAAGACCTTCTTAGGCTCATTAGCACTTACAATCGTATGAAACGGAACAAGGCAGTCAGCTTGACGCACACGTGCAGGAAATATAGGAGGCCTGCGTCGTCAGCGTCGTATTTAGTAGTGACCAAGGTAAAAGTGAGAGATTTCATTTAAGATTCGTCGATGTCAAAGCCATGAGAAACGGAGCAAGCACTCGAATGGAAAAAGGGATGAGGAATTACAATAATTCAGTCCCGTTCTTCTCAAAGGTCCAATACGACATCTGCCTTAATTAATTGAGGGAACCCTCAGGAAACTTAAATCTGGATGGATGAACCAATACCACACGGCAATATGATACCTGCTCGACTCTACAAAACTGAATCATTTCACTACATATTGTTTAACATAAAAATATACTGATAGCTAGCAATGCAGCGCCTTGACGTCTTATAAGCGACAGATTAAAACTGAAGTTACTACAAAAAGGTGGGAATTTAAATAGATAGGACCTGGATAAACTGACAGAACCAGAGGTTGTAGACAATTTCAGTGAGAGCATAAGGGAGCGATTGACAGGAATGGCGAATAGAAATACAGTAGAACAAGAATGGGTAGCTTTGAGGGATGAAATAGTGAAGGCAGCAGAGGATCAAGTAGGTAAAAAGACGAGGGCTTGTAGAAATCCTTGGGTAACGGAAGAAATATTGAATTTAATTGATCAAAGGAGGAAATATGAGAATGCAATCAATGGAACAGGCAAAAAGAAATACAAACGTCTCAAAAATGAGATCGACAGGAAGTGCAAAATGGCTAAGCAGGCATGGCTAGAGGACAACTTTAAGGATGTAGAGGCTTATCTCACTAGGGGTAAGATAGATACTGCCTACAGGAAAATTAAAGAGACCTTTGGAGAAAAGAGAACCACTTCTATGAATATGAAGAGCTCAGATGGAAAGCCAGATCTAAGCAAAGAAGGGAAAGCAGAAATGTGGAAGGAGTGCATAGAGGGTCTATACAAGACGATGTACTTGAAGACATCATTACGGAAATGGAAGAGGATGTAGATGAAGATGAAATGGGAGATACGATACTGCATGAAGAGTTTGACAGAGTACTGAAAGACCTAAGTCGAAACCAGGTCCCGGGAGTACACAACATTCCCTTTGAACTACTGACAGCCTTCGGAGAGCCAGCCCTGACAAAACTCTAAAATCTGGTCAGCAAGATGTATGAGACAGGCGAAATATCCTCAGACTTGAAGAAGAATATAACAATTCCAATCCCAGAGAAAGCAGATGTTGACAGATGTGAAAATTACCGACTATCAGTTTAATAAGTCACGGCTGCAAAATACTAACGCGAATTCCTTACAGACGAATAGAAAAACTGGTAGAAACCGACCTCGGGAAAGATCAGTTTGGATTCCGTAGAAATGTTGGAACACGTGAGGCAATACTAACCCTACGACTTATCTTAGAAGACAGATTAAGGAAAGGCAAACCTACGTTTCTAGCATTTGTAGACTTAGAGAAAGCTTTTGACAATGTTGACTGGAAATCTCTCTTTCAAATTCTGAAGGTGGCAGGGGTAAAATACAGGGAGCGAAAGGCTATTTACAATTTGTACAGAAACCACATGGCAGTGATAAGAGTCGAGGACATGAAAGGGAAGCAGTGGTTGGGAAGGGAGTGAGACAGGGTTGTAGCCTATCCCTGACGTTATTCTATCTGTATATTGAGCAAGCGGTAAAGGAAACAAAAGAAAAATCTGGAGTAGGAATTAAAATCCATGGAGAAGAAATAAAATCTTTGAGGTTCGCCGATGACATTGTAACTCTGTCAGAGACAGCAAAGGACCTGGAAGAGCAGTTGAACGGAATGGACAGTGTCTTGAAAGGAGGATATAAGATGAACATTAACAAAAGCAAAACGAGGACAATGGAATGTAGTCGAATTAAGTCGGGTGATGCTGAGAGAATTAGATTAGGAAATGAGACATTTAAAGAAGTTAGCTATTTGGGGAGCAAAATAACTGATGTTGGCCGAAGTAGACTGGCAATGGCAAGGAAAGCGTTCCTGAAGAAGAGAAATCTGTTAACATCGTGTATAGATTTAAGTGTCAGGAAGTCGTTTCTGAAAGTATTTGTATTGAGTGCAGCCATGTATGGAAGTGAAACATGGGCGATAAATAGTTTGGACAAGAAGAGAATAGAAGCTTTAGAAATGTGGTGCTACAGAAGAATGCTGAAGATCAGATGGGTAGATCACATAACTAATGAGGAGGTATTGAATAGAACTGGGGAGAACAGAAATTTGTGGCACAACTTGGCTAGAATAAGCGATCGATTGGTAGGACACGTTCTGAGGCATCAAGAGATCACCAATTTAGTACTGAAGATCAGCGTGGAGGGTAGAGGGAGACCAAGAGATGAATACACTAAGCAGATTCAGAAGGATGTAGGTTGCAGTAGGCACTGGGAGATGAAGAAGCTTGCACAGGATAGAGTAGCATGGAAAGTTACATCAAACCAGTGTCTGGACTGAAGACCACAACAACAACAACAACAAATAACCACCAAGAAAGCCCGCAGTCTCGCTAGAGTCCCACCGACCGCTACGTATAAAGGTTCGAAAAAATTATAAGAGAGCTCTAAATCACAAGCAGCTTAGTGACATCAGCCGTATGACGCCAGCTCTTCCTCTCCTCTGATCATTGCTTCGCGGCGGTCGATGTCTGTGGCAGCAATGATCTTAAACTATCAATTAACATGCCCGAAGACAGAGATATAGCAGCTCATTATAAGGTTAATGCTGTTCCTAGAAAAACTAAATAAATACAGTGTCTATAATTTAAGATATCGTAAGTTAGCCATAGGAAATCAACTCTCAGTAATGCAATCACATTTACTCGAGAAAATCTGTATGACATTAACTAAAGGAAATTCGCCATCTGCATCCTGGGGTGAACCGAGACAGCTTAATTTACGTAGAATGGACTTAAGTAATAAATGATACCTATCATAACTAAGGATTGAAATACGGTTTTCTTTTCTGTCAAACACATTCTTCTTCTTCCTCTTCCTTTTTTCCTAGGCTAAAGCCTTTTTGCTTCAGCACCTCTCAGCCTACCGTGACGTCGCTCCATCTTTTCCTTAGACGGCCGATATTCTTTTTACCAGTTAGTGATTTATTTCATACAGTTTTCACAATCTTCCGTTAATCCATCCAGTCTGTGTGTTCGTTCCATTCATGCTTTTTCGTATGTACTCACTCATTAATGAGTCCACTTTACATCCTTATCTAATGCTTTCAGTTCTCTGTTTCTCAGTGTCTTCCCTGTAATACTTCGCAGAATTTTCATTTCCGTGGTTTCCGAAAGTCTTTGGTTTTGATGCTTCCGTCTTGTATCAGATGTGTATTTCATAACTGGTCTCACTATTATTTTCTATATTCTTTCCTTTGCATCTTATCCTCTATGCTTGTTTTTTGCAAGTAGTATTACTTAAACATCCTGCCAATTTGTATGCTTTTGCTACTTGTTCTCTAACTTTCTTTTCGACATTTCTGCTGCTGAACAGTTCAGTACCGAAATATTTAATATCATTACCTGCTGAATCATTTTTCATCCACTTCCAGTTTGCATCCAATTGGGTCCATAGGTGTTGTCAAACATTTGGTTTTTAAGTGGATATTACCACATTTAGATTTTTACCACAACGTTAGATATATGTAAAGGATTCTGCAGATGATCTTCACTGTTTTCCAACAGAATTTTATCGTCAGCATAACAAATGATTTTTATTTCTTTGTCTCTCTTTCTATAACCACTACCAGCCATATCTTCTTTCCCATCTCGTCAATGACTATATTAAAAAGTAGCAGACCCATACAGTCACATTGTCTACATCTACTTTTAACTGCTGTGGAGCTAGTTAACCTGGAACCAGTTTTCGCCTGGATGTAGTTGTGGAATAAATGTCTTCAACTGTTTTTACTAAATGGGAAGGAATCTCCCCATTGTGGAACAGATTTAAGACATCTGTTAACTAGTTAACTGAATCCTGTCTAAAGCATTTTGTAAAACTATAAAATGACGATAAGCTGGTATGTTGCAATTTAAAACTTCTCTACACAATCTGTGGACAGCTTACCAGGTCTAAAACCCTTATTCTCCCCCGCAAGGAATGTAAAGCTTTTTATTTTATTTTCTATTATTTTTGTTATGAGTCTGAGAACTGATCTCGGAAGATTTATCCCTTTCTAGATGGATGGGTCTTTCATATCTCCTTTTTTTGTACATAGGAATTGTAATACTAGTTCTCCATTCGTTTGGAACTTAATTAGCAGTTATAACATTGGTAACCAAATTATTCAGTTTGTGGATATCCTCCCTAGTTCAGTGGGTCATTGGGAATACCGTCTATTCCTGGAACTTCCTATTTTTTAACAGATATACAACTTCTTCTGCCTCTCTGCATTTGAACAGCCACATCATCATTTACTTGCATATTGATCTCCGATCTCTCTTTTTCTTGTGATTTTTTACCTTTACGCAGCTCTATTAAGTATTTAACCTATGACTACTCATTTGTGTAGTTCACCTTCGAATTTTCATTTAATTATTTCCCCTGCTGTCGAATCATCCCCCAAATTTGTTTCTGCTATCAATAGAAGTCATGTTCTAAACTTTTAGAAATTATTTACCAGTGTTCCTGTTTAAAACGATTCACCAGTGATTTTGACTCATTTCGATTTCTTTTGACATCTTCATAACATTAATTTGTTACCAGTTTTTGTATTTCAAAATGCACACCTCTTTTCTGTTAACCTCTTTGCGAGACTGATGTTCTGTGTGGCCTCCTCTCTTGCTATATAAATCGTCTACCTAATGAACATTTGCTAAGCAAAGTTATTAATGCTATGGCAGCGAAATTATTGTTTTCAAGAAAAAAAATCTAAGTAAATAGAGACAAATAATAAAATGAACGTAAGATTCCCATTTGAGACGACTACCAAACACGTTTCAGTCAATGATCTAGGGATACTCGTGTTTTTTGGAGTAAGTGCAAAACTACTAGCAGCGACCCCGATAGGGAACGACTGTGTGCGTACGTCGCCGAAAAAGAACGTGACACCGTTATTACACCAAATTCTTACATAAAATAACAAAATGTTTTTTTGTGTGGTAACGAACTATAACCATTAATCTTTCTGAGGATCAACTAAAATTCAGAACCATGAAAATAGGATGCGGCGTAGCCCTAGGTTAAATAGATCTAAATTATGCTTTAACACGATACTAATACAAAAACACAAATACAGCAATTATATGTAACAGAAGCTTGCATTACACTTAAAATACGGTCACTCAAAGCTCCTTCACCAAAACAACTGACCATGTTTGTTGGACGTCCGTTTCCCGCAGTAACTATATAACTATTTTTTATACAGTCGAACGCCTTTTTCCTACTGCATTACAACATTTATTCAGGTTTCAGACGCCTTTCGCAAGGGATGTCAAATGTGGAAAAATTGTTACGACAAACATCTTCACATTCAAGCACTGTAACTCTGAAATTCTTGCCACATGAGATGTGAACGAGAACCAAAGTATAAAAACTAGAAAACAAAAAGTTTTCGATGTGAACTGTGCCATGCTTAATTCGCATAACTGGAGTAGAACTGTGTTCTCTAACTTACGGCCAGAAGAAAGAAACACCGATTTTGTCATGACTAATGAGTGTATGAAACAAACACTAAAAACTTCTGTAACGTAAAAAATACTGTTTTGCAGGAAGAAAAAGGGGTTCACTTGAATCGTCAGATCGCTCGCCAAGGTTACTGTGAGAAGAGGAACAATGGCTACAATGACTTTAACGGTTTTCTATCACTGAGTGAGGAATGTGCTACAACCGGATGATGAAGTTAACACCGGATAGATACGAGAAAAAATGCACAGCAGCCATGTCGTCACTTTGTCCAACATCCGGCAGCTTTACTGTATGTCACAAACTGTCCGTCACAGTAACGAAATAAATGTAAATTCAGTTACAATATTTGGTTTATGATGTATGTTTAAGTGAGAGCGTTGCTGAAAATGTAAACGCCTTTTAACAAACTCCATAGCCACAGAAAAGCAGAAATGTGAACTTCTGTATTTGCAAAGGAAATGACATGCTTGTTAATAGAAAAATACAGTATAGAACCTAGGATTAGATATTTGCCACAAGTATTAATTTTTAAATTCTGTATAATACCTTTCTGTAAAAATCCGTAATTGAAGTTGTGATAAATTTGAAAATATTATTTTTAGGTTCTCAGAGAATTATAAGACTACTGAACTACAACCATTAACTTATGTTTAAATTTTTATTATTTACGTTGTTGAGAACTTTTTTACAATCAAAATCAAGCATTTTTTGCTAACACATAATCTTATAAATAAAAATTAGTTAAAAGATAGTGTATTGCATCATATTATGTTACAATGAGAGAGCAACGTGTCTCGAAACTTCCTGAAAATTTTATAGCATTAGCTCATATACCTTTCAGAAAATGCTTTTCATAACACTAAATATGTAAAACCGAGAATATGCTATTTAGAGATTCATTTTGTATATTTCAACATGTAATAGTCTTATCTCTATTTTTAAATTCTTCTTACCGATTCTTTTCGTCATCAAGGTTTCACCTTACCCCTATTCTAATCTATCAGGACTGCATTTCTAGACCAAACAACGCTTTGTCAACTTTATTGATCCTGTTCTGATCGATGGTCTAAAATAGTTTTGCAGTAAATAGTTTTACACCAGCTCTATCAGCATCTATATTCTGCCATTATTTCCGTCTCTGGAACATGAAGCAGCATCGTATACAACTATTTTAGTACATTTGAGTCATTAGAATGTCATTTTTAAGCATCAAACCCATCTTAAATTATTCAGGCTTTTATTCGCATTATATAATTTCGCATGAAGACATTTCCTCAGTAAATAAGAGTTTGCAAGAAACCTGAATATGGGCTTCATTAGGTTCATAATATGTTCTGGTAGTCAGTACCTATGCGAATAGATTTCATGTATTGTATTGTACTTACATCAAACGGCTTTCGGCGACAGATTATATGCGCTTGTGCTTGGCCACACAGCACACTTCATTGCTCGACTGCTACGGTCGCAGGTTCGAATCCTTCCTCGGGCATGGGTGTGTGTGATGTCCTTAGGTTAGTTAGGTTTAAGTAGTTCTAAGTTCTAGGGGACTTATGACCTAAGATGTTGAGTCCCATAGTGCTCAGAGCCATTTGAACCATTCACACTTCATTGCTCATAAAATGTTCATATTTTCCTAATAGCTCTCCCACAAAATAACTGAAGAGAATACGTTCCTTTAAAGTGCTTCTTCATCCTCAAATACATCACCTTTCTCCTTTCTTAGCAAGCTATGAAGGCTACCACCAAGTCTCTTTTGGATGCGGCCAACACATTTTTAATCTACCATAGCCTTGAATTCATGTAGCATATTTTCCATATTAAATCAACAACTGTGGTAAAATTCCTCTAGTCAAAAGTATTTGTATTACGTATGTGCATAACTAATTAATGAACATTCAGTCGACTTGATACAGAAGTCCACAGATGGAGAGAAAGAAAAATAAAATACTCTTTCGCTACAGAGCTATCGAAGCAGTACTAGCCTTACAAGTGCGACAGAGGGAGAGCAGGGGAGATGGAGGAGATAATGGAAAAGAAGGCAAGCTGTTGCCTTTTGCCCGTCCTCTGAATCTTCTCCAGAAGGCGGGAACGTCTTCTATGTAAATTTCCCAGCGATGCCTTCTCCCAGACGACCCATCGCCCAAAATCACGCCATCAGAAGCGGAATGCCAAATCTGTTGTTATGCAAATGCAATTAAAGTAACGGGAATTTTGCAAACGCTATAGGCATCCAAGTGGTCTGCGTCTGACGTCCGAAAAGTTTCTCTCGCCAGTGAAGCCAGAAAGACGCCGAGGCGCGCGCCACTTGATACAGTTCTTTCAGAAGAGAAAAGCAAATGAAAAATCAATCAAATCGCTCGGATGGGCTAATGAACATGATCAGAAGTCTCTGCTAGATTTGGCCTCCAACTTACTCTTTCTCCAACAAAAGTTAAGTAATTTTAAAGGAAAGAAGAAAATTCGCATCACATAAACTCTTACAGCGTAAAACGAAACAAATTTTGTAGCCAAGTACTACTGCAAAGTTCGTACAATTAGATATATTCTCAAGAAAATCTTTCCAAAGCTGGAGTGAATTCTGTGATTATGATAGCCCGAATTGTAGAATTACAGTTCCTGATTTCTGTTTGTACTGTAGATGACAGAATAAGGACAGCGGTTGCCTTTAGGTACCCTGCGAAAGACTGTCCATGTAATTGAGACTATGCAAGCTAAAACTACATCGAGAAACCAGAATACTCCAGGCTCAGGTACTGTAACTAGTGGACATCTGGATACACTGCACCCCTCTAAGCTAGAGGGCTCCAAATTGTAGCACGTGACAAGGCAATATATAAGGTAACTATGGTGCTGCGTGATGAACATCGCGCTGTAATCGGGTTTAGAATTCGAAGAGTTCATTCATACACTGAGAACTCTCTCCTCTAGCATGACAACGCCACACACGAGTGCTGCGTTAATCCGACGCCTTGGGTTCAGTGTCACTGACTTTGTTGTTGTTGTGGTCTTCAGTGCGGAGACTGGTCTGATGCAGGTCTCCATGCTACCCTATCCTGTGCAAGCTTCTTCATCTCCCAGTACCTACTGCAACCTACATCCTTCTGAATCTGTTTAGTGTACTCATCCCTTGGTAGCATTAGAAAGTTTCAGAACATTCAGATTTCCTGATACACAGATTTTCTGTTAAAACAGAGGAAGAAAACAAAACAGCAGGTTGTTGGGATTAAAGTTTCCGTTTGAAATTCTTGTTGTTTTCTTCAGTCCAGAGACTGGTTTGATACAGCTCTCCATGCTATTCTATCCTATGCAGGCTTCTCCATCTCCAAGTACCTAACGCAACCTACATCCTTCTGAATCTGCTTCGCGTATTTATCTCTTGGTCTCCTTCTACAATTTTTACCCTCCACGCTGCCCTGCAATACTAAATTGGTGATCCCTTGATGCCTCAGAATATGCCCTACCAACCGATCCCTCCTTCTAGTCAAGTTGTGCCACAAATTTCTCTTCTCTCCAATTCTATTCAATACCTACTCATTAGTTATGTGATCTACCCACCTAATCTTCAGCATTCTTCTGTAGCAAAAGATTTCGAAAGCTTCTATTCTCTTCTTGTCTAAACTATTTATCGTCCACGTTTCACTTCCATACATGGCTACACTCCATACAAATACTTTCAGAAATGACTTCCTGTCACTGACTACCCTCCATAAAGTCCCGACTTGAGCCTATTCGATTTTCTTCTTTTTCCAAAACTTAGAGAACATCTTCCAGGACTTCACTTCGATATCGATGAAGCGGTGTAAAGAGGCAAGATTGTAGCTCGTCAACAATGTCAAACGTTATGCGGTGACAGTATCAATAACTGGACTCTCCTTTGGAGATTAACTATGTTGAGAAATGAATATGTAGACATGAACAAAAAAGATGTAGAATTTTAATAAGTTTTATTTAAAGAGAAACTTTAATAGCTTTCACATATAAAATTCGGAGGCATTACTTTTCAGTAAGCCCTCGTACATAAACGATGTAAACTATAGGGTGAATACCATTTTGCGACTTTTTGCTTACGACGCTGTAGCCTACAGCTAAATGTCGTTGTTGAGTCAATGTAAGAGGTCACTACCGTAGATCATATGGATAAAATTTTATTTGGTATGATAAGTGAGTAGGAAAAACATTCCTTTAGTGTTCGAATAACATGTTAGTGGTGTTCTGCTTAATTCAGTCAAGTCTGTTAAATATCTACGCATAACGCTGCAAAGTGACATGAAATGGACCTGGCACGTAGGCAAGGCGACTCTGCTTCGGTTTATTGAGAGAATTCTAGGAAGTTGGTCATCTATGCAGGAGACCGTGTACAGGAAACTTGTGTTACCCATTGTCGAGTACTGCTTGGGTTGTTGGGATCCCCACTACATCGGATTAAAGGAAGACAGTAAAGTAATTCAGAAGAGTGTTTTCCTATTTGCTAAGGTAGGTTCGATCAAGAGACGAATATTACGAAAATACTTTGTCACCTCAAATAGGTTCACAGGAAGGAAGACGATGTTCATTTCGCGAAACTCTGATGCGGAAGTTTAGAGAACCGGTATTTGCGACTGACTGCAGCTACTGCCACCAACATACTTCTCGCGGTGACAAGATAAGAAATAAGGGCTCGTTCTGGAGTTTATAGACAGTCGTTCCTCCGTCGCTCCATTTTCGATCGTAGAAGATAGGGAATGACTAGCAGCAGACTTCGTTATGTATCGTATAGCGGATTGCAGAGAATATATGTAGATGTAGCTGCAGAACTTCTATATGTGTTCGCAGACGGACACAACGCAGCTGTACTGAGCTGTTCCCGCAGCGACGGCAAGCACACTACAGTAGTGTTGCATCCGATGGTCGTTGAATTATTCAGCGCTTTGTGCTGTGTCGTGCAGGCTATTTCACTGGTGTGAACGTAATTTCATACGAACTAAGGTTAATGGAGTAAAAAAGCGAATAGGCGTTGTTATTAATGACATTATTGTTTAATAAGCCACCGGAGGGTGTGGACCTGGCAAGAAAATATTCAGAAAATATTCGTCAATAACCTACCAAATTCTGTCGATAGAGTTCGGGTTCACCATCTGTATGTGAAATGTTTGGTATTATAGAAACATGAAACTTCAAGTACTTATATGCTACAGTCCAAGTTGTACTTTATCAACTTTTAAAACGTGTAAATTGTGGTCGGCTAAAACAGGGATTTTAGTTAGATGCTGTCAATAGGATACCAACTGCTTCCTACCAATCTCTGGATGTTGGGAGCAGCAGATAGATGGTAATTATGTCACGAGTCCTTCTGTCAAAGAGTCAATGGTTCAGTATGATTGAGATTCTGGTGACCTTCCGGCCAACTTGATATGGAATAAAGAGATAAGCTTGAATTTCTTTTTTTCTTTTTTTACCCAGTTACTTGTTGGATGTATTCTAGTCTCCGTCTTCCTCAATAGTATTTACCCTTTAAAGCTCCCTCTAGTACCACTGAGGGTGTTCCCTGATGTCTTAACACATGTCCTACTATCTTGTCCCTTCTTCTTGTCGGTTTTTTCCACATATTTCTTTCTTCCCCATTTCTCCTTATTTCTTATCAGCTTACCTAATTTTTAACAACCTTCTACAGCACCACATCTCAAACGATTCGATTATCTTCTTCTCTGGTTTCTACACAATCCATCATTCACTGTCGTAATTTCTGTGCTACAGACGTACAGTCTTAGAAATTCCTTCTTCAAATTAATGGCTACGTTGGACATCAGTTGATTTGTCTTGACCTGGAAGGCCCTTTTCACGTGTGCTAGTCTTATTGGTACGTCCGTCATGTGTTATATTGCTTCAAACGTAGGAGAGTTCCAAATAGTTTTCTATTAAGGGTAACCGCAGCTAAAGTAATGGTTGTAGGAGAGTTCCTTAAATTCGTGCACATCGTGTTGTTAACTCCATTGTTAATCTCATTTCTGCTACTCTTCGTTAATCTTTGTGTTTTCGCTCTTTACACTCAGTCCTTCTTCTGTACTGATTAGACTGTTCATTCCATTCAGTATGTCATGTAACTGATCCTCGCTTACACCGAGGACAGCAGCGTCATCAGTGAATCTAATCATTGATAATCTGTCACCTTGATTTTAATACGATTTCTAAAGCTATGTCGTCTCTCCGACATTTCTTTCTCGATGTACAAAATGAACAGTAAGAGAAAATGACTACACCTTTGTCTTATACCTCCTTCAAACAGAGCAATTGGTTCTTGGTCTTCCATTCTTATTGTTCCTTCCTGTTTCTTATACATGCTGCAGTACTGTCCACCTTCCCTGTTCCTTACACCTATTCTTCCGAGGATTCTGAACATTTTGCGTGATTTTCCATTTTCGAACGCTTTTTCCAGAAGACAAATACTATGAACATGTCTTGATATTTTTTTAAAGTCTTGCTTCCATTATTAAGCACAAAGTAAGAACTGCCTGTCTGGTGCCAAATGGATCGTCACCTAAGATAGCCTTAATTTGCTTCTCCCTTCTTCTATATATTATTCTTGTCGAATTTTTAAGCTGACTGTGCCGTAATTCTGCCAAATAGTTGCCCTTGCTATCTTTGGAAATCTGTAGATAACATTCTCCCGTAAGTCGAATGGTGTGTCCCCAGTTTCATAGATTGTACATACCACCTCCAACAGTCGTTTATTTCTCATTTGCTCCAGAGATTTTAGAAATACCGAAGAAACGTTATCATTGCTCACTCCTTTATTTAACCTCAAGTCTTCCTAAACTCTATCAAATTCTGACTCTAGTACTTGATCCCCAATGTCTTCCAAATCGATTACCGTTTCTTCTTCTCTCATTTCAGCAGACAGTTCAGCCCCCACTTAAGAACCCTCTGTGTATTATCTACGCATACCTTCGGAATTGCTCCTGCACTCTTTATGTTGACAAGGCTGCTTTTAAAGAGAAGGCTATTTGTTTCTCCTGTGTACAGAATACGTCCTTCTCCAACCACATATGTTCTTATTTCTTAACGTATATCCCTATAGCCATTTCGCTTAGCTTCCCTGCATCTACAGTTTACTTGATTCCCAAGTGATTTATATTACTGCAGTCCTGTCTTTTCGTTATCATTTTTGTACATTGTTCTTTCGTCGATCAGCTACAGTATTTCTTCTGTTAACTAGGTTCCTTCGTTGTTACCTTCTTTGTATCTGGTATTCATTGTTGCAGTATCTACAGCTTAAGAGAACTCCAACTGCACCTCATCATTCTTAAGTTCCCCACTTCTTTTCATGTTGATTCTTCCTAACAGTTATGTTAAACTTCGGTCTGCTCTTCATTAAAACTAAATTGCGTTCTTGGTCTATATCTGCTTCTGGCTGCGCCTTACAATCTAACATCTAGTTTCGAAATCTCTGTCTGATCATGATGTAATCCAGTTGGAATCTTCTCCTGTCGCCAATGCTTTTCCAAGTATTCGTTCTCCGTTTGTGATTTTTGTACAGTGTATTCACTATTATGTGCTGAAATTTTTTACGGACTCAATTAGTCTTTATTTTCTCTCATTTCGACTAAAACCCCATATTTTCTGGTAATACATTCTTCTATTCGTGCAGGTACGACCGCATTCCAATCTCCTATGACTGTTTGATTTTTATTTGCCTTTAGTTACTGAATTACCCGTTCAATATCTTGCAGTACGTCATGTCTCCTCATTCTGCTTGTGACGTCTAGTGTGTAATTGAACTATCAGTAACTCAATCTTTGGCTTGACTTCTTTACTCTAGTTATACCATTTTCTGCAGGTTATGATATTAACGTATAACCAACTTACCAGAAACCATTATCTGCCTTCTGTTCGCTTCACTGACTCCCACAATCAGTGAGCCTTTGGATTACTGTTTGCAGATTTTCTAGATTCCATATCACATTCAGACTTCTGACATACCAAGCTCTGACTCGTATAACGTTACTCTTTCGTTGGTTACTCAATCTTCTTCTGACCCCATCCCCCTCCCCACCATGCAGCCAGATCGTATACCACTGGTGGAAAAATAGTAGTGATGTAAAATATATCCCAGCAATGAATTCCGCATTCCAGACCAATTGCCTTTAGCAAGTGTAACAGGAAAAGGGAATCAGTTAGTAGTACCAGAAGTACGCTCCACCCCACACTTTTAGGTGGCTGTCGGAATATGATTTAGATGTAAATGACTGCAGATGGCTTTTCATTATCTTCTAGAGATTCTGTGCCACTGTCTATGAAAACCATTGAAAACTGATAATTTTCCGCAAGTGGCCGTCTCTTCGTTAAAATAAATTATTGGTCAATCTCGACAGTAAACTATATTGGATATTCACAGAGTCCTAATGTACTATGGTCCCTTTGAGGGTTATGAAAAACAAAATTTTAGTACGGAAGGGTGGACAAGTACATTATAGTTTCTTGTTTCGTTTTTAAATGATAGCGACCATTTTTATTTGCTGCAGTTCTTTCCTGAAATTAGAAAAAGTACTCCGGAAAATTATCGTTTTTACAAATGTGAAAGCATGTTACATGATTCTAGGAACAAATTATTTATTGAAATTTTCCATCGAGAAAATCTTGCCAATGCTCCATTGAATAATCAATTTGCTACTATATTACTCCACTACACACTAATAATCGATAAGTGAAATGAAACTAAACAAAAGAATTGTTGAAATCCAGTTACAAGTTAGATGCATTTTTAAGCAGAAGTAATTGAAAATTAACACAAATTTTCATTCTCGAGACATATATAATGGTTAAGACTTTAATGAAATTAATTTTATTTCCGTGTATCACATGTTCCGTGGTAAAAGACGTTCTGCACCAAGGTAGATGGTGGTGTACGACCTGCGAAGCTTGGCAAACTTTCAACACATTATTTAAATACGAGTAGTTCTAAATTCTTTTTTAGGATTTTACTCAGTATAAAATACTACAACCGAAGAAATTAATGACATGTTCCAAATAGCTTCAATATTTTATACAGACCTTAATTGTATAGTACGCGAAATATTTAAAAAAGCTGCACAAAACACAATCTCATGTCTGACGACAAGAAAAACTGTAGACAATCGCGGTAACTGCTTGTAGCACTCTCTAGTGCACATCTATTCTTGTGACTCTAAGATCAGTCACTGGAATGATGTAACGACCAAAAAAACATCATTTGTACCTAGGTACACCGTCATCTACGTCAGTGGTTCCCAACCTGTGGATAATTACATCCTAAGGGCTAAAACTAAATTTTCTGAGGGCTAAGAACAAATGTGCTTTACGAGTTTCAATCGCGAAATATACTGTTATCACTATTTCATAAGACAGAAGCCATACAGAACCCAGTACGTCGTTCTCGACAGTTGAGTATTCATCAGAGATAAAAGAGTGCCCCAGGAAGTTTGATAGGACCGTGTTATTTCCTATACACATAAATGATCTGGCGGTCAGGGTGGACAGTAATCTGCAGGTGTTTGTTGATGGTGGTGTGGTGTATGGAAAGATGCCGAAGATGAGTGACTTTAGGATGATGCAAGATAACTTAGACCAAATTTGTAGTTGGTGTGATGAATGTCAGCTGGCTCTAAATACAGAAACATGTAAGCTGATGAAGATGAGTAAGAAAAACAAACCTGTAATGTTCAGATACAGCATTAGTAGTGTCCTACTTCACACAGTCACATCGTTTGAATATCTTGGCGTAATATTTCAAATCGATATGAAATGGAACGAGCATATGAGAATTGTGGTAAGGAAGGCAAGTGTTTGACTTGGTGTATTGGGAGAAATTTAGGTAAGTGTGGTCCATCTGTGAATAAGACCGCATATAGGACGTTGGTGCGACCTGTTCTTGGGTAGTACTCAAGTGTTTTGGATCCGCACCATGTAGAATTAAAGGAAGACATCGAAGCAATTCAGACGGGCTGCAAGATTTGTTACGGGTAGGTTCCAGCATCACACAAGTGTTAAAGAGATGCTTCGGGAACTCAAATGGGAATCGCTGGAGGAAAGACAACGTTCATTTGGAAGAACACTGTTGAGAAAATTTAGAGAACCGGCATTTGAAGCTGAGTGCAGAACGTTCGCACTGCCGCCAACATACACTTCGAGTAAGGACCACGAAGACGAGATACGAGAAATTATGGCTCATACAGTGGCATACAGATATTCGTAACGAATAGTATTGGTACATGTTACCTTCCACCACGGACCGTACAGTGAAAACCTGTAAATTTGTGTGATAAGGACTATGGGACCAAACTGCTGAGGTCATCGTTCTCTAGGTCTACACACTAATTAAACTAACCTACGCTAAGGACAAAACACACACCCATGCCCGAGAGAGGACTCGATCCTCCGACGGAGACCGTACAGTGACTTGTGGTATATACATGTAGATATAGATGCAAATTTTAACACGGATTATGTAATTAATTAGCTTATTTTCAAATACTGGCATTGTCGTGTGACCCATTGTGATGGAGGTTACAGTTTGTGAAACGAATGTATGAACATCATCTCCCTTACACAGTCCACTTGCTACCACAAACTTTGTGCTTAGTACCAAGCATCTATGACAGTAAGTTGTAGACATCACATACGCTGAAATACCTCGTGAAGATTTCCGCAAGAGACCAGAAATTGCTTCATTATTTTCTTCACGACAATAACTGAAACGTTGTCAGCTCAATTCTATATTAAGAATGTAACGGCTACTACACTGTTGTGTGATGTATACAGTATTATTATTATTTTTATTATTATTAGTGGCACCTGGTCAGGCACAAAGCAGTTTCAGGGTGAAGTCTTTCAATTTCTGCCAGTTCAAAAATGAGAAGTCCCGCAGTCAGGTGATTTGCAAGTAGAAAGAATTGTGCTCAGATTTTAACTTGGTTGATTGTAAATGGGGGTGCAGGGTGTGTCTGAAATGTCACTAGGGACAGGAGTGGTGCAGAGCAAAGACGTTTTGCAGAGAGTGTCTGCCTTCAACGTGGGTGATTCGCTTCCTCTTCTGAGAAGGAGCTGTAGATACCACTGACGAGACACTGAGAATTGCTACCTCATTTTATAAAAATTGGGCAGGTGCGAGGAGGACACACAAACCTAGTCACCTATCTAGACAGTTCATCCATCCCGGACGTCAAGAATTTAGACGATTTTTGACTGTTATCAACGTTGATACTGGCACGACGTCGATTCTGGGAACTCTAAGGCTTTCGAGAATGTTTCAATTTTAACTTTGAAGTCGTATAAAAATGAAAAAAATTTTCATATGATGTAATTGAAAATTAAAAATTTTCTGATTTTTCCCTTTGCTTACACTGTGGAACCTTACTTCCGCCAAATTTCGTGATTGTCGGTCAATGGGAATATAGGTTTTCGTCTACATCTACATGGATACTCTGCATATCACATTTAAGTGCCTGGCAGAGGGTTCATCGAACCACCTTCACAATTCTCTATTATTCCAATCTCGTATAGCGCGCGGGAAGAATGAACACCTATATCTTTCCGTAAGAGCTCTAATTTCCCTTATTTTATCTTGGTGATCGTTCCTCCCTATGTAAGTCAGTCTCAACAAAATATTTTCGCATTCGGAGGAGAAAGTTGGTGATTGGAATTTCGGGAGAAGATTTCGTCGCAACGAAAAACGCCTTTATTTTAATGATGTCCAGTCCACATCCTGTATCATTTCTGTGACACTCTCTCCCATATTTCGCTATAATACAAAACGTGCTGCCCTTCTTTGAACTTTTTCGATGTAATCAGTGAGTCATATATGGTAAGAATCCCACACCGCACAACAGTATTCTAAAAGAGGACGGACAAGCGTAGTGTAGGCAGTCTCTTTAGTGGGTCTGTTACATTTTCTAAGTGTCCTGCCAATGAAAAGCAGTCTTCGGTTAGCCTTCCCCACAACATTTACTATGTGTTCCTTCCAATTTAAATTGTTCGTAATTGTAATACCTAGGTATTTAGTTGAATTTACGGTTTTTAGATTAGACTGATATATCGTGTAACCGAAGTTTAACGCGTTCCTTTTAGCACTCGTGTGGATGACCTCACACTTTTCGTTATTTAAGGTCAACTGCCACTTTTCGCACCATTCCGATATTTCTTCTAAATCGTTTTGCAGCTTGTTTTGATCTTCTGATGACTTTATTAGTCGATAAACGACAGAGTCATCTGCAAACAACCGAAGACGGCCACTCAGATTGTCTCCCAAATCGTTTATATAGATAAGGAACAGCAAAGGGCCTAAAACACTACCTTAGAGAACGCCAGAAATCATTTCTGTTTTACTCGATGACTTTCCGTCAATTACAACGAACAACTGACAACAAATCACAGAGCCAGTCACATAGCAGAGACGATATTCCATAAGCACACAATTTCACTACGAGCCGCTTGTGTGGCACTGTGTCAAAAGCCTTCCAAAAAGCCAGAAACAGGGAATCGAACTGAAATCCCTTGTCAATAGCACTCAGCACTTCATGTGAATAAAGAGGTAGTTGTGTTTCCCAAGAACGATGTTTCCTAAACACATGTTGACTGTGTGCCAATAGACCGTTTTCTTCACGGTAATACATTATGTTCGAATACAATGTATGTCCTAAAATCCTGCTGCATATCGACGTTAACGATATGGGCCTACAATTTAGTGGATTACTCCTACTACCTTTCTTGGATATTGGTTTTAATGATTGAGTCTATGTGTATCGAAATGGTGACATAAATGGCAATACCTTTTGATTTCATTGACTTAGAAGCTTAATTTTTTATACCACCAACAGACTGCAGAGCTTAGTCTCTGACATAAATTTTAACTTGGTAACTCCATCCGTTTTACTCTATGAAGGGACTGTAGACCTCAGTATGTGGCATAAATTTGAACTTGATGAGTCTATCCGTTCCTGAGGGAACGGCAAAAGATAGACTGACGAGCAACAAATGATATTTTTTTTTCGTATGATGTAACTACAAATTCACCATTTTCAGGATTTATTCTTTTATTCGTACTGTAAAACCAAGATCGTTGCCAAATTTCATGATTCTAAGCCAACGGGATTTAGCATACAGGTTTTGATGAGTGACTTTCCGAATATCAAAATATTTTATACCAATGGCATATCTTTGGATTGCATTGACGTAGAAGCTTAATTTTTTTATACCGCCAACAGACTGTAGAGCTTAGTCTCTGACATAAATTTTAACTTGGTATCTCCATCCGTCCATGACAAAAATGATATTTAAAAATTCCAGTAACAATAGACACCCACAATAGCAATCATGTACTCACACCGTTCTCCATTTGTACTAATGGCTTTTTTCTTAACTGAAAATATCAAACAATAATGTCGCACAGGGACGAAATTTTAATCAACGTATCCCTCAGTAATGGAAATACTTGAGTATCTGTTTGGTACTACTCGGTCGAGGTGTTCGAGTTTTAACAGTTTCCATTACCACCAATACAGTTTCTGTCTTTCTTTGACTCGACACTGGAACATTGTAAAGTCTTCATTACACACCCAGACAATGAAATGTTAATCCCGTTCGTAAAGCTTGCATCAATTTAAGCTCAAGTGAAACGAAATTAATTTCCCCGTACGACTTTAATCGGAGACAGGGGCAGCTCTGGTTTAGCTGGAATCGCTAACTTGAAACGCGTGCCGTGCTGGTTCGGGCCACCTATCGACTTTTAATTACGGCGGCCATTATTTGCGCAGCTAATGCCCCTGTACGCCCGCCTCGTGTCGTTTCGTGCTGTCGGCAGTGCGGACTCAGCGCAGGAGTGGTGCAGCGTGCAATCTCAGCCGTGACTGGCGCTCCGGGAAACAATTTTACCATAAATCATTCTATTAGCGCGACCGCGCCGCCGCGGGCACCGCGTGTCGCGGAATTAAATTACGACATCCATTGACGGGCCAGTAAAAACCTGATTACCTCACTCAAACTATGTGCGCGTCGGCAGCAGCGACGCATATGACATACACTGCAATTTTCGCCTGCAAAATTTATCAGTCGTCCTCCACTGTGAAGAAAATGTAATTTTCCGACCAGATGATTACACTAGGTTAACGTAATATTGCCTTTCTTTTTAACAAAACATGTAAAATATAAATGCAGTACGCAGAATTTCTTCAGGGTAAAAATTTTTTCTCGTTACTTGTGTAAGTGCATTACACAGCTGACTCCTCCCCTTTCCGAACTCACTCTGTTCATTTCGAAATCTGGCTCCAGTTTACATTCCAGTAACTGCTGCTTTGTAGTCTGCAGAGCGTGAGATTTCGCCGTTCCGAGAGTTTTAATAATAATAATAATAATAATAATAATAATAACAAAGATTGTGGAGGGGTATTCACCCGGCTCCGGTCGACAGCACCTTGCCCAGGTTCCGATACAAGGGAGGTTCATGGGGATCATGAACTCCTCTTCCTCTCCCTTCCTCCCCCCCCCCCCCCCTCAAAGAAAAAAGGAGGCTGTATTCCTCAGTGACATAAGCGAATTATTATAGTTACACTAAAGCAGTTTACTATTTTAACAATGAACTCGCAAACTGCGATTACAGTTCCACATCAGTTGTAGAATACTAAAGAACAAATGAAAATTCCTGCAAAGGGACTCAAACCCGAATTTCCGCTTGTCACCTTGATCAGTTTGGTTAAGCGAGCACGCTTCCAGGGGCGTGCCAGAGCTTCAGTTATCCTCGTGTTTGCTCCGGAGATAGTGGTTAAGACGACCGCTCACGACAAGCGGGAAGTCTGAGTTTGATTCTCCATCCATCATAAATTTTTATTTCTTCTAAAATATCATACAGTTGATGCGAAACCACAATCTCAGTTTGATAGTCCATTCTTAATTGAATGCGACTGTTGATCGTCAACACAGTGACTCAGACAAGCACTGCAATTTAACCTATTGCATTTCTATTATTATAAAAATCCTTGGCACGTTAAATGTATGTCCGAATGTAAGTAATGTTTTTGGGGGTAGGAAAGAAACAGAAAAAACTATGACTCCCCTAGAATCGAACCCTAGAGCACCCGTTGACTCTGTCTACGGCTACAAATGAAGAAGAGTGACGTCTTGGTGGCCGATGAGGACAGGAATTTAATATCCGTTTGTGTCTCTTCCCAAACTGGGCAACATACTCGTCATTGTCTAGCCTCCGTCTTTAAAAGAGGTGATCTTCTGAAATCTGGGACTCAATCTCAATATTAACTCCCGGAAAGCAGAGAAATATTCCCCAAGTAATTTCAACAAGTATTTCAAGCGACAAGCTGAAAGATTGAATATGTCATTACATCAAAAAATCCAATTAGGTCACTGGATTCTGGAGCTTCAAGTGTGTTGATAAGGAAAAGAGTGAAAGATATTGAGGAGAGGAATTCTGAAATCGAAACGTAAATATTTGTTTGAAACATTAAACATCATCACTCTTTCACAAATAGAAAAACTGAAACTGTTCACCAAAAATCCTGGATGAAGAGAACATAATAATGTTGGCCACACACGAAACAAGACTCATACATGATCACGTTACGGAGTTTCAGAATTATGCGATTTATAAAGCCAAACCCAGAAAGTGGATAATGAAATTCATGGCGCACAAAGCGACAGCTTTTGTTGAGGACAAGACAATTATTGTCTCTCTGAAGCGCTTAACGTCCAAAAGATTTCGCTGCTAATAATAAGATGTGCAAAACTGTAGTACGTTTATTAATACACATCAATCAATGTCGATAACAAAAAGAACTCGAAATGGAGGAGTTCTGTGAGTTGCTAAAGTCAGAAAAACAGAAAATTTCAGATGGTAACAATAAAGTTCTAGTGCGAGTCTTAAATGCCCAAACTGGGAAAGCGAAATGATTTCACAAAATTGTTCTGAAGTTGCCAGGGACATAAAGAAAGAAATACTTCTTTAATAATCGAATTAGAGACACTTGACTAGCACCATTGATGACGACGGCATCGCATCGTAGCATGGACTTCACAATACTCCAGAAGGGTTGAGAAGCCATCCGGATTCTTGACACTCCTCCTAGGTATTGGCCGAAATGCTTATAAAGCACGTTAATCTCAGTCCATGAAGTCCTGTCTGTGTCAGCTAGGAAAGTAGTTGTATTGGAAGATCACTCATGGAATCTCGTGATTCACTCAAGAGTGTTGCCAACATCGCATTGTTTTGACAGTAGACGAAGAGCTTACGTAATGGTGGGAGTTACATGGAATCAAATGGCGTATCGTAAACGGCGCTGTGAGAAAGCAAGTATCATGATATTCCAAATGAAACCACAATACTGGACACCAATTGCTGACGACTCAGTGGTGATATGTGTACTGGTATTTCCAGAAGCCAGCAACAGGCTGCAGCAGTTAGAAATAAAATCCATATGATGAAATACTGTGCGGTGCGAACTACAGATACCTTTTCTTACTCGAAGTTAAATAATGTCAGTAGTACATGGTACATCTAGTACAGTTCCGTATGTTTTTTAGCAAATTATCTTATGGGAGATCATTTCGTTATTTTAATTTAATGAACGTAACCAACACAGCTCAGCAAATGGTTCTTAACGAAGGAAATCCATCAGATTTGAAAGTAGAGTCAGACATATCCCAAAGAATTGGTATAAGATTATTACCGCTCTCAGCTTGCGTAATCTTCTTTTGACTAATCGTGGAGGCTCCAATAAGCTATTCTCGGAGTATGTCGTTTAATATACGGAATGAAGTGTACTGAAGTGCAACAAAATATCTGCAGAGGATCGACGCATGGTATTAGGATTAACAATTACATTCAGTGTAAAGAAATGTAACGTACAGCACATAAGTGGATGGGAACACCATTTATTGTGAAATTACATATTTGGCAATCAATCACTGGAACCAGTGACAATCGCTAAATGTCTCATGCAACGACAGGTCCCGGATAGAGCTCTAATGGAAGAAAGCAAGTTAATTCAAACGCGAAAGGACCTAGTTAACAAAACTTTTATTCGTCCGTTTCTTGAACATTCCTCATCAACCCAGTGCTCTTAACAGGTAGAACTGATAGTGATAATGCAACGCTAAGCTTTGAGTTTCGTCACTTATTTGCGGAAATCATCGGCCAACTTGTGCAGCAGACGCCAAAGAGAAGTTTTCTTCGTCACTGCGATGTTTATTGTTAAACTTCCGAGAATGGAGCTCAGAGGGGAGTCAAGCTATAAGTAACATCCTGCCGCGTACATCTCGAGCCTAATTCGTAGCGCAGATACAGTTAGTAAATATTAATAAACAATAGCTTTTGTTACGTTCGGTGAAGTCTCTTACTCACAACTGCTGTCAGTAGGTTATTGTTACAGATAACATAATATCTTGTTTCAGTGCTCGATCGACGACTTGCATCTGCCCATAATAATTAATTGTTACACTTTGTGTGAATATTGCCCCGTAAGTAAATTAAGTGAAAACCGTGAACTGTAGCCGCGCGGGATTAGCCGAGCGGTCTATGGCGCAGCAGCCATGAACTGTGCGGCTGGTCCCGGCGGAGGTTCGAGTCCTCCCTCGGGCATCGGTGTGTGTGTTTGTCCTTAGGATAATATAGGTTAAGTAGTGTGTAAGCTTAGGGACTGATGACCTTAGCAGTTAAGTCCCATAAGATTTCACACTCATTTGAACATTTCGTGAACTGTACGTTTATCAGAAATCACTCTACATGTCGAATGTCTTAGGTAAGTGTAAGGCGCTAGACTAATGCAAAAGGGCTCTTTCCCGCAGGCAGCTACGTGCTATGATGTACTGGCGCGGCACTGTGCGACGACAGCCGCTTAGGTTCCGCAGCTTGCCTGGCGGTTGACCAGCTGGTTACCAAAACCAGGGGCACTTAAGAAAGCGGCGCATGCGACATCTGTGGCAGTTACACCACATGGAAACTCCTTCGTTGAATATAAATATTGGCTGTCCAGCCACGCAGAACAATGAATCGGCGAATCATCGAGTCAGTCACCGCTCTAGATTTGTATCCACCGTGGTGAAGCCGCTAACGCTGTCGCTGCACCGTCATCCTGACACGACCTCATGCCAAGGGTCCAGGTGTAGCATTGATGGGCCGAGGGTAAACTGGGGCCGCCCAGCCACTGAGCTATGGGCGCCCCCCAGAGCCAGACGTCGCCCGCCAGTCAGCTTCGCCCGCGCTGGCCACTAGCGCCTTAGCTGAGCCAGCACAGCCAACAGCCTGAGTGTGCAGACGTCGCAAAGTCCCTGCGCCGCTGTACTAAGCCAAACATAGTAACTGCCAGGCTGCGTCACCACTACGCTTTGTGAGCAGTACGGCGCTCGGCGCCCCAACACCAGCGTGACGTGAGTACGAGCGTCTGGGTGAGCACAGTTAGCACGTACATAAAGGCTACTACTTTCCTACCGACATAGAGCTGCCTTTCAGTCACCCAACCTGTCATCCTTCATCACATAACAGCAGACAGCAGACCATTCAGCACGAAACATTCTCGACACAAATAGCATATCGTTCTTTAACAATGTCAGTAGCGAGACACGCTATCTGTTGATTCAAAACATGTGAGGATAAAAATCCTACGTCAGGATCTCACATTTTCTTCATTGATTACCGGTTTCGACTTACTGACAAGCCATCTTCAGATAAATCTAAAATGTTGTTCAGTGTGTGGCAGTCATTACCTATCGCCCTAGACTCGCATTCTGGAGGACGACGGTTCAATCCCGCGTCCGGCCATCCTGATTTAGGTTTTCCGTGATTTCCCTAAATCGCTCCAGGCAAATCAGGGATGGTTCCTTTCAAAGGGCACGGTCGACTTCCTTCCCCGTCCTTCCCTAATCTGATGAGATCGATGACCTCGCTGTCTGGTCTCCTTCCCCCAACAAACCAACCAACCTATCGCCCTACTGTTGTAGCTAAGCCGCCCTAAAATGAAAAATCGTAGTTGGTTTTGTAAACTGGCAACGTTAATCACTAATTAAATACTGTTAAGTGTATGGTGATGGTACTCACGACTCCAGAGAGTACCGCTCCGCAAACGATAAGCTGCGTTCGAAACACTCGTAGTGTAGCAGTTGTACTGGTTGGCAATACAAAAACGTTCAAATGTGTGTGAAATCTTATGGGACTTAACTGCTAATGTCATCAGTCCCTAAGCTTACACACTACTTAACCTAAATTATCCTAAGGACAAACACACACACCCATGCCCGAGGGAGGACCCGAACCTCCGCCGGGACCAGCCCCACAGTTAATGATTGCAGCGTTGGCAATACAAACTAAACCCAAGTCCGCCAGGGGCCGCAGCTGCCAGTCCACGGGCCTCACCTGTTTGGATAGCAACTGGTCGATACCTCGTTAAATATCGGATCACTGAGCTACGGCAGACAGTTCTCTTCAACGCAACACGTCGTTTAATGTTCTGAGTTAGCGCCCAGTCCACAAGCTGCAGTGTTCGCCCGTCGTCTCCGAAACTTAGGCTCCGTAGGCATCGAGGGCAGCTCTGGATTCTACGTAGGTGTGTCGGTGGCACAGTGACAGGACTTTGATATATTAGAGGACTTATAATAATACACGATGTGATCAAAAGTATCCGGACACCCACAAAAACATACGTTTTTCATATTAGGTGCACTGTGCTGTCACCTGCTGCCAGGTACTCAATATCAGCTACCTCAGCAGTCATTAGACATCGTGAGAGAACAGAATGGGGCGCTCCACGGAACTCACGGGCTTCGAACGTGGTCAGGTGATTTGGTGTCACTTGTGTCATACGTCTTTACGCGAGATTTCCACATTAGTAAACATCCCTAGGTCCACTGTTTCCGATGTGATAGTGAAGTTGAACCGTGAAGGGACACGTACAGCACAAAAGCGTACAGGCTGACCTCGTCTGTTGACTAACAGAGACCGAAAACAGTTGAAGAGGGTCGTAAGGCGTAATAGGCAGACATCTATCCAAACCATCACACAGAAGTTCCAAACTGCATCAGGATCCACTGCAAGTACTATGACAGTTAGGCGGGAGGTGAGAAAACTTGGATTTCATGGTCGAACGGCTGCTCATAAGCCACACATCAAGCCGGTAAATGCCAAGTGACGCCTCGTTTGGTCTAAGGAGCGTAAACATTGGACGATTGAACAGTGGAAAAACGGTGTGTGGAGTGACGAATCACGGAATAATGCTGCGATCCGATGGCAGGGTGTGGGTCCGGCGAATCCCCGGTGAACGTCATCTGCCAGCATGTGTAGAGACAACAGTAAAATTCGGAGGCGGTGCTGTTATGGTGTCGTCATGTTTCTCATGGAGGAGGCTTGCGCCCCGTGTTGTTTTGCGTGGCACTATCACAGCACAGTCCTACATTGATGTTTTAAGCACCTTTTTGCTTCCCGCTGTTCAAGAGCAATCCGGCGATGGCGATTTCATCTTCCAACACTATCGAGCACCTGTTCACAACCCACGGCCTGTGGCGAAGTGGTTACGCGACAATAACATCCCTGTAATGGACTAGCCTGCACAGGAGTCCTGACCTGAATCCTATAGAACACCTTTGGGATGTTTTGGAACGCCGACTTCGTGCCAGGCCTCACCGATCGACATCGATAACTCTCCTCAGTGCAGCACTCCGTGAAGAATGGGCTGCCGTTCCCCAAGAAACATTCCAGCAGCTAACCGTTGGGAATATATCTGATTCAATATAACAAACACTATCCTCTTGTATTTCCAATAAAATAGCGCAGTCGGCACAATGCATACGGGAACCAACTAGGATTTTTCATTTTAGTGCGGCATAGCTCTAAGAATACGACGATGTGTAATGGTTGTCACTGAGCAACATTTTAGATTGACCTTAGATGGCTCGTCAGTGAACCGAGACTGGTAACCAATAAAGAAAATTTGTAATCTTGACACTTGGTACAAACAACATCGCCCGTTTCTCAAACGAGAATTTGTTTTCAGGCGTATGTTTATAGGACTTTCTTTGCCAGTTTTGACCAATACCATTTCCTGTCAGATCACTGGTCTCTGTTTTACAACAACATCTAACAAATTTTGCCTTTTGCATACTATATGTTATGATTCGTTGAAAAATTGTAGTAGTAGGACGAATTATTAGATGTTGTAACATTCTAATCTGGTGAAAAAATTGTCAGCTGCCCATTTACGAACCATGTGGATGGCCTCATTAATTCAATTAAGTAAAGTTACGTTCTACTCATAATGCGACGTTGTTCTCTTCAAGATAAATTCTCGTTTCAGTCTATCGGTTATAGTTATGGGGCGTTATATTAAATATAAAGGTATGAAATATGCGCATTGTGACAAGTAGTTCTTACACTGAGCTCATACTTTCCGCTATAATAAATAATAATAGGACACGTCAAGGTATGAACCAAGCAACGACATAATTTAAGCGAAAGGTAACGCTACCAAACGAGGGCGTATATTGTTTTCATGACTGCCAAGAACATCGAACAATAGTACTGAGTTTTCAGAACAAGTGCTCATAATTATACCTGCGCTGCATAAAACGAGAATATGGACCACTCAAATAATATGTATTTTCATCTCCTTATAACTGCTACCAGTGTAGCCTAAGAGAGAAACTAGATACGAGACTGAAGCTCTTGATGTAAATGTAAACCCTTCGAGCCCGGAGATGGGAGCGGTGAAATCGATTATCACAAAACATACACATCACAGGGAGAGGAAGTTGCAATAGAGGTATTAACTCGAGTGAAACTAAATAACGCAACGGATACGGTCTACGTAAAACCTTTCGGAATGAAGTGTATGTTCCGAAAGGAAATGCAACTTTGCAGAAACCTTCGCCGTTGTTTACTCACTTCGCCTGACTAAGCAGTTCCAACGCGAACGAATTTTTCAACAGCCTCCATAATACCAGTAACAGCTCTGCAAAAATACAGAAACAGCAGAATAAACACGAATAAAAGAATGATGCTAAGCCATTTCCCGATACGCGGCGACGTAAACCCGACTCGCCTTTCATGCGATGAACGCTGCGCGGTAATCCTTTTCGTGGGAGGAATGCTCCCAGGATTCGGTGGTCACTCTGCTCATTTCGTGTGGCCCGAAAGCTTCCTAACAATCAGCGATTATAGTCTCCTGTGCATGTATTTCACTCTCAGTCATTCAAATTTCTGAGTGGCCTAATACTGTCATCAGCAAAATTGTAGCATATGCTTATCCATTACGGATATTTTAGAACCGTGACTGTATATTAATGTAAATGAATTATACACAACTGCAACCAGTCACTTTTTCATTAATAATGCTTTATTACATTAACCGGTTTTCGAACCCTTTCAGGTTCATCTTCAGATGATTTCGGCAGAATCCGGGAAGTTACATCATTACTGGTAGTAGCATAATGCTGGGTGCTGGTTCTATGGCAGAAAGATGGGTCACACTTCAATGTATCGCCATGACTATACCTTATCTTTTGATATCGATGTAAATTTAGTTTTTACTTACTGCGACAGTATAGGCGGCTTTTTTCGTATTGCTGTTGCTCGTTGTTATGTGACCTACTTGACCTTGTTACAGGTTTAACCGTGTAATTCCTTTTTCTCTAAAGTTCCACGTGTCAGGAGCACAACTCATCGAACTACCTGATTATACTAAATATGACGGTACATGACTAACCCAGGCTAACCTAGCTGTAAAAACCTCAATATTGACTCAGATATCAAATTCAGGCATGAAAATTACATTGATTTCTATACGTAAACTCATTATTACCTTATTGGATTAAAAGTACATGATAAGCTAATAACATTAGGTATAACTATATAGAGTCTTTAACAACAGATAATGAAATGAAGTTTTCTCGCTTTACTCATGGTGAAGAACGTTTCTTAGTTTATCATTTCACTTATCTAAGTTTGTAACAGATTAAGCTCTCAGACGTTAACCAGGATATAGAATTTTACTTTCTTACGTCTTTTAATGCGCGTATAAGTTCTGCCAAAAACTACCATAAAGAAGTGGTGTTCAGTCAGAAACTGCTGTGCTCACATCTGTTACAAATATCGATGATGACTAAATTTCGATAAACCATGCACAAAGTACATAGGCTTAGATGACATTCTGAACAGAAATGGACTTCATTCATACCCACGGATTGTGATAATGACGAAAATATGCCTGTGGAAAAAAATATGTTTCCCCACGTTGACGCAGTAATTATCAAAGTAATTTGTGATGTTTGGCGATCTTAACTCACGTCTGTTGATTACTTAGGGCTGCACGCATATCGTTAAGTGAAATCACAATGTCAGTGTTACAAGAAGCGTTCAGCGCTTTCCGCCTTTTTCAAACGATCAAGTGACCACTTTACTACATTTTTTGCTACGCTCACAAACTGACTGCTTTGTTGCTGGTTTTCTCTATAACGTATTAGACATTGAAGCAATACGACAGTAATCGAGTTTGTTTCTACGAATTCACTCACAATGAAAAGAAAGTCACCGACTGGCGGACAGTCACACTGTTCCAAAGAAGTCAAAGTATAACAAACAACGAGCAGAGTCCTTTAACTTGAACAGTTTTTTCCATAAAACGATGCTTCATTTTATATTATAAATGGGTTTTTAAACTGAACATTCACTTTAGACCATGTGTAAATAGTTTTGTTTAAAACCGCGTTAACAGTTCTTTGTGATTAAAGTACCATGGACGCAGAGTATCATTTGGATTTCGCTACATGTTCAGATAGGTACTCATGATTCTCTTGTAAAATCGCGTTCTGGTTGCATATGTGCCAAGTAAGCGGATTATGGACGGAAATGACTCTCCCTGGTTTAATAATCAAGACGGAAAATGGCGAGAAAACAGAGATTGTTGCATATACAGTTCAAAAGGATGCACAAATATCGACATTACAAAGAAAATTGTGAGTCCGTAAGACGATCAATGAGCGAATGGTACAACGTCTACCTTCATACCTCAGCGAAAGATCCCGCTGAGGATTCGCCAAAATTCTGGTCTTATGTAAAATCAGTAAGCAGGTCGGAGGCTGCCATCCAGTCACTCGTCGAACAGTCTAGGGTGGCAACAGAAGACTGCAAAAAGAAAACTGAAGCTTTTAAATTTCACGTTTAATAAATAATTCACGTTGGAGAATCGTACAAACATACCATCGTTTCACTGTTGCACAACTCCCCCATGGAGGACATAGAAATAGTTATCCCTGGAATGGAGAAGCAACTGAAAGACTTGGAAAGAAACAAGTTACCAGATACAAAATATAATCCTAATTCGGCTTTTCAGAGATTACTCTGCGGCATTGGGCCCTTACTTAGCTTGCATTTATTTCGAATCTCACGCCCAGCACAAAGTCCCAAGAGATAGGAAAACAGCGCAGTTGACTCCTTTCTATAAGAAAGAAAAGAGAACGCACCCGCTTAACTACAGACCAATATCTTTAACGTCGGTTTGCTGCAGAATCCTTGATCGCATTCTTAGCTCGAATGTAATAAATTCCATGTCAGGTATGTGGATCATCGTGCTGAAAGTTCCGCAACTGAAGTAATTGTTTCGAAGACAATGTACGCACAGCTGCACTTTTCTTTTTATTTAAAACCACAACCTGTTTCGGTCCCCAAACCCTTTACCTAGTGGAGTATATGGCCTCAGGACGCCTTATATGTAACACTAGATAATGAAGTTGGGAGCCGAAACCGGTCGTGGTGTTAAATAAAAGTGCAACTGGAGAGGGCTTTTCTTCACAATAGTAAATACTCTTCAGACTGAAAACTTCTGTCCACAACTTAGCTCGGATTTATAAAGCATCACTCGTATGAAATTCAGCTTGCTCTTTTCTCACGTGATATCATACTAACCAAGGATGCAGAGCAACAGGCACCTCCCATAATCCTTTGATTACGGAAAGCGTTTTACACTGCGCCCCAGTGCAGACAGTTGAAATAGGTCCGAGCATACGGATTAGGTTCCCAGACACGTGCGTGACTCGAAGAGCTCTTAAGTAACAGAACGCAGTGTGTTGTCCTCGACGACTAGTCTTCATCAGAGGTAAGGATATCGTCAAAAGTGCCCCAGGGAAATGTGGTAAGACCGCTTTTGTTCTCTGTGTACATAAATGATCTAACTTGCAGGATGAGTAGCAGTTTACGGCTGAGTGCTGATGATGTTGTGGTGTACAGGAAAGAGTCATCGCTGAGTGAGTGTAGGAGGGAACTAGATGACTTAGACAAAATTTATGGTTGGTGTGATGAAGGCAGTTTGCTCTAAATGTAAAAAATGTAAGTTAATGTGGATGAGCAAAAAGCAAAATCTTGAAACGTTTGAACACAGTATTAGTAGTGTGCTCCTCGACACAGCCACACGAATTAAACAGCTAGGTGTAACGCTTGAAAACGGTATTAAATGGAATCAGTACGTCAGGTCGGTATAAGATAAGGCGAATGCTCGACTTTGTTTTAGGAATTAGCGGTCGCGCGGATCCAGACTGAAGCGCCTAGCTAAATGTTTGCGCAACGCAGAGTGAATGAGCTGAAATAAAGTTAACAATATAGAATAATCAAGTTTATGATAATATACCACTTTACGCAGGTGTAAAGACGAAATGGAGAAAAATATTGACCATTACTGAAATAAAAAGTTGAATTTTGTTAGAACTCACCATTTCTTCTTTATCAGTCAAGTAAAACTATTTTAGCCTTTAAATGGTGATTACTTTTTCATTATTTTTACAAAATAAAATTTCTTAGTCCGTAATTCTGTAACATGGTACCTTGAGAAATCACCTACCGAACTGAGTCGGAAGACTGTCATAGTCACTATAACTGAATTTAATCAGAAATGTGGCATGCTGATTTTCTCAGAAACTGAAGACTTCTAACTAAAAGCATACATTGTTCATCGATGCGCAGCATAATATTCAAATACACGACCCATTTTATCTTAATGGATTTTCTTTTTATGAAAGCTTAGATTGAGTTTGTAGCGGCAGATCTTCTCCCAAATAGCTAAAACTTTTAACTTTATTCGGAGATGAGTTACGGAAAGTTATATTTCCATTTTCATTATTGTACGACAGAAGAAACAGTTATGGGAATAATAAAAGGTAAAAAGTATAAATATGTTTTCTTTCTTCCAGCAATGTTTTCCTTACATCGAAAATGATCTACTCCAAGTCGTAAAATAAGTCACTAACGGCGAGTTCAAAAACTAAAATTTATCATGATGTGTCAGTGACGAACTTGTTTTAGTGGTGCACAGAATAAAACTTTCGCACACTTAGTTAACGATATAAAATTGATGTTACTGAAAAAGGAGTAAGTGGAAATAATGAACTTGTCTGTAGAATTAGTAAGCTTTGTCACATGACGATATCAAGACGTCGGCCATAAATGGCTCATCAGTGTCCAAAATGCGTAAAATACGCACCATAAGGAGACACCGGGAAAACCGGAACAGATGAGAATCGAAGCGTTTGAGATGTGGTGGTACAGAAGAATGTTGAAAATTAATTAGACTGATCAGGAAAGGATAGATAAGATTCTCCTCACAATCGTCGAAGGAAGGAACGTATGGAAAACACTGACACGACGAAGGGACCGTATAATAAGACATTTGTTAAAATATCAGGCAATAGTCTCCTTGGTACTAGAGGGAGCTATAGAGGGTAAAAAGTGTAGAACAGAGAGTGGAATAGTCTGCATCGCATAGTTTACTTTTATTCGGGTGCACGGCGGGGCTGAAATCTCCATCCAGCCATCCAGATTTGGATGTTCACTGATTCCCCTAAATCAGTTAAGGCGAATGCTTGCGTGACTGATATCCTTTCCCATATTTCCCCAAACGAAACTTTTCATCCACTTCCAATGACCTCATCGTCGGCAGGACTTTAGACACTAACTTTCCTTCCTTTCAAAAATGTCTCTGAGCACTATGGGACTTAACTGCTGAGGTCATAAGTCCCCTAGAACTTAGAACTACTTAAACCTAACTAACCTAAGGATATCACAAACATCCATGCCCGAGGCAGGATTCGAACCTGCGACCGGAGTGGACGCGCGGCTCCAGACTGTAGCGCCTAGAACCGCTAGGCCACTCCGGCCGGCCTCTCCTTCCTTTCATGACTACGGACTACACGACTGGTCGGGCTTTCGCCACAACTTATATAATACACAGAAAAATTGCTAGTATTCTGTTATACTTCAGTCCACGCAGACATGATACCACAAGGCACAAAATCATTCACTCAAGAATCAAAGCAGACGTTAGGTCTCGGCAAGTCTAACTCTCGAAAACTATGTAATTATTTATATCTGTTTACTTCTGGTATTGACAAGGCACTATATTTCTTTCATCGTGCAGTTCTGATAATGGAAATGTAAGGTTCCGAAACCAGCCTTCGAATAAAGTGCAAAGAAAAATTATGGGCGTTTGCTGGATTTTATTCATCTACAAAAACCGAGCCACAAAATTAGTTGACGGGATCTGCATGTAAGTAGTCATAGTTGTTAAGACGCGCACCTCAGTGCGGCGAGTGTAAGCAACCCCTCGCGCGAAACGGTGGCAGCGCTGGCGGGAGTGCGAGGCGCAGCTCCTTAAATTAGCGGTCGCGGTGGAACTGTCCCCGGCAGTGCTTTACGCGCACCCAGTCTATCTACATACGCGCGGCGCGCCCGCAAATAAATTCGCTTTGCTGTCCTATCTCGGACGCACGCGCAATTACTCCCCAGCCCGCCTCCGCCGCTTCCCATCGCCCCCGCCACGCCGCGCAGCGCTGCAGCCGGCAGCCGGGTGCCTCCCTGCTCCTGTGTTCCTCCGATCAGCCGCCCCCGTTTCGGTTCGCCGCCAGTTGCGAAAATTGCTCACACTCCCCGAACACAATTCCCGCACGCCGGAGTAAAAGACAGGGGCAGCAAGCAGAAAAAAGAGAAAATACTCTGGGACTGTGGAAGTGAAATGCGTCACACAGCTCCGTGTAACATTCAACCCTTACACTCACAACTTTGTTCTCGTTGTATCCTGAGAAATCACATGTCAGTTTACGAGAAACGTCACAGTGCATTCCATTCCATCCACTCCACGATGCACATCAGAGGGGTAAGTTGCTCTGCGTAGCTGTGTGTTGTGTACTGGCGGGCGGAGTAGATGTAAGAGGAAGGATAGTAAAATACAGAAACGAATGTCATAGTTAACATCATAACCACCCTCACCTCTAAGGTACAGGTCTGAACCGTTTGTGCACTCCTTCGACCGCCGTTAAGAATATCAGATGACTCTATAGGTATTTCTTCGATATGATCATTCAATTGTTCCTTAATCCGTCATTTCATTTAAGTGTTATTTTCATTTCTCTGATACTTTACAATTATCTGTTACCTCTCCAGAGATACTTTGGGAGTGGCTGTTCCGACAGTCTCATTCTACTCTCTTCCCTTTTCCGAATATCCACCTTTCGATTACATAACTTAGAACTACTTAAACCTAACTAACCTAAGGACATGACACACATCCATGCCCGAGGCAGGATTCGAACCTGCGACCGTAGTGGTCGCGCAGTTCCAGACTGAAGCGCCTAGAAGCGCTCGGCCACAACGGCCGGTGTCTTGCCGATAATCAGGAAACTTACAATGAACGTAATAAACAAAACTGCGTGGCTATAACAGCTGTTATCGCATAAGATTCTAAAAAGAGAAAAATGTGTGTGAATTCCTAAGGGACCAAATTGCTGACGTCATCGGTCCCTAGACTTACACACTACGTAAACTAACTACGCTAAGAACAACACAACACTCATGCTCCAGGAAGGACTCGAACCTCCTGCGGGTGGGGACGTGCAACCCGTAACATGGCGCCTCAAACCACGCGGCAACTCCGTCCGGCTCCAAAAGGTGAATATAAAAGCAAACACACGATGCACTGGCCCTAGACGCATCCAAGTTGTCACCGTGTATACTGCCAACAACCTGCCATCCTTATTTTTGTTAGTGTAGGGGGCCTCTGGAAGAACCTACATAGACTTAATAAATCGAGAACTTTCTGGCATACGACAGCTGGAATTCACGGTACCTTGAAAATACAACAACGTAAATACATAGTGTCTTGTTAAAATAATTAGGTAGTAGCAGCAATTGATACTAGCTACGGTATAAGACAAATTGCGAAGAATCCTTGCATTCTGATATCCTGCGGTCCGCGCTGTTATTACTCGGCCACAATGTCATTGCACCTGGGAGGGATGGCGCTTAGGTCGGCTTTTCGTGAGTTTTAATCGTGATACTAGTTGACAAACCTGGTTTTGCCCGAGTATTCATTTTGCCAACTTTCTATTAGAAACAAAAACAAAAAATGAACTGTCTCTGTGGTGAATGTTGTTGTTTTTGTTGTGGTCTTCAGTCCTGAGACTGGTCTGATGCAGCTCTCCATGCTACTCTATCCTGTGCAAGCTTCTTCATCTCCCAGTATCTACTGCAACCTACATCCTTCTGAATCTGCTGTGGTGAAATATCGAAAAAATTTCATTTACATATATTCGTGAAAATGCCTTTGAAGTTATGAAATACATGCTTAATGTGACACTGTATAAGTACAGCATCCAAATTAAGAAACAAGATCCCGGTGGTTTCTGTACGATGGACGCAGCCTTTTCGCGTTTCTAAAAGTGTCGCGTTTGTAAACGTGTCTATGCTCAAAACTGGTTCAAATGGCTCTGAGCACTATGGGACTTAACTTCTGCTGTCATCAGTCCCCCAAAACTTAGAACTACTTAAATCTAACTAACCTAAGGATATCACACACATCCATGCCCAAGGCAGGATTATCAGCGAAGAAGCTACTTCTGCCATCAACACGGTGCTATTCACGACAAATAAATCATGTGGATGCGGTTTTCACGAAGTTGGAGTTCTCGCAGTGCACCGTTGACTCTGCAGCACTTGAAGAGCCGAGTGCCTGCCAGACGCTGGAGATGCAGTGTTCCGCTTGTAGTGAAATGACCACCTAGTGGTGCTGTAACGCGCTTATTGCCCGGCCTGTCACTCCAGCGGAAGGTACGAAGTGTGACAACACAACCACGTGATTCACCAAACTATACAGTTCTTCTTCACAAAAGAAGTGCTGTTTCTCTACAACATACCAGTCACTCAGGAACGTAGTTATTTTTTCACCGTATAAGTTACACGAAATCGCCTCCTTCCCCATATTTTCTTTCGCTACCAAATATCTTAAGGTAGGATCGTAAAGACCGTTTATTTTTTCCAACGGTTATGCTACGTATCATTGTTCACATAGTGTAGGCGTGTGCTGTTCACATCATATTCTCCTACCTTTGCCTTGGTAACTTTATCTACAGAAAGTGTCCAGGAGATTTTCTTTTCCAAACATTTCAAATATGGAATGGTAATTTTAAGTAGGCTTCGCTAATTATCAAACTGTGTAGATCACAAAGGTCCGATGGATGAGTTTATCACCGTAGATTAATAAGAAAAATGTTTACCGGTTTTGCACGAAATTATGCCTAGTCTTCCTGCATGCAGAACAACTTTTTTCTAACATTTGTTTGCATAGAATATTTTTGATGCTCAAAAAAAATGCTAATGTGTGTGAAATCTTATGGAACTTAACTGGTAAGGTCATCAGTCCCTAAGCTTATATACTACGTAACCTAAATTATCCTAAAGACAAACACACACACCCATGCCCGAGGGAAGACTCGAACCTCCGCCGGGACCTGCAGCACAGTCCATGACTGCAGCGCTTTAGACCGCTCGGCTAATCCCGCATGGCTTTGTGTTCAAATCCTGGTGTTATCTCTGCGGACGGCATTATTTAGAATTATGAAAATTCCTTCACTTCTTTCTTTTTTATAGAAACTGAAGAAAATTCTTCATTTGCTGTAGGCTTTTGCGTGTGACGTAAAATACTAGGAATACAGGACTGCCCAGTACGCAATATGCAGAACTAGCAATGCTAGAGAGAAACGTATTTTGACAATATATGCCACGTACAGTTTCCGTGTTGGCTAGGAAACTAAAAGGAAACTCCAAAACATGGAGCGTGAGCTGGGAAATGTGTAATTAATTATGCAGTTCCATATTGCGTGCAGAACTTGACGTACAATTCGCTCTGCATTGAAACCTAATTTCCAGCGCGAATGCGACCTTTTCAGCGGCGGTAATTATCTGATGAAGTTAATGCAGCGGGTACCGAGTCCGCGGACTAATCGCTAATGTGACGGGTGTGGGATGTGCCAGTGACGGCTGGCTGACGGTTCGACGCATTGCCCTCCGGCGCGCGACGTGATGGCGCCCGCAGCATCGAAATAAACACGGGGCCTGGCGAACATGCAGTATTTATGCAGTGCAAATTCACCACAGGTAGACGTCCGGAGCAGTTGCGGCGGTCTGACATGTAAACAATGACTGTTCAGACGCAACTGACTACCTGGAAAGCCTTGAAATTTAAAATGGATTTTCAATCCTACACGTAATTTTGACGTGCTCTCCGATTAGGTGAACATGCCGCGTTAATGCGAAGCTTGTCAGAATATATAAGGCGAAATAGCTGTGAATTTTCGCGAAGGCAGACCATGTTTCTCAGCGACATCCGTTGCTCAGAGGGATAATTCCTTCTGTGGATATACTAATTATCACATAAATTTGACATCTCACAAAATATCTCTTCTTGGATGGAATGCTGAATACATGCGTTACGTCTGACGTCGGACCGCGTAGTCATAATCCCGCAAAATTTCCTAGAGGCAACATCTCAAACTGGCTGCTATGATTACTGCTGAAGTTAAAATCTTCTGGTTTGTTACGCCACGTCACACTTCAAACAATTGACGTTTCGACCCTCGGTGTTTAATCTACAGTGGACACCACAAGATCCAAAGAAGAACGCAGCAGAGGGGTCGAAACTTCGATTATTTGAAGAATTATGATGCGACCTAGTAAGCCAGAAGCTTTTAACTTCAGTGACCACTGACACGAAAGCCAGCAGAGATACATAACAACAGCGCTGCTTGTCCGAAGTAACCGATAGTAACCACGTAAAGATGTTGAGCAGTTACAGCGATTAAATATTTTATGTATTTACATAACGTTATTCGGTAGCAGCACCTTATAAGCAGCTCACTAAGTAGGACTGATAATCACGACGAAATATTAAGTTTACTTGCTCGGACATACTCCAATCGAAAGAGTCGCCTATTATAGCAATTCATATGACAGCGGGATTATACGAGACAGTCAGTAATACCACTGAAATAACTTTTTTCGTTTCTTAACAGAAGTAACTTTAGCAGAAACGATTGTACACTGAAGAGCCAAAGAAACTGGTACACCTGCCTAATATCGTGTAGGGCTCAGAGGTGCCGCAACCCGACGTGGCGTGGACTCCACTAATGTCTGAAGTAGTGCTGGAGGGAATTGAGACCATGAATTCTGCGAGGCTGTCCATAAATCAGTAAGAGCACGAGGTGGTGGAAATCTCTTCTGAACACCACGTTGCAAGGCATCCCAGATATGCTCGATAATGTTCAATCTGGGGAATCTGGTGGCCATCGGAAGTGTTTAAACTCAGGAAAGTATTCCTGGAGCAACTCTGTAGCAATGCTGGATGTGTGGGATGTCGCACTGTCTGCTGCAAATGCCCAAGTCCTTCGGAATGCACAATGAAGATGAATGGGGATGCAGGTGATCAGACAGATGCTTGCATCCGTGTCACCTGTCAGAGTCGTATGTAGACGCATCAGGGGTCCCATATCAGTCCAACTGCACACGTTCCACACCATTACAGAGCCTCCAACAGCTTGAATAGTCCTCTGCTGACATGCAATGTCCATGAATTCATGAAGTTGTCTCCATACATGTACACGTCCGTCCGCTCGATACAGTTTAAAATGAGACCCATCCGACCAGGCAACATGTTTCTAGTCATCAATAGCCGACTGTCGGTGCTAAAGGACCCAGGCAAGACCTAGAGCTTTGTCTCGTGTAGTCGTCAAGGGTACACGAGTGCGCCTGTGGTTCCGAAAGCCCATATCGGTGATGTTTCGTACAATGGTTCGCACGCTGACACTTGCTGATGCCCCAGCATTGAATTATGCAGCAATTTAAGGAAGGATTGCAGTCCTGTCACGTTGAACGATTCTCTTCAGTCGTCGTTGGTCCCGTTCTTGCAGGATCTTTTTCCGATCGCAGCGATATCGGACACTTGATGTTTCCCGGATACCTGATATTCACGGTACACTCGTGAAATGGTCGTATGGGAAAATCCCCACTTCATCGCTATCTCGAAGATGCTGTGCACCATTGCTGTACACCTTGTCTTTAACGTAGACCCACAAAAAGGAGTCGCATGTGTTGAGATCCGGAGAATACAGCGGCCAGTCGAGGCCCATGTTAGTGGCCTGTGGGTAACACAGAGCCAGAATGCAGTCCCCAGAGGGCACCTCCAAGATATCAAACACTCTCCTGCTTCGAGTCCAGCTCGGTATTGCCTGAACCACATCTTCTCTAAATCAGGATTCCATTGCATAACAGGAATGAAATCATCTTGAAAAACCCTCACGTACTGTTCGGTAGTCACCGTGCCATCAAAGAATATCGCACCAATTATTCCGCGACTGGACGTTGCACAACACGCAGTCACCCGTTGAGGGTGAAGAGACTTCTCGATGGCGAAATGCGGGTTCTCAGCCCCCAAAATGCACCAATTTTGCTTATTGACGAACCCATCCAAATGAAGGTGTGCTTCGTCGCTAAACTAAACCATACAGCGCATAGCAATTCCCATAATTCCCCGCGGCCAGCCTTGCAATTTGGACATCCTAAAGGAAACCGTTTGTAAGTCATTGCGATTTTATTTCATATTGTTCAATAATTAGCGGGTATGTAGGGTATGTAGTTGCAATCCTCTGTGGCAGGTAGAACGGTTTCAAGAGTGAATTGGAGTTTTTCGTGTTTAGTGCTATCATCAGGCATGATAGATTACATATAAGGGGCTTTAACAGCGTCATATACTTAGTAAACACCGCGAAGGACACTGAGATGGCGCGTAGTCCTGTGAGACAATGTTATCAGCAACTGACAGAGGTTGCAAGGGCCTCATTGTGATTCTCAGTTTGGCTGGCTGATCAAATCGTGTGATATCTAGTTTTTTAGGGTAAGTTGTGGACATTTGGATGTGATAGTGGTCAGATGTTGGACAGCGTAGGAACGTGAAAGTAGGTGGTCAAAGTTCCGCTCGATCACGTCTTCCCGCCGAGAGGAAAGATCGCTGTATGGTAGACGAAGCACATAGTAGCCCCTACACACCTGTCCCTGAAATCCAAGAACAAGTATGGACTTCCTGCAACATTCTCCGTCATCTTGCACAACTGGTCGGAGAACAGCGCCAGCCAAACTTGGGAGCTAGTATACCATGCGTAGGTTGCTGTCAACAGAACACGAGCGACTGCGTCCGGAGTGGTTGAGTGGCTGGCAAACTTGGACTGGTGATGAATGGCGTTGCATTGTGTTTATTGATGAACTGCAGTTGTATACCTCCCCGCATGTCCATCGTTGACGAGTATGGAAACGATCTTGGTAGAGATCCTATTCTTTCGAAGTTTTGGAGAGGCACAGCAGTGTTACTCCTAGTGTCGTGGCTTGGGGAGCCTTAAGGTATGGTTCAAATGGCTCTGAGCACTATGCGACTTAACTTCTGAGGTCATCAGTCTCCTAGTACTTAGAACTAATTAAACATAACTAACCTAAGGACATCACACACATCCATGCCCGAGGCAGGATTCGAACCTGCGACCGTAGCGGTCGCTCGGTTCCAGACTGTAGCGCCTAGAACCGCACGGCCACTCCGGCCGGCCCTTAAGGTATGACATCAGGTCACAGCTGGTAGTGATTAAGAGACTTCTGATATATAACAGTATGTGACTGACTTCCTGCATCCCCATGTGTTATCTCACATGTGACAAAATCATAGTGCCATTTCACAACAGAACAATGCTCGTCCATACATGGAATGTGTCTCTACGAACTCTCTGAAAAATGTTGAGGTACTCTCATGGTTAACACATTCCCCAGATCCGTCTCCGAAAAAAACATGTGTGGTTCATATCAGAAATTATCTCTATCCCAGCATCAGAAACCATAAATTAAGGACCAGCTCCAACAGCTGTGGGCCAGTTGCCTCAGGAAACCATACAACGGCTTTATGACACCCTTCCCAACTGAATAACTGCCTGCCTCAAGGCTAAAAAGTGGGGCACCGTTGTGCTAATAAATGGGCTCATGCAACCAAGTTCTTTATAAATTTTACTCTACTTTGTGTTCCCCGAATTGACATCACATAGCCTCTCAATCAATGAATTTTCACTTCGTTTGCTCCTTCCTTTCTAGGTGCTGAACTTCTTTTGTCGGACAGAGCATCTATACAGTCCTTGAAAATGTAGCTCCAAAAAGTTTTGGATAGTTATTAGAAATTTAAAATATCGTTACAGAAGATGGAATATTATTTATAAAATATGTCCTTATTCTAAAAAGCTGTTCTCATCTGTTGTGTAAAACTGAATTTCGCAGCACTTCTGTATGTCTGATGGGATTTTCCTGCTGGTCGCGCCGTTGTGGTTCAGCTGCGTATCCCTCGCCAGAAGAAGCTGACCCGCTGTGGGCAGCGGGTGACAAGTCATGGGGGCGGCGCCATGACGTGTGTGGCACAAAGACTACCCTTGATTTGTGTCGGGGTAGTTGGCATAAGGGGTTGCCACGGGACGCATCCGGCAGATTGGCGTACACTGAGAAAAACAAACTATGTACAAGTAAGCCCCGTGGAGTGGCGGGCAGCGTGGAAACAATAGCAGTGGTCTGCTGCAGCCAGCGCAGCTCGTGCCCTGCCGTGCTGTACCTCGGACCTTATTCAGCTGGGATAGAGTATAGTGGCTTCCTGTTTAAGTCCAGAAGCAGACACCGGCTCATACTCAGGAAGAAAGTGCCGTCTAGAGTCCAGTTATCGCGAGACAGAGCAGACCATAATGGGACTTGAGCTTTTGTGTGCCATGTTCCCTACGGCAAGCAACGATAGTTATCAAAGTTGGCTAACTAGACTACTGTGCAGCGGTGTGTGCTGGAATGGGCAAAACCAGCTTGGTTCAGTTTGTCTATAATGAAGCAAAGCGACTGTATGAGGATTTGAGTGCGTCAAAACTGTGCTTAAGTGTATTTTCACGGTGGTGCTGTGATGTCAAATTGTGTACCAGTTTGATCGTGAATCTTAAAACGTGGTGAGGACAGTGTGCAATGATTGTTACTGTATGGTAGTGCTGTTCCATGCGGTTTTATTGCCTTGTCGGTGTTTCTCTAGGAAGTGGTGAAGGCTGGTAATAGCGGAATGTAATTAATTATAATAAAACACTCTGCTTGTCCAATTTCACTTTAATGCGCCCTTGTTATTTACAGGCAGAAGCAAGTTGCCATTTCATTTCCGTGCTCTTTTGTAAAGTATCGGTAAGCGGTGGAAATATTGGTATTTGTATGTATATGATGTATGCACATATTTTAGAGTAACTTCTGAGGTACAGTATTTTTACCCAATTTAGAGATAAGATTATTAGAATACTATTGACTTGGAATATTGTTTTGAATCGTTATATCATCATATTACTCAGAATACTGGATTAATTTTTCCAAGTGGTTGAGTGCCAAAGGTTTGCCATTCGTATGCGCTCTGGTCTTATAATTTATGCATTCATATTAAAAAAAGAATGTATGTACAGTATTTATGTTTGTCTGAATGCATGAATGTATGTTACACATTTCTTCCAAAACCAACTTACCTACCTCAGTCAAACATGATACACATATCACTTACTGTCTGGAATAAACAATTGTAGGGATAAGAGCCACCTATCTATCAAAGTGGTGGGAATGGGCGTGATAAAGTTATGTAACCAACGATGCGCGGATACCCAAATTTTATTCATCCAGTGTCTGAAAATAAGAGCATTTAGTGACTTGAAACAAACTGTACACACAGTTTCATACTTTTACGAAACTTTTTCTTGGTTATAATCCCCGAAAATTGAAAAGAAAAATCTATCGCTTACAGCATTTTCGCCGCTCATGCAGTAAAACTGCGGCATCAGGCGTAGGATTTTAATTTATTACTTCTTTACTACTAACTCTATTCGCAACATATTTAACAGACAGTATTCAACATATACTACTAGATTTATCCGCAAAATTGTATCATTGTACTACCCATAGTTCAGGAGATATGACTTATGAAACATTAAACTATGTGAAAAAGAAACTGCACGGCGAAATTCGTTAGACGTGTAGGTTAAATATGTGTACAAATACGAGCGAAATATGTTTTAGTACTGGTACACAATATAATTTGCTAGAAATGGTACCGTGGTGGTCATTTTTTTCCATATGTTTCTGACAGCTAAAACTTGACTAATATGTAACGAATTTCTAATGTTCTGCTACATCACTTGGTAGGATGGCGCAGTGATTGAGACACGGTAGCATACTTTGTGAAGAGTGGGATTGAAACGCCTTTGTGGCACCTCCGATTTAAGTTTTCCCTTCCCCTAAATAACTTCATGGATATGCTAATATAATCACCCCACTTTATTTGCTTCTTTGTTAAACTGTGTACTGTAATGTCATCTTCCATTAGATCGTCGTCTCAGTTTTAAAAACTATATTTAGTTTACCGAAAGTGATCTGGACGATTTTTACATTTCTATATTTTCCTTTTGCTGTGCGACCACTTCTTAAGGACGTACACTAGGGTATATGTACTTTTTATTGAGTTAAAATTTTCCTTAGAGAGTCTGTTTTTAAGATACGTTCACATACAGTGTGCCATAACTATTAAAATTTGGTAAAACCGCGATTTCCTGCATAGGAGTCTGACAAATCCGATCGCTCGAATGCAACACACGCAATACTGCAATAGCTGCCGGCGACATAGGCGTCCTGTTAGTTTCGGTTAGTATCAGAGAGGGCATTAGTATCAACTAAAATACTATCTCAGTAAGATCTCTCTTCTTAACATGATTAGTCTATGGTAGACAGTGTGAAACACCTGTTTGCCACTCATCTAATTGTCATTTCGCTTGTTTTTTTATAAAAGTAAAGTTTGAGTGCTTGAAAAGGACAAACAAATGTATTTTTACGGATAGGAACGATTTCTTGCAAAACCCGCTACGACTGGTAAGCACAAGCCAGTTAAACTATATAATTACGTCAAAGGGAGAGTGTTTCGACATCGGCGAACTGCCGATTAAAGGTTTGTTTAATCTCAATCTTTAAAAAAAGCATAGATTGAAACTCTAAACTTTTTTTCCCAAAAGAACGTTTTTCAATTTGGCGGGAGCTGTATATAAGTCACGAAATATACGTCAACTACATTATACCGTTTGTAACATGTGGGTGAATTTTTTGTCCTATACTACGTAGGATTTTAGCAATATATTTCAATTTCTACTTCTGGTGCACGTTTTTATAACAACTTCTTTGTCGAAAAATTTGCTTTTGTTCAGAGAGCCGCTATGTTGTTAAAAACCTTTTTTAAAAAAAATATTCCTTTGCACTACGCTAAACAATACCACCAGTTTCAAAGCAGTTTTTAAAATTTTATTCTAGGTTGAAAATTGTGGCCTTCAGAGCTCTCACTAACCGTCCTCGCTCTCCGCGAAGACCTTTCGTCATTTCGTGTAGTGTCCTCTCGGTGCAAGTCTTTTTACTTAAAACAAATCCATAATACAGTATTATGGGTATAAAATGAAGTTCTAGAGTCAATTTTCTAATTTGTCAATTTACTGACAAAAAAAATCATGAATGTTGGTTCTAAAATTGAGCGTCACTCTCGTCTATTCTTTTCAGTACACTTACTCATCAGTTAGCTCTATGAAGCCATTGCTAATATGTTTAATTTTCTTTCCGTTGTGCTCACTTAGTATTATTTTAGTCTTACTACAATAAATTTTCAGCCCCATTAACTACTTTCATTTGTTTTTGATGTCTTTATACTGTAGATTTAGAATCTCCTTGCATGGCTCTATTTTCAGTAGTGAATTTTCCTCTGTCCATATACTAGTACAGGCTGAATTACCATCTTCTTTGTCGTAGGCTTTTAGCATAGATTTGGCTGAATCTGAGCCAACAGTTTTCTCAAAATGTATCGCTTACACTTATAGTGTTAACTATATTTGTACCAATACAATTTTGATGTAGAATGAAATGAATGTGTGCATTTCCCATCAAAATCTCGCATGTATATGGACTGTTGAATGTGAAGGTGGGGACAGTGAGAGGAGTAGGTAAGGTACAGCGGTACAGTCTGACGTCCATACACGATATTAGAAGGGCTTTTATAATAACAGTATCATTTCATAGCACTTCGCTGTTTGAAGTGTACTTATGGAAACTGCGACGTTAAACTGTAAGCGGCAGAGTGTACTTCACTACATAAAAGCGGCGGTGAGGACGCGCTCACGGGAGACGCGAGTAGAGGCAGTCAGATGTCCGGCGGGCTTGCCTAATTGCCAGGGTAATTACAGGCCTCGGCGAGAGTCAGCGAGCGCCGTGAGTAGCGCGGAACCCTAACAGGCAGCAGCCCATATTGCGATGCCTGACTCTTCTCATTCCTTCTCTTACGCTATTCCGACTACCGGCAGATGTCATATTTCTACACATTTTCCTCTCTCCGACACTTTCCTCACGCGTTAAGAAATAAAAACCAGTGGCACTACAAGTATTGTCATCTCAGAACAGTCGTTACAATGATTCAATGTGGCACTAATCCCAGTTTACCTTTATCTTTAATATTTGCCTTTTTCTTTAATTTATGACGTCTGGTACTTCCGAAATCGCGTACATGAGAGAGAATGCATGTCATCAGACTAAATTATTGGCTAGCGTTAACTGAACCGTATATGAAAACTTGCAAAGATCGTCTTTACTACCAACATGAGCATGTAGTTACGCCAGTACCATTTTGCTGTTGAAGTATGAAACTTGCCGAAATTTTGTTCACGTACACCACTGTTCTCGCTATATATAGAACTCCAAACATAGTTTACGTTGTGGTGAACATTTCGCCAAACTCGCAGTGAAATCAAATTCCCAACCGTGTTTGAGCCAATTTGAATTGCTTAGTAGTGATTTTATATGATGATCCGATAACTTTCATTAGAAGAGTTTACTTGTCCACTTATGTACGAATTTTTCTTCTTCTTCTTCTTCTTCTTATTTTTATTATTGTTATTATTATTATTATTATTATTATTATTGGGTTTGATTCCTTATGGGAAATAGTGGAGCCGAGCGACTGTATTCATTACAAGTAGTACAGGGTACAGCAATTTGTCACACCTGATGTCTACTGCATTTCCGTCACTGTATGGCCATCTTCAGTACAGCAAATGTAAGATAAAACGTGAAAAATAGTTGTATATGCACATAGTCCAGTTGGGACTACGTGCGTATATACGACGTGATGATATAAGTGTTTTTAATGTTTTAACTTACATTTAATGCACTAAAGATGGCCACACAATGACCGAAATCTAGATACGCACTAAACCATTTGCAACTGATTGCTGTACGCTCTACTACTTACCATTGCTATTATTATTACAATTATTATCGTACGCATCAATTACAAATCCAGTACACCTTTAAACAAAAACTTACATATGTGCAACTATTTACACTATATAAATATGAAATGGCAAAGACTACACACGAGGTCGGAAGACTCAGTCCAATGGAACGTCTTCCGCATGTTTCATGCAGACTGTCGACCCCACCAGGGAAATGTCTTTTAGGACACTCATTTGCAATTGGCTCATTGTCTCAATATCAGTGTAGTTACTAAAAGTGCAAAAGCTCCACTTTGCATATTTTATTTCTGCATACTTTCTCTAGACAGTTATCTGCTAAGTTGTACACACACCTTCCAAGGCTATTGAAAGCTGCAACTTTAAGACTTGGGTTGCAAATAAGTTCGTGGTTCCGGGTTTTCATGGCGTCACAAATCTCCATTTAGCATCCCGGCTGAATCCCACGGAAAGTATTTGGAGTCCTTCTTCATAGGCTGGTCATCTGGATTTGAGGCGTTTCCTAAACAGCGAGAGTAAATCTTCGCGAAGAGGTACTGACTCATTTTTGGAAACTTGCTGGCATATTTTGTAGGGAGCCACCTTTCGGTTAAGGTGAGTTGGACTGATGCTAGAACTGGCAGTCAGCACGTAGGTGTAGTTCTGACTGTACCACTAATTCTTCTCGTAGCTGTATTCAAATGAACGTCAACGTCTGTTACATGAGTGCTGCGGAGCCAAACTGGTCTGCAATTTTCCGCTGCAGAGCAGACCAACGCAAGGGATGCTCCGCGGAGAACTGATGAATTTGAGCCCCTTGTACTGCCAGGCAGCTTCCTCACCAGATTCACTCGTGTTTTACCTTCATAGCTATATTGGAAAGGTGTGTATGATATGTCAGGGTTCTGTCTAATGTGACACCAAATGCTTTGACTTATCGTTGTTTTTACTGTTGTAAGGAGTCTGTCAGAACTCTCCATTACATTGAAAACAATATATCCAACTTAACGCTATTCTCTGCATTGTGTAAGCACTCATATATCGATAGTAACAATATGAGGGCGAAACATGGGAGCGCAATTCTAAGTATTGTTGTGAGAAGAGGTCTGTGTGCGAGAACGGAAGTAATAGTGTCGGTCGAGAGACAGAAGACGTGTCACGCTGCCCTGACGTCGGTAATGGTAGATCTTACCACACTCAAGGCCTGATTTCATTTATATAGCCAGGAGGGATTTAGATGGCTTAACTACGCTTGAAGATGTAATTCAAGATAAAATTCGCAAGCATAGCACAACAGCAATTGCATGGTTAGGCTCTTGATTGGTAGTCAGAGTTTGCAATAATCCTATGATTTGCTTGTCAGTTAAAGAAGCCTCCTTATCTTCCAAATAATAATAATTATTCTCCACATCTAATTAATAAATATACTGTGGTTATTAGATGTTAATGTAACTTGAAATCGAAATAATTTGTTAATCTGGCCATTATTGATATCTACGTCATTGTTATGGTCATTGTCTATTATTGATTTCTGAATTTTAAAGAGACTTAATTTATGAAGTCCCTTCTCACAAGTTTTTAGTAGTTAACAAGACCTAACAAACTCTTATTAAATTCATTCCTAGTAATAATAAGCTTCAGCCGCATGCTGCTGCATGCTGCATGCTGCATGCTGCTGCGAATTGCTGTAAACCTTATGGCAAAAGACAGTCATCTAAAGAGGTGAGTGCAAAACTTAGGGCCAAAACAGAGACACTGACACACCACAACATGTCATGTACACTAATCCAGGAAATTATGTTGCACAAATCAGATTCCCCGTCACTTGTAAATTCTTTTGCGAAAACGCAGTCACATAGCTTATCCAAATGTTAGTTTTAAGTTTCTCATGTAACAATCTGTTCAGAGCTTTAATGACAGTGGAGCTGACACTCATACAACACACACACAGTGTCATTCAGGTTTGATTCCGTTTATTGATAGTTCAGGTTGCTTATCGAGTCCAATTCCACTGACGAACATAGGCATATTGTTGTAGCTACTTTACATATTGGTTGCATATACGTTGCACTGTAACGACAGAGCCAAACTGTGGGATGGTCATTGCTAGTAAAACGATTAGAGAGATGGAAAAGATATACTTGTGGTTTAGAATAATTACGCTTAATTCGTCATTTTTGAAATATTCATAGAGTTTAGTGAGGCTGTTTGTTGGGTATTCTTCACATTCATAAACATCTTCCCTCTGATATCAAACTGCAAGGTCATCTGTGTATTGGAATTTCCGTCAGTTCAAAATCTAAACTGAATAACTTCTACACATCATGAAACGAATATAAAATTAAGTCAATGGTCTGTTGAAATCGTTGTGTTAATTATTTACTTCGGTGACCACAGGGTTGTGCCCTTAGTACTTCGTCTGTGTCGTGTCGAATGAGGTGTATCTCGAAAGTGCGTCTCTGGCCAGGAATTTCATTATTACGAGGCAATTCTGAGCTGTGATACTGAGACACTTATGAATAAAGTGCACCGATATTACATTCAGTTTAAACCAGCTATTGTTACAAATAATCTACTGCGCAAATAAAAATCTGCTAGGAACGCATCTGAAACAGAATGAATTATCATGCTATAGCGGAGTGTGAGCTGAATTCAAACTTTCTGTCAGATAAAAGCTTTGTGCCGGACCGAGACACGAACCTGCGACCTATCCCTTTCACAGGGAAGTGGTCTACGGACTGATACTATTCGCTTCATACGATCTTGGCTTACCAGCTGACCCAAACGTGGTGACCATATATAGCGAACTTCAATCTTCGTATGAATTGTCACACAAATTAACGAACCATGACCTGCCGCTCTATATACCTTCTTAACAAAGATCTCGTAGATGCATTGACATATATCTTTAACTATTTAGCTGGATCGTTGTTGTAATTGGTAGTTTTGCTACTCGAAACCGAAAGGGTAGAAAATTATCAGCAATGAATATATTCATGTCTTCACTCATACCACCAAGTTTTTGAACTACTATATATCTTTACGTGCAAGTCCTTTCTTAAAGATTCCGCACAAAACTTAGCTTTGTGAATGGGTCATCCGAAGTTCTTTTCAGAGACTCTAATTATCACATCGGTTATTAGCTGTCATGTAGAGGTGTACTTTGATGCCAGACTCCACACTTTATGCTTTTCTTTATTTTTCTTGTTTATACATATTCATTTGGACGCTTGGTATGCGTAAAATTCGTTTCAATAGTATTTTTTTCAAGGGTTTTGCAAAAAATCTCTTACGGTGAGTTGCTTCTGTTTCAAGGTCGTCTACTAATGCAATGAATTTATCCATTTCTTGAGGCAATGACTAAACACGAAGAATGTTCCTTTATTTGTCACCACACTTTTCACTTCCATTATTTGTGTGCCGATTCTCTCCATTCAAAATCGTACAGCTGAGTGTAATGCGAGCGACAGCCTGATAAAGGAACTGTGCCCAACGTCATTCTTTTCTGCGAACTGGTAGAGGAAGGACGGTGCCCTAGGTGCTTCGCTAAAATGTCTGAGTACAACCGAGGCTTAATAAATATTCCATGGAAATGCGGTAGTACACATGGATGAGCGCTTGCTCTTGGATGTGTAGATTATCTGCTGTTATTTATTCATCTGTTTTAATATTTCAAAAGTATTTCGTCATTATGTGGTGATAAATTTATTTATATTGAATGTGAATGAATGTCCGCTGTACCTCAGATACGAAATAGTAATAAACTAACAGTAAATATACCGAGCTTGCATATATTCCAAGGTGGAATTGCTGCTGTCACATAAGGAAAAGAAACAATCATTTCTTTGTTTTCTAGGAAGTAAAGCATAATGGCGATCCTCTTATATACTATTTAATTTGTTTCTATAGTATCACAGAGCGTTATATTATGCAGTTGATATCCAACATGGCTTCCTTTAATCGATGATTTAGAAAGTGACTTGATAATGTGGAGAAGAAATGGGAGTACTACTGTAATAAAGAACATTCGGGGAGCGTAAATTCGAAGAAGAGTCGAGGAACATGTTACTTCCTCCAGCACACGTCTCGTGAAATGGCACGACAAGAAAGTCAGTGAAATTAGACGCACGGAAGTTTATTGTATTCGTTCTCTTATGTAGTACTCGCGAATGGAACGGACAAGGAGCAAAAGTTTAGTGCTGTCAGAATACTGTCTGCAAGGTGGCTTCCGGAATGTGGATGTAGACGTAAATCTAGAATTATGTGTCGCTACCAACTTTATGCGGCATTTTAGCTGTCAAGAATGAATAAAGATCTCCAACGTATTGCTGTTGCCACCAAGCAAAATGTGGTAGCTGCATTTAACTATTTGTAACTGCGTCTGTAGGACTCCAATATACACCAAACGTCCAATGATTTGCCATGTGTCTCATGGATTTTCATAACTGAACTCGGTGGATTCAGATTACTGCACGACTTCACTGACACACTTATGAAGACGTGATAATCATCAACAAATAAGAAGAATAATGAAAATACCCCACGACGTACTTCACCCGTCTGCTGAAGGAGGCTGGAAAAATTTTCTGCTTAACGGCCCGGCCTACAGCCTCGTAAAAGTATTCGCGCCGGCGTGCACAGAGGCAAGGCCGATGAAACGGGTTTAAATGAATAGCGGCCTGGATTCCAATTACGTGGGCAGCCCGGCGTAGGCACGGAGAAGGCGTCTGCGCGCAGGTGGAGACAATGGAGTGCCAATAACACTGAAAGAGGAGGGCGGAGTCGCTGTGCCGCCGGGGGTGGGCGGCGCGGAAAGAAGTGAAAATTAGAAATGTTTTCGACGGCGATGAGTTTCTCTTGAAAGGCGCATTGGCAGCGCCGCTCTTGATGCGGCGAAAGGGCCGCCTCCGCCGCCATTACCAGAGGTTTTAATGAAGCCGCCGTCGCGGGCGCCGGCAACCACCGCACGCCCCGCACAATGCGCCAGAGAGCAAAACACGCCGGCACCCTCTCGTGCGCCTCCACCCCGGTGCGCCCCCGTCGGCTGTCGTCACAGTGTTAATACGCGACTCGAGACATTCGTTAGCTGTCGAGAGTGCGGTGCCACAGAAAGAGACTGTTGATATCTGTGGCCTCCTAGGAGCTCTTAGAACTGCGATGCGGCGGTGCTGAATACAGAGGAGCGGCGCGTAATGACACATAACGTCTCTCAGGGCCTGCGTCAGGTAGTTTCACTCCTATTTATTTATAAACTTATTCACATTCGTGCTTCACATACACGAAGAGCCTCGGAGTGAAGGTGTTTTCACGCACCGTGTAACTCTCCAGGCGATTCTCACTCCTTGCAGAAAGTGTGGCAACTAACTGCCAACATTCATTCCGCCACCATTCACCGTTATTATTTTCTTTAGCGTATGATTAGCATCACGTCACAGAAGGAAACATTTTTTTTTCTTTAATAATGCATATATAGATATTTAACACATAAAAAAGAAAGTTGTAGTTATTGGATGATTAACGTTGCAGTATTTACAAAGCGGAGAAGGTCACAGGCCGTGTGGCCAATAAGGGATCGTTTTGGGCACGTACGTATGATGGTTTGAACAGTTTGTCGTTTGCGCCAAAGGGACAGATTGGGGCGATGTTGTTAATCTTCACATCTTCCACTATTTGTCATTCTATCGAGTGCACATCACTTCTTACGATGCTCTTCGAACACTCGTGGCAGAGTATTCAGCTGTTTTGGGGTACCTTTATTCTGACATGCCGGACGGAGTGGCCTAGCGGTTCTAGGCGTTACATTCTGGAACCGCGCGACTGCTACGGTCGCAGGTTCGAATCCTTCCCTCGGGCAAGCATGTGTGTGATGTCCTTAGGTTTGTTAGGTTTAAGTAGTTCTACGTTCTAGGGGACTGATGGCCTCAGAAGTTAAGTCCCATAGTGCTCAGAGCCATTGAGCCATATTCTGACATATTTCTGTCCATCGGTCTTCTGTTGTTGCTCCGTTGTCCTCTAGAGATTGTCTGGGTGGCGATAGCGAAATCTGTTTTTACTGCGTACAGAGATGTCTTCAAGTATAGGGAGTTAAGGATCACCACCTATTTTTGTAAACTCCCGTTTGAGAACAGCTTCACCGCGCAAAAATGGGGGAACTAAGAGGCTGAGAATAGGCAGGTATTTGTTATTGTGCCTGTGATGGCGCACCTAGTCTGGTTGAGCTTCGGATCGACAAATCTGGTGCACGGGCTTTTGATTCTGCCACAGGGTACATCAGTCCAAGAGCAGATGTCCTTAGTGCTGCAGCTGACGATCCCCATGTCGCGGCACAGACTTTCTGCAGGATGTTGTTTCTCGACTTCACCTAAGAGGCAGTTTTCAGCAAGTAGTCTTTGTACCTGAGCGTTTGTCAAGAGTGGTCCCTAGGTAACGTGGACATTTGTGATGGCACATAACCTAAGCTGTACGTGTCCCATGCTGGGTTTTAAACGATACTGGCGCCCGACAATCTTGGCATACATCACATCGCCACACATCACTCACCTTAAATGTTGCTCTCTATATTATTATATTACTGATAATATGCGTTAAGGTATGTCTTCTGAACATACTCTTGTTTCACATAAGCTGTTTGCACAACTATTTTTCCACAACTACTGTATCAAATACCTCTTTACTCCATGCATTATCTACAGAAAATGTTTCGAGGCCGGATTAATAAAAAATATGGACAACATAAGATTGTGATTTTAATGCTTCAGGTCTACTACAGCCTCTTCCCACTTGACTGCAACGTGTGAATCTGTCAAAAATTACTGTTCTGGGACGCTGGTCAGCTCGCGTGCCACATTGGCTTGAAAATCTTTTATGTTGTCATAGCGTTGGCCCTTCACGTGAATTATTGCGCTTTATCTTTTCTGGCAGGTTATTATTGATAACACGCGTGATAATTATTTCCAGAATGTAGTCCCCTTATTTTAAATGATAATTAATTGAAACCCTCAGCTGCTGACAGGTGTTGTTGATATACCTTGATGGGGACAGCTGAAAATGCGTGCCTCGACCGGGATTCAAACTCGGGACCTCCTGCTTACATGACAGACGCTCTATCCATCTGAGCCACCGAGGACACAGATGAATAGCGCGACTGCAGGGATTTATTCCTTACACGCTTCCCGTGAGACCCACATTCCCACCTGTCCACAATCTACATATGTAATGTACCTAATACATATTTGCCCATCCACTCATCACTTGCGCATACTAAGGTGACGATTCCCGTAAGAGTTCGGGCAACCTGTGCGCATTCGCTCAGACAAAGGTCAATTCACTCAGACAAAGGTCAATGGCTGGGTAGCCTTTAACTACATATGTAAGATAGTAACTGTTGTCGAAAGAACATATACCATTGATGACCGTGCAGCTTCTCTAGAATAAATGGTAATTAAGTGAAACCCTTATTTTACTTTTGAGTCAAGTTCGGCAGACGTTCACTCGTCGTTTCCGTTCGAGACTCAAGATGTGCTCAAGAAACCCTGTACGTACTTTTCTCTTGTTGAAAACTTTATGGAGAATGTATTGAGCTCTTGATTTAGAGACATTGCACCATTGCGATTTGTGATACAGCAACGTTGACACAGTACGGCCGTACGTCCTCTACATAACACTGCCTGCTCACAACTGAACGATCGAATGCGTGTCTGTTGTTTATAGCCTTCACGCTGCCACCGTAGTTACTGCACTGACGTTGGTTATACGTCAGGAATAAAATGAGTCTCGGAACTTTTTGGACTATTGATTCAATTCTACAACATCAGGATTGTGTATTAGGTACTCTGTCCTGAGGAAGTCTGATTTTCGTACAGCAAAAAGATTCTTGTGTAGATCTTTAGAAATGAAATCGTTAATTGTAGCTATTTTCCACATGCATTTGTTGCTGAAATTCGTTTTCAGTGCTGTCTTTTCACTCCCCACGCGTAAATTGCTTTATTTATTTCCTCTTAACCCTATTTCTTACACTGTAGGTAGTTGAATCTTCTTCTGTTTCTTCTTGAATTTTCACCAACCTGTTTGCAGTATATAGAGTTACTCTTGCATTCTACTTCAGCACGCACTTTAGATACATTTACTAATTCCCAGCCCAAACAACATGCAAAGTAGCATTTAAACCATTACTTTATCCTCCAACTACGATTCATGACGTGTAATAGTTCTCCGCTTCCTCTATTGCATCTTAAATCTCGGCTATATGGTGTATTGCAAAATCAAATCCGCGGTAGAAACTTGTTGCCTTAATGGAGCCACAGCAATAGCATGCTTACCCTATGAACGCAATGTAAAATAATGTACAGCAGAGTGCAAATTAGGATAGATTCGCAGAATTATAAGAGGCACTCAGATTAAAGGGAGACAGATGGAAAGAAAGTAAGTAAGCCGTTCATTATATCGATAGTAATCGCCATAACTGTTAGCATATTTATCACACTGTGAGCGAAGACGGTCGATGGCTTCATGGGAAAATGTTCGCGGTTGCCTACGAAACCATGATCGTACCCAGGCGTGCACCTCTTCATCCGGAGCAAATCTACGGTCACGAATGTCTTTCTTTAAGTCTCCAAAAATATAGAATTCGCATGGGGAGAGAACGAGGCTGGTTGGAGCATGTTCATGGACCTCCCAGCGAAACTTCTCCAGTCTACTTGAAGTTTGCAGTATGTGGACCCGTTCACAACGCATTCACGCCTGGGTCCAATCATGGTTCTATAGGCAACTGCAGACAATTCTCCATAAAGGCACTGACTTCTTGGCTCGTATCGGGATAAATGTATTAAAAGTTAGGGCGATTACTTTTGAGACAATGACCAGTTTACATACTTTTGTCCATCTGTCTTGTTTTCATTTGACTGCCCCTTATAACTGTACTTGTAGGTAGAGTTGCTGTCTAGCAATGGGGTACACAGAGGCCACTGGCATTGTCCTCGATTGGTCGCCATATTCTCCGGATCACAACCCATACGACTACTTTTTGTGGGGCTACATTAAATACAGTACAGCAATAACCCCAAAGGCATTGCTGAGCTGAAAACAGCTTTTCAAGTGCTATCGACAGCATCGATGTCGCGAGACTTCAGCGGGTCCTGCAGAATTTCGCTATTCGGTTGCGCCACATCATCGCCAATGATGGCAAGCATATCTAACATGTCATAACGCTAAATCCGAATAGCTACAGTGTCGTTTACATGTTGAATAAAGTGTGTGTGCGCTATAGTTTATACCTAATTTACATTTTTTTCATATAGTTACGTAATATATTTATGAATAAGACAAAAATGTCTTGCATAGCCATCGCAGTGATGTTTGATAGAGTTATTTTTATTATTTTACTTTTTTGTCGAGGGAACTTCGTTTTCTAGCGCTGTCATCATAAATCTGGTTTATTTTCTTTATTTTTACCACAACGTCCTTGCGTTTTACTTTACAAATCATCAATTTTCGAATATAACCCGAACATTGACAGTTTCAGTTTTGCTATAAATAGTGTTTATTTTTAAGTAACGAACAGAAAGATAGCTATGCAGAACGAATATATTCTGTAGGTTACCCAGCTCTTCGTGTATCCACACTCAGTTTCTAGGTGGTTCACCACTTCCAGTTTTTAGGGGAATCTAGTAAGATGCGATCGCGTGTGTAAAGGAAGCGATCGTTGTGAGGTAACGCCCGATAGGTATGCAACACACCTAATGAACAGGTGATGCTGGTGCGTACTAGGTTTACGATATTCTATGATAGCCTACGGTAGGTTTACAGCTCTGGTTGTAGGGCCTGTTAAATTCAAAGTAACGGTCCCTTTCACACTACATGTAACTAAGTTTTGCACTACTCAAACTGCAACTTTGTCAAATTATTGACTTGAAGAAGGATGGGAAACAGAGCTGTCACCGGCCCTTTGTTTGTCCCGTAAACACCTTGCGCTTTCGGCCCGAGAGTAGTAGGCTGGCTACGCTGCAAGGAAGGGCGGTGGGCCGGCAAAGCGCTCCGGCGGGACCGCTCGCCGAAGTTGGGCGAGGAGGAACTGCGTAATACACTTGCTGCCGCCGCCGCCGCCGCTGCCTGTGCTGCGCCTGTCCCCGCCACCGGCAATGTAATTACCTGACGGCGTCTCAGCCTCGGGGCTGGCGGCTGGAGCGCAGCCAGCAGACTCAGCAGCGGCGCCGGCCGCTGATGGTGCTCAGCGACGGCCTCAGCGCTGTTCTACTCCATTCTACTCTAGGGCAGGCAGGCCGCCTGCTGAGCGAGCGCCATACACGCGCCACGGCGACCGCCCCTCCAGGCACGCGCTTCCACAAAGCCCCGGCCTATCTTAAAAAGACTCGAGACCCTGCATTTTCTCTGTGTTCCGCGAATTTAATGCTTTAATCTGCCGTGACAGGACAACGCAGACAGTTAAAGAGAGTTGAAGTTTATATGACCTGACGGTCAGTGACTTTTTTGATTAAAGCATATTGTGTTGTTACCTTCTTCAGTCCGAAGACTGGTCTGATGCAGCTCTCCATGCCAGTCTATCCGCAACCTACATCCATCTGAACGTGGTTACTGTACTTAACCAAGTTCGTAACTGAGTGGTCGGCGTAGATGACTGCCTGCGAAGGATTCGGTTTCGATTCCTTGTACTGACAAGGACTTTTTCTCGGCCTCGTGAAGCCAACTGAGGAGCTACTCGACCGAGTAGTAGAGTCTCCACGGTCTGGAAAGTCTGCAAACTGTCGGGGGAGCGGTGTGCTGACCACATGCCCCTCCATACCGTAGCCGCATGACGCTGCAAGGCAGAGGACGACACGGCAGTAAATTAGAGATCCTTCATGTCTCACAACGTGTCCTACAAATCACTCCCTTCTTTTAGCCAAGTTATCACACAAATTTATTTTCCGTTTAATTTTTTTCATGATGTCCACAGTGATAACATGACCTACCGATCAAGTCTTCAGCATTCTTCTGTGACACCACATTTCAAAAGCTTCTATTGTCTTCTTGTCTGAAATGCTAATCGTTCGCGTTTCACCTCTGCACAAGTCTGCACGCCAGACAAATAACTTCAAGAAAGACTTCCGAACCCTCACATTTATATTCGATGCCAACATATCTCTCTTCTTCAGAAACGCTTTTCTTGGCATTGACACTCTGCATTTTATATTCTCTCTTTATCGGCCGTAACAAGTTATTTTGCAAACCAAATAACAAAATTCTTCTGCCGCTTTATGTGTCTCGTTTCCTAATATAATTCCATCAGCATCGCTTGATTTAATTCTACTACATTTCATTACCATTGATTTGTTTATTCTTTGCTGTTTCCTCTCAAGACCCTGTCCATTCCGTTTTCAGCTGTTCTCCAAAATCCTTTGCTTTCTCTGATAGAATTGCAATGTCGCCAGAAAGCCTTAAAAGTTTTCATTTTTTCTCCGTGAACTTTAATTTGCTTTCCTAATATCTCGTTACCTAATTACAGTCTGGTTTCTGCACACGTTCTAAATAATCTTTCACTCTCTGTATTTTTTCGCCTCTGTCTGCTGAAGTTCGCCGACGTCCTTCCGACAGTGGTAACAGCGGTCCTGTCACATCACCGAAGTAAAGCGCTGTTGGTCCTGTCTACCTCTTGGGTGGGTGACCCTCTGTGTCTGCCGAACTCTGTTGGCAAGTGTGGTGCACTCAGCCGATGTGAAGGCAATTGAAGGACTGCTTGACTGAGAGGTACTGGCTCCGGTCACGAAAACTGACAACTCTCGGGAGAGGGGTGTGCTGACCACATGCCTCTCCATATCTGCAGTCGGTTGGTACCGTTGCCCCTTTCGAGGCCTGTTCGGAAGAAGTTACCTGCTGAATTTCAAACACTGTAGTCCTGTGAACAGTCTCAAAAGTTTTCTCAGACTCTACAAATATTATAAACGTAGATTTCCCTTTCTTCAGTCTATCTTCTAACAAAAGTCGTAGGGTCAGCATTGCTTGACGTGTTCCTGGGTTTCTCTGGAACCCAAACCCTGATCTTCCGTGGGGTCGGCCTTCGTCAGTTTATCGATTTGTTAAAATGATGATGTGGTAGTATTCACACTTCTCAGCACCAGCCCGCTTTGGAACTGGAATTATTACATTCTTCCTGAAGTCTAGGAGAATTTCGCTTGTCTTATATATCTTGCACACCAGGTGGAATATTTTTTTCGTGCCTGGCTCTCGCAAGGATTTCAGTACATCTACCATAGTGTAATGTTATGGCAACTGAAATACAGGTGTGCGTTCCTTCTTGTTTTTCACACTAAATAAATAAATGTCGTGTGACGACGACCTGCCGTCGGGTAGGCCGTTCGCCTGGTGCAAGTCTTTCGATTTAACGCCACTTCGGCGACTTGCTCGTCGATTGGGATGAAATGACGATCATTAGGACAACACAACACCCTGTCCCCAAGCGGAGAAAATCTCCGACCCAACCGGAAATCAAACCCGGCACTTCGGATTGGCATTCTGTTGCGCCTACCACTCAGCTACCGGGAGGCGGATGTTTTCCGCAAACATGACTCATTGCTTTACCTCATTTCTTTACGAGGTGCATTCAAGATCTAAGGCCTCCGATTTTTTTTTCTCTGGACTGGAAACAGATACAAATATGCGCATTGTTTTAAAATGAGGCCGCGTTCATTGTCAATACGTCCCAGAGATGGCAGCACCGCACGGCAGAATGAGAACTGTTTTAAATACTTAAAATGGCGACGTTTTCCTTACTTGAACAGCGTGCAATCATTCGTTTTCTGAATTTGCGTGGTGTGAAACCAATTGAAATTCATCGACAGTTGAAGGAGACATGTGGTGATGGAGTTATGGATGTGTAGAAAGTGCGTTCGTGGGTGCGACAGTTTAATGAAGGCAGAACATCGTGTGACAACAAACCGAAACTACCTCGGGCTCGCACAAGCCGGTCTGACGACCTGATCGAGAAAGTAGAGAGAATTGTTTTGGGGGATCGCCGAATGACTGTTGAACAGATCGCCTCCAGAGTTGGCATTTCTGTGGGATCTGTGCACACAATCCTGCATGACGACCTGAAAATGCGAATAGTGTCATCCAGGTGGGTGCCACGAATGCTGACGGACGACCACATGACTGCCCGTGTGGCATGTTGCCAAGCAATGTTGACGCGCAACGACAGCATGAATGGGACTTTCTTTTCGTCAGTTGTGACAATGTATGAGACGTGGATGCCATTTTTCAATCCAGAAACAAAGCGCCAGTCAGCTCAATGGAAGCACACAGATTCACCGCCACCAAAAAAATTTCGGGTAACCGCCAGTGCTGAAAAAATGATGGTGTCCATGTTCTGGGACAGCGAGGGCGTAATCCTTACCCATTGCGTTCCAAAGGGCACTACGGTAACAGGTGCATCCTACGAAAATGTTTTGAAGAACAAATTCCTTCCTGCACTGCAACAAAAACGTCCAGGAAGGGCTGCGCGTGTGCTGTTTCACTAATACAACGCACCCGCACATCGAGCTAACGTTACGCAACAGTTTCTTCGTGATTACATCTTTTAAGTGATTCCTCATGCTTCCCACTCACCTGACCTGGCTCCTAGTGACTTTTGGCTTTTTCCAACAATGAAAGACACTCTCCGTGGCCGCACATTCACCAGCCGTGCTGCTATTGCCTCAGCGATTTTCCAGTGGTCAAAGCAGACTCCTAAAGAAGCCTTCGCCGCTGCCATGGAATCATGGCGTCAGCGTTGAGAAAAATGTGTACGTCTGCAGGGCGATTACGTCGAGAAGTAACGCGAGTTTCATCGAATTCGGGTGAGTAGTTAATTAGAAAAAAAAATCGGAGGCCTTAGAACTTGAACGCACCTCGTAGTTCAATAATGGCCATTGAAGAATACATTAAGTAGCAGTTACCCAGTAGGGGAAGCCTCCTATTCCTCCAAAAATATTTGTTTTCTGTTACTGACAGACTGCTTTCTTTTCAGTCATGTTCCGTTTCTGTTCATCATGGAAGTTCTATATGTTATTGACCTACATCTAATTTAGTCTGAAAAGTTAATTTTATCCATCTCATTCAAAATCCTTTCTCATGTTCCTACTCATTTGACGAAAGCCTTAGTTCTGATTACAATTAGTTCTTCATAATAACTGAAGTAAATGTAATTTGACATGTAACCGTCTTTTCTGTACCTAGAAAGTGGACAACAATGAACGAATAAATAACTGTGAATTACCTTAAAAAACTTTTTTGTGCGTTCTAATCGACTTCACAAAAGTTTAGTCTTCTTTCCCTAATCGACGCGGTAACTCTATAATTTTGCTACTTTCCTCGTAACCGGTAGTGTTATGCAACACTCCCGAAACACAGAATAGTCACGTGATTTCGAAATGTGGTAAAGTATTATGACAAGATAGCAGTGGTTAGCGGTTATGTGCCCGTGGTCGTATTCAAGACATCGTTGATTTCAGAAATACACTACTGGCCATTAAAATTGCTACACCACGAAGATGACATACTACAGACGCGAAATTTAAACAACAGGAAGAAGATTCTGTGATATGTAAGCGATTAGTTTTTCAGAGCATTCGCACAAGGTTGTCGCCGGTGGCAACACCTACAACGTGCTGACATGATGAAAGTTTCCAACCGATTTCTCATACACAAAAAGCAGTTGACCGGCGTTGCCTGTTGAAACGTTGTTGTGATGCCTCGTGTAAGGAAGAGAAATGCGTACCATGCCGTTTCCGACTTTGATAAAGGTCGGATTGTAGCCCATCGCGATTGCGGTCCATCGTATCGCGACATTGCTGCTCTCGTTCGTCGAGATCCAGCAGAATTTGGAATCGGTGGGTTCAGGAGGGTAATACGGAACGCCGTGCTGGATCCCAACGGCCTCGTATCACTAGCAGTCGAGATGACAGGCATCTTATCCACATGGCTGTAATGGATCGTGCAGCCACGTCTCGAACCCTGAGTCAACAGATGGGGACGTTTACAAGACAACAACCATCTGCACGAACAGTTCGACGACGTTTGCAGCAGCATGGACTATCAGCTCGGAGACCATGGCTGCGGTTACCCTTGACGCTGCATCACAGGCAGGAGCACCTGCGGTGGTGTACTCAACGACGAACCTAGGTGCACGAATGGTAAAACGTCATTTTTTCTGATGAATTCAGGTTCTGTTTACAGCATCATGATTGTCGCATCCGTGTTTGGCGACATCGCGGTGAATGCACATTGGAAGTGTGTATTCGTCATCGCCATACTGGCGTATCACCCGGCCTGATGGTATGGGGTGCCATTGGTTACACGTCTCGGTCACCTCTTGTTCGCATTGACGGCACTTTGAAGAGTGGACGTTACATTTCAGATGTGTTACAACCCGTGGCTCTACCCTTCATTCGATCCCTGAGAAACCCTACATTTCAGCAGGATAATTCACGGCCGCCTGTTGCAGATCCTGTACGGGCCTTTCTGGATACAGAAAATGTTCGACTGCTGCCCTGGCCAGCACATTCTCCAGATCTCTCACCAACTGAAAACGTTTGGTCAATGGTGGCCTAACAACTGGCTCGTCACAATACGCCAGTCACTACTCTTGATGAACTGTGGTATCGTGTGGAAGCTCTATGGGCAACTGTACCTGTACACGCCATCCAAGCTCTGTTTGACTCAATGCCCAGGCGTATCAAGGCCGTTATTACAGCCAGAGGAGGTTGTTCTGGGTACTGATTTCTTAGGATCTTTGCACCCAAATTGCGTGAAAATGTAATAACATGTCAGTTCTAGTATAATTTATTTGTCCAATGAATACCCGTTTATCATCTGTTTTTATTCTTGGTGTAGAAATTTTAACGGCCAGTAGTGTAGTAGAAAATCGTTGTATTCATTCAAATATAAATTGATTCAAGTGTCTCTAAGCACTATGGGATTTAACATCTGTCCCCTAGACTTAGAACTAATTAAATCGAACTAACCTAAGGACATCACACACATCCATGCCCGAGGCAGGATTCAAACCGGCAACCGTAGCAGCCGCGTGGTTCCAGACTGAAGTGCCTAGAACCTCTCGGCCACCGCAGCCGGCCATTGAAATATAAGGCATCGCGAAGGTTACATGCAAGACATATCGTACTTAAGCTTTATGTGGGAACCTTGAAGATTATACATGGAAAAAGCTTTGCCTTTGTCACAAAATATTTTTCATATTAAAACAAAATGTATTTAAACAATGTCTTTATTTTCATATGGTGATTACGGTCGGAAATATCCTAATATTGTTTGTTGCTTTTGTCGTTGATGATCTGCATTTCTTCTTGGTGTAGCAATTGTAATGGCCATCAGTGTACATTTGTTGGAAAGTGAGGTAGTAAATCGATGAGTGAAGTGCAGTCCAACGAAGTCAGTAATCTTTCACATAATGTAACACATTACTCTGCGTGTCTCCGAGATGGTATAGTCAACAACGATAGAGTGATTAAAATCTAATGAGAGATTATTTGCTTCATAGCAGAATCAGAACACACTCACGCTACTCGAAGCAAGTGGCGTTGTGCAATGCTGACGGAGAGGGCCGTCCTGCGAAGCAGAGCAAAGCGAGAGGCGCTGCAGGGCGTCTGGCAGGCGGGCTGATGTAGCAGGCAGCTCGTTGCCAGGAGACGCGACGGGCGACGGGCGACGGGCGCAGCTGTGGCCACTCGCTGCTCTGTTTGCCGAGCCGTCACTCACGCGGGAGGGCGGAACGAGTGGGGCTCCTCCAAGGCGCTGCTTGGGCGCTGCCCATACACTCCCAATAGCACCAGCTATAGCCTTACTCAACGGGAAAAAAGGATTTGCAATTTTTCTCTCGAAATTCGGTCTGCACCCTCTTTTTGTCAGCTTCCTGAACGACGTTTTCTTCCCACCCATCACCCGACATCCTTATCGACCCACGATATCCTCTGTTTCAGCTCGTACGTAGTAGACCTATTGCCACACCAGCGATTGATTACAATGATACACAGTGTGTTTCAATGGAATAAGAAATGGTTTAGGAGGTGATATTATAGAGTAATTCGAATAAAGGATTCCAACTTCTATCAATGGACTCCTTCTACAACACTATAAACCGCAGGAAAAAACACAATTTTGTAATTATTAGGGCGTGTTGTATTTCCGTTTTCGATTACAACCATCCCATTGTGCTACAGTATTTCTACAGCCTTTAACTGTCGAAAATCCAATGTCTATACAATTTGGTTGAAAATGAAGTGTAGCCGGCTGCGGTGGCCGTGCGGTTCTAGGCGCTTCAGTCCGGAACCGCGGGACTGCTACGGTCGCAGGTTCGAATCCTGCCTCGGGCATGGGTGTGTGTGATATCCTTAGGTTAGTTATGTTTAAGTAGTTAAATAAGTTCTAGGGGACTGATGACCTAAGATGTTAAGTCCCATAGTGCTCAGAGCCATTTGAACCATTTGATCCAAAATGAAGAGTATATTTGGTACATTGCACGAAGGGTGCTCATTCGTCCATAGTTCTACATCTACATCTACATTTATACTCCGCAAGCCAACCAACGGTGTGTGGCGGAGGACACTTTACGTGCCACAGTCATTTCCTCCCTTTCCTGTTCCAGTCGTGTATGGTTCGCGGGAAGAACGACTGCCTGAAAGCCTCCCTGCGCGCTCAAATCTCTCTAATTTACATCCGTGATCTTCTCGGGAGGTATAAGTATGGGGAAGCAATATATTCGATACCTCATCCAGAAACGCACCCTCTCGAAACCTTGACAGCAAGCTACACCGCAATTCAGAGCGCCTTTCTTGCAGAGTCTGCCACTTGAGTTTGCTAAACATCCCCGTAATGCTATCACGCTTACCAAACAACCCTGTGACGATTCGCGCCGCTATTCTTTGGATCTTCTCTATCTCCTCTGTCAACCCGACCTGGTATGGATCCCTCACTGATGAGCAATACTCAAGTATAGGGCGAATGAGTGTTTTGTAAGCCACCTTCTTTGTTCGGACTACATTTTAGAAGGACTCTTCCAATGAATCTCAACTTGGTACCCGCCTTACGAACAATTAATTTTATATGATCATTCCACTTCAAATCCTTCCGCACGCATACTCCCAGATATTTTACAGAAGTAACTGCTACCAGTATTTGCTCCGCTGTCATATAATCATACAATAAAGGATCCTTCCTTCTATGTATTCGCAATACATTACATTTGTCCATGTTAAGGGTCAGTTTCCACTCCCTGCACCAAGTGCCTATCCGCTGCAGATCTTCCTGCATTTCACTGCAATTTTCTAATGCTACAACTTCTCTGTATACAACATCCGCGAAAATCCGCATGGAACTTCCGTCATTATCTACTAGGTCATTTATATATATTGTGATTAGCAATGGTCCCATAACACTCCCCTGTGGCACGCCAGAGGTTACTTTAACGTCTGTAGACGTCTTTCCATTGAGAACAACATGCTGTGTTCTGTTTGCTAAAAACTCTTCAATCCAACCACACAGCTGGTCTGATGTTCCGTAGGCTCTTACTTTGTTTATTAGGCGACAGTGTGGAACTGTATCGAACGCCTTCCGGAAGTCAAGAAAAATGGCATCTACCTGGGAGTCTGTATCTAATATTTTCTGGGTCTCATGAACAACTAAAGCGAGTTGGGTCTCACACGATCGCTGTTTCCGGAATCCATGTTGATTCCTACAGAGAAGAATCTGGGTTTCCAGAAATGGCACGATACGCGAGCAAAAAACATGTTCTAAAATTCTACAACAGATCGATGCCAGAGATATAGGCCTATAGTTTTGCGCATCTGCTCGACGACCCTTCTTGGAAACTGGAACTACCTGTGCTCTTTTCCAATCATTTGGAACCTTCCGTTCCTCTAGAGACTTGCGGTACATGGCTGTTAGAAGGGGGGCAAGTTCTTTCGCGTACTCTGTGTAGAATCGAATTGGTATCCCGTCACGTCCAGTGAACTTTCCTCTGTTGAGTGATTTCAGTTGGTTTTCTATTCTTGTTCTTCTCTGTTATGATCGTCTTCTCTCTTGTGAAGAAAACAACTGATGAATCGTATCGATTTTTGGAAATAATTCTATACCACAAATAATCCGTGAACTATTGTTCGGGTTCCTTTGGTATTACTTTGACATCGGTATTAACCGTTTCTCTTGAAATTACATTACTTACAGGTGCGTTTCCTTTCTTTACACAGCGAATTTGTTTTTACACCTCGTCATACATTATTTCTAGTACGTTACCACTTTCATGATTAACTAGCCTTGTTTTGGTTAATCTCTTGAACTAGACAAATATTAAAATAAATGTAGTATACCAGGTACGGCATTGTCTTTGTTCTTAGTCACTGTGTCTTCTCTCATCGTGAATGATGTAATTTATTGTCTACTTTGCAAGTGTTTCTGTTTCATTTTCTTCACACTCTTCTTCCGAAATTGTTTCCTTTTATCAAATCTTCATGTCTTCTAGGCGACCTTTCCCAATAATTTTATTTGATTTGGCATTATCTGTCACGTTCCTATTACTGATTGTTTGAATCTAATTCACTGTACGAGGCCTCTTGTTCAGTTTGAGATCTGCTTTCCTTTGTACGACCTGTTAGCATGTTATTCATACGCCAGGAGAGCCCACGCGGTCGCAATCAGTAAATTCATTTAGCTGTCAGTCAAGTTAGAGGACTGCAGATATAATTGGGCACTACGTCTAGTCCTTTTCCGCAAAAGCAAATCATCAAATTCGTTACCTTGCTGACAGTAATGGTTGCACGACGTACTTCTGGATATGCCTTAGGGATGTACTCTGGGTAGGGCCCAATATCCTAATTATAAGACGTGTTTAAGAGTTCGCTAAGCAGTTTCTTTTTCACAAGTATCCAAACATACAATAGGAATTAGCGAGAGATGACAAACAAGAAAAAATATCCGGAGATGAATGTAGTGAAATAGCTTCAGCGTACTTTCCACCCAGGAGTAAACGCCAGTCTTGCTTCACAAAATCCAACCCTCCCAGATAGTTTCCAGCCCCCCGTATTACCCGTCAACTTGAGATGACGTAAGCAGACATTACCTGTCTATCGTCAAATCGTCTTGCGAGAAGCAAGGTTCAACATTTGTGCCATCAGCTACGTTGATAAAAGCATGGTTCTTTTGAAATGAGTTTACCACCAATTGCCTTATATTTTGCATAATCAAACAACAAATAGTCTTCGGTTTCGTGCTTCCGCTATGCAATGCAATCTTTCTCGTATGAAACTTTCCTTATTTTATTATCGTAAACTCAACGTTATGCGAGGAAAGTCGGCCGCACTGTGTGCTATTTGTAACGCGGCGGACGTGCTCTGAATTCGGCCAAACTGCGACCGACCGTTGAAGCAATCCATTACACCTCTGGAGACGATGTTGTTCAAATGTACGGAAACTTCCAAATCAGGCATGACCTGCAGGCGCAAAAGCATCCGATGGTTCAGTAAAAACCAAGATTCCTGTCACAGCGCCACAGGTAGCAATAAGATGGTAAAGGCAGCATCTTGTTGCCCTATAGCACTGTTCTTCCTTTACCCTTTACTCTCGTCGTGATGAGTGTACGCATCAAGCATGTAACTGCCGTCTTTCGAGTACCGAAACCGATTATTTTCAATGAAGTGATAATACTACTACGTGAGGGCGTGTTCTTGGTGAGGAAGTAATCTTAACGGACCAAAGTTCTCACTTTTCTGTTAACATCAGCAATTTTATTATTCTTTTTGATATCATAACTACGTTTCTCAGATTCATGCGATTACGTAAATACGCACTGATACACGATTACGAAATTTCACAAAGCGTTAATAGCTATGTGGAAGTAAGATAAAAGCAATTTCGAGAATCTTTCTGATATCAGTCAGAAGGGCTTAAAGCTGGGTATGTTTAAATTGAGCTCCAGCCTCTAGTGTCTTTAAGGAATATTTTCAATTGATGTGAAAAGAAGTCTAGTAATTTATGAATAGTTTCATATCGAGTACAGAAATAACCAAAACATAAATTTGATACTATAGAGAAATTCTGAATGTATAAGGCAACAAATGAAGAGCTACTGACGGAATGGGACCAGGGATAGAAAAAATTTGTGGTGCAACATTACTAACAAGGAATAGGTTGATTGAACATATCCTAAGGCATCAAAAATAGTTAATCTGGTAATGGAGGGAAATTTTGGTGGTAAAAATTGTAGAGATATATTAAGAATTAACAACAGTAAGGGGTTTTAAATGGAGGTAGGTTGCAATAATTACGAGGAGGCTGCAAAGGACATAATAGCGTGATGTCTTCAGACTAAAGATCGGAACAACGACAAAAGCAACAAACAATATTAGGATATCTGCGACTGTAAGCAGCATATGAAAATGAAGACATTGTTTCAATACATTTTGTTTTAATATGAAAAATATTTTGTGACAAAAGGCAAAGCTTTTTCCATATATAGTCTTCAAGGTTCACACATAAAGCTTAAGTACCATATGTCTTGCATGTAACCTTGGCGATGCCTTATATTTCAATGGCGGGCCTTGGTGACCGAGCGGTTCTAGGCGCTTCAGTCCGGAACCACGCGGTTGCTACGGTCACAGGTCCGGATGTGTGTGATATCCCTAGGATAGTTCAATTTAAGTAGTTCTAAGTCTAGGGGACTGATGACATCAGATGTTAAGTCCCATAGTGCTTAGAGCCATTTGAATCAATTTATATTTCAATGAATACAAAGATTTTCTACTATGTTCATAATAGAAGTGCAGCGAACAGTTCAAATTACTTGTGTCACTTACTGTAGCTACAAAATTCATCCATTATACAAATTTCCAGCACTGTATCTGCTTTGAAATGCAGCTGACTAAAACCGAAACCTACTGAAGTTCAATAAGTGATCCTGTTTTTGAAGTTCAATTGATGTAAATACTACGATAAGTGCAAGACTGTAGATCACCCGCCACAATACTTTGTGTAAACGATGACACATACATACAGTACATGACGGCAGTTGCGCTTCGTGCACGACAGTTCGATGCTGCCAATATGTTTAAAAAATCCGAGCGCGAAAATGTGATTTTCCTGGGGGCGGGGGTCATATCTCCGATTCTATTCATCACAGAGATAATGAGTCAGGTGTTTTGGATAGCCCTTGGCCAGTGCATACCTGTTGGAAGAACAAGCACACTGTACCTTTTCTACAGTATGGGGTCAAAATTTAAACATACACACTTCCTTCAGCCCAGGCAAACTGAGCAAACCGGTTGGTTCTTTTACGTTATGTGTGGTCTATGGTGGACCTTGGATGACTTATAAAAGTACCAGTTTTTCATGGGCAGCTCCTGAGAAAACCCCGAAAAGCCATGATTTTTGGGTGCTAAAAGAGCCAATTTTAGGGACGGCTACTTCTGTAATTCCTATTCATGACAAAGCGTCGAAATTTTTACCATGTGTTCTTAACATGATGTTCTCAGGGAACCATGATATCATTAGCCGTTACCGAGATTCAGAAGTTCAAAGTTACAGTAATTATTCATGTGAAATATGCACATAATATTCGATCTGAGGTGTAAATGTAGTTTTAAGTCACGTAGCCAACACATGAAAAGAATTCAGGGTGATCGCAGGGGCACTAAGATGACAAAACTGTTTATTAGTCGCCATTTTTTTCACCAATAAAGCTTTATGACGAGTTTTCTGTGTATAATGGGCACTTCACTCCTGTACAGGATGTCTTGGCTTGGAAGTTATTCGATGACGACATCTTGGGGCATAAACATCTTATAAAACATTGCTTTGCTGTACCAAATTCTTTTTACTTACAGTATTATAGACATAGCCTAAAAATGTCGTGTTTTATGTAAAGTGACGGTTTTGTTTTAACCTTACTTTATGCGAACTTATTTGTTGTTTATAGGTATGTAAACATGTCGAGTTTGTACGTAAACTATCTAAACTTTACTGATAGAATTCGTTTTATGTAAGTAGCATGCCTTGCTGCACAAGGAAAGAAAGGGAACCAGCTAAAAATTTCTCCAGCCAGAGTAAAAAAGAAGGCAACATATGTTCCTGTATAAAAAGTTCTGGCAGAAAAGTGGGGAAGCAGCTGCCTCGATCCTCATTCCGCTTTCCTCCGAGAATTTTGGCTTGTGAACATATCCGCGCTTTTTTCTTTTTTGAACCTACTTTTCTATCATCATCGGCTCACTAATAAGAAAAGAGCTGAGAGCGGTGTCGTCGTCATCTGGGTAGCGATAAGTGGTAGAATCTCCGCTAAAGATGTTCGTCACTTTTCCTAACGATAACGAAGACGATTTGAAGTTTTCCTTGGTGTCCAATACTCAGCTACTGACAATAATAATCGATTACCGGACTCTGTTAACATAATTAGAATGCATTCTGAATTGTAACAGCAACTTTACTCTCCACAAACAACTCTTGTTGAACCACAACGAGATCACCGCCCTCATTTATCATTATTACAGAATCATTGCCATTATCAAACAGTTTCGGATAAATTTTGGAAAATATTTATTTGTTTATTTTGTGTATGACTATTCCATCTGGCAAGATAGGAGAAATCAGCACCCGCCTCCTTTTTTTACCCAATCAGACATAGTGAGGCTTTTTTTTTGTGGGTCCCCAGTCTCCTGCCTGGTTTGATACGACCCTCCATGAATTCCCCTCCTGCGCCAACCTCTTCATCTCAGAGTAGTACTTGGAACCTATGTTCTCAATTATTTGCTGGATGTATTACGATCTCTGTCCTCCTCCATAGGTTTTGCCCTCTACAGTTCCCTCTAGCACTATGGAAGTCATTCCCTGATATCTTAACAGATGTCCTATTATCATGTCCCTTCTCCTTGTCAGTGTTTCACACATATTCCTTTTCTCTCCGATTCTGCGCTGTACTTTCTCATTCCTTAATTTATCAGTTCACCTAATTTTCAACATTCGTCTGTAGCACCACGTCTCAAATGCTTCGATTCTTTTCTGTTCCCGTTTTCTCACAGGCCATGTTTCACTATCATACAATGCTCTACACGAGACGTACATTATCAGAAATTTCTTCCTCAAACTAAGGCCTATGTCTCATACTAATAGCCCGCATCTCGTGGTCGTGCGGTAGCGTTCTCGCTTCCCACGCCCGGGTTCCCGGGTTAGATTCCCGGCGGGGTCAGGGATTTTCTCTGCCTCGTGATGGCTGGGTGTTGTGTGCTGTCCTTAGGTTAGTTGGGTTTAAGTAGTTCTAAGTTCTAGGGGACTTATGACCACAGCAGTTGAGTCCCATAGTGCTCAGAGCCATTTGAACCATTTCATACTAATAGGCTTCTCTTGGCCAGGAGTGCCCTTTTTGCCAGTGCTAGTCTGCCTTTGATATCCTCCTTGCTTCGTCCGTCATTCGTTATTTTGCTGCAGAATCCCGTAACTTCATCTTCTTCGTGGCCATCAATCCTGATGTTAAGTTTCTCTCTGTTCATTTCTGCTGCTTCTCATTACTTTCGTCGTACTTCGATTTACTCTCAATCCATACTCTGTGCTCATTAGACTGTTCATTCTATTCAGAAGATCATGCAATACTTTTTCACTTTCACACACCATAGCAATGTCATCAACGAATCGTATCGTTGATATCCTTTCACCTTGAATTTTAATTCCACTCGTGAACTTTTCTTTTATTTCCATCGTCGCTTCTTTGACGTACAGATTGAGCAGTAAGAGCGAAAGACTACATTCCTGTACTACATCCTTTTCAATCCGAGCACTTCGTTCTTGGTCGTCCAATCTTATTATTCCCTCGTGGCTGTTGAACTTACTGTATATTACCCGTCCCTCACTATAGCTTACCTCTATTTTTCTCAGAATTTCGAACATCTTGCATCATTTTATGTTGTCTAACGCTTTTTACAGATCGACAAATCCTATGAATGTGTCTTGATTTTTCTTTAGTCTTGCTTCCATTATCAACCGCAACATCAGAATTTCCTCTCTAGTGCCTTTACCTTTTCTAAAGCCAAACTGATCGACATCTAGCACATCCTCAATTTTCTTTCCCATTCTTCTGTATACATATTCATGTCAGCAACTTGGATGCATGAGCAGTTAAGCTGATTGTTTGATAATTCTCGCTCTTGTCAGCTCTTGCAGTCTTCGGAAAGTCAGATGGTATGTCACCAGACATTCTACACACCAACGTGAGTAGTCGTTTTCTTGTCATTTCCTCCAATGATTGAAATTCTCATGGAATGTAATCCATCCCTTCTGCCTTATTTGATCTTAAGTCCTCGAAAGGTCTTTTAATTCTGATTCTAATACTGGATCCGCTACCTCTTCTAAATAGACTCTTGCTTCCTCTTCTATCACATCAGACAAATCTTCGCCCTCATATAGGCCTTCAATGTACTCTTTCCATCTATCCGCTCTCTCCTCTCGATCTAACAGTGGAATTCCGGAATTCCAGTTACACCCCTAATGTTACCACCCTTGCTGTTAATTTCACAGAAGGTTGTTTTGATTTTCCTGTATGCTGAGTCAGTCCTTTCAACAATCATTTCTTTGTTGATTTCTTCACAATTGTCATGCAGTCCTTTCGTCTTGCTTCCCTGCACATTCTATTTATTTCATTCCTCAGCGACTTATATTTCTGTATTGATGAATTTCCCTGAACAGTTTTGTTCTTCCTTCTATCATCGATCAACTGAAGTGTTTCTGCTGTTACCCATGGTTTCTTTGCAGTTACTGTTCAATAAATGTATGACACAAACTGGCTGAAAGAAAGGATCGATTGATAGACCACATACTGAGGCGTCAACGAAGTATCAACTTGATAATAGAAGCAAGTATGGGCTAAAAACTGTTGAGGGAGACCAAGGTCCAAATGCAATAAGCGGGTTGAAGTGAATGTTGGTTTCAGTAGATATGCAGAGACGAAGCGGCCTGCACAGGATAGACTAGCATAGAGAGCTGTATCAAATCCGACTTTCGACTGAAGATGACAACAATAACTTGAAGATGATCTGTGCCTTCTTAATGCTTGGATTAAGACCCAGCTTTTGTGCTCATTGCAATATTGAAATGACAGAAACAATGTTCTTAGCGCTTACGATTAGGCAGAACTGGGTGTGATCAACAAATTAGTGGTAGTTACACCAATGTAGCACTTATGAAATAAGTGAGTGAGATATGCAATGGATCAAGGACGGAATCCCAGAGGGCTCCAGAAAGCTCATTACTCCTCTGAAACACGGACGATACGGACGATACGTTGAAGTTGCTGTTGAGGCAGAACTGCACCATTAGAGAAATTTGACTATTTAATTTTTACAAGTAATGTAAAGAAATTGACTAAAGCGTTGCTAAATCAACCACCTTTAAAACTGTTGCTCCAGGGCTGCCCACAACAAATTTGATGTCACCAGACACTTTGTTTATTGCAGTTCATGTGCTCGGTGTTTTAGGAAGCATCATTCATATGTATTGTGGATAAGGTTTAAGGTAACACGTCAATGTACAAGAGGGCTGTCCAGCTTACAGTCGCCTGAAATTTTGGATTATCACTCTTTATAAATACGACCAATAGCCCAAGAATGGCCATGTCAGTGAGAACTGTGGCAATAATATTGGCAACATTTTTAACGACATGCATTACTTGCTACTCCAGAAAAATTTTTCACGATTGCTTTCTGCGCTAAATCTTTATTACAGACTTTATACTCGCGATAAAATGAAAATAAAGAGGGAATTCTCCTTCGTGCATCTCAGGAACAACAATGATAATTTCTATATGTGCCTACTACAGTTGTAAAACTACCATAGCATACCATACACTGTCAAATAAGCGTAGGTTGCAGCGGTTTTCCTTGTAGCTTTGGTCAGGTGAGGCTGTATACACGTCACCTGTGCGTTAGATGTGTTGCATACCTATCGAGCGTTACTTTATAACGATCGCTTTGTTTACGTATGCAATCAGTATGTTACTAGATTCCACTAAAGACTGGAAGCCATGAACCGTCTAGGAACTGAGTGTGGATATATAAAGAACCAGGCAACCTATAGAAGATAGTTATCCTCCTGCTTGTTTCCTAAAAGTAAACAACATTTAAAACAAAATCGAAATTGTCAATCTTTAACTAAAGTTTTATTCGAAAATTGATAATTTTTAAAGTGAATCAGAGGGATGTTGTAGTAAACATAAAGAAAACAATACATATTTATCATACAGTTCCAGAAAACGACATTCCCTCATCAAAGAACTAAAATAAAAAAAAACCATGAATATATCAAACGTGCTTTCAATTCTTTGTCGGACTTACATAAAACAGGTTCCTGTTATTCACAAGCAACTTTCACCTTTATTAGTAATAACAGGATACTCTTGCCTTTGATCATGATGAACGTTCATTGAATACAAAATAGAACATACATACATGTACTTACATCAGATGTAATTGCTTTGGTTACATAAAAAAGGCAGTAGTTACGCAATCAGTAAATTTTCATTATGTACTTATACAACGCATGCGATTTATATTGTGTAACGACATAAAATACACAACGGACTAACACTGACAAATACGCAGTCCTAATTATGAACAAAACAAACAACGAAAGAAACAAAAATAAAAAATAAAACAAAGAGAAGTCGTCGAGTCCCAGTTTTCCACTTAGACTTCATTTGTGTTTCTTTCCCCACCAACACTACCGGTAAGCCTAACATTTACCACGTTATTTATGTAGTGTTACAAAACAACCAAACTGCAGTTTTGCTAGAGCGCAACTCTCGTGATTAGCAGCCACTGCTGCATCGTCATAACACAATTCACCGCAGCATCCCACTAACTGTTACGAAATTTACTCGAAAATCGTATTCTCTGCTACATTGAAAAGCCAGAACATTATGAACACCGGCCTACCATCAACATAAACCCGTCCGGGCCATAGCAGCGTCACCTGGCGAGGAATGACTGCTAATGAGACACGCGCTCGGTGCCTGTAGCATCAGCGATCGCGCTGTCCATGTGTAGAATGGGTTTGACCGAAAGCATATTGTGATGGCCCGAGGGCTCGGCACGAGCATTTCGGAAACTGGACGACTTGTCGGGTGTTCGTGGGGGTGCTGTGGTGAGTGTCTCCAACACTTGGCGAAACCAAAGGTGAAACACTGTTCGGACGTCGTGGGGTTGGGTGGCCGTCCTTCATTACAGGTGTCGAACGTTATAGGCTCGACAGACTGGTGAAACAGGACAAGTGGCGAACTGTGACGGAATTAACATTAGACTTTAGTGGCGGCCAGGGCACAAGTGTATCTGAACACATAGTGCAACGAACGTTCCTAGCGGTGGGCCTCCGCAGCTGACGATCCATGCATGTGCCAATGTTAACATCTCGACATCAGAAAATACGACTGAAATTGGCAAGTCACAATCGGCACTAGACGTTGGCGTAGAGGCAGAGCGTTCCGGGCTCTGATGAATCCAGATACTTTCTTCATCATGCCGATGTGAGACCGCGAATCTGTTGCCTTCCAGGGGAACAGCTCCGTCACATCTGCACTGCGGGACGGAGACGAGCTGGCGAGAGCTGCATTATGCTGTGGGGAACATTCACATGGGCATCCATTGTCCAGTGGAGATAGTGCAAGGCACCAAGACGGCCAAGGAGTATCGTACACAGGTTGTAGACCACGTACAGCCCTTCATTAGGATAACATTTCCCGACGGCAGTGGCATTTTTCAGCGAGATAATGCGCTATGCAAGGAGTGTGGTGGAGGGGTTCGAGGAGCACAGAGGTGAGTTTCAATAGATGATCTGAATCTGATCGAACGCATCTGGGATGTGATTGAAAGTGGCGTCAGAGCTCATTGTCCCCCTCCCCGAAATTTACGGGAATTAGATGACTTGTGTGTGCAGATGTAGTACCAACTCTTTCCAGCGACATACCTGGGCCTCATTCTTTCCATACCACGAGGCATCGGGACTGTTATCCGTCCCAAAGGTGGACACACCGGCTGTTAGGTGGGTGGTCATAATGTTCAAGCTGATCAGCTGCTTTGTAATGTTTTTTTTTTTGTAAATAGTGACAGATCAATGTGAGGAAGCAAAAGATTAAGTAAATCGAATCGAGTAATATGGTTTAAATTAGTTCCACCGTTCTCGCGTTAAGGTGTGAAGAAAGCTCCGAGTTAAGAAAGTTTCCTTACGTCGCAACCCACCGTCGTCAGGGCTGCAATGTACAGTAAAGCCAGCAGCAGTGGCCGCTACTGTGCCGAATTCGGCGCACGTCCGCCGCTTGCCAGTCCTGTCCAGCGCAGTCGTGGGCAGCGGCGGGCACGGACGGGCCGTCTGCGCCGTTACTTCACTCGCCCGCGGAGAGCTTCCGATAATAAAATAAAAAAATAAATAAAAGTATAAAGCTGCGCGGCTGAACGACCGCTCGCGCCGTGACGGCCCTTGCTTTTGAAAAAAAAGTGTACCGTATTCCGGCTTTAGATTGCCTGCGTAACCGCAGTTTTGACGTTTGAACTTTTCAACCTGACATTTAAAAATTACCAGTCGCTCTGCACATTTTTCATCTATATTTCTCTTATGCTTGCCTTTTGTACGTCAAGTATCATAAGTAATTATAAACTACAAGACACCGATATTGTTTCTATTTTAATTATTGCATTATTTAATTTTTTTAAAATACGTGTGCTACAAGTAAAGCTTGCTTCCGTTTCTTTTAATGGCTTGAAAAATACTTCTGAATTTTAGTACATCTGCAACCCCAAGATGTCAAATTTATTTCTTTTCAACGAATGATTCTTTTTTTGGTCCTATTACCGACAACTGGTTTAATGCTAATTTATCCGATGCAAGCCGTTTTTGTGTCTGCATAATTATTACGACTGCATCCGCTTGAACCTTGGTCCACACTCCACAATTTTTACCCCCCGCCTCCCTCCATAGTCAAGCTGATTATCCCTTTTAAGCTATTCCTTCTCGCAGTAAAATTGTATCATAAAGCTTTTTCCTCAATTCGATTCAGCAGCTCTTCAGTAGTTATTCGATGCACACATATTATCCTCAGCATTCTTCAGCAACATCGCATTTCCAAAACTGCTCTCTTGTATCTCTTGCCTACCCAGTTATCGTCCACGTTTTACCTCCACATAAGGCTGCATTTAGCAAAAAAATATTTTCAGAGAAGACTTATTTACACTTAACATTTTATCAGACGATAACAAATTTCTCTTTTTCAGGATCATTTTCTTCCTCTTGCCGGTCTACATTTTATATCCTATCAATTTTGGCCATATTCAATCACTTTGGTGCCCAAATAAAATTCTTCCACAATTTTGAATTTCACTTTTGCTAGTCTGATTCCCTCAGCAAGTGATTTAAACTAAATTACATTGCTCTTTTTCTACATTTGAAGATGTTCACATTAGTTATACACTTCAACCAATCTTGCAAGTCCTTGCAAGAACTAGAGTCAACAGTAACACTTGAAATTTGTATTCCTTCAGTATGTTCTCCAACATGTAATATATAACAATGAAAAGAATGTAAAGACTTTCATAAATATTTCCCTCTGCAGTCTTATAAACGGTATTCTGAAACTCGCGATAGAATTTTTCGCCATATGATGTAATATTCAATTTTAGAACAACACTCGATGTTCTCATCTTTTGCGGAAGAACATCGAATTTAGCATGACATTTGGCGATACTGAATGTTGAGGAGCTACATACTCTGAAGAAAAATTCTTCCGATTCACTAGAATTTGACCCCTCTTTAACTTAGGGCGTCCCAAAATTAGCTACGCTATGGTTCCAAATAGCACTTGGAGGGTCTGCTGAGCTACGTTATCTCAAAGACAGGCACGTAATTCTCTTACATTGGATAATACCGAACACTACAGCTAGCAGAACTGCTGGGATCAAGTTCGATACCTTTGTCCATAGGTACCATAGGTTGGTTATAAAGCTACGACGGGCTAAAGGTGCTTTTGCACTCTGAGAAAAATTAAAATTACACTTTCTGTCCTATATTGATATCACATCACACACTTTATCACATATGACTTCGCAGAAGGTGGATATAAGTAGATACATAAATAAACAATTTTACGGTGCATGGCGGAAGGTTATTTCTAATACTGCTAGTCATTCCTCTTCCACCCGTAAATAGAGTGAGTGAAAAATTATTGTGTCTCTGCCTCTGTATGAGTCCTTATCTTCATTATTCCGTGATTATGGTCCTTCAGTGAGATGAATGTTCTATGTAGTTAAATCGTTTGTTACAAATTCTGGTCCTGTCTACATCCTCCGTAGCGTTTGGTTAAATTCCCATCTAAGTTCATGCAGCATTTTAGTGACGCTATATCAATCGAACCAACCGTAAAAAAAAACTATTTGGAACGTCACATCTCTGAACTGCTCTTATGTTTCCCTTTAATACTACATGAAGGTAAGGCCAAAAAATTGGACAGTTCTGAAGAATGGCTCACACAGCTGTTTGTGGTCCCATTTATAGGTACTCTTGATTGTCCAAGGACCCTACCAGTAAATCATAGCCAGCCATTTGCATTCTATTAAACTGACATCTGCTCGTCCCTTTCGTTGTTTGTTGCAATTCTACACCTAGATACGTAAGCGTTATCAGTAATCAGACTGCTACAGATCCTATCCAACACGTATATCATGCACATTGAGAACCGGCACTTCCTACCGTTGCGCCATATATATAAACTGGGCAAATTAAAAAAAAAAAAATTCTCCAGCCAGCGCTGAGCCACACAGAGATAGAGGCTCGAGTGCTGTGTCGCACCAGAATGACAAACAGGTCTGAGAGCTGATACTGCAAAATCGTGGCACACAACCTTGGGCATTGCCACACATCGCTTGAGCAAAATATCTGGATTTCTTGCTGGCCTCACTGCCAGCACTGCAAGCACTGCATTCTGCCAGCAGTGCAAGGTGCTGTAACAACATATAAGTCTTACACAAGAATGCCTTTAAGACCACAGATATTGCAGTAAAGTGCCAAACTGAAGAGCTCAAAGCCACAGTTGAGACACTGAGGTGTAGTGAAGAGCACTGATGAGCTTGTAAAACCAAGCAACATTTGGTCATCCTAGCCAAGATATTACGTCACTGCCTCCGACAGACAGTTATAAGTACTTGGGTTGCAGAGCCCTTCTGCCCACCAGTGCATTCCATTCTGTTGGATGTGTCTGTAGCCCTGCCACAGAGAAGATGGTTCAATCGTAAACTAAAACTAACGAATGTATAATTCGCTAATGCTGCCTCATTAGCGACCATGGTGCATTACAGGTTTTCACCACTGTGCTCCACACCTCATTATCTTGCCCCCATAAAGGTCACAGCCCACTGACCACTACTCCATTTTGAAGTTCCCTTCGTCTCTAATGAACGCTCGCCATCGACAACAGCATTTTCAGAATGAATATTTTTGCACTGGAATTATATACCTCATCGCATTGTACCGTATTACAAAGTGGATTCCGATACGCTTGTGTGAATTAGGTAACGTTTGAAGAGCGTTAAAAATAATGCAAACAGATAAACTAGGAAATGAAACACTAGGGACTTACCTACCTACTTTGACGTTTCCTTGGTCTCTCATAATCGCTGTCCACAAGTGTATTTTCCCACTGATTAGTTTATACTTTTGACAGTTAAAACATTATATGTTATACGTTTGAATTCGGTATCTTATCATGGGGAGCATCAAGTTTATTATTTGCGGATGATGTAGCAGATGGCCCACTAAACTGCTCATTTTTCTGGTGCGAGTCTTCCATAGAAACCTTTGCTCACCTATTCTTTGTAGTATGAAATGAAACAGTACTACAAAGGATAGCTGAGGAACGGAATCTATGGCAAATCCTCACCAGAAACTGGGAAAGCTTTTTGCTCCATGCCGTGACATATTGAATTCAGCTGTATGAAGTAATGAACTTGAAAATACTGTTGTAGACAGAGTTTGTTAGACACCAAGGGAACATGAAAGAAGATGGGAGATTTCCTATTCTCAATGTGCAGAAACTGAATGTCGTATTAATGTGAGCAGCGAACTAATATTATTGGTGACTTTTAAGTAACTTGGCATAGAGTTACTCATGTCGGAATAATTTCATATAAAACTACTTTTTAATCTGCCATTGTAGGATATTCCGAAAGAGCAAAAATAGGAAGCGAGCAATACTAGGCCTCCTCCATGTTGTTCTATAGTTAGCAGTTGGCGTGAGGTTCTGTCTTGTTGAAAGTCTCAGATTCAGAAGCAAGTTATACATTAATAAAAGCTTCATGAGTGTGGTAGCTAAACATCGAATACACGCTAATCTGAGTTTTGCTGTTACGTTAGTTAACATGGCGTTTTGATTACTTAACCCATTTCTTAAAATAGGTTGCGAGCGTTCGGTGATCATAGTCTGTTCCGCACTTTGGGTGATGAATGCACTTTATTTGAATCAGATCCAGAGTGTTCCGTATGATCGGAACCCAAAATCGTGATTTCAAAACTTAACGTCTGCTGTGAATTGTTGTCCATTAGGAAATATATTTACGTGGTGTGTAAATTAAATGCTGGTACTTCATCATTATCTTGCTGTGACTTTTCGATGTGTATGTAGTGGTGCAGGAAAAAAGAGGACTTTCTGTGATAATCAGCAACGTAGGTCGATGACGGAACATATATTCTGTAACTGCGTGTTCAATGTATTGATGCTTCTTCATAGATTGGGACTCGAACCTAGACTCTTTCTTTCATGAGCCAGTTTTCACTGACTGAGTTGTCCAGCTTGTCTTTGCTGCTCGCATCACGGTATGACATCGATATAACACCGTTTCCAACTACTCGATCGACATCTAATAGATTACTTTAGAGAGAAAATACTTTGCTCTTCATAACCAAATACGTCATATAGTAAAAGCTGTTTCACAAATAAATAACAGACTCTTTCACATGTGAGGCAAAATTCCTTGAAATATCCATGTCTTTTCGTCCACGTATTCCTTTTATATTTATCAGCTGTCATACTATGATTCAACTTTTCGCAGTGACATAATAGTGGGGGATAGGTTTCATTAACTGATTTCACAGTGCTTCATAAGAGACCGTTGCTCACCTCATTTCCTGACTATGTAAGAAGCATTTTGTAGCAATTCATGCATGTCAGTCGAAGTACTACATCAAAATTGCTCGGTACAGGTAAAGTCATTCAACTAAAATGCAGACATAAAATTTTTACGATACGTTTCAAGATTTTAGCCTTGACAAAATACGATTCCAGATTTGTAATTTTCTAATGAAATGCATTCAGTAGGTATGAATATTAAATACACCCTATTCAATTTTTGTTTTTGGAGGTTCCTGCTGCTTTTCGTCTTTGTGTGTTTTAGCCCTTCTATCTCCGTGTCAGCCCCACACAATCAACGTATTGCAATCATGATTCGCATGCTAACAGAACACACAATTTGTGAGGGTCACCGAAACCTCTTTCGATGCATTGGATATTGCTTAATATTGGCTTTGAGCGTCATTTGGTGTGGCATAAATAATAATAATTTGATTTAAAATACATTGTGAAATTCTGACCGGTGACTCGGTTGATGTGGTAAGAATGACGTCACAGACTGCAAGTAGCTGACTCGGCTGGTGGTGGGAAGTAATCAGCAGAGCGGCTTCAGTGGTGGTTTTGTTACACCACTTCAGACGGTACTGCATCTTCGTTTCTGAGTAATACAGCACTGATCGCAGCCATATTGCAGTACAGAATTTACCCACATGTTTTCATTTCTTTGGATGCCAACAGTAATTAACAAACAAAACGTACGTTTTTCTGTTATTTAAACCTTTAAAACCATCTCAGAAACCGTATGAATGCTTTGACCTGTAATCCTATAGAATATAACAAAAATAAGATTAGTATATCCACAGGAGTTGTAGATTAGAGGAACTATTGATGCCAGCTCGATTATATGCCAGACATTAAAACATACGTGGGCCTCATAAGGATTCAAAAGTATTTTGTTCTATAAGTGTATTGTAACTTCCTAGGTGAACAGTATCAATGAGACACATCTGATGAGGTTTCAAGTCTCCAACAGGCACTTCTGATGTTTATGGCAATATAAAAAATACTGAGACCGAGTTGATAGGAACTGTAATATGAAGAGAAAATTATTCCTGTAGAACGGAAAAGAAAACGAACTGGGTATGAAGAGTCCAAGAATACTTAAAATTTGATCTTCACTATTAAAGGAAAGATAAAAACGGCACAACGTGTAAATAAATGTAGCTGTATCGAGGTGTAGGGAAATATGCAAGAATGAAATACACAGACTCGTAAAGGTTGGCGTGGGGCGCTCCAGAGTGCAACGACAGAACCTGCCGTCAAACGGCGCGGCGCCGGTGCAGCGGGCCCTTGCTTTTTACTCATACGTGCGGCTGCGGCTGAGGATTAATGCGCACAGCGCGCCGCCATTTTTCAGGAGCCGGGCCACGGCGGCGGCGGCCGGCTAATATTTCCATCGACTCCGCAGCAACGGCCGCTGATTTACAGGCCGGTCGCGGCAGGCTGCCGGAATTAATGAGCGGAATCCGTCATTGGCGCGGCCTCGCGTTAGCCCAGTCTCCTCGCCCCGCTACTGCCCGAGCTGCGAAATTCCTGTAAAATGGCGTCATTAGCATAATTTGTTACCAGCCAGTGGTGCTCATATTCTCTTCTCGTGGCGCACAGTTGTAGAATAATTTGCAATTGTGGAAGAGAAATATTAAAAACGCGATCTTCACGTGGAGAGAATACTCTATTGAAATACTAACATAACATAATGTAAAAACTCACATTCAAAGCTATAATTTGCGGATGTGGTGGTAGGTCTACTTCTGATTTAAGAACCGTTACACGAGATCCTCATAAATCGATTCTCTCAACACTCAGATCGTTTAGTAAGCCCCTTAGTTGATGACGTAGTCTTAACCGTAGCCTTATTGGAAATCCTGATTTCATAATAGTTTACACTAACCTATTAGCTTACCTCGTCCATGGTGGAAGAAGAAGAGTGTCTCTGAGCAGGATATAATAAACTTAATACTTAATACTAACAATAAAAGTAAAAAAATCTTGATGGACCAGTGCGAGAATAGCTTTGTGTGAAGGGAGTTTCATATTGAAAATATTCAATTTAATATAACTGTACATGAACCGAATTTTATGAGTTTTCTTTATGGCAATCGTGTGACAGTTCCTCACTTCTTGGGTCGCTTTGGCACTTGCTTTACAGCACATACCACCCGCGGGCCCTGGGTATAGACACTTCCGATTAGACTATATAAAACGCAAACACGCAAATACGCAAGGAAAATAATTCGTCGAGGTCTTTAAACAAAATTTAAAAAAACAGTAAATGAACCGTGGTCTTGAAAACTGTAAATATGTCTTCATTTTTAACGTATTGAAATCTTAATTTCATAAAATTCTCTAGATAACGAACTTCATCTGTATTCTACTTCTAAAATGTAACCTAAGCGTGCAGCTCAAATATTAAGTCTACAACTTTCAAAACATACAAAAAAATTACGTTTAAGGCACTGTCCATCGCTGGCCATTACTTTCTCCCATCTTTAGTGTAGCATACGGATCCCGTGGCGGAAGAACTGGGCGTCTTTTGGGAACATTCATGAATCGATCCAATTTTGCACTTGCCCATATGACTTGAGGTGCTGAGCAGCGCCGAGCGGAGTGGCCGAGCGGTTCTAGGCGCTGCAGTCTGGAACCGCGCGACCGCTACAGTCGCAGGTTCGAATCCTGCCTCGGGCATGGATGTGTGTGATGTCAGGTTAGTTAGGTTTAAGTAGTTCTAAGTTCTAGGGGACTGATGACCTCAGATGTTAAGTCCCATAGTGCTCAGAGCCATTTGAACCATTTTTTTGCTGATCAGCCAGGCCGTGTGCCATAGAGCGAAAAAGATGGTAGTCGGACGGCGCAATATCTGGAGAATGCAATGTGTTGCTTAGGAAAACCCATTTCAACGCTTCCAAGTATGTTTTGACGGGTTTTGCGACATAGGGTCGAAAATTGTCATGCTGAAAAACCACATTTTCATGCCTGTCGCTGTATTGTGGCCGTTTCTCTTTCAGTGCTCGGCTCAAACGCATCAACTGCTTTCGATAATGATCTCCTGTAATTATTCCCATCGGTCTCAGTAGCTTCGAAAACCTTCGCTCTTCCACCGCCATACCGCTCTTCGACGTCAATTTTACTTACAGGTCTTATCCAGCTTTTTATGAGCCCCAGCAGGAGATTTCTTTATGTTAAAGCATAAAATTAAAACTTCCTGCAGATGGCCATAATTGGGCTCGTAAGTAGATATATTCAGTCGAGAATAACTTTATTATGTAATCACAAATCGACTCATACTTTGATGGCGTTATGTTTTCAAATGCCTAAACATATTATACGAAACCTATGACCTACCACCTGCACCATCTTTCCCGGTTCTGCCATCTATTGCGAAACGGCGGAAGCAAAGTTTTAGACCTAATATAATGTGTGATTGTATATCTTCCGTTACTTTTCATCACATTCATCTCTCGAATTAGAACAGAACCCCACAAATAACATTGAATGCTCTCTGTCATGAACATTGCATTCAAACTGCAGATAGTTATTTAATTAATATGTGAACTACCTACAAGTTCGAATTTTTAATTACATAATTATACTATATATACAATTTCTACAATACATAACATCATTTTATTATATTTCTGCTTATCAGTACGCATTCCATATTTAATGTTAAATATTAGTAATATAGATTTGTTTCTTTGCTATGTAGGGGCAGTTCAACCAATGTAAGTAGGTCGGAACTTAAATAGTGGCAACACTGCTGTGGAGACACTATGTAATTGTCGCTGATAGCACAGGTTGTTGACACACCTACCTTACCTCCGAGCAAATGGACCTGCCCGTCCCGCGTCAAAAATGGCTCTGAGAACTATGGGACTTAAAATCTGAGGTCATCAGTCCCCTAGAACTTAGAACTACTTAAACCTAGCTAACCTAAGGACATCACACAACACCCAGTCATCACGAGGCAGAGAAAATCCCCGACCCAGCCGGGAATCGAACCCGGGAACCCGGGCGCGGGAAGCGAGAACGCTGCCGCATGACACCGTCCCGCGTCACCGGCGTGCGCACTATCGACGGAAAAACAGTCACCTGTGAGGGAGCGGTCTAACGTAACGGCGTCACTATGATTTCGAAACAGGAACAACGGAGTTGGATCAGGATTGAATGTGTCAGACGTCGTACGAAAAAAAAAAAAAAAAAAAAAAAAAATATGTTCAAATGTGTGTGAAATCTTATGGGACTTAACTGCTAAGGTCATCAGTCCCTATATTTACACACTACTTAACGTAAATTATCCTAAGGACAAACACACACACCCATGCCCAAGGGAGGACTCGAACCTCCGCCGGGACCAGCCGCACAGTCCATGACTGCAGCGCTTCAGACCGCTCGGCTAAGCCCGCGCGGCTGATGTCGTACAGCACGACAGTGTCATCAAGGTCTTCAAGAGGGGTGCGGGGAATCGGCTTTGCCATACAGAGCACTGGTACGTGGTAAAAGTCTTCAACGAAGGTCAGCAGACTGTGGCAGACATGCATCGGGCGGGTCGTCCTAGCGACTCTGCAGAAGAAATGTCTGCTGTTTCCGCGTTAGTGGACAGTGATTGACGCCATACGATTCGTGAGCTTGCCCACGAAACCGGATTATCGCATACGACTGTGCTTCGCATCATAAAGGAATGCCTGGGCATGCGAAAAATTGCATCACGATGGTTTCCGCATGACTTGACGGAAATGCAGAAATGGATGAGTTACGACGCTGCTCACACGCACTTAGAGCGCTATGAGCGCGAAGGAGAAGCTTTCTTCCGCCGTATTGTAACATTGGATGAGATATGGAACACATCGTACGAGCCAAAACTGAAACGCTAATCCAACAAATGGCATCATTATGGGTCGCTGCGAAAGTGCGTCAGAACCCCAGTATGGTGATAGTTATGGTGATTCTCGTGTACGACTGTGATGCAGTTATCCTAATGCATTACGTTCCTCCACATCAGACCGTTAGTGCACAGTATTACAGTTCGTTTTTGGAGAATCACCTGCAACCAGCTTTGCGAAATAAGTGGCGACACTTTCTACGCAACCCACCCATCATTTTACATGACAATGCGAGGGCGCATGTAGCGCAAGCTGTGGCTGCTCTCTTCGGACGATGAGACTGGGAAGAACTGTACCATCCACCATACTCCTCTGACTTAATCCTTGTGACTTTGATTTGATTCCGAAGATGAAGGAACCACTTCGTGAAATTCGCTCCAGAACTGTTCCAGAGATTCGACAGGCAGTAGACCGCTCCATTCGCACCATCAACTCAACAAGCTCTGCTAACGGTATACTACGCCTTCCACATCGCTGGCAACGGGTTCTACACAACGCTGGTGACTACTTTGAAGGACAGTAACACGTGCAATCATGTAACTCTTTTGTATCAGTTGTAAATAAGTAGTTGCCACTATTTAATTTCCAGCCCTCGTATTTGTCCATTAGCATTCGCTGCAGCTAAAATGCAACGTCTGCATTTACAGATAGGCTCTACAAGCCACCTTACAGTGTGTGGCGGATGGTGCTTGGATAATCAGTGTCACGTCCCGCCTTTTCTGTTTCAGTCGAGAGTGCCCCACGAGAAGTACGATTGTTGGTAAGCCACAGCGTGAGGTTCGAATTATTTTACGCTCAATGTCTTTCTCCAGATATTTACGGAAGGATGCAGTTTATTGTTTAACACTTCTAGGAATGAATAGTCTCGGAATTTTAACAGTAAATCCTACCGTGACGCCGAACGTCTGTCATAGATGTTGGGTGAGGATCTCCGCGCTTTTTAAATGTAACGAAACACGCTGCTCTTCTGTTGACTTTCTGTGTTTCCTCTGTCAGTCCTATCAGCTTCGGGTCCCATACTGTCGAGCGATATTCAAGCATTAGCCGAACGAGTCTTTGTAAAATACCTCCTTTGTGAGCGAACTCCACTTCATAGTGATTCTTCCAATAAACCTTAATCTGCCATCGGCCGTACCTGCTTTAAGTCTTATGTGGCCGTTCCATATTAAATCCCTCCGTACTAATACTCCTACATATTTTATGGATGTGATGATTCCGGTGATTGTTCTACAACAGTGAAATCACAGAATAATGCGACTTCCTGCCTATCTACATTTCGTTGCTTCATGTTGAGAGTCAACTGCCAATACATGCACCAAGCTTTAATTCTCTGCGTGTCTTCCTCTTTTCCGGTAAAATTGTTTAGCTTTGCGACTACCGTGTATACAACATCGTTCGCGGGAAGATTCAGGGAACGTCCGGTCTTATCCACAAAGTGAAAAGCAATGATCCAGTAACACTCCTTTCGGATATGCCCGAAGGTACATGTACGTCGGAGGTTTCCTCTCTGTTGAGAATGAAATGCTATGTGCTGTTGGCTAGAAACTCTTCACTCCAATCACCCAGCTATTTTGATATTCCGTAAGCTCTTACTGCGTTCATTAGGCGGTGGAACGCTTTCCGAACGACAAGGACCACAGAATCACACTGTTGTCTAGTATTTTCTGCTTTCTGGGTCTCATGGATGATGGTTCAAATGGCTCTGAGCACTATGGGACTTAACATCTGAGGTCATCAGTCCCCTATAACGTAGAACTACTTAAACCAACTAACCTAAGGACATAACACATATCCATGCCCGAGGCAGGATTCGAACCTGCGATCGTAGCAGTCGCGAGGTTCCAGACTGAAGCGCATAGAATCACTTGGCCACTCCGGCCGGCTCGTGGATGAACAGAGAGAGCTAGATTTCGTTGCTTTCTGAAACCATATCAATTACTAAAGACAAAATTTTCCGTCTGTAGAAACATCATAATAAACGAGCAAAAAAGTAATTTCCAAAATTTTAAAACGGACTGACGTCAGTCATAAAGACCTATAGTTCTATGCGTCTGTTCGGCCACATTTCCTGAAATTTTTTATTTTACTTATTTATTTATTTATTTATTTTTCCAATGACTGGGAACGGTGGAGGAGCGACGTGAAAGAAGAACAAGTACTTTTGAATACTCTTATGTAGAATCGTACTGGCATCCCGCCAAGTGCACTGGCTTTTCCGCTGTTGAGTCATTTCAGTTGCTTTTCTGTCGCATGGTCACTTTTTTCGGTAACTATGATTTTGACGATCCACCGACGGTTTGAAGGAAGAACCACAGTGTGATCTTCCACAGTGAAACAGTTTTGGAAAAAGGCGTTTAGTATTTCGCTCTTCTCTCTGTAATTTTCCGTTTTGCTGTCGTTGTGTTCACAGACAGATGGTTTCAATCCAAACCAATCCTTCTTAGGATATTTCGCCAAGTCGGTAGACGGAATTTTACTTCCGAATTCGTAGGACGCTTCACGCATGACTCTACTTACGCTAGTTGTGGTTTCCTTCACTTTTTGTTTTGTGACGCTTTGGCTACGCTTAAACATGCAATGAAGCTCTCTGTGCTGTCGTAGTTGCTTTCTAACGCGGCTGTCGATCCATGGTTGGTCTTTCCGACCCCTCAAATCGCTCATATATCTGTCTAAACCGTATTCTACAATAATCCTGAGCTTTTTCCATTGACGTTCAACAGTTTCGATCACGGAGACGAATTTTTCTTGTTAACCGCCCAAGTAATATGAAATCCGTTTTTGTCGCTATTGCTAAGCAGAAATATCTTCCTACATTTCTTTACATATCTATTTATTGTCGTAGTCAATGATGCTGTTACAACCTTATGATCACTCAATCCCTATCCTATGCCGAGTAGGAAAAATTCTGGCCTATTGGTGAACAGCAGATGTAACATGTTAGGTGCATGTTTGGTGCTCAGAGTAACTGTCAGATACGGTAACTGTTTCATATGATTACGTCTGAATTATTTAAGGAACTTAAAATCTCCATCTACTACTATAACATGATCAGTAAATTTATGCGATACTTCCTCCAAGGTTTACCTCCAATGTTCCGCCACTACTGCTCCTGAAGCAGGAGATCTATAAAGCATCCGATGTCAATGTTTCACGCTCCTTTAACACTTATCTTCAGCCTAAATATTTCGCATTAGTAATCTGTATTAACCCCAATATATAATATCAAATTTTCGGATTCCCCTGTTATGTTATTGAGTTGAAACACATCTTTCGACTATTTTGTGAATATGTTATTTCCAGTTTAGCTAGTTCAAAAATTATTGTACCGACTACCATCGTTGTAACAATTACGACGCGATATAATCCCCTCTTCCTATTGTAGTTTTGAGATGTTTGCATCAGTTTCCTCTGTGATTTTTATCGCTGTTGGTACCGACATATCAGTATATTTCTAGCAATGGTTCAAATGGCTCTGAGCACTATGGGACTCAACTGCTGTGGTCATAAGTCCCCTAGAACTTAGAACTACTTAAACCTAACTAACCTAAGGACATCACACACATCCATGCCCAAGGCAGGATTCGAACCTGCGACCGTAGGGGTCGTGCGGTTCCAGACTGTAGCGCCTTTAACCGCTCGGCCACTCCGGCCGGCATATTTCTATCCTCCGCAGAAAATATGTCGGCAAAAACATGCGATAATGGCGTAAATATATGTTAGTTGTTTTCTATATACAATTCTCTATACAATATATGCGACATATGCCGTGCTGCCGAAACAGAAAACATTTATCATGAACAGCATGACCAATCCAGTATTGTGTAACACTGAAAATGCAGATAAAATACCTTCTGCACCATCCAAAATTTTTCGCCGTTTAATATCCGTTGATAACTTGTACTGTACTTCCGATTCGGAATCTGTAAGCTTTCTTTACAGAAACCATATTTAGTACGTAATCGATGTAATAGTTTGTTTTTATGATTGTATATTATTGACTGTAATCGTAATTAAAATATTGTAAATTGCTGGGTAATAGCCAAGGGAACTTTATTGTATCGAAAGCAACGACGAAATGGTAGCAGCTATGCCCTTGTTTATCTTTGCGTATGGAGATTCCCTGTCACGTTGCAAGCAGGGAAGAGGCAAAGCAGCTTGAATCGTGAAAGAGAGGGAAAGTGTTTGTTGGGAGTCCCGCAGACACGGTGTGCAGCTATGGTCGCGCCAGTGTAGGCACGCCTGCTTCGTTGACCCGTGACTATTGAGAGGACGGTAGGAGTGGACAGTGGAAGAAGCTGCAATTCTAAGTATTGCCTGTCCCATAATTATCCGTAGTTCTGGTGACGACGCGAGGTTCTCATTCATCAGCAGCAGCAGCAGCAGCAGCAGCAACAGCGGCAGCTCATCACTGTCGTCAGCTACATTCTTCATCATCCGCACAGCTACAACATCGTACATAAGACCTTTAAGTGAAAAATTATAAACTTACATAGGCATTAAACAGACGCATTTATTTCACAAATTACGATTAATTTCAATAATAACGTGCAATAGTTAAAACTTGTAATGCACCTGTGTTGTCATTATCCTCAGACATTATTACCAGGCAGGGTACCTTTCCTTTGCTTGCAATCGCCGAGAGTCGTAAGAATATGAAAATTGATTAACTATTTACAGCCAGTTTGGTTTTTTACTAATGACCAGTTTGTCTAAACTTTCTGCCTCAGTAACTGTTCATTTTTATATTTCGTAGCAGAGCCTTAACTATTTTGCAATACTGAATATTAACTACATTCACTTGAAGTAATATAAAATTTCACTGGCAGTACTGATAACTAAAGATACAGCACATATTAAGAGTGCGCAATTTTATTTATTTTGTATTTAGCGTATGGAATGACTTCTGTTGGCTTGGTATGTATATTATTGTTGTTATTTTAAAAGTAAAATCAGTTGCTTAAAATAAATTCAGTTCAATCTTGGAATAATCAAAAGTAAAATACTTGCCTTCTTCTAAAATTTGCTTTACGTTACACGGAGCTTACTGAAAGTCCTCTTTTACATAACGAAGTTTCAGTTACATTTATTTAACCAGTAACTTCATTTAACTTTACTTTCAAAAGTTAGTATTTCAGAATAAGTAACTTCAAACTCAGTGCTTTCTGATTCATTAATTATTTCGTGAACTGTTGTGTTGTGGAAAAGCGTGACAACCCTCTGTTGCGACGCCAGATGCTTAAATTTCTTTGCCATTACCTTTCTTAAGATTCTGAAGATTCATGCATGCTCTGGCGGACTGGCGACCGTCTAATTCGTTTAATTATACACTTTTTAGTTAATCAGTGTTTTTTGTATTATCAGTATATTTTTTATTAAATATTACCTGGTACTCTTTTCCCCCCTGTGTTATTGTTGAGCGACTGCACTACATTCCATTCATTTCAAAATTATCATCAGTATTTAACTTAAGTTTAGAATAGATTCTTCCTTCAGAAGGGTCTACTGTACACTTTTCTCCAACTAACCGGTGTTATTTTCCCTCGGTAACGACAGCCTTATTCACTGCAAAATTTCATTAGGCACACGATATCACGGTCATTTATATCGTAATCCAGTAGGCCGATTAGGAACGGGGAGGCTACAATTGCACCATACGGCATACGATTTGTGAAGATGTAAAATCTTGAAAGCCTAACCCATCAAGCGAAGAAGAAGAACACAATGAAGTAAATCCTTTTCAGTAAGTAAGTGATAAAGCGACAAGAAGATTTGTTTGTAATTTTTCATACATTACGGAGGGATCCGTAGTGAATGACAAGCGAAGCATCGTCTCTCCAGTTGACGACTCGCCCGTCCCGCATGCCACAACCAACCCGATTACAATGCATTTCGATAAATACCGAAATGCAAAACTAAAGCAGAAAATAAGTGAAATCTCTAACAAACACAATATTCTATTCAGATATTTTAATTCTTCTTTTGGCCAAAGATATTGTAGTAAAATATTCTTCCAATATATATAATCTAGTTCATACCGGAATTTTTCGAAAATATAAATATGTATTAGAGATATGCTCTAGGACAAAAAAAGTCTCTCGACGAAGGAATTGGCCGAATGGGGCGGAAATCATTATGTATGATGTACGTATACAGACAAACAAACGATTACATCAGAAAAATTTAATGCCTTATTTAAAAGAAACAGCTTCACAGATTGATCAAGTCAGCAACGCGGTGGCCAGCTTCTGGCCCTTATGCAAATCGATTCTCGAGGTAGCACTGATTAATGGAGTAGTTGGATGTCCTTCAGAGGGATATTGTGCCGAATTCTGTAGAATTGGCGCGATATATCGAAAAAACCCCAAGCTCGTTGGAGGACTGTGCCCATAATACACCTAATACTCTCAATTCAGGCGAGACCAAGTGACCTTACGGACCAAGGGAGGATTTGGCAAGCACGAAGACAAGTAGTAGAAACTCTGTCCGTGTGCGAGCGGGCAGTATCTTGCTGATGTGTAAGCCCATTATGGTTTTCCACGAAGGGCAACAAAACCGAGCATAGAATATCGTCGACGTACCGCTGTGCTGTAAGCTTGCCGTGGACGACAACCAAAGAGTTTCTGTTATGAAATTATATGGCACACCAGATCTTTATTTCTAGTTGTCGTGCTTTATGGCGGGCGGCAGTCAAGTTGGCATCCCACTGCTGTCCCGGGAGTAATGCGTCTTTTTTTAAAGGTGTATTTAGATAGTGGTTTAAGAAATAGACAGTATTGTAGTTATTGTTTATCAAAACTCCCTCAGCTATCAGTGACGGATGTCGCACATTCGGAACAATGCGAGAATACTGAGGCCAACGGACGGCCCTGATCACAATATTGACAGGGGCTGGTATTGATGGTGAATCAGGAACGCATTACGTCTTGTTTGTCTCAGAAGAAATTCTCTTCTAATTAATCACTCTAAATCGCATTCATAATTTGAATATTAATACGTTGCCACAAGGAAAGAGCTCCGAAGCAAAAATATTTACCCCGGAAACTAGGCGGCGTCCTGCCATCCAGCCATTACTCACCCGCGTCGCTATTTTCCGAACGCTTGCACTCGCTCAGCTGTGCGACGCAGCAGAACAAGTAATGGCGGCCTGTCTGCCATGAATAATTACTGTGCGCTTTGTGTCAATTCCGTCCACCCACTATGTGATTAATGGGTGGCAGTTTCAAGTTTCGGCGCGTCAGCTAATCGATAACGTCGTTCGCTAAACAATGGACTGATGGTAATGTGACACCTCTCAACATGCAACGGCTAAACACAGTACTGCAGCATTGTATCGGTGACAGTGAGGCTTAAACAAAGAAACAGAGAGTTGGTAATCAATCCGTTAATACGAAAAATGGTCTAGAGGCAAAACGATGGAATACGCATTACTATTTTTCAAGAAAATAACGAGGTAAGCAGGAATAATGAGTCTGGTTGGCAATACGGAGACTCGAACTCTGCTCCTCGGGAATGCGAGCCCAACGGCGCATTACTGTGCCACTCCGCTGAGTAGACAGGCGTCATTTTCTCATCTCACTGTTAGTTGTAATTTGTTCCAAAGGGAACTCTACTGCCGCTGGTACCCAGACGACTGATCAATGTGGTCAGTAGTCGTTTGAAGCGGTGACAGAACGTCGTTACTGGTCATGGACGCATGTAAATGAGTCTTGCTGTTTCCTTAGTACTGGAAGAATTGTAGACATCAACTGTCATGGTGCCTTCGATTAGTACTAAAGGTCTCACGGAGTGTCATCCATACTAACACTGCTCTCACAGGCCTGTAATCGTGGAGTGGCGCATGTTTCGGCTAAAGGTTAGCCTAGACGACAGGCTGCCCGGACGCGACCATCGAACTGGTGTAAAAAGAAACGTGATTCGTCCATTCAGGCGACGAGTTTCCGTTGATCTCCGGTTCAACCTCGACGATCCCGTGACCACTTCAGCAGTAATTGGCGATGTCTTTGGGTCAACATGGGAGATCGTAGGGGTCGTCCGTAGCGAAGCATGATGTTCATCAGTGTGCGATGAACTGTCTGCTGCGAAACACTTGAGTGTACACCAGCACTGTGCCCTCTCTTGATATCTGTCTCTAATAGCGGCCTATCCTCCTCTACAGTGCGACCAAGCCGCCACCTTCCACATTCTGTCATGGCCTCGACGTCCAACAGCTTGGCACCTATTCGTGATTTCACATTCCGCCAGCCACTTTCCTTAGATGCTTGCTGACGACAGTGGTACACGAACAGCCGACCGGCTTCGCCGTTTTCGTTATGTTCTTTTTCGGGCGCCGGGCCATAACAATCTGCCCTTAGTCAAATTGGCTTATTTTAGTGGATTTTTCAATTAGCCTTCCGTGTCATCGCTAGACTGATTCCCCATTCGTCTCTGCTCCATTAATGCACTTTTCGTACCGCTTCATGTGTCCGAAAAGTTACCAGCCTGAATTCAATCCCACGATGTGCAGTGCTCATAAAGTTTTGGCTCATCATTCTTACTTGTTTGAAATTATTGTCTTTATCGATTAGAAGATTTCAGGTTTATTTTGATCTCTTAAGAGAGACGTTTTCAGATACTATGGAGACAAAAAAAAGCGAGTGCCTTTCATTCCGTGCGCTCTTGTAAGCGACTCTCGTAATGTGTAACTGCATTGCATGTACCTGTACACGGTGCCTGTATCTGTACACGGTGCAGTACGAAATTAAACGCGTGTGGTGCATTTCTGTGTTTACTGATCGTCAACCGAAGCACGACACAGTATGTCACTATCTTTCGATAGCACAAAGACTGCAACAGCTCACTGTCCACACCGCAAAAATGCATACGAACTACGTCAACAAAAAACAAAGATTCATATTAGGCAAGTTGTGTCGGATAACAACAATGTAAAGAGCGCTCAGTCTCTGAACGACACCCAGATCTTTTATTGGATTCAGCGAATCTCCAAACTGTTTGCCGAGAGAGATGACGCAATGGTAGAAATTTGCAATCGCGAGATAAGCTGTCCGGCTGTCCACATCTTATTTTTGTGTGATTTCCGAAAGCTGCTTTAATCAAATGCTGGCATCGATCCTTTGAAAATGATACCGCCAATTTGCTTCCTTATACGTACTTGCTCAGACCGACCTAGTACTCCGCCTGACCTCATCGTAAAAGGGACGTTAAACGCAATATTCCTGTCGTTTAGGTGGTACACTGAGATGAAAAGTTCGGCGCGTAGGAGGAAATTGAGGAATGTCGCATCAAACCTATCAAAAGAATGAAGACAGAGAAGAAAATTTTTATAAAATGTCCCAGTGATGGCGACGGAGGTGGTGACTGTCTGCATGGACTGCAAGCAGTCATCGTGGATAGGGAGCTAGTATCGTATCTGAATGTAAAGCACGTTATGCGGATTGTCGTAATCTTCTACTAACGATGTGTTGTGAAGTGGCTTGAACATTGTGAATAATCAAATGGAGGTATTAGGTTGGTGATAAGTTCGTAGCCTATTTGTTTTGCCTGTTGGTATTCCGGTTGCTACTGGTTTATTTATCGATTGCCATTTTTACTTGTAGCTCACTTTTGCTCTTTGAGTTTACATGTTGTTATTTTGCTACTTGGTGATAGTAAGGGTAGCTGTGGATCCTAGAAAATGAAGTGCCAAATAAAGAATCGGAACATTTCCGACATATTATTCTGTTTGCGTTCAGTAGGGACGCAGCCAGAAACATTTGTGTCGTTTATGGGGATAATTTCGTTGGATAGGGCACGATAAGGAAATAGTTTTCTCGTTTTAATCCTGCAACAATTGGTTCTTCTTTCTATTTATGCACAACGTATTATATCTATTTAGGCTAAGGGTGAACTGCTAGTCACTATACAACTGTAGCAGCAATTTCTTAGCATTATGATTTCTTAATGTACGGTTAAGTACAGAGCAACGCTTTAATTATCTACGATATGAGGTGCTCTGAATGTTTTGAATAGTGTTCGGTTTGGCGTGCGCTCGCGAATTGTACTAACCATTGCAGATGGCGACAAAGGTTAGGAATTAAGTTTCACATATTTTCTAACAACAATGAGGCGAAACAATAATCGATAAAGGCATACAATCAATTGTTTATACTACTCTGTGCGCAGTACATTTTATTGTTTCGGATTATGAAAGGAATTTGAAAAGTGAGCTATAGACTCTTCCTCCGAAATGCATGTTGAAAGCTGACGCTATTCCATCGTCCAGTTGATTTCAGGGGTAGTTATGAGTCTAATAATGAGACAAGAGTTTGGACACAGGAGCGAAGCA